>NC_091066.1:13543469-14793469 GCF_000393655.2 Nicotiana sylvestris
TGGGTTAGTCTTACCTAGTCCCTAAGACTAGGTTCCATCACGATACCTAAACAGAGGGAAAGTTGGGTTGTCACATGTATTCATGAATACAGTAGCATTTCTAAGCATGAAACATGGGATTACAACTAGACAGATTTTTGTATTTGAGTGTATTCAGCTATATTCATGGCGTGAAACATGGGATTACAGCTGGACAGATTATTGTATTCGATTGTATTCACGGCGTGAAACAGAGGATTACACTGTTTTTAAATGGAAAGTGAATAAATTAACATAATAGACTCCTAATATAACCCAACAAACTCAATTATAACATATAAATTTTGTATTTCCAGTTATAAAAAGATTCTCAACCGAAAAATACCGCAAAAACATAGTAATCTTCAGAGAAATTATATAATACATCTGAATACATAAATTATATTAATTAAAAAAAACATATGAATACATTCATGGAATATATCGAGATAGTAAATACAATGAAATATATAGAATGCAGCGGGATACATTGAAATACAATGAAAAAAAATAATGAAATACATAGCATACAACGAGATACATTGAAATACAATGAAAAAAAACAATGAAATACAGCGAGATACATTGAAATATATTAACCGAAAATTCAAGTTACTCAGCCCCCAACTCCGTCATCTTTGTTCAAGAACAACCCTAATGTTGTCTCGTTGAAGCAGCATCAGTATCCATCCCTCACTCGTCGTCACTGTTGCCTCCGGTTGGCGACGATTAGCACGTAATTACCTGTGAAATAACGGAGGTTTTTGTTGATCCGATATGTTGCGTCAGATAATGAGATTAAGAGGCTGAGGGTGGCGATGTCAATGAATAACGGCCACGGTCAAAACGGTGACGGTGGCAATTGCTCCAGCGTCCGGCGGAGGAGAAGACATTGGGAAGTAGAGAGAGAGGGGAAGAATAGATATGGGGTAGGGGATAGGAGAAATTTGAAGGGATATGAAAGAGAGAAATAATACAAAGCTTATTTTATGGCTTAAGGGTAGGAGGTGACCATAAATAGATATTCGGCTATAAAAAATCAAAAGGTAGCTATAGAATATAATTTTTTAAAAGGGTATTTATTTAAAATAAACAAGGTATCAACCTTTTCTATATGAGGTATCTAATCCATTAGTAAGTGAGGTAGTATTTTTAGTCTTGTTCAATGAGAAAGAATAAAATTTGGGCTAAAAAAATCCATTTTAGGCCCAAATTTGTGGATTAGCCCATTAATCCCAATACCCAATACCCACTAAGCTAACCCAGAGACTCTTCTAAACACTCATCTTTTCCCTCAACCTAAAAAAACCCCTTCAGCACCTGAAAAGAACGCTAACACCCTAACAGTGTCGCGGACCCTAAGCTTCTTCTTCATCATCCAAACAAAAACCAGCGATCCAGCCGTCACACACACAAAACAACACCCCTTCATCATCGTCATCCTCACACCTACCAACCAACGCACTCCTTCACTACCTCTAAAAATCACAGTCGTTCCCCAATCTATCTTAAACTAACGCCAGTGACCAAACGAACACAAACCAGCCACCCCCGTCGCCGTCTAACAATAGCCGCCAAAAAAGCCTCCATTCCCCAAAACTAGCTGCCACCTATTCCACTTCTTCTTTTTCGCTTCTCCAGCCTTAAACTCCAGCCGCACACCATAAAATCGGTGCCCGATGACGACCCCAAAACAGCCATTACACTGTTCGTAGACAGTCCCAAAATCAGCCCGAACTTAGATGAGATTACTCTCCAAAGCAGACTCAAAACAACTCCAAACAATCCTCAAAGCTGTAACCAAAAATCAGTAAAAACGGGTTCCATAACTGAAGTTAAAAGAAGCTTGGAGAGTCAAGTTTTGAGTTCGCCATCGATAGTTACTGATCGAGGTTTCTAGTCAGGTTCGCGGCTCTGCCAAGGTCGTCGTTATCTAAGGTTTCTGGTGTTAAGCATTTCAGATTCGAATTTACTTTGTTTTTAGGTCCGTTCTTCTCCCGAATACTATGCTTCGATTGCATTAACTATGTGTTAATTTTGTTGAGTTATTCAATAATTTGTCATTGATTAGCTATGATATCAATTTCCAACTCTATTATCCCTTATCATATGATAATTAAATTTAAAATGAATTTGGACCCTATGTCACGACCCAGATTTTCCACCCTCGGGAGTTGTGATAGAGGGATAGAGGGAGACGCCAGGGCCTGCCGACTCCTGTAGGTCTACCTTGGATCTCCGCGTGGACTGAAGGTAGCCACCCAATCTATGGTCCAAAAGCTGCTCCGGGATCTGCACATAGTACAGAGTGTAGTATCGGCGAAGTAGTGACGAGGCTAGGACCAGACTACCAAACAAACCAGTGCAATTCAACTATATACAGCGGAAAAGAAGAACAAAAATAAACAATCAAGTATGGGAGGGGTAGCATGTTGTAGGGGAGATATCAATTCAGAATAGAAAGACGACAAGTAATTGAAAGAAACATCGTATCTCAAATATCAACAGAGAACCAGAAATCAATAAGTGCAGGGCATCACCCTTTGTGTTTTTGCTCTCGTCCTTGCCAAAGCAATCAAGTAATGAAAATGTATACGGCATCACCCTTCGTGCTTTTACTCTCATCCTCACCATATAATCAATATAATCGGCACGAAATGGTACATCATGCGGCACGGCATCACCCTTCGTACTTTACACTCTTTTCTCACAAATCATACACGGCATCACCCTTCGTGCTTTAACACTCTTCCTCACCTAAACAACAATTACAAACAAGAGGGCAAGGGAATAAATGAAATTACAATAACAATCCCGACAAGGGAACAATAATTCAACAACAAGTCCCGGCAAGGGAAAACATCAAAATAACCACAATATCCCGGCAAGGGAGACAATATAGTGATTCTTTTCTCTTTTTTCACTTTTACTTTACAACTCACTTTACCACTTCAGCCAATGCTCCAAAGGGTTCAGTTACCACTTATACTTCACAATTTGTTATACAACTTGAGCCAACACTCCTCAATGTTCAAACGTCACAATTCCTTCCACAAACTTTTCACAACAAATAGAAATCATCACCAAAGCATGAATAATACAACGAAGTCATGATAATCACAATATAAGACTCACGGGCATGCTTGACTCCAACGTATAGATACTCGTCACCATGTCTATACGTCGTACTCAACACTTATCACATAGCAAATAGGACTCAACTCCTAATCCATCAAGCTAAGGTTAGACCAAACACTTACCTCGATGCTACGAACACAATTCATGTCTCAATTATCGCTTTACCTCTTGATCCCACCACCAATTCGCTCGTATCTAGCCACAAGTTACTTAAATGCATCAATAAAAGCTAAATGAATCAACTCCAATGCATGAAAATGAGTTTTCCAAAGTTTTACCCAAAAAGTCAAAAATCACCCCCAGGGCCACATGGTCAAAACCCGAGGTTCGAACCAAAACACGATTACCCATTCCGCCACGAACCCAAATATATAATTTGTTTTGAAATCGGACCTCAAATCGAGGTCCAAACCCCCAATTTTTGAATACCCTAGGTTCTACTCAAAACACCCAATTTCCCCCATGGAAATCATTGATTTTGAGTTGAAATCATGTTAAAAGATGTTAATGATTGAATAAAACTTGTTAAAATTGATTTACAATCGATTTGGAGGAAAAGTTGTTCTTGAAAAATTGACCTAGGGAGTTTTAGTTTTGAAAGAGTATGAAAAATGGTTGATTTTCGGCTAAGTATAAAAATTGCAGGTTGCAGGTATGGGAATTGAGAACAGGGTTCGCAATTGCGAACCCCGACCTCTGCTATGTTAGCATTTGCGAAAGTAGTGCCGCATTTGCGACTGAGGTCTCGCATTTGCGACAGACACTTCGCATTTGCGAAGAAGGCAGCCCATGCGAAACCTACAGGCCTGCAGTATACCAGCAATTCCCTAAGTTAAAATTTCACTCCGTGACCTATCCAAAACTCACTCGAGCCCTCGGGGCTCCAAACCAAACATGCACACCAACCTAAAAATATCATACGGACTTGCCCGTGCATTCAAATCACTAAAATAACATAAAAAACAATGAGTTTAGCATTAAAATCATGAAATTTTCTTCAGAAATTCAAACTTTCAATTTTTTATCCAATTTACGTCGTTTCAAGTCTGTTTCTTACCGAATTTCACAGACATATCTTAAATCACACATAAGAACTGTACCGGGCGCCGGAACCAAAATACGGGCCCGATACCATCAAGTTCTAATCACAATTCATTTCTGAATCTCATAAATAATTTCAGATAATAATTTTCATTAAAAAAATTATTTCTCGGGCTTGGGACCTCGGAATTCGATTCCGGGCATACGCCCAAGTCCCATATTTTCCTATGGACCCTTCGGGACCATCAAATCATGGGTCCGGGTCCGTTTACCCAAAATATTGACCGAAGTCGACTTAAATCATTTTATAGTCAAACTTTATCATTTCTTTCATAGATTTTCGCATATTGGCTTTCCGGCTACGTGCCCGGACTGTGCATGCAAATCGAGGTAAGACAGAAAGAGGTTTTTAAATCCTCGGAATGCAGAATTCGTAATAAAAACAAGCGATGACCTTTTGGGTCATCACATTCTCCACCTCTAAAACAACAGTTCGTCCTCGAACGGATATAAGAAGGAAGTACCTGAGCCAGGGAAAAGATGGGGATAGCGGCTCCGCATATCGGACTCGGACTCCCAGGTTGATGCCTCAGCAGGCTGACCTCTCCACTGAACATGAACAGAAGGAAAACTTTTCGATCTCAACTGACGAACCTGCCAGTCTGGAATAGCTACCGGCTCCTCCTCATAAGACAAGTCCTTGTCCAACTGGACAGTGCTGAACTCTAATACGTGGGATGGATCGTCGTGATACTTCCGAAGCATGGACACATGAAACACTGGATGCACGACTGATAAGCTCGGCGGTAAAGCAAGTTTATAAGCCACCTCTTCCACTCGATCAAGAATCTCAAACGGGCCAATGAACCTAGGGCTAAGCTTGCCCTTCTTCCCAAATCTCATCACTCCTTTCATAGGCGACACTTGAAGCAATACTCGCTCACTGACCATGAATACCAAATCTCAAACCTTACGGTTGGCATAACTCTTTTGCCTGGACTGAGCTGTACGAAACCTATCTTGAATAATCCTGACCTTGTCCAAGGCATCCTATACTAGATTTGTACCTAACAACCGAGCCTCTCTTGGCTCAAACCATCCAACCGGCGACCGACACCGCCTACCATACAAAGCCTCATAAGGAGCCATATGGATACTCGACCGGTAGTTGTTGTTGTAGGAAAACTCTGCTACAGGCAAAAACTAATCCCACGAGCCTCCAAAATCAATGACATAAGCTCGGAGCATATCCTCTAAAATCTGAATAGTCTGCTCGGACTGCACGTCCGTCTGAGGATGAAATGTTATGCTCAACTCGACCTGTGTGCCCAACCCTTGCTGAACTGCCCTCCAGAAATATGAGGCAAACTGCGTACCTCGGTCCGAAATGATAGACACGGGTACACCATGAAGGCGAACAATCTCCCGGATATAGATCTCAGCTAACCTCTCGGAAGAATAGGAGACTGCCACATGAATGAAATGCGCTGACTTGGTCAGCCTATCAACAATAGTCCACACTGCATCGATCTTCCTCCAAGTCTGAGGGAGCCCAATAACGAAATCCATAGTGATCCGCTCCAACTTCCACTCGGGAAGCTCAATCCTCTAAAACAAACTACCAGTCCTCTGATGCTCGTACTTAACCTGCTGACAATTCAAACACCGAGCCACATACACAACGATATCCTTCTTCATTCTCCTCCACCAATAATGCTGCTGCAAATCTTGATACTTCTTAGTGGCGCCCGGATAAATAGAGTACCGGGAACTATGGGTCTTCTCTAAAATCAACTCTCGAAGCTCATCTACATTAGGTACACAAACTCGACCCTGCAATCTCAAAACTCCATCATCACCTGAGGTAACCTGCTTGGCACCTCCGCGCTGCACCGTGTCTCTAAGGACACACAAATGAGGATCATCATATTGCAGATCTCGGATGCGCTCCAAAAATGAAGAACGAGTGACTGTGCAAGCTAACACACGGTTGGGCTGAGAAACATCCAAGCTCACGAACTGATTGGCCAAAGCCTGAACATCCAAAACAAGTGGTCTCTCACCGATGGGAATATAAGCAAGACTGCCCATACTGGCTGACTTCCTACTCAAAGCATTGGCCACCACATTTAATGATATAAGATGGTGATATCATAGTCCTTTAATAGCTCTAACCACTTTCTCTGCCTCAAATTTAGCTCCTTCTGCTTGAACAAATACTGCAGACTCTTGTGATCCGTGAACACCTCACATGCCACGCCATACAGATAATGCTTTTAGATCTTCAATGCGTGAACAATGGCTGCTAACTCCAAATCATGAACCAGATAGTTCTTCTCATGAATCTTCAACTGCCGCGAAGCATAGGCAATGACCTTGCCATCCTGCATTAACACTGCACCAAGTCCAATATGAGATGCATCACAATAAACTGTATAAAGCCCCGAACCTGTGGGCAAAACCAACATTGGTGCCGTAGTCAGAGCTGTCTTGAACTTTTGAAAGTTTGCCTCACACTCGTCCGGCCATCTGAACTGGGAACCTTTCTAGGTCAACCTAGTCATCGGGGCTGCAATAGATGAAAACCCCTCCACGAACCGACGATAGTAGACTGCCAATCCCAAGAAACTCTGAATCTCTATAGTTGATGCTGGTCTAGACCAATTCTTGACTGTCTCAATCTTCTTCGGATCAACCTGAATACCCTCTGCTGACACAACATGACCCAGGAATGCAATTGAACTCAACTAGAACTCACACTACAAAAACTTAGCATACAACTGACTATCCCTCAAAGTCTGAAGAACCACTCTAAGATGTTGCTCGTGCTCCTCCCGGCTGCGGGAATAGATCAAAATATCATCAATGAAGACTGTCACGAACGAATCCAAATAAGGCCTGAACACTCGGTTCATCAAATCCATAAAAGCTGCTTGGGCATTTGTCAACCCGAATGACATCACCAAGAACTCATAATGCCCCGTACCGAGTACCAAAAGCTGTCTTAGGGACATCAGATGCCCTACTCCTCAACTAATGGTAGCCATATCTCAAGTCAATCTTCGAGAATACCTTGGCACCCTGAAGCTGATCAAACAAATCATCAATCCTCGGCAATGTATACTTATTCTTGATTGTAACCTTGTTCAACTGCCGGTAATCAATACACATTCTCATCGATCTGCCCTTCTTCTTAACAAATAACACCGGCGCACCCCAAGTCAAAACACTCGGTCTAATAAAACCTTTCTCAAGCAAGTCTTGCATCTGCTCCTTCAACTCTTTCAACTCAGGTGGGGGCATACGATACGGCGGGATAGAAATGGGCTGGGTGCCCGGAGCTAAATCAATGCAAAAATTAATATCCCTGTCGGGTGGCAGACCTGGCAGGTCTGAAGGGAATACCTCAGGGAACTCACGAACAACGGAAACAGAATCAATAGAATGGATCTCATCACTAGAATCACGAGCATAGGCCAAATAGGCCAAACACCCCTTCTCGACCATATGTCGAGCCTTCATATAAGAGATAACATTGCGGGTAGAACAACTAGGAGTCCTTCTCCACTCTAAAAGAGGTAAGCCCAGTAAGGCTAAGGTCACAGTTTTGGCATGGAAGTCCAAGATAGCGTGATAAGGTGATAACTAGTCCATCCCCAATATGACATCGAAATTAACCATGTCCAGAAGAAGCAAATCTACATGAGTCTCAAGACCCCCATTCACAACTATACAAGAACGATGGACTCGATCTACCACAATAGAATCACCCATCGGTGTAGACACATAATCAGGAGCACTCAAAGAATTACTAGGCATGACCAGATACGGTGCAAAATAAGATGACACATAGGAGTACGTAGATCCTAGATCAAATAAAACTGAAGCATCTCTGCTACAAACCAAAATAGTACATGAGAAAACTGCATCGGAAGCCTCAGCCTCAGGCCTAGCTAGAAGAGCATAACCTCGGGGCTAGGCTCTACCACCCTGAACTACATCTCTAGGATGGCATGTTGTTGGCTGGCCTCCACCTCTAGCAGCTTGAGCTCCGCCTCTAATACCTCTACCTCTACCTCTAGCACCTCTACCCCCACATCTAGTTGGCTGGGCTGGTTGTGGAACACTCAGTACCTGAACCATGGCACGCGAACCCTGATGCTAAGAGTTGCTCGGTGCTCGAGGGCAAAACCTAGAAATGTCCCATATCACCACAAGTGTAACAAGTCCTCGGCTACTGAGACTGCTGACCCTGACAACCTGAATGACCACCCCAAAAAGCCTAGAGCATCGGTGCACTGATAGGAGATGGTGGTGTACTGTAGGACTGTTGATCAGAATACTGCATCTGAGGACCACGACCACCGGAAGCATCGTGAAAAACCTGAAGTGTTGACTGAAAAGGACTAGGAGGATGGACTCTACCGTATGAATTTCTACCTCCAAACGAGGTACCACTGAATCGGCCTGAATGACAAGGCCTCTTGTCAGACCCCTGACCACCTCCCTACGATAGAACCATCTCAACTCTCCTAGCCATATTGGCCGCCTCTTGGAAAGATATCTCACTCCTAGTCTCCCTAGCCATCTGAAGACAAATCGGTTGAATAAGTCCCTCAATGAACCTCCTCACCCTCTCTCTCTCTCGGTGGGGAGTATGATAAGAGCATGACAAGCCAAGTCGATGAATCCGATCTCGTACTGAGTAACAGTCATAGAACCCTGCTAGAGACGCTCAAACTGCCTCTGATAGGCCTTTATCTGAGTGATTGGGAGAAACTTCTCCAGAAATAGCTGCGTAAACTACTCCCAAGTCAAGGCTGGTGATCCGGATGGTCTAGCCAAGCAATAATCTCTCCACCAAGTCTTGGCGGATACAAACAAGCGAAAAGTAGCAAATCGGCCCTATTGGTCTCAACTATCCCCATGTTCCTAAGAACCTCGTGACAGTTGTCTACATAATCCTCGGAATCCTCAGAAGATGCACCGCTGAAAGTAGTAGTAAAGAGCTTGGTGAACCTGTCCAACCTCAACAAAGCATCGACAGACATAGCTACTCCATCACCGGTCTAAACTACCACACCCGGCTGAACTGCTCCAACCAGCTGAACTGCTGGAGTCTGAAATTGGGGAGCTACCTGCTCCAGAGTGCGAGTAGTAGGAGTTTGGGCTCCTCTTCCAGCCTGAGAGACGGCTGGGGCTACAGGAAGCAAGCCTGCTCGGGTGACACTCTCCATAAGGCCCATTAAACAGACCAGAGCATCCTGAAATACTAGGGTAGCAATAAACCCCTTTGAGACCTGAGCTGGGCCCACCGGAACTGTCGGGGCCGGAACCTCATCATCAAAGTCAACCTGAGGCTCCGCCGCTGGTGCTGCTGCTCTAGGCTGAGCTCTGCCCCTACCTCGGCCTCACCCTCTGCCCCTTGTGGGAGCTGCTACTGGGGGCTCGGGCAGCTGGTCAATGGATGAGGAAGCGCGTGTTCTCGTCATCTGTGAAAGACTCTACTAAGCTTGTCTGTGAACTGTGAGACCCATGTAACCTAGAGCTCTGATACCAACTTGTCATGACCCGGATTTTCCACCCTCGGGAGTCATGATGTCACCTACTAATGTGAGCTAGGCAAGCCAATTATTGAACAAGTTACCTTTTTACCCATTTTATACTCTTTAACAGTTATAAAACAATAACACGTAAACAGCAAAAATTTAAAAAAAGCGAAAGAAAAGCAATAAAATATCTGATCATGTAACTAATACAACTGTTTAAGCCTTAACCACCCAGAACTGGTGTCACAGTGTCACAGACGATCTAAGATTTATTACATACAAAGTCCGAAAATAAACGATACACTGTTTCTGAATGAAGGAAATGAAATAGGAATAAAGGGATAGAGGGAGACGCCAGGGCCTGCCGACTCCTGCAGGTCTACCTTGGATCTCCGCGTGGACTGAAGGTAGCCACCCAATCTATGGTCCAAAAGTTGCTCCGGGACCTGCACATAGTACAGAGTGTAGTATCGGCGAAGTAGTGACGAGGCTAGGACCAGACTACCAAACAAACCTGTGCAATTCAACTATATACAGCGGAAAAGAAGAACAAAAATAAAAAATCAAGTATGGGAGGGGTAGCATGTTGTAGGGGAGATATCAATTCAGAATAGAAAGACGACAAGTAATTGAAAGAAACATTGTATCTCAAATATCTACAGAGAACCAGAAATCAATAAGTGCACGACATCACCCTTTGTGTTTTTACTCTCGTCCTCGCCAAAGCAATCAAGTAATGAAAATATATACGGCATCACCCTTCGTGCTTTTACTCTCATCCTCACCATATAATCAATATAATCGGCACGGAATGGTACATTGTGCGGCACGACATAACCCTTCGTGCTTTACACTCTTTTCTCACAAATCATACACGGCATCACCCTCCGTGCTTTAACACTCTTTCCTCACAAAAACAATACACGACATCACCCTTCATGCTTTAACACTCTTCCTCACCTAAACAACAATCACAAACAAGAGGACAAGGGAATAAATGAAATTACAATAACAATCTCGGCAAGGGAACAATAATTCAACAACAAGTCCTGGCAAGGGACAACATCAAAATAACCATATTATCCCGGCAAGGGAGACAATATAGTGATTCTTTTCTCTTTTTTCACTTTTACTTCACAACTCACTTTACCACTTGAGCCAATGCTCCAAAAGGTTCAATTACCACTTATACTTTTACAATTTGTTATACAACTTGAGCCAACACTCATCAATGTTCAAAGGTCACAATTCCTTCCACAAACTTTTCACAACAAATAGAAATCATCACCAAAGCATGAATAATACAACGAAGTCATGATAATCACAATATAAGACTCACGGGCATGCTTGACTCCAACGTATAGATATTCGTCACCATGCCTATACGTCATACTCAACACTTATCACATAGCAAATAGAACTCGACTCCTAATCCCTCAAGCTAAGGTTAGACCAAACACTTACCTCGATGTCACGAACATAATTCACGTCTCATTTATTGCTTTACCCCTTGATTCCACCACCAATTCGCTCGTATCTAGCCACAAGTTACGTAATTGCATCAATAAACGCTAAATGAATCAACTCCAATACATGAAAATGCGTTTTCCAAAGTTTTACCCAAAAAGTCAAAAATCGCCTCCAGGCCCACATGGCCAAAATCCGAGGTTCAAACCAAAACTCGATTACCCATTCCCCCACGAACCCAAATATATAATTTATTTTGAAATCGGACCTCAAATCGAGGTCCAAAACACCCAATTTCCCTATGGAAATCATTGATTTTGAGTTGAAACCATGTTAAAAGATGTTAATGATTGAAGAAAACGAGTTAAAATTGACTTACAATCGATTTGGAGGAAAAATAGTTCTTGAAAAATTGCCCTAGGGAGTTTTGGTTTTGAAAGAGTATGAAAAATAGTTGATTTTCGGCTAAGTATGAAAATTGTAGGTTGCATGTATGGGAATTGCGAACAGGGTTCGCAATTGCGAACCCCGACCTCTGCTATGTTTGCATTTGCCAAAGTAGTGTCGCATTTGCGACTGAGGTCTTGCATTTGCGACTAAGGGGGGTTCCAGGCAGATGTCGCATTTGCGACAGACACTTCGCATTTGCGAAGAAGGCAGCCCAGACCACCTCTCGCATTTGGGATACATTGCCCGCATTTGCGAGACAGGCTTCGCAAATGCGAAGCCTGCAGGCCTAAAGCATACCAACAATTCCCTAAGTTAAAATTTCGCTCCGTGGCCTATCCAAAACTCACTTGAGCCCTCGGGGCTCAAAACCAAACATGCACACGCACACCAACCTAAAAATATCATATGGACTCGCCCGTGCATTCAAATCACTAAAATAACATAAACAACTACGATTTTAGCATAAAAATCATGAAATTTTCTTAAGAACTTCAAACTTTCAATTTTTTTCAAAAACGATCTGATTCACGTCGTTTCAAGTCCGTTTCTTACCGAATTTCACAAACTTATCTTAAATAACACATAAGACCTGTACCGGGCGCAAGAACCAAAATACGTGCCCGATACCATCAAGTTCTAATCACAATTCATTCCAAATCTCATAAATAATTTCAGAAAATAATTTTCTTTAAAAAATTTATTTCTCGGGCTTGGGACCTCGGAATTCGATTCCGGGCATACACCCAAGTCCCATATTTTCCTATGGACCCTCCGGGACCGTCAAATCACGGGTCTGGGTTTTACCCAAAATATTGACCGAAGTCAACTTAATTCATTTTATAGTCAAAATTTATCATTTTTTCACAGATTTTCATATATTGGCTTTCCGGCTACGTGCCCGGATTGTGCACGCAAATTGATGTGAGACAGAAAGAGGTTTTTAAAGCCTCGGGACGCAAAATTTATTTTAAAAACAAGTGATGACCTTTTGGGTCATCACACCCTAACTGATCAAATCTGTCGTGGGGTTGTGGTTTCAAGAAATTGGATTTGGGGTTTGATCAATATTGAGAAGGAATCTAAGTTTAAGGAAGATATTACTACTCTCGTTTTATTTTTCTTTAATTGCTCGGGCCACTAGGAGCATGCACTTAGTTAGGCATGCCTTAGAATTTTTGCTAGTTTCGAGGTGAGAAGTCGTTCCCTTAGTTAAATTTATCTGAAAAATGTCCCGTAAATTTTGTATATATTTTTATCCGGGTTATACCCCGAAATATTTGTATTTAGAGGCTGAAAGTAGAACTCATAGTATTTTTATTTTTATTTTTATTTTTTTATTAGGTGGGAACGACCTCGAGCCTCTTGTATGTTTATTTTTCTTTTCTGTGTTTATTTTTACTTCAATTTGAATATTTTAAAAGCCAACTAGATCTAGTACGCAACTGTACTAGTTACGGGACTCGGGGAATGTCTAACACCTTCTCTCCGAGTCAAATGAACCCCCTCATCTAGAACTCTAGTGCAAACTGGTTTAAGAGTCAAATGTGTTTTGAAGAGGAATTATTATTTAAAAAAACGGTGACCTGGCATACCGAAATCAAATGTCAGATGGCGACTCTGAAAAATCCAGCGAAACACAATTGTTTGTCACTTTTCAAATTGAAAATCCTTTGAGCTTTACAAATCCTTTTATTATTTTTAAGAGGGTTAGTAAAGTGAAAAAAAAGAGGTATGACATACACGACATATACCCGGAATGTGTGAAATTTTATAATCTAATTTGACGTACTTTTGTTGCATAAATATAACTATGCAAATACCATATATATATATATATATATATATATATATATATATATATATATATATATATATATTATATAATGCGCGTCATATACATCTCATATATTAATAATTTCAGTCTTCCCTCCCACCTTCGCTTTCTCCACTGTATCCCCACTTCACCATATCTCCTGCATCCAATTCCACGGCCATCAAAGAACAAAGAAACCTCCAAACCCGATGTACACCACTACCAGTCTTCGTCTCAGTCCCACTTTTCAGTCACTTCTTTCTGAAAAATTTCTTATCTGCCACTTTGAAAAATCATGGATTTCATTATAGAAGACAGAGAGTTAATTTTCTTACATGTTAGGTTTGAGATATTTGAAACGTCGAAAGAGCCGGGTGAATTTGGAGATTTAGAATATAAATTTAGAAGAGAGAATGTGAAGACATAAATAAGGAACAATGTTTTAAAAGGCGGGGGCGTGAGGCGAGGCGTTTTATCTCTAACGAGGCGAGGCGTAAGCCCTCAGACATGGGGCATAAGTCCCATGATCTTTAAATTTTACTAATTTCAAGAATTTTAAGATAGTATAAAATAAAAAATAATTATAAAAATTACATTAACATCAAAAAATTAAAACAAATAATCTATTTAAAATATTTATAAATTATAATTCAACTATGAATAATACAAAAAGTATGACATATTATCATAATATGCAAATTAGCTTCAACGTCGTTACAATTCAAACATCAAAAGTAATGTATTCGATACGAAATGTATCTCTTAAAGAGTAATGAATCTTGAAAGAATTTCGATATTATAATTTAATATTTTTCATAAAATACTCCTTTTATTTAATATGCTTTCTATTTGAAAGATAATTTATATGGAAACATAATTCAAAATTTAAATATGATTCTCTAGCATCATATTTATTTTTAAGTTTCAACAATTTAATAAAGTGACATATAATTCACCATACGATACCATGATAACTAATTATTTGTAACTATTTACTAGCTAATACTGAGATATTAAATTAATAAGTATTGTATCTTGTAAACGTGAAAAAAATAATATTTAGAAAAATAATTATAAAAAAATTACAGACTATTATTTAGTAAAGACATAACAAAAGTTAATAAATAAATACTTTTTAAATTAAAAAAATTACTTAAAATTAACTATCATAGCAATCTTAGTGGATATTGTGCAATAATTTTTATTTTAATTATGACATAAAATACTCTCAGCTTAATGATTTATGATTAAGAAAAAGTAATTTTGAATAGTTAACGATTTAATAAGAAAATTTACGGATTTATAAGGTTAGTTACATATAATTGTATAAAGTTCTATTAGCTGAGCCCAGTACGCTGGCCGTTGGGCGTGTTCGGAGCGTAAGCCCCGATGGTCGAGGCGTAAGTCTCACGAAACTAAGCTCCACACATAAGCCCAGGAGCGTTTTATGAGTGATCCACCCCGAGCGAGCCCCAGGCGAGTCCCAATTCTACCTTTTAAAACAGAGATGAGGAAAAGCATCTATTCCATAATTTGTGGTACTGTTAAATCATTAAGTGTGGGCACAACGTTTACAATATGCTAATACTGTAAAAAAAATTGCTATTAATGGAATAATCAAAAAGTAGTATCATTTCTTAAATGCTTGTTTAAAAATGATCAAACATGTAGTTTTCTCTTAATTATGTGTCACTAACATGATCTCGAGTATTTACGGTCATCGAAGTCCAAAAATTGTATATGCATCTTCAAAGCTATGGGTAAAGGTTGTAAACCCCATAGACGGGCAAAGACATTAAGTCGCCCCCCCCCCTCCCACACCACACTCTGTCATCTCCAGTCCCACCAAACTATTGGCTCTAATATCATTTGTTGGGCTAAAATAGCCCAAAATATTCTTAACATAGTGTGATATTGTTCGTTTCGGGCCAAGCCCGCATAATTTTTCACAAAAAGCCTCATACAACTCCTTATAAATAGAATTTTTTTTCTTTTTTATTTTTCACGTGGAACTTTGTTCAACACACCCAACAAAAAGTGACAAAAGAACATAGTTTTGCAAATTAATAAGTGATGGAATTGAATGACCAATTAAAGTACTCTTTGCTTGAAAAAGTAATGAAATAAGATAAAGAAAATGATGGTTTTGCTTAGTGAAGACATCATGTTGAGGAAGTGTGCTATTAGTCTAGGGGTGTCAATGGTTCGATTCGGCCGGTTATTTTATAAAATTAGTATCATACCAATTTTTCGGTTATTCTATTGTGTATAACTAAAATTAGACCTTTCAAAACCGTCCCAATCATGTCGGTTTCTTTTCGGTATCGGTACGGTTCGATTAATATTTGGTATTTTTTAAAATGTCATGTAAAAGTCACTAGTAGAAGTAAAATGCAATAACATACGTATTTTTATAGAACTTAACAAAACTCTCTATATATTTTTACTATTTAAAAGATGATGAAATTAAGAACATGAAAGATGATTAGAGTATAGATCTATTAACCATTCTACAACAGCGTAAAAAAAACTAAGTAAAGATAAAGAAAATATAAATTACACGAGTGAAAAATATTAACTAAGGTGGGACTCAAGAATAAAGTCTATAGAAGATTAAATATTCAAAAAAATAAATCTAAATTATATGAAATGAAACATATTCAATACATTGTAGTTTGATACTCATAATCTCTAGAATACCTTGTGTCTTGCTAGTGAATATGCGGGAAATAGTTTAGTTTTAACATGAGAAGCATAATAAGTTGGGATTAGGATTTTGAGTTTAATTACTTGTTGACTTATAATGATCATGTTCATAATTCCAAGGCCCACGAAAATATTTAATGCTTTATTATTTTTAAACTTAATATATAAATATACTTTTTACATGTAAATTTATTCGGTACGGTTCGGTATTTTTTCGGTTTATTTTCATTAAAAAAACCTATCCTAATTATCAGTACGGTTATAGGTTTATATAAAACCTAAAGTTTTATTAAAAGAAACCTAAAAATCGGTTCGGTACGGTATGGTTCGGTCGGTTTAGTCGGTTTTTAAATATTTATTGACACTTCTATATTAGACTATAGTCCGGTAATGCCTTCTTAAATCACTAGTGAAAGTTATGATTGAGGAAATTGTTTAACCAAAAAGTGGGATTTCGGTCAAAGCGATAATTTAGAAGAACCTGGGTTACTGATAATCAAAGAAAGTATAGAAGAAAGTAATTTTACTAGAAATGATATAATCAGAAGAAAACAAGTAAACCAGTATATTCAGATAATTTTTTGTGTGTGTTACAATTGACCCATTCTCCCCTCTTTTATAGCTATTTTGGGGATATGCGTTTTGCCTTTGTCATAATAAGGCCACTATGGACAATTAAAGACATTAAATGCTACGTTACATAATCATTGCATTTAATAAAGATTCTCTAACATTTTTAGTATTTAAGGCTCATTAAATATTGTATCTATACTCCCATTTAGTGTCAGATTCATTCCCCTTGATTCATGGACTTAAATAAGTACGAGCGCTGAGTCTTTTACATAACCACTCGTGCCTCTTTGTCAGTTGTAACTCTTTGACTAGTCTACGTGTCATGACACGTCATCTTTACACCACTTTAATATGTAAACTCAATTTTCCCAATACAGATAGTCCCCCACTTGCCATTTATTCATCGATTGAATATTTGGGAAGTGGATTTCATTAAAAATGAGGATTTTTGTCACCATTAATGCTATGACAGAATCGATGCTTTAATTGTCACTTCCATTTAATACTCTTCACACGTGTCATCTTTTCGTTAGTTTTGCAGTTTTGCAGCACTTTTTAAGGCTTTTCCACAGCTTCACTATTCACGAAGCGTCAGTTATCATTATTATGGCCCCTCCATCATTGTACCTTTTCCTTTGGCGGTTGCTTATCAGTATAAATATATCTTCCTTCTTTGTCTTTACCACATAAAGTTTTTTGACCAATTTTCTAAAATCTCTATTTGCTTCTTCATCGTATCATCATGTCTTCATCAAACCTTAACCCTAGAAGGGTCCCCATAGTTGATAACTTCCTTGATGTCCCCAGTAGGAGCAGAATAGGAGGTAGGCTTCGTAATTTAGGATCTACTTCCTTGAGTGGTTCTTCCCTTCCTTCGCCTAGTTCTAGCCCTTCTTCTAGAACTAGAGGTTCCCTTTCACACAGATCTTCTTCTAGAGGTAAGGAATCTTCTGAACCTCTTCGTGAACCTCTAGTAGAGGAAATAGTTCTCGTGGAACTATCTTTCTATAACGACAGAGAATCTCCTAGAAATCAAGTATCTTCTTTAGATCACACCAATATCTATCCCACTCAAATCACTGAAGGTTTGATTTCTTTTGTTCGTAGAGACTACCATTGAGATCATGGCTTTCCTATCATTATTCCCAATCCGAATCAAATAATCACCTCCTACTTAACTGGATTTTTGTTTGTTTATACGTACCCTTTCACTTTAGGATTCAAATCTGCTATTGATCCTGTTATTCTCGAGTTCTGTCGTTTCTTTGATATTTGCTTAGGTCAAATTGGCCCAATAATATGGAGGGTTGTCGCCTGTTTGAGGCATTTGACCAACACAGCTAGTGTGCCTTTTACTTTCCCGCATCTGATTCACCATTACTCCCCTAGACTCTTTCGCAATGGTGTTTTTACACTTGTAGCCAAGAGCAAAAGAGTTCTAGTTAGCCTTGAAGATGACAAAGACCGTGGCCGGTATACCCGGTTTGTCGCTGCTCCCACTGTTGGTTTAGTGGGTGATGAGAATGTCCCCTTCCCTGAGAAGTGGAATTTTGCACGTGAGTCTTCTAACTTTATCGTACCTTTTTCTTCAACTTTGTTGATTTTTCTAATTTTGCCTTTCTTTTTCAGCAACCATGGGAGTTGTGGAAGATGTTTCCAATTTCCGTGATTTGGTAGAGAAGTTGTTGAAGATTGCACCAATGGATGGTAGATCTTGGAAGACCATTTCTCAACGTTTTGGTTGGAAAGTAAAAACTTATGGTAAGAGCCTTTTTATTTTACTTTACATATTGTTTCCTCCTGAACCTATTTCAATCCTTCTTTCTATCAGGATTTGCTATTCGAGGAGTCACTGCTGAGGCAGTCGCGGCTTCTCGTATCTCTGAAAGGGTCCAAGAAATAATCTTGGGTTCTTCATCGAAAAGAAAAGTAGTTGATGACCAAGGCTCTGAAAGAGAGGAAGATGGGGGCTCTTTGATAACAAGTCCACGGGCTCGAAGACGCATCATTTCTGATGATGAAGAAGAAGCATCCCCTTGCCGTTTTATTCACCTTACCGAGTCTGTTGAGACCCCGGTTGTAATTTCTGATGATGACGTTGCTCCCATTGCTGCTCATGATTCTATTGAGTAGCTTTTCATCAGCGGGTTTGGTGGTGAAGGCTTAGGCCCAGTTCTTGATGAAGCACTCTTGGTTTCTTTTTCTACACCCGTGTCTGTGACTCCTTCTTTGCCGGTCTCAACTGTTTTTGATCCTCCCTAGACTATCTTTACTAGTTCCACTGTTCCTCCTTCAATAATTCCTCCTCCAATCACCCCCCGTGTTGAAGTTGGCTCCACAAGAAGGAGTGGTGCTATGAGGCAAGTGATTATTGAAGTCCCCGCTGAGGGCAATCTTTTAAGGAAATCGGGTCAAGCAGATGTATGGCTAAAGCCCTTAATTGGACCAATTGAGAAAGCCAAACTAGAGAGTTGTAGTTCCTTGATCTTGATGAACGACATTGTGCACGCTTCTTTAAAGGCATTCCCTTTCTCTTTTGTTTTTTTAAAACTTTTACTTTGTAATTTTTCTATCTTTGGGGTTCTTATTTCCCTTTATTTCTCCCTTTTTTAGGCCAATCTTATCAGCACGGAGATGATGAAAAAGATCGCCCTCTCAGAGCAGTTAGTGCATGATTCTCAATTAGAGGCGTTCAATTGGAAGGAATAGTATGAAAGCCTTCATATTGATGTAGAATATTTAGAAAAAAGTAAGAGTACCTTGGAGCAGCAGATTCGGGCTTTGACTACGGAGTTGGCAGTTGAAAAGGCTTCCTCAAGTCAAGTAGATAAAGAAAAAGCTCGTCTTGAAACTTCTTTCTCAGAGCAGCTGTCAAAAGCTAGCGAAGAAATTAGAGAGTTAAGTCTCTTGGGTGAGAAAGAAGCTTATGCTAGTGAGCTCGTGCAGAATTTGACTCAGGCACAAGAAAACCTCCGAGCTTCTTCTGATAAGGTTTGTGCCTTAGAAAGTTCCCATACCTCTCTTCAAGATTCTTACACGTCTGCCTTGGCTAAAAATGAATAGTTAAAGAATGAAATTTCTGACTGGGAAAGAGATTACGAAATTCTTGAGGATAAGTCTGTCATTGAAGTGAGTTGGGCGTTTTTGAATTCTCGCTGTGATACCCTAGTTGAGGCTAGCCAAGAGACTTTTAACTTGGAATCTGAGTTAGCTAAAATTAATGAAACTATTAAGAAGGCTCAGCAAACTCAAGATTTTCCTTCTCCCGTGGCCGAGGCTTCCGTGAATGTTGAAGTTGATACGGGTATCCCAACTACTTCAAGCCAAGTTGAGCCCGCTGATGTAAACCAAGTTGAACTCGCTACTGTTGATGCACCTACTCCAGTTCCCACATCTTCTTAGTGATAAGTTTAAGTCATTTGAATTTCTTTGTGTTGTTTTGTGTTTTGAGAAAATTGTGGTAAAACCCTTGGTCTTATTTGAGGGTTTGTTTTGGAAATTCAAGTCCCCGGGCCTTTCATGGGGCAATTTGTATAAACAACTCGTAGTTTATGACTAAGTTTGTACTTAGTCTTAAGCTTTTTAATATTAAGAAGTTTTTCTTGAACTTCCGTTTAGTTTATTCTTGCCTTTATTTCTAAGGACTTATAGAATAATTTGCATTTTTATTTTTTAAAATATGCTTCTGTTAACTTCATGAATATTTACATTAATCATGAATTTTATAAAAGAGGGCCCTTTTATACTCGACACTTAATGAAGAAGACGTCTCAACTTCATAATGGTGTTATCATACGATAAAAGAAATAGGAATACACATGTTTCTATGAAATAACTTTGACAAGTTTTTATTTGAACTTTGTCTAGTTTTGAATAACACTTTACACGTATTTGAATTACATCTATAACTTTCTCGTAACTGTTTTCCTTGTAATAGATTTAAAAAAGAAAAACAAACACGAGGTTTTTATCTATAACCCGTTTCAGTACATAGCCTTTACCCTAACTATGGTAAGGTTTTTCTTTATCCTTAGCTCTTGACTTTGCTCTGCACTTGCCTTATTCAATGAGTGAGCTTTTCAGGGCTTGATCTTCTTTGCCTTTTCTTATACACATGCCCGTGTATATTATGTGGTCCCCCAATTGTTTGAGCGTTGAAGTATGAAGACTCGAGCACTTGATTGTTCCACTCATTTGATCCTTTCCCTGTAATGGAAAAACATTCCGGACTCGGAGGTACGATTATAGATGAAGATTGCTTAACCCGTTTGAATTTCTATCAGAATAATTGTAACCCTAGGCCAGAAAGTTTAATTTATTCCATGTGCCTTACAGGTCGTGACTCATCATTTAGTACGGGTTAGTTTTTTGCCTATTGTCACACCTACTTTTAACTACACCCCAATAAAAGGGTATAAAGGAGTTTTTTCAATTAAAGAACAATCGAAACGGGATATATTTATTTATTAAATTCAGAGTCGCCACTTGGGATAATTTATGGTGTCCCAAGTCACCGATTCAAATCCCGATCGAGGAAAAGATTGACTTTGTTTAACAGTCCACGAACCAGAAATCTGGGTAAGGAATTCTGTTAACCCGGAGAAGGTGTTAGGCATTCCCAAGTTCCGTGGTTCTAGCACGGTCGCTCAACTGTTACAATTGGCCTATTATTTGATTTTAAATACTTTTGAACCCATGTGCATTTTAATTTTAAAACCGCTTTTAATTATTTTAAAGAAGATTTCAACGTCATTTAAAATACATCTTTGGATCATGCAACATGAAATGCACCCGCAGTCCGAGACACATTTTATTTAACGTTGTTAAGATTTGAATTTGGGTCACATGAAATGCACACCCGAGTTTAGGAAGGTAGATTATTTAACTAACGCTCCTAGAGCAACTACGTGTTATTAACTTTGCGAGGGCCGTGGAAATTTGTTAAACGGCACGCCTCGAATTCTAAAGATTCTATTTATTCTATCTAGTGTAGCTCACCCCCATAATTAATTTGGGAAAAACCAAAGGGTTCTAATTATTTTGAGCTAAAGATTTTACCCTACGAGATGACTTAAAAAAACAACGTGTTTAAAAAAAAACACAAGCCCAAAGAAAATTACTTCAAAATGAACAAATGGGCAGATCCTCCTGAGAGGTCGTCGAGCTTTTGGGCTCAAACGATTCCTATACATGGTGACGAGGAGGTATGGATCCGATAACATCCTTATCTGGGCCTGCGTCAGGCCCAATCTCATACCCCAAATTACTTGTTGATCAACGGGTGCTAATTGACTGGTACCAACATGGAGCAGAGAATCAAACTCAACGAATGCTTATTTTGAGCTAAAGGGATAAAACGAATGACTTAAAAAAACTCAGATTCTAGGATCATTTTCATGCATTTTTGAACTAATCCTGCCATGAAGATGAGGCAATCTTATTAGGCTAGCTATTTGATTAAAAGGGCAGACCCAAGTGATCGTTGTTATCTAAAATAACGCATTGAACATGGAATAATAATAGGAATTCAATCCCCAATTCCAAACAAACTAAGTCATGAATGCATGAGGCGAAGTCTGAATCTCAGTCATGAACTTGGCAACAAACAATGAAAGAAACCTGGCATAGCTTGGCTAGTTTGGTAATTTGTCAAACCATAAACTCATTGTTTGAGTCTTAGTTTTCAAGAACACCAGTGCCTCCCTTGAATTCTAATAGACCATATGATAAAATACTATGGTATAACACTCAGATTCTAAAAAAACAACTGAGCTAAGCCTGAAACCAAAGAAAAACAAAGAAGCGGGTCTAGATCTGCGTTATGGGAAGGCAGACATGTCCACAAATCAAATATACATCTAAGAACCCATAAAAGCATCATGAATCAGCCATATTTACATAGTTTCAAGTCCAGAACTTAAAACAGAATGAGTAACGTCAAAGACTACATTTAAGAGGCCAGACTAAGTGGATACCAATCCAAATTACCAAACAGAATACAATGTTCAGAATCTCAGCTTTTAATTACATATTCAGAGGTAAAAGACAACAAGGAAAGCTCTCTAAATGAAAAGAAGACAGGCAGAACAAGTAAGTTAAACTATGAACACAACTGTTGTGACTAGTGCTCACAACTCCTGATTCCCATTTTTCAATTCCAAATCAAGTTTACATTGGGTGAAGTGTGAAATGTGTACCTGATATAAGAGGAAAGCACAAAAATGAGGATTCAGTAAACAACCCAAGCAAACAGAACCAGCTAGCCAATGAAACAGTAGAAAACTTTCAGCAGCTCGAAACCCAGCTTTCAAACCCCAAGTCAATTCATATTCGATCCCAGACGAATCAGACAGTGTTTCAGGATTTGAAAATTTCAGAAATCAAAAAGAAAGAAGAAAAGCTCAATGAAACAGTGAAAACTTCAGCCCTTTTCTCTTTCGAATTTTTTCCTTTTTCAATTCTCGCCTTCAAAGGCAAGAATGATATGCCTTTATAGGCTAGGCCATAGGGCAAACTTCAGAATCACATATTCACTTTCTACCCCCTTTTAAACTCTGGTTTTAGCTCAGGTATCCCTAAATTTACGACTTCCTACCCAAGCTAACGCATCAAAAGGTCTGAAAAATCCCAGAACCCCTCCCTAGAAGCTTCTATTTCTGTTATCAAAAGATTCCCTAAATTAAAAACCCTGAACTACCCCTTAAGCACCTGATAATTACCTCTACCCCTAGCTGAGACTTGGAACACTTAAACAACTGACCAATCCAAACCCCTCACAACCTTTTAGGCTTTAACTAGTAAGCCTGTTTGCGTGCAATGCAGGCCCCAAGTTAGCCAAGGCCTGACACATATCCAAATTTAGAGGAAGAAGAAGAAAATAGCAACTATTCGACCCAATAAAATCAAAACAATCATAAAGAACTAACTCAAGCTAGACCACAGAGTTGTAACAAAATTAAACAGATGGACCAACGATGGTTCAGTGAGGAATTACATGAACTTAAAGGCCTAACAAAACTAGATTCATGCTAAGCCGTTTAACGACATTTGGCAATTTACAACCCTGTGGTTAAGCACAAACAAGAAAGCAAGCAATCTTCATTTTTGACAGAAAAGGAGAAGAAGGCACAGAAAAGAACGGATAGACAGATAAAAGACCCAAGGGAAATAGAAATACCTAAAGCCGGTGACAGATGACTCAGGCCAAGCTCTTCTGATTTAAACCAAAAATGAGTGTTAAATGACTGTTCTTGTGAGAACAACCGATTAACACTCGTTTCAGGCCCAAATTATCTTCAACAATGGGAGAACATGAACCAGGCCCTTGTGTGATGAGTTCAACGACTAGAACGGACTAAGTATTTCATCCTTAGATCCGAGATTGAGAATGATTCGTGGAGATTTTGTAAAAATTAATACCGGCATAGTATTTGGAGGGCTATGGGGAGTGTAGGGTTGATTTTTGGTGGTGTTTGGGAGGTCAACCGCCTGTGAAAATGGCGGAAGTCTTAGGGCTGCGCTAGGGTTGTGTATGAGTGGTGAGAGATACGAGAGAGATGAGATGAGACTGAGTTGTCTCTGAATTTTTCGGACATTCTTAAGGGGGAGTGAGACATGCCTTGGACCATTGGATGAAGCGAATTGGAGGGCCCAGATTTGTTGAAGTTTATTGAGCTCAAAACGACGTAGTTACACGCCTGTACTATGTCGTTTTCCTGGTCCTAGGGAATGAATGCTTTGGGCCGGGTATGGACATGGCTTGGAAGGGTATGGGGGAGACACTTGGGCCTGATAATTGAAATAATACTCCACACCTTTGTTTTCTTTTTTTTTTTTCAATTTTCCTTTTAATTTCTTTTAAATTAAATTAAAATTAAAAAAATAAAACCTAAATTAATTCCTAATCAAATTATCTAATTAAATTGAATTAATTAATTCTAAATAATAATTACCACCACATATTAAATGCCAAATTAAAGAAAACTAACAAAATTCGAAAAATTAAAATTAAAGTGCAAAAATGAACTATTTTGTGATTTTTCTCATTTTCATAAAACACTAAATTACTAATTAATTCAAAAAGGTAAAAATTAAAACCTAAATGCAAATGCAGCATAATTTTGTATTTTTCATTAATTAAACAAATGAAATGCACAGACAAATACAAATAATTAACAGAAAATGCCACCAAATCCACAAAAATACAAATAATGAAAAGAAATTATTTGTTTTGAAATTATGGGAGTAATTCATATAGGGCAAAAATCACGTGCTCACACCTATCATCTAAAATCATTAGTAAAACTTTAACAATTCAATAATTTAATTAAAGAAATATGGATACCTGATCGCGGGTATTCCTTAGAAATAGTATCTCTTCAGATGAACATCATTCCAATGTGAAGGTAGTATCTTGCCATCCATTGTTTCCAGCTCGCATGCTCATTTTCCTGCAATATCACGAATTCTATAGGGTCCTTCCCATGTTCGACTTAATTTTCCCGCATTAGCTGCCTTTGTAGATTGAAAACCCTTTTTGAGCACGAAGTCCCCAATTTTGAAGAATCTGAGGCGTGCTTTTCGATTATAGTATTGTTCTATGACCTGCTTCTATGCTGCCATTCTTATTAGCACAACTTCTCTTCTTCCTTCAAGTAAATCAAGATTTACACGCATTTCCTCGTCATTAGATTCTTTTGACGTATGTGTGAACCTTGTACTCGGCTCTCCTTTCTCAACTGGAATTAAAGCTTCAGTTCCATAAACTAAAGAAAATGGTGTTTCTCCTGTACTTATCTTCGTTGTTGTGCGGTATGCCTATAAAACACCAGGTAACACTTCTGGCCAATTACCTTTGGATTCCTCTAAACGTTTCTTTAAATTGTTGATAATGATTTTTTTGTTGACTCAGCTTGCCTATTACCTACCTGATGATAAGGTGTGGATGTAATCCTTTTGATTTGCCAACTTTGAAAGAACTCTGTGATTTGAGCGCCTATAAACTGAGGGCCATTATCACACACGATTTCCTTTGGCACACCGAATCGGCATATGATATTCCGCCAAATGAAATCTCTAACTTCCTTTTCTCGCACTTGTCTGAATGCTCCTGCCTCCACCCATTTAGTAAAATAATTAGTGAGTACGAGCAAAAACTTTACCTGACCTTTAGCTTGTGGAAGTGGACCCACGATATCCATCCCCCACTTCATAAATGGCCATGGTGCAATGAAAGGATGTAGTAACTCTGCAGGCCTATGCATATTATTACCGTACCTTTGGCATTTATCACATTTAGCCATGAAACTTTCCATTTCTTCTTCCATTTTGGGCCAATAATAACCTGCCCTAATTAAGGTTCTTACCAATGATCTTTCTCCTGCGTTATTTCCATAATGCCCCTCGCGTATTTCTCTCATTACGTATTCCGTCTGAGAAGGTCTGAGGCATCTTGCTAAGGGACCACCGAACATTTTTCTGTAAAGATTGTCTTGCTTTAAGCAATACTGAGCAGCCTTTTTTCGAAGCGCATGAGGTTTTTTCTTATCTTTAGGGACGGTACCATATTGCAAAAAAACAACAATCTCGTTCCTCCAATCCCAGTTTATGTTGTTAAAATTTACCTCATTCTTATCGGGGTCGAGAACTGAATTAAATAAGTGAATAACTGAAGCATTTTCATTGCTTGCCACATCTGCCACAGACGCAAGATTAGCTAAGGCGTTGGCTTCAACATTTTCATCCCTTGGTATTAGTGTTACTTTCCAAGTTTGAAATTGTTTTATCAAATCCCGTACCTTCGCTAAGTATTGTTGCATCCTTGCTTCCCTGGCCGTATAAGTCCCCAGCATTTGATTAACTACGAGCTGTGAATCGCTTTTGATTATAATTTGATTTATGCCAAGTTCTCGTGCCAGTTCTAAACATGCAATCACAGCTTCATACTTTGCCTCATTGTTAGTTATAAAATGACATTTTATGGCTTGTCGAATGGTTTCACCCGTAGGTGGTACCAAAACAATCCCTAAACAAGCACCCTTTACGTTAGATGAACCATTAGTAAACAAGGTCCAAGTTCCCGGGTTAGCTCCGTTGAACACCTGCAACTCTTTTTCTACTTCCCATTGCATCCCTTGGCTAAAATCAGTGACGAAATCAGCTAACACTTGAGATTTTATAGCAGTTCTAGGTTGGTAGGTGATATCATATTCACTTAATTTAGCCCACTTAGCTAACCTACCTGACAATTCATGCTTATGTAATATATTGCATAATGGGTAAGCAGTTACTACAGCAATAGGATGATATTGAAAATAAGGCCTTAATTTTCTAGATGCCATGATTAATGTAAGTGCAAGTTTTTTCAACTGAGGTACCGTGTCTCTGCATCTAACATGGATTTGCTAACATAATAGATCGGAGATTGTTTACCTTGGTCCTCACAGACTAAAACAACATTTACCGCTACTTCTGATACAACAAGGTAGATGAGCAGTATTTTCCCAGCCTTGGGTTTTGCGAGAAACAGTGGATTTGATAAATATGTCTTCAAATTTTTGAGTGTCTGCTGAAATTCCTCGTTCCATTCAAAGTGATCTTTCTTTTTAAGAGCTGAAAAGAATTTAACGCACTTTTCTGATGATTTAGAAATGAATCTTCCCAGGGCTGCAATTCTTCCTGTCAATCTCTGCACTTCTTTTTTGCTTGAAAGCATATCAGGAATTTCTTCAATGGCCTTAATCTGTGCGAGATTCACTTCAATACTACGGTTAGAAACAAGAAAACCCAAAAACTTACCTGACGCGACACCGAATGCGCATTTCTCTGGATTTAATTTCATATTAAATTTGCGTAAAATCTCAAATGTATCAGACAAGTGTGATATATGATCTCTCGAATGCTGAGTTTTAACGAGCATATCATCTATATAAATCTCCATGGTTTTTCCCAGATGTTCTTGAAACATTTTAGTAACCAGCCATTGATATGTTGCACTAACGTTTTAGAGACCAAAAGGCATTACTTTATAACAGTAAGTCCCCTTGTCTGTTATGAATGAAGTTTTTTCTTCATCTACCGGATCCATTTTGATCTGATTGTACCCTGAATATGCATCTAAAAAACTTAATAGTTCATGCCCTCGCGGATGAATCCAATCTTTAGCAATTTTGAACCTCTTCTTGAATCACCCGATTCTTGAAAGTTCATTGCTTTCTTTTCTTCTATTTGATAGGAGGGTACGTTGGATCATCATTCAATTCGTGAGTCATTACCTCCGAGGGTATTCCTGTCATGTCAGAGTGGGACCAAGCAAAATAGTCCACGTTAGTTTTCAAAAATTCAATTAACTTACCTCTCATGCCTTGTCTTAGATTGGCCCCTACGTAGACTTTCTTATCAGGCTATTGTGCGAATAAAATCACAGCCTCTAGTTCTTCAATTGTTGTTTTGATATTTTCATTTTCTTCTGGTTCTTAAATGGTATCAAGTCTATCCGCCCTTGTTCAGTTGAGGTTTGTGCAGTGGTGCCCTCAACTGTCTTCTATGATTGTTATTTTTCTTCTTTTTTTGTACTTGAATTTTCTACAGAGTTGATGCTCCTGGATGTATGTTGATCTATGCGGATTTGATATATTCCCCATGGTGATGGAAATTTAATAACTTGATGCAAAGTTGAAGGAACGACATCCATTTCATGGATCCATGGTCTCCCAAGGATCATGTTGTAAGCCATCTCCATCTCTACTGCTTGAAACTTTGTATCTTTGACAACTCCTTCTGCGAATGTGGTGAGTGTTACCTCTCCTTTCGTCACAACACTAGAATTGTCAAATCCAGATAAAGTATGCGCCTTCGGTATTAATTTATCCTCAGCTTGCATCTCTCGTAATACTCTTAGCAAAATAATGTTCACGGAACTACCTGGATCAATCAAAACTCGTTTCACATTAGTATCATGTACAATTAAAGATATTACCAAGGCATCGTTATGAGGAGATAATACGCCATCCGCATCAACATCATCAAATGTAATGCTATCTTCCTCAAATACATGTCACACTCATTTCCCTTGGGTAATTGTGACTTTGGAACTTTTATTAGCTGCAGGGTACGTTACGCCATTGATGTCTTCACCCCCGCTTATAACGTTGATGGTCCTTTTGGGAGAAGGTGGTTTAGGGGGTTCCTACCTATTCTTCATGTAAGCTTGCTTACCTTTCTCACTGAATAACTCGGTGAGATACCCTTATTTTAATAAATGATCAACTTCACTTTGTAAAAATCTACAGTCTGTTGTTTTATGCCCGTGATCATTATGAAACTCACACCAATGATTAGGGTTGCATCTGTTTGGATTCGATCTCATCTCTTTTGGCCACTGTACCTTATCATCCATGCTTCTCAAAACAGCTATGAGCTCGGAAGTGCTCACATTGAAATTGTAACCACAAAATCTCGCCTTTAAATTTCTATCATCATCTCGTGACTCATGGGCGTTTCGATCATTCCTAAATCTTAATAAAGAGCCTGACTCTCTATTTCTTGACCTATGATCATACCTTTGATTGTCTTGTTTTGACCGTGAATCTTTTCTCGCAGGTCCCATGTATGGCTCGTACCTATTTTTACCGGACCTTTTTTCGGTTTCCGCCCGTCTCGAACTTACTTTTCTTCTTTTTGGAATCGTGGAACAGTATCTTCTTCTATCCTTAGCTTCGTGCTATACCTGTTGTAAACATCATTCCATGTTGTAGCTATGAATTCACGAAGACTTTCCTTGAGTCGCCTCGTAGCCTCTGAGCCTTTTTCATTCAAGTTACTTGTGAAAGCTATAGCTGCCCAATTATCAGGTACATGTGGTAATGTCATTCTTTCACGTTGGAATCTGTCCACGAACTTCTTAAGCAATTCTGAGTCCCCTTGCTTGATCTTGAAAATATCTTCCATTCTTTTTTCAAATTTTTGAGCTCCCAAGTGTGCTTTGATGAAAGAATCTGCAAGCTCAGCAAAAGAATTTATAGAATTTTCGGGCAAAAGAGAATACCATGTTAATGCACCCTTGGTGAGTGTTTCACCGAATTTTTTGACTAATACTGATTCAATCTCCTGCTTGGTCAAGTCGTTGCCTTTTACGCATGTTGTAAATGCAGTCATGTGGTCTCGTGGGTCTGTTGTTCCATCGTATTTAGGAATATCAGGTATTTTGAATTTCTTTGGAATTGCGAGGGGAGCAACACTTGGCTTTCAGGGTTGTTGCGAATATTTATCCGTATCTAACCCTTTGATTACGGGCGACACCCTGGGTATTTGCTTTATGCGGTCACTTTGCTCCTTGAGCTGTTTCTGCAATGTTAGTACTAAATTTTGTAAATCAGAATTGACTAAGCTACCTAGTTCTCCCTCCTGTGATTCGCTGGGGGTTCCGCCACTACCTGAATTAACAAGCCCGGAACGAGGGTTCTCCAAAGTGTTGTTATTTGGAGTGGGTGTGGGCACTGCAGCAGGTAACTGGCTAACAAAAGCTTCAAGAGCTTTATTGACCTGTGCAACAATTAGTTTCTGCAAAGCTTCATCGATAGCTTCAACATTTTCAAATTGAGCGTTTCCATTTGCATGAGATCCATCAGGAGAGCCTTCACGAGACCGCCGAGGAGAGCTTTGTGGAGATGGGACCGAGGTTTGATTACCCTGTGGATTTTCTTGAAGTTGTTGGTTTCCTTGAATGTTGTCATTGTTGTTCGATATGGTTGATGCAACAAGGAAAGTTAAGCTAAAAGAGGTTAGATTATCAGATTCCGGGTAACGGAACCAATTTGTTTAACCAAAAAGTGGGATTTTGGTCAAAGCGATAATTTAGAAGAACTCGGGTTACTGATAATCAAAGAAAGTATAGAAGAAAGTAATTTTACTAGCAATGATATAATCAGAAGAAAACAAGTAAACCAGTATATTCAGATAATTTTTCGTGTATGTTACAATTGACCCATTCTCCCCTCTTTTATAGCTATTTGGGGGTATGCGTTTTGCCTTTATCATAATAAGGCAATTATGGACCATTAAAGACATTAAATGCTACGTAACATAATCATTGCATTTAATATGGATTCTCTAACGTTTTTAGTATTTAAGGCTCATTAAATATTGTATTTGTACTCCCATGTAGTGTTAGATTCATTCTCCTTGATTCATGGACTTAAATAAGTACGAGCGTTGAGTCTTTTACATAACCACTTGTGCCTCTTCCTTTGCCTTTGCTCGTATCTGTTGCAACTCGTGCCTCTTTGCCAATTGTAACTCTTTGACCAGTCTACGTGTCATGACACGTCATCTTTACACCACTTTAATATGTAAACTCAATTTTCCCAATACAGAAATTTATTTGATGAATTTCATGAAACATATATTTAAATTGGAACTTTTTCTGTTACATTATTATGAGAACTCCAGTTATATTTTAGGAAATTGACTTCATAAAATCTACTAATCTAGAACTATGTACTCATAATCACTTTCCATTTTTTGAAAAACTCATATTGCCATATTCAAGTATCATGCCAGTTTAGCAATATGGTTAATAAATAAGATTCTAAGTTAAATGTCCAATTTTAGAACAGATCATGATACACTTGACAAAAAAAAATTATGATACACAAGATTCTAACAACGTTTTATTTCCTTCATTAAAATCCAATACATGATTATAGTTTTATAGTGTCTATTAAAGTTGTTTGCGTCGTACAAGTTTGACTAATGGTGAGCCAGGAGATTTTCCTTTGGATTGTTACAACGCTCGTTAAACAATTCAAGTAGAAGTAAATAGGTAGAAGTAGAAAGCCCATATCAATCCATCTCCATAGGAGATAATATGAGCAAAAGACAGAATCTCTAAATCTCACCAAAAAAAAAAAACTCATTCCGGAGGGAGTGAGAGGGGGGTATTCAAAAAGGGGAGCCGTGGGTTCTTTCTTTCCTTGTATGAAAGGTCTTAGTTTGGTATGGCATTAGAGAAAATTTATTATGGTTATGCGACTATATAGAAAAGGTGGATGAGGTTTCATGCGGCTTTTTTATGAATAGTTTCAATCAAATACCATCGATTGTAGCTAGTGATTGCTCGGATCGGTGTGTGATCTCCAAAAGAGAAGTAACCCTTCAAATGCTATCTCCACCCATGCCGAATACCCCCGGCCGGTTCCGATTGGTTTGTTTGGAGTTAGAAGGTGTTTTACGTTGAAGGTAGAACAATCAGAAACACATAATTAATTATATTAAGGACATGCGTAAGCCCAAATTCTTGCGCTAATAGATGAACCAGAAAACTAACATCGTTTATTTACATTATGTTTTTTATTTGAACACACATTACATAGAATAATGAACTTATTCCCTCACTAACGAATCATGCAAAAGTATTCACACCCATAACAGAACAACAACAACAACTATCGCTACGACTATACCTCAATCCCAAATAAGATAAGATCGAGTGAAATAACAACCATTAAATCACCAAGTGGAAACTATATATTTTTTCCTTTTATCATCTTCCAAAAAAAATCCTGTATCCGTCACTGACCATCTGCATAGACGAGTCTGACCATCAAGTTGTGAATCTTTAATACATCCATGTAAAGCATTAAACACTTCAAAAGCTTTATCTTTTGAACCCCACCAAAAGTGACAAAAATAAAGAGTGTTAGACAAAACTTGCTCACGAAATGACCATTCTATTTGGCCATCTTTAACAAGGTCATGGTATCCAATATCATCATTTTTAGAAGCACAATGAACTCTCAAGATAGGTGAGTTTATAGGAAGGGAATTCACAACTTGAACATGGAATTTTCTTGTAACAAAAAAATCTTTTAGCTTGTTGCTTCTTACTTGTAAAATATTTATGGATAATATGAATAGTAGGAAAGCTGCTTTGATGTTGGAATAACTCATATTGAGAATGAATGGTAATGAGAATTTCCAAAGGAATTCACAATCTAACCACTTTTTTTGTTTTTGGGAGCAAGAAGTGGTTAGATTTATTTTGTTTTCCGAAGGAAATTGTTAGCTTACATTTCTTTGTTATTGCTACTTGAATTTATAATGCAAAATTAAGGCACTCATAGTTGCAATGAATGGTAATGAGAATTTCAATGAAGAACGTCACGTTGAATTATGTACGGAACGCCATAAAAAAATGTGAGTATTTTTTCTTGTTATTTTTGTAACCACTCGATAACCCGTGCACTGCGCAGGTAGTTCTTTTTAGTGAGGTGTAGATATTTGTTATGGTTTGTAGTAATAATATTGATAATATTATCACTTGCAAGTATTAGTGTTCCCTACTATAAATCTTACTAATTTATCTTGATTAAGTGATAAATTAAGATGAGAACGTAATCGAATTTATGATTGGGGCTCCTTTTCCAAGGTGTGAGTTACAATCCTATTTTTAATATCAATCTCAATGTTGTAAAGATTACGGTCCACAATAAGTGACCATTTTACCTTTTATTTTGGTTCAAAATAAGTATCAATCAAGATTTAGTGAATAAGTATTAATTTTTTTTTCAAAATTTGGCTTTATTTACATATTCCAATGTGTACTGCCAAGGTAACAATTAATTAAAATTAATTTAGTGAATATATCTTTTTTTTCTATAAGAGTTCGTATTTCTTTAATGGGTGTAAATGGTACATGAGGGTGAAGTAATTATCTGAAATTAATTATATATATATATATAGTCAAAGTCAAACTTGTCGTTACAGTTTCCTAAAGGTCATGCGTTCAGTAAATTAAAGGGATTAGTTGATGAAATTATTAATATACTCCACATATCTACCAGGACGAATATTTTTTGTTTTAAGATCATTGTGGCAGCTATTCTAGCAAGACTTTTGATAAATGAAAGATAAGAAAATGTATAGTTTATTGCATCGAGGTCACCTTTAATTTTTTAATGAAATATCTCAATAGACTTTTCCTTTACTTTACTATAAAGATGACAACAACGTACCTATTCATCTAATTGCTAATAATTATTCCAAATCCTTATCAGATATAGTATATATTTATTCAAATTACTACTGTATATAAAGAAAGAGGTTAAGGTATCAGGAGTTAGACTTTTGGGGAAAATCGTGCGAGCTTGGTCCAAATCGGACAATATCACACCATGTTAAGAGTATCTTTGGACCGTTTTAGCCTAATAATTAATATTAGAGCCAATGGTTTGGCGGGACTATGAAGATGACAGAGTGTGGCGTGAGGGTCCGGCTTAGTGCCTTTGGCCGTCTACGAGGTTTATGACCTTTACCCGTAGCTTTGAAGACGCATACACAGCCTTTGGGCTTCCATGATCATAAATACTCGGATCATGTGGGTTGCAGACAGTTAATCTCCAAATTAGCCCATAAATGGTGATGGGTCATGTGGAACTTAGTTCAAGGGAGATTGTTGGGTGTATGTGAACAAAGTCTCACATGGAAAAAAAAATTCAACTCTTAATGGTGTGATACTTTTTGGGGAAAATCGTGCGAGTTTGGCCCAAAGCGTTCAGAGTATTTTTGGACCATTTTAGCCTAATTTAGTATATAACTTCAACTAATTAAGAAGGAAAGAAGTCAACAACAAACATTGACCAAAGTTTTTTAAACAAGAGTGAAAGTGAAATAAAACTTATCTTGAAACTTGGAAGTTGCAATATTGCTCCCTAAGAAATACACATAAATACTACAACAAGTGAGCTTTTCATTCTTCAATTTTCTACTGAATCCAGATTTTGAAATGGAAACAGTGAAGTTAATAGGGACTCCTTTCAGTTTTTTCACATACAGAGTTATTTGGGCACTAAAGCTAAAGGAAATAACTTACGAATACATAACTGAAGACATGTCCAACAAAAGTCCTTTGCTTCTGAAATACAATCCAATTCACAAGAAAGTTCCTGTGCTAATCCATGGTGAAAAGTCAGTCTGTGAATCCCTGGTCATCGTCGAATACATCGACGAGACATGGCCACTGAATCCATTACTTTCGGCTGACCCTTACAACAGAGCCGTGGCTCGGTTTTGGGCTAAATATGTTGACGATAAGGTATGATGTTATTAAGATCTACGTTCTTTTCCTTCTACTTTCTTTAGCAAAATTGTAATTTCATACTATCCAGGTGCGATGAGATAATTGAGATTCCTCTATCTTTTACTAAAGGTTTGGAGTCGGATTTGAGTTTTGAGAGTGAGAATCTTTCGATTTACTGGCTGAAATATGAATTAGTCAGGCCAATGAGCTTTGAATATCGATAGTTAATATGTTAAAGATAAGGGTGTAGTATTAATATAAAAATATATATGTTAAAAATAAGGTATGATGTTATTAAGATCTATATTCTTCTCCTTTTATACTTTATTTAGCAAAATTGTAATTCCCTACTATCCAGGGTGCGATGAGATGATTGAGATTCCTCTATTTTTAACTAAAGGTTTGGAATTTGAGTTTCGAGAACGAGAATCTTTCAATTTGCTGGCTAAAATCTGAACTAGTCAGGTGAATGAGCTTTGATATCGATTGTTAATATGGAAAAGAAAATCACAATTTCACCCCTTTTTATACAAGCTAGGAGACCTAAAATACAGAAATAAATGCCTTAGTTTCTCTTTCTTTCCTTTCAAATGCTTGACAAAGGATGTTAATTTGTGCTGCAGTCGTATAACACCTGGAATGTGTTTTGCAACACTGGAGAGAAGCAAGAAAATGCCATAAAAGAGAGCTTGGAAATGCTTAAAACTATAGAGGAAAATGCTTTGGGAGAAAAGAAGTTATTTGGTGGTGAAAATATTGGGCTTGTGGACATAGCCTTTGGAGGGTATGCTCAATGGATGGAGATTATAGAAGATATTGTGGGAGTTAAGTTACTTGATTCTCAAAATTTTCCTCGTCTCAACACATGGATCAAGAATTTCAAAGAAGTTCCAGCCATCAAAGCAAATCTCCCTGATCGTGATGAGATGTTTGTGTATATGAAGAATGCTAGGGACAAGATGTTAGCATCTCCATAAGGAGATTTCTCATATGTTGACTCAATCAACTATGCTTTAATCTCTATATATGAATTTTCGGTATCCATTTCGTTATGTGTAATTGTCAAATCTATCTATAATTAAAAGCAGAAGACAAAAGCACCTCATGAAACCAAATAACAGAACAATAGAATGACACATGTAAAAAAATTTGGACAATCCCACCAACTACTCCCACTTCTTCCACTCCCCTTCCTTTTAAAAACTAACTGAATTACACTTCTTTTTTTTCAAAATTCAAGCAATAGAAACTACCAATAAAAACCACCAACTACTCCCACTTCCCTCCACTCCCCTTCCTTTTAAAAAGTAACTGAATTTCTCCTCTTGCATATATTGAATTAGAAAAAACGTATAGTTGAATTGAATTGACAATCCTCTTCCATTTGTATCTCATATGTCGAAATCAGGTTAGTCTTTTACACCTCTTATGTCAATGTATAATTTAATTCGGATTAGCTTCAGTTTACAACAAGAATTAACTTTTCATAAGATTAAATTTTTTGAGGTTGTCAACTGCAGATCAGAAAATTAAATTCATATCAATATGCTCTTTTTCTTTGTTTTTTCCCCATTCGTGATTTTGTTTGTTTTCTTATATACCACATACGAGAACTTTCGTCGTAGAGGACTAAGAGGAGATAACAGGATCAATGTGTATGACCGGGGGTGCACGAACAACTTTCTTGAAGTATTCTGCTCGAGGATAGAACCTTCGAAAAACAATTTCCGTGGATATGTACATGAAGCATTAAAGTCTAGCAAGGCAGGAAACATTCAAGTAACAGAAGTTGATAACTCCGACGGGGATAGAAGAGTCAAGGTAGAAGAAGATCTTGAGAATATTCTCATTAAAACTCATAATGTATTAGGAATGATTAAACTACATGGATTAAAATTTGTAATTTGTGCGACTCTAAATGGTGCTCTTTTTTTATTCAAAAAGTGCAGGTTCTGCATTTCAATTTTAATTAATTTACTTCTAAGTAGGTTTTGTTTGTTTTGTATTTTTGCAGTATTTTAACAACGAAAATCTGTGAGAGAATTCTTCTAATGTGATCAACGAAGGGAGTATATATTCAGTAGTAAGGTAAGTTTTATTTTGCCTATTTTTCCTTTATTAATCCAATTTGGGTATTATTCTTCTCATTCTATTGAGTTTAATAGTAGCAACTTTTTTGGATCTTCTTCTTTTTCTTCTTTGGGCTAATTCATTCAAGACCTTTGGCAGAAATCCTCTACACTGCTATTTTTACCATTGCGCTAATTGCTAAGAAACTACTTCTACTTGCGGAACAAATTAAAAGAAAATACAATCTCAAAATTTTCATCCAATTGGACCTTCATTAGGAAGAGTCTACTTCAATTCAACGGTGCAAACTTATGTCATTTCCTAATAACATTGATAAAACTGATAAATAGATGACATTCTTTCCCTCTAAATTTAGTGTAGATATATAATAAAAGGATAAGAATACAAAGGGGAAGGAGAATTTAATTTAATTGCTCATAAAAAATAATACAAAATAATAACTATGATGCTTATTAGTAGATTTATAATATACAATAAATAATAAAAACAACTTCTATGCTTACTCTTTGAATTAATTCAAGCTCATCCATTTAGAAAAACAATACAATAATATTTGTATTATACATAAACACTAAATGCGAAAAAAATTAAAATTTTGATGAACATAAATTAATTTATAAAGAGGAGAATAGATATAATATGATTATATTCACAATTTAAATTTATTTGATAAAATTAAGTAAACAGATAATACTTAAAAATATTGTTGATATATCAATAAATAGAGTAGTTGACAACGATATTAAGCCATGTGGGACTTTTAGGACAAAATCTAATAAGATTTAGGATAAAGTCTAATAATATTTAGAATCAAATATAATAGAAATTAGCACAAAATTTACTAAGAATTTTTAATAGATATTTTGAATTGAGTAGTTTGAGATTATGCCAAGTGGCAAGCTAATAAAAAGCCACTTGATAATTTTAAGATAATATATGTTAGACTATGTAATAAATTAAAATTGTATTCAAAGATAAATTTTTGAATCTATATATATATACACACACATAAAAGTAAGAATATAACATCACTATTTACAATCCACATAGCTAATTGAGAGCTATAAGATTTCATAAAATAACTAAATAAGTAAGACCAATAAATCGAGTTACTGAATTAAGAATCTATCAAAAAATAAGTTGAAAATACCTTCTAATTCAGTCAAAGATAATTTTCACATTATTTTTTAATTATTAAAAGCCATAACATTATTTTTCTCATATGAGACTATTTCTTTTTTTGATTTGCATCGGGTGTCCAAGTCTCTTCGAGCCCCGACTAATCCCGGAGGTGCACAGGCCCTCGGCAAGGAGTTTTCTGCAAGTGCACCACGGTTAATTCAGGTTTTACCCAGTTCGATGGCCCTCAGAAATTGTTTGCACCCAGTGGGTTTCGAACTTGAGACCTTGAAAGGGAGCAAACCCCAAGGCTCTAAATATACTTCTCTTTACAAAAGAAAAACTTTATGATCTTCATTACGAGGACAAAATTAAAGGTTCTAACAATGATTATGATGACAATGATGATCAAATAACAAATAAAATTATAAAAATAGAAAATCAAGCATTTTTTAGATTCATTAAATTATAATATATTCTAATCTGTGTAGAATCGTGTTATATTTTTAGATTGTGTGGAGCACAAACTATATAATTATTTCACCCGTTTTAATTATGTGACACTTTTTTCCTTTTTAGTCAGTCTAAAAAAGAATGTCACCTTTCCTTACTTAGAAATAATTTTGTTAGTAGAATGTATACTTTACCCCTTAATGAATTGATTTGTAGGCATATAAATATTTATGGTTTATTTTAGACCACAAGTTTTAAAAGTCTTTCTTATTTTTTACTAACTCATACTGCCAGATAAATTGAAAAGAAAGGAGTATGATATTTTAGTATCATCCAAGAGTTATTCGATGATTATATGATTTATTTAATTTAGTTACATATATTTTTATTATAAGGGTACTTACATTGAGATAAGACGATAACTACAATTTTGTTAAAATGTATACAAACAAATCAGATCATAAATGTTTGATATGATTAATATTCTTTAATAAAGTCCGTGCATCGCGCGGGTAGTAATACTAGTTAATTATGTATAAGATGTCAGCACATCACCATAAGGAGATTTCTTTAACAGTAAAACCTCGACCAACTCTCTTCATTAACTACGCTTCATTCTCTATATGAATTGTGTGTATCCATTTTGTCTTGTTCAGTCGTTAATCAGCAATGCTGCAATCCCTATATGAATACTCTGTTAAGTTAATAGGAACATAGTGTTTCGACTTCGAGTCACTGTCACATACAAAACCAAGATATATTTCATGGAAAAAGAAGCTTTTATTACGTCAGTTTTTATCGCTGTCTAATTGGTCAAACAAAAACACATAATTAGGAGCATAACTAATATACAAATTGTTTTCGTGTAAGTTTCGGTATATTACGTTGTTTGGTTGCATAACAATTATAGTATAAATTTTACCATAAATAATAATTGTATTTCGCTTTTTTTGTATGATTAATACAAGCATAAGCTATACAAAATTTATAGATTATTTTCTGTAATACGGAATAACATTACAGAAAGTAGTACTACGATGACAAAATTACCTCGTCACTTCAGACTAGATTTTTTTTTCTTTCCTATGTCTAATATGCAGAACCACGCTTCTTATGTTCAAAGTTTTAATCAAATGCTTCGTTAATATTTCAAAAGTTATTCAATTATTTTTTGTATTACTAATCCATCTATAATTTGTCTTTGAACTAAATGATTCCTAAAGGTGTATATGTCTCAATCCCAAAAACTTCAAAGGAATATATATATATATATATATATATATATATATATATATATATGAGCCTTTAAGTAAAAGAAAAATAAAAAGAAAGAGAATAAACATAAAATAAGGGAAATTAATGAGAGAGAGATTGAAAAAAAAAATAAGAGAGAAGAGAGCGAAAGAGAGATCTTGCTCCAAAATCAAATTTACAAAAAAAAAAAAAAAAAAAGAGAGCCGTTCTCCCTCTATTTTCTTCCTCTCCGATCCAATTTATGGATTCCTTTTAATCGAATTTAGGATTCATTTTCCTCCTCAATCTTTCAAAATTTACCAATTTTCTCCCATTAAATACTTGTAAACGGCAATTCAATTCTATATTTATTTCCATTCGTGCACCAATTGATTTACAGATTCACTTACATTGCTAATTGATCTGTGTTTTAGAGGACAGCCTGATAATTATTTTAGGGTTTTCGACAATGATTTAAGTGATTTTTTTTCTAGTTTTGTTGATTGAGATTTCGGATTTAATGGCGTCGGCTCAGGTGCTGCGTAAGCAAGAGCATTTGCAAGCTGGGAAAAAGAAGGTACGAATTCGAACATTTTAGAAAGTTTTAATTTGATTGCTTTTGTATTTATTGATTCATTTATGTGTTGAATTACTAGATTGGCGGAAAATAATGAGTCATTGTAGTTAAGGATATTCTTACTGTTTGTTTGATCAGTTTTTTATGTTATCTTTTGCTTAATGTTTGTTCTGAATAATGTTAATGAACTGATTACGATTTGTGGTATGCGTGAATTGCTATCAGAAATGTTGATTTTGTATGAGTTTAACTTATATGCACGACAGTGCAACTTTTTATACTATCGGGTCACTCAAATGATATCTACCAGTAACCCTCCATAAAAATGGCATTCGTAATCTTGAGAATAAGGCAGGTTACCTGCTACAACATGTAAAGGTGATAACGAACTTTGAGCCTTAATGATCTGAATTTCAATTAAGATCAATGGGATCTTCTCGATACCTATCCTATTTGTAATAATGTAATCTCACATGCGCATTATCTTTTAGATAGGGTGACCATTTGCAGAATAGCGTTTGCCTCTGTAATGTAATCTCACATGCGCATTATCTTTTAGATAGGGTGACCATTTGCAGAATAGTGTTTGCCTCTGTAGTTTCTGTTTTCCCTTGTGCCTATTCTTTTGAGAAAGAATATGCCTATTCGTAATGCCTTGATTAGCAATAGCAACGATGTGTGATGGGGAGTGTTGATTTTGGTGAATATTTGGTTGGAGTATCAGAATGGTTTTTTTATATTAAAATTTTGGTGCAATGTTTCTATGATCTTTTAATTATTTATTTTGTATCATTTGCAGCTAGAGGAGTTTCGTAAACAAAGAGCAGCACAGAGGTCTAAAAAGTCTACTTCCAACAATCAACCTCACAATTCGGATGGAGGCTTTGAGAATCAGCCTCTGGAAAATGAACCCACAAGAATCACTGACTCTCGTGGGGCTGGTACATCTGATGCAGTTGGTAGAGCATTTTTAGAGTTACCTCGAGCAGATGTTAAGCATGATTTCATGAATCCTGATCTTGCCCAGAAGAGTAGTTTAGCTTCTTCCTATGATGCTAATGCTAGTTCAACTCATAGTTTATACAACAATGACAATGATGCTAGCGCTTCTTCTACTGTTAGTGGAAACAATAATGGTTTTGATTCTTCCATCTCAGTGTCATCTCATTCTGGAGATAAAGTGCTTAAGGGTGATGAAAATCTAAAGTTGTGTAAACAATTCAGCGATGGTTATGATTCCTCTGAAAAGACGGAAAATTATGGAGCCTTAGGAAGTGTTGGATTTGGATTTAAGACTAGTCATTCTACAGCTAATTTTCAGTCATCAGCCCCCAGTTACAATAAAATTTCCAGTCAGTTTACTCATGATGGTCTGGGTAAAAGCATACCAGAGGAAAACAGCAGAAAGGATCTTTCTGTAATAGATACTGGTACTTCTCATTCTGCACCTGCTAGGATTTCACCTGAATATTCCCTTGGTCCTCATCTGCAAGAAAAACCAGGTTATATGGATCGTTTGGCTAGTAGATTGACTTCCTCGTCATATGAAGGTAATTTTGTGGTATGTTAAATTTTGCTTTAACTTCCTTTTATCCCTTGTATTCTGATTTCCCTTTACCTAGCAAACCTCATTGCATATATGCTATTCATTTATTCAGTTAATCACTTGGGGTTGCATAATCTGACATCTATTCCCCCCTTTTTTCTTTATAGATTATATGCACCCTGCAACCAGCAGCACAAATTTTTCTTTGCAAGTTGGGCAAAAGGACAGTGCTGTGGAAGCTAATAGTTCTATGGTTTCTGATACTGGGTATGGCCAGTTTAGCAGCTCCGGTTTTTATATGACCAACAATTCATCTTCTTGGCCATCTGATTCTAAATATGATGGCATCAGTTCTGAAGCAAGAAGTTCTTCTAGTTATTCAAAATTGCCTCCACCCACTGTTGGGAGGAGATCTCGTCCATCTTTCCTTGATTCCATCAACATTTCAAAAGTTCCTGCTATATCCTCTTCTCCAACTGAATCAGTTTCTGCAGACAGATTTGACCCGAAGGTTCATCCCACGGACACTTTGGAATTGTCCAACTCCAGGAACATGATGAACTCTTCAACTTTTTCTGCTAATGGGTCTGATAAGTTGAATCATCATACTGAGAAAGACACGGGCAACATGGACAACCATTATCAGTTTAATGCAAAAAAACAGAATGAAGATTTTGCAGCTTTAGAACAGGTTTTTTTTTTGGCATTTGTTTCCCTTGCTTTAGAAGTGATAAATTTAGGTCAGTATGTCTTCGAAGTCAAAATTTAGTTTGAAGATACTGCTATGTGATGGCTAATATATGAAAAGCACTCTGCTGTTGAAAATTATTCTTAGTAGTGAGAACGTTGCACTAATAATAAAGCCGTCCACTTGCCAGTTGTGTGATGCGTCTTGAAGAGAACTGCCGAAGTTGAGCTACCAAATTTCCTATATAGTCTTAGATGATCCAGATTCTGTGAATTGAATGCAAGATTTTGAGTCTTTCACATTGAAATATGAAGACTAAAAAAGTTTCATTATAAAATATAGTGGATGGTGGCTCGGTAAAATTGAACGCGACGCAAAAAATGTTAGTAAGGTAGAATACTGCCGCTAACCTTGAGGTCTGCGTTAGTTAAATCGATTTAAATTTATATTGTAGTACATGCACTTGGAAAAGACAGTGATTGTGTAGAGATTAAGCTGAAAGAAGTAAATTAATTTAACATGTTAAATATCTTAATAAATATGCTCTGATGTGAAGTGAACACTGGCTAATCACGTTTCTTTCACTCAAATCTTAAAAAGATCCTTTGTTTACTAGAACGAGAATATTCACATTTCCATCTGTTAGTCATTTCTCCTGTTGAATGTTTGTCAGTACAAGAGCACACTTCAAGTGCTTGGTTAGAGAAACTGGCAAGATTAAGAATGGTCTCTTGCATTTACATCGAGGTGCAGTGAGCGAGGATAATAGGGACCATACGTGATTGCATAACTCTCAGGGTTGTAGGATTTTGCATCAGGGTATTAAATTGTTAAATACTTGTATGATGTTTACTTTTGCATTTTGACAGCATATTGAAGATTTAACACAAGAGAAGTTCTCTTCGCAACGTGCTCTTGAGGCTTCACGAGCTCTGGCAGAGTCTCTAGCTGCTGAAAATTCAGCCCTGACAGAGAGTTATAACCAACAGGTACACATTATCTGTTCATATATATTAAACAGATTGGCTGAATACATAGACAGACACTTGAAAAGGTAACAGTGTCACATAAAATGGAATAGAAGGAGTAGTAATTATTTCATTAACGTGGTGGAAACTTCTACACAAAGTTATGATTTGCTATAAATAACACCTAAATCATCTTTACTAGTATGAACTTCATGGGTGCACTGAAAAACCTAAGAAACACAATATAGGCCTTCATTTGTATAAATCATTTTCCTTGAAGGATCTTTGGTTCCTTACTCCCCAAAGAACCCGCATGATAGCTAAAAGGGCTACATCCCATGATCTACATCTTCTTTTTCTTCTTCTGAAACACCTGCTGAACTTCGCATGCTTAACTATAGCCAACATTGACTACTGTATTCCAAAATGATTCGGTACACAAGTGATTAACAACCTGAACGTGTAGCAACAAGTAGTCCAGTCTTCTCCTTGAGGGTTCGCTTGTGTAACACCAGTTACATTTGTTGCATTAAGTATTGTTTTCACATGTCTAACATTCTTGGAAATTTTGTTGATAAATTAAAAGAAAGAATTTTTCTTACTCTAATCAGTTGCTTAATTTTCTTTTGCAGGGCAGTTTTGTTACCCAATTAAAGGGCGACATAGAAAACTTGCAGGCGGAAATTAAAGCACAACTGGTTTGTACAAATCTTGCTTACTTACTCCCAATTATTGCTGTATTAGCTGATCTGTGTTTTCCTTTTTGATGTTGACACTTTGAATTACATTGCACAACATAGCTAAAATTGTGAATTGGTGGTATTGGGTGTTAGTGTCTGCCACTGATTTTATTAAAAGTGTTAGTGAATTGGGTGCATTTTCAAGTTGATCGACCAAGTGAAACAACCTATTTGCTTTGCTATTGTTGATATGACATCTTAAAAGTGGTAGAATAACAAAAATGTTGCGGAAAGTTAGGGTAAATTTGTTCCGTTGTTTCTAAAGAGTACAAATAAATTTGGTTGTTTGGATCTTCCATTCTTCATTTTTTTATTTTTTTCTCCTGTTGGGTTGCATAACTTATTTCGACTCTCATAAATGAGTGACATATGAAGCACCTGATTACCAATAATTATTTGATAGATCTGGAGAGTTGATAGTATGTTGAAGGATCCAACGATTTTTCTTCTCTAAGTACGTCGCACTAATGATTTTTGTTTTCTTGATAAATTGTAGTGATTTACATTTTTATTTCTTATACATAGGTCATTGGTTCAAGCCGTAGAATCAATCACTGATGCTTGTATTAGGGTAGGCTTCCTACATCAAACCTCTTGGGATGCGGCCCTTCCCTAGACCCTGCGTGAACGCAGGATACTTTGTGCATGGGGCTGCCCTTTATACATATATTTTTGACATTAAAAACTTGGTCATGAACCATAGTTCTTGGTCACCCCTCTTTCTTCTGTTTTTTCTTTTGAGGGGGCGTCATGAAGTATTCAGCAAGGTTCAAGAGTTTTTAGAAATGATGTTGAATGGTTTTCCAGATACAAATTTTGTAAATGGGTACAATTTGAACCGTATTTCTTATGTTAATGCCTATTGAAGAATGTGTTCATTCATCTTAACTCTATAGTAAAGGATACATCGGCGATCCTATTAGGAGAATGTTTTTGGAATTGGAATTGTGGAATGAACTGGTTTCTCATAATGAGATTAGTTCAGATATCTGGCAACCTAAATTTGTACTAACATAGCCTTATGCATTTTAGCTATTCATAGTAATGGACTTGATTCTTACCATAATCTTGGAGGTTATTGATTTTCTATTTGTTGCATCTAATGTAAGTAGGTTGAACTTGAAGCTGTGAAAATGGAATATGCAAACGTACAACTGGAATGTAATGCTGCAGATGAACGTGCGAGGTTATTGGCTTCTGAAGTGATTGGATTGGAAGAGAAGGTAACCAACCATGGGATTGCCTGATGTTGACCCAACTCCTTCACGAAGCCCTTACGGAGAATTTAAAATGAATTTAAACATTAAATAAAACTACTGAGTTATACTTTTAGAAGACAGACATACCCTTTTTTTTCAAAAGAGAATCTGTATTCCACTTAAATAGTGTTTAGTTCCTATTGATATTCACGTTTGTGGACTTGAAACTTGAAAGCAACTTAGCTTTGTGAGTGTAGCCAATAAAGTCTGTTGTATATATGGTTTCTTTTTTGGTAAAATCTTTAGCCAACACATGTTATGCGGAGTCACCTGATATATCACTTTAAAAGTGTAGGGTGAGGCTATCTGAGAACTCATATGGTAGCCTCATAACAATGCATTGGTCATATGCAAAGAATTTAGCTTTTCTTCATCAATTGTCCAGAATTCTGCAAGGGAATTACATTTGTCTTGAACTTTTTGTTTCCAATCTGCTAAGTCCTCCACCGAGGTATCTTTTCAATGTCTGTCACATGTAAAACTTAGTTTTTGATAAATGTTGTCACATGTAATACTAGGGTGGTATGCGATCTTTCATCCCTTCTTCTTATGGTTTAAAAATGAAATTTAAATTGGCTTGGATCACAATGCTGACTTGGGTTATTTATATGTCCAATCTTTGTTGTCTATTTTATTTTTCCTTTGGATCAGTGCATACGGTTGCTCATGTTTCTTATTTGATTATATTTCCTGTTGATGTTAGAATTTTGGGACTGTCTTCTCTCTTTTTTGTAATTGTGCCTTCTCTAGTTTTCTTTTCTTCAGAATTGATGATTAAGTGCGATAATTTGTTTTTCTGATATATGATAATTTACTCCACTCCGGGATAATAACTTTGACTAAACAATCTTGTAGGCACTTCGTCTGAGATCTAATGAGCTTAAACTGGAGAGGGAATTGGAGAAATCACAAGCTGAAATATCTTCTTTCAGGTATGCTCAAAGCTTTCCTGTGAACACGTCTAGGCCATAATTTTCATTCCGAACTCTGATCTGGTCATTGTCATCTTTCGCTATATTTGTTCATCCCCTCCTCCCATCTCTTCATTATCCTTGCCTTGTCCTTTTTGAACTGTTAGAATAGTTATGTAACCCTAATCCCATATGTGTTAGGAGTAGGACATGTTATGTATATATATAGGGCTCATTGTATTATGTTTAACATATGAGAATAATATCAATCATATTTTCTCTCGTGCCTTCTCACATGGTATCAGAGCTTTAGTGAGAAATCTATCGTTGTGCATCATTCCAGCGACTTCCGGGAAGAAAGACCTCGTCGCCGTGCAATTTTCCGACGACTTAGAAGGCTGCCCGTAATCACATCAATTTCTGTTGGTGTGTGCAAAAAAAAAACCAACACCACCACAAGACTCCTCAGGCTCCGGCGACCAAACCCCAGTAAACCCCACCCGAAAACTCACGTACACGCGCCCTCATGCGCCAGAAACTTTCCGGCGAGATCTGACCCACGCGCCGGCGTGTGAGCAGTGTTCCGGCCATTTTTTGAAAACTTCCAGTTGGACAGTCGGATCGCCTAGTAATTCTGAGTCTATCCATACCTTTTTCGTTTGATTCCGACCACTTTGAGTTTTTTCTGGCGACTACACTGACTTTTTCCGGCAACTACAGTAATTTTCCGGCAAAAAACAGTGTTTCCTTCGTCTGTTTTAGCAAGTTGTCAGTTGATTCTTTCTGTTATTTGGTGATAATCCAACGATGTCTTTGGGAGTCGATGCTTTCGGGTCTAAAAACCCGGGTTCTGGCAGTTCCGGTGTTATGATTACCTCAGAACCTTTAATGGGAAGTTCAAACTACTTAGCTTGGGCTTCGTCTGTCGAGTTGTGGTGTAAAGGTCAAGGAGTTCAAGATCATTTAACAAAAAAGGCGGACTGATGCTATCTTAGCCACGGGAGAGAAGGTATCACTGTAATCGAGCCCAAATATCTGAGTATATCCCTTGGCAACAAGACGAGCCTTAAGACGATCAACCTTACCATCCGGACCAACCTTGACTGCATACACCCAATGACAACCAACAGTAGATTTACCTGAAGGAAGAGGGACGAGCTCCCAAGTACCACTCGTATGTAAAGCAGACATCTTGTCAATCATAGCCTGTCGCCATCCAGGATGAGACAATGCTTCACCTTCCGCCACAGAAGTCTTACCCATTCCAACGCGGACTAATGCTATCTTAGCCACGGGAGAGAAGATATCACTGTAATCGAACCCAAATATCTGAGTATATCCCTTGGCAACAAGACGAGCCTTAAGATGATCAACCTTACCATCCGGACCAACCTTGACTGCATGCACCCATTAGTAGATTTACCTGAAGGAAGAGGGACGAGCTCCCAAGTACCACTCGTATGTAAAGCAGACATCTCGTCAATCATAGCTTGTCGCCATCCTAGATGAGATAATGCTTCACCTTCCGCAACAGAAGTCTTACCCATTCCAACCGTTGGGGAGTCTAGTGTGGCTCCTCCTACACTCCCTGCCACAGGAACACCATTCTTGACATATTATCGTCGTTCGCACCCAGCATCAGGCCCAGCTGATTCACGTCCTGCACCTGACCCTGCTCCTACTGCGGACTTGTCTCTTCCTAGTACACCGATTGCACCTCGGAAAGGTATACGGACCACCCTTAATCCTAATCTCCATTATGTCGGTTTAAGTTATCATCGTTTGTCATCACCCTATTATGCTTTTCTATCTTCTTTGTCCTCTGTTTCCATCCCTAAGTCTACAGGTGAAGCATTGTCTCATCCAATATGGCGACATGCTATGATTGACGAGATATCTGCTTTACATACGAGTGGTACTTGGGAGCTCGTCCCTCTTCCTTCAGGTAAATCTACTGTTGGGTGTATGCAGTCAAGGTTGGTCCGGATGGTAAGGTTGATCGTCTTAAGGCTCGTCTTGTTGCCAAGGGATATACTCAGATATTTGGGCTCGATTACAGTGATACCTTATCTCCGGTAGCTAAGATAGCATCAGTCCGCCTTTTTCTATCCATGGCTACTGTTCGCCATTGGCCACTCTATCAGCTGGACATTAAGAATGCTTTTTTACACGGTGACCTTGAGGATGAAGTTTATATGGAGCAACCACCTGGGTTTGTTGCTCAGGGGGGGTCTCGTGGCCTTGTATGTCGCTTGCGCCAGTCACTTTATGGTCTAAAGCAGACTCCTCGAGCCTGGTTTGGTAAGTTCAGCACAGTTATGCAAGAATTTGGCATGTCTCAGAGTGAAGCTGGTCACTCTGTATTCTATCGGCATTCTGCTTCGAGTCTCTGTATTTATCTGGTGGTCTATGTTGACGACATTGTTATTACCGGCAATGACCAGGATGGTATTACTAAATTGAAGCAACATCTCTTTCAACACTTTCAGACTAAGGATCTGGGCAAACTAAAGTATTTTCTGGGTATTGAGGTCGCTTAGTCCAGCTCAGGTATTGTGATCTCACAACGGAAGTATGCCTTAGATATTCTTGAGGAGATAGGAATGACAGGTTGTAGACCTGTTGACACTCCGATGGATCCGAATTCTAAACTTCTGCCAAGATAGGGGGAGCCTCTTAGCGATCCTGCGATATAGGAGGTTGGTTGGTAAATTAAATTACCTTACAGTGACAAGACCTGATATTTCCTTTCCTGTGAGTGTTGTGAGTCAGTTTATGGATTCTCCGTATGTTAGTCATTGGGATGCAGTTGTTCGCACTCTTCGGTATATAAAATCAGCTCCAGGCAAAGGTTTATTGTTTGAGGATCAAGGTCATGAGCAGATCGTTGGATATTCAGATGCTGATTGGGCAGGATTACCTTCTGATAGACGTTCTACTTCTGAATATTGTGTCTTAGTAGGAGGAAATTTGGTATTGTGGAAGAGCAAGAAACAGAATGTGGTTGCTCGGTCTAGTGCAGAAGCAGAATATCGAGCAATGGCTATGGCGACATGTGAGCTAATTTGGATCAAACAGTTGCTCAAGGAGTTAAAATTTGGTGAGATTAGTCAGATGGGACTTGTGTGTGATAATCAAGTTGCTCTTCATATTGCGTCAAATCCAGTGTTCCATGAGAGAACTAAACACATTGAGATTGACTGTCACTTTGCCAGAGAAAAGATACTCTCGGGAGATATTGCTATAAAGTTTGTGAAGTCGAATGATCAGCTTGCAGATATTTTCACCAAGTCTCTCACTGGTCCTCGTATTAACTACATATGTAACAAGCTCGGTACATATGATTTATATGCACCAGCTTGAGGGGGGAGTGTTAGAATAGTTGTGTAACCCTAATCCCATATATATTAGGAGTAGGACATGTTATGTATATATATAAGGCTCATTGTATCATGTTTAACATATGAGAATAATATCAATCTTATTTTTTCCCGTGCCTTCTCACATGAACGACCCACCCTTTTGGAGAGTGGAGATGCATCTTTTCCTTTTGGAGCAAAAACATAAATTGGTTTGTGGTTTTGTTGTTTCTTGTTAGATGCAGGTGGAAATCATTGATAGCATAGAAGATATCATAACTGGGATAAAATCTAAGGGAAACTAGATAACAGAATCATTTTAATGAAATTACTATGATAGGAATACATCGCATACCAGTTATTAAACAATGGAATCATGCTGGTGCTTTTTTCCTGTTGCACTGCAAGTCCGCCCCATACATATGTTTTGGAAAGCTGGCGCTGCAGAGAACTTCTTGTGCTTTCACTAATAGAAAAGATGTGCAACTGGTATAAAGACAGATCTCCAGAAACTAAGTAAATCTGATCTGACTCACTTATTTTGGAGTTCGATGTTAATAGTTAGTTGGCTGATTTAGAGTGCTGTTGTGATGATTATAGGTATATGGTAATAAGGATATATGGCTTGAGGAATGAAAGCAAATACTCTGCAAGAGTGGACAGAGGTTACTGTTTGAAAAGTTAAGAATAGCAACATTAGAGGATGAAAAGGTTTGACGAAAAATCTAGAAATTAAGTAACATTTCCGCCAATATATTAAGGAAAACATGTGTTTATTAGCTGCCAACTCTCATTTTCCCTTGAGGATTCTTATTTTTTACTAAGATTAAAATTTCAACAACTTTGATTTGTACTCAGATAATTGACTTAGAATAAGTTAGGAAACCGCTGAATATCTTACACTCAACTGCTGAATACTTATGATTCCTTTCGATATACGGCAATTTGCCAAAGTACCAAAATAATTCTAAATCCAGGAGCTTAATTATATGGGGTCCTTGACCTGACATCCATCTTCTGAAGATAAGAAGAAATATGTTTCATGTCTAGACCCAAAAGTAACATTATATGCTCCAAACCATACCTCTTAAAAAGAAAGCAGCTTTCCTTGTTCCCACTTGCGCCTATCTCATCTTGTTTATAAAAAGATAAATCATCTAAATGCATATTCTATGGGATAAATACTTGAGTGGCATATGACTCGTTTTTCCTTAATCATTGACTTCTAAATTGCATTAAATGTGGGTGTTGATCTCATTCAACTTTCTCTTGTTTTTCTGCAGAAAGAAAATGACTAGCCTTGAAAAGGACCGTCAGGATCTGTTGTCAACAATTGATGCTCTAAAAGAAGGTAAGAAGATAGTGGCTGTGTGCTAGATAACAAGGTGGTTTTCATTTGTAGGAATACATGAGCTGTGGCTATATTGATATACATCTCCTCTTCACCGCCTTAAATAAAATTCACATAGATAATACCTTCTTGCTTCCTCCTATGGCAGTTTGACTCAATATAAACAATCTATTTCACAATGTTATTCTGTGACATCAGCTATTATATAAGTCAACTATCATAATCAAATAACTACCTAATACTCTTTTGTTGTTACCAACTGGATTACAGATTTCGGAAGTGTGTGATAATTTTACTGTTGTAGTGAAGTAAGTAGGTCCATGCATTTGCTGCTTGGCTATGGAGGTTGAGTTTATCTACCGGCAGAAAAACTTTCCTGTAATAAACCACTGGGGAATACAGTTTTGAAGGTCTTGTTTGGATCTTGCATAAATGCTTATCTTGTAAGCTGAAACAGTAATGGCATCCGGAGAGTCCGAGCAGGGGCTGGATCTGACTATTAATAATAGACCCATTCGACATGTTTTAAAACAATGAACGATTTCTTTTCTGACTGTTTATTTGGTTAGTTAGCCTTCTAGTGTGATACGAAAATTCAAGAAGAAATATGTGAGCGTTTCTTTTTGAGTGGTTGGTAAGTTTATCATGCAAGAATTCAAGATATTTCTTTATGACTGTGCCAGCAAATGATTGAGTTTTCTTCTCTCTTGGTCTTGCTTTAAAATATATATAGTTATACACTAATTCCTCTTCTGATATCTGATCCTCAAACCTCGAAAATTTAAAAGCTTTATCGTTCTCTCAGAGCCTGCTTGGACAAACGCTGCAGGTGTTAGAGGCATTTACCATTTTTATCCAAGAACCTATTTGGAGTCTTTTGAGTTTTTCTGCTTGTAATTGATTTAGAGCAATATTAAATTATCAAGGAATGTTCAAGTGATTTTACTTGTAATTGGTTTAGAGAAAAATTGAAGTGTCATCTCTTCCCTTGCCAGTTTATTAGAGACCCCTATTTTTAACTTGAGTGATTTTGCTTGTACTTGGTTTAGAGTGATATAGAGTTGCCATTTCTTTCCCCACCAGTTTCCAATACGTGTATTGAGATCTTCTTGTTTTTCTTTCTCTCTACAGAAAAGAAGCTCTTGCAGGTGAAACTACGAAAAGCTTCTGGTAATAGCAAATCACTTGATGTTAGCAGGAGTATTCCTAGTAAAAAAGATGTATCGACTTCAACAGAGGATCTCCGTATGTGGTTTCAGATTTCACAATACATCTTCAGAATGTCTCTTTATGTTTGTTTTTACATTTTCATAAGATTCAATTATATGGTGTTGTATCGGTTCAGGTGAAGATAAAGTCGTAAATACTACCATGGACGACCCTAACTTAGAAGCTCCCAGTACTGAGGGCCCGACCTTTTCATATCTGCCTGAGAATGACCAGCTCAGTCTTGAAAGTTTATCAACGGCCATTCCTCCATATCAGATAAGGATGATCCAAAACATCAATACTTTGGTTTCTGAGGTAGCTTCCTTCGCATAAAATATTTGAGATAGATCATTTTTGCTCCCTCAACTTCCTGTCTGCCTAGCTGCTTATATTTTAAGGCATTTTTACCATACCAAAGATCTGAACAATTTTCTTCCAACTTGGATGCTTACAGTTAGCCTTGGAGAAAGAAGAGTTGATGAAAGCCTTGTCACTGGAATCATCTCAGTGCTCAAAATTGCAGGTATTTTGATGAAGCCACTATCCTTGTTAGTAATATCATTCAGTACTTTTTTCCTTTTTGGATCTAATATGTGAGTCAAATTATATTTTCACCTTAACTTTAGGATCCTTTTGCGCTTTTCCTCTTTCTGTTGCTTCTACATAAATCACCGATGTATAATTGCAAATGTACCATTTTTGGTTGTGTGTCTCCTTTTGTAAGCCAGCCCCTCTAGTATGCTTGCGCATGTTTTCTCAAATATCTTTCAATCTTCATATAGTGCTTTGGGAAGTGCAATTTTAAAGGTGGATACTAACAATTTTCTTTCTCTACACTTTGTGGTGGATTTTTCTTTTGTTCCTTGCGGAGTAAAGGAGTTAAATAAGGACTTGACCCAAAAGCTTGAAGCTCAAACACAAAGATTAGAGCTTTTGACTTCTCAAAGCATGGCAACTGGTAACAACCAAACAAGGGAACCAGATGCTCTATCCATGCACGACAGCACCACGTATGCTGATGAAGGTGATGAGGTAATATTATGTACCTTGAAACTTTTCATTCTATAACGATACTGTATGAACCTTTTTGTATTCATATGACTTAAATATAACTGCTTCTGTATGCCTGTAAAATACCATCCTCTTAAAGTTATTTAGTTTCTCCTTTCATCTATCAATTTTAACACTTGTACTTCTATCTCACTCTGTATTTAGAATTTGAAGTTTAAGTTGGCACAGAGCACCCTTTGAATAAAAAGGGAACACCATTGTGCCCTTGGATTTGTTTTTATTTTTTAAGCCATGCTTCAAGAGTAAGCTGTTGTAGCTTTATCGACCTGTCAGAAATATAGAAACATTATAAAATACAGATATCAGTTTTCAAACATCTGCAAATTGTAGAGGTTCAAACATAGCTTAGCTAGTTACAGGAATGGCTATGACGCAGCGATGCCTTAAAACATCCACCTATAGGACTGTTGCTTTATGTTTTCTCGAACCAGTTGAACACTCTTTCTCCAACAAATTTTAGCCTTTTGTAAGTTTTCATTTTGAGATCTTGGAATAAAGTGTAACACAGCTTGCTAGCCGGTTATCAGGTGTTCATTCTCTTGCGCGTCAACCATTCTCACTATTTAGCCTCCTCATCTCCTTATAATTAAATTTCATACTTGCTACCTCGTCTTTGAGTATACTTTCTTCTTTTGCATCAGGTGGTGGAACGAGTCTTGGGATGGATCATAAAGCTATTTCCTGGAGGACCATCAAGGCGGAGAACCAGCAAGCTTATTTAGTTTCCATGATGGAGTTAGACAAGTGTTATCCATCAAAAGTTCATCTTTTCTCCTCTACGCCTTGTATTTTTTGTGGCCTGATGGAGATGGTTTATGTGTACTATTAATGGTTCATAGTCCCATTTTTTCCCAGAAGAAGCAAATTGCTTCTAGGAGGCATTTTAGAAGATGTGATATTTGATAATTTCACAGATTTGGCAACAGATCAGAACCTTTGTCCATTTTTTCCACCTACCGAACGCCCTACAGAGACTGGAGATGAGAAATGCTACAGAAAAAGTTAGGGGATGATGAAAAACTACTATGAAGAGACTCAAGATAAGTTTGTTAATACTTATATTTAGGAGATGGTTTTACTTGTGAATTAATAGGGAACAGGGAGGAAAAGGATCAAAATGATCTTTCTTTTTTTAAAAACTTTTGGTGTTGTCTTAGTACTGATGTATTTGTTTTTGGGTCTAAAGCCGAATATATCAAAAGAATGATCTCGTTAATTCTTTCAACATGCTCAGTACCAAGATTGCTAATGTGCTGCAAGTCATAACTTAGCATAAAGTTTAATTCATCAGAAAGGAAGTTCAAATTATAAATTTACTTGCATGTGGAGGGGTTAAAAACGAAATGCATACGAAGCTTGCTTTCAGGGATAGTAGAACTAGATTATTACAAAATTCTTCAGAAAGCTTGATCAAATGTGCACAACCTTATTTACATCCCTTGTGGTGGTAGGTAGGTGCTTTTGCACCCAGAGGATTATAAGCTATGGGTTTTTAAGCTAAACTCATAGCCTTCGCTCAAACCTTATATTTTTACTCAAAAAATCATTAAATATGTACAAATTATAAATTTTGAACCTATTAAATTAAATGAGATGTGGTAGTTCAAATCCTGAATCTGCATTTGTAATTGCACCACCAAAGCTTATGGTGGAATGATATGTATTCCTCCATGCTTAACTAGAGATATCAGGTTAGTGTCTTGGGTATGGATTTGCCATTGGTAAGGAGCGATCCCTCCGCCCCTCCCTTTAAATTAGCGTAATTTGGATTAGTCGGCGCTTAAAGTAGTACTAAACACCGAATGAAAAAAGAAGAAGAAGATGTTAGGTGCTTCTGTATATATTTGACCAACACACTTGAACTACTCGAATTTTCTGAACAAAATTGAAACCACTCTGCTGACTTGAAGAAAAAATCTTCATGTTGTTGGTAAACATCAATATTCGTACTAGTGCACATTTTCCTCATAGTACGTAACTGTCAGAAAAATAATCTTGGCCAATTGCTAAATTATTTGTGGACGCGTGGAGCTTTTCTTTAGTCTATATGTGACCACTGAGCAAAATCTATACTCCAGTACTCAACAAACATCTTAATGGAACATCAGAAAAAAACAAAAGGTTTACATTTTTTATTTTCTTGGAAATTTAAAAAGTTATACAATATTATTTTTAGTTGGATTGATAGCCGCCCCAGAATGTTGAATTTTTTTTCCTATATCCTATGTATGACAGTACCCGTGCATTAAAATATTTGTAAATGTGCTAAGTGCTACAACTTAGGTAGGAGCATAAGACTTTATTCTCTGGAATGATTGTGATAACTGATAAATTTTATAATGTCTAGTATGATTAGTATGAAATTGCCTTGAAAAATTATTAGTACTAGCTTTTATTGAGTTACTTGAACTATTAGCAGTTTAGAGTTTGTTAGTGTTTATTAGTAATCGGTTCTTTTTCTTTTTCTTTTTTATTCACGAGTTGAACTTATATGTGGTGACAATATTAAAGAACTTTTTCGTAAAAACAGCACGGATTAGCTAGTTATCGAATATGTAATTGAGAAATAATCAGCGTTTGCAAAGTCATTAAAAATAACCACTATTTTGCTGCAACACGGAAAGAGATTGGAGCACATGTGTATGAACTTTCAGTATATTATGCTGGAACTCCAATATATTATGTTGTAACTCCAGTATATTATGCTGGCACTCCGATATAGTATGCTGAAAGTCCAGTATATTATGTTGAAACTTTAGTATATTATGCTTTAAGTTCATATGTAAAAAATTTGAATCCAGTATATTATGCTATAATATTTTTCGGATTTTGAATTGTGTTTTCATTATATGAAAAATGATTAAATTTCGATTACTTTTTAAAACTGTGACTATTTTTTAATTACCACTTGTAAATCTGGTTATTTTTGAATTTCACCCAACTTTTTCACATTATTATTTGCTTAAAAGACCACGCATAATAAATGAGATGAAAAATACTCTAGGCCATTTGCTCTTAAAGGTTAAATCTATAGTGACAGACTGATAGTATTAAAAATGAAATTTTCATTTTACATAAGCTAAATCCAAATAAAATACTCCATCCTTTTTAATTTAAGTGATATAGTTTAAATTTACACCGTATATAAAAAAAATGAAGACTTTTAATTAAATATGTACTTATAATATTTATGTGGCTATAAATTTTTTAAAACTTGAGACTTTAACATAACATAATATTTGTGTGATTATAAAGTTTTCCGTAATGATAAATAAAAATAAAAAACTAATTATTTTTAAATTTTAAAGTATGTTATTCCTTTTAGACCAACAAAAATAAAATGTATCACATATATATACATGTAAACGGAGAGAATAGTATTATAATGCCGAAAAAGGTATATTCAAAGAAAGATTTATTGTCAAATATGCGCACCATGTTTTCCGCCGAGAATGTAGGCCCAGTAAGAAAGAGCTGGCAAAAAGAGATCTAAAATTCAATACCCCACACACACGCTCCTCCTATAAATGATTTACATGTGATTTTGGAAATATTGGATGTAGCCTTGTAGTATGGAATTCATCTTAACGCTATATTTTGGACACAAAATAAAATTTATGTGTAAATATTTATTAAAATTATACTTCATTCGTTTCAATTTATGTAAATCTATTTTTTTTAATATGTATATAAAAATTTACCTTTAAACATAAAATCTTATGAATTGAACCCATAAAATTTAAGTTTTAGATCGTCTCATTTGTTTCATGCACTCAATTGTCACTCTTTTCATGTCAAAATTGTCAAAGTATTGGCTTTACTTCTCTTTCATAAGCTGTCAATGTCAACATTTTCAAAGTATTTAGCTTTACTTGTCTTTCATAAGCATCTTACACAGTTTCATTAATAATTGAATTAGTGCTATCACTTCACATTCTATGGTTGGAGCCTCTTTTTCAGGCATTTATTTATGTCCCTTTCCACTCTCCTCTTTTATTGATCCAAGATACCCTTTATTGCATTTTGTTATTTTCTTACACCAATCAAAGTTCCATTCATGCAAGCAAAGAGTTGCAAGTTTTCTTTGAATTACAAAGAGTTGTTGTCACTGCAATATATATTTGCCTTTGCATCATCCTCTACTCATTCTCTTTTCTTTTTTTTATATTTAAATTATATACGCGAATAGTGTAAAAAATTCTTGTAGTATCGGTATATTTTAATATGTTGTAGCAAAGTACTTGTAGTGGCGTATGAAACCCTTCGACAACGAATTAATTCGATCCAACATTTTCTATGCGGTGCATAGATATATACTGTATAAATAATTCATTAAAATTTTAACAAATATCATTTTGGAACCTATAATCTTAAAAAATTAATAAGTTTAATGTTAATAACCTTAAATATCGTATCCATCAAATTTAAATCTTAGATTCACCCTTTCGTTACTTATCATGAATAATTACCGATTTTTATCTTTTAGGTGACCTTATCGTATAATTTTTTTGTTCAGATCCAGGTACGTCTACCCGTGCTAGACGCTAGTGATTGATTGGTTAGTTGCTTTCTGGAGACTTCAAGGTATGCCTCCACAATGTCCGCAGGCCTCGGATTTACCTTCCGTTATTTTTTCACTATCGTTATTTCCTTTATCAAACGGTGTTGTAGTAGACATGTTAGACATATGAGTTTATCACTTTTACTTTAGTGTCTCTATTTGATTATTTCTGTTAAGTTATAATTAAATGTTAGCCAACTCTATTATGAGAAGCATCTTACGTGGACTCTTTGACTTAGCCCTTTATTAGAACACACAAACCTGCATATGCAAACACTATCTATATATATACATAGGGGCCAATTGTAATAGTTTAACTAAAAGAATAGGAAGCCAAGGGAATTACCAAATGGGGAGTCTTCAAACTAAGGATAAAAGCAATCCAAATGCCAAAATTATTGAAGGGTTGAAGTATAAAGTAAGGCTTCTTCAAACTGAGGTGAGTGAAATTATGGGCATAAGGGAATATGAGAGTCAAACTTACCAACAGGAGATGATTATTTTTGCATTGAAAGAAGCAGAGTGGAAACAAGAAAAGAAGAAACTTAAAGAGGAAGTGAATAAATTGAAAAAGAAGTTGGAAGAAAAAGAAGAAGAGAAATTCAAAGGAGTGGAAAATCATGAAAAAGGGGATAAAGAGTGTTATATTAGGGAAGAACAAGTTAGAAGAGATGAGACAATTGAGAAGTGGAAACAGCTCTATTTTGCTATCAAAATTGAACTTGATGAACTTATTCAAAGGACAAATCAAGGTATTTTTCATTTTCTTATTATGTGTATCATCATAATGTATTGATTGCTGTCATTCCATAATTATCAGATTTTCATGGTGTTTTTTGGTTTATGCCCTTCTCAAATTATTTGCTCATGTCCTACAAAAAGAACTCTTCTTGATTACTTGCTTTTTTCCCTATATCTCCAACTTCCCTCCCTGCTTTTTATTCTTTCTTTTTCTTTTTTTTTTTGCTTGAATATTCGGTATTCGAAATTCATTGCTAGATTATATGTATTTGCATCAGGAAAGTACACTATAGGGTACATGGGCGAAACTATGCAGGGTTAAAGGATGATCAACTGAACACTCTTCGCTGAAAAATTATATTATGTATAGGATAAAATATTGTACTTCTTATTGATTAAAAAATAGACCTTGGACACCATTGCATAGCCTACTGGCAAAGGGTGTTCAAAATTTGAACACTCTTATTGAATTTTCTGGTTTCGTCACTAATAGGTTACAAAGCCTTAAAGGACTATATTCCCAAGGGGCTTGAACTTAAAACTTTTGGTTAAGGAATCAGGGCCGGATCTAGAAGCCCGTATGCAGAACACAATAACTTTTGCTTAAACAATGTATTTGTATTACAAAATTTACTACATATGTACATGTATTGAATTTTGAACCCAGATACTAGTGCTTTAAGTAGTCGTTCTAAAATACGTAACCCATATAGTTGAAATCCCCGGCTTCCGTCTGTGACACTTATCATCCAAACATTTCCTTCGGTGATACGAGGGGTTTAACTAAAGTTATCCTCTAGAATTTATTCTATTATGTTATTTTAAAGGAGTATTCTATTTTATTTTTGTAACGCTACAATTTAATCTTGATGTTTGTAATTTGTTTCATAGGAGAAAGACTCTACTGTAGAACAGAAGAGGTGGAGTTAATAGAGGAGCTACATGGGGAGTTGAAAGCAAAAGAAGAAATAATTACATATTTAAAAGAAAGAATTGATTCAATGGAAAAACAAGAAGTGAAGAGGGAGAGAGAAGTGGATATTTTGAGGCAAAGTTTGAAAATTATGAGCTATAACAAGAAAGGAACAATCCTTACTAAAGTTGTTTCCAAAAGCTAGAAATTTATAGAAGCATTTCATAAATAGTTTGCAAATTGCAATTACTATTGTAATAGCTTTGATATGTTCATCTTCTCAAGAATATTATGGTTATTTTTTTATTAAAATGGATGGTTAATTTTTGCTCGGAACATGGCTACCTAGTGATTAACAAGCACCCTAACTGCATGCTTTTTATATATCGGTCTCCATCCAATAAAAAACGTCCACGTCATAGAGAATCAGACTCAGCGAAAACGAGACTTGAACTATGCTCCTGATTTTCTCCCTATGACTCTATCTCAAATTCACAATGAATTGTACTTCTTCCCACTCAATGGACCTAAACTACAGACAACAACAATAGTAAACATCGGTTGCAAATAAATTTTTATCTGTTGGAAAATTTGAGTATCTTAGGGGATTGTCACAATATTATTATTTAAGCGTGAAATACTCCAAACACTTGTAACAAATTATCTCATATTGAGGTATTTTTTTTTTCTTTTTGGTTCATTTAACAAGTAATCTATTACCCAAACACCAATAAACTTTATTATATGCGTATAACATAGTGATGATAATTATGATTATAAATGCGAGTAGGTTTTTACCATACTATTGAATCTCTTCAAATCACATACGAACTACTACTAATATTTCACTCGTAGCATAATAAAGGCACACTAAAAAGGGAAAAAAATAAGAATGAAACCAATAGAAAAATGGTACAATATTAATTTGGTAATCTTTACTTTCATTTGTTTTTGTTTGATCCTATTCCTAGTGTGTTCTTCACCCCATCAACTGCGCCTTGAGCCACGTGCATCATTTGCTCTCCAGTCTAAAAGACAACCAACAAGAACAAAGAAAAAAAAGAAAACTAATTAAATATTACCAAAAATATTTATTAAAAATTATTAATGAAAATAAAAAGAGAAATGTATATTTTTAGCCTCTCCAAAAAACAATAACAGACAAAATGTATATTGTGTGTATATATGTGTATTTTATACATATAATATAGTATTTATTTTATATACTTTTTGGCTAGCAAATGCAATTAGTTTCAGCCGGCCTACCAATTTTGTATTTTGCCCAAATAAAAATACCTGATGAAGGAATCCAGAATTCTGTTCCTTTTTCGTTGAGCTGACTCACGAGCTCTTTGAATTGCATCTTCAATTTTATTAAAGGAATTTGCTGTACTGTCTGCTGATTCTACCCATTGCTCCGTCTTGGCCTACACGTAGAGTAGAAGAAAAATAAGAACAAGTGAAATCGTAATTCTTTTTCTGAGTTTAAATTCTACGCACATACAGACAACAAAGAAGTAATTTCAAATCATGTCACTTGTAACGTATAGTAATTAATACCTAAAATAAAAATTAATTTGATAACCTTAAAAAAATAGTAATTAACCTGCTATATCACAAATTAAAGTACAATGGTATTATAAAAAAAAATATTGATGCTGTGAATGCATATAAATCGAATCCATTTTATAACTAAAGAGTAGATGATATTTTACCTTGTGAGCACGTGATTTTTGCCATACGAGAACTACTCCCACAAAAATTCAAAATAAAATGGTTTTGTGTTGTTTGTGATTTATTTGTATTTTTGTCTGTGCATGTTTATTTCTACTTTAATTAAGAAAAATACAAAAATATGTGTTGCATGCGCATTTAGGATTTAATTTTACAATTTAGGAATTAATTAAACAGGTTTGTTTTACAAAAATGGAAAAATCACCAAAAAATATGTACTTTGCATTTAATGTCTGAATTGTGTGATTTCATCTTTATTTGATGATTAATTTCATGTGATAGCTATTATTAAGAGTTAATATTTTAGCTAATTGTCAATTCTATAATTAGAATTTTTAGTTGGTAATTAGGAATTAAAAAGAAAATAGAAAAAAAGGAAGAAATAAAGAGAAAGTCGGATTGGGCTAGTTTTGAATTAAATAGACCAGGCCCAAACCAAAATAACCCCTTTGCAGCCCAGTCCAAACATCCTTTTGCCCGGACACCCAAAAGGCATCGTTTTGGGGAGGCCCTGATCAGGGCCGTTGATCTCACTGGATCAACAGTCCAGATCACTCCACCCTCACCCGTAACCCCATACCCGACCCGTTACCCTGATCGACCCCGATCCCAACACTAAACCAAACGACACCGTTTTGATTAGCTCTTAGATCCTAGCCGTTGATCTTAATTGATCTAACGGTCGGGATTAAATCCCTCACATCGTATATATTCCTAAGATCCTACCCAGCCCCCCCCCCCCTCCAAAGCCATACCCACTTCACCTCTTCGTCTCTGAGCTTCAGAGGCCAAACATGTCCGCCTCTTTCAACCACCATCCTCCGCCCACCGGAAATCGCCTCACGGCGGTTCCGGTGGTCAAAACGACCCCATCTTCACACTCCTGAACCACCACACCCTCCTCTTTCCAAATCTACCCTCTATTGTCCTCGAATCCCAGCCATGTGCTTCGAATTTTAGATCGAAAATTAGGCCAGAACCCTATCTCGTCCAATAGCCCCCACTTTCACACCACAGCTTCCCCAAGACTTCCTCGTTCCAGTCCCACACTCAGTTTGCTTCGAATCACCCCCCGAGCTCCTCGAATCTTAAATCAAAGGAATCGACCCAAACCCTAATCCGTTCATGTGCCACCAAACTCACACCCTGCCACCCCCTGACCTCCCTCGTTCCAGTCTCATGCTCAGTTTCCGTCGAATCACCCCGGAAAGTCTCGAATCAAGGGTTTCAGAATGGCAATTTGAAGCTAGTTCAGAGACTGAGGTCAAAACGGACCGTAGTCGAATGTGTTCTCGTTCAGGAACACTCTACTAGGGTCCGTCTTGGCCCCAAGTCCAAAAGGCATCGGAGGTTCGAACCCAGGCCCCGTTTAATTGGTAGGTTTTCACTTTTACCTTCTTTTTCTATTAGTTTTGGTTCAGTAAATTCATCTTCTACTCCTTTCCTATTTTGTTTAAATTCGAATGTTCTGTGCTTACTCTGTATTTTGTTTCTTCTTTGTTTTCCTGAATGATTCGAATCAGTCAGTGCTAGTAAGTTTTGTATAAATTGTAGCTATTCCCGTAATTGCTCGCTATAACTGTAAGTTCAAAGTATGTCATCTGTGATTGCCCATCATTTTGTATAGGAATTCAGTGTTTTCATTTAATGTATTTACAGTGTTGTCCGTAGTTAGGATTAACATGGAATTGTGTCTGGTTTATTCCCTGAATCACCATGTCCTTCATCTTGGTGCAATGTTATTTTGATCTAGTTTGAATTCAATGGTTGTTTGAGTGTGCTGAGTCAAATAACAATGTTTGGGGGCTGATATGAGATTGAGTTCACCTCTGAGCTTTAGTTAGTCAATTGTTAGGATTCCTAACTTAGTTGAATTAGTTATAGCTGATGGATTGGGTACAAATTGAAAGGGGCTGAGGTATGATTTCAAGGGATTTAGGAGGGTAATTTGGGAATTGAAAAGGTTAAAAATGGCTAGTTTAAGTGGGTTGTCAGTAAAACACTAAACTAATGAATGGTTTAGTATTAGTGGGGAACAAAACATAAAAGCATGGGGGATTAATTGAATATTATAAGTTGCCCATGCCTTTAGGCAGAAGACGCATGATAATGGGCTGTAAGAGAATATCATGGGCAAAAGATGGTGGTGGTATTAGTTTAAGTGCTTTTGAGAGGGGGAAGGGTCTATTTTTTGGGGGGCAGATAAATAGAGGAAGGTTTGGACATAATAGGGGGGATAGTCGGACAGAGTGGAGGCTGGTTTCTGGTAGCTAAAAAATCAGTTCTGTGATCCTTTTTTAGGCTGGTCTGGCTGATCTTTTGGGCAGACTTCAGGAAGAGAACATTCTGAAAATCTTGAGGGCATTGGACATTCTAAAAACTAGAAGGGTCTTGAGAGTGAGCCTAGTTCTACCTGTACTATTCCATTAAAGCTGAAAAGAGCTTCAGCTTTAACTGTGGGGTTGCATTTTTGAGTTTTCTCTTGATTACTGAATTCTAGAGGTGTCTCTGCCTGTGGTCTGATTGAGATTTGGTTGCTATCAAGTTGTTTTGGGGTCAGTTACGGGGGGGTTGTACTGTTGTTGGTATTGCTGGGAATTTTAACTGGTTTCATGAATCGTTGCTGGCTATCTTTGTTGCATGGCTGTTGCAACTGGTGTTCGCTACTACTGCTGACTTTCCTCTTTTCTCTTTCCCCATTGTATTCCTTCCAGGTACACATTTGTACACTTTTGGTTTGAAGCAAAAATGAAGTGTTGACCAGGCATTGTTTCTGATTAAAATCCCTCTTGTTTAGATTTGTGCTCGAATAGAGTTCCCCCCCCCCCATCTAAATATGTAGTTGAGTTATAGGGTTGCATATATATAATGTTTAGTTTTCTGCAATAAGACTAGTTTGCATAAATTTACCTAACTGGACTGTATCTAGACCATGTGAGCCACCATTTTTTCCAAGTTTTTGTGGGGATTCAAATGAATTGAAAGTATCATCATATAGGTTCAAAGCTGACGAAATGGTTACTCGAATAATGTTAGGCTAATGTCAATATTCAAATATTGAGGTACTTTCAACAGTTGTAAAAGAGTTCAAAAAAAATGGATTGATATTACATTAGGTTTCTCCTAATAACCCAGTCATCTAATACTGTTAGTTTAAATTGATCAAAGAATCGCTAGTTTATTCTGACATTGTTGTGTGTCAATCTCGTGTTCAATTCCTAATCTCAAATTTAGTATTGTTAACTAATAGAACAAGGAACGACACAATCCCCCTTTGAGCAAGCTCGGTTGCAATATTCCGTTCGCATTTGTCTTAATCTAATAATTAACAAGAGGCACGAGCTTATAAACATGTAACTAAGTAGGACTTCTTCTCTTCTATTTAAAAGACGAAATTAATAGGAAAATGTAGTCACTTTAGGATTGCTTTTTTTTTAAAAAAAAAACGAGATGAGCCTCGCTTAGTAAAACGCATAATGGTTGGGCCCTCGTTAAATGTATATATTAAATACTTAGATTCCGGGACGGGCCGTTTAGCGAATTTCACGGCCTCGTCCAAAATAACAACGCGTTAGTCTCTTTAGGCGCGTACTTTAAATAAATATTACCTTCATAAACCCGGGTGCACATTTATGTGACCCCAATCCAAATCTCAACGAAGTCGAAATATGTCGACAATCACGGGTACATTGATTGTGACGTGGTTCGAGATGCATTTCCATGACATTGCAATTCCTTTTAAATAATAAATGAGACGAGCCTCGACAAACGAAATACATAAGCTGCGGGGCCCTCTATAAGTATTTGTAAAAATCCTTAGACTTCGGGATGAGCTGTTTAGCAAAAGTCACGGCCTTCCCCAAAATGATGGCACGCTAATCACTTTAGAAGTGCCTTTAATAATTTACTTTCTTAAACCCGGGTGCACATTTATGTGACCCAAATTCAAATCTCAACGGAGTCGAAAGATGTCGATAACCACGGGTACATTGATGTGACGTGGTTCGAGATACGTTGCAAATCTCTGTTAAATAATAATGATAATGATAAAAGCGGTTAAAAGTTAAAATTTTCACATAGGTTCATAATTGTATAAAATCAGATAATTAAGCCGAATATGATAGTTGAGCGACCGTGCTAGAACCACGGAACTCGGGAATGCCTAACACCTTCTCCCGGGTTAACAGAATTCCTTATCCGGATTTCTGGTTCGCAGACTGTAATACAGAGTCAATCTTTTCCTAGATTCGGGATTCAACCGGTGACTTGGGACACCATAAATCTCCCAAGTGGCGACTCTGAATTAAATAATAAATCTCGTTTCGATTGTCCTTTAATTGGAAAAACTCTCTCCGCGCCCCTTGGCGGCAGCGCGGGTGAAAAAAGAGGTGTGACAGCTCTGACGACTCTGCTGGGGAGGAACCCAGAATCTCTAGTTCAGGGTTCAGAATTCGAGCTTGGAATAATTGTTATAATTGGCTTTGTTTATTATCTGATCTTTACATGTTTGGGCCTAATGTGCTAAATGCTGCTTTTACCGCTTTGATATTATCTGAACTGTATATAAACTGCTACGAAACCCTTCTTTTCTCATCTTCGGGGATGTGCTCGCTGGTCGAGACTCTCTATTCTGTTAGTGTCATACCTTGAAATAAGAAAGAGGCTCGGACAAGTTACTAAGCCGGATGGCCTTTTGGTTCCCAGTACGTAGCCCCCTCCTCGACTCGAGTTGTCCGCTCGGGTACACAGTCTAGAACAAATACCCAGGTTATGAACCTAGAATAACTCAGCTTCATGCCGGATCCCTAGTAGGAACGTTTGTTTGCATCACGTGTATTTGACTTTGGAGGCTCAACACAAGGGTTGGGTCTGTCTAGGACAGGTGTACCAAAAATGAAAATGACCATCATGATGCATCTTACTTGCTACTTGTGCATTTATTTGCTTCGAACTTGCATGCTGACCGACTTTTGAATATTTTGAGGAAAGAGAAATAGCAGTATGAGGGTTAAAGAGAGCTAATCGCCTGTTTTGAAAAAACCAATGTCCAAATAGTGTCGAAACTCTGCCGAATTTTTTGAGAAAATGAAAAAAAAAAGAAAAAACAAAAATATAGTTTTATCTGCCAATGAAAAGAGTCTGGTTTTCAAAAAGAAGTTTGTTTTATCGACCGAACTACGCCGGTTTGATTCTCACAGGGTGTGAGATACGTAGGCAACCCTCATCGGGTCCAACCTCCCTTTTTTGCAAAAATAGCCAAAAATGTCAAAATTTTAATTTTCGTCATAAATAAGTCGGGTGATGCCGTTCTTGTCAAAAATAGCCGAATGTTCCCAAAAAGGGACACCGAAAGGCTGACTTTGCATAAACACCAACTTTGGTCATTTTTAAGGTTTTGACTGGTTAGCAAACACAACCTTTAAATCTTCTTCGAAGTGCTGAAAAGCCGTATTGACAAAATCGGATATTTTATGAATTTTTTTTTTTAAAAAAAAGAAAAAAAAGAAAAGAAAAGAAAAGAAAAGGGAGTACTTTTCAGTCAGAGTCTGTTAGTCTATTTTTAAGTTGTATTGCCATTTTGATAACAATGTCTTTTAGAGTCCGTAAATATTGTAATGGGTCGTTTCAATAAACACATTTTTCGTTAATGGAAAATTTGAAAAAAAAGAAAATCAAAAATTTTATCAGTCATTTTGGCACTTATCTATCAGAACTACGCACGGTCTGATTCATGCGGGGACATGATACGTAGGCAATCCACATAAGATTCGACCACCATCAAAAAGAAAAAAATATATACATATAGAAAAGAGAAAAAAGAGAAAACAAAGAAAATAAAGGAAGGATTGGGAGGCGTTCAAAAGGAGCACAATTATAAGAAGTCGGAATGATGCACGTAACTGAAGCAAATGCATGATAGAAAGGGTTAACTGTCTAGTTGCATTGCATCCTCAATGTGTGTTTTCCTATCTGTTGAAAACCCTAACGCTACCGGGTTGCTCCCATTTTGTTCTCTTTCAATCTCCAGAAAGGTGGTTGGTTGTGGTACTAAAGTAACGCTTCCCTGCAACACAAAGGCAAAAGACAATGGCAGAGAACAACAAAACTAAGTGGGTTGGTACCAATGCCCGAAAACAGCTGGTTGAATAGGACTACGGGTTGGTAGAAGAGGTAAAAATGTTGAGACAGCATGTGGCAGACATGTATCGGGCATGGATGACTGGGAAAGCACCACCCCCGTCACCGCCTAGCTTCCTGAACTCTATCCTTACCCAAACACCTAACACAATAACGGACGATCCTCCATACTCTCCATATCTACCCACTTATGACAGTTTTCCCAGCCACCCGAGAAGCTCCATCACTCGTCGTCCAGCTATATTTTTCCAACGCTACTTCTCTCAATGGGACTCCCAAAAACATGCTTCACTCTCCAAGTACCCATCTCCACAAAATGCCTATCCACCCCCACGAGCACACCAGAAACCCCCTAGATCAGGTTTTAGGCCAAATCAGGCATTTAGGAACGAGAGGTTGCTGAAACGAGGAAAGGCTCTCACCCCTATCGGAGAATCTTATGCAAGTCTATTTGAAAGACTAAAGCATGCTGGCCTAATTGAGCCGCTCCTCGGATATACTCCATATCCATATGCAAGAAGCCTTGATCCTACTACACGATGCGTATACCATTCCAATGTCCCAGGGCATAGCATTGAGAGTTGTCATTCGTTAAAAAGGGAAATAGAAAGAATGATTCACGAAGGAGTGATTGCGATCGACGACAGTAATAAAGAGCATGTGAACCCTCTTAGGATATTGACTAAAGTTGAAGATGTTGAAGCAGATGGTGGTCTTGATGCGAAGCTCAGTGGCTAAGATGTCGTGCTTGGTAATTAGGAAGACGCTCCCTTTCTTGGTCAGCCGGAGCGGAATTTCGGTGGTTCATTTTGTTATCATTTCTATTGTCCGGGTTATTTGTAGGGTTGTAATCCAGACATTGTCTTGTGTCAAACCCTCTTATCCTTCCATTTTGTCATAGTGGTTTGTTTAGTGTTGTCTAGGATTGTTTTAGGTTTGTCCCAAGGTTGTACCCCAGTTATTTTGCTTGTTTCGTTATACGAACCGTTTCACCGCTGGTCTAATACAAATTACGGTCTTTTGTTACCTCCAGTTATCTTTTGTGTTTAGTTCTTTTTATCCTTTTGTATTGTCTTTGTTCAACGCTGATTCTAGTGACATGACATGCGCGCACAGTTTGGGCCTAATCTTAAGAGTTAATTATAAAGCCATTGGGAGATGATCGGGACACTTAAGGGAAATAAGAACAGTTTGAGATCATTTGAAGCCCGAGCCACGTGAAACTGGGGCAAGTAAAACATAAAGAAAAACCATAAAAGCAAGTTAGCCATATTAACAAGGGGGTCGTTCATGGTAACAAAAGTGAGAGTATTGCCCAACGGTGCTTTAAAAATGACAAATGAAAAGGCGAATGTGTGGATATGGTTATCAAGTCCGGCACAATCAGAAGATGTGGCGAATGTCTAATTGTGTTGTTTGTGCTTGGCATGTTTTGAAGATTGGGATGACGAAGGCATTTTATTCTTCTATCTAAACACTTTATCCTTCGTTAACCCTTTGAGCCTTATTGGTTTTCATTCATACCCCTCGTTCGGAATCAGTAGCAAAGATTAGAAAACACAAGCATGGAAGATAAAGAAAAAGAAAAAGAAAAAAGGAAAAGAAAACAACAGAAACAACAAAACAACAAAAGAAAAAGGAGAAAGGAGAAATGAGCAAAAGAGAAAGAAAAAGAAAAGAAAATAATAAATAAGTGGAAAGGAAAACAAAAAGGACTTGGGAACTACGTTTGACCTGATTCCTCAAAGAGGATACGTAGGCGCTTCACGGCTCGGTCATAGTGTAACAAAAAAAATCAAAAATCCCCAAGCAAGAAACTGGGGCGAAGTTGTGTTTGATGTAAAGAAATCTGGTTCCGAAGGATGTAAATTTTTAACCCAAATCGATTCGTTTTGAGGCGCTAATACCTTTCTTTCTAAGCCCTATCCAAAACCCCACGTTACGGTCCAAAGAAAGACCTTTTGAATAGTCTTCGAAAGATGCCAAGTCATGCAAATGGAAGTCGAGAATAACACTCTGATCCCCGTCAGAAAAGTAATAAAATGAGAGAATCTTATCGGTGAAAACCTTCACGGGCACCTTGAGGCGGCTATAAGTTGAGAGAAAAATCAAAATGAGAGAGGCTTGATAGTGAAAACCCTTCGGGCACTACAAGTCGAATAAAGATTGAGAATCATACAGGAAAACACCAGACGAAGATTGTGAAAGGCGATTAACGACGGAGGATAGGCCACGTGTGCATGTCATGACCAATAGAGTTGGTATCCATATCTGATAGGTTTTACTCTGTAGTTTTCTTGTTAGGAGTCATCTCCTTCTTTTGCCTTTTACTCTGTTCCTTTTACCTTTGTCATTTCCTCTTCTTGAGTCTCTTTGGTCAGAACAAGCGAGAAATGATTTCAAAATTTGCCATCAGCTTTCCAATTATGCAAGACGAGATCTGACTAGTACATCAAAGTGATATAAGTCAGGAAAGAACAAGCACAATGAGCTGGTAATAGTCAACGTGCTTTGAAGTTCGCGCAAAATACCCAAGATTGGTCCATATCAATTCAGGGACAGTGCAACAAAAAGAGGGCTAAGGGGATTGAACCGAGGGTATATTCGATGATGAGCTTGACAAAAGGATGGACAGGTGTCAAGAAGGATACCCCCAGCAGAAATCGAGGGTTATAAGGCCAAGGCCAGCGGAAATCAATGGACATAATTGAGAAATTCATAGGAGACTCAAAGGTTGGAGAAATGCCAGTTCACGGACAGTACCGCAAAAGAAGATATTGGGTCTGCATCGGAAAAAGGTATTTCAGTAACACAGACAATGGAGGGAGTGGTTAATCAATGAACATGCAAGATCTTCAAGTGAAATCAGTTGTCATGAAAATACATGAGGTCAGATAAGGAGACTGGGAAAATGATTAAGAGGTTTGTGAATAAGGAATCGTCAAGATACGGAAGGTATCAGCCAAGCTTCAAGATGGTCAGACAATGCATAGATGGGAAAATGGTTGATAGTATCCCCAGCAGGAGTATCACAACCAACCACCACGTTTTAAACTGACCAAATTTTCTTTGATTTGAAGCAGGGACAGGGAATGTTACTGATGACGGAAAGATGCGCCACAAGAAAGATTATCAAACTAGGGCAGAAAATTTTTGTTTCATTTCAAAAAATTTCGGGAAGTCTAACACATGTTTGGTGAAAAGCAGTATCCCCAGCAGTTTTTCGGGAGAACGCGAAACAAGTTTTAAAGAAAGCAATGTCAGGAGAAAGATAACACGAGTTTTGAGGGAGGTAGTCTTTGAAGGAAGAAGAAAAAGAAAAAAAGAGGAAGACCAGTTTCGCAAAAGGAAACAATTTGCAGAGGAATGAAACATCAGTCCTAAGGGAAGTAGCCTTTGAAGGAGTAAGATAACATATTTTTGAAAAAGTGTTATCCCCAGTAGTTCGCAGAGAAATGAGACACCAGTTTTGAGGGAAGTAGTTTTGAAGAAGGAGGACAGTACAAGTTTTGAGGGAAGTAGTTTTGAAGAAGGAGGACAATACAAGTTTTGAGGGAAGCAGTTTTGAAGAAAGGAATGGCGTTTTATTTTCGAAGTTGTGTTGAAGTCAGGAGCCCGCCTGAAGAAGGGAATGGCGCTTTATTTTTCGAAGTTGTTGTTGAGGTCAGGAGCCCGCCTGAAGAAAGGAATGACGATTTTATTTTTGAAGTTGTTGTTGAGGTCAGAAGCCCGCCTGAAGAACGGAATGACAATTTATTTTTCGAAGTTATTGTTGAAGTCAAGAGCCCGCCTGAAGAACGGAATGGCGACTTATTTTTCGAAGTTGTTGTTGAAGTCAGGAGCCCGCCTGAAGAACGGAATGACAATTTATTTTTCGAAGTTGTTGTTGAAGTCAGGAGCCCGCCTGAAGAACGGAATGACGATTTATTTTTCGAAGTTGTTGTTGAAGTCAGGGGCCCGCCTAAAGAAAGGAATGGCGATTTATTTTCGAAGTTGGTGTTGAGGTCAGGAGCCCGCCTGAAGAAAGGAATGGCGCTTTATTTTTTTCGAAGATGTTGTTGAGGTCAGGAGCCCGCCTGAAGAATGGAATGGCGATTTATTTTCGAAGTTGTTGTTGAGGTCAGGAGTCCGCCTGAAGAAAGGAATGACACTTTATTTTTGAAGTTGTTGTTGAGGTTAGGAGCCCGCCTAAAGAAAGGAATTTCGAAGTTGTTGTTGAGGTCAGGAGCCCGCCTGAAGAAAGGAATGGCGCTTTATTTTTTTTCCGAAGATGTTGTTGAGGTCAGGAGCCCGCATGAAGAAAGGAATGGCGTTTTTATTTTCAAAGTTGTGTTGAAGTCAGGAGCCCGCCTGAAGAAAGGAACGACATTTTATTTTCAAGTTTTGAAGCTGGGAGTCCGCCCATATAACAGAGGAATACATTGAAGTTTGAAGTCAGTAAAGCGGAGGGTTACAACAAAAAACCCCAGCATAAGTTAAAACTCAGAAGTCGGAATGAAGGCAACACTAGTCAGAAGAAGGCAGTTCAAGCTTCGAAGAAAGAATAATTCGAAGCTCACAAGAAGGAAATAAGCAGTTCAAATTCGTCAATCAAGGGAGAATACGAGTAAAGTCAGAAGTAAAGAAACATCAGAGGAAACACAAGGCAACAGGACCGCAAGGCAACAACAGTCACATGACCAAGTTTGAGAACAAATCTTTGTAATTCATAGGTCATAGCTTAGTATAACTTCTTTATTTTTATCAAGGTGTAACAAGGAGGTCAGTAAGTAGCAGCAGCAGCAACAACAGCAGTAACAGCAAAATCCCAGTCTCATGGTAGTCTCAGCTACCAAAACTTCCCGAACTACATTGACCTGATTCCCTTTTAACCAGGGATATGTAGGAAACCTTTGAAGCAAAGGTTTGGTCAAATCTTTCTAAAAAAAAAGCTTCACACGGAGTAGCCGAACGGGCAAAAATCGCTCGTATCCGCTCACTTTATCTTTGCACGGAAACTCTTCATGTTTCCGGACAAAGAGGGGCGGCTGTGATCACGTGATTTTTGCCCTAGGAGAACTACTCCCACAAAAATTTAAAATAAAATGGTTTTGTATTGTTTGTGATTTATTTGTATTTTTGTCTGTGCATGTTTATTTCTACTTTAATTAAGAAAAATATGTGTTGCATGCGCATTTAGGATTTAATTTTACAATTTAGGAATTAATTAAACAGGTTTGTTTTACAAAAATGAAAAAATCACCAAAAAATATGTACTTTGCATTTAATGTCCGAATTGATTAAACAGGTTTGTTTTACAAAAATGAAAAAATCACCAAAAAAATATGTACTTTGCATTTAATATCCGAATTGAGTGATTTCATCTTTATTTGATGATTAATTTCATGTGATAGCTATTATTAAGAGTTAATATTTTAGCTAATTGTCAATTCTATAATTAGGATTTTTAGTTGGTAATTAGGAATTAAAAAGAAAATAGAAAAAAAGGAAAAAATAAAAAGAAAGTCGGATTGGGCTAGTTTTGAATTAAATAGACCAGGCCCACACCAAAATAACCCCTTTGCATCCCAGTCCAAACATCCTTTTGCCCGGACACCCAAACGGCATCGTTTTGGGGAGGCCCTGATCAGGACCGTTGATCTCACTGGATCAATGGACCAGATCACTCCACCCTCACCCGTAATCCCATACCCGACCCGTTACCCGGATCGACCCCGATCCCAACACTAAACCAAACGACACCGTTTTGATTAGATCTTGGATCCTAGCTGTTGATCTTAATTGATCTAACAGCCGAGATTAAATCCCTCACATCGTATATATTCCTAAGATCCTACCCAGCCCCCCCCCCAAAAGTCATACCCCCTTCACCTCTTCGTCTCTGAGCTTCAAAGGCCAAACATGTCCGCCGCCTTCAACCACCGTCCTCCGCCCACTGGAAATCGCCTCACGGCGATTCCGGTGGTCCAAACGACCCCATCTTCACACTCCTGAACCACCACACCCTCCTCTTTCCAAATCTACCCTCCATTGTCCTCAAATCCCAGCCATGTGCTTCGAATTTTAGATCGAAAATTAGGCCAGAACCCTATCTCGTCCAATAGCCCCCACTTTCACACCACAGCTTCCCCAAGACTTCTTCGTTCCAGTCCCACACTCAGTTTGCTTCGAATCACCCCCGAGCTCCTCGAATCTTAAATCAAAGGAATCGACCCAAACCCTAATTCGTTCATATGCCACCAAACTCACACCCTGCCACCCCCTGACCTCCCTCATTCCAGTCCCATGCTCAGTTTCCTTCGAATCACCCCGGAAAGTCTCGAATCAAGGGTTTCAGAATGGCAATTTGAAGCTAGTTGAGAGACTGTGGTCAAAACGGACCTTAGTCGAATGTGTTCTCGTTTAGGAACACTCTACTAGGGTCCGTCTTGGCCCCAAGTCCAAAAGGCATCGGAGGTTCGAACTCATGCCCCGTTTAATTGGTAGGTTTTCACTTTTACCTTCTTTTTCTATTAGTTTTGGTTCAGTAAATTCGTTCTTTACTCCTTTCCTATTTTGTTTAAATTCGAATGTTCTGTGCTTACTCTGTATTTTGTTTCTTCTTTGTTTTCCTGAATGATTCGAATCAGTCAGTGCTAGTAAGTTGTGTATAAATTGTAGCTATTCCCGTAATTGCTCGCTATAACTGTAAGTTCAAAGTATGTCATCTGTGATTGCCCATCATTTTGTATAGGAATTCAGTGTTTTCATTTAATGTATTTACAGTATTGTCCGTAGTTAGGATTAACATGGAATTGTGTCTGGTTTATTCCTTGAATCACCATGTCCTTCATCTTGGTGCAATGTTATTTTGATCTAGTTTGAATTCAATGGTTGTTTGAGTGTGCTGAGTCAAATAACAATGTTTGGGGACTGATATGAATTAAAATTGAGTTCACCTCTGAGCTTTAGTTTAGTCAATTGTTAGGATTCCTAACTTAGTTGAATTGGTTATAGCTGATGGATTGGGTACAAATTGAAAGAGGCTGAGGTATGATTTCAGGGGCTTTAGGAGGGTAATTTGGGAATTGAAAAGGTTAAAAATGGCTAGTTTAAGTGGGCTGTCAGTAAAACACTAAACTAATGAATAGTTTAGTATTAGTGGGGAACAAAACATAAAAGCATGGGGGATTAATTGAATATTATAAGTTGCCCATGCCTTTGGGCACAAGACGCATGATAATGGGCTGTAAGAGAATATCATGGGCAAAAGATGGTGGTGGCATTAGTTTAAGTGCTTTTGAGAGGGGGAAGGGTCTGTTTTTGGGGGGCAGATAAATAGAGGAAGGTTTGGACATAATAGGGGGGATAGTCGGACAGAGTGGAGGCTGGTTTCTGGTAGCTAAAAAATCAGTTCTGTGATCCTTTTTGAGGCTGGTCTGGCTGATCTTTTGGGCAGACTTTAGGAAGAGAACATTCTGAAAATCTTTAGGGCATTGGACATTCTAAAAATTAGAAGGGTCTTGAGAGTGAGCCTAGTTCTACCTGTACTATTCCATTAAAGCTGAAAAGAGCTTCAGCTTTAACTGTGTGGTTGTATTTTCGAGTTTTCTCTTGATTACTGAATTCTAGGGGTGTTTCTGCCTGTGGTCTGATTGAGATTTGTTTGCTATCATGTTGTTTTGGGGTCAGTTACGGGGGGGGATTGTACTGCTGTTGGTATTGCTGGGAATTTTAACTGGTTTCCTGAATCGCTGCTGGCTATCTTTGTTGCATGGCTGTTGCAACTGGTGTTTGCTACTGCTGCTGACTTTCCTCTTTTCTCTTTCCCCATTGTATTCCTTCCAGGTACACATTTGTACACTTTTGGTTTGAAGCAAAAATGAAGTGTTGACCAGGCATTGTTTCTGATTAAAATCCCTCTTGTTTAGATTTGTGCTCGAATAGAGTTCCCCCCCCCCTATCTAAATATGTAGTTGAGTTATAGGGTTGCATATATATAATGTTTAGTTTTCTGCAATAAGACTAGTTTGCATAAATTTACCTAACTGGACTGTATCTAGACCATGTGAGCCATCGTTTTTTCCAAGTTTTTTGGGGATTCAAATGAATTGAAAGTATCATCATATAGGTTCAAAGCTGACGAAATGGTTACTCGAATAATGTTAGGCTAATGTCAATCTTCAAATATTGAGGTACTTTCAACAGTTGTAAAAGAGTTCAAAAAAAATGGATTGATATTACATTAGGTTTCTCCTAATAACCTAGTCATCTAATACTGTTAGTTTAAATTGATCAAAGAATCGTTAGTTTATTCTGACATTGCCGTGTGTCAATCTCATGTTCAATTCCTAATCTCAAATTTAGTATTGTTAACTAATAGAACAAGGAACGACACAATCCCCCTTTGAGCAAGCTCAGTTGCAATTTCTCGTTCGCATTTGTCTTAATCTAATAACTAACAAGAGGCACGAGCTTATAAACATGTCACTAAGTAGGACTTCTTCTCTTCTATTTAAAAGACGAAATTAATAGGAAAATGTAGTCACTTTAGGATTGCTTTTTTTTTTTAAAAAAAAAAACGAGATGAGCCTCGCTTAGTAAAACGCATAATGGCGGGACCCTCGTTAAATGTATATATTAAATACTTAGATTCCGGGACGGGCCGTTTAGCGAATTTCACGGCCTCGTCCAAAATAACAACATGTTAGTCTCTTTAGGCACGTACTTTAAATAAACATTACCTTCATAAACCCGGGTGCACATTTATGTGACCCCAATCCAAATCTCAACGAAGTCGAAATATGTCGACAATCACGGGTACATTGATTGTGACGTGGTTCGAGATGCATTTCCATGACGTTGCAATTCCTTTTAAATAATAAATGAGACGAGCCTCGACAAACGAAATACATAAGTTGCGGGGCCCTCTATAAGTATTTGTAAAAATCCTTAGACTTCGGGATGGGCCGTTTAGCAAAAGTCCACGGCCTTCCCCAAAATGATGACACGCTAGTCGTTTTAGGAGCGCCTTTAATAATTTACTTTCTTAAACCCGGGTGCACATTTATGTGACCCAAATCCAAATCTCAACGGAGTCGAAAGATGTCGATAACCACGGGTACATTGATGTGACGTGGTTCGAGATACGTTGCAAATCTCTGTTAAATAATAATGATAATGATAAAAGCGGTTAAAAGTTAAAATTTGCACATAGGTTCATAATTGTATAAAATCAGATAATTAAGCCGAATATGACAGTTGAGCGACCGTGCTAGAACCACGGAATTCGGGAATGCCTAACACCTTCTCCCGGGTTAACAGAATTCCTTATCCGGATTTTTGGTTCGCAGACTGTAATACAAAGTCAATCTTTTCCTCGATTCGGGATTCAACAGGTGACTTGGGACACCATAAATCTCCCAAGTGGTGACTCTGAATTAAATAATAAATCCCGTTTCGATTGTCCTTTAATTGGAAAAGGAGGTGTGACACACCCCAGCTTGGTCATGGGATTGATGAGCATTGAATTGAGCACTTGCTATATTTGATTCTTGATATTAGTAATAGAATAGCTCCTTATTTATTTTTATTTATTTGTTTGGGAGTTGATATTCAATATAATTAAAAACCTTCTGGGCTGATAAAAAGCTTTTATAGAGAGGTTTTTCAGTGATTGGTTTAGATAATTGATATGCTTGTTTTGCTGCTATTGATATGCCTTTTTGTGGCTATCTTTGTTTGCCATTGCGCAAATTATGTTAACCCATATGTGTTTAATTGTTATCCTGTTTTATTTCATTCCCTTTTAATATCTTATCACTTTTTTTTTTCTTCTAGAATACTCCTACAATCTGAAAAGGGCGTGCTAAGAAGAATGATATTTAAGGGTGTAATATATATTGGAGGAAAATACATGTAGATAATAAACTACAATAAGCTTTACTATTTTAAAAAAAAAATATTTCTTACGACATTTCTTTATTAAGAAAAAAACATGATAAAACTTTATTTGAATATATTATATTGAAGTTTTTGTTTAAAGACGCAACCAACTAGATGGTGATGTCGAAGAACTTATTACAATTATTTCAAGTACAAATTTCGGATCTTCTGCACCAATCTCGATTTTCTTTTTGAACTGTTTTTTAAGGAATTTTTACCTAGCAAAGGTTAACATCTTATTTATTTTAAATAAATATCATTTAAAAAATTATATTTTATATATCTTTTAATGTTTGTAGAAAAATATCTAATTTTGGTTATCTCCTACCCCTAAGCCACTAAATACGCTATTCAGTTATACTATTTTATTTCTCTCTCTACTTTGATACATGTCATTCTCTTCCCTCATTCCCTGAAAACACGATGCTCAATCTCAAAATTCTTCTCTGTGTTTCCCATCTAACCCACCCCCACCACCCTACAACCCTCCTACTCAATGCCAATGCCAACCCCTTAACCAAAATCATCAATATTTTCAAGAAGCAAATCATCAAGTCAACAAAATACCAGAACAGCAAAATCAACGCATTGTTACATCTCTTCTCTGTCGGATCGCTGTCTTAGAATCTTCCCTCTGCCGTACCTCTTCTAGTTCTCATCGTTCTCGTTAGTCCCTACGCAATGTTGCAGCGCGTACTATTCAAACGCACTTCAGAGCCTTCCTTGCTCGTAGATCGAGAATCCTCCGACAGCCAAAACATCTGGCTTTCATTGTATTCATTGTCTTTTTTTTCTTATTGTAATTCAATGTATCTCGTTGTATTCCATGTATTTCATTGTATTCACTATCTTTTTTTTTTCATTGTATTTCAATGTATCTCGCTGTATTCTATGTATTTCATTGTATTCAGTGTCTCACTATATGCCATGAATATATTCATATGTTTTTTTTAATTAATATATAATTTATGCATTCAGATGTATTATATAATTTCTCTGAAGATTGCTATGTTTTTGGGGTATTTTCGGTTGAGAATCTTTTTTATAACTGGAAATACAAATTTTGTGTGTTATAATTGAGTTTGTTGAGTTATATTAGGAGTCTATTATGTTAATTGTTTCACTTTCCATTTAAAAACGCTGTAATCCCCTATTTCACGCCGTGAATACAATCGAATACAATAATCTATCCAGCTGTAATCCCATGTTTCACGCCATGAATACAGTCGCATACAGTAGCTTATATACATCTAATACATCTTATAACAACAGAAAACGTATCTACAATCCGTAGTATAGCAAATGGTATCTATAGATAGCTAATTACCACTAAAAGATAGTGCTTTATGAAAATTCCAAATATCTTTCAAGGTTCTCAAATTTTTAGTCCAGTTTCTCAAGCCTTTCCAGATCAGTCGGCTTGAAATTTTTCGATTTAGAGTGTCTGAAACTATCTTTAATAGCTCTTTGTTCTAATTTTCTCCTATTTCTTTTTGGAAAAATGACACTATATTGTCTCTCTGAAAATAATGGCAAAAAATGTATAATTTTTGTATATATATACAAAAATTATATAAATTTTATACACTTTTGACTAAACAATATAAATAGTTTCTGGCGCGGGCTAAAAATGATAAGTGATAACACTCCTTTTCTTTATCTTCTTTGTCTATATTTTCCTTTCTTTCACGGCCACTAATCCTTTTATATGACATACGATGGCTTGAGGAAGGCACAACTGCTTGCTTGACGATCGATTCAACATATGGGTAATCAAAAAAAAGATTGACTTCTAATCAATAAAATAATAATTGCAATCTAAATGTCACATAAGGTAGAAAAATATTCAAAGAAGCGCCGTGCAATACCAAAAATGCAAACATTTCCCAATAAAAAATTAGAATACAACCTAAAAAACTCGTGCTAAGAACAAAGGTATTGCTATTAAATATAATTTATTTGAATTATATGACACAAACTGGCTTGAGGAAGACACAATTGGTTGTTTGGCCTTCAAAAATCGGTTGACGACCAATTCAACATTTAGGTAACCAAATTAGAAAAGATAGAACTCCAATGGTAATATAATTGATTGCAATCTCAATTTTGCATAAGGTAGAAAAAACTCAAAGATGATGTACACAAATCTTTTGACGGTCGATTCAATATTTGGATAATCAAATACAAGTGATTGACCTCCAATCCGACAAAATAATAATTGTAATATTTCAATTCCACATAAGGCAGAAAAACTCAAAGAGGATACGTAGAAAATGTGCATCCCCGTGCAAGACCAAAAGTGCAAACATTTCAAAAAAAAAAAAAAAAAAAAAAAAAAAAAGGTATAACCTAAATATCTCGTGCTAAGAACAAAGCTGTCTTTACCACAAATAATTTACTTGGATCTATATGACAAAGGAAGGCATAATTGGAATCAGCTCTGTTTTACCAAATCGAAACGATTGATCTTCGGTTGAAAAAAATAATAATTGCAATCTCAACTCCATGTAAAATAGGAAACTCCTTTGTTGTTTTTACAATGAGCTTTCTTGTTTGTCTATTGAAGATTGTAACCTTACAGTACATTTATTCATGATAAATTTCATCTCTCCTTTTTCTTTTTGGGTGGGTGGGGGTGGGGGGGTGAAGAACTCTTTCTTTCCGTGATTAAATCAGAAAAATACAATTTCTTGCTCGAAAAAATCATGTAGAATCAAAACTCAAAGAGAATATACAAGACACCTGCATTTCCCGTGCATGACCAAAAGTGCAAACAATCCAAAACAAAAAATTGAGTAGAATCCAAGAAAAGTCGTGAACAAAGACTTTGTGGATACATTGGATATTATTTTAAAGCGTTCATTTTTAGGATACAATATACTAAATAAACTTCATTTAAATCTATTACATTTCAATTTAAAAACGACCATATATAGATGGTGAAGTTTGAGAAGTTATCGGATACATTTTAAGTACAGATGTTGGATCTGTTGCACCAGTATCAAATTGTAACTGAACCATTTCTGCAGTCGACTACTTTCAAGCTTTTTGATATTTTGGTATGACTCATGTCTATACCGAGGAGGCGAGGACTATGGTTAAAAATTCGTATTGTCTGCTCACAACTATGCAACACTGCCTACATGGTGCAGTTTGCTTGTTTCTCTAGTTAAATAGATTAACCCCTCTTAGCTACCCTCTACAATCAATAAGGCAGCCCCAGTTTTCAAGTCATCTCCCTTATCCACTTAAAAAATCACTATGTTCTGGAAAAGCCAACTCATTGGTAAGAAATCAAATTCACCTAGACACTAAGTGATACATCTTTAAACAACACGAATATCAACATCATCATAAGATTGTAGATCCATATTTGCAAAGGATCCCAACACAAATATTTAACATCAACATAAGGTTGTAGATCAAGATCTGAAAGTCCTATAGCGCCCAATTTAGGCGTCAAGTACCAACACATGCTCTACATAAATAACATCAGTATCAATACCAACAATGTCAATAAGCAACAGACGTGCAACCACAGAAACAAGATACTGGTCATCGGAAACATTCATTTAAGTACTAAACTTCCAATGGTAAAATATTCCCTAGATACCAACAGATAGCATGTACTCGGTGGATCAGCCAAGGTCCGCGCACAAGCTGGCTAGAACACAACCATTATGAAAGAAAGGGTAAAATAAAATATTCCCAACATGAAATGGAAAGCAAAAGTTACAATCTTTCATACAAAACCAAACATTCCTTGTCACTGACTATACATGAACAACCAACAAATACATAACCTAGATAAAAGCATTTTGAAAAGCTTATATGTTCTTGCAATACCTATGTCATTGATTTACCTTCCAATGTTTGGTAAAATGCACAGTATTGGCTCTAAAAAGACAAGCTTCAAAATGACATAGTATATTTTATTTTTTGGTAAGTACAAATGAGATATATTAAATTAAGCCAACACTGATGCCTAAGTGGAATCAAGCCACCCAGAGTATTATCCCTGTATTCCATAAGCTTGAAATGCTTGAACGCAGTAACCTAAACTTAGGTGTAAGCAATTTGACTCTCCAAGAAAACAATACTACAGAAGCTGACAGCTTAAGTTCTATGAGGAATAGTGAAATACAATGAATGGAATCACGCAGCTCACTCGAAAAGTATCAATTGTTATTCTGAAGCGCAGAATTACAAATTTGGGCAACCACCACGTAACAATATGAAAATCAATCGACTATGCCTAAATTCCAAATTACTTGGGGTTGATTACATTAATCGTGATTCCACCCATGTCAAGAGGATTCATCCTACTATCAAGCACGATCAACCTACATAAAATTCCTTTTTTATCCAGATTTGGGCCAACAAGGTTTTGCACATAGGTAAATTTGTAATAACGACAAGGCAACCACAAATTTCCAGCACACCAACAACAAGAGCAGCTACACCTCAATCCAAAGTTAATCGACAGTATGAATCCTCATTATCACAATGCTCTGTCTGGATCCATAATACAGTATTTGAATACTCCGTACTTGAGGATTATCCAACACTAGGGATTCTCTAGTATACACTAGTGGTTATATCAATAATATGCTAAGAGTCCTCTAATAAGCATTTGTCTTCTAGTTGATATAACCTATACAAATTTTCAACTTTGTATTCTATCTTTTGCTAGATCTGCCTGGATTTCAAGATAGTCTATACCTATTGTAGTATTAGTATTAATGATTGAGCGTCTTAGGAGAGAATCATATCTTTTGGGTAGATTTGCTTCTCTTCAATCTATGGCTTGCATATGGCAATTCTTCCCAAATCATTAAAATTATTACTTTTTTAATAACCAAGAAATCCCCACGGGCCAATGGCGTACGATTCGAAACTCAACGCATAATGGCTCCTTTCAACTTAGATACCAGACTTTGAATGTGCCAGGGTTCAGAACCACGGCGTGCATCAATGAATAAAATTTTATCAAAACAATTCCAATTCCAGAACTCTAAAATCAACAATTAACCAAACAAAAATACCAAAATCAGCTCCACAACTCATAATCAGCTAATACTCAACATCCAACTAAATATTGTTTCATGATCATAAATTAGAACACTAAGCCCAAAACAGCCCCTCAAAAGCTAAACATTGACGCGAATAAGCATATAAACTATGATAAAATTCTACAACGTTCGAAAATTTGTTTTATTCCTCCAGAAAATTAAGTACAAAATACCATCATTGAGAAGGAAAAAGGGCACGAGTAAACCCTAGACGGATAGGAACAGAACATACAATTTGTTGTTGTTTTGGAGATGAAAATTCAGTTAATGTCGGAATCATCGAAATCATCCTGAAAGGAATTGAAGAAGTCGGCGTCGGCGAGACGGAGGTGTTCGGCGGCGAGTGGGCCTTCACCGAAAAAGTCGAGCGCGTCCACTTCGTCAACGTCCATCGCCATTGTAGATCCTTGTTCTTCCATGTCTGCTAAAAAGTCCACTACCATTGGCTTCATTGCTGTTGATTCTCAAGGGATTTTGATTTTTCTTCTCTTTCTCTCTACGGTTGCAATGCGAATCGTACAAACTTGGCTAATGGTGCAACGGCCTATTTATATATTTGAAGAATCGGGTCAAACATGGACCGACTGATCATCATCTTTACATAAATAGCCCATAGCCCCATTGTTTACTTAGATTATAAATTACTTATCTACGTTATATACATCATATATGAATTATTAATATATTATATATCTTTTGATATTTTTAGTTTAAACAGTTGAGCGGGAAGTTATTTAAGTTAATTATTCTTTTCGTTTTCCGAGTTTAATTAATAGCCACAAACGTGTAAAGTTATTTTATACTACCAAGTTATTTTTATCTTTTGTATTAAAGAAACATGCCTTATATTTAAGATTATGATTTTACTTGTTAATATATTTTTCTACCTTATTTTCATTATTATTATTCTCACTTCTTATGGAGAATTAGTACGTGGAAGAAACTACCTCAATACTAAGCCTTTGTCTTTAGTTTAAAGTTTTGAACTACACTAATACAATTCTGGCAAACTAGTCGGTTTAATGAACTTTTTGTGGTCAAATTAGGTATAAGTGTGTTATCTCTAGTTTAAAGGAGTTCTAAATATAAAGACAAATTTAGTGTTGGAATGAAATGAGATCGAATAAAGGGGAATGTATTAAAATTTTACGCTGCAGACCTCAACTAGTTATGGATTAAAATTATTATTTTTAATTTATTCAAATGACTCTTTTCATTGATATGTCATTAGCAAGGATTCTACAGTGAACAAATAAGCGACCAAACATTGTTCTGCATAAGGGGTGTACATAGGTCGGGTTGGTTCGGATTTTACAATTACCAAACCAAACCAATTGTGTCGGATTATTAAATCTAAAAACCAAATCAAACCAATAAAATTCGAGTTTTTTACTCTCGGGTTTTCGAGTTATTCGGATTTTTTCGATTTTTTTCCCCGGTAAAATCTTTGTAGAATAAAACATATAAATAGTGCTCAAAATATTTCTTTAGTCATAGTAAGATACAACTATATAAAGTATTTTCCAAGAAAATAATACAAAATATGAAATATGTCATGACATTATCCTAAAATATTCAACAACAAAGACAATAAAATTATGTAATATAAATATTGCTAATTAAAAAGCCATAATAAAAATAAACATAATCTAAGTGGTCGTTTGGTATGAGGTATTAGGTGGGATAAGAGTTGGGATTAAATTTTTACCTTGTTTGGTTGGAGGTATAAATTTATCCTGGGATAAATTTGTATCTTGTATGGTTGGAGGTATAAATTTATCCTGGGATAAATTTGTACCTCTAACCAAACAAGGTATAAACATAATCCCAAATCCTATTCCACTTATCCCATCTTATCCCAATGTATACCATCAATTGTGGGATTATATTATTCCATCTTTTATGTGGTATAAATTAGTATCGGGGTTATAATCCCAGTACTATTTTGTCCACGTACCAAACGACCTCTAAAAGTACTAAGTCATGCTAAAATAAGTAGACTAATAAGGAAGTATTAATTACATGACTAAACGCTAAATAAAAAATAAAAATAGGTTATGCATTTTTATCTAAATTATTGCAAAACAAAAAATAAATATTCAATATGTTCGTAGTATTGAATTGAATGTCTTTTGTTAGCATTAGTATTGATTTGATTTTGGTTTGGGCGTTTGTTAGCACTATTCAATTTACTAATGTTAATGGCTATAAAACTTATTGGAACATTCAAAAGTTCTAAGTTCAACCTTGAAATAATACCTCAAAAGATAAAATTATGAAATCTTTTAAGAAATATTTATAAATTACATCACAATAAGTATATTTATATATTAAATATATCTAAAATTTCTATATATGTAATGTCGGGTTGGTTTGGTTTCGGTTTGACTTTCTTTAGTTAAAACCAAACCAAACCAATTAAGGTCGGGTTTTTTTTCCAACACCAAATCAAATCAAACCAAACCATAATCGAATTTTTTTTCTCGGTTTGACTTGAATTATCGGATTGGTGCAGTTTGTCGATTTTCTTTGTACACCTCCAGACTTCTGCAAAAGTGAGTTATCAGTTGACACGAGAAAACTGAAACATATCGACGAGTATGATGCTTTAACCAGTAGTACAATTTTTGCTAAAATAACAGTTGTTGCTTCGTCACATAAATGCTCAAACTCATCTTTGGAACAGCCAACAGAATATACCTAACATCTATGAATGGATATATCAACAACGAATAAATAAGGTTCATGTGGAAAAAAATTAATGAAATTATACGTATTAATATTGAGGAAGGGAGCCTAAGCGTAACTAGTAAAATTACATGTGATCAGGAGGTCACGAATTTAGGCTGTTTTTCACAGCCTCTTGCAAAAATGTAGGGAGACTGCATACAATAGACCCCTATGGTCCGGCCCTTCCCCAACCCTGCACATAGCGAAAGCTTAATACACCGGACAGCCCCTTTTTTATACGTATTATATTGAGCTATAATCCACCAAATCGCAAGGAAATCATGTCCAACAAAGGTTGTTCGTGTCCACTTCATTAACTGTTCAGGGAACGTAGCAAACAAAAGAATAGGTCAAAAACCAGAAAGCAAAGGACGCAAAACATCCATCAAAAACTGGATTCTTTTAGATTCTAGTGCATAAAAGATCTAAGTATCTAAAGTAGTAAAGTACAGCCATTTCACAACTTGGCTCCTTGTTTTCCCTAGGAATGTCATTATGAACCTGACGAAATTAAATACAATAACAAGCACCAGCTTCCCTTAAAAACACATTGAGATCATTGAATTTGTTACGTAAATCGGGACAATGACAACCCAAGAAACTAGATTTAGTTTCGCTAGCGTCTCTGCTTGATTATGATTTATGATGCAACTAAATCAGGAGTTTCAGCCTCTACTGATAGCAAAGTAGTGTGAACTTTCTCCACCCAATTGTCTAGCCGATCACGCAATGACTTGATTTGGGGGATTCCAAGAACTCTTGGTTGCACCCAGGAGACATGAATTGTCCCCTCCACTTGATCAATTATTCCCTCAATCAGATGCACCTACAGTAGGATAACATCAAAACAGTCGTAAGTAAAATAAAAACAAAAAGGCTTTCCTAAACCTCCAAGGGAAGACAGCTAACATCAGAACTGCAGGTGTGGAATATGCAAAGTACATCAGAATGACTGTAATGTTCACCACACCTCTTATTTTCATTAATCCACAAAACCAAAAAAAAAAAAAGGAAGATCAAAGGTCGTTGTGCTAAAATAAAAGAGGATTATGAAGCTAAGATGGATGAAATAGAAAGGGAAGGTGCATCATGAAAGCGAAGAATTCACAAAACTATCTAATTTCTTTCTTTTCCTTGAATAGATGGTAGAGCCAAATTCCCTTGTCCCTCGAAAATATATAAAGGCAACTCTTCTAATTTAACTACAAAGAGTTCCACTTACAGAAAGGCTCTTCATGAGGAGATATTCAACATCTTCCACACCCAACTTTGTGCGCTCTGCGATGACACTCAATGGGATAGTTCTATCTTCTGCCGCGCGACTGCATGCAAAATACATAATCCAGAAATTCACAAATCATGGTAACAGGCAACATATGATGAATATTTTCATTTCCTGCAGAACTTCCTATAACAATACCTGAAGATTATTTCCATCAAGCAGAGAATGTTGATCTTCTCCAGAAGCTTTTTCTCGTTCTGCACTAATGCTGGTTGAGCATTCAATGCAGCTTGATGGACATGGCACAATTCTTGGTAATGAATCAAATCGCCGGTGTTGAATGCTTCAAGAATATGATAGAGCCACTCAACCTTGGTCCCCAAGAGGCTATTTACCTATAACAAGTTAAAACAAGTCTCCTTATATTCGACATGACATCATCAACACACAAACATAAGACTGCTATATGGCTCCCGTGGTCAAAAACAGTAGTCAAAAAGGAATTTTCTGAGTTCCTTAGCCAATTTTACAGTAACGCTCCTAAGTTGATAGTTTGTTTTCGGTTTGATAATTGATCTGGACATCTTTTGACCCTATTGCATACGGTTTCAGTCTTTCGGTACTGAATTAACTAAATTCCCACAATAAATAAAAAGAAGAAAAGAAAATCTTCCCTTTTACAATAACTTGAAGGGAAATAAGAAAAAAGTCAGTCAAGGCGCTCACTATCAGGATGGACGGTTATAAGTGTTTAGCGAAAAGCTATAGTGTCACTTTTGCCTCATATGACAGCTTTTAAAGTCACAAAGCTCTTCAAAAGGAGGTTAAGGTATCTGGAATTCTGGAGTAGGTGTAGGACTATGGGATTCAATCCACCCCATTCATGTGAAAACTCAAGGAGTAGAGAAAAAAGATAAATAGTTTATCTATTAGCCAACTTGGATGTTCCAAATTCCAATGAGAAGAAACAAGATCTTTATGGAGAAGAGGAGAGATGTAAGGAACAACCAGTGATAGCTAGGACAATATACGACATTCCCTACCCTTATCCCTAAAAGGAGAAAAGAAAAAAAGAGAGAAGATATTATGTCCCTTATCCACACAGAACATGTAATATTCATAGTACCCTCTGACAATAAAGAATTCTACCATAAGGACCTTGAATGTTCGAGATCAACACGGTAAAACATGTTAGATATCCAGAACCAACACTGTACAAATAGGGTAGACGATAATCTTTTTGAAGACATTATGATAAATAACTACTGAAAGTAGTAAAATAGTAGAAGACACAAGTTTTATCATTAAACTTCCTAGAAGATGGTGCAGAGATTAATCAGCAGGCAAATTGAAATAGAATGACTTTTAATGATTTATCCGGAAATCTTCCAGCGACATATCATTTAGAAGTATCACAAAGACACAAACTACGACGCATTTCAGGCAGAACAGGACATCTAAATGACACTACCCTTGAATTTTTTAGCTAATACCATAAGACAGTTTTTATCCCTTAATGGGAAAGCTTGAAATCCTTATAGCAAAAGACAGAAGGAGGAAGCAAAGTACAGAAACATAAGCGCACAAGCTGTGATTTCTTAATAATACCCAGCTCAAGAACTAGGAACTGGAAAGCGCCATTGAAGCAGGTCCATTGTGGTTTAGACCAGTTTACTGGTTTTGCCTTGACTTAGGTGAAATCTAGTGTCTAACCAGACTAGAAACATGAACCATTCACAGTTTAATGGATCAAAGCACCTTGTCAACCAGTATCATTGGCATTAGCCCTGATAATAAACTTTCAGCAGCAGATGTGAACTCCCAGTCCAGCACAGATGACATCATGTTAAAGCTTCTGGGACTTTCAAGTCCTCGGGAGAGGACGCCAATAGCAAATTCCCAGAAGGGTCGTCACTTAGCCACTTCCTCAAGAAAGAGCTTTACCGGACACTCCCAATCCCAGAACTCTAGGCTCTCTAGCATACGGAAAGCAAAAAAAACAAGGAAATGTATGGTGTAAACTTACAATTGGATGAGCAAGCAGTTCACCAAAGTTGTATATGTTGTCTCCCAGCAAAGCTGACAGAGATAAATCAAACGCCAAATCCTACATGTCAAAGGAGAAATAATTAGCACTAAATAGCAATAAAACATATGACAATCACAAAATTTGAGGTGTACCTTCATTAACAGACTAAAGTTGCAAGGCACCACAACCAAGAATTATTTCTACTCAGAAATTAAATACCTAGTACGAACGGCCCTCAATAACAAACCAAGAGGCAATCCAGCTTAATGCAATCAACTGATAGAAAAGACAAATAAGCATTATGGGAATACCTTTTAAAGACTCAAGATAGATTGCCAAACACTTATCATAAATCCAAAACCAAGGATCTTCAACCATTTCTCCCAAATTTTGAAGAGTTAATAAGTAAAAAGGAAAAAACAGATGACCATCGGTTCAGAAACCCTAGTGAATAATACTGTACTTAAGGACCAAACTATGAACATGAGCTGCCACTGCCATACAGAAGTTCAAATTCTGTATATGTTAAAGGAACTCACTGATAGCACCGGCAGCTCCGTCCAACAATACTCTCTACCTCTAACTAGACTGGCACACAGCATAATGTGAAAACATTTATCACATGGAATACATATATACATATATATACATATATATATATATATATATATATATATATATATATATATATATATGAGAGAGAGAGAGAGAGAGAGAGAGAGCACGAAGAAAATGCGAGGATACGCAGCACAGAGAGGAGGCTGGAGTAAAAATGACAATATTTTCATTTTTGGTAATGTGACATGTCTAATGTTTTCTTTTCTTGTTAATGTGTGGTTGACTCATAGTACGCAATTTCAAACGTGATGGGGATTAAAGAAAGGTTCATGCCAAAGATTCCTCCTATCTCTTGAATACCAAGTAGCATAGCCATGAAGGAGAACCAAGGTAACACTAAAAAGTATCTAAACTTAAACTGAATCTATGAAGAAAAGCAAGATGCTAATCTAATGTTTTAAGCAAGATAATCAACTTAATTTAGCCAAGGAAATAACTAGCAAACTTTCCACTGGAATCTCAAACAGTCGTGTTGATAAAGCTGATAAAACACCATATTTAGTCCAAAATCAAATTATAGGATTTCTGATTAGCAAGCAGATTTGTAGCACCAAGAAAATTGAAGCAAGGGAGACGTATGCATGGGTGTCATAAATACAGCTAGCCATGACCAAAAAATTCTTAGATCAGTCTTCAAATATTATGAGAACCGAGAAACAATTACCAGCTTAAACGATTCAGAAAGAGATTCCACAGAAGTGTATGCAAGATAAAGAAGAGCACTTCTGTAAAACTCGGCGAACTCCTGGCGAGCTTTATGGTATTGAGACGAAACCCAATAATAGCTAGCATAAACAGAGGGATCAATGTCAGTCATGCTGTCAAGTGTAGTTTTCCCCTCTTCTAAAAGAATCTTGCAATCTTTTTGATCCCCTTGTTCAAGCTTAAATAGGGCAATCTGCAACTTAATGTATAGAATTGGCTCCTCTATGCGTGTCTCCTTAGTATTTTGAAGTTTCTCGATCACTCCTTCAAGGTAACCTATAGCAGCTTCTTTCTCTGCATACCGCCGGGAAACAATGACTGCAAAATGTGCAAGCTTGAGAAGATTGATCTTTGTCTCAAAATCAGTGATGAAATTGTGATACAGCTGTATCAGTGCATCGCCTGCCTGAAAGTAAAATAAGGGAACAACAAGAAATATGTTCAGAATATTACACTCTAAGCTCCAAAAGAGTCAGCACTCTGGAGCATTACCCGCTCCTGAGAAGATCTAATGCAACATAGTTTTACTAGTTCCATCCTCAATAGTATTCAGGTACACATGACATGTTTAAATAGCAAAACACAAATTAACAAATTCAGGGATGGAGCTAATGGAAGGCCTTATCAACAGGGGCGTATCCAGCCTTATGGTACCGGGTTCATCTGAACCCATTACTTTTGATGCGAGCACAATTTATGTGTAAAAATTCATTAATATTGCAACAAATTGTAGCTATAACCCATAACTTTAAAAATATAATGGGTGCAATGCTAAAAAACTCAGATATTGAACCCATACAGTCCATACAGTTTAAATCCTAGATCTGCTTATCAATTAGTTAAAATTATCTCAAGACTTCCCCAGCAAAGCTCTAATTTCTTAACTTGTGTTTTTGTTATTTATACAAGTCATGTATACCTGAATTCTATTGGGGCCATCTATATGAATCCTTACTGAACATGATTCTACAATTTAAATTCATCTCAGGCCAACATTATGCAGAACGGGAATAGAAATAAAAAGTAGTAGAAGTTCTGTGCACTATATATTCAAGCACGAGAGAAAAAAACAAATTAATCCGCAAAGACCCTAATTCTTTTACAAACCTAAACCCATCGCACAACTACAAAATGCCAAATATAACAATAATAACATATATTCCACTAATATTAGACAAAATTTTGAGATAATTCTACCATAAAATTTCAAAAAACAGACCTGAAAAACGGCGAGGGCAACGAATTGTTCGAGCTTAAGAGAAAGCTGGTGCCAGAGCTTGCGCTGGTACAGATCTGATAGCGTATTGTACCAATCGGATAGCTCTGGATGTGCATTTCGAAGTGAATCTAAGTACTCTAAAGCGGCCATCGCCGATTACTCTCAATGATGAACACGAAGAAGAAGAAGAAGTGAAACTGTAAATCCTTTTATAAAACCTCTTAAAATTTAGGATTTCTTCTTCTGCACGAAGAAAGGAATAGACTCTCAAAATATCTTATAGTGGGGTTTCTCGTAATTTGGATATGATTAATGGGCAAATGTGGGATTTACGAAGCTTTCATAAGACAAATTTACCCACTCAATATAGATTTTATAAACTTAAAAAGATTTTATTTTTTATAACCAAGAAAGAACAAAGGCAATTCAAAATTAAGTGGATAATAGACTCACCCCTCTAGACTTAGGGCTGGCATATATCAGGTAAAATCGATACTCGCATCGAAAAAATATTATTGGGTTATGGGTATTGGGTTATTGAATTAATAGTTCGGTAACGTTTTAATGTTATTTGACTATTGAGTTATTGGTTCGGGTCTTAGTTTGCCTAATTTTATTAACAGTTTAATCGATAACTCAATAAACTTTATTAAAATTACAATTTTACTCCTTCTCTCAATTCTCTCTATCGTCATCTTCATACCAAACTTTTCTGAATTTCTCATCTTTATTTTTCAATTAAATTTTTTAATTTTAAACTTTAAACACTAATTTTTTAGCATTCGCAAGATTAGAATTTTACTATTTTTCTATGAATATGTCTGCTCGTACTGAGATAGTTAGTAAAATTAGAATGTTGAGTGTCTTATCAATTACTCCTATTTGTTATAAAATAAAAGCAATGCAGTAAAATGTAAACAAGAAGAGATAGAGAGAATGGAGAAGTGTTTTCTTCTTTCACTTTGGTATAATTTTTCATTGCAATTACATGGCCTTTTATAGGCACAAAAAGTAAAGATGATGGACATAAAATAGGAAATTTAATCTTTAAGTTATTCACAACATAGGCATCCAATGTAGCATCCAATGTAGTATCCAATGTAGTATCCAATGTACAAACTATTCATAACACTCCCCCTTGGATGTCCATGTAAGATAATGTGCCTCATTAAAAACTTACAAAAAAAATATTGGGATGTACATAGTTATTTATAATATGCATTGCTTGCTGCCTCATTAAAAACCTTACCAGGAAAATCCAGTGGGACAAAATCTTGGTTAAGGAAAAGAGTGCAGCGTGTAGTTACTCCCCCTGATGAAAAATCACTTAATGTCTCGAAGACGACGCATTCCAATCTTATATATCAGCTTTTCAAATATTGAGGTTGGTAATGCCTTAGTGAACAGATCAGCCAAATTATCACTTGAACGAACTTGTTGTACATCTATTTCACCATTCTTCTGAAGATCATGAGTGAAAAAGAATTTCGGTGAAATGTGTTTTGTTCTATCTCCTTTGATATATCCTCCTTTCAATTGAGCTATGCATGCAGCATTGTCTTCATACAATATTGTTGGAATATTCTCTTTCGAAGAAAGACCACATGTTTGCTGAATGTGTTGAGTTATAGATCTTAACCAAACGCATTCTCGACTTGCTTCGTGAATGGCTATTATCTCTGCATGATTTGAAGAAGTAGCAACCATAGTTTGTTTTGTCGAACGCCATGATATGGTTGTACCTCCACTTGTAAATAAATAGCCTGTCTGAGATCGACCTTTGTGTGGATCAGACAAATATCCTGCATCTGCATAACCAATCAATGATGGCTTGGATTCATTTGAATAAAATAAACCCATATCAATGGTCCCTTGGAGGTATCTGAATATATGTTTAATACCATTCCAGTGTCTTTGTGTTGGCGAAGTACTAAATCTTGCCAATAAGCTTACTGAGAAAGCTATATCTGGTCGGGAATTATTGGCAAGATACATTAATGCCCCAATTGCACTAAGATATGGTACTTCGGCACCAAGAAGCTCTTCATCATTTTCATGAGGTCGGAATGGATCTTTCTTTATATCAAGTGATCTCACAACCATCGGGGTACTCAATGGATGTGCTTTATCCATATAGAATCGCTTTAAAATCTTTTCGGTGTATGTCGATTGATGGACAAATATTCCATCTTTCATATACTCAATTTGTAGACCAAGACAAAATTTTGTCTTTCCAAGATCTTTCATTTCAAATTCTTTCTTCAAACAGTCTACTGTTTTTGGAAGCTCCCCAGGAGTTCCAATGATATTTAAATCATCAACATACACGGCGATTATAACAAATTCAGATCCAGACCTTTTTATAAAGACACAGGGACAAATTGGATCATTCTTGTACCCTTCTTTCAACAGGTATTCACTCAGGCGATTGTACCACATACGTCCTGATTGTTTCAATCCGTATAAAGATTTCTGAAGCTTTATTGAACAAGTTTCTCGAAAATTTTTATATGCTTCTGGCACTTTAAATCCCTCAGGTACTTTCATAAAAATTTCGTTGTCTAATGATCCATACAAATAGGCTGTAACAACATCCATTAGATGCATATCAAGTTTTTCTTGTACTACCATATTTATGAGATACCTGAAGGTGATATCATCCACTACAGGAGAATATGTCTCCATATAATCAATTCCAGGCCTTTGGGAAAACTCTTGTGCCACAAGTCGTGCTTTATATCTAACGACTTCATTTTTATCATTTCGTTTTCGCACAAAAACCCATTTATACCCTACTGGCTTTATGCCTTCAGGTGTTCGAACTATGGGTCCGAAGACTTCACGTTTTCCAAGTGAAGTTAACTCTGCCTGGATAGCGTCTTTCCATTTTGGCCAATCATTTCTCTGTCTACATTCATTGACAGATTTTGGTTCAAGATCCTCATCTTGTTGCATTATTTCAATAGCAACATTATAAGCAAAAATGTTATCGATAACAATATTATTTCGGTTCCATCTTTTCCCGGTTGAGACGTAACTTATTGATATCTCTTCATTTTCATTATTTTTAGGTACCTAGACCTCCCCTAAGATCTTATTATTTGTTACGTCTTGGGGCTCTTCTTGAGCCACAACCTCTGTGTTATGTTCACTTTGATCACTTGCTCATTTTCTTCTTCGAGGATTTTTATCTTTAGAACCGATTGGTCTACCACGTTTCAAGCATGGCTTAGACTCATTTGCTTTAATTAATTATTCTGTCGGGATATCAACTCGAATTGGAGCATTAGCAGCTGGAATATGTGACTTAGTCACCCTTGGTAGGTTAGTGAATACATCTGGCAATTAATTTGAAATATTTTGTAAATGAATAATCTTTTGAACCTCTTGTTCACATTGATTTGTTCGAGTATCTAAATGAGACAGTGATAATGCATTCCAATCTATATTCTTTTTCAGCTGCTTATTTTCTCCCCCTAATGTTGGATATACTGATTCATCAAAATGACAATCAGAAAATCTTGCCGTAAATAAATCTCCAGTCATCGGCTCTAGATATTTTATAATTGAAGGAGATTCATATCCAACATATATCCCCAACCTTCTTTGAGGACCCATCTTTGTGCGTTGTGGTGGAGCAATTGGAACATATATCGCACAACCAAAGATCCTAAGATGGGAAATATTTGGCTCCTGACCAAAAGCCAATTGCAATGGGGAGACTTTATGATAACTTGTGGGCCTTATCCGCACAAGTGCTGCTGCGTGCAAAATAGCATGACCCCATACTGAAATGGGAAGTTTTGTTCTCATAAGCATTGGTCTAGCAATTAATTGGAGGCGTTTGATCAATGATTCTGCTAGACCATTTTGTGTATGAACATGAGCAACCGGATGCTCAATTGTTATCCCAGTTGAAATACAATAATCATTAAAGGCTTGGGATGTAAATTCACCGGCATTATCAAGACGAATTGTCTTAATTGCATAATCTGGAAATTGTGCTCTTAGCTTTATTATTTGAGCCAACAATCTCGCAAATGCCATATTGCGAGTTGATAGTAAGCACACATGTGACCATCTTGTAGATGCATCTATCAAAACCATATAATATTTGAATGGTCCACATGGAGGGTGAATGGGCCCACATATATCACCTTGTATACGTTCCAGAAATGCAGGGGATTCCATCCTAACTTTAATAGTTGATGGTCTAATAATTAATTTTCCTTGAGAACATGCAGCACAAGAGAATTCCTTAAATTGAAGAATTTTCTGATTCTTCATTGCATGTCCATGTGAATTCTCAATTATTTTACGCATCATATTAGAACCAGGATGGCCCAACCGGTCATGCCAAATAATAAAATTATCTTGATTAGTAAACTTCTCGTTTACTACGGCATGTGTTTCAATCCTGCTAATACTTGTGTAGTATAAGCCGGAGGAAAGAGCAGGTAACATTTCAAGCACATATTTCTTACCGGACATTATTGTAGTAATATAAAGATATTCAATCTTTTCATCATTTGTAGTCTCAATATGATAGCCATTTTGGCGAATATCTTTGAAACTTAATAAGTTTCTTTGAGATTTACTACAATATAGTGCTTCATCAATAGCCAAATTTGTTCCTCCTGGTAGTAATAAATTGGCTCTTCCAGAACCTTCAATTAATCTTGTACTACCGGATATTGTATTAACATTCGCTTCTTTCATTACCAAATAAGAGAAATATCTCTTATCTTTTAAAATAGTGTGTGTTGTAGCACTATCCAGAAGACATATATCATCTTTATTAATCTTGAGTCCAATTGAAGATTGGGGAATTTTCATATTCTTCATAAAAAAACAAATAATACATCATAAGAAATATGAAAGACAAGCGAAAAAAAAACATTAAGAAATACATTAGGAATGTAGAAACTAGCAACACATGATGCATTAGGAAAATACACTCAAGAAAAATAAACTAGTTGCAAACATAAAAATAACAACTTTTATAGCTTCATTCCCCAGTAAGATGATTAGTTCTTCAGTCAATATCCTCAAAGAAGTCTCCAACTTCTAAATGAGTAATATTTGTTAGGCCTTCAAAATCATCATCTTTATATGCAAGATGTGCCTTAGAATCATATTTATTTGAGGGACCTGCTTCATCATCATTATTTTGAAAGGTCAAGTGTGCCTCCACATTATTTTCTTTTTTCTTGAGGGAGGCTTGATAAAGTTTGACAAAATGTTCTGGCGTACGACAAATGCGTGCCCAATGACCTCTCATACCACATCGGTGACTGGTAACTGTAAGCACGTGATTTTTGCCCTATATGAGAATTACTCCCAAAAAATTCAAAAATAAAATGATTTTTCTTTGGTGTACAATTTTGTGATATTTTGAAGAATTATTTGTATTTGTCTGTGCGTGTTTATTCGCTAAATTAATAAAAAATACAAAAATATGTCGCATTTTGCATGTAGGATTTAATTCTACAATTGTTAGTAATTAAAATTGTTTTACAAAAATTAAAAATTACAAAAATAGGCATCGTTTGCATTTTTAGCATTTAATGTCCAAATATACAATTTTATGCTTAATTAATACTTAATTGTGCGTTAATTGTTATTGGGAGTTAATTTGCGCCTTTATAACTTAATTTAGTTCTTAATAATAGTTTAAGTATTTTTATAATTTAGTTTTAGAAAAATAAAAGAAGAAAAGAGAGCGAAAATATAAAGAAAGTCGGAATTGGGCCTCTTCTTCAATTTCAAGCTATAGGCCCAAAAAATGGCCCAATCTTCCCTACGACCCAGTCCATTTCGAACTGGGTCGACCCAGTCCATTAACCCAACACCCCTTCTTCATTTTTGTCCAACACAAAACAAAACCAAAAAAAAATAAAAAAATAAAAAGTGAATTATCACTATTAATAGTTTTATTTTTTGTTTTTTTATATATAAAAAAATCCGAAAATATTTTATTTTATTTATTATTTTTATTTTAAAATATATATATATATATATATATATATATATATATATATATATATAGTAATTTCGGAAATGATTTTAAAAAAATAAAAAATAAAAAAATAAAAAAATGTAAAAGAATGTAGAAAATTTAAAAAAAAAAAGTAAAAAGTTTTAAAAAATTTAAAAGTAAAAGAAGGTTGGAATTAAAAAATAAATATAAAGATATCTGAAAATTTAAAAAATTTAAAGTAATTGAAAGTAGCATTTTTAAAAGAAAAAGAAAAGATAGTGGTTTATTTTTTAAAGAAAAGTTAAATAAAGTGAGATTCTCTTTTAAAAAAAATAAAAAGTGGGATTTTAAATAAGATAAAGTAATTAAAGTTGGAATTTTAAAAATAAAAGTAAATAAAGGTGGGATTTCTTTTTCTAAAAAAATAAAAGCAATTTGTAAGTGGGATTTCTTTTAATTAAAAAAATAATAAAATAATAAAAAAATAAATCTGAAAATTTCGAAAATTTTGCTATAAATAGAAGAGAAAATTTAGGAAGAAGGGTGGAAAAAAAGAGAGGAAAAACTAGATAGAGAGAAGAAAAAAAGAGGGGGCGGAGTGAGAAGTATACACCCGATATACATTCTGGATACACTGAATATACAGGGGCAGAATTCATTTTGGAGAGTTTTGAAGTTGAAAAAGAATAGTTACTGCTTCATTGCCTCGCTTAAGATCTGAAATAGTCAGAACCTTCCTACCTTTTACTTCTTCACTATACTTGGAGTCGTTTATAGTCTCCTGGGTTTTCTGCTATTCCTACTGTACTGGTTTGCGATGTTGCTGAATCTGCTGTTGCTGTGTTATTACTGCTGCTGACTTCTCCTTCTTTTGTTCTTGTACTGCTGTTTCCAGGTACACATTTGTACAATCTCGGCTTGAAGCAAAAAATGAAATATTAATCAGGCTTTGTTCCTGTTGAATTCCTCCTGTTTAGATTTGTGGTTGAATATAATTTTTCTTTCTTCGTATAAAGATGTAGTTGAATGATTAATGAATAATGAGGTTGCATATGTATACTTTCTTCATCTAATAATGTTAGTTTAAATTACGGAGAATAATTAATCTGTTTTGATATTATGGTCAATCTCATGTTCTAGTATTATTGAATAACAGAATATAAAATGAAAGCAGTTTTTCTTTGTACAAACTCGATCGCAATTTTCCATTCGCATTAGCCGTAAACTAATAACTAATAAGTTACGTTTTTCAGCATGTAAATAATTAAGAGATTTTCTTTTATTTTAGAGACGAACTTAATAGAAAATATAGTCATTGTAGGTTTATCCTTTAAAAATAAAAATGAGACGAGCCTCGCCAAATAAAACGTATAGATTGCGGGGCCCTCACAAAATGTATGGTTTAATTAGAATTCGGAAGGACCGTTTAGCGAATTTCACGGTCTTCCCCAAAATAATAACGCGATAGTCTCTTTAGGCGCGTGTTTAATATTTTACTTTCTTAAGCCTGGGTGTGCATTTCATGCGACCCGAATCCAAATCCCAAAACATCAAATAAAACGTGTTCCGGATTGTGGGTGCATTTCATGTAACGCAGTCCAAAGACGTGTTTTAAGCGATGTTCATATTTCTTTTAAAAACAATAATAATAAAGCGGTTAAAATATAAAATTTGCACATAAGTTCATATTTGTATAAAATCAGATAATCAAGCCGAATATAATAGTTGAGCGACCGTGCTAGAACCACGGAACTCGGGAATGCCTAACACCTTCTCCCGGGTTAACAGAATTCCTTATCCGGATTTCTGGTACGCAGACTGTAATATGGAGTCATTCTTTTCCTCGATTCAGGATTAAAATTGGTGACTTGGGACACCCTAAATCTCCCAAGTGGCGACTCTGAAATAAATAAACCAATCCCGTCTCGATTGTCCTTTAATTGGAAAAACTCCCACGCACCCTCGCGGGTGCGGAAAAAGGAGGTGTGACAGCTCTGGCGACTCTGCTGGGGAAGAAACCCAGAACCACTGGTTCAGGGTTCAAGAATTCGAGCTTAAAATAATTGTTATAGTTGGCTTTATTTATTATCTGATTTTTTTTACATGATATATGCCCAATGTGCTAAATGACACTTTTACCGCTTTAATATTATTTGAATTATGAATATATACAACTGCTACGAAACCCCCTTCTTTCTGAGTCTTCTAAATTTATGGTGCACACGTGCGCGTGGCCCACCTTTCTGTTAAAGTCATACCAAATAAGACGAAGTTGGGACAAGTAACTAGGCCGGGTAGACTTTCGTGCTCCCGGTACGTTGCCCCCGCTTCGGCTCAAACTGTCCGTTTGGGTAAGCCAGGGCTAGATCAATATGCCTCAGGTTTTTTCACTTAGAATAACTCAGCTTCATGCCGGATCCCTAGTAGGAGCGATTGTTTGCATCACGTGCATTTGACTTTGGAGACTCAACACAGGGGTTGGGTCTGTCTAGGACAGGTGTACCAAAAAAAATTGACCATCCTGATGCATCTTACTTGCTGCTACTTGCGCATTTATTTGATCCGGATTTGTGTGTTGAGTGACTTTTGAATATCATGAATAATATTTTAAAATTGAAAAAAAGAAAATAGCGGTTAGGGAATTGACTGTTTATTTTTGGAAAAAAAAAACCAATGCCCAAATAACTGTCAAAACTCTGCCGAAATTTTGAGAAAATGAAAAAAAAATGTTTTATTAGTTTGTTTTATTAAAAGCAAAAGAAAAATAGAAAATGAAAAAAAAAGAGTCTTATTTTTAAAAATGGTTTTTTTTATTTTATTTGCTTATGAAAATGCAAAAAAAAATAAAAAAATAAAAAAAGGTCTTTCATTATTTGTCGCAAATATATATATATATATAAATCCGAAAAGTTTTTTTTATTTCCAAAAGATATATATATCTTTATTTGTTGCAAAGAGTATTTGTCTTGCCAAGAAAATTCAAAATAAAATTCCAAAAAAATATGTCTTGCAAAAAATAATATAAATATCTTTATTTTCCATTGTTGATAAAACAAAAATAATAAAAATGTTTTCTTTTAGGAAAAAAAAAATCCGAAAATATTTTGATTCCTCTTTCAAAATTGAAAAGAAAATTCAAAATTCAAAAATATTTTTTAGAAGCATTTCTTTTATCAAAAGTAAAATTCCAAAAATATTTTTTTCTTTAGAATAAAAAAAAAGACAAATGGAATTCGAAAAAAAAACTTCCTTTTACTTTTGAAATTTTCAAAGTTCAAATCAAAAGAAAAGGAATTTTTACGAGTTTTTCTTTTAAAAAGAAATCAATCAAAAAAAAAATATTTATACTTCCTTTGAGCAGTTCTTTCACAGTTCCAATAAAAAAAAATATTAGTTCATTTACTTATTCACGAGGCCCGAACTACGCGGGTTTGATTCTCACTGGATGTGAGATACATAGGCAACCCTCATCGGGTCCAACCCCCTTTTTTTGCTAAAATAGCCAAAAACCAATAAATAAATAAAAAACGTGTCAAAATTTTAATTTTTTTTCATAAATAAGTCGGGCAGTGTCCAGCCTCCACTTTTTGCTAAAACAAAATAGCCAAAAAAAATATGTCTAATTTTAATTTTGTCATAAAGAAATCGGGTGACGCTGTTTTATCAAGACATAGCCGAATGTTCCCGAAAAGGACGCCGGAAGGCTGACTTTGCATAAACAGCCACTTTTTGGGTCATGTGTAGGATTTTGGTTCAGTTGACCCACACGGCCTTAAAAAAAAAAATCTTCGTCCCCGAGGCGCTGAAGGGCCGTGTTTGCAACACCCGGTTTTTATTGTAATTTGAAAAAAAAAACAAAGAGTCAACGGTTAGGTGAATACCATTTGGATTTTTGGTCAAAATAAGCCGACCCAGCTTTGACCACGTCTTAAACCGTTCTTGCCAAAATAACCCTAGAGTATCTTTCAATTATTGAAAGGCTATTTTCGTAAAAGAATGAACAAGTTTGTAAAGTGTCGTAAAATAATACTCTCCGGCCTCAAAATTTGGAAGGGGCCACATTTGAAAAATAACCGTTTGATTGTCTTTGTCAAACGGGAAAAGAAGCTGGTCGTTTATTTTTGGAGTTTGTAAATCTTTTAATTAGAATATGTGGGTTGTTTGATTTTCGAGTTTGTAGGTCATCTTCAAACCTTTGAAACCCAGTTTTGTTTAATATGAAAATTGAAAAAAAAATGATTAGTATTGTTTATCTTTTATTGGTCCGAACTACGCAAGGTCTGATTCATGCGGGGACATGATACGTAGGCAATCTCTATAAGATTCGACCACCACAATAAAATATATATAATAAAATAAAATAAAATATAAGTGAATAAAATTTTCAAGAAAACTGGGACGACACAAGCAGTCGAGCAAATGCATAATAGAAAGGGGATATTTGTCTAGGAGCATTGCATCTCAACGTGTAATTATATATGTGTTAAATTCTCAAAACTAACAAGTTTGTTCATTTCCAGAATTCAAGCAGTTAGTTTCTCTAAAGAGTATACTGGCATATTATCATTATCACACGAGATCAAAAGGACGAATACCCGAAAGTATGTCTATCCCAGATGTTGACACAGGTATTGAGCTAGAGGAGATGGATGTCGGGAAAATGAAAGAAGAGATGTTTAAACTCAAACAGCAAATGGCTGAAATGTACCAGGCTTGGTCTACAGGGCAGTTACCCCTATCTTACCCAACTAACCCTGCTCCATCAATGACCCAAACTCAGGATAATATTACCACTGAATTATCCCCAAATTTCCCCATTTACCAACACTACCGAGGAACCACCTCTCAAACACCGCAGTCTCCACCTCCAAAACCAGTTTCATACTTTCCTCCACCTGTGACTCCTGTTTTCGTAGCACCTCCCCCGGCTACATTCCACAAATCTCCTAGTGAGCCTACATTCCAGGCCCAGGACAACCAATATTACCCCCCGGAGCCCACCCTCAAAGCCTCCGAAATCCATTCAACTGCTCCTCGTTTTGATATCCCAACCGAAATTGACAAGCCAGCCAAAAATGCTGAACAAGAAGAAATGTTCAGGAAGGTCAAAAGTCTAGAACAATCATTCCGAGACATGCAGGGATTAGGTGGGCAAGTCAGTGTAGCTTACAAGGATTTGTGCTTGTTCCCAAATGTACAATTACCAGTTGGTTTCAAGATGCCTAAATTTGACCTATACGATGGGCACGGCGACCCAGTAGCCCACTTAAGGGGTTTCTGTAGCAAGATGCGAGGAGCTGGGGGAAAGGATGAATTATTGATGGCTTACTTCAGTCAAAGTCTAAGCGGATCAGCTTTGGAGTGGTATACACGCCAGGACCATGGGAGATGGTACACCTGGGATGACCTGGCACAGGCATTCGCATACCATTTCCAATACAATCTGGAAATCATCCCAGATAGATTATCTTTGACAAAATTTGAGAAGAAACATAATGAAAGTTTCAGAGAGTATGGTTTTCGGTGGAGAGAACATGCAGCAAGAGTGGATCCTCCTATGAAGGAGAGTGAAATGGTAGACTACTTCCTCCAAGCCTTGGAACCAACTTACTATGCCCATTTGGTTTCAGCGGTAGGGAAATCATTCAACGAGGTAGTGAAGATGGGAGGTATGGTGGAAGAAGGCCTCAAGACAAATAAAATTATGAGCTATTCAGCAATTAAGGCAGCTACTCAAGCTATTCAAGGCAGGGTAGGAGAAATCGGAAGAAAGAAGAGAGAGGAAGCAGCGGTAGTTGGTTCAGGAATTTGGTCGGGACCCAGAGGTTCACCGCCTTACTATAATCAACAACGACCTCGCCAATCAACTTACCACCACAATTCATCCCAACACTACTATCACCTTACAGAGCCCCATTCTTCCATTAACCAAGCCCAAACATATACTCAGCCTCCGGTTCGCTCGCAATGGCGCGCACCGGCTCCCCAGAACACACATACACCACTGCAAAACACCTATTCACCACCAAGAGCCTACAAGAACCCTCCAGGGGTAGGTTTCCGGGGAAATCAGGCTTTCAGAAATGAAAAAATACAAAGAACATTCACTGAGTTAGGGGAAACCTATACTGCCGTGTTCCACAAATTAAGGCAGTTAGGCTTGTTGAGTCCTGTTGAGCCCAGATTGCCAAATCCCTTTCCCAAAAATATGGACCACTCGGTAAGCTGTGAGTATTGTTCGGGGGCTCTCGGTCATGATACCGAGAAATGTTGGAAGTTGAAACATGCAGTACAAAATCTTATTGACACCAACAAGATTGAGGTTCAGACACCAGAGGCACCCAACATTAATCAGAACCCATTGTCGGCACAACTTGAAACCCACATGATTGAGCTAATGCACGAAGGAGGGAAGCTAAAGAAACCCTCACAAACAGTGATGATGATCCGTGTCGGTTCAAAATAAATGTTAACCAGTGGGAAAACGGTGGTATAGTTGGAAAAGGTGGATAACAAGCCAGTTATGGTGTTGGGAAAAGGGTCCAATGAGGCAGATGTACAGTTTGTGGGGTTGAAAGCAAAAATCAACAATTGAATGGCTACTCCTCTTCCTATATGAAGGGAGTCTTGGTAGTGGGCTCTGATTTTCTTTTTTGTTGTCTGGATTATTCCAGGGTTGTAATCCAAATCTTTCTTGTGCTCGCCAAAGTGTGAAACCTTGCTATCCCGTATTTTAATAAAGTGAAAGTTTTTTTTCCCCTCATTCCTTATTTGTTTTAATTTTTCTTCTTATTTTTGCCTTCTGAACAGTTCTCTTTCTACTGATTCTAATGACATGGCATGCACGACGGATCTTCAACCTAGTCTAAAAAAGAAATCAATCAATCTGATTTCGAACTTATAGTACAAGATTGTGATGATAAGTCGGAATACGATGAGGACTAAGCCTTCAGAAAAATTAACAGAGAGTTGAGCCAAGTTTAAAAAAAAAAAAAAGAGCCCAACTCAAATGACACGGAAGCCGTCAATCTAGGGGATGCGGATGACATCAGGGAAGCTAAGATAAGCATCCACATGGAACCAAACATCAGGGAAGAACTAATCAAAGCACTTACTGAATTCAAAACATTTTGCATGGTCATACGACGACATGCCGGGCTTAAGCACCAATCTAGTGGTTCAAAAATTGCCCACTGACCCGGCATTACCCCCCGTCCAGCAAAATTCAGGAAGATCAAAACCAACGTGAGTGGGAAGATTAAGGAAGAAGTGACCAAACAGCTGAATACTAAGGTTATTCGGGCCGCTCGATATCTTGATTGGTGGGCTAATGTGGTGCCAAAAAAAAAAAAACGGAAAATCCGAGGTATGTGTTGATCATCGCAATCTAAACAGAGCAAGCCCGATGCTTTATGATCCACAGATATCGAAGGGAAATGCGTCGACATGGCTATCAATTCTGACGCAGTTAAGAGATATTATGATTTCTGGTAATTGTAATTGTTGTTTGTTTGTACTTAGCATTTATCAGAGAATGAAATGACGGAGGCAATTCTTTCTTCTATCCAAACACTTTGACCTTTGCTTCCCCTTTTGAGCCTTATTTACTCTTTCATACCCCTCTTTTGGAATCTGTAATGAAAACGAAAAAAGTAATGATAATAAGAACAAAAGAAAAGTCAAGAAAAAAAAACAAAGGAATGGGAACTACGTTTGACCTGATTCCTCAAAGAAGGATACGTAGGTGCCTCACGGCTCGGTCATAGTGTAACATAGTGTGCATAAGGTAACATATTGTGACAAAATAAAAATCCCCAAGCAAGAAAAACTGGGGCAGAAGTTGGCGCTTGTAATTTTGGCAAGAAAGTTTGATTCCAAGAGTTGTACTATTTTACCCCTAAAAATTATTTTTGAACTTTTGATACCCCCTTCTCCTTTCAGCCATACATAAAAATCCCTATTGATGTCCAAAAAAGACCTCCCGATCAGTATCTGAGAAGTGCTAAGTCAATGCAAATGGAAGTCGGGAATAACACTCTGATCCCCAGCAAAGAAGAAGATCATAAGCTGGAACTGAATTGATAGCCGAAAGAATCCCCAACAGAGAGAGTCATATCGGCAACACTCCAATTCCCAGCTGAAAAATAAAATAAAATGAGAGAGTCTTATCGGTGAAAACCTTCACAGGCACCATAAGGCGACAGGAGTTGAGAGAAATGAGAGAGTCTTATTAGTGAAAACCCCTCGAAGGGCACTATGAGGCGACAAAACAAGATTGGCGGGAAGGATCCGCAAAGAGTTGAGTGCCTGTTTATCCCCAGCAACATGAGGCCGTCTGGAAGGTTGATTGATACAAATAGACTGGGTTGATTAATCCGGAATGCGCGACATGATCGTTGGAATCGGTTATATCATTCAGATAAGTTCTTTTCTTTCCTTTTCCCTAGCATTTGTTCAGAAAGACTTCTTCTTTTTCTATTTTTTGAAATCATCACTTTTTTATTTCTTGGTTTAAAAGACTTACCTTCCCAGCAGTTTGTTTTTGAAAAGGATTTTCAGAGCTTACTACCAGTTGCCAAAATGATGCAAAGCAAAATGCGAATAGGACACGCCAAATATAAGGCGATAAAGAGAAAAGAAGTTGGTCGCAAGACCAAATGATGAAAGGGACCTAGATCCCAATAGGACCAAATTTCCAGGGGAAGTTGGAGAAAAACAGGAAAACAACAGTTGAGAAAATTGTGGACCTAATTCCAAGAGGGCCCCCGACAGATCATCGAGATGTAGGAGCATCCCCAACAGATTTTCGACCAAGTTCCAAGAGGGTCGGACAACATAGAGTGGGGAAGGGAGAAAGGGAAAAAACCATCCCAGTAGGAGTATCATAACCAACCACCGGGTTTTTAAACTAACAAATTTTGTTTGGTTTGAAACAGGTAAATGGAATGGCAGTGAAGACCATAAGGGAAAATGCAAACTGGGGCAGAAAATTTTCTTTTCAGTTAGAAAATTTTCTGGAAATCAGGTACCCATTTGGGGAAGAATAAAGATAGCACCAAGGAAGTGGTCTTTGAACCAGGGTTTCCCCCAACATAATAAGCTTCCAATGGAGGAAGTTGATCCCCAGCAGACAAAACAAAGAGATGACATTTGTGCTCAGAAAAGCAAAGAGCCATTATCCTCCCCAGCAGCTTCCAGAAGAATGAAGCATCAATTTGAAGGGATAAAATTCCCCAGCAGCGTTATCCTCAACAACGTTATCCCTAAAAGATAACACTTTTATCCCCAGCAGTGTTAAGAAAAAAAAAAGAAAAAAGAAAAAAAATTGAATTTAAAGGAAGGAAAGAAAGGAGACTCCCCCAGTGGTATTATCCCCAGCAATCAGGCATCCACCTGGAGAACAAGGATGAGTAGTTGAAGTATTAGTAATCAGGCATCCACCTGGAGAACAAGGAAGAGCAATGAAATATCAGAAATCAGGCGTCCACCTGGAGAACAAGGAAGAGCAATGAAAGAAACAACAATCAGGCGTCCACCTGGAGAACAAGGATGAAGAAAAGAAATAGCAATCATCTGGAGAACAAGGATGAAGAATTGAATTAGCAGTCAGGCGTCCACGTGGAGAACAAGGAAGAACAGTTGAAATATCAGAAGTCAGGCGTCCACCTGGAGAACAAGGAAAAGCATCAAAACTGGGGCAGAAGATTTTCTGCCATGGTCGAAAATTTTCTCAGAAGAACAAGGAAATCAATTCAAGTTTTAAGAGATAGCAAGACAACAAGATTTGGAGAAAAACAGTCGGAGGTAAGACAATTCCAAGATGTTGAAAATGGGATCATCCGCCCTCGAATAGGATATTTGGGTTCATCCACCCTCGAATAGGATATTTTGGGTTCATCCGCCCTCGAATAGGATATTCTGGGTTCATCCGCCCTCGAATAGGATATTTTGGGTTCATCCGCCCTCGAATAGGATATATTGGGTTCATCCGCCCTCGAATAGGATATTTGGGTTCATCCGCCCTCGAATAGGATATTTTGGGTTCATCCGCCCTCGAATAGGATATTTGGGTTCATCCGCCCTCGAATAGGATATTTGGGTTCATCCGCCCTCGAATAGGATATTTGGGTTCATCCGCCCTCGAATAGGATATTTGGGTTCATCCGCCCTCGAATAGGATATTTGGGTTCATCCGCCCTCGAATAGGATATTTGGGTTCATCCGCCCTCGAATAGGATATTTGGGTTCATCCGCCCTCGAACAGGATATTTTGGGTTCATCCGCCCTCGAATAGGATATTTGGGTTCATCCGCCCTCGAATAGGATATTTTGGGTTCATCCACCCTCGAATAGGATATATGGGTTCATCCGCCCTCGAATAGGATATTTTGGGTTCATCCACCCTCGAATAGGATATTTTGGGTTCATCCGCCCTCGAATAGGATATTTGGGTTCATCCGCCCTCGAATAGGATATTTTGGGTTCATCCGCCCTCGAATAGGATTTTATTTTTTAAAGTTGTTGAAATCAGGAGCCCCCTGAAGAACAGAATGGCGATGTATTGGTTGAAGAGAGGAATGACATTCATTTTTAAAGTTGTTGTTGAAGTTGGGAGCCCGCCCATAGAACAGAGGCATACATTTCAGTCTTTAATTTTCAAGCATTGAACTTGGGAGCCCGCCCAGATAACAGAGGCATACATTTCAAGTCTTTAATTTTCAAGTATTAAAATTGGGAGCCCGCCCAGATAACAGAGGCATACATTTCAAAATCAAGTCAGAGGACAATAAAACAGAGGGTTACAATAGGAATCCCCAGCAGGAAACAATAAAATTCCCCGGCACCGGGAAACAGAAGGTTGCAACAAGAGGTCACAGTACAAACTCAAGTACATGTGTCAAAAGAAGTAAAGCACCGAAAGAAATGCAAGCAGACAAGGAAGCAAGGCAACAAAAACAAATTGTACTCTAGCCTAGCTTCTTGTTTTTTTAAGCACGGTGTAACAAGGAGATCGGTAAGCAGTAGTAATAGCATGCAACAACAGTAACATTGCAGTCCAACGGTAGTCCCAGCTACCAAAATTTCTCGAACTACATTGACCTGATTCCTGTTTAGCCCAGGATATGTAGGAAACCTTTGAAGCAAAGGTTCGGTCAAATCTTTTTCAAAAAAATGCTTCAACGGAGTACTCGGATGGGCAAAAATCGCTCGCTTTATCTTTGCACGAAAACCCTTCGTGTCTCCGGGCAAAGAGGGGCAGCTGTAAGCACGTGATTTTTGCCCTATATGAGAATTACTCCCAAAAAATTCAAAAATAAAATGATTTTTCTTTGGTGTACAATTTTGTGATATTTTGAAGAATTATTTGTATTTGTCTGTGCGTGTTTATTCGCTAAATTAATAAAAAATACAAAAATATGTCGCATTTTGCATGTAGGATTTAATTCTACAATTGTTAGTAATTAAAATTGTTTTACAAAAATTAAAAATTACAAAAATAGGCATCGTTTGCATTTTTAGCATTTAATGTCCAAATATACAATTTTATGCTTAATTAATACTTAATTGTGCGTTAATTGTTATTGGGAGTTAATTTGCGCCTTTATAACTTAATTTAGTTCTTAATAATAGTTTAAGTATTTTTATAATTTAGTTTTAGAAAAATAAAAGAAGAAAAGAGAGCGAAAATATAAAGAAAGTCGGAATTGGGCCTCTTCTTCAATTTCAAGCTATAGGCCCAAAAAATGGCCCAATCTTCCCTACGACCCAGTCCATTTCGAACTGGGTCGACCCAGTCCATTAACCCAACACCCCTTCTTCATTTTTGTCCAACACAAAACAAAACCAAAAAAAAATAAAAAAATAAAAAGTGAATTATCACTATTAATAGTTTTATTTTTTGTTTTTTTATATATAAAAAAAATCCGAAAATATTTTATTTTATTTATTATTTTTATTTTAAAAATATATATATATATATATATATATATATATATATATATATATATATAGTAATTTCGGAAATGATTTTAAAAAAATAAAAAATAAAAAAATAAAAAAATGTAAAAGAATGTAGAAAATTTAAAAAAAAAAAGTAAAAAGTTTTAAAAAATTTAAAAGTAAAAGAAGGTTGGAATTAAAAAATAAATATAAAGATATCTGAAAATTTAAAAAATTTAAAGTAATTGAAAGTAGCATTTTTAAAAGAAAAAGAAAAGATAGTGGTTTATTTTTTAAAGAAAAGTTAAATAAAGTGAGATTCTCTTTTAAAAAAAATAAAAAGTGGGATTTTAAATAAGATAAAGTAATTAAAGTTGGAATTTTAAAAATAAAAGTAAATAAAGGTGGGATTTCTTTTTCTAAAAAAATAAAAGCAATTTGTAAGTGGGATTTCTTTTAATTAAAAAAATAATAAAATAATAAAAAAATAAATCTGAAAATTTCGAAAATTTTGCTATAAATAGAAGAGAAAATTTAGGAAGAAGGGTGGAAAAAAAGAGAGGAAAAACTAGATAGAGAGAAGAAAAAAAGAGGGGGCGGAGTGAGAAGTATACACCCGATATACATTCTGGATACACTGAATATACAGGGGCAGAATTCATTTTGGAGAGTTTTGAAGTTGAAAAAGAATAGTTACTGCTTCATTGCCTCGCTTAAGATCTGAAATAGTCAGAACCTTCCTACCTTTTACTTCTTCACTATACTTGGAGTCGTTTATAGTCTCCTGGGTTTTCTGCTATTCCTACTGTACTGGTTTGCGATGTTGCTGAATCTGCTGTTGCTGTGTTATTACTGCTGCTGACTTCTCCTTCTTTTGTTCTTGTACTGCTGTTTCCAGGTACACATTTGTACAATCTCGGCTTGAAGCAAAAAATGAAATATTAATCAGGCTTTGTTCCTGTTGAATTCCTCCTGTTTAGATTTGTGGTTGAATATAATTTTTCTTTCTTCGTATAAAGATGTAGTTGAATGATTAATGAATAATGAGGTTGCATATGTATACTTTCTTCATCTAATAATGTTAGTTTAAATTACGGAGAATAATTAATCTGTTTTGATATTATGGTCAATCTCATGTTCTAGTATTATTGAATAACAGAATATAAAATGAAAGCAGTTTTTCTTTGTACAAACTCGATCGCAATTTTCCATTCGCATTAGCCGTAAACTAATAACTAATAAGTTACGTTTTTCAGCATGTAAATAATTAAGAGATTTTCTTTTATTTTAGAGACGAACTTAATAGAAAATATAGTCATTGTAGGTTTATCCTTTAAAAATAAAAATGAGACGAGCCTCGCCAAATAAAACGTATAGATTGCGGGGCCCTCACAAAATGTATGGTTTAATTAGAATTCGGAAGGACCGTTTAGCGAATTTCACGGTCTTCCCCAAAATAATAACGCGATAGTCTCTTTAGGCGCGTGTTTAATATTTTACTTTCTTAAGCCTGGGTGTGCATTTCATGCGACCCGAATCCAAATCCCAAAACATCAAATAAAACGTGTTCCGGATTGTGGGTGCATTTCATGTAACGCAGTCCAAAGACGTGTTTTAAGCGATGTTCATATTTCTTTTAAAAACAATAATAATAAAGCGGTTAAAATATAAAATTTGCACATAAGTTCATATTTGTATAAAATCAGATAATCAAGCCGAATATAATAGTTGAGCGACCGTGCTAGAACCACGGAACTCGGGAATGCCTAACACCTTCTCCCGGGTTAACAGAATTCCTTATCCGGATTTCTGGTACGCAGACTGTAATATGGAGTCATTCTTTTCCTCGATTCAGGATTAAAATTGGTGACTTGGGACACCCTAAATCTCCCAAGTGGCGACTCTGAAATAAATAAACCAATCCCGTCTCGATTGTCCTTTAATTGGAAAAACTCCCACGCACCCTCGCGGGTGCGGAAAAAGGAGGTGTGACACATACTAGCTTTACCTTTTGAATGATTAATTTGAGAACCTTTATTGTTCTCCAATTTATTTCCACCATAATGACGATAATTGTTTCGCCCCCTGCCACGTGCACGTTTACGACCATGTCCACGACCACGGTAATTATTTTGTTTTCTTTCAAACTTATCATATGTTGCTACAACATTCACTTCCGGAAATGGAACTGACCCGGTGTGACGAGCTTCATGATTTTTCATTAATAGAGTATTATTCTGCTCAGCCACAAGTAGGCATGTGATTAACTCAGAATATTTCTTAAAACCTTTTTCACGGTATTGTTGTTGTAGCACCACATTTGAAGCGTGAAAAGTAGAAAATATTTTTTCCAATAAGTCCTCATCTGTGATAGTGTCTCCACATAATTTTAATAGAGAACTTACTTTAAAGATAGCAGAATTATACTCACTTACGGTTTTAAAGTCTTGCAACCTTAAATGTATCCACTCATACCGAGCTTTCGGTAATACCGTAAGTTTTAGGTGGTCATATCGATCCTTCAAATTAATCCATAATTCAAGTGGATCTTTTACGGTTAAATATTCAGTTTTTAACCCTTCATGTAGATGATGACGAAGGAAAATCATGGCCTTCGCTTTATCCTGATTTGATGCTTCATTTCCTTGTATAATAGTATTTCCAAGACCTTTAGCGTCAAGGTGAATTTCAGCATCAAGAACCCATGATAAATAGTTCCTTCCGGTGATGTCAAGTGCCACAAATTCAAGTTTTGATAAATTTGACATAGTGAAAACTATCATAAAAGATGAATAAGTTAGAGAAATAATTATAATAATAAACAATTAATGAAAACAAAACGATTAAGGTAAAAGAAATGAAAATAGAGCTATATCATGTTAACAATCTACTATTTCATTTTATTCTTGCCATAAAGTAGAAATTACATACTTGTTTCATTTCACTTTATATTATTGATATATATGTGTTAATAGAATTGAACGTGACTAACATTATTTATATGTTCCAATAAATATAAAGTAATTAAAAAATTATTGCTTGTCAATTCATTTCTCACAGTTCTTCAAAATGCCTTAAAGATATGTTTTGATCCAGGGAGTCCATGACATTAGTGCATAGCTAGTTTGATGACTTTGAGGTCCTCTAAGAGTTGAGCACGGAAGGAAATAGTTATTTAATCATTGTAATGTACTTAAACTATTTAAGATGCCCAAGCGCACAAGTAATCTGCAAACAGTGAGCATATGATATGTACTGCCATAAATAAGATGATTATAATGATACATACCTTAATAAAATATGGATCAACTTAGCGGGAGTTAAGAATAAAATTAGAGCTTCGTGCTGATAACGTGTTATAAAATAAAAATAATGCAGTAAAATGTAAACAAGAAGAGATAGAGAGAATGGAGAAGTGTTTTCTTCTTTCACTTTGGTGTAATTTTTCATTGCAATTACATGGCCTTTTATAGGCATAAAAAGTAAAAATGATGGACATAAAATAGGAAATTTAATCTTTAAGTTATTCACAACATGTGCATCCAATGTAGCATCCAATGTAGTATCCAAAGTAGTATCCAATGTACAAACTATTCATAATACTATTAACTTATTTCTTTTGTTGACATTGAGAGTTGAGATTTGTTTTCTTAAGTTGAAATTTAATCCCGCTTTTCTTGAGAATAAAATTTCAGTTTCTTTGTCTTAACATTATGATCACCATTATGAGATTTTGAATTTTTTTATTTTTATCGGGTAAATCGATAACGATTGATAACCGACTAATCGGTATCCGATAACCGACTAATCGGTTCGGTTATCGGTTTAGCATATCTATATACAAATAACTGGTATGCCAAACCGATAATATTCACAACCAAACCGAACCAACCGATACTCACTCCTTACCTCTGACACTTGGCACGCTTCGATCTCATGATATATGCCAAATTCACACATCACACATTAAGCTATTAAGATTTCGATGTGTAGCAAAATCATAGTTTAATTTATTGATTGACATGTTTGACATTTTTGTGTTAGTTTTATCATTATTAGTAATGTGTGGTATAATTTTCTTTTCTTGATTATTATCTTCATAATTGTTTTAATAGGATCATAATTTATAGAGGTTGAAAAGATCAAATTCATGTATTGACGCATAAGAGAAAAACTTGTTAATATGTAAGTTAAAGTTAAAGTGTGGTTTTGTTTTACAATTTATGAAAGGAAAAAAAAAGATGTTAATAATATATTTAAAACCACAAAGGAAAAAGTATGTGTATTCGAAATTTTGTGCTTTAGAGCTCAAAAGATGATTGCTAAAGAATTGAATTTGATTCTATTACAGCAAGAGTTTAACAATAGAAATTGAAGTTGTCCTTTGTTCTTGGTATGTACAGACATCAGATGCATGCAAGCAAAATCACCAACTTGCATCTGCCAAAAGAATCAAATGGAAACTATGGAATCTACAAACAGAAGTTGAAAAACAAGATATTTTCTTCAGACTGTAGGGATGTAGTTATTTCGAGAATAGCTCGACTCTGTTTAGGTGGCAAGCAGAGGCAGGATTTAGAAGGCAGTTACAGAAGCTCTCGTCGTCTTTTGGGAATGAAGCTGGCAAAGGATGGTCCGGAATTACACCAACCTAGAAAAGACAATACATACAGAGAAAGCCTGTCAGTCGATAACCCTATTTGCTCGTGGAAACTATACAAAGTGAAAGATAGAGAGAGACTGGACCTTGTCTATATCGTTGTGAGCAGGAGTTTCATACCGAGCAACTGTAACAGCCAAGCCAGAGCCATCTGATAGCTGGAAAACTGACTGGATTTTACTGTATCAGAAGAAGAAACAAGTAAGAATAGCACTCTTCTTTTGCCAGCTATAGCATATTTGCACATAATATAGTTATTACCCCTTGCCATATGTTGGTTCACCAAAAAGCTGGGCTCGCTTATTATCTTTCAGAGCACCTGCTAAAATCTCACTTGCGCTTGCAGTCCCTTTGTTTACCTGCCAAACATAAGTTGGCAAGTTAGGGGGGATGGCCGGGATCAGTGTGTGAACTTGAAATGACGGAAAGAGAAAATAGAACAAGTTTGGTGAAGCCAAAGATAAGCTTAAAATACTGTTAGTGATAGAGAGTGAGCTTCTGACTGGAAAGTGCATTAGTTTGTGGTGCAAATTATGTATTTCATGTTTTAGTAAAGAAACATAGGATTATTATACATCATTAAGCGCTAATATTTGACAAATGAAACTACAGTCCGACTCCATGAGCATCACTAAGACAAGAAATTGACCATGTTATGAAAGTACACAAAGGAAAAAACAAAACCGGCTCCATTTTCTACCTTCATCAGAAAAACTACTTAGCTGAGATTAGGCAGAAAGTGATAACAGCAGTAGGCTATTAGTCTCTACACACGAATGAATAATTTACGGAGTAGACTTACCAGCACTGCTAGGGGTTCTGAAGCAGCTACCACATTGCTCCCATCCGTGTCATAAATATCTCGAACACCACGGCTATCGCAAATGTATACAATCACACCCTTGTTTAACCTGGTTGGCAGCAAATTCAATGCATGACACATCTTAGTCTTCTTGCATAGCCATAATATTAGTGTTAAAGGGGCAACGGGTAAAATGCTCAAGCTGGAAAATCCACATATAAAAAAGCTTACCAAATTTTTGCTATCTCAACTCCTTCTGGGAAGAGACCACCACTGCACAAAGATTTAGACTTTCAGGTTACAATTAAAGAGTTTTCAAAAGTGAAGACATGTTGAGAGCATGTCACCTATTATCCCGAAGGTCCAACACAAAGGCATTAACATTGTTTTTCCTTAAGGCTTCGATCGCTTCTCTTACAGCACCTACAGGGAGATCACATAATTATTAATCCGAAATTTATGAAATACTACCTAGATGTTTAACTCTTTGAACATGTAGCCAAATCATCAGAATTCTAGAGAATTTTAGTGGAAGTATGCATTATCACGACAGAGAAAAGAAAGTCCAATAGCAGCAATATCAAGGGCAGGATTCACTTTCCAAACGATTTCATTGTCTACAACAGAAAGGCTATTTTAAACTATGGTAACAGTGAGCCCACTTGGGACGATGAAGACAAATTCTACACCATGAAGAGTGTATAATTTTTGACAACCAAATCAGAAAGTAGAAAAGAAGGTTTTCTAATTCGATGCAATGTATCTGCATAGTGCCAAAATGCTCCTTTTTTTATTAAATAAAAAACAAGCCAAGGCCAGTAACTCAGATAAATGGGTGTTAAAATGAAACAGAAGATCTGAGTGTAGTCTGTTTGTCTAGTAAATAGGATAATGGTTTTAATACTAGAAGTGGTTCAAAGCATAGTTTACCAGAAGCATTTTGGTTGAATGTTGATAGTTTGATGTATCCAATCTGTGGAGCATCATCTCCTCCAGTGGGCAGCTTGCAGATTCTTGATTTTACAGGATTAAGCGAAACTTTCTCCCGTCTGGAAGTCAGCAGATTATTAGTATCTGCTAAGACTATGAATCTCTAGCTAAAAAGATAAACGTACATAATCATACAAAAATTATTTGCACACATATACACATCTTCACTTGAAGAAAAGCTAAGGAAGAAGGCATGCTCTGAAACTTAATTCACAACACTACAAAGTAGAGAAAGCTTAAATAATAGATGCATAAACAGTTTTTTCATTTATACATATAACAAGTCATGTTTAAAACTAACAAAAGTGTGAAGAACGTAGAGAACTTTAGAAGAGTTCAACAAGATGAACGCACATCAATTGCAGGTTCCTTGTCTCAGATCCACGATGTACAGTTAGTTCCACACCACTTCCTTCAGGTCCTCTGTATACCACGAAAAACAATAACAATAAATGCAGAGGAAAAAAACGTATGCTACAAACAGAAACTGCTCTCTAGTGAACCCAGAATAACTTAACTCGTCAACAATCATGAACAATGAAGTACAAAATGACACTGCACTTCAGGACCAGAAGAAAACTTACTGTAACCGTTCTGCTGCATCATATATACCCATGTTTTCTGTGCTGGTACTGTCAATTTTTAGGATAATATCACCAGATGAGATGCCAGCCCTATTTGCAGGACCTCCTGGAGAAGCGGAGACGACGACCAGTCCAGGAGCTGATTCAGTTTTTCCTGTTGGATAGCCAATTGACAACCCTACTCCAGTAAGCGCATTTTGAGTTCCTGACTGCCTTCAAAAAACATATGAAGAAATCTCTTTAGGAAGCACATTTTCAACCAATCAGGTGAGGTCATTCAGTAGCTAACAAGACAAGAGAAAACAAGAACCATACCCGCAAACTTTTAAACTTTTCAGGCTCCAGAAAACGGGTGAAAGGGTCATCCAGAGTGGCAATCATCTTTTTTATTGCTGCATCTGAAGACAGTGTAGTGCAAGGATTAAACAGCATGTACATTTAAGGGGCGGGAAATTACACCTGTAGCTCAGAAAAGACATTTCAGACTTCAGACAAGTTTAGCTTCAAGGTTGACAATTGGAGTCTGTACATTTCTATTACTACATTGATAAACAGAATTTCCTGGGACAAAATGGCATGGTTCCAGCAAATAGATGAGGGTACTTAAAGTATTTCAGTCATATTGGACAAAATTCATAACTCAAGATACTAGTGCAGTATGCAGGTGACCTTGACCAAAGGTATATTCACAGACCAATGGGCACAATATAGGATCTTGTTTGCTAAAAGATAATACAAACATGTGTCGGGTATCATCTTGCTAAGATGGATTTTGTATAATTAGCTAATATGTGTTCCCTTCTATATAGATTGCACACTCTAGTCCTCTCCAAAGCTACTCATAATAATGAATTCTTCCTTTTCAATTAGAAGCTTCAATGCAGATACGTAGCAGACCAATTTCTTCCCCCAGTATTCTTGCAAAACTTCATGCAGATAATCACCGAAAGATCACCACCAAAAAGGGCACAACTTACACGTTTCCTGCCGTGTGTTCATTGGTTCATTTCGTAGTGCATCTTCTCTGTACCTAAACCAACTTTGACCATTGAAGGTCTTGTCAATATATGCACGGTCAATTGTTCTCCATGCCTCCAAGAAAAGCAAATTTTCTTCAGTGAGAGCAACTGTAAAATGGGAAGGAAGTAGGAGATCCATCACTTATATTCCAATAATTGAGTCTCACAAAATAGAAAAGCTTGATATAATCCATCAAACTGACAGACTTACAAGAAGGAGCTTTCACAACAGCAGCATTAACTGCCATAACCAGCATTAGTCCAATGCAGGACCGAACAAATATATCAGGTACTATATTCCTAAATATTTCTGAATGCTTTACTGTTTTGCGGAAACTGGTTTTGAATTTTCTTGGTAAAAAAGGTAAGCCATTTTGTATAACCAGCAAACGTTGCTTATCAATGAATATTTTGCTATGCCTCCAGTTTGGCTGAGAAAACATTCTGTTTCTGCACATTTGCTCAATGTAGCATAAAGGAGAGCAACTTCCAGAGTTGTCATTGCCACTCTTTTTAAGACACAATATAGGAGGATATAGTCGAGAGTTATTACTTCCACTGTACAAAGAATTCCACGAAAGCACCTGCAAGATGTTTAAAATATGATCTTTGAGAAATTAAGCAAAAGGTTTTATTGATTAGACGTAGCATTAAGCTTGTTCTATAAGGATTCACAAGAACCATTACAAATCTCAGTTAGTTTCTATGCAAATCTGCGAGGTTACTGAAGAAGTCTATTGGACTATCTATGTCATGTACATTGTTTGAATTTTTGCCCCAAAAACACAAAGGAGAAAGACAACTAGCTTTTAGACAAAAGAGAAAGACAGGTGGAATGGATATAGGACTCATATGGCATGCCCCAACTAGTTAGCGGCTGAGGTGTAGTTGATTGATATAGATGAATGAACGAGGCAATCAATTTGACTTCTCTGGTTCAAACCTCTTGAATAATGTTTTCCCATTTGATTCCAAATCACAAGAGTCTTGCAATTTCTATATTTTCATTTGATAGAAAAATATCTTGAGATTATCATAAAACGACAAACATTATAAAGTTTCAACCTTTATTCGAATTATCGGGTCCAAAACCCTTTAAGATACTTAGGTATACTGGTTTTACTACTCAAAATGAAACAAGGATTTCCATGTTACTTAAATGTTCGCAATTCATTAAAAATTGCTTAAATAACGAACTCTCGCTGTTCTAATCTATATTACACTCTTCCCATTTCGAGATGCTCAAAACATTTTACACCATTTCATTGATTGTGTAATCACTAGCTTTTTGCCTCTGCCAAATTCATTTTTACATTTCAAAACTTTCTTTTTATCAAACTAAAATTACCAAGCATTACTTTAATCTCTTATTTCACTACCATTAATATAAAACACAAAGTCAAATTATATCTTAAACTCTATCCGGTCAAACGCCATCATATACAGGGACGGATGTATAGTATAAGCTATGGATTCAGCCAAACTCAGTATCTTTACTCAAACCTGTATAGTGTTAAAAAATCTATTAAAAATGTACAAATATTAAATTTCGAACCAGTAACTCAAATGATCAGTGGTTTAGTGGTATCCCGAACCCATAAAGTTCAAATATTGAATGCGCCTCTGATTTCATATAACTTGAAACTGACAGAGAAATTAATGAAATCTAGAACACCAAGTAGTGAAAATTTGGCCACTTAAACCAAAAAATGATGCATACATACCTTAAAAGCAATAGTGGGGTTTCTTGTGTAGCTGCTAGTGATGATAAACGAAGGAGATACAGAGGCTGAAGGAGAATGAGAGCTTCCCAGAAGAGCTTCCATTGCTCAATTTCAGCCACAAAACATACCTCTGTTTCGTTTTCAATTCTGTTTATTATCGTTTTGCATCTTTCTTTTTTTTCCTTCTCTTTATCCCCTTTTCCTAGTGGCTCAATTTCTTTTTCTTTTGTTTGACCCGCTAATTTCTGGGGTTTAAAGTGGCTCAAGTTTTTCCCTAGTCTCTTTATCTTCTTTTTCTGTTAAATTTTTCTAATTTAATTATTAAGCTCAGTTACAGGATGTTAAAACAAAATCGAAAAATCGGATTAAATCGACTAAATAAATATATTTTTTGATTTAGTTTGTTCTGATATTAAATCCTATAAAACCCGCAAGATTTGGTTTCATTTTGTGCTGAACAAAAAAAAAAGGATCAAGCCAACAAGGTGACAAAGTGTGTATATCTATATTATTATCATTTTCTTTATACATATAAAAACTTTAGAAATATTTTTAAAAATGTTCGTATATAAAGTATATAAAGCCGAATTTTCTTGGGCTTTATAAAGTTTTACCTTTTGAAATGTGAAAATAGCACGGGCTAGCCAGTTTTCGGACTGGTAATTAAAAACTAGTCAGCGTTTACAAAGTCATTGAAAAATAATCACTATTTTGCTTTAACACGGAAAATTCCATCATAATATACTGGAGATTGGTGCATCTATGTATGAACTTCCAGTATATTATGCTGGAACTCCAGTATATTATACTGGAACTCCATTATATCATGCTGGAAGTCCAGTATATTATACTGGAACTCCAGTATATTATACTAGAATATTTTTCGAATTTTGAACAGTGTTTTCGTTTAGATTTATTTTTACATGAAAAGTGGCTAAATTTCAATTAGTTTTGAAACCGTGACTATTTTTCTATTACCACTTGTAAATCTGGCTATTTTTTAATTTCACCCTTTTGAATTTGGACACTTCTAAGTCCTAACAGTCACTAGGCTGATGACCTTGGGCCCTTTTGTTTGATTGACCACTGTGTTACAACTTACAAATACAGTCACTTTTGTATTCAATAGAGTTTTCTTAATTTTCCTTTCTTTTTTAATTTTTATATTTTTGAGTTAACACTGAGGTAGCACTCAAAGTCGAGCTATATGGATCGTGATTACTAGACAGTATTTAACTTTTTGTTTTAAAATGGAAATAAGGCACATTAAAATAGAAAAGAAATCTTATCATCTGACTGTTTGTTTTTCTTTCACTAGATTTGACAGTTTGTTTAAGGTTCAATTTTTTTTCTTATCTCCTCTTTCAATTTTTTTTTCTTTTTGAAAATTAGTTTAAGATGAAATATGTTGTTGAATAGTTAGGATCGTTTGATCGCTCCTTTTTACTTTCCCTATAATTAATATACATGCATAAGTTATATGCAATCTATGTATTATTTTATGTTGGGATAGAAGATGGAATAAGAATGCCGATATTAATAATATACATGGATTAAAAGAGCTAAAATAAAACTGACACTCAAAATAGTAAAAAAAATTGAATTTTCAGTGTTCATGTCTCTACAATTTGAGCCTGCCAGTTTCAATCATGGGACACCATAACCATCTATTAAGATAGCATAACGTATTTCAAATACTATTCTCTATATTGATCTATATTATCATGCTCAACGTCAATTAATGCTATAAAATAGAAGATCAACTAATTATCTAATTTCTTATGACAATTATGATACGATTTTCCAAGTTTGCAATACTTCATGTCGAAATATATTCCTAAACTGTATTTGATTTTACAGCTTAAGCTCAGGCAGCACAAAGTATGTAGCTATATACATATAAGATGCCATAAATACTAGCTAAACCAGTGAACATAATTAGAGGTAGATTCAGGATTCGAAATTTATAGATCCCCGATCTCAAATTAATACTGCATTAATAACTAGGTATACAGTCAAATACAACCCTCGAGGTCCGCCACCGACCATCATTGGAGTTATATCATAAAGTTTCCCTAACCCAAAACTTATTCTCTCTTGGTTGATGACCTTTTATTCCCAACTGCAAGAAAGTAGTAGCAGTAGTAATATTAATTAGTACTAGTAAAGAAGCAGTAAGAATTGCTTAAATGGAAGAAAATTTTAATACATATTTAACACCCCGTTTCGGCATCAAATATTATTTAAATATTGCAGATACTGGTTTGGTTACCGGTATTTACAAACATTGAACTTCAATGTTTGAAATGTCAGTAAAATAAGAAATATATATTGCTTTGAGAAATATTTAAGCGAAACAATGGTTCCGCGAAGGGGAACCTTGGGGTAACTGGTAAAGTTACTGCTATGCGACTAGGAGGTCACAAGTTCAAGCCGTGGAAATAGCCTCTTGCAGAAATGCAGGGTAAGGCTCCGTACAATAGACCTTGTGGTCTGGCCCTTCCTCGGACCCCGCGCATAGCGGGAGTTGCACCGGGCTGCCCTTAATGGTTTCCGCTCAAATCTTCAACTTTGACAAATTTTTCTCAAGTAAATTTCAAGTTCAAATTAACACAATTTCAACTGCCAAAAACTCTTTTTCAGTTGCAACTTCAAAGTACTTTTCTTTTAATTTTAACAAAATATTATACAAACACTTACTAAGTATTCAATGAAGGAATAGCCAGACTTGTATCATAAGTTGTAGCACTGAAATTGCACTGAAAATCATCCAAATTCCACAAGCCATCCCACATGATGTCTTCATTTGATGAGGATTCTAGCACAGGCACAGGAATATGGTCATTGAGAATGGAATAAAAGAAGTCATCATCTTGCTCTTGATCAGCTATGTTTGGATACAAAATGTCCATTTCTTGGTTCCCTTGAGGCAAAGTAGGTATTTTATTCACATTTTCATTAGGTAATGACGCGATCCTGTTTCCTAACTTATTTAGGATTGAGGCGTAATAGTTCTTCTTGTCGTTGTGTGACACTACACTATTTATGTCGGTTTCAGTGTTAGATTGTTGGTGGTGGTGCTGCTTGAATTTTTGACTTTTCAGAAAACGCGACTTTATTTTTTCAGATTTGTCCCTAAAGTTTTGTGTCTTTTTCTTGAAATGAGTCCTCCAATAGTTCTTGATCTCATTATAAGTTCTCCCTGGCAAGTTTTTAGCAATAATTGCCCATCTGTATTCATTTTTTAACAAGTTATTACTGAAGATTATGGTTAAGAAACATTAAAAAAAATCAAGAATATCCAAATAACTTTAAGAAAAATCACCTGTTCCCCCATCTAACATGGAGCTCTAGAATGAGTTTTTCTGCATGAGAAGTAATTTGTCCCTTTTTAAGATCTGGCCTTAAGTAATTCACCCATCTCAACCTACAACTTTTTGCATTCCTTTTCAACCCTGCAAGTACCAAATACCCAAATATAGATATCAACATAAAATAATTACATCTCAATTTCAAGCAAGTTAGGATCAGCAATACAAAATCGCACTGACCGTACTGCTCCATTTTGAGATGTCTAGGTGCAATAAATATTAGTACCAGTGTAACACTTGAACTTAAAATTTGAAACGGAAAAAGACCCTTCTTGTCTCTATTACTCTATGTTGTTTATTACGCTTGTTTTTTTAATATTTTCCAGTTGTTTCTGCTTGTACTATTGCTCTCTTTTCATCTTTCCTTGACCGGGGGTTCGGAAACAACCTCTGTACCCTCAAGGTTGGGAGGGGTAAGGTCTGCGTACATACTATCATCTTCAGACCCCACTTGTAGAATTATACTGGGTTTATTGTTGTTATTGTTGTTGTAAAAAGACCCTTCTTGATGAAAAATATATGTAGCAGTTTTTGTTGATTGAAGTGATGATAAAATAGTTGAAATAACACTTTTAACATAATATTACGTATGATTTCTTCGCTCTTAATCAGAGATCTCAAGTTCGAATCCTAATAGTAAGCGCTTCCTTGACGGCAAAAAAACATAATATTGTGTGTAGTATTTATTGTTTTGCCTGCAACAGAAGCAACTGAACTCCATCTGCCTTCACCATGCAACTTAACATATTCAATGAGTAATCTGTCTTCTTCAGCAGTCCAAGGTCCCTTTCTCCATCCTTTTGTCATTCCCCGACTGCATATTTCCTCACTCATCACTCCCCAAAGGCTTAATTTTTTTAAAAAACCTAATTAAAGAGCTTTAAGTGGAATTTAATCTCACTAATCTGATTAGTATTTGTGACACAATCTTAAAAGTGTTTGTTGTTTATTTATATTTGCACCCCATGCCCCCCCCCCCCAAAACTCCATTCCATCAGTCAAAACTTTTAAGTCCTTTCATATTACTACATATCTAAACGTGACCAATTGACTAGTGAAATACCCAAACGACCTTTATGTACAGTGGTGAAGCCAAAAATTTTCTCAAGGGTTTTAAATTTGAAGGAAATAAAAAAAAAACCCCGACAAAAGATATTCAATATATGTTATATATATTTTATCTATATACGCAATATAATTTTCTGATAAAGGTGTGGGGTCCAGCCCCTTAATTTAAGGAAGAAGTTTTCTTCCTTGCTTCAGTTTTCAATATAAGCAGCAGCAGCCCACGTTTTCTTTGTCTGTCAAAGAAAGTAGGCTGCAGAACATTAAAATGTCAAGTATAGGAGGCTCGTTTTTGCCTATAAAATGAGAGCTTCGGCTCTCATTTTTGATCATCAATCTCAGAGGAAAATATATCTGAGAGCTAGAAAGAAAGAGTGAGGTTTCACAGACAGGATATAAGAAATAGTCTGTGAAGAAAATAGAGAGTGTGAGTGATATTGTAGTGAGGTGAAATATCAAAAGAGGGTTATTTCTTTTGAGTATTGTAGTGGTCTTTGTAGTATTTTTACTCGGCCTACAAAGTATAAATTCCTTACTATAGTGATATCAGTTGCTCCTCTCGGGGTCGTGGTTTTTCCCTTATTCAGAAGGGTTTTCCACGTAAAAATCTTGGTGTCATTGTTACTCTTTTATTCTTGTTAATTACCGTATCTCGGTGCTACATTATTATTCCGTTTTTATTACCGTGAATATTATTTTGGTAGGGGGTGTATTCCCAATAACTGGTATCAGACCACAGGTTCTGCTCGTTCACTGAAATACTATTCACTGTCGGTAGTACTATACTTGGTGAAAAATAAAAATGTCCGGAGTAAAGTACGAGGTAGCAAAATTCAACGGAGATAACGGTTTCTCAACATGGCAAAGAAGGATGAGAGATCTGCTCATCCAACAAGGATTACACAAGGTTCTAGATGTTGATTCCAAAAAGCCTGATACCATGAAAGCTGAGGATTGGGCTGACTTGGATGAAAGAGCTGCTAGTGCAATCAGGTTGCACTTATCAGATGATGTGGTAAATAACATCATTGATGAAGACACTGCACGTGGAATTTGGACAAGGTTGGAAAGCCTATACATGTCCAAAACGCTGACAAATAAATTGTACCTGAAGAAGCAGTTATACGCCCTACACATGAGTGAAGGTACGAATTTTTTGTCACATTTAAATGTGTTTAACGGACTAATCACACAGCTTGCCAACCTCGGAGTGAAAATCGAGGAAGAAGATAAAGCCATCTTGCTATTGAACTCGTTGCCATCTTCGTACGATAATTTGGCAACAACCATCTTGCACGGTAAGACTACTATTGAGTTGAAAGATGTCACATCGGCTCTTCTACTCAATGAGAAGATGAGAAAGAAGCCTGAAAATCAAGGACAGGCTCTCATCACAGAAGGTAGAGGCAGGAGTTATCAAAGGAGTTCGAACAACTATGGTAGATCCGGAGCTCGTGGGAAGTCAAAGAACCGATCCAAATCAAGAGTCAGAAATTGCTACAACTGTAATCAACCAGGTCACTTCAAAAGAGATTGCCCAAATCCAAGGAAGGGCAAAGGTGAAACCAGTGGCCAGAAGAATGACGACAACACAGCCGCCATGGTGCAAAATAATGATAATGTTGTCCTCTTTATAAATGAGGAAGAGGAATGCATGCACCTGTCAGGTCCAGAGTCGGAATGGGTGGTTGACACAGCGGCATCTCACCATGCCACACCGGTAAGAGATCTTTTTTGCAGATATGTAGCAGGTGATTTCGGCACAGTGAAAATGGGTAACACAAGTTACTCAAAGATTGCGGGGATTGGTGACATTTGTATCAAGACAAATGTCGGATGCACATTGGTTCTAAAGGATGTGCGGCATGTACCTGATTTGCGGATGAACTTGATCTCGGGAATTGCTTTAGACCGAGATGGATACGAGAGTTATTTTGCAAATCAAAAGTGGAGACTCACTAAGGGATCATTGGTGATTGCAAAGGGAGTTGCTCGTGGCACGTTGTACAGGACAAATGCAGAAATATGCCAAGGTGAATTGAACGCGGCACAAGATGAGATTTCTGTAGATTTGTGGCACAAAAGAATGGGTCATATGAGCGAGAAGGGATTGCAGATTCTTGCCAAGAAATCACTCATTTCTTATGCCAAAGGTACAACGGTAAAACCTTGTGACTACTGTTTATTTGGTAAGCAAGCATAGAGTCTCATTTCAGACATCGTCTGAAAGAAAATTGAATATACTTGATTTAGTATATTCTGATGTTTGCGGCCCAATGGAAATTGAATCAATGGGCGGTAACAAATATTTTGTTACTTTTATTGATGATGCTTCACGAAAATTATGGGTTTATATTTTGAAAACCAAAGATCAGGTGTTTCAAGTTTTCCAGAAGTTTCATGCTCTAGTAGAAAGGGAGACGGGTCGAAAGCTAAAGCGTCTCCGAAGTGACAATGGAGGTGAGTACACTTCAAGGGAATTTGAAGAGTATTGTTCAAGTCATGGGATCAGACATGAAAAGACAGTTCCTGGAACCCCACAGCACAATGGCGTAGCCGAGAGGATGAACCGCACCATTGTGGAGAAGGTGAGAAGCATGCTCAGAATGGCTAAACTGCCTAAGTCATTCTGGGGTGAAGCAGTTCAGACAGCCTGTTACCTGATCAATAGGAGTCCATCAGTTCCGTTGGCGTTTGAAATCCCAGAGAGAGTCTGGACCAACAAGGAGGTGTCCTACTCGCATCTGAAGGTGTTCGGTTGCAGAGCTTTTGCACATGTACCAAAAGAGCAGAGAACAAAGCTGGATGATAAATCTATTCCCTGCATATTTATCGGATATGGAGATGAAGAGTTCGGGTACAGACTGTGGGATCCTGTAAAGAAGAAGGTCATCAGAAGTAGAGATGTAGTCTTCCGAGAAAGTGAAGTTGGAACTGCTGCTGATATGTCAGAAAAGGCGAAGAATGGTATAATTCCTAACCTTGTTACTATTCCTTCTACTTCTAACAATCCCACAAGTGCAGAAAGTACGACCGACGAGGTTGCCGAGCAGGAGGAGCAACCTGGTGAGGTTATTGAGCAGGGGGAGCAACTTGATTAAGGTGTCGAGGAAGTGGAGCACCCCACTCAGGGAGAAGAACAACCTCAACCTCTGAAGAGATCAGAGAGGCTAAGGGTAGAGTCATGCAGGTACCCTTCCATAGAGTATGTCCTCATCAGTGATGAGGGGGAGCCAGAAAGTCTTAAGGAGGTGTTGTCCCATCCAGAAAAGAACCAGTGGATGAAAGCTATGCAAGAAGAGATGGAATCTCTACAGAAAAATGGCACATACAAGCTGGTTGAACTTCCAAAGGGTAAAAGACCACTCAAATGCAAATGGGTCTTTAAACTCAAGAAAGATGGAAATGGCAAGCTGGTCAGATACAAAGCTCGATTGGTGGTTAAAGGCTTCGAACAAAAGAAAGGTATTGATTTTGACGAAATTTTCTCACCTGTTGTCAAAATGACTTCTATTCGAACAATTTTGAGCTTAGCAGCTAGCCTAGATCTTGAAGTGGAGCAGTTGGATGTGAAAACTGCATTTCTTCATGGAGATTTGGAAGAGGAGATTTATATGGAGCAGCCAGAAGGATTTGAAGTAGCTGGAAAGAAACACATGGTGTGCAAATTGAATAAGAGTCTTTATGGATTGAAGCAGGCACCAAGGCAGTGGTACATGAAGTTTGACTCATTCATGAAAAGTCAAACATACCTAAAGACCTATTCTGATCCATGTGTATACTTCAAAAGATTTTCTGAGAATAACTTTATTATATTGTTGTTGTATGTGGATGACATGTTAATTGTAGGAAAAGACAAGGGGTTGATAGCAAAGTTGAAAGGAGATCTGTCCAAGTCATTTGATATGAAGGACTTGGGCCCAGCACAACAAATTCTAGGGATGAAGATAGTTCGAGAGAGAACAAGTAGAAAGTTGTGGCTATCTCAGGAGAAGTACATTGAACGTGTACTAGAACGCTTCAACATGAAGAATGCTAAGCCAGTCAGCACACCTCTTGCTGGTCATCTAAAGTTGAGTAAGAAGATGTGTCCTACAACAGTGGAGGAGAAAGGGAACATGGCTAAAGTTCCTTATTCTTCAGCAGTCGGAAGCTTAATGTATGCAATGGTATGCACTAGACCTGATATTGCTCACGCAGTTGGTGTTGTCAGCAGGTTTCTTGAAAATCCTGGAAAGGAACATTGGGAAGCAGTCAAGTGGATACTCAGGTACCTGAGAGGTACCACGGGAGATTGTTTGTGCTTTGGAGGATCTGATCCAATCTTGAAGGGCTATACAGATGCTGATATGGCAGGTGACATTGACAACAGAAAATCCAGTACTGGATATTTGTTTACATTTTCAGGGGGAGCTATATCATGGCAGTCTAAGTTGCAGAAGTGTGTTTCATTTTCAACAACTGAAGCAGAGTACATTGCCGTTACAGAAACTAGCAAGGAGATGATATGACTCAAACGGTTCCTTCAAGAGCTTGGATTGCATCAGAAGGAGTATGTCGTCTATTGTGACAGTCAAAGTGCAATAGACCTTAGCAAGAACTCTATGTACCATGCAAGGACCAAACACATAGATATGAGATATCATTGGATTCGTGAGCAGGTGGCGAACGAATCTTTACAGGTCAAAAAGATTCACACAAGCAAAAATCTTGCGGATATGCTGACCAAAGTGGTACCAAGAGACAAGTTTGAGCTATGCAAAGAACTTGTCCGCATACACTCAAACTAGAAACTGCGGTGTTATCCCCTTCAGGTGAATGAGACTGGAGGGGGAGATTTGTGGGGTCCAGCCCCTTAATTTAAGGAAGAAGTTTTCTTCCTTGCTTCAGTTTTTAATATAGGCAGCAACAGCCCACGTTTTCTTTGTCTGTCAAAGAAAGTAGGTTGCAGAACATTGAAATGTCAAGTATGGGAGGCTCGTTTTTACCTATAAAATGAGAGCTTTCGGCTCTCATTTTTTATCATCAATCTCATAGGAAAATATATCTGAGAGCTAGAAAGAAAGAGTGAGGTTTCACAGACATGATATAAGAAAATAGTCTGTGAAGAAAATAGAGAGTGTGAGCGATATTGTAGTGAGGTGAAATATCAAAAGAGGGTTATTTCTTTTGAGTATTGTAGTGGTCTTTGTAGTATTTTTACTCGGGCCTACAAAGTGTAAATTCCTTACTATAGTGATATCAGTTGCTCCTCTCGGGGTCGTGGTTTTTCCCTTATTCAGAAGGGTTTTCCACGTAAAAATCTTGGTGTCATTGTTACTCTTTTATTCTCGTTAATTACCGTATCTCGGTGCTACATTATTATTCCGCTTTTATTACCGTGAATATTATTTTGGTAGGGGGTTTATTCCCAACAAAAGGATGGTCAATTGATTATCCTTACCAAAATGTAACTTCGCCCCTGCATATGCAGTACTTTGTTTCCTAAAATTAAATAATTGTGTGAATGTTTTTCATCCATTACTAACTTTGGTGAAAATCAAATAAAGGGTTAAGAATTTACTGGAAGAAACAAAAAAAAGTCTTATTACATGTGTAGTAACATTTAGAATATCACCAAATTATCAAACATCTTATATATGTATTTTCAATAACGAACTTATCTTAATAATCTTTTTAACATAGTTAAATAATATGGGAAATATGAAAGACTCAATTGAGACTGCTAGGAGTGAATAGGAAATTGCTGAAATTCTATACTATATCACTGTGATTCAAATTATATTTTCTTGTCAACTGATCTGTTATTACTATAATTTAAATTGTATTTTTTTAGTTTGAGCTTTTGTTATGAATTCGATTATTTTAATCGGGCCGAACTATAATGAATAAAAAGACAAAAAAAATAATTAATTAAAGTCAATACCAGAAGATTCTACAAGCACAAAGGGTATTTTTAGGAACAAAAATGATTACCAAGTAAGCCCATCCAAAATAGGAACAGTAAATTTCATGGATAAAAGCCACGTATATGACTAGGGTTCTTGCATCTAGACAATAACAACTTTTAAAAAAACCTCTAGAAATCTCACTAATCTCTCTCTATATATATATATATTAAAGCAAGAAAGTTATCATATATAACTGACATTATGGTTAAGCCAAGTGGCAAGCTAATAAATATCAATAGTATATGGTAACTTTATTCTATATTTAACTATTTTAGTTAAATACAAACATAGATAAAGTTTTAAAATTTGAATTTAAATTAAAAATAAAAATTATCTTTTTTATCATGTTATCATACTTAATTCGGTTAATGATCATATGCAATCATGTTAGGAACTTTTTTATTTTTTATAATTATTTAAATACTACTTCGCCTATAGCAAAAAAAACTACTACATATAACTATAAAACTCTTTCACATTTAAAATCCTATAAGTATAGTTCTTTGAAACACTGTAGCTAGATTTAAATAAAATGAAATTCTTTTAAAATAAATGTAATATATAGGGTACACGTCTATGTTTATCTAAATAATAAAAAAGAGTTTACAAAAATCAAATAAAAGTTTGCTTACATATATAATAAAGTAAACATACATGCTGGAGAAAGAAACATCACAAAATCAGTCAATATTAAAAAAAAGTTATTTCTTTTTCTTCTTGAAGAATATTTGTTTGAAGAGTCAATTTGCATAAATGGACATCAAACAAATAACAAAACTTTGGCTATACAATTGCTATCGTTAATTTCAATTTAGCACATTCAAGGGATTGAAGGGTATAAGCTGAAACTCCTTCATTTAGCTGTAGTCAAGCCAATATTGCAAGGGTATAATATTTTTTCCGTTGAAGAATATTAGTTTTGAATCATTAGATTATGCGAAAGGTTTTTTTTTTCAAACTCAACAAGAGATAAATTAGTTTCTATAACGACTTTTAAGTTTAACAAAGAGTATATATAAAGAAAAAATTGGTATGACTTGAAATATTTTTTTTAAATGTAAACAAATTATTTCGAAAAAACTCTTTACTTTTTTTAATTCAAAGATAATAAAAAGATAAGATATTTTTGAAAATTAGTAGAGAGTTTAAAATTATTATAATAGAGGTTATATCATGGATAAACTCAAAAAAATCGAAATCTTATGGAATATTTACATAATATTCAGCCATATTTATTGTTTGCGTTTTATAGCTAATATAAATAGATGTTATACTGATAAAACACAATTATACACATATTATATATGGATTATATATAAATTACACATCATTCAATTTTTAATTTAAGTGGTCGGGTGAGCACCTATTTAGGCTGATTAGATAAAGCCAAAATAAAATATATGAAATAGTTTCAACCAAAGACTAAAAATATAATTAAAGTTCATATGTAGACAATTTTTATTAAAACTCATCCTTTTATAGTGAAATAAATTAATTTTTTGTAACAAAAGAAATAATGACATAAAAAATAAAATAAAAGAAAATAAATATTGAAAAAAGGTTAGAAAGATCTAAAAACGAGAAATAAAAGATGACAACAAATTTCTTCTTATGTTTCATCTTTGTTGAGTATAAAAAAATTGAAAGTTAATCTCATCGATTTTAAATATTTTTTTCCGACTCAAATACATAGATTATAAGATAAGGATATCTTTGAATATTTTTTTTTATTTACATTATGTGTCGTTTTTAAAAAAATCATTATTACTAACAAACTGATATGATATTCGAATTTGAATTGGGATGCAATTTGAGTAGTTTGCATTGAGGCTAAGCTAAGTATGGTGTCGAAAAATAAACTACTTGACAATTTTAAGACAATATATGCAATGTTTTATAATAATAATCAACTAATTTAACATTTAATGATTCAAAGAACAAAACTTTTGTATATATAGGGTATTAAAAATTCAAATTCTGGGGCTAGAGATATTGATAAACTTAAAGTGGAGTCATACTAAAATAAATCTGGCTAAAGAATCATTTAAATTTTTAGATAGCCGGTTAAAGTGAATTTTAAATTAAGGATAATATCTTCACTTGTATCATTATAAAGATAATCATTATTATAATATATATAAAGTTTTAGAAATTGAAATTTCAAAATAGAAATATTTTTTGAAAGATAAAATCATACCAAATAAGAGTTCAAGTCGTAGTATAAGAGTCACGTCGCAATCAAAGGATCGTTTATATCGTCTCAACTTTTGTGCTTTGCCATAAATATGAGTTATTATTTCACTTTGTGGTTATTTTTAGGTTCCAACGACACCTATGAGAATAGTACAAATATAAAATATCACTACGAGAATTGAGAAAATATTAGTCTTTTTTCATGTAGTGTTTCTTAATTAATATCTAACGATTATCTATAATTATTTAGAAGGTTTAAATGTTAAGGTTATTTACATATAATTCAAATAACTCAGATATTTAACATGGTTAATATCAAATACCAAAATTGAGTAAAAAAATTCACTGGCTAAAGAATTTTTTATATTTTTAGATAGCCAACTAAAATGAGTTTTGGATTAAGAATAATATTTTCAATTACATTATTATAAAAATAATTATTATTGAAAAATAATATTTTAGAAACTGAAATTTTAAGAAAGAAATATTTTTTAAGAGATATCAACACACCAAATAAGAGTTCGAGTAGTAGTAAAAGAGTTAAGTCTTATCCAAAGAGTCATTCATTGTCTCAACATTTGATTGCTTTGCTATAAATATGAGTTATTATTTTGCTTTCTGACTATTTTTAGGACCCAATAACACCGGCAAGAATGGTATCAAAAAAGAAAAATAGAAGAAATGGTTAATTTTTTTCATGTAGTTAATATCCAATGATTATCTATATTTACTGAGAAAGTATAAATTTTAAGATTATTTACATACAATCTAAATAACTTAAATATTTGACATAATTAGTGTCCGCGCATTCGCGCGAGTACTAATACAGTCTTTATGGAAATTAAGAACTTAATATAATAAATTAAGTGGGTGGCTAATTTTTTAATATAGAGTTCCAATAAGAAAGAACCAGGTGTTGGATTTGGTTACTTAATTAAGGCTAAAGGTGCACGGCAATCATCATTACGTGTTTATTAACTATGATTAACAATCTGTTGGATGCCATTTTGGGTATTGAGGCAATCTGAAAACAACATTTTTTTTTAATTAAAAACTAATGGGGTAAGCATGCTTTGTCTTCAAAACGTCAGCAATGGGCAATCTGAAAACATTTGTTTGATTCTTGATCAAAACGTCTAACATTTTTTTTTTTTGTCATTATATAAGAAGATATTTAATTAGGTATACTTCTTTTGTCCCAATTTATGTGAAGTGGCTCATAGTATGAGAGCCATACTTGATTTTTATAGAAAATACGAGGAGAAATTTTTTATAATTTTTAAAATAAAATTTATATATTTGCAGGCTACATAAAAAATACTACAAATCAACATAGTTAATGATTTAAAATATTTAAAAATTATAGCTAAAGAAAAAAAATTCACTCTCGATAATAATACACTCACATAAACAAAAACAGTATAATTTAAGAAAAAGAGATAACTTTTGATACAAAAGTATATGTAACATACCAAAAACATATAACCTATAAGAGAATGTCGTTTAGGAATAAAGTGGAATTTTAAAACTAAATAAATTTCAAATATGAAAGGTTCTGCTCTTTGTGAAATGGACGAAAACTACGCGAAATAATAAAAGTGGGAATCAAGTAGTTACGTTTCATATTTAACCCCCAAGTTTGTGTAAATACCAACTGATTACTCTTCCACTTTAGCCTATGGAGGAGAAGGTTGATATAAGAAGATAAGTATATACATATATAGTCCAAATTAAAGTTAATGCAGAATTTTATTTTTCGCACAAAGGTATATACATTTTAGGAGATCATATGGAGATTGAAGAGATTACTTTCTTATAAATCTCAAATATATAAAACAGAAACTAGAACAAATCAATTAATTCAATTTTATCAGTTAGAAATTAAAGTAAGAATATACATATTCCTACTTAAGAGTTAATTGTGTGTGTTTATTTTTACGTTTTATAATTAAGTATGGTAGAATACTTGCCTAGATAATGTTTTACCACTCAATATAAGAATTTAATTTTCGAGCTTTGAGTATTGAATATTGAATGAGAAATTAAAGTATGACATGACTATAGAATGATAATATGATATTGCATTTTGGAATAATGGCTTATTTGTGAACATAAAACGTAATCTTTTTTCACTTAGAAGAAATAACCAGAGAAAAGGGAAGGATTGAAGATTAATCGGCCCCCAGCCCCCCACACGTTTCCGCGGTTATACTAATTAGGGTTCCATTCATGAATTAATTAATTTATTCAAGAAGAATAAAATAACAAGGGAAAAAGCACATTTAGAATGCGCGCCATTATTTTATAATTAGAATAAGATTTAGTGCTTAAACAACTGTCTTGAAAGCAACTCAACGATAAGATTTAGCTCTTTGTTTTGTTCTCTTCTTACTCTAATTAGTAAGTATAATCATATGTTTTTTTTTTTATTTCTAATTACTTTTTTGATGGTGTCATTCGGAACGGATTATTTGACTAAGAAGCTTTATAATACTATGAATTACATTAAACTATAATAAATGAAACATTAGCCTAAGGCAGAGAAGAGATCCATGAGATGAGGAAGATTATTAAATATTATTCTATAAATTGTGTTTATTGTTAGATTTACTATGTTTGCCTTTGAGACAAGAACATAATGATGAACTCAAAATTCAGATAAAAAGATTATGAGGATATGAATATGATAAAATGATCAAGAAAATTACAGACTGTAATCTTCTATAAGTTTTATTGATGGAAATGCTATATATTCCTAGTAGATATATAGTAATAAACTCTCGAAACATGCAATACGATTTAGTCGTTGTGTCTAAAAGTTACAGAATAAGAATGAGAGTTGACCAATCATGTGTGAGTGAAAGATGAAATATTAAATTTAGATCAACCTGAATTCATATTAAAATAATTTGTGATATATAATTGTTATATATTTATTAATTATAAGATAATAAAGAAAGACACAAGAAGACTCCCAAATAGCTGTCACTCATTAATGAAGCAAGCGCTCTTTCACAAAAAGGCAAAATACAGAATGTGTTTCACTTTATTGGAAACAATGTAGAACTAAGGTTTACGTACACACTATTTTTCTCAGACCTTACGGTATAAAATAATACTGGACATGTTGGTGTTGTCACTGTTGTACAGAATGCGTTTCACTCTCTCAATCCGGAAAAACTTTCTGTAGTTTTTTTGTGAAAAGCTTCTCCAAAACGATTTAGACTTTATTTATGAGGTGTAATTCATGTTTAGCATGTGATTACGTTATCGACCAGTGAAACAAATTAAACAAATCTTTGGTGAACTGTGTGTTCTTAAATTTTCTTTCACACTATGGGTCGGTTTTGTGTAGTTTTCTATTATTTTTGCAGATTTATGATTTGTTTTTGATAAACATTAATGACCAAAGATAATTTGGTTTTGATAACCGAAAACAAATTCAAACACTACGTGTTTGACCAAAAAAGTGTTGAACCTTCTAGTTAAACTAATTGATGATGAGATATAGGATGAATCTTAGTTAAAAATAATAAATTCTAGATCGAATGTGATAGGGAATCAATGTGGTGCACGACGTTTGATAGCGTTAAATAGCACGTTTATATTCAATGAATGCTAGTAATTGTGGTAACATGAATATGCAATAAATGTAAAGAATGACAATAAATGTAATAAGAAGGAATCTACCACCCAATTATTATATGATTTGGATGGTTCCTTCTCCTGACAGCAACGTGGAAAGAAGAGGAATGAAGATGGTTATGGAATCTTCGAATCTTGTGGACAAAAGCCAAATAACATGCGTTTGAGTAATATAATCAATGAACAAGATAACTTTTCGTATATTCTTTCAAGTCAAGATCCCCCATTATTTTCTATCTCTTCCTCTTTACAAGGTATATTCCTAAGAAAACCTAAAAGGTACAAAACAAGAAATATCCAAAGGAATATTCCTTATATTTATTTCTACTTCTATTCTTCCATTATTTCTTTATCCCAGTTGTCTGTCCTCGACTACAATCCTCTTACAGATGGCTTCCTACTATTGCGCCATGGTCGACCTCATCCTCGATCCTGCTTATCTATCATTATTAAGTCGCCAAATTTAGACCAATACAGTTAGTCCCTCCGCTTGTTGAGGTCGTGGCCCTGTACGCCCTCGATAAACGGACCTATTCGCTTCCGTTGAGGAGAAATTTGGCTATGTCGAATAAGTCGGATCGGCCGGGATCGAGAGAACGGCTGCGAAGTTACGGTTGGTGTGGCTATCATGGGGTGACGTAATGGCCACGGGCGTCATCATTACGCATCTTCCTGAGGTTGCGTCTGTGCATCTACCGCTTTGGTTTTGGTGCCATTGACAATCTTTTTGCTTTGATTCTCGCGCCACCTAGCCCTATAAATAGATGGGGGTTTCATTTTTCGGCACCATCCTTTACTTTGCTTGAGTATTGCTCTTCTTTGATCTTCTTCTCTAATTTCTGCTCCTGATTTTACTTCTTCGATTCCATTCCCCTTTTTCTTACCCAGTTATTATCTTCTTCTTCGAGCTTGGTAGAATATGCTTCATTGTTGAAATATGTCACAACCCTCTCACATTCATGATGAAGTTTCTGATGTTACTCCGTTATCGATAGTCCTTCCTTCCGGCGATGGGGAATTTATGGTTGAAGAGGATGATAGCTTTCCTACTGCGGAGGATGATAGCTTTCCTACCACGAAGGAGATAGTTCCCAAAAACCCTTTGGCTAGAAATGATTTCCCAAAAGATCCTGCTCCTGCTCCCGCTCAGGTGCCTTCCGAGACTAGACTGCCTCATATAGCCGACCTTCAGTCCAAATACCGCATCCCCCCATATTGAAATAGTTTCGGCCGGTGGCGACATCGTGGAGGTCCATTGACCCAGGTATTGTTCCTTCTATGTCTATCCATTGTTGATTGATTATAATTTTTCTCACCTTCCGCTTGCGGAGGAATTTTGCCGGTTTTACAATGCCTGCCTACCGCAACTCTCTCCTTACTTGTATAAGACTTTCTTGATGCTAACGAAGTACGCGGAATTGGCTGGCTGCGAGGTTGATATTCGCCATCTGCTGCACTTATTTTCGCCTAGTTTTTACAGAGGCACTATGATACACCTACGACATCGTGGGACCAGGGGATGGTAGTCATAATGGATGATAGAACGAATTGGAAGTTCTGGCATAAGTACTTCTTCATCAAGACCAAACACTTGGTGGAGGACCTGATTAGGTTTCCCGAGCAGTGGAATCATAATCGTAAGTGTCTTTGTCGTATGCTCGTTGTCTTTTTTCGTCCTTTCATTTTCAGTTCACTTGCGTTTTCTTCGTTTTTTAGCTGAAAGATGTGCACCCTCTCCTGTCTTCGACATTGAAGATTGGGTGGCTCGCGTGTTGCCTCATATGGTGGGGATTCGTGATTGGGCGGCTTTCTACAAGCATTTTGGACCCAAGGTCCCATCTAGTAAATGTTACCTTTGCTTCAGCTTTCTGTTGTTTACTATTGCTCGTTGATGCGACCTCCCTTTGGTGCTAGGTCGGCGAATCTCTAAGAAGAAAGCTCCAGTACCAGCATTCCGCCAAGCCATCGCATCGACGGGGATGCAATTTGCTTTGGTCGAGTCTGTCCGGGAAAGTCGTAGTCAAGCTCCACTGGTGAGGGATTTCGCCCCCCAGGCTGTTGTTGTACGAGATGAGATTTCTTCTCGACCCGTCTATCATCTTGTAGACGAGTAGTCTAATGGAAAAGAGTCTCCATCGAGAAAAAGGCAAAGGGTGGAGCTCGGGAAGGCCGTCGTTGCTGATATTGAACTGGAGAAGATCGTTGCTTTAAAAATGGCATCCACATTTGCGCTAGATGTAGGACCATTTTTACGGCGGGTGCCATTATGGAGAGAAGGCCCTCTCGGGACGAGGGTGTGTGTGATGTCGGGGAACCTATAAGGGCCGCAGAAGGTGGCGCGTTATCAGCGGCTGAGGGAAAAAGAGCGATGCCTGCGGGGGATGACGATTCTGGTTCGGATATCGTCCTGAGGAGGTACGAGCCTTTATAGAAAGGAAAACTTATGTGGAGGTAAGGACGGAGGGTCCTAACTGGCACGTAGTCGTCCCCGTGGGTTACGACCTTTTGGCCAACTCAGAATGGGCGGTGCCGTCTTTTGCCCCCTGTGCGCAGCTTTTGATAATACGGCACTGCAGGCGATGGGCGATGCGGAGTTGTCACTGAATATATCTGGCATGGCTCTGCAAGTAAGTGCTTTTTAATGTTAATATTTGTTTCGCATGTGTAATTTGCTCATACCGACTCCTTTCTTTTGCATGTCAGACTCTTATCATGGGGATCGAGCATGACCGGTGAGAGGAGCGGAGGACGGCTATCTTTAAGAAGGTGACCTCCAAGTACATGGAGCACCGTACTAAGCACCGAACGCTAGCCGGCGTCTTTAACTAGGATAGAGAATTTCAGTTATTCCGTGAAGGGCTTAAATAGAAAGACGAGGAGTTGGCGAAGAAAGATGAAGAGCAAAAGGATAGGGATGATGAGCTAATGAGAGCCATCGATAGGTGCAGCGAGATTGAGGCAGCTCTGAAGGCCAATAAGGATGAACTTGAGGTGAGCAATGGGTGATGGCTGAGAATTCTGACCTTCAAACGCGGGTGGCATCCTTAAATGCTGAACTTGGGCAGAGGGAGGCGGAGGCTGTCGATCTAAAGGGCGAGTTGAGCCCTAAGGTCGAGGAATTGACTCATGCCGAGAAAAGCAGAATGACCGTTATGTCTGAAGCGGCAACCTTAGAAGATGCCCTCTGTGTTTGTAGGTCCGAGCGGGGATAATGAGGTGGAGACGTTGGCACTTAAGGTGGTGAGGTTAGAAGAGCGGATCTAGGATCTGAAGAAGGATTTGTCTAGGTTGAATGAGCAGGTCGTTGTCTTGAAGGCTGAGAAAGTGCAACGGCAGTCACAGCCATCTACAACTCATACTTCTGCCGATCTCGATGTGCCGCGGGAGTTGTATGAGATGTGGGTTCACGCTGAGGCTCAGCTCGATGTGTATAAGTGTTTGAAAGCCGATGGGAAAGTTTCCGAAGTAGAACTCGAGTTCATTCGTATTAAGGCCCATGCGGCCCGTGAAGCTTGTGGTTACGCCCCAGGTATGCCTGGTGGGGATGATGCTGATGATGATACGGACATGATCGCCTTCGATTCTTGGTATGATGATGAGTACGCCAATGGGGATGACGCGGCATAAAGTCATCGTACTTGGTTTTTGTTTTGTTTTGTTTTGCTATTTTTGTGAGGGCGTCTTTTGGGCCCTTTGTAAAAAGTATTGTAATTTGACAGTTGTAATGGAACAACTTCCTTTTTGCTATATATTTCTTGATTTGTGTTCTCTTTTCTTTTTTCTATGTGTTTCTTGATGAGATCGACATTCGACGTGATCGAATGTTGAAGATTTCGAACGAGGTCAAATATTAAGTAGTTTGAGCAGGGTCAAAGGTAAAGTAATTCGAGCGAGGTCGAATGTACAATGATTCGAGCGAGGTCGAATGTAATATAATTCGAGCGAGGTCGAATGTACAACGATTCGAGCGAGGTTGAATGTAATATAACTCGAGCGAGGTCGAATGTAATTTAATTCGTGTGAGGTCGAAAGGTCGAATGTAATATAATTCGAGCGAGGTCGAATGTAAAATGATTCGAGCGAGGTCCAATATAATATAATTCGAGTGAGGTCAAATGTGCAACGATTCGAGCGAGGTCGAATGTGCAACGATTCGAGTAAGGTTGAATGTAATATAATTCGAGTGTGGTCGAATGTAATTTAATTCAAGCGAGGTCGAATGTAACATAATTTGAGCAAGGTCGAATGTAATATAATTCGAGCGAGGTCAGATGTAAATGATTTGAGCAAGGTTGAATGTAACATGTAAAAAGACTTGGTGGAGAGTGAAGGTGCTGCTTTATTTCATTCATTGGAGAATATTACATGTTTCCATTTGTTTCATACATATATTGGAGAAGTTCCCATGTATCCAGTCCTTTAATCGTTCAGCTTGGAGAAGTAGTCGGTAGGTGGGGCGATGAAATATACTTGAACTTCGAGACGTCCCCTTTGTCGCCTCATTAAAAACCTCCCCGAGAAAACCCAGCTGGGACAAAACCTGGGTGAGGGAAAAAGAGTACGACGTGGAGGGCGTCTATTTTCAGAAGTTGAAGTATTTGAGGCAGGCGACGTTCCAATTGTTTTGTAGTAGCTTTCCTTCCATTGTTTCTAGTCGGAATGATCCTTTGTTTGTTGCTGCCGTGATTTTATATGGCCCGTCCCAATTGGTTCCTAGTTTGCCTTCTCTCGAATCTTTGCTTGCCTGTGTTTTGGCCTTGAGTACATAGTCTCTGTCTTTGAGAGTTCGTACTTTGGATTTTTTGTTGTAGTACCGTTCTGCTTGTTGTTTTTGGGCTACCATTCTTATGTAAGCCATGTCTCTTCGTTCCTCTGCTTCGTCGAGGTCTTATTTTCTATTCTCGTCGTTGCTTGATCCGCTATCATTGGAGTATCTCAAACTGGGTTCCCCGACCTCGACCGGTATCATGGCGTCAGTCCCGTAGACTAGTGAATATGGCGTTTCTCTAGTGCTTGTTTTTGGAGTGGTGCAATATGCCCATAATACTTCTGGTAGTAATTCTGGCCATAGTCCTTTGGCGGCCTCAAGATTTTTCTTCAAGATATTTAGTATTGTTTTGTTGGAGGCTTCAGCCTGACCGTTACCGGCAGTGTGATATGGCGTGGAGAGTATTCGCTTGATATGCTATTTTTCGAAGAACTCGACGGTCTTCTTTTCGATGAATTGGGGTCCGTTGTCGCAGTTGATTTCTTTGGGGATGCTGAAGCGACATATGGTGTTTCTCCATATGAATGCGATAACTTCATGTTTGCGTATTTGGGTGAACGCACCTGCCTCTACCCATTTAGAGAAATAGTTAGGTAAAACCAAAAGAAAACGTACATTATCTCACCCTGCTGGGAGGGGTCCGACGATGTCCATTCCCCATTTGTTGAACGACCATGGCGATGTAACAGAGTGGAGGTGTTCGCCCGGTTGATGTATCATAGGATCATACTTTTGGCATTGTTCGCACTTCTTGACGTAGTCGACGACTTTCTTCTTCATTGTGGGCCAATAATAACCTGCTCGGATTAGGCATCTAACGAGGGATTGATTGTCGGTATAGGCACCGGAATGGCCTTCCTGTACTTCCTCGAGCACGTATCTTATTTGATTCGGCCCTAGACATTTCGCCAAGGGCCTCCAAACGTCTTTGTATAGGTCGTGATTTATGATGTTGTACCTTGCCGCTTGCATTCGAAGCTTTTTGGCTTCCTTTTTGTATGTTGAGAGTACTCCTTCCTGCAAATATTATAATGCGGTTGGTCCAGTCCCAAGTCAAATTTACAGAGTGTATCTCGAGTTAGTCTATTGATGAGTGGAAGAGGGTGACCACGTTTTCTTTTGTAATGTTCTTGGTGGCTGCTGCTAACTTGGCAAGGCCATCCGCTTCGATATTTTGTGCTCGAGGTATCTGGTCGAGTTGACATTCATCGAATTCAGGCAGTAGTTTATGGATCTCTGCTTGGTACTTTTGTAGTCTCTACTCCTTATTTTGGAAAGTCCCTGTGACTTAGTTGACTACGAGTTGTGAGTCGCATCTGAGGACGACTCGTCGTGCCCCGTATTTGAGAGCTAGCTTAAGTACTGCAATTATGACCTCGTACTCGGCCTCATTGTTATTCATATCTGGGCACTGTATGTATTGGCGGATAATTTCGCATGTTGGGACCTCGAGTCAAGTCCCAGTCCATATCCTGATGCGTTGGATGCGCCATCGATGTATAGGACCCATAGGACGAGTAGCCCGGGGGATGCACGAGAAGTTTCATGCTCGACCTCGGGCATTATTTTGGCATTGAAATCGGCGACGAAGTTGGCAAGCACCTGCGATTTTATTGCTGTTTGCGGCTGATATGTTATATCGTGCTTGCTCAATTCTATGGCCCACTTGGACAATCTCCCCGACAGTTCGGGTTTATGTAGGATGCTTCGTAGGGGGAAGGTCATCACCACTGATATGGGGTTGCATTAGAAATAGGATCTAAGCTTTTGTGAAGCTATAACCAATGCTAAGGCCAATTTTTCGAGGTGGGGGTACCTCGTTTCGACGTCGACCAGGATTCTGCTGGTATAATAGATTGGAGATTACGTACCTTTATTTTTTGGGACCAACACCGCGCTTACCGCGACCTCTAATACGGCCAAGTATACCAGGAGGCGTTCGCCAAGTTCTGCTTTTGTGAGTAGTGGGGGCGAGGACAAGTATGCTTTTAGTTCTCTTAAGGCCTCAATGCCTTCTGAATTCAATTGGTTCCCGTTGTCCTTTTTGAGTACGTTGAAGAATTTTTGGCACCTGTCAGAGGATCGTGAGATGAACCTTGATAGGGCGACTATACGGCTCGTTAGTTTTTGCACCTATTTCTTGTTGGTTAATACTTCAAATATTCCCTTAATGGCTTTGATTTGGTCGGGGTTGACCTCGATGCCTCTTTGTGATACCAGTAAGCTGTCGCGCCCCCTCTTTCCCTCCACATCGGAAAATCGGGTTTATGACATTCTGGTACGGGACAACTCTTTCCTTTTGGGAAAGGGGTTTGTAATTTTGGAGAGTCGCCACCTAATGATTTAAGGCATATTAGGACGCCTATAGGGTTCATTTCTATGTGTTTGGCTAAGCTTATAAGCTGGTCAAACTCGCTTATAAGCACTTTTTGGCTTATCTACGCGTTTGTTAAATTAAAAGTGCTTATAAGTTAAGTGCTTATAAGCTAAAAATAAACCAAAAACCATAAGTTGGTCTCCCCCAACTTATCAAATTTCAGCTTATAAGCACTTTAGATTTGACCAAAATATTTACTATTCTATCCCTAAAATAATTCTTTTTAAACAAAACTCTTCGTATACCCAATTCTTCAACTGCTTATTATTAATTTCAGCACTTTTATCCAAACACGTAACTGCTTATTTTTTAAATCAGCTTCAGCACTTAAAAGTGCTTTTCAGCACCTAATGCTTATCAGCTACTTAAATCAGCTAAGCCAAACGGGCTCTATGTTTAATAACCAGAGATAGGGTAAGGGCTTGAAATTATCCCAAGGGGAAGGTGTTAGGCACCCCTCAGGATCCACTAGTATGGTTCCTGGCCAGACAATTTTTATGAATTTGTACAATTAGCAAATAGGCAAGTATTGGCTCAAATAGTAGTGGATTTAAGTTTGAATACACATATGTAAGAAAACAACTAAAAAGAGGCGAGATTTTGAAAAGAGTTACAATTTAAACATACTTGAGAATGTAAAAGGGAAGGGGGGTCCTAGGTTTGTTTATGATATAGATCACGTCAATGCAATACCCGGTATGACACTCCTCAAAAGAGGGGCTACACATAGTATTAATGCACCGGTCATCATATCCATATCTACCCTTTCCCACCCCGTAAAGGTAATTAGAGCGATGATTGGTCTTGACTCTTATTGCATACTGCTACCCGTCCCTTCCTATCAGTCCCGGAGGAATTTTAGGATTCCTATTCCTATAAGAAGGAGGTTCTAGGCAGACCTCAAGTTTAAAGGTAAAAATGCTAAAGCGACATACAAAACATATAAGACTGCAATTAGGGGGAAACATGTAAGCAGATAGAAGGCTCAGTTATACCTCCGCAAACAGTGCACATAGACAACACGACTTATACACAGTTAAGGTCTGAATTTAAAATACTAAAGTAGAGTGTTTAAGTTGTTGAAGCAGAACCAAATTTATTACATAACTCAGATAAGAAGTACGAATCAGGTCTGCCTGCTGGTTGTAACAGTTAATAATTAAACAAAGGCAATTCCAATTTTATTTAAGTAATTACCTAAGGCTTGCCTAGGCATAAGCAGTATACAGAAGTTATTCAACATTATAAAAAAACGGTTTGGAGCTTATTATTATTACCTAAACATGTTGTTCTAGGTGTTCAACACATAGAATTATTGCCAGTTGATTGTAAAAATTGAGTAAAATTATTTTATTCTTTTTTATGCATTCATAGTTAACCTAAGCATGCTTAAGCGATTATAAATGAAATCCTAAAGACATGGAATCTAATGTACAGAGATGCAGGATGATGTATATGTAGAATCCTAAGCAGGATTTCTATATGCACAAATATTACAGCGTTTAAACATGATTTCTAGAATATGCAGAGATGATACGTTTGTTAGTGTTGTTTAGCCTAAAACACGATCTTTAAGTATGCACGGCAGTAGGGACATGATCGCAGAGAACATCGATTATTAACACATTTAACGCAGGATTTTCCAAGTGATATGATAGTGAAATGGACAATGTGAAAACAGTAAGTGTAAGTCCTAGGGAGCATGATCTGTAATGCATGAAATGAGTCCTAAGCATGGTTTCTATTGCGCAAGTAGGAATATACACCTAATAATATGTTTTCTACCCTTTTGAGAACTAAAGCATGCATAGTCACCCCTTCTCTTTCCACTATCCATCCCTAGAGTTGTTTACAAATTATTACAGACCATGTGATTGAATTACATAAGACATGCAAAAAAATAAGAAGTTACAACCATAGGAAGCCTGATTTTGACTTGCTTTCTGAGTTATGTAATAACCACTTCAAATGCCAATATTGTTCCAGAACCTTTTCAATATCTGGGTGTGCCAGAGTTCCCTAAGGACCTCAAAGGATCCCAAGCAGTGCTCACACCCAGATTACATAACCAAGACAGAGTGAGTGCAGTGTGGAAGGGCCAGCTCTTATGTGTCCAAGTTCAGAGGGAGCTCAAGGGTCCCAAGGCAAGGCTCACACAAAAGGGGCAGAACCTAGTACTCTAAGAATATAGTGAAAGTGCAGAACACGTGTTGAAAGGGATTTGTTTAAAAACTGGACTGGCAGTCCATTCTAAAAGTAATCAGTAACAGAGGTGATTGAAAGCAGTTGTAGTAGTAAACAAAACTCAAACTCCCAAGATAGGATCACACACAGAATCAGTAATCACACAAGGGGGCAAGGGATTTGGGACACACAGACATTTGACTGTAAACACATAACCTCATCAATGGTCTTAGGACTAGTTGGACATGCACAACAATAGCTGATACTAGCATAATTACAGACTAGTCAGAAAGAACATAAGCACATTGAAGGGATATGGACTTGGGATTCATAGGATGGCAAGTACACAATAAATTACTGACAAAGTATGCCTCGAAACACACATAGGGGAGTGCATTAATCTAAAGGGGAAGGGGAGACATTATAGCATGCTGGTAATGTAACTTGACTGCAAGTTTCACAACAGAAACACAAGCAGAAGTAGACCAAAAATGGGAGAAATTGAAACAATTAAAGAAGCATGTTGTTGTTGAGGCTTTAAAAATTAAACTAGGACATACCAGTTCAGAAAGCAAAGTGCAGAAAGGTAAAGCAAGTAGGATTTCATAGTCTAGCCTTGGCTTTCAACCGGCTAGACAAAGTAGTAGCACATGTAGTAGTACAGAAAGAGAGAGTTTTGAGTATGTAAGTGTGTGTTCTGAACTCAGTTGTTCGTCTATTTAGAGAACAGAGGGTATGATATTTATAGCTTTGAAAACGAATAGAAAATAAGGTAACAAGTATTGACTGATCATAATTATAGAAATAATACAAACTAGAATTAATTAAAGACCCGGACTCCCTTTAATAAGGGAGTCATAGTTCAAACGGTACAAGTTGTATCAAATAAGGAAAATAAATGTTTGCAAGACTGATTTTGCCATAATAGAAATAGTAAAACATGATCCATGTAATAGGGACTAAGTACAGAATATTTTTAAGTAAGGAAAGTATAATAACAACATATTGTGCACATAAATAGGCAGATTACAAATTGATTTTAAAAAATTAGTTCAAAGAATCACGGATGAGATTGAAAATCACAAGGAATCAGTACTATCCAAGGAAAGCATCACAAAAGTAAGGAAGCAATTTTTGAAAATCAGTATAAGAGTTACAAGGAAAATACACAGAATCAAAGGTGTAGACATAAGGGGATCATACAGAATCACCATAAATTGTGTGAGCAACCAGTAAAACAAATGGTCGGACCTATAAATAATACGGTTTCGGACAAAATCAAAGAAACCTTAAGAACAAATCAAAATGAGAAGCACAAGAGCATATAGAAAACACATAAAGCTTAGAAGGTTCATAATAATCATGCAAACATACTGCAAACAAATCCAAACTTCGAATCGAACCCAGAAGTATTAAGGTTTCTTGACAAAAAATCAATCGATCTAAAAGGAAAGACTCATGTACCGTTTAAACATACTAAAACCACAGTAATTAGAAAGAAATCGTTTTTTGCAAAAAGGGTTTTGAAACCCTAGTTTGAAAAAATAGAGAACTGTTTGAAATCGGAGAAACATTTTTAGGTAAACAAGTGAAAACCTTAAGAATCCCATACATCCATCACAGATCTAAAAAGATCGGAGGATTTTAGCTAGGTTTTTCAAAGAAATAAAAGAGATGACGAAAAGATAGGTTAAAACCCATGGATTCATCTAGATCGAAGACAGATCTTAAAGAAAAGTAAAAGATCTCAAGGGCTAGGATTTCAGAGAACCCAAAAGAGGATGAGAAAACTTTGAAAAGTTACCGATCTAGTTGGAAAGGCCATGGATCTGACTCAAACGGCTGTGGATGGCCGGAAAAAACCAGAGATAGAAGTTGAGCCAGGACTGGACCAGATCTCTTCGAGATCTGTCCATGAAATCACACAAGCGGGCCACCGGAATATGTAGGAGACAAGCACACGCCTCAAACAACCATGAGAGTCCATGGATTGGGTGAGGGTTGAAGGGGATTAGGGTGGATTTGGGTGGCGGCGACTAGGGTTTGAGTGAAGTTGCAGAGAGAGTTGGAGAGGAAGGGAATTCAAGGGCGGCGGGTTGGTGAGAATGATTTAGGTTAGGGTGGTCGTTTGGGTTAAAAAAGGTAAGGGTGAACAGTGGCCGTTGATCTCCGTGATCATCGACCCAGATTAAATAGGGTAGGTGGGGATCCGGGTTTGGGTAGGATTGAAAAGGGTTAGGGGTGGGTTTTAATTGGGAATTGGGTTGGGAAATTGTGGTCTAATTTGGGTTATATTTGAAAGCCAAATGTGGCTACGAGTTAAATAGCCACTTTTCCCTTTTAGTATATAAAAATAGAAAATAATTTTCTAAAAAATAAATTCAAAGCACTAAAATGATTTATAATACATAATTAACAATATAAAAATACAAGACTCAATTTTATGAATATAAAACACAATTAAACCTTAAAATGGCTAATATTACAATTATGTGCAATTTAGCTTTAAAAATACTAAATGAAATTGTAAAAAATATGTAAAAATTACTTTAGCCATATTTTGGAATAAATATAAAAAACCAATAGATGAATTATCAAAATAGTAAATTTTGGAAATAATTATTGGGATCTTACGGATAAAAAAAAGGGAAATAAATCAATTAAATTTTTTTTAAAATTGTGGAAAAATAATAAAATCCTTGTACATGCTTATATATATATATATATATATAAATGATGACAAATTTTGTATATATATATGCTATTTTGAAGCTATTTTGCATATTAAAAAATATATAGTGAAAAATTGGGTATCAACAACTGCCCCTCTTTACCCGGGAAGAATGAAAGAGTTTCCGGGTAAAGAAATGATGACAAATTTTGTATATATATATGCTATTTTGAAGCTATTTTGCATATTAAAAAATATATAGTGAAAAATTGGGTATCAACAACTGCCCCTCTTTACCCGGGAAGAATGAAAGAGTTTCCGGGTAAAGAAATGATGACAAATTTTGACCGAGCAAAACGGTTTGAGGAGGATTAGGCCGCACCCTGGCTTCTGAGTTGCCTATATATCTCTGATTTTACAGGAATCAGGCCGTATGTAGTTCAGGATCCATTGGCGGATTATACTGATGAAGACTTTTCAAGAACGGACGCAATATCTAGGCCGGGTGACTGGACGACTTGCGGGAATGGTTAGGTTTGATAAGGCTGCGGGAACTGGAGCGGGATCGCTCCTGCCGGGATGGTCGTTGCTCGCCGGTTTACCTGCAATTAGAAATAATACAAGTGTACAATGTGCATAAATTTAAACATGATGCAAATTATTATCGGACCATGAATGTTGTCTTTGGATGGTTAGGATGACGTCTTTAGACCATGATGTCCTAGACCATGAAGCGTATGATAAAGGATTCACAGGCCATGAAATGATGCTCTCGGGCTATGAGGATGGTGCCTCCGAACCTTGACGCCTTTGAATAATGATATGCAAAAGATTGAAAGAGATCCTCAGGCCATGACATGGTGTTCTCGGGCTATGAAGATGGTGCCTCCGAACAATGACGCCTTTGGATGAGTTGGCGATGTTTCAGCCTATGAAGGATGCAGTGGTATGATGCGGACAAGACAGAGCTTAGTCTTGCGAATTGAAGGGCAGAACTTAGCCCGTAAGAAAAACGAGATAAATAGTCCTTAGTTTCGAAGAAGATTGGAGGCAGAGCTTAGCCTCGGAAGGTTGAATGATAGCCTTATGCAAAGATGCGAATGCAGACGGAGGTAGAGTTTAACCTCGGAAGGCAGAATGGTAGCCTTATGCAATGCAGATGGAGGTAGAGCTTAACCTTGGAAGGCAGAATGGTAGCCTTATACAAGTTGGAAGGCAGAATAGTAGCCTTATGCAGATACAGATGGAGATAGCGTTTAGTCTCGGAAGGAAGAATGATTGCCTTATTATGAGCACGTGATTTTTGCCCTATGTGAGAATTACTCCCAAAAATTCAAAATAAAACAATTTTCCTTTGTGTGCAATTTTGAGAATTTTCGTGGCATTTTTGGATAATTATTTGTATTTGTCTGTGCATGTTTATTTATTAGATTAATAAAAAATATAAAATATGTCGCATTTGCATTTAGGATTTAATTCTACAATTAGGAGCAATTAAGTTTGTTTTACAAGAACAAAAATCATAAAAATAATGTAAGTCGTAGTTTTAGTATTTAATGTCCAAATTGTGTGATTTTATCGTCAATTGCTATGTAATTGTATCTTAATTGTTAATAGTTAATTAGTACTTTTATATATTATTTTAGTTCTATAGGTTAATTTAGAATTTTTAGAATTTTAGTTTTATTTTAAGAAAAGAAAGAAAAAGAAGCAATGGAAATAAAAGAAGAAGAAAATCGGATTGGGCCTTTTCTTCAATTTTAAACCACAGGCCCAAAGAACCAAACCCCCACCGGGTCGACCCGACCTGGTCTACCTCATAACCCCAAACAACCACCCCTCTCCTTCCATTTTTCATTTTTTTCAACCCCCCAAAACCCTAAACACCCGCCCCCTCTTCTTTCTCCTTCTTCTTCGAACCCACCTCCCATGGCTGCCTTCTCCTTCATCTTTGTCGAGCTCCAGCCAGTCTGCCATGGCCATTGTTCTTCTTCCTCGTCAGCTCCAGCTGACCATCGACCACCCTCACGTCCAGCAGCAACCAAGCCACAAATAGCAGGCCTGGCGGCGCGCTGCTGCTGCTGCTGCTTCACCTATCCGTGAACGACCCTCTCTCACGCTGCTTCACCCCTCGTCCCAAACGACCACCAGCCCCTGCTACTTCACACGGCTCCTGAGGTTTCCTCTTCTTCTCCAAACTACCATGGCTACTGCTCAACACGCACACACAGTCCGGCGACAATCTCAAACGGCCCCACCCCTCCATTCCCGTCGACGAACCACCATAACCCAACATCCAGCTCCACCATGACCATGTCTCTCTCCAAACCACCATGCCTGAGCTTCGTCTTCAACACCCTCATGACCAACAGCTCTGTCACACGCACACACACAGTACGTCGAGGTTCCGTTCTAGTCCGTGTTTGCTAGTCAAGCGTCGAAGTTGTGTTTCATCGGAAGTTCAACATTGTTCGACGTCGGATCGTTAGCATAAAGGTCATCCATAGTTCGTTCACGGATTTTTGTTGCTTGTTCTTTGGTTTCGTTTTAATATGTGGTTTTAGTTTTGAACATTTTCGCATGATATTCCTACTACATATTTGTTGAAATTGTGTGTGTGTGCATTTTGGATGACTTTTCTACTATTTTGGGTTCGATTGATGCTCAAGTTTAGTGATTGAAATCTACTCGTTTGTTCCGTTAAGTTTGTTCTGATATGAATCTGACTCTGTTGTTAATTCATGAACGTTGTCGATTAGGGGTTTGTTTGGCGAGTTTGTTTAATCAGAGTTTGATTATTAATTGGAAATTGATTAGATAAATTGGTTATAGCTGCTAAAGTTTGGTTAATTGATTAGGAAGATTGGATATAGCTGATGGGGTAGAATGGTAATTTCAGTAGTTTCAGGGGCATTTTCGGGATTTTAAGTTTTAAAAAATGATTAATTTGAGTGCTCCGTCCACTAGGCATTAATAATATTAAAATAATACCTAGTGGGGGACAAGACATGTGGTAGTGGGAATTAATACATTATTTAATACATGGTGGGGGACAAGACATGCGGTAATGGGCAATAATGCATTGTTTAATATAGTGGGGGACAAAACATGTGGTAGTGGGAACTAATACATTTGTTTAATATAGTGGGGAACAAGGCATGCAAGTGTGGGGAACAAAACATAATGGTATGAAAAGATTAAAAAAGGATTGATTAAAATATGTTGCCCATACCTGTTTTGGGTTATATATAGAGTCACTTAGGACAGATTTAGGGGCGGAATTTTTGAAGAGAGTTTGGGGCTGGTTTTTGGAGAAAGAAAAATGAGTTCTCTTTCAGTTTTTTTCCAGAGAGTCTAGGCTGGATATTTAACATTTAAAAGTTCAGTAATTTGAGGAACTAGTACTGTTGCGGTTTCAATTGGTTCTTCCTGAGTTTGCTATTGGTTATAGGCTACTGTTTCATTGGTGGTTGTTGTTTAGTCTTTTACAAACTTTTGAGGTTGTTCTTTCGAGCTTGTTTGGTTTTCTTCAAATTTTTCTGAGCCTCGAATTTGGTTTGAACTGTTGTTGTTGGGTTGCTGTTGTTTTGCTGTGTTACTACTGTTGCTGACTGCTCCTTCATCTTCTTGTATTTCCATTATCCAGGTACATGTTCTAAAGCTCTCAAATTTAATGGAAAGGAAGTAAAGAGTTGTTGGAATGGATTTCCGAAAATAACTATTTCTTTGTGTTTAATTTGATGTATAAGCAGTAGTTCACTTGATATTTCATAGTATGTATTGGAATGATTTTGAAATGCATAACTGGACTGATTGAATCTATTTCTACAAACATAAAATATCAATTGTAACTAATCTTAGTTGGTGATTACTAGTTATGAAATATAGTGTAGTTAATTCTTTTTTTTTTTCAGTAGTCGCGTAATAGTTTCAAATAGGTTATGCCACGAAACAGGTTCAAATAGTTCATGGAAATCAGCATGTTGGGTTAATAGGTCTAATTCTGAAATCGCGAGTTCACTTGAGTAAATAACATCATTTTAAATAGCAATGTAAATAATGTTAGTAACTAATGTTAGTTCTCGAATGTTAGTGATTAATGTTAGCTTGATGTCAGTTTTAAGCATTGATGCATTTTTCAACAAACCGTAAAAAGAGCTCAAAAATGGCTTTGTATTCCACATAGGTTAACTCCAATAATCCAATTCATATAATAAAGCTAAAGTTGAACTGGATCGAAATGGTAGCTAGTTTGTTAATATTTACAACGACAGGCGGCGGACCTTAAGTTAGGTGGCGGGTTCAAACTAGAAGGTGTTTCCTTTTGTTTGGACGCGGACTTGAATTCGAAGCCCGAACTTTTAATGCTAATTGATTAAGATTTTTCTTTATTCTTAGAGACCAATAAATAGAAAATCATAGTCGCTTTAGGATATCCTTGAATAAAAAATGAGATGGGCCTCACCGAATAAAAAATACAAATTGGGGGGCCCTCAATAAATATTTCTTTTAAAATGCTTAGACTTAGGGACGTGTCATTTGGAAAAATTTCACGGCCTTCCCCAAAAGATAACAACGCGCAAGTCACTTCCAGCACGCTTTAAATAATTTACTCTCTTAAACTCGGGTGCACATTTATGTGACCCAAATCCAAATCTCAACGAAGTCGAAATGTGTCGTTAATCACGGGTACATTGATTGTGACGTGGTTCGAGATGCATTTCCATGACGTTGCAAATTCCTTTAAAAAATAATGAATGAGACGAGCCTCGACAAACAAGAATACACAAACTGCGGGGCCCTCAACGGACAGTTATTTCAAATGCTTAGATTTCGAGACAGGCCGCATAGCGAATTTTACGGTTTTTCTCAAAATAACAACGCGTTAGTATATTTAGGCGTGTATTTAATAATGTTATCTTCCTAAACTCGGGTGCACATTTATGTGACCCAAATCCAAATCTCAACGAAGTTGGAACGTATCAAAAATTGCGGGTACATTTATGTGGCACAATTCGAGATGCATTCTCACGACGTCGCAATTCTTTGAATAAATAATAACAAAAGCGGTAAACAGTTAAAATTTGCACATAGGTTCATAGTTGTATAAAATCAGATAATTAAGCCGAATATGACAGTTGAGCGACCGTGCTAGAACCATGAAACTCGGGAATGCCTAACACCTTCTCCCGGGTTAACAGAATTCCTTATCCGGATTTCTAGTGCGCAGACTGTTAAACAGAGTCATTCTTTTCCTCGATTCGGGATTCAACCGGTGACTTGGGACACCACAAATCTCCCAAGTGGCGATTTTGAATCTTTAAATAAAATCCCGTTTCGATTGTCCTTTAATTTGAAAAACTCCCTTTACATATACCCTTTGCGGGGTGCGGCTGAAAAAGGAGGTGTGACACTTATGCAATGTATATGGAGGTAAAGCTTAACCTCGGAAGGCAGAATGGTAGCCTTGTGCAAGTTGGAAGGCAGAATAGTAGCCTTATGCAGATGCAGATGGAGACAACGTTTAGTCTAGGAAGGCAGAATGATAGCCTTATGGAATACAAATGGAGGTAGAGCTTAATCTCGGAAGGCAGAATGGTAACCTTATGCAAGAAATAAGATAACAAATGACAGTAAAGTTTTCTTAGCTGATATCAAATTGCGGCGTTGTGATTACTGGGAACATACGGAACATCAATGGTGTGTACTGATAGCAAACGTTGGTAAGTGCAACGATTTTGAGAGTCGTATTCTTGAACAATGTTTGTTCCATGGGCGTACAGTATGTTTAATGATTTTGCAATCCTAGTGCCTGCATCCAAAGAAAAATCATGAGTTTTGCAAGGGGGAAGGTTAGTCCGTATCCTCGCTGGCTTTTGCTTGACTCGTTCGGCTTTGATCTGGTGATACCGTCTGTATCATTGGGGTAGCGTTGCTAAACAAAGCAGTTTCAATAATAATCATACATGATTTTGTAAAAGTATGACATAAATGTATAATTAAAAATAACCTTTTTAGATAAACCGCCGACTGTGACACAATTTGGGACATCACAACCTCTCCTGCTACAGAATTTTGAGGATCCTCCTCAAAATTCTGACCCAGTTTGATGGGTTGGCGCTTCTAACTGTTGCTCGTGCGACGGTTGGCTGAAATTACTTCGAAATTTTAAGGGTCCTCCTCAAAATTCTGCCCCAGTTTCCAATTGCGGGGGGGGGGGGGGGGGGGGAAATGAAATTTTTATTGAATTGTGACCGAACTCATAGGGCTGCCTACGTATCCCCTCTTAAACGGGAATCGGGTCAGGCGTAGTTCAATTTACATCATACAAGGAAAGCATAAAGATTACACATATTAACGCTTGACTACATCTGAATTAATCGGCTTTGGCCAGACTTCTCTGTCCATTACTGCGAGTATGAGGGCTCCTCCTGTCAGAACTCGGTGAACCATGTATGGAGCCTGCCAGTTTAGAGAGAACTTCCCTTTGGCTTTATCTTGATGCGAAAAAAATTTCTTTAACACCAGCTGCCCCGGTGTGAACTGTCTTGGCTTGACTCTTTTGTTGAAGGCTCTGGACATTCTGTTCTGATAGAACTGACCATGGCAAACTGCATTCATTCTCTTTCCGCCTATAAGGGCTAGTCGCTCATAACGGCTCTTTGCCCACTCTGCGTCGTCGAGCTCGGCTTCTTGTATGACTCTTATGGAAGGAATTTTCACCTCAGCGGGAATGACAGTCTCTATACTGTAACCAGCATGTAGGGGGTTACCCCGGTTGATGTGCGGACTGTGGTGCGATACCCCAATAAAGCAATTGATAACCTCTCGTGCCACTATTTATGCTTTTCTATCATCTTCCTCAATATCTTCTTGATATTCTTGTGCAGCTTCTACAACTCCATTCATCTGAGGCTTGTAGGCTGTGGAATTCCTGTGTTTGATCTTGAAAGTTTCACACATAGCTTTCATCAAGTCACTGTTGAGGTTGGAGCCATTATCAGTAATGATTGACTCTAGAATCCCGAATCGATAAACAATACGATCGCGGACAAAATCTACCACGACTTTCTTAGTTACTGCTTTGTAAGATGATGCTTCGACCCATTTGGTGAAATAGTCGATGGCTATTAGGATAAACATGTGTTCGTTGGAAGCGGCATGCTCGATTGGTCCAACAACGTCCATTTCCAAGGCGGCGAACGGCCACGGTGAGCTTGTTGTGTGAAGCTCGCTTAGAGGTACCTTTATCATGTCTGCATGTATCTGACAGTGGTGGCATTTCCAGACATACTGGATGCAGTCTGTTTCCATAGTCATCCAAAAGTAACCAGCTCGGAGTATCTTCTTTGATAAGACGAAACCGTTCATATGTGGACCGCAAGTCCCAACATGAATTTCCTCTAGTAGCCTGGATGCTTCCTTTGCGTCGACACATATTAATAATCCTAAATCGGGAGTCTTCCTATATAGGGTTCCTCCACTATGAAAGAAGTTGTTGGACAATCTCCGAAGTGTGCATTTCTGAGTAGGATTTGCAAGCTTTGGGTACTCTCCTTTTGCCAAATATTCCTTGATATCATGAAACCAAGGCTTTCCATCTGCTTCTTCTTCAACATGGGCACAGTAAGCTGGCTGATTATGGATTTTCACTGGAATGAGATCAATGAAATTCTTGTCGGGATGTTGTGTCATAGATGATAGGGTAGCCAATGCATCGACGAACTCATTTTGGATTTTAGGAACATGCTAGAATTCCGTTTCCGTGAATCTCTTTCTCAATTCCTGTACATGATGCAGATACAGGAGTATCTTGGAGTTCTTTATTGTCCATTTTCCTCGTACCTGATGTATGAGCAAGTATGAATCTCCATTCACTAGCAGTTCTTGAACGTTCATGTCAATGGCCATTTTGAGTCCTAAGATGCAGGCTTCATACTCGGCCATATTGTTAGTGCAGGGGAACATGAGTTTGGCAGACACTGGATAATGCTGACCGGTTTCTGATATTAAGACTACTCCTATTCCAACTCCTTTGAAGTTTGCTGCTCCATCGAAAAACATTCTCCAACCGTCATAGGATTCTGCAATGTCTTCTCCTATGAATGATACCTCTTCATCAGGAAAATACGTTTTCAGGGGTTCGTATCCTCCATCCACGGGGTTTTCAGCAAGGTGGTCTGCCAGTGTCTGTCCCTTGACTACTTTCTGAGTTACGCAAATAATGTCGAACTCACTCAACAGGATTTGCCACTTGGCTAGCTTGCCAATGGGCATGGCCTTCTGAAAGATGTACTTCAAAGGATCTATTCTCGATATGAGATACGTAGTATAGGTCACATGTGATTTTTTACCCTCCCAAGATTTTTATATTTTAGCAAGTAAATATTTAGTTTAGGCCTAATATCGCTATTTCAGCTAATTTTGACTCTTTTACTTTATTTCGTCACAAAAATAAAAATTACAAAAAAATATTTTAGTTTACGTATATTTAGTAAATTTAAATGAAAAATATACAAAAATAGTACCTTATTTTTATATAATCTTGAAAACACAAAAATAATTTTATGTTTTATAGTTTAGTTCAATTAATTAAAATTAGTTTTATATTTTTATATTATAATTGTACATAATTTTAGAAGGAGGAATTAGTTTTAGGTTGATTCATCCCGTCTTTATAAATCGTGCAGTCCATTTTTTAGTCTTTGGCCCAACTCCCTAGCCCATAATTCCTAGGCCCATACCCCTAACCTAATCCCTACCCCTATATAATAGTATCTAACACCTAAAATAAGGGACATCCTAAAGATTGATCCGCCGTTTCTCAAAAGGGACGAGACAAAAAGCCAAAACAAAAAAAGAAAATGGCCTGACTTCCAAAAATGGTCCGCCGTTGCCACTAAAATCAGAGGTCATCGTTTCCAAGCTAAAAAGCAAGGCTGCTCCTTCAAAAAAATGGAGGACCTCCTTCCAGCTTCTTCTTAATAGATAACCCAAACGACCTCTGCTCTTTCCTTGGATCTCACACCAACGAGCCCTTTTCTTCTAAAAAACAAAAACAAACTCAAAAACCAACCTTAGCAGCAACAAAAGACCTCTAAAAATCAGTTCAAACCAGCTTTTTCTTTCTCCCTAAATAGCAGGAAACCCGTCCTAATAAGCTTAAAAGAAAACGCATCTTGGACAGGCGCATTTGGATTTTTCGTCGCCGGTCGACGTCGCTAGTCTGAGGTTCCATTGGAGGTCCTGACCGCTGGTCGATTTTTTCCGATTTCTGAATATTCAGAGATGGTTCACCATTGAAATTGCAATTTTGAGGTCCATTTCTCTTAACCCGTTCTTAATTAATGTGATGCACTTTTGATGCCTTACATGTTTTAATGATGAAGAAAGAATTTGATATTTTCTAAAGTGTTTACTTCATTGCTTATGTGTGTCTATATTTTTCAAGACGGGCAATTAGCATGTTTAATCTTGTCTTAATGTTATTTCTGTTTTATTGGTTTGATTTGTTTTTTACTCTTTTTCATTTACCAGTAGTGTTAATTTCGAGTGGCAGTGAGTTTGTTGTTAGGAGAAAAATCGAGATTTTGGGCAAAAGGACAATTGGTTTGGGATTGGTTGTTGATGAAAATTTTCATTTCCATTAAATGGAAAATTAGCCAATACGTGACAGATCACGTGAGTTGGAATAAGAGTTCTAATATGGACATTCACAACTAATTTGCTTATTTTTTTTCCACAATGAAATACATAACTTTGAACAATCTCAAATTAGCTTTAGGACAATAATCATGAACATTTGTAGTTTGCTTTAAATTGAATACAATTCTTTTAAAATAAGTCGAGGCATTCCATGCCAAATAAAACCCCAAAATCCATGGCCCTCACTTAATTAATTTTAATCCTTTAGAAATCGAGGTGTGCCATTTAGTTGAATTTTCCATGTCCCTCACAAACTTGAAAGTGCATAGTTGCTTTAGGCGCTTAATTTAAATTAACTTCCTTAAACTCGGGTGTGCATTTCATGTGACCCAAATCCAAATCTCAACAACGCTAAATAAAATGTGTCATGGGCCGCAGGTGCATTTCATGTGGCGAGGTTCAAGACGTGTTTTAGTTCTTTCCTAAAATTAATTAAAAGTGGTTTTTTTTTAAGTTAGAAATGCACATAGGTTCAAAAGTGTTTTAAAATCAGATAATTAGGCCAATTATAATAGTTGAGCGACCGTGCTAGAACCACGGAACTCGGGAATGCCTAACACCTTCTTCCGATTTAACAGAATTCCTTACCCGAATTTCTGTGTTCGCATACTGTAATACAGAGTCAATCTTTTCCTCGATTCGGGATTCTAAATCGGTGACTTAGGACACCATAAATTATCCCAAGTGGTGACTCTAAATTTTTAAATGAAATAATCTCATTTCGATTGTCACTTTAAGTTTGAAAAAACTCCATTTATATACCCTTCGGGTGGTAAAAAGGAGGTGTGACAATAGGCACAGAAGTAATGTCTCAGCTTCTAAGCTACCCAAGTCAAAGCACAACATGTGCGTTTCAATAGAGAATATCGGGCCTCGTACGAGGTGAACTTCTTACTGAAATAATAGATGGCTTGTTCCTTCCTCCCCGTTTCATCATGCTTCCCTAGAACGCAGCTGAAAACTCCATCTAATACTGCAAGGTAGATAAATAAGGGTCTACCTGGCTCGGGCGGGACTAAGACTGGCGGTGTTGACAGGTACTCCTTGATTATGTCAAAGGCCTTTTGGCAATCATGGGTCCATTTGGTAGCCGCGTCCTTCTTCAACATCTTTAAAATTAGCTCACAGATAACTGTAGATTGTGCTATGAATCGGCTGATGTAGTTAAGTCTCCCCAAAAAACTCATTACATCCTTCTTGTTCTTTGGTGGTGGTAGTTCTTGAATGGCTTTGACTTTTGATGGATCCAGTTCTATTCCTCGGTGAGTCACAATAAACCCAAGCAATTTCCCAGCAGGAACCCCAAATGCGCACTTTACGGGGTTTTGTTTCAGGTTGTACCTTCGCGGTCTATTGAAGAATTTCCTCAAATCTTCCATGTGTTCAGTGGCTTTCTTGGATTTGATGATAACATCATCCACATATACATCTATCTCCTTGTGTATCATATCATAGAAAGGGGTAGTCATGGCCCTCATGTAGGTGGCCCCTGCATTCTTCAGGCCAAATGGCATCATCTTGTAACAGTACACTCCCCATGGCATGATGAAAGTCGTTTTCTCAGCATCTTCCTCATCTGTCCAGATCTGATGATAACCTGCGAAGCAATCTACGAATGATTGTAACTCATGTCTGGCGCAATTGTCAATTAGGATGTGTATATTCGGTAAAGGGAAGTCGTCTTTTGGACTGGCCCGATTGAGATCCCGGTAGTCGACACAGACTCTAACCTTCCCATCCTTCTTTGGCACTGGCACAATGTTGGCTAACCATGTCGGGTATTCCACTACCCTAAGAACCTTAGCTTTGATCTGCTTGTTGACTTCTTCCTTGATTTTCAAACTCATATCAGGCTTGAACTTTCTGAGCTTTTGCTTTACCAGTGGACACATTGGATCGGTTGGCAGTTTGTGGGCTACAATAGACGTACTCAGACTAGCCATGTCATCATACGACAAGGCGAATATGTCCTCATATTCTTTTAGAAATTCTGTATATTCTTTCTTCTCTGATGGCGATAGGTGAATGTTGATTCGTGTTTCCTTGATATTTTCTGCATGTCCTAGGTTGACAATCTCGGTCTCGTCCAGGTTGGACTTAGGTCTGTTCTCAAAGTTCTCCACTTTTTTGACAATCTCGTCAGGTATGTCATCTTCCTCTGAATTAATGTTCGTTTGTTGCGTTGTCTCATTGCATGTCACAGTCATTGGTTCATCAAGACAAGTAATAGTAATGTTGTATACGTAAAGTAATGAGAGAAAACGATAGCGATAAGTGTTGATTCATAAGAAAAGTCAAAATGCTTTTGATAAATTGCATAACTGATTTGAACATTGAAGATCTTATTGCGGTAAAGTAATTGAAAATGCGGAAAGAAAATCATTTTGTAAAAATAATGGATAACGCTTGTTTTAGCCATGCTACCCCGAGGCACGTCAGGCTTTGGTTGTCCTGATGGTCCAATTCTTGAGATAGGCCCCTCTGCTCACATCCTGTATGGAAGGGCCTTCCTCCCCCTCCTCCTCGAGAATAATACAACAGTCCATATCATCGTCCTCTAGAAACAAGTTCTTCACTGCTGCAAGTGTTTTTCTTCATCTGACCCATAAATAATGTCGGCCAGTTGGAAGGTGTAACGACCCGAACCGTAGTTTCCTATATTGTCGTCCCGTATTCCCCGTTAAATGCTTATTCATGTTTCAGTATGTGTACTTGGTGAATTTGAGTCAATTCGGATCGAGTTTGGTATGAAATGGGACAATTAGTCTCTTAAAGGAAGAATTAGTTTGGAAAAGTCAACCGGACGTTGACTTGTGAGTTAGAGGGCTCAAAATTGAATTCCGATGATTTGGTTAGTTTCGGGGGATGATTTAAGGCCTAGGAGCACAATCGGAATTAATTTTCAAGGTCTGATGAAGAAATTAGCTCATTTTGGCGAAGTTAGTATTTTGGCGATTTCTGGTTGATAGGTGAAATTTTGATCCAACGGTCGGAATGGAATTTCAAGAATTTCTATAGCTTCGTTATGTCATTTTGGACTTGTGTGCAAAATTTGAAGTCAATCGGACATGATTTGATAGGTTTCGGCATCGGAAATAGAAGTTGGAAATTCTAAAGTTCATAAAACTTGGATTGGAGGTTGATTCATGATTTTAGCATTGTTTGATGTGATTTGAGGCCTCGAGCAAGTCCGTAATGTATTTTGGGACTGGTTGGTATTATTGGTCGGGGTCCTGGGGGCCTCGGGTGTGTTTCGGATGCCCAACGGGTCATTTTTGGAAGATTTTTGCCGTTTTGAGCATAAATGTAATGATCTAAAGGTTCATTTTTAGTTCTAGAGATCCAAATTTGATTTCGAGACTTCTAGAATTTAAATCATGAATTATAGGACTGATCTGGAAATTTTGGTTTAATTTCATCAAGTCGCGATTGGGTTTTTGACGTGAAATGTGAGTTAATTGTTTAACGAGCGAAATGGGTATTGAACTGGGCAAAACGAGCTCCGAATTAAGTTTAGATTGAAGGGTTGTGTTCGTATTATTATTTGTGACTCATAGGAACAAGAATCGTCTAATTCCGAGTTCATATGATGGAGTTAGAGCCATTTTAGTGAAAAATGGTTGTGCTGCAAATTTCTTAAAAGCTGCTGTATTTTCTGCAGCAGTGAACAGTACCCGCGTGGGTGAACAGTGAACAGTGACCTCACGCGCATGAACAGTGCCCCCGCTTGAACAGTACCGAAAATTTCTGGACAGATTTAATGTCCAACAGTCCGAGTTTGGTCATTTTTTTGACTTCCAAGCTCGGATTTTGGGCGATTTTTAGCAAGAAATCTTGGGAAATCTTGAGGTAAGTCACTTGTGATTATTTCTACTCCATAATATTTAATTATCATCGAATAATCCGACTAGATTACATGTTTTTGAGGAGTAAATTGAAGATTTAGGCCTAGGGATTTGAAAATAAGATTTGAAGATTTGAGGGGTCATTTGAACTCCGATTTTGGTAAATTTTATATGTACGGACTCTTGGCGAGACGAGGAATCCGGTGATGTAACTTTCGTAATTTTTCGAGAAGTGGGCCCGGGGCTCGGGTTTTGCGAATTTCGTGAATTTCGATATTTTTCGAGTCTTTTCGATTGAGTTATATTCCCTTAGCCTATTGTAATGTATTCGTTATGGTTTTGACCAGATTCGACGCGGGAAGAGGTAAATTCGAGAGGCAAGGGCATAGCGGAGTAGACATTGGACCGTCTTGAGGTGAGTAATGATTTTAAATGATGCACTGAGGGTTTGAAACCCCGGATTGCACAACATACTGCTATGTTGAGATGAGACACGCGTTGTATGACGAGCGCGGGGTCATTTACTATTGGGGATTGTGACTTGGTCCATCCCAGTTGATATTTTTACCGCGTAATTGATAAAGATTTATTGTTTTTTCACTATGATTGGGCTTATTGCCATATTTAGGCTTCGTGCCAATTATCTGAAATCTTTTGTGAATTTACATCACTATTTTCCTCACGAATTGAAATATTATTTGAACTCAGTCCAATTGAATTATATTATTTTGTGAACTTAGCTACATTTATACTCAACTCGAGATTTAATGATATTTATAATGCTGTTGAGATGAGCACTATTGTTTTACTAATGCCCAAGAGGCTTATGATTATTTTCTGGACTGATTGAGGCTAAGGGCCATACGCGAGGATATGTTGAGTGATGTGAGGAGGCTTTCAGGCCTCGAGTGTTATATGAGAAGGCTTTCAGGCCTCGTGTGTGATGTGTGAAGGCTTTCAGGCCTATTGATATTGCGCTTGGGTTGTAGGAGCCCCTCCAGAGTCTGTACACACCCCCAGTGAGCACAGGGTACCCAGGTGAGTTGGGAGTGGGCCCGAAAGGCCGTTGCTTGTGTGTGGTGAGTTAGGAGTGAGCCCGAGGGGCTGATGTTGTGTGCTGGTGAGTTGGGAGTGAGCCCGAGGGGCTGATACTATACTGAGATTTACATATTGAGCCCGAGGGGCAAGCTTTTGATTTATCCTTACTGTGAAAATTATTTGTCTTTACTGTTTTAAAAGAAGAATTATCTGATACTCACTATTTTACTGTATAATTGATTTTACTGCTTGGGATAGCGCTATATTGTGCCGTTATGAGATTTCATGATTTCAGTCGTTAATTTTTATTACTCACTGGGTCGGAGTACTCACATTACTCCCTGCACCATGTGTGCAGATACAGGCAGAGCTGAGTTCTCTCCTGAGCGCTGATTCTTTCCAGACCAGGCGGTGACTAGGAATAACGAGGTAGTTGTTGACGTCGGTAGCCCCATTTTCTCCCTTATCTTTGTTATTTATGATAATTCCAGACTTTTTAAAATATTAGTAAATTCTGTAGTAGCTCATGACTTGTGATACCCCGATTTCAGGCTGAGTTGGGAGGGTTTTCCTTGTTCTATCACGTTTATTTTGCATTTAAGATTATATTGCCCATGATTTAGACTTATTCCTGCTAAGTAATTATAAAGAGATGTACTGTTTTGTTGATTGGCTGGCCTTGTCCTCACGAGAGGCGCCATCACGACTGGGTTGGGATTTTGGGTCGTGACAAGTTGGTATCAGAGCCTAGGTTACTAGGTCTCGCGAGTCATGAGCTGGTTTAGTAGAGTCTCGCGGATCGGTACGGAGACATCTGTATTTATCCTCGAGAGGCTGCAGTACCTTTAGGAAAATTTCATATTCTTGAATTCTTATCGTGCGTCCTTGATTCAGCTGGAAAAAAAGTAACTCTTACAATTCCATCCACGTGTTCGTATGCGCGAACGAGCGCTCAGTATTAGATGTGCCTTGATGGCTTGTAATTCCCCGGACGAAGGGCGAGACGTAATCGCTATGAGTTTGATGTTAGGCCAGTCTGGAGGACTTGAGGCTAGATCCTTGCCTATGGCTTGAGCACCGAAGTGCTGATTGTGCGAGCAAGAGTTTTGAAATTATATGTCCGGTATTGTCCCTATTAGTGGGAATGATGGTTGGATAGCCACGTGAGGAGTATGTTAGTACTGCGAGATATATCTATATGACTTGGAGGTGACGAGGAAGGGCGTCAGGATAATAGATGAACTATTAAGTGTTTGATTTTCATTGTGATCTGATGTGTAGCCCCGAGTTATGGGCGCGTGAAGAATCTTTTCATGTCTCCTGTTTGGAGTGAAGTAAATTTCATGTTACGGTATGAGTTTAGACTCAGGAAGACTAAGTGATTGTGTAATGTGAATGATGGTGGAAGGTATACAAAAATATTAATTAGAAGTGAAACATGTGGGTTATCTCCTGTGGAGTGTTCTAAGGTGGTGCGATTCTTATACTGTCTATTAGAAGATCTCATTTACAAGTAAAGAATATGCATTGAAATCTAAATTTGGTCGCCTAGAGAGTGGGCTTAACTGTTATGTGATTGAATGCAAGAATTGCAGAAGAGTTAAAATTCTAGATGATTTGTATTTCCACAAGCTTATGAAGGAGTGAGTTCAATCTCACTATGGTATTACAACAATAATAGAGTATGTGCGTTATGATTTATTGAGTGCGTTTTGATCTATGTATTTGAGCCAATTTGGGGAGTTTGCTATTAAATAAGTTGATTGCAAGATTTTGTGCTATATTGGTTCCAGTTTGAGGCGTGTTGGTGAGTCGGTTATTGCTTACGGGGATTAAGGTCGATCAGGTGGTGGACGGGCCTGTTTTTTTTATGTTATTTCTTCAAATGCTGTCGTTACAGGAATTGTCCAGTCTGCCACAGAGATGCCTCTGTATTATTTGATCCCGGTTCCACCTATTCTTATGTGTCCTCATATTTTGCTCATTATTTGGGTACGCCCTAAGAGTTTCCTTCTTTACCTGTTCATGTATCTACCCCGGTGGGCGATACTGTTATTGTGGACCATGCGTACCAGTCATGTGTTGTGATTATTGAGGGTCTGGAGACCCGAGTTGATCTATTGCTATTGAGCATGGTGGACTTTGATGTTATATTGGGCATGGATTGGTTATTTCTGTGTCATGTTATTCTAGACTGTCATGCTAAGACAGTTACTTTGGCTATGCCGGGTGTACCGCGGATCGAGTGGCGTGGCATGACTGATTATGTCTCTAGCAGAGTAATTTCTTTCTTGAAAGCCCAGCGTATGGTTGGGAAGGGTTATCTATCATATCTGGCTTTTGTGCGGGATGTTGGAGCTGAGACTCCTAGTATTGATTCTGTCCCAGTTGTGAGGGACTTTCCTGATGTATTTCCTGCAGACCTGTCGGGCATGCCGCCAGACAGTGATATTGATTTTGGCATTGATTTAGTGCCGGGCACTCAGCCCATTTCTATTCTGCCATATCGTATGGCACCAGTAGAGCTGAAAGAATTGAAGGAGCAGCTTTAGGAACTCCTAGATAAGGGGTTCATTCAGCCTAGCGTGTCCCCGTGGGGTGCACCTATTTTATTTGTGAAGAAGAAAGATGGCACAATGAGAATGTGCATTGATTATAGGCAGTTGAATAAGGTAACAGTGAAGAACAAGTATCCTTTGCCTCGCATTGATGACTTATTTGATCAGCTTCAGGGAGCGAGGGTATTTTCTAAGATTGATCTCCGTTCGGGCTATCACCAGTTGAAAATCAGGGAGTCGGATATTCCCAAGACTGCTTTCAGGACTAGATATGGTCACTATGAATTTTTGGTTATGTCTTTTGGGCTGACCAATGCCCCAGCAGCGTTCATGCATTTGATGAACAGTGTATTTCAGCCTTATCTGGATGCATTGCTATTGTATTCATTGATGATATCCTGGTGTACTCGCGTAGCCAGGAGGAGCATGCCCAGCATTTGCGTGTAGTGTTGCAGAGATTGAGAGAGGAGAAGCTTTATGCAAAATTCTCCAAATGTGAATTTTGGCTAAGTTCTGTGGCATTTTTGGGACACATAGTGTCCAGCGAGGGTATACAGGTTGATCCAAGGAAGATAGAAGCAGTGCAGAGTTGGTCTAGACCGTCCTCAGTCACAGAGATTCGGAGTTTTCTTGGGCTAGCAGGCTATTATCGCCGATTTGTTCAGGGGTTTTCTTCTATTGCATCGCCTTTGACCAAGTTGACTCAGAAAGGTGCCCCATTTGTATGGTCCGGCGAGTGTGAGGAGAGCTTTCAGAAGCTCAAGGCACTTCTGACCACAGCTCCAATGTTGGTGTTACCATCAGCTACAGGTTCATACACGGTATATTATGATGTTTCCAGAGTTGGGATTGGTTGTGTGCTAATGCAGGAGGGTAGAGTTATTTCTTATACTTCTCATCAGTTGAAGCCCCATGAGAAGAACTACCTTGTTCATGATTTGGAGTTGGCTGCTATAGTTCATGCCTTAAAAATTTGGAGGCACTATTTATATGGCGTATCTTGTGAGGTATTCACTGATCATCGCAGTCTTCAGCATTTATTTAAACAAAAAGATCTTAATTTGAGGCAGCTGAGATGGCTTGAGTTACTTAAGGACTATGATATTACCATTCTATATCATCCGAGAAAGGCCAATGTAGTGGTCGATGCGTTGAGCCGAAAGGCATTCAGTATGGGGAGTTTGGCTTACATCCCAGTTGGGGAGAGGCCTCTTGCAGTTGATGTTCAGACCTTGGCCAATCAGTTGGTGCAATTAGATATTTCTGATCCTAGCCGGGTATTGGCTAGTGTGGTTTCTCGATCTTCCTTATATGATCGCATCAGAGAGCACCAGTATGATGATCCGCATTTGCTTGTCCTTAAGGATAGAGTTCAGCATGATAATGCCAAAGATGTGACTATAGATGATGATGGCGTATTGAGGATGCAGGGTCGTATTTGTGTGCCCGATGTTGATGGGCTTAGAGATTTGATTCTTAAGGAGGCCCACAGTTCGCGGTATTCCATCCATCCGGGTGCTGCGAAGATGTATCAGGACTTGAGATAGCATTACTGGTGGAGGAGAATGAGGAAAGACATTGTGGGATATGTGGCTCGGTGTCTCAACTGTCAGCAGGTGAAATATGAGCATCAGAGACCGGGCGGTTTGCTTCAGCAGATGATTATTCCTGAGTGGAAATGGGAGAGAGTTACTATGGATTTCGTGAGTGGCCTTCCTCGGACTGTGAAGAATTTTGATTCGATTTGGGTCGTTGTGGATAGGCTGACCAAGTCAACGCATTTCATTCAGGTGTGTACCACATATTTTACGGAGCGGCTGGCTAGGATCTTTATTCAGGAGATTGTGCGGTTGCATGGTGTTCCAGTTACTATTATTTCGGATAGAGGTACTTAGTTCACTTCTCAGTTTTGGAGAACTTTTCAGCACGAGTTGGGCACTCAGGTGGAGTTGAGTTAAGCATTTCATCCTTAGACGGACGGACAGTCCGAGCGTACTATTCAGATAATGGAAGATATGTTGCATGCCTGCGTGATTGATTTTGGAGGTTCTTGGGTTGAATTTTTACCACTTGCAGAGTTTGCCTACAACAACAGCTATCAGTCCAGTATTCAGATGGCACCGTATGAGGCCTTATATGGGAGGCGGTGTAGAACTCCAGTGGGTTGGTTTGAGCCCGGTAAGGCTAGGTTGTTGGGGACAGATTTGGTCCAGGATGCCTTAGAAAAGGTGAAGGTGATTCAGGAAAGACTTCGCACAACTCAGTCGCGTCAGAAGAGTTATGCCGACCGGAAGGTCCGAGATGTGTAATTTATAGAGGGCGAGAAGGTTTTGCTGAAGGTTTCACCGATGAAGGGTGTTATGAGGTTCGGAAAGAAAGGGAAGTTGAGTCTGCAGTTTATTGGACCATTTGAGGTACTTAGGAGGTTTGGAGAGGTGGCTTACGAGCTTGCTTTGCCGCCTAGATTGTCGGGTGTTCATCTGGTATTCCATGTGTCCATGCTCCGGAAGTACATTGGGGACCCGTCTCATATTTTAGATTTCAGTACAGTACAGTTAGATGAAAATTTGACTTATAATGTGGAGCCAGTGGCTATTTTGAGTCGATATGTTCAAAAATTGAGATCAAAAGATATAGTATTAGTGAAAGTACAGTGGAGAGGTCGGCTCGTGGAGGAAGCTACTTGGGAGATCGAGCAGGAGATGCGGAGCAGGTACCCGCACCTATTTGAAACTCCAAGTATGTTTCTTAACTCGCTCGAGGACGAGCGTTTGTTTTAGTTGGGGAGAATGTAACGACCCGAACCGTCGTTTCCTGTATTTTCATCCTGTATTCCCCGTTAAATGCTTATTCATGTTTCAATATGTGTACTTGGTGAATTTGAGTCAATTCGGATCGAGTTTGGTATGAAATGGGACAATTAGTCTCTTAAAGGAAGAATTAGTTTGGAAAAGTCAATCGGACGTTGACTTGTGAGTTAGAGGGCTCGGAATTGAATTCCGATGATTCAGTTAGTTTCGGGGGATGATTTAAGGCCTAGGAGCGCAATCGGAATTAATTTTGGAGGTCCGGTGAAGAAATTAGCTCATTTTGGCGAAGTTAGTATTTTGGCGATTTCCGGTTGATAGGTGAAATTTTGATCCGACGGTCGGAATGGAATTTCGAGAATTTCTGTAGCTTCTTTATGTCATTATGGACTTGTGTGCAAAATTTGAAGTCAATCGGACATGATTTGATAGGTTTCGGCATCGGAAATAGAAGTTGGAAATTCTAAAGTTCATAAAACTTGGATTGGAGGTTGATTCATGATTTTAGCGTTGTTTGATGTGATTTGAGGCCTCGATCAAGTCCATAATGTATTTTGGGACTGGATGGTATTATTGGTCGGGGTCCCGGGGGCCTCGGGTGTGTTTCGGATGCCCAGCGGGTCATTTTTGGAAGATTTTTGTCGTTTTGAGTATAAATGTAATGATCTAAAGGTTCATTTTTAGTTCTAGAGATCCAAATTTGATTTCAAGACTTCCAGAATTTAAATCATGAATTATAGGACTGATCTGGAAATTTTGGTGTAATTTCATCAAGTCGCGATTGAGTTTTTGACGTGAAATGTGAGTTAATTGTTTAACGAGGGAAATGGGTATTGAACTAGGCAAACGAGATCCGAATTGAGTTTCGATTGAAGGGTTGTGTTCGTATTATTATTTGTGACTCAAAGGAACAAGAATTGTCTAATTCCGATTTCGTATGATGGAGTTAGAGCCATTTTAGTGAAAAATGGCTGTGCTGCAAATTTCTTAAAAACTGTTGTATTTTCTGCAACAGTGAACAGTACCCGCGCGTAAATAGTAACCACGTGTGTAAACAGTGAACAGTGACCTCACGCGCATGAACAGTACCGAAAATTTCTGGACAGATTTAATGTCCAGCAGTCCGAGTTTGGTCATTTTTTTTGACTTCCAAGCTCGGATTTTGGGCGATTTTTAGCAAGAAATCTTGGTAAATCTTGAGGTAAGTCACTTGTGATTATTTCTACTCCATAATATTTAATTATCATCGAATAATCCGACTAGATTACATGTTTTTTAGGAGTAAATTGAATATTTAGGCCTAGGGATTTGAAAATAAGATTTGAAGATTTGAGGGTCATTTGAACTCCGATTTTGGTAAATTTTATATGTACGGACTCGTGGCAAGACAAGGAATCTGGTGATGTGACTTTTGTAATTTTTCGAGAAGTGGGCCCGAGGCCCGGGTTTTGCGAATTTTGTGAATTTCGATATTTTTCGAGTCTTTTCGATTGGGTTATATTCCCTTAGCCTATTGTAATGTATTCATTGTGGTTTTGACCAGATTCAACGCGCGAAGAGGTAAATTCGAGAGGCAAGGGCATAGCGGAGTAGACATTGGACCGTCTTGAGGTGAGTAATGATTTTAAATGATGCACTGAGGGTTTGAAACCCCGGATTGCACAACATACTGCTATGTTGAGATGAGACACGCGTTGTATGACGAGCGCGGGGTCATTTACTATTGGGGATTGTGACTTGGTCCATCCCAGTTGATATTTTTACCGCGTAATTGATAAAGATTTATTGTTTTTCACTATGATTGGGCTTATTGCCATATTTGGGCTTCGTGCCAATTATCTGAAATCTTTTGTGAATTTACATCACTATTTTCCTCACGAATTGAAATATTATTTGAACTCAGTCCAATTGAATTATATTATTTTGTGAACTCAGCTACATTTATACTCAACTCGAGATTTAATGATATTTATAATGTTGTTGAGCTGAGCACTATTGTTTTACTGATGCCCAAGAGGCTTATGATTATTTTCTGGACTGATTGAGGCCGAGGGCCATACGTGAGGATATGTTGAGTGATGTGAGGAGGCTTTCAGGCCTCGAGTGTTATATGAGGAGGCTTTCAGGCCTCGTGTGTGATGTGTGAAGGCTTTCAGGCCTATTGATATTGCGCTTGGGCTGTAGGAGCCCCTCCGGAGTCTGTACACACCCCCAGTGAGCGCAGGGTACCCAGGTGAGTTGGGAGTGGGCCCGAGAGGCCGTTGCTTGTGTGTGGTGAGTTGGGAGTGAGCCCGAGGGGCTGATGTTGTGTGCTGGTGAGTTGGGAGTGAGCCCGAGGGGCTGATACTATACTGAGATTTACATATTGAGCCCGAGGGGCAAGCTTTTGATTTATCCTTACTGTGGAAATTATTTGTCTTTACTGTTTTAAAAGAAGAATTATCTGATACTCACTATTTTACTGTATAACTGATTTTACTGCTTGGGATAGCGCTATATTGTGCCGTTATGAGATTTCATGTTTTCAGTCGTTATTTATTTTTATTACTCACTGGGTCGGAGTACTCACATTACTCCCTGCACCATGTGTGCAGATACAGGCAGAGCTGAGTTCGCTCCTGAGCGCTGATTCTTTCCAGACCAGGCGGTGACTAGGAGTAACGAGGTAGTTGTTGACGTCCGTAGCCCCGTTTTCTCCCTTATCTTTGTTATTTATGATAATTCCAGACTTTGTAAAATATTAGTAAACTCTGTAGTAGCTCATGACTTGTGACACCCCGATTTCGGGCTGAGTTGGGAGGGTTTTCCTTGTTCTGTCATGTTTATTTCACATTTAAGATTATATTGCCCATGATTTAGACTTATTCCTGCTAAGTAATTATAAAGAGATGTACTGTTTTGTTGATTGGTTGGCCTTGTCCTCACGAGAGGCGCCATCACGACCGGGTTGGGATTTTGGGTCGTGACAGAAGGTCTGCTCTAGATGCGGTATTGGCTGCTCCAGTGGGTAGTAAGGACCGCGCCATGGTGGTGACCAGTTATTGAATTCCTCCCAAGTATAATCATATCCCAGACCAAAAGTAGTGCCATGTTTCTTGAGTTTTATGGGCTTAGAGATTCCCTGGAGGTTCTTGTCGAGCTCTTTGCCGGGTTCGTACCCACTCCAATTCAGTATACTCTCGATTTTGTTATTCCACCATTTGTGTTTGTCGACAGCATTGACCCACTCAATGTGGTGGTAAGTTTCTCCACCCAGCTTCCTTCTTCTTTCGATTGCCGGAATGGTCTGTCGGCTGTATATAGGGTTGCTACCATTGCCGTGAATGATCACTTCCTGGTGATTCCATTCGAACTTTACTACCTGACGCAACGTTGATGCTACGATCCCAGCAGCATGAATCCATGGTCGTCCTAGCAGCAAGTTGTAAGACTTTGGTACATCTATTACCTGGAAATCAACCTCGAACCAGGTTGGTCCCATCTGTAAGCATAGAATAATCTCACCAATGGTGGACCTCTAATAACCATCGAAGGCTTTTACATTGATTGCTCTATCCTTTATCTCATGCAGCCCTTTACCCAACTTCTTTAGTGTTACCAGCGAACAAATGTTAGGACTGGAATCTCCATCGATCAAGATTCTAGTGATGAAATAATCTTCACATTGTACGGTGATGTGTAGTGCTTTGTTGTTCCCCAGCCCTTCAGGTGGCAGCTCGTCCTCATGGAAGGTGATCTTACGGCATTCCAGCACTTGTCCTACCATGTTAGCCATTTCCCCGCCAGTGATGTTACTTGGTATGTATGTTTCACTTAACACCTTCAACAAAGCATTCTTGTGTGTCTAAGAATTTTGCAGCAAAGAAAGAATGGATATTTGTGCTGGCATCTTGTTCAACTGGTCAATGACCGAATATTCCTTGGCTTGTATTTTCCTCCAAAGGTAGTCCGGACATGTCTCAATGAGGGGTGGCTGATTGGAGGCCTGCTTGCTTGATTCAGCTAGATGCTCAGGGGTATAGACTCTACCAGTTCTTGTCATACCCTGTGCTGTGACAGTTTCCTCCTTCTTGCCTTGGCCGTATAGTCCCAAGGTACAACATTTTTATAGAATGGTGTCATGGTTGACATCACCACTGGGATCGGCGCGGCTATCCTTACTTCGAATGGAATATGTACCTTGGGTGGTAAAACTGCAACCTCAAATGGTTTGGGTACATTTGCTGGAGACACGAATTCGACCTCAATTGGTGTCGGTGTCTTTGCAGATGGTGTTGCTTCAAACTCAAGTGGTACAAACATATTCACCTCAGCATCCTCAGGGACTATGATTGGATTGAGAGTGATTGTTGGTTTATTTGGGTCATCACCTTCCGTGATCAGCCTGATTGATCCCTCGAGGTCCCAGTCATCTTCTATTTCAATCATGTGGATACCTCCACCCTTATGGTCTGACATAGGGTTGTTGCGGGCGTTCGGAGCGGGTTCTTTTGCCATAATAATCTTGTTGTCAATCAAAGACTGGATCTTGTATTTCAAGGAATGACATTCATCGATGGTGTGCCCTTTTATGCCGGAGGGGTATGCACAGGATTTGTTTGGGTTAACCCACTGAGAAGGATTCTCAGAGGTTGCAGCAGGGATGTAGGTGACATAACCAGCAGTTTTGAGTCTCTCATACAGCTGGTCAATGGGTTCAGCGATGACTGTATATTGTTTTGGAGGTCTATGATCAAAATTTGGTCGAGGTCTAGGGAAATTTTGGCGTGCAGGGGAGGGGGTGATTGATAGTGGGACAGTTGAGCATTACAAGTTTGGTAGACATGAGCGGGTTGGGAGTATCTGGTGAAGTAGGTTGGTATGTAGGAGGTGGAGGTGACTGATAAGTTGGTGGTGGAGCTTGGTATGAAGGTGAGGGTGCTTGGTAATTCGGAGTTGGCTGGTATGTGAGTGGAAGTGTTGGGTAAGTTTGGTATTTGAGAGGGTATTTGGTCCTTTGTGCAACCATCATGGCCCCTACGTCCCTTTTCTTGGACACACTACCAGACTGTAAAGCCTTATTTGTAGCTTGCAAGGCTTTGAAATTTGTAACTATACCACTTTTGATACCTTCTTCAATTCTTTCACCCAATTTGATAATGTCGGAGAATTTGTGGTTCTCAATCATCATCAGCCGCTCATAGTAATACGGGTCTTGGGCTCGGACAAAGAACTTCTTCATTTGCTCCTCTTCTAAGGTGGGTCTGACCTTAACAGCTTCGGATCTCCAGCGAGTAGCATACTCGCGAAATGTCTCCTTGGGCTTCTTCTTCAAATTGTGAATACAGAACACGTCTGGTGCGTTCTCTGTATTAAACCTGAATCTGTCCATAAAGTCAGATGCCATGCCTACCCAGCTTGACCACTTCTTGAGATTTTGGCTGATGTACCAAAATAATGCATCTCCTTTCAGACTCCTCATGAACAGCTTCATGCATATTCTTTCATCCTTCCCTACTCCAACCAGCTTGTTACAATATGTCCTCAAATGGACCCTTGGATCGCCTGTACCATCGAACATTTTGAACTTAGGAAGTTTGTACCCCTCGGGCAGTTTGACATTAGGCTGTATGCAGAGGTCCTCATAGTTCAGCCCCTCAATTCCCTTGCTTCCCTCAACGTCCTGGATCCGGCTGGTCAGTTTCTTAAGCTCATCGGCCAGGTTCTTGATAAGTAGATCCTTTTCATCCGACTCAGGTGTGCATGGGATAGGTTGGGTGGAGTGTGGTATGGTCTCCACATAGATGGGATTGTTATGGTGGCCTGGTGTATGGGTGTGGAAATGGTCGTTTGTAGAGTTCTGAGGTTCTGGGATGAGTAGTAGAGTGTTATTTAGGGCATGGCAGGTGTTACATTAGTTCTTTGGTGGAGCTGCGTGATGGTGAGGTGTGAGACGATTCTGCTGTTTTGGGATATTTTGAGGAGGTATAGGGTTTTGACTGTTGGTGAAGTTGATATCTGGGGTGCTGAGGGGAAATGACAAGTTTGCCAAATTCCGAACATGATCGAGCTCTTACTGAAATTTCAATAGTTTCTGTTCAAGCTGTGACACATTCTCGTTAGGAACCCGAATACCCTGGCCATCAGCAGCCTCAACCCGTTCAGCTGTGTTTTCCTTCCTAATGTTGTTCAAATCTTCCATCTTGCCTTTATTCTTGCTTTTGACAGGACTAAGAGAAGGAGTGGGTGGAGGGGACCTGGATCTCGTGGAATAAGATAATGATTCCAGAGTGCACGAACTAACCTTTGGGGAGGGGAATAACAAAAATAAAACAAAAATAAAAAGGTAACCAAGTCAGTGAAGATTATAAAAAGTATTGCAATATTTAAACATATAGTGCGGGAACGTAAAGCATGTCCTAATTTGGGAACCTCTTTGTGCCCGAGGTAGGCCTAGAGACAAATTGATTTGGAGAGCTTAGGATGCTAAATGCCTCATTTTATTGATAAAAATAGACGAATCCCAAAACGACACTAAATAGACAAGAAATAAAAGTCACTAATGGCCATTGGCCTTATTACATTCATAAAGCGAAAAAGATAAATTCCTATCTACTTGGTCCTAGAAGGACCGTCCCCCAGATTCGGCATCCTTGGCTCTGTCGAACAACTTTCCTAACTCGCGAAATCCCAGCAACAGGTATGCTCTGGCTAGATGTCTGCCTTCGTTCCCTTAAGCCTTTTGATAATCTTCAACCCTTTTGAGAATTTTTCTCTCCAATTCTACTACGCCTCGCTTCGAGTATCCTAGCCTTTTGTTGGCACTGATAACCATGTCTTTCCATTCCTCAATCAGCTTCTGGTTGGACCCTTGTATCTCGCGGTGTTTGCTCTCACATTCACGGATCCTCTTGCGCAGCTGGTTGTACTTGACTTTCACCTCGGCCTTTTCATCTATAATCCTATGACCTCGAACAAACCCTGGCTGGCCCAAACCATTATGATTGTCTTCCAGCTAACCCGAATAGAAAGGAGTACAACCGGTATGATATCTGTCTGGCTCGATGGTGTCTTTCCACATTACGATCTTGCAGTGCCACCACATATGTTGGGCTTGGCACTTGTAGGGACTATCATCATTCTGGAAGTCATCTCGGAAATGGCTCATCTTGTCAACCCTGGGTAATTTGCTTCCTACCCGCTTACCTCATAACTCGAAGAGGGACGTAAGGGTAGGTTCCCCTTAGTCCAATTAGAATCAGGAAAGGTGCATCTCTGGATCGGGCGATGAACTCCTCTGTCGAAAACCACTCAAATATCCCTGAACCTGTTCCTCAGTTAGATTATCAAATAACTCAACCCATCCTTTGGCATTCTCAGGCTGAGCAAACATGTCGGGGATGTAATTCATTCGCTTTGGATGGTGGAAAGCGATGTGATCATCCCAGTCCCTTCGCTGAATTTCTTGTCGGTATTCACCCCTTTGGAGATGTTCCATGAGCCAAAGTTGAAGTAGTAGATTGCAGTCTTCGAAGTGTTTTGCTCTTCGCTGACACTTCTCTAAGGCTCGGTATATGTCTGCAATAATCATGGGTACAAAGCTGAATGTCTGCCCACCAATCCCCTCCATTAGGGTCTTGGTTACCATAGCCAGCCTAGTATGGATCCTCCCTTTCTTCATTGGAAACACGATCATACCCAGGAAGAAAAACATGAAGACGAATACCCTACGATGAATATGTCCCAAGAACGTTATGGCAAACTCGTCAGGGTAGGTACGATATGACTTGCTGTGATCGTACCTTTCATACAGGTAGTCAAAAGGGATATATGATTCCTTCAGGCATACCAACTCTGTATTCTTCTTCAAACCCATCATTTTAAGGAAACCCTTGCCTTTGCAGTTCTCAGGCATTAGCAAACCCGGAGTTTCCCACACTAGACCGGCCAGTCCTCCTGTTTCTTCTAGAAAAGGTGTCATTTCAATGTCTCCAAAGCGGAACACATCTCTTTCACAATCTCAGAATAACGTAGCAGCTTCTATGATCATGTTGTTAAGTTGGACCTCCAGGAGGGATGGTAAATTACCCATATATTTTCTGACGAGGTTTTGGTCACTACAGTGTAAATCTCTCCACCAGCTTAGCAATCTTGGGTGGATGTTGGTGACCATGCCGAATCTGGGGACTTCGTGCCTCATATTTCTGTAGGACAAATAAGGTTAGGCCCTTACCCCCCCCCCACACACACACCAGACTTGACTATTTAATACCAACAATTAGCATGAAACATTTAGTTCTTCAAATAAATGCACAGAACGTGATGATGTCCGTTTGGGTTTAGGGAAACCTAGTGGACTTTTGGACAAGGCTATCTTAAAGGATCGTTATATGGACAACATAACTAACTCGGCTAGGTTTGACCATGATGCATGCACAATTTAAACAGAGTAAGATTTCTATGGGGTTTTAGACTAGTACCCTTGAGCGGACAACTCAAGGGGGAAGGAACAGAATCGTTGACTGCACCGCTGATCGACTAGTTTTACCGCAAATATGCCTTTTCAAATTTATGGGGTAATGATATAGGAAGAACACAACCACTCATCAAGCGTTGATATGGTATTTATTTTACACGAGTGGAATATGATGTTGAGCATAATTATGCAATAATTAAAAGCATGTTGGCACGTATTTGCATGTTAAGAAAGCGATAAATACAACAGTTTCATAATTTAAAGCAACAATAAAGGAAAGAAACAAGGAAGATATGTCAGTTTCGCTTTTGAAGAAGAAATTAAATGCTTGAAGAAATTAAACAAGTAATTGCACATAGGGAGGTACAAATTCACAAGAACAATCTGAAATGGTAAAAGCCTAAGAATCGCCAGCAGAGTCGCTATGCTTTCGCACCCCCTCTTTCCCTCCACATCAGAAAATCGGGTTTATGACATTTTGGTATGTGACAACTCTTTCCTTTTGGGAAAGGGGTTTGCAATTTTGGAGAGTCACCACCTAATGATTTAAGGCGCATTAGGACACCTATAGGGTTCATTTCTAACTATGTTTGATAACCAGAGATAGGGTAAGGACTTGAAATTATCCCAAGGGGAAGATTTTAGGCACCCCTCAGGATCCACTAGTGTGGTTCCCGTCCAGACAATTTTTATGAATTTGTACAATTAGCAAATAGGAAAGTATTAGATCAAATAGTAGGGGATTTAAGTTTGAATACACATATGTAAGAAAACAACTAAAAAAGAGGCGAGATTTTGAAAAGAGTTACAATTTAAACATACTTGAGAATGTAAAAGGGAAGGGGGGTCCTAGGTTTGTTTATGATATGGATCACGTCTGCAATACCCAGTATGACATTCCTCAAAAGAGGGGCTACACGTGGTATTAAATGCACCGGTCATCATATCCATATCTACCCTTTCCCACCCCGTAAAGGTAATTAGAGCGATGATTTGTCTCGAATCTTATTGCATGCTGCTACCCGTCCCTTCCTATCAGTCTCGGAGGAATTTTAGAACTCTTATTCCTATAAGAAAGAGGTTCTAGGCAGACCTCAGGTTTAAAGGTAAAAATGCTAAAGCGACATACAAAACATATAAGACTGCAATTAAGGGGAAACATGTAAGAAGATAGAAGGCTCAATTATACCTCCGCAAATAGTGCACATAGACATCACGACGTATACACAGTTAAGGTCTGAATTTAAAATAATAAAGCAGAGTGTTTAAGTTGTTGAAGTAGAACCAAATCTATTACATGAATTAGATAAGAAGTCCGAACCAGGCGTGCTGGTTGTAACAGTTAATAATTAAACAAAGGCAATTCCAGTTTTATTTAAGTATTTACCTAAGGCTTGCCTGGGCGTAAGCAATATACAACAGTTATTCAGCATTATAAAAAAACGGTTTGGAGCTTATTATAATTACCTAAACATGTTGTTCTAGGTGTTCAACACATAGAATTATTGCCAGTTGATTGTAAAAACTGAGTAAAATTATTTTATTCTTTTTTATGCATTCATAGTTAACCTAAGCGTGCTTAAGCGATTATAAATGAAACCCTAAAGACATGGTATCTAATGTACCGAGATGCAGGATTATGAATATGCAGAATCCTAAGCAGGATTTCTATATGCACAAATATTACAACGTTTAAACATGATTTCCAGAATATGTAGAGATAATACGTTTGTTAGTGTTGTTTAGCCTAAAACAGGATCTCTAAGTGTGCACAGCAGTAGGAACATGATCGCAGAAAACACTAGTTATTAACACATTTAACGCAGGATTTTTCAAGTGATATGATAATGAAATGGACATGCTAAAAACAGCAAGTGTAAGTCCTAGGAAGCATGATCTCTAATGCATGAAATGAGTCCTAATCATGGTTTCTATTGCGCAAGTAGGAATATACACCTAATAACATGTTTTCTACCCTTTTGAGAATTAAAGCATGCATAGTCACCCCTTCCCTTTCCACTATCTATCCCTAGAGTTGTTTACAAATTATTACAGACCATGTGATTGAATTACATAAGACATGCAAAAAAATAAGAAGTTACAACCATAGGAAACCTGATTCTGACTTCCTCTCTGAGTTATGTAATAAACCACCTCAAATGCCAATATTGTTCCAGAACCTTTTCCATATATGGGTGTGTCAGAGTTCCCTAAGGACCTCAAAGGATCCTGGGCAGTGCTCACACCCAGATTACATAACCAAGACAGAGTGAGTGCAGTGTGAAAGTGTCAGCTCTTATGTGTCCAAGTTTAGAGGGAGCTCAAGGGTCCTAAGGCAAGGGTTAAACAAAAGGGGCAGAACCTAGTACTCTAAGAATATAGTGAAAGTGCAGAACACGTGTTAAAAGGGATTTGTTTAAAACTGGACTGACAGTCCATTTTGAAAGTAATCAGTAACAGAGGTGATTGAAAGCAGTTGTAGTAGTAAACAAAACTCAAACTCCTAAGGTGGGATCACACAAAGAATCAGTAGTCACACAAGGGGGCAAGGGATTTGGGACACACAGACATTTGACTGTAAACACATAACCCCATCAATGGTCTTAGGACTAGTTGGACATGCACAACAATAGCTGATACTGGCATAATTACAGACTAGTCAGAAAGAACATAAGCACATTGAAGGGATAGGGACTTGGGATTCATAGGATGTCAAGTACACAATAAATGACTGACAAAGTATGCCTTGAAACGCACATAGGGGAGTGCATTAATCTATAGGGGAAGGGGAGACATTATAGCATGCTGGTAATGTAATTTGACTGCAGGTTTCACAATAGAAACACAAGCAAAAGTAGACCAAGAATGGGAGAAACTAAAACAATTAAAGAAGCATGTTGTTGTTGAGGCTTTAAAAATTAAACTAGGACATACCAGTTGAGAAAGCAAAGTCCAGAAAGGTAAGGCAAGTAGGATTCCACAGTCTAGCCTTGGCTTTCAGCCGGCTAGACAAAGTAGTAGCACAAGTAGTAGTAGAGAAAGAGAGAGTTTTGAGTGTGTAAGTGTGTGCTCTGAACTCAGTTGTTCGTCTGTTTAGAGAAAAGAGAGTAGGATATTTATAGATTTGAAAAAACGAGTAGAAAATAAGGTAACAAGTATTGACTAATCATAATTATAGAAATAATATAAACTAGAATCAATTAAATACCCGGACTCCCTTTAATTAGGGATTCATAGTTCAAACGGGTACAAGTTGTATCAAATAAGGGAAATAAATGTTTGCAAGACTGATTTTGCCATAATAGGAATAGTAAATCATGATGCATGTAATAGAGACTAAGTACATAATATTTTCAAGTAAGGAAAGTATAATAACAACATATTGTACACATAAACAGGCAGATTACAAATTGATTTTGAAAAATCAGTTCAATGAATCACGGATGAGATTGAAAATCACAGGGAATCAGTACTATCCAAGGAAAGCATCACAAAAGTAAGGAAGCAATTTTCGAAAATCAGTATAGAGTTACAAGGAAAATACACAGAATCAAAGATGTAGACATAAGGGGATCATACAGAATCACCATAAATTGTGTGAGCAACCAGTAAAACAAATGGTCGGACATATAAATAACATAGTTTCGGACAAAATCAAAGAAACCTTAAGAACAAATCAAAACGAGAAACACGAGAGCATATAGATTACACATAAAGCTCAGAAGGTTCATAATAATCATGCAAACATACTATAAACAAATTCAAACTTTGAATCGAACCCAGAAGTATTAGGGTTTCTTGACAAAAAATGAATCGAGCCAAAAGGAAAGACTCAGGTACCGTTTAAACATACTAAAATCACAGTAATCAGAAAGAAATCGCTTTTTGCAAAAAAGGTTTTGAAACCCCAGTTTGAAAAAATAGAGAACTATTTGAAATCGGAGAAATATTTTTAGGTAAACAAGTGAAAACCTTAAGAATCCCATAGATCCATCACAAATCTAAAAAGATCAGAGGATTTTAGCTAGGTTTTTCAAAGAAATAAAAGAGACGAATAAAAGATCAGTTAAAACCCATGGATTCATCTAGATCAAAGACAGATCTTAAAGAAAAGTAAAATATCTCAAGGTCTAGGGTTTCAGAGAACCCAAAAGAGGATAAAAAAATTTGAAAAGTTACCGATCTAGCCGGAAAGGACATGGATCTGACTTGAACGGTCGTGGATGGACGAAAAAAGACCAGAGATAGAAGTTGAGCCAGGACTGGACCAGATCTCTCCGAGATCTGTCCATGAAATCACCTAAGAGGGCCACCAGGATACGTACGAGACAAGCACACGCCTTAAACAACCATGGGAGTCCATGGATTGGGTGGGGGTTGAAGGGGATTAGGGTGGATTTGGGTGGCGACGGCTAGGGTTTGAGTGAAGTTGCAGAGAGAGTTGGAGAGGAAGGGAATTCAAAGGAGGCAGGTTGGTGAGAATGATTTAGGTTAGGGTGGTCGTTTGGGTTAAAAAGGTAAGGGTGAACGGTGGCCGTTGATCTCTGTGATCAACGGCCCAAATAAAATGGGGTAGGTGGGGATCCGATTTTGGGTAGGGTTTAAAAGGGTTAGGGGCGGGTTTTAATTGTAATTGGGTTGGGAAATTGGGGTTTGATTTGGGTTATATTTGAAAGCCAAATGTGGCTACGAGTTAAATAGCCACTTTTTCCCTTTTAATTTATAAAAAATACCAAATATTTTTCTAAAAAATGAATTCAAAGTACTAAAATGATTTATAATACATAATTAACCATATAAAAATATAAGACTCAATTTTATGAATATAAAACACAATTAAACCTTAAAATGGCTAATATTGCAATTATGTGCAATTTAGCTTTAAAAATACTAAATGAAATTGTAAAAAATATTTAAAAATTAATTTAACCATATCTTGGCATAAATATAAAAATTCAATAGATGAATTATTAAAATAGTAAATTTTGGAAATAATTATGGGATCTTGTGGATAAAAAAAGGGGAAATAAATCAATTAAAAAACTTTAAAATTGTGGAAAAATAATAAAATCCTTGGACATGCTTATATATTCATATATATGCTATTTTGAAGGTATTTTGTGTATTAAAAAATATATAGCTTAAAAGCCCAGTCCATCCTTAAGTGCTAACATGTCAATTGCCATATCAGACTTGGGCCCAAAGAGCCCAAGCCATAAAATTCGTGCAGGCCAATCGTGAATTTTCAGTGGGCCTAGGACTAACATAGTTCAAATGAACAGGATTAGGCCGAGAAGATCGCGGGATAAGCATTTGCACGCCACAATTACTCCAACTCTCTAGAGTGTGTTTACCAAATAATAATAAAACACTACGACGTACGCTCGTTGATGCCTACTGATATTAAGCTTAACTCGAAATCAAACTTGATGACCCATCATACACTTGCAACCCCAATCATGTTTCTGAATTTGATTTTTTAACAGAATAGTGCTATACTAAAGTGAGCACTATCTATACTAAAGCGGTTGCTAGATAGCCATGAATTCAAGTAGTCCCAAAACAAACTAGCACACATTCGAACATTTTGATACTTCTATTTCTAATTAAATTATTGTCCCTAACTAGTTGCCCATTTTGACATGAATCACTTATAGCAGAACAAATCAACAGTTCAAATAACTTAATCTAGTACTAATTGTTATGGTAAAGCAAACTGACAACCTAATAGCTCAAATTTGTAAACTAACAGCATGTCAACATGAGCATAGCAGTTCAGTAGCTCTTAATTACAATCCGTGTGTATCCACTATTCACATAATACAAAAACACATAGTCAATATCGACTAGATATAATTAACTAACAATTCATCCAATTGTAAACAACAGGCAGCCTACAAATGAACACAAATCTGTAAATATTTCCATTTTTTCCAACTTCAAGGAGCTACATCAAGGCGATTCGAAAAGTGTACCTGGAATTGGAATACAAGAAGAAGAAGAGAGAAAGGTTAGCAGCAATAGTAACAATACAATACAGTAATACCACCACCAATTTGAAGTTCCAAACAGCCCCAAACAGAACCAGCTCAGCCCAGAAACATATTTATCAATCCAAAAAGAGTTCAGAAATGTTTTGAGCCAATAGGATGAATAGATTAACCCTAAACCGATTCGAATAAACCCAAATGACCTTCAAACTGACCCTAGAAACATACCATAGCAACAGAACACTCAAACTGATCAGAGAAGATCTCGACTGAAACCAAAAAACCTACTGGAAAACTAAGTAGAAAACACTACTGATTCCAGTAGCTAGCAATCAACTGATTTCTTCAGGATTAGTGAAACTCCCAAGAACTCTCTCTATTTCTATAACACTGACTCTCAAAAGAAAGCCCAGACCAGACTCAAAAGCTTGAAAAGGAACTAATTTTCTCTTTTGAAAAAAAACCCACCCTCTTCTGTCCAAATGCCTTCTCCTTTTATAACCATTACAGACCTGCCCACTCTTAACTACCCGACCCCCCATCAAACAAAAATTTGCATATTTCCACTTAAAACCCCACTAAGGAATGCTTTTCCTTATTTTCAGCCCCAATTCCCTCTTGTTCATCATTAACTTATTAATTGAAAGACATTTAATACCCCACTAACAAGACACTAACATTAAAATATTATCCTAACTATTCCATTCCCAAATCACCCCTGAAACCCCTTAATATTACTGCCCTAATACAATCTATTCATCTGCATTAAAACCTTTAACTCTAAAATATGTTCAGGCTAACAATTATCTAAGACTAATTCTGATTAACAGCTATAACCAATCCTCCTGACAACTGAATGACTAAGGTTGAATTCCAATTGAAACCAATGAACTGAATTTAAATCAAAACCAAACTAACATAACACAAAACTGAATAGAATCATTCAAACTGAAGCTGAAACTGAAACAAAATCAACATGAATGCAGGATCATTGTCAGCCTATTGACAATTCCCTGAAGCTAATTGCCTAAAGATCAGCACATACAACATTCGACTTCAAACCATTTGACAAAACTACTAATAAAACTGAATTAATCGACGATAACTAATTAACCGATTGCCTACAACAATTGACAGCAATCAATCAGAATAGATAATCAGGCAATTCAAGCGGCATTGACAAGAACATGGACTTACAATAAGTCTTAACTAATCGATGAAACTTATTCGAATCGATTACACAGCCTATAATTATACACAACAACGAGCAGAAACAAATTCGACCAAATAAAAAGGTCTGAGGGAGAAGAACAGAACAATCGACAAAAATTGAAAAATTAATATAACAATACTAAACAAATAAATAGACGTTTAAAACATCAAAATAGAATAAAAGGAAAGAAGGAAAAATACCTTAAATGGAACAGAGAACAGACGGACTTAAATTGACTCGGACTTGAACTTTTTGAGGTCAAACGGACCTTAGTCGAGTGTTCTCAACTGAGAACACTTCGACTAAGGTCAGTTAAACACCCAAATTCCCTTCAATTTCGGACAGAAACCAGTTTTGGTTTTCTAGGGTTCTTACGTTTCGATTTGGGGTTCGAGTGTTTCTAGCCAGATTCGACCCAAACCAAAGGTGGTTTGGGCACGAGGGAGGTCAGGGGTGCCAGGGTATGAATTTGGGGTGGATTGGTTTTGGTTCGTGGTTTGCTCGAATCTTCAATTGAAGATTCGAGAAGTTGGGGGATGATTCGAAGGGAAATGAGTATGGGACTGGAACGAGGGAGTCTTGGGGAAGCTATGGTGTGAAATTTGAGGCCATTAGATGAGATAGGGTTCCGGCTTGATTTTCGATCTAATATTCGAAGCACACGGCTGGGATTCGAGGGATAAGAGTTAGGGATTCGGAATGGGGGGGTCGAGGGGAATCAATGGTGAAAAGATGGGGTCGTTTGGACCACCGGAACCGCCGTGAGGCGATTTCCGGTGGGCGGAGCACGGTGGTAAGAGACGGGGGGTCTATTTGGTCTCTGAAGCTCAGAGACGAAGAGGTGAAGGGGGGTTTGTCTTGGGGGGGCTAGGTACGAGATTGAACTTATATAGTGGGGGGGTTGGTTTGATCTTGGTCGTTCGATCAAGAGAGATCGAGAGCCCGGATTAATTCACTTAAATAAAATGGTGTCGTTTGGTCTCATTAAGAGACCGGGTTATGGGACGGGGTTGGGTTGGATTTGGGTAAGAGATGATCCTGGCCGTTAGATTGATTCAATCCAACGGCACTGATTGAAAGTGGCATAGACGACGTCGTTTGGGACGTCTGAGTGGGCTGAACAATTGGACCGGGTTAGACACAAAGTTTGGGCTGGATTTGGTCAAAATTATCATGGCCCAGTCCGATTTCTCTTCCATTTTCATTTTTGTTTTCTTTTCATTTTCTTCCTAAATTATTTTTCTAAAATTATAAATCAAGTTAAAAATACTAATTATCTTCTAATAACAATTATCACATATAATTAAATGCCAATTAATTTGGAAATCACACAATTCAACATTAAATGCTAAAAATGCGAAGTATATTATTTTTTATGATTTTCATTTTCGTAAAATAAATCACTGGTTAATTAATCCTAAATTGTAAATGCAACACATATATTTTTGTATTTTTCAGTAGTAAAAATAGAATAAACATGCACAGACAAATACAAATAAATCACAAGCAATACACAACTATTTTATTTTGAATTTTTTGTGGGAGTAGTTCTTGTAGGGCAAAAATCACGTGCTCATAGTTGCCCCTCTTTGTCCGAAAACACAAAGAGTTTTCGTGCAAAGATAAAGTGAGCGGATACGAGAAATTTTTGCCCATTGGAATACTCCGTGTGAAGCATTTTTGAAGAGATTTAACCGAACCTTTGCTTCAAAGGTTTCCTACATATCTCTGGCTAGAAGGGAATCAGGTTAATGTAGTTCAGGAAGTTTTGGTAGCTGGGACTACCATGGGACTGCATTTTTGCTGTTACTGTTGTTGCATGCTGTTACTACTGCTTTCCTACCTCCTTATTACACCATGCCAAAAGAAAACAAGAAGCTAGACTTAAACTAGGAATTACAAACTCGTATCTATCTTCGACTTGCTCTTGTAGTCTTCTTTCTGATTTCTGAAACGGGATTCATGCTGGGGGTATTTTTGTTGTAACCCTCCACATTACTAACTTCTGACTTGATCTTGAAATGTGTTCCTCTATTCTGCTGGCGGGCTCCTGACTTCAACTTGAATGTGTACTCTTTTGTTCTACAGACGGGCTCCTGACTTCTTTGGCTTAAAATTATAATAACCTCCGTTTTACAGGCGGGCTCCTGACTTCAACAACAACTTTGAAAGTAAATCATCCTCCATTCTCCAGTCGGGCTCCTGACTCCAACAACAACTTAAAAATAATTCAGCCTTCATTCTCCAGGCGGTCTCCTGACTTCTTTAACCAAAAATATAACAACCTCCGTTCTACAGGCGGGCTCCTGACTTCAACTATAATTTGAAAATATAACACCTCCGTTCTTCAGGTGGGCTCCTGACTTCACTACTTCCCAAAACATAATACCTCCATTCTTCCAGGCGGGCTCCTGACTTCGACTATTTCTAGAAAAAATATAGCACCTCCATTCTCCAGACGGGTTCCTGACTTCAACAACTTCTTAATAATATAGTACCTCTATTCTCCAGGCGGGCTCCTGATTTCGACTTCTTGTTAAAAATAGGATACCTCCATTATCCAGCTCATGACTTCAACTTCCTCAAGAATATAACACCTCCATTTTTCCAGGCAGGCTCCTGACTTCAGTAAACAACTCAAAGATAATACCTCCATTCTCCAGGTAGGCTCCTGACTTCAACCACTTCATTAAAATATAACACCTCTATTCTCCAGGCGGGCTCCTGACTTCATCAACTTAAGTTTTAACAACCTCCATTCTACAGGCGGGCTCCTGACTTCTTCAACTTAAAATATAACAACCTCCGTTCTAGAGGCGGGCTCCTGACTTCTTCAACTTAAAATATAACAACCTCCGTTCTACAGGCGGGCTCCTGACTTTGACTTGAAATTGTAACAACCTCCGTTCTACAGGCGGGCTCCTGACTTCAACTATTTCGCAAAAATATAACACCTCTGTTCTTCAGGCGGGCTCCTGACTTCTTCAACTTAAGTTTTAACAACCTCCATTCTACAGGCGGGCTCCTGACTTCTTCAACTTAAAATATAACAACTTCTATTTTTCATCTAACTTGAAATTATCTTCTTTCAGAACTGCTTCCCTTAAAAGCTGATGTTTCATTCCTATGAAAACTGCTGGGGATAACACCGGTGTTTTATTCAAAAATATGTTATTTTCCTTCTTCAAATACTACTTCCTTTAAAGCTGGCGTTTTCCTTCCATTGGAACTACTTCCCTCAAACTGGTGTTTTCACTTCTGCCGGGGATAACCCTGCTGGGGAATTATCTTCCTTCTTAAAGACTAGTTACTTTCCTCTTTTTAACAATGGTGGGGATGGCACTGATTCAAAGACCACTACCCTTAACTCGGGTTATCTTGCTTCTTCCAAGATTGCTTTCTTTAAAACTTGTATTGCCTTCTCCCGTATACTGCTGGGGATTTCACTTCCTTCAAAACTTGTGTTATCTTTCATCTTCCCCAAGTGGGAGTCTGATTTCAAGAAAATTTTCGCAATGAGAAAATTTTTTGCCCCAGTTGGATAATCTTCTTTGTGGCCATGTCTTCCCGCTGTCAATAACATTTCCTTTCCCTGCTTCAAATCAAAGAAAAATTTGTTAGTTTAAAACGTGGTGAGTGGTCGTGCCGCTCCTGCTGGGGATGGTTTTTCCCTTTTCCCTTTTCCTGCTTTGCACTTTATTACAAAACTTGCTGGGGATGATATTATTTGCTGGGGATGATATTCCTGTCGGGGATGGTTTTTCTTTTCTCTTCCTTCCCCGCTCTATGTTGTCCGACCATTGCGGAACTTGGTCGATAATCTGTCGGAGTTGTTCTTGCATCTCGCAAATTTGCTGGGGATCCTCTTGGAATTTGATCCATAACTTTTCAACTGTTGTTTTTCCTGTTTTTCTCCAACTTCCCCTGGAAATTTGGTCCTCTTGGAATCTAGACCCATTCATCATTTGGTCTTGCGACAAATTTCTTTTTGCTTTGTCGCCTTATCTTTGGCTCATCCTATCCACATTGTGTTTTTGCACTATCTTGGCAACTGGTAATAAGCTCTGAAAATTCTTTTCAAAACAAACTGCTGGGGAGATAAAGCTTTTAGACCAAGAAATGAAAAAGTGACGATTTTAAAAGATAGAAAAAGAAGAAATCTTTCTGAACAAATGCTGGGGAAAAGGAAAGTAAAGAACTTATCTGAATGATATAACCGATCCCAATGATCATGTCGTGCATTCCGGATTAATCAAACCAGTCTATTTGTATCAATCAATTTTTCGGACGGCCTCATCTTGCTGGGGATAAACAGGCACTCAACTCTTTGCCAAATGCGGATCCTTTCCGCCAATCTTGTCTTATCGCCTCATAGTGCCCTTCGAGGGGTTTTCACTAATAAAACTCTCTCATTTCTCTCAACTCCCGTCGCCTTATGGTGTCTGTGAAGGTTTTCACCGATAAGACTCTCTCGTTTATTTTCTCTCAACTTACGTCGCCTTATGGTGCCTGTGAAGATTTTCACCATAAGACTCTCATTTTATTTTCTCTTTCTTAGCTGGGGATTGGAGTGTTACCGATAAAATTCTCTCTACTGGGGATTATTTCGGCTATCAATTCATTTCCAGCTTATGATCCTCTTCTCTACTGGGGATCAGAGTGTTATTCCCGACTTCCGTTTGCATGACTTGGCACTTCTCGGATACTGATCGGGAGGTCATTTTTGGACATTAATATGGGTTTTTGTGTATGGCTAAAAGAAAAAGGGTAAAAGGTTCAAAATAATTTTGATGGGTAAAATATTACAACTCTTGAAATCAACTTTCTTTCCCAAAATTATAAACACAACTTCTGCCCCAGTTTTTCTTGCTTGGGGATTTTTTCGTTTTTTTTTGTTACACTATGACCGAGACGTGAGGCGCCTACGTATCCTTCTTTGAGGAATCAGGTCAAACGTAGTTCCCAATTCTTTTGTTTTTCTTGTGACTTTCTTTGTCTTTATTATCATTATTTTCTCTTCTCTTTTTCTTTCATTTTCATTACTAATTCCAAAAGAGGGGTATGAAAGAATAAATAAGGCTCAAAAGGGGAAGCAAAGGTTAAAGTGTTTGGATAGAAGAAAGAATTGCCTCCGTCATTTCATTCTCCGATAAATGCCAAGTACAAACAAACAACAATTACAATCAAAAGAAATCATACATAATATCTCTTAACTGCGTCAGAATTGATAGCCATGTCGATGCATTTTCCTTCGATATCTGTTAAACATAAAGTGCCATTGGATAACACTCTGGTTACAATAAGCGGCCCTTGCCAATTCGGGGTGAACTTGCCCTTTGCTTCGGCCTGATGTGGCAAGATTCGTTTCAGCACCTGTTGTCCTACTTCAAATTTCCTGGGACGCACCTTCTTATTATATGCTCTTGCCATCCTCTTTTGATACAACTGGCCATGACATACTGCTGCCAATCTCTTTTCATCAATCAAGCTCAACTGCTCCAATCGGGCTTTGACCCATTCATCGTCATCAATCCCAGCCTCAGCGATAATCCGAAGGGATGGAATTTCTACTTCTGCCGGTATTACTGCTTCAGTTTTGTATACCAACAAATAAGGAGTTGCACCTACTGAAGTACGGACAGTAGTGCGATATCCCAACAATGCAAATGGCAACTTTTCGTGCCATTGCCTGGACCCTTCTACCATCTTCCTCAATATCTTCTTTATGTTCTTGTTGGCTTCCTCAACTGCGCCATTCACCTTGGGACGATACGGGGTGGAATTACGGTGTGTAATCTTGAACTATTGACATACTACTTTCATCAAACTGCTGTTAAGATTAGCGCCATTGTCCGTGATGATCACTTTGGGGATCCCAAATCTACAGATGATATGGGAATTAACAAAATCCACCACTGCTTTCTTGGTTACCGACTTGAAAGTTTTAGCCTCAACCCACTTGGTGAAATAATCGATGGTGACCAGAATGAACTTATGACCGTTGGAAGCTGCCGACTCAATCGGTCCAATGACATTCATGCCCCATGCAACAAATGGCCATGGTGCTGACATTGTATGCAATTCTATTGGCGGAGAATGAATCAAATCTTTGTGTATCTGACACTGTTGGCATTTTCTCACAAAATTGATACAATCACGCTCCATAGTGAGCCAATAATACCCTGCTCGAAGAATCTTCTTCGCCAATACATATCCGCTCATATGTGGCCCACAAACTCCCGCATGTACCTCTATCATCACTGTCGTGGCTTGACCAGTATCTATACATCTCAGCAATCCCAAATCTGGTGTTTTTTTGTATAACACTCCTCCACTGAAGAAAAATCCATTTGTCAATCGCCGAATGGCTCTCCTTTGATCTTCGGTGGCCTACTCTGTGTATATCCCCATCCTGAGGTATTCCTTGACATCATAAAACCATGGCTCGCCATCTATTTCTTCCTGTATCATGTTGCAATAAGCATGCTGATCACGAACCTGGATATGCAACGGGTCAACATGAATTTTGTCTGGGTGGTGCAACATCGATGCTAAAGTGGCCAAAGCATCGGCAACCTCATTGTGAACTCTTGTAATGTGTCTGAACTCCACTGATCGAAATCGCTTGCTCAGATCGTGCAAACATTGTCGATATGGTATAAGGTTCAAATACCGTGTTTCCCATTCACCCTGAATGTGATGCACCAGGAGGTCCGAGTCTCCCAAGACCAAGATGTCCTGAACATCCATGTCTGCAGCTAACCGTAAGCCCAAAATGCATGCCTCATATTCAGCCATGTTATTGGTACAATAGAAACGTAGTTGTGCCGTAACAGGATAATGATGTCCTGTTTCAGAAATAAGTACCACTCCTATTCCAACTCCTTTCGCATTTGCGGCTCCACCAAAGAAGAGCTTCCAACCTGGTTCCTCAGATAATTCCAACTCATCTAAATGCATCACTTCTTCATCAGGAAAATACGTCCTCAATGGCTCGTATTCTTCATCAATAGGATTCTCAGCCAAGTGATTGGCCAATGCTTAGGCTTTCATGGTCGTCCTCATCACATAGACGATGTCGAACTCCGTGAGTAATATTTGTCATTTCGCTAACCTCCCTGTGGGCATAGGCTTCTGGAAAATATACTTTAGTGGATCCAAGCATGAAATGAGATAAGTAGTATATGATGACAGATAATGTTTAAACTTCTGTGCCACCCAAGTTAGAGCGCAACACGTCTTCTCAAGTTGAGTGTACTTAACCTCATAAACCGTAAACTTCTTACTGAGATAATAGATGGCTTGCTCCTTCCTTCCTGTGATATCATGTTACCCCAGTACGCAACCAAATAAATTCTCCAGTACCGTTAGATAAAGAATCAACGGTCTTCCTGGTTCAAGTGGGACCAACACAGGTGGGTTTGATAGATACCCCTTGATTTGGTCGAAGGCTTCCTGACATTATGCCGTCCATTCTACCGCAGCATCTTTCTTCAGTAGCCGAAAAATGGGTTCACAAGTCGCCGTGAGTTGAGCGATGAACCTGCTGATATAATTCAACCTTCCCAACAGACTCATTACTTCTGTTTTGTTCTTCGGCGGTGGCAATTCCTGGATGGATTTGATTTTTGACGGGTCCAACTCAATGCCTCGCCGACTGATGATGAATCCCAACAGCTTTCCAGATGGAACACCAAATGCACATTTGGACAGGTTGAGCTTAATGTCGTACCTTCGAAGTCTTTGGAAAAACTTCCTTAGGTCTACCACGTGGTCTTCCTGACGCTTAGATTTTATGATCACATCATCTACGTATACCTCAATCTCTTTGTGTATCATGTCATGAAACACCATAGTCATTGCTCTCATGTACGTTGACCCAGCGTTTTTCAAGCCAAAAGGCATTACCCGGTAGCAATAAGTCCCCCACGGCGTAATGAATGTCGTCTTTTCCGCATCTTTTTCATCCATCAGAATTTGATGATACCCAGCATAGCAATCTACAAAAGACCCGATCTCACATCCGTCACAATTATCAATCAAGATATGGATGTTGGGTAATGAAAAGTTGTCCTTGGGGCTTGCCCTATTCAAATTGCGGTAATCGACACACACTCTGATCTTCCCATCTTTCTTCGGCACTGGCACCACATTAGCCAACCAATCAAGATATCGAGTGACCCAAATAACCTTTGCCTGCAGCTGCTTGGTTACTTCTTCTTTAATCTTCACACTCATATCTGTCTTGAACTTCCTCAATTTCTGCTTGACGGGAGGGCACGCCGGGTCAGTGGGCAATTTGTGAACCACTAGATTGGTGCTTAAGCCTGACATGTCATCGTACGACCATGCAAAACATATTTGAATTTAATGAGTGCTTTGATTAGTTCCTTCCTGATGTTCGGCTCAATGTGGATGCTTATTTTGGTTTCCCTGACATCGTCTGCATCCCCTAAATTGACAGCTTCAGTGTCGTTCAAATTGGGCTTGGGTTTCTCTTCGAACTGGCTTAATTCTCTGTTTATCTCTTCAAAGGCTTCATCCTCATCGTATTCCGATTCATCATCATAATCGACCTCTTGTACAATTAGTTCGAAATCAGATTGATTTTTTAGACTAGGTTGAAGATCCGTTGTGCATGCCATGTCATTAGAACCAGTATAAAGAGAACTATTCAGAAAGAGAAAAGAAGAAAACAGAATTAAAACAAAATAAAGAGAGAAAACTTTCGCTTTATTAAAATGCGGGATAACAGAGTTTCACGCTTTTGTCGAATACAAAAATAAAACAAAACTGGATTACAACTCTGGAATAATCCAGAAAACAAGAAAGAAAATCCAGTGCCTACTACCAAGACTCCCTCCGGGTAGGAAGAGGAGTAGTTGTCCAATTGTTGATATTGGCCCTAGGCCCCACAAACTGTATATCTGCCCTACTGGAACCTTCTCCAACTTCTATCACGCTGACGTTGGCGAACAGCCTTTCAAAACCATGATTCAAATCTCCATCTGTCCCAATCAGAGGTCCGAGAATTTTGGGGACTGACAACCTTCTGATACCTGCTCTGACAAAGGATCTGAAAAGACGTGGAACTGGCTTGGGAAGAACCCAAACTTTCTTCTTCAACTTTCGGGCCCGCCTTACATCTATTGCCGTAGGCTTGAATCCTAGCCCAAAAGTGTCCAGTTTCTTGGGCAAAGAAACTGGCTAGACCATACCTTGCAGATCAACCCCCAAACCTTTTCCTGGTACAAACCCACTATTTAGCATTTCTGAGGCTACCATGAAGGTCACAACTGCGATCCTGGGAAGTGGAAGGTCCTTGCCTTCAGAAATTTTATCCACTGAAACCGCATCGAAAACCTGGTACACCCATGAACCTTTGTCGTCATCAGTTTCTATGAATGGCACAACGGCATCACTCACAATGCCTGTACTGTCATCCCTGTGCACCACTATCTCCTACCTGTCCATTCAAATTTCACCATCTGGTGCAATGTAGAAGGCACTGCTTTGGCAGTATGGATCCAAGGTCGCCCCAATAGAAGATTGTATGATACTGCCACGTCTATCACTTGGAATTCCATGGTGAATTCCACTGGACCAATGGTCAATCCCAGTATGATATCACCCACCGTGTCGGTACCACCTCCATCAAAACCTCGGACGCAAACATTGTTCCTGTGAATCCGGTCATGATCAACTTTCAGCTTGTTCAGAGTAGTCAAAGTACAGATGTTGGCGGTTGATCCATTATCAATCAATACTCGGGTGACCACCGAGTCTTCGCATTTCACGGTCAAGTATAGGGCTTTGTTGTGTTCTGTACCCTCTGCTGGCAATTCATCATCAGAAAACGTCACTCGGTTTACCTCTAAGATTTTGTGCAATATCCTCTCCAAGTGATTTACAGAGATTTTATCCGGAACATGGGCCTCGTTCAGGATTTTCATCAGTGCCTGGCAATGATCGTTGGAATGGATCAACAGTGATAATAACGAAATCTACGTTGGGGTCTTTCTTAACTGCTCCACAGTGGAGTAGTCTTGTGCCTTCACTTTCTTCAAAAACTCCTCAGCCTCTTCCTCCTTCACTGGCTTCTTTACCACCGCTGGGTTGGACCTTCTTAACTCTACAGGAGCAAAACACCTTCCCGAACGAGTTAAGCCCTAGGCCTCACATACTTCTTCCACAACCTCCTTCCCTTTGTACATTACCATCTCTTTACTGTAGCTCCATGGCACGGTTTTCTCGCTGGTTATCGGCATCTGCATTACTGGCCTGATGACAACTGGCCCAATGCATGCTGGCTTGCTTGGTACCCCTCGCACCGTTACTTTGACCGGCTCTGGATTCTTTGTAACAATAGGCGAACTCTTCCCCATTACCACTACTGGCTTGACGTCTACCTTTTCCAACTGTACCACCTCTTCTCCACCTGTCGACTTTTCTTTTGGACTGGCACGGATCATCATTACCGTCTGTGAGGGTTTCTTTATCTCTCCTCCTTCGTGCACAAGCTCGATCATATGGGTTTCGTGGTGTGCTGGAAACGGGTTCTGATTGATGTTGGGTGCATCCGGTATCTGAACCTCGATCTTGTTGGTGTCAATAAGATCTTGCACTGCACATTTCAACTTCCAGCACTTCTCGGTATCATGTCTGGGAGCCCCCGAACAATACTCACAGCTTACCGAGTGGTCCATATTTTTGGGGAAGGGGATTCGGCAATCTTGGCTCAACAGGACTCAACAAACCTAATGGCCTTAATTTGTGGAACAAAGCAGTATAGGTTTCTCCCAACTCAGTGAATGTTCTTTGTCTCTGCACCCTTTCATTTCTGAAAACTTGATTCCCCCGGAAACCTGGCCTTGCGGGATTCCTGTAGGCCCTTGGTGGTGGATATATGTTTTGTGGAGGTGAATATGTATTCTGTGGAGGTAGATAGGTATTTTGGGGAGCCAGCGCACGCCATTGTGGGCGAGCCGGAGGCTGGGTATATGTCTGGGCTTGATGGACAGGAGAAATGTGGTTCTTGTGGTGGGTAGTAGGGCTGTGGGGGGTAATTTGGAGTGTGTGGGTAATTTGGGTGATGGGGTCTGGCCTGGTAGCAGGGAAAAGGACCTCTCGATCTGGACCAATTACCTGCCTCTATTGTTGCGACCTCTTCTCTTTTCTTCTTCCCGAGCGCACCTCCCGTGCCACTCTGAATGGCCTGAGTTGTTGCTTTGATTGCCGAATAGCTCAGGATTTTGTTGGACTTAAGTCCCTCTTCAATCATACCACCCATTTTCACCACTTCGTTGAAAGATTTGCCAAGTGACCAAAGTAAGTTGGCTCTAGAGTCTGCAGAAAGTAGTCCACCATTTCCCCCTGTAAATGCAACACATATATTTTTGTATTTTTCAGTAGTAAAAATAGAATAAACATGCACAGACAAATACAAATAAATCACAAGCAATACACAACTATTTTATTTTGAATTTTTTGTGGGAGTAGTTCTTGTAGGGAAAAAATCACGTGCTCGCACCAAGTCAGTTTCGTAATAGAAGAGAAATAAAGACATTAAAATAAAGGCAATAAAGAAGCAGTAAAGTCACAAGTAACATGAAATGGTAAAAGCTTAAAAGAAAGATCCTCAGCAGAATCGCCATGTTGTCGCGCCCCCTTTTTCTAAAAGCGAAATCGGGTTTATGACATTTGGGAGGACAACTCGTTCCCTTTTTTGGAATTGGGTTTTTGGATTTGAAGAGTCGCCAACTAATAGTTAAAGTGCATTAGGACACTAAAGAAGGGTTTGAGTTGGAAAACCAGAGTTTGGGTAAGGGCTAGAAATTATCTCGAGGGGAAGGTGTTAGGCACCCCTCAAGATCCACTAGTGTGGTTCCCGGCCATGCTACAATTGTGACTTAAGTACAAACAATAAATAAATAGAAGTCTCAAGTAGAGGGGGTTTCACATAATATTGCAAGCAAGTTGAGAGTTTGACGAAAGTAAAGAAAGCAGAAATTTTAAAGAAATAGTTTGAGAATAAAATAAACAAATAAAGGAAAGGGGGTCCTAGGTTTACAAATAATATGGATCACATCAATGCAATACCCGGTAATCACTCCTCAAAAGAGGGGCTACACGTGATATTAGCGCACAGGTCATCATGTCCATATCTACCCTTCCCACACCGTTAAGGTATTAAGGCGCAGAATAGTATCGTTTCTTATTGCATGCTATTACCCGTCCCAACCCTATCAGTTTCGGAGGCATTTGAGACTACTAATCCTAAAGGGGAGAGAGTTGGGGCTTTTCAGAGTTTTAAAAGGATAAAAAGTCTAGGCGACAAACAAAACACATAAGCAATTAGGGGAAAACAAATAGCAGTTAAGGCTCAAACAAGCCTCCTCACTCAAAGGAGAAAATATATAGCATGACTTCAAATACTGGTTACGGTCTGAATTAAAGCGTAAGGACAGGCTGATTTATCACAATATTTCTCAGATGAGGAGTCCGAATTAGCCTTGTCTGGTTGTAGTTTATCAAAACTGACACAGTTAATTAATCACCTAATGGTTTTCCTAGGCGAGACCTATAGGCATGACATCTAACAATACTAATTTTAAAGAAATGATTACTGGTTTTATAAACAAGAGTTCTGCAGATTGTAAACGATATTACTACTGATTTTAAACTCAGAGATGGAATAGCGAAACTGATTTAATTGATTACTCCTATAGGCATGATTTCTAAGCGTTATTGGTTTTTAAACGATTGCGAAATGGCAAGAGTCATATAGGCATGATATCTGGAATGAAGTTGATTATTATTAAACCAATGATTGTTTGCCTAATGACATGTATATGCATAAGTGCAGTAAACCTATGATCACGATTTCTATATGCAGAAACTTAGATACAGGATTTCTATATACAGAAATGCAGAAACCTAGATACGGGATTTCTCTATGCAGAAATGCAGAAACCTAGATACATGATTTCTATATGCAGAAATGCAGAAACCTAGATACAGGATTTCTATATGCAGAAATGCAGAACTTATAGGCATAATTTCTAAGATGCAGAAATTTATAAGTAACTTATAGGCATGTTGTTTATGTGAATGCAGGAATCAGAAAATCCTATAGGCAAGTTATCTACCTTTTTGCATACATTCATCCCATCCTTTTCTGCTAGCAATCTCAATAGTTATTACAAATTATTACAGACCCGAATGACTCAAAAAAAAGAAAAAGGGAAAAAATTACATCAGAAGTTCGAGCTACAACCGAACAGCCTAATTCAGACTCAAAGTCCAACAATATGAGATAAACTAACTTCCAAGATAGGATTTCCAAAAGCCTTTCTCATACTTGGAATGTGTCAAAGTTTCCAAGAGTCTCAAAGGGGATCCAGGCAGTACTTACACCCCAAACACATTGCAGAATTAAGATCATAGTGCAGTGTGGAAGGGACAGCCCTCAGATGTCCAAGTTCAGTGGGAACTCAAGGTCCCAAAGCAAGGCTCATAAGAGGGGGGCAGAACTAAAGAGTCTAAGAGTAAGTGTAAGTGCATAGGGGTGGATCAGGGAAAGCCATGGCGGGCTGGTGGTCATGCCCAGCAATTGGGAATGCTGGCACACCCCTGACCAGCCTGTTAGCCAAATCTTAGGAGTTAGGATCAATTGTGGATCAGATTATGACCTGGGTAGTAATTTGGACACTGCCAGGCCAAGAACCTTAACTCAAACACATAGAAAGAAATAGGGGGTAGAGATTCACAATAGAAACAGATGCAAAGAAAAGACATACGTAGTTTAATCACTGAACAACAATAGTAAAGCAGACAGGAATGCTGAAGCTATGAAGTAAACATATAAGGGTGAGGCAGAAAATTAAACAAGAACATACCAGTTTCAGGGAAAACAAGTAAAAATAGTAGTCTCGAAAGAGCCAAGTTGTAAGCAAAGCAGTTCCAAAAGATCTCAAGCAAAGCAAAGTATTGAAAGAAGTATTGAATTCAAAGCGGTATTGTAAGTATTGGATTGAAATTATAAAGATTGGTAGTGTGAAGGTGTCGTGTATTGAACTCGAAGTGTCTTAAAAGTGCAGAAGGGTAGTCCCTTTTATAGTGCAGAGAAACAAGTAAGAAAGACAAGGAATTATCATTGAAATCAATCTTCCTTTGGTTAAGGGATTCTGATTCCAACGGGTAAAAGCCAGTTAAGGAAATAAATTTTAATTAAAACCTTTCAAAGTAGCACAAAAGAGGTAAATACATAGAAGTTATTTAAGGAAAACAATCAATGGTATACGTTTTGTGACAAATATGGCAAGGGAATCAATCAAACAGCCATGAAACCAAAATTACAGGTTCAATTTGAATGAACCAAGTCAAGAAAGGTAAAGGAGGTTCAATCGAAGAAAAATCAGTGACAATTCGTCAGCCTTATTAAAAGAATTTCAGAATCAATCAATCAGTTGGTAAAAACCTTTTGAAAGAGGAATTTCACATATATAAAGCATACCAATCAAACGAAAGGAATCGTCAGGTTACTCAGAAAAAGAGTCTAACATTGAAAGCCTTAGAATCACAAACAAAAGGGAATCGAGTTCAGTTAGAGACTCATAGTGAGTTAGAAAGCCTAGGGTCCCAAAGTGGAACCCTAATATCACTTGCCAAAGAAACCCCCAAATCCTAGGGTTTCGAATTGAGTCAGACATAGAGGTGAGAGAGCAGGTCATTGAAAGAGGCTCAGAAGTCTCTTCCAAAGACTTTATGAGAAAGAAAACATACATGATAGAAAGAACTGATTCAAGGTCATGAGAACATGTTTGAGAAAACTCGGAGTTTAAACAAGTTCAGAAGAAAGAGATGATACGAGCTTAAACAAAAGCAGGTGAAATATGCTTAGCAAGAACACAAACAGAGCTAAATAAAGTGAAAAAAATCAAAGAACTCAACCATAAACACGTATAGCAAAGAATAAGGATTAACAACATGGATTAACATGTGAGTACAGGAATAACAACAAAAGTAGAAGAATCTTGCATAATAGAAAGGAAACAAGAGAGCAAACTCAAGTATAGTAGAAAAGAAAGCATACAAGCATAACATAGGTAAACACGCATGAAGAAAGAACAGAAAGAATCGGAAAGATATTTGAAGAAATTTTTTTAGAAACCCTAAAATTGAAATTGAGCGATTTTGAAAAAGAAATTTAGACATATCACAGATCTAAGAAAAATAGGCGATTACAGAACCTCAGATGGCTTAGAGTTGCAGAGAAAACCGTAGAAATGAGAAAGGTCTTGAGGAAAGTCAGACATTAGTCGAAAAGACTCATATTGCTTGAACATGTCGGGGTAATGGCCGGAGAAGCCATAGATTTACAAATCTGAGAAGGATCTGAAGAGAGACATTGAAGTCGGGCTTCAAAACCTTGAATAGTTTAGGTCTGATGCTGAGAAAGGATGAGTACAGCCCATCCATGGCCGGAGACGCCAAGGATTCAGGTGGAAACATAGTGAGATAAGGTGGGAGACGATTAGGGTTTCGGAGAGGCTTGAGAGACGAAGGGGTTCAAAGGCGACGTCTCAGGTGAAATGAATTAGGTCAAGGGGGTTTGGGAATCAAAAAAGGAAAGGGTGAATTACGGTCGTTGATCAAAATGATCAACGGCCTGGATCAAAGGGGAGTCGGGTGGGGTTTTCTTAATTGGGTCAGGGGTCGGGTAATTTGGGGATTGGGATGGTTTAATTTGGGGGCGGAATTGGGTTAAATTAAGGGCCAAAATTGAAAGGTGAAGGGGCTATAATTGAAATAGAAATGGGCTTAAGTGTTAAATAGCCTATTTTCCCTTTTTATTTTATAAAAATAGTAATAATAATTTTAAAAGGTAAATTAAAAACATTGAGCCAACAAATACTATATAAATATTAATTTAAAAATACTGAAAATAATTTATAATTATAAAATGCTACTAATCATGAAATAGGCTATAATCGCAATTACATACAATTTAGCTTAAAAATACCAAATAGATTTGTTTTAAAAAAAATACAAAAATCACATTAATTATATTTTGGTGTAAATATGAGAATAAAATAAGTTATTCACCAAAATGATAATCTTGGGAATAATTATTGGATTTTGTACTGCTAAAAATAGACAATAAATTGATTTTAAAAATCTTAAAATTAGAAAACAAAATACCAAAACTCTTGGGCATGCTTATATATGTATGTACATGCTATTTTAAAAGTATAAAAAATACATAGGGAAAAATTGGGTATCAACAGAGAGTGTGTCTAGTAAATTGTCTGATTACTCGGGAGAGATTTACGGTAATAAGAGTGCTCATGATTGATAGAGATGATTAGGAAAATCTATGTGAAACATAACCGGAAGGGATTCCATCAATAGGGGAAATCATAACCTTAGATCCTTCTCTTGATTGTTTACAACTTAATCATAGTTAGTCTTTAGTTGCTTATTTTCAGTCAGTCTTAGTTAGTAGAAACATCCTCAATTGTTATTCACAACGTTTGAAAAATTAATTAAGTAGAATTTTGTAAGTCTAACGAGAGTAATTGATAGGTTAATTCTTTGTGGGTTCGACTCTGGGCAAAATACTTAGATTATATTTGCAATGTCCGTGTGTCCTTTTTATAAGGCATAGTTGGGTGTGATCAAATTTTGGCACTATTGCCAGGGAATTAACAGTGTTATCAATTACAATTGAAAGAAATACAAAAATTCTTAGTGTAGTCAGTTTTCTCTATACCCAATCTATACATTGAAATTTTAACATTTGTTGACTTGGTTGTACAGGTGCATGCCTAGAACCTCATCGAGAACTGGTGAAGTATTTGAAGCATTATCAGATCCCGAGAAAGTTTTCATGGACTTGAATTGGGCCAACCGGAAAAACAAACAACAACAAACAACTGAACAATTCGAACCAGACATGGGGGATCACATAGTAGACCCAGCTGCGCCGGTAACGCCTCTTGTGCCAATGGCGGCTCTATATGACTGGGCATAACCCACAGCAGAGAACTTGGCCACAGCGATTTTAGTCCCGCAGATACAGGCTGAATCATTTCAAATCACGAACAACATGTTGCACTTGTTGCAAAACAAGGGACTATTTTCGGGGTCACAAGTAGAAGATCCTCAACAGCACATGAAGAATTTCCTGTCAATCTGCAAAACTCAAAGGCAGCCTAACGTAACTCAGGAAGCAATTAAACTGTTATTGTTTCCATTCTCAGTGACAGGAGCTGCCCAGACCTGGTTAAACTCACTCCCCATCAATTCCATAACAACTTGAGAGGAGTTAGTCAAGCAATTCGTGAACAAGTTCTACCCACCCAACAAGAATGTTCAACAAATTGATGAAATTTTGAGTTTCAAACAGAAACCAATGGAGACACTGCATGAAACATGGGAACGATTCAAAGGGATGTTGGTTATATGTCCGCACCATGGTATTCCAGATTTGATGTTGGGACAGCAGTTTTACATGGGATTGTTAGATAGCGTGAAGGGTAATGTTGATGCTTCAGCAGGTGGAGCATTTTTTAGCAAAACATAGAGAGAAGGCCAGAGTCCGCTTGACAAGATAGCACAGAATTCGGGGTCGACAACCAGGAATGCACCTATCACTCTAGTGGTTCACTCAGTGCCCTTAGATCCATCCAATACTCTTGCTGAAAACATGGCCACGTTAATGACACAGATGAGTATACTCACCAAAAAGGTGGAAGAGTCAGGGCAGAAGCAGCAGGTACACATTGTAGATACTACCAATGGGGCTTAGTCAACTAATTGGTAACCAGTGGCATGCAGAAAGCGATCATCATCACTACCCTGAGGACATGAATTATATGACTAATTATGGAGGCCAGAGACAGGGTGGTCAAAATTGGGGCCAACAAAATCAGTCGTACAGGCCAGTCCAGCCACAGCTCAACAATGGAAACATGGGAGGTATGAGACCTCACAATAATATGGCGCCTTATCCAAGGCCACAGGGATATAAGAATCAAAATCAGCAGCAGGGGTATCATCCTCATCGGCAACAGCATGGTGGACGGCAGGAAGATGGGTTTGCTAGACTCGAGGCAATGATGTAGTAGGTTATTGGGTCAAATGCAAAAATCAGTGAAAGAGTAGATGCACATGATTCAACCATTAAAAATATTGAAGTGCAGATGGGCCAGATTTCGATGTCTTTGAATAATTATCCTCATGGTACATTACCTGCAGACACTCAAATAAATCCAAAAGACCAAGGCCCGAAGTAGCTGATAGCAGTGAGTCTACGTAATGGCAGAGACTTAGACTTGGAGCAAGAGAGGGATCGAGAAAGCAGACAGGCTAAGACACTTGTACCAGTGCCCATTAAGCTGTATGAGTCAACGAAATTGATCGAGGTGACAGTACAACCTGCCTAGAAAGAACATAACACACAGATTGAGGCTGAGAGAGAAGCTGAGATAGCCCAAGAACAGGTAGTTGAGGTGGTAGCTGACAAAGAAAATACCCAAATCATTGGGAAGAAGAGACCCCCCCCCACCCACCATTCTCTCAGAGGCTGGCTAAGTACTAAAAAGAGGAACAATACAAGAAATTCTTGGAGATGCTGAAACAAATCCAGGAAAATATTCCATTGATTGATGTTTTGAAGGAGATGCCTGGTTATGCAAAAATGATAAAGGACTTGATGTCCCAAAAATTCGATTTCCAAGACTTAGCTACGGTGACTCTTACACAGACTTGCAGTGCAGTGGTGACTAGACTAATTGCTGAGAAGTTGTCTGACCCAGGGAGTTTCACAATTCCCTACACTATTGGTAACTTTGCTTTCGCCAAAGCACTTTGTGATTTGGGGGCTAGCATAAATCTTATGCCCCTGGCAATCTACAAGAGGTTGGGGATTGGAAGAGCTAGACCCATTTCGATGTTGTTGCAGCTGGCTGACAGGACTGTAAAAAGACCCTCTGGTATCATGGATGACGTGTTGATTTAGGTAGGGAAATTTGTGTTCCCTGCAAATTTTATGATTCTAGATTGCAAGGTGGATGAAGAGATTCCCATAATTTTGGGAAGGCCATTCTTGGCCACTAGGAGAGCTCTCATTGATTGTGAGACTAGGGAGCTCAAGATTAGGTTGAACGATGAAGAGATAACATTCAATGTGTAGAAATCTATGAGGCGACCAAGTGAATTCGCCAATTGCTCTCTTATTGATGCCATGGATGTAATCGTAGAAACTGATGATCAGAGGCTGACTATTGAGGATCCTTTTGTTGTATGTCTAGTGAATTTAGATGAGGTGAATGGAGAAGAACTAGCAGAATGGGTGTTGGCTTTAGAGGGCAGAGGGTTCTGGGATAGAACTCTTGAATTTGAGCCTTTGCACTTAGAAAATAGAGAAACTCCTCCAGCCAAGCCATCCATTGAAGAACCACCAAAGCTGGAATTGAAGCCACTGCCCACCCATCTCAGGTATGAGTTACTTGGACCTAACTCCACATTACCTGTTATTATCTCATCTGGTTTGTTAGATGTGCAGGCACAACAACTCTTGCAGGTACTCAAGGAGTGCAAGACTGCCATTAGGTGGACCATGGCAGACATTAAAGGGATCAACCTCGCCTACTGTATGCATAAAATTCTGCTAGAAGAGGGACACAAAGCTTCCAGGGAACACCAAAGAAGGCTGAACCCCAACATGAAGGAAGTGGTGAAGAAAGAAGTGATAAAGTGGTTAGATGCGAGAATCATTTTCCAAATCTCTGACAGCAGCTGGGTTAGCCCGGTGTAATGTGTGTCTAAGAAGGGTGGCATGACAGTGGTCAAGAACGATAACAATGAGCTGATCTCTACAAGAATCGTCACGGGCTGGAGAATTTGCATGGACTACAGAAAGTTAAATCTAGCCACCCGGAAAGACCACTTCCCACTTCCCTTCACTGATCAGATACTAGACAGATTGGCAGGGAGGTCACACTTCTGTTTTCTGGATGGGTACTCAGGGTACAATCAAATCTCCATTGCACCAGAGGACAGAGAGAAGACCTTTTTCACCTGACCATATGGCATTTATACGTTTCGTAGGATATCATTTGGCCTATGCAATGTACCCACCACATTCCAAAGGTGCATGATGGTTATATTCACTGACATGGTAGAGGACATAATGGAGGTATTCATGGATGATTTCTCAGTGGTGCGGAACTCATTCGATGAGTGCCTTAGTAATCTAACTCGTGTGCCGAAACGGTGTATTGAGACTAACCTGGTTCTTAATTGGGAGAAGTGCCATTTCATGGTACAAGAGGGCATAGTCTTGGGACACCGTGTATCAAGTAAAGGAATCGAGGTGGATCGTGCTAAATTTGACATGACAGCAAAACTCCCACCTCTAACTTCACTCAAGGCAATTAGGAGCTTCCTCGGGCATGCCGGTTTCTACCGGAGATTCATAAAAGACTTCTCTAAAATTGCCAACCCTCTCTGTAAGTTATTAGAAAAAGATCACCCCTTCTTGTTTTCTGATGATTGCAGGGTAGCATTCGAGGAGTTGAAAAAGAGGCTAGTCACAGCACCCATCATTGTTGCCCTCGACTGGGAGCAACCATTCGAACTCATGTGTGATGCCAGTGACTACACAGTGGGGCAGTGCTGGGACAGCAAAAAGACAAGTTAATGCACCCAATCTACTATGCTAGTAGAACATTGAGTGGAGCCCAGCTGAACTACACTGTGACTGAGAAAGAGATGTTGGCAGTGGTGTTTGCTTTCGTCAAGCTCAGATCATACTTGATTGGCTCTAAGGTAATTGTATACACTGATCATGCAGCTCTCAGGTACTTAATTGAGAGGAAGGAGTCTAAACTGCACCTGATTCGTGGGGTGCTATTACTGCAAGAGTTCGACCTCGAAATTCGTGATCGTAAGGGCACAAAAAACCAAGTCACTGATCATCTATCACGACTTAAGGGAGCTGAAAATTCAGTTGAGGTTGAGGATATTCTAGAAATGTTTCCAGACGAGCAACTGCTCGATACAAGTCTTGAGGAAGTGCCATGGTATACAGACTTTGCAAATTACCTGGCAAGAGGTATAGTTCCCTATGACCTCTCCTCTGTACAAAATAAAAAGTTTTATTGTGATTGCCGCATGTATTATTGGGATGAACCTTATCTGTTTCGAATATGTATTGACAATATGATTCAGAGGTGTGTCCCCGAGATAGAACAATCTTCTGTTTTGCAGGCATGTCACGCATCGGCGTATGGAGGGCATTCTGGAGAAGTTAGGACAGCCGCGAAAATGCTAGAGGCCGGTTTCTTTTGGCCAATAGTGTTTAAGGATGCACATCAATGGGTGAAGGTATGTAATGAATGTCAGCGAACCGGAAACATTTCCCGTCGCCATGAGATGCCCATGAACCCAATTCAAGAGGTTGGAGTGTTTGATGTCTAGGGGATCGACTTCATAGGCCCTTTCATCAGCTCCTTTGGCAATAAGTACATACTTGTTACTGTAGATTACGTGTCCAAATGGGTAAAAGTTGCAGCACTGCCCACTAATGATGCAAGAGTGGTAGTGGGGTTTTTTGAAGGAGAACATATTCACCCGTTTTGGGACCCCTAGAGCTATTATCAGTGACGGAGGCACCCACTTCTGTAATCGAGCCTTCGAGAAGTTTCTAGCAAAGTATGATGTACACCACAAGGTGGCAACACCATATCATCTGCAGACCAGTGGACAGGTGGAAGTGTCTAATATAGAGATAAAGAGTGTATTGACCAAGACGGTAAATGCCACATGAACTAATTGGGCGAAAAAGCTAGATGATGCACTCTAGCTAATAGAATTGCTTTTAAAACACCAATTGGTATGTCACCATATAATTTGGTGTTCGGGAAGGCCTGCCACTTGCTAGTAGAACTTGAACATAAAGCTTGGTGGGCACTGAAACAGCTGAACCTAGACATTAAGGCTGCAGGCACAACGAGAATCACTGAATAGCATGAGCTTGATGAGCTTCGATATATGGCTTTTGAGAGCACAAGATTGTACAAGGAAAAAATGAAGAGGTTGCACGACCAGAACATTGTTGAGAAACATTTCAACCTCGGGGACAAGGTACTACTCTATAACTCAAGATTAAGGCTATTCTCGGGCAAGCTCAGGTCACGATGGTCTGGTCCATTTCGAGTGGTTAAAGTATTCCCTTCAGGGGCGGTGGAGATTGCCTCAGAGAAAGACTCTCACACATTTATAGTCAATGGGTAGAGATTGAAATTATACATAGGCATTAATGAATCAAAGGAAGTGTCAAAAATCCACCTAACTGAACCTCAAAAGTCGAGCAAACCTTAAATGCGCTTGTCTACGTCGTGTCGCGACGTTAAATCAGGCGTTGCATGGGAGGCAACCCATTGATGTGTTTTAATCATCGTGCCACGATATTAACTAAGGAGCTGGTTGGGAGGTAACCCAACGATAGTAGTAGTTGTTAATTTTGAGTTTGGGGAAGTACTAACCAATGCAGGTGAGCTTGGGCAAGTGATAAGGCCATGGCAAGTGGTAAGAACAGGTGAAAAATATGAAAAAAACCGTGCCCAGGAGCATGTCCGCGCTACAGGTCGCGCATATGGGCAAGTGTTCTGCCTCAGCTCCACAATACTAGCGCGACCGTGCTACTGAACGTGCATGTGAACGCGTTACAAGCACGACCGTGCTATAGGCCGCACTAGTGGCCGCGCATATCGCCTAGTGTTCTGTCTGGACTAGCGCGGTCGTGCTCGTACCGCTCTACAACCGCACTAGTCCCGCCCCATCTGATGCAAATTGTTCCTTTAACTTAAAAAATAGTTTTTCTTTTATTTATTTTTTTATGTAAATTCTTTTTCTCTATTTTAACCCCCCCCTCCCCCTTCCTATCTAATTCCCCCTCCTCTTCTTCGCTTCTCATAACATTCTCTCACTACAGGTATGCTTTCTTGGTACCATTTTTTCTTTTTTTTTTCTTTTTTTCAGATTTTCATTTTTTTATTTTATTTTTTGTATTTATGTAGTTCTTGTTCTTTTCTTTGTTTAGTTGCAATCTGTAGTATATGTTATAGTAAGTGTGGATGGAAAGGTTGGTGGAGTTAGAGCTTAAATTAGTTGTGATTTTTGGAACATTGTGGTGGTTTTGGGGTGGTCAAATGTTTGAGATGGGTTGTGGGTAATGAATGCCCACAAGGTGTCTGTGTAAATGCCTTAGTGACTGTACTTGTGACCAATTACGTGTGTGAAGTCTAAGTAACTGCATTGCGTCACAAGTTTGTGTTGGGTTGTGCTAATGTCCTTCCGTTTTCCAGGTACTATGGCTCCATCTCAGAAATGTCGCGCCACAGGTGCCTCTTCTAGCAGCCAAACTGGCTCATCTAGGGCGTGCGGGTCATCCCCTACTCGTCCCTTTGATAGTAGCAGGTTTGTCTCTGCTAAGGCTCAGGACCGCTTTGTGGATAAGGCCCCTAAAAAGCCGATTCTGAAAAGGGGAATTGACATAGGATCGATCCAGCTGGGCTGCCCTCACATGTATACTGAGAGTGAGGCGGGGGTTGCAAACTTTCATTGACGAGACAGGCGAGGGCAATGTGATGGTTGTTCGAGAATTTTACGCTAATGTGAAGGAGCATGTCAATAGTATAGTCACTATGTGCAGAAAATTGGTGGATGTCTCTGTTGAGGCTATACTGACGATGTACCAGTTGCCCCCTCCTGTGGACCCATATGAAGACTTTTATGAGATGTATGGCAGACAATACACGCAGTGGGCGCTGTTCTTTGAAACGATCTGTGTACCCGAAAAGGAGGTTGTCTGGATGAAGTATGGTAAGAAGTTTCACTCCTCGACGCTAACCTTTGAAAGGAAGTATTGGTTGTATATTATCAATAACCATCTGATCCCATCCTCCAACACTACAGAGGTGAATGGCCCTCGAGCGGCTTTGATTTGGTGCTTCATCAATGGTCACAACTTCGACGTGGCCAAAGTGATTCATGAGGAGATGTTCACCCGATGTCCAATAAAAAGGTATGGGTTATTTTTCCCTTCATTGGTTACTTAACCTTGCAGGGAAGCTCGGGTGCCGGAAAATCTGGCCGTGGATGGGATAGTGCCAAAAGACCACAAGTTCCAGGCAGACAAGGTAACTACTGGTAAGGAGCCGGCAGCAGCAGGTGGTGAGGATAGTAGTGACTCTGATGAATTTGAGGAAGAGGAGGCTGAGCAGGAGTACGTGAGGGCCGAGCCATAGGCCCATGAGCAAATTGCAGCAGCTGCAGCACCATCTAGGACTGCAACACCTTCTGGAGCTGCTCGGGTTTCCCGATTCACTGCTTTGGAGCAGGAGGTGGCTGGTTTGCGTACCTAAGTCACTGACTTGGGTACCCGTGCTGACGTGGTGGCTGACCAGTAGATGACATCGGAAAAGAAAATCTTAGGTTGGCTGAGAGCTCTGGGTTGTGCTTGCAATTTGAACCCAGATACCGTCTCCGATCAGGAGTGATCTTTCAGGGAAGTTCCTTTACCTCACTGTTTCTTAATTTTTTATGCCATGAGGACATGGCTACCTTTTAAGTGTGGGGTGGGGGATACTTCAATGTGTGTATGTACATGTAAAAAAAATTGATTGTTTGATGTTTCTTCTTATTGATTGTTTTTTTTGTGTGGTTTGAGTAATAGTTAATTTAGGTAAGTTTAAAGTAGGTAAGTTGACTTGTCCCGACGACGGATCTCTTTCGGCGGGGTTCTTGAAGGACTAAGTCGATGTAAATCTCTAAAAAAACAAGGAATATGGACTCTTCCTGATGACAGATCTTTTAGACAGTTTTCTTGAGGGAAGTAAGTCTAAATAAAATACCAAAAAGATTTTCTTTTAGGTAGTGTAGCAACTCCTCCTTGGTTTTTCTTTGGGCCACGGTTCTTTTCCAAGGGTTTATCTTGAACTGGGTGTAGTTAGTTTTTGTTTATGTTGTTTTTAGTTTTTAGTTAGTACTGATGGTCTACGAGCTGAAATAGAAAGAGAAACCTTTGGCATTGATACACCTAAACACAGTAGACACTAGAGTGTAACGCTTAGTCTCAGTGGTTGATTCTTGCTAGAGTGGCTTAATTTGTATATTTGTAACTGGCTTGAATACTCAAACGAGAGTGTATTGATAAGCCAATCTGGAGTGAGTCATGTGCCATGTGTGTGTGAGTTGTACTATATTTTATGCTATATATTTGATGCCTAGAACTTGCCCTGTGTGTTTGCAAAGCGAAATAGTAGTTTTATTCAGTCTTAGAAGTGATATAGGCATTTCTTTATTACGCCAGATATATAAAGTAGACCCACCTAAATGTAATACATTGTAGACAACCCCATTGAGCCTATAAGCCTATTTCTTTGGCAACCACATTGCGAACCTTACCCAATTGTTTGAATGGACATCTGTTTGAACCCCTTTACCTCCCATAAGCACTTGAATGGTATTGAAATTATGCAAAAGCAAAAGTGTGGGGGTGGTGGTTTGGTTTTTAAATGGAATCGATGAAATAGAGGAAAGGTGCAGTGTTTGGAAAAGTAAAAGAATAAGCACCACTTAAAAGAAAAAATGAGTAAATGTAGTAGTTGATAAGTGGTGGGTTGTTACAATTGCACCTAATAGAGTGGGATGTTATAAATAAAAATGTGGTGGAATGTCTGGTTGACATAAGTATGGTTTTGAAGGTTAATGTGATTGTATTAAAAGTGGTTAGGGAGGTTAGTCACTATATCCAAATATATCATATTTGTCCCTTAGCCTACATTACAACCAAGTGAAGTCCTAATTGATCTTAGACTGAGTGGGCTCGATTAGTAGAGTAGTACACTACATGCAAGCCTATGGTGCGTCTTTATGGCATGAGAATGTTCTTTTTGAGAGTGAGCGAATTTTGTTTATCTAAGTTCTTAATTGTTCTTGATATTAATATTAGTGGAACTACTCTCTTGTGTGATGTGAGGGCATGTGATTCACGAAGGAAAGGCAAGTCTTGACTTCTGTGTAGAGTAATTTGAGTAAGTATGAATATTGCATAGCACGTGAGAGTCGACTTTAGAGGCAAAGATTGTTCACTACTAGGCATAACTTTGGTGATTTGTTCTTAGAGTGATACGTTAGGCAAAAAGGATCTATAGAGTGTGGTAGATTTCTCGAGAACTAGCAATGATTTAAGTGTGGGGTGTTGATAATAGACTAGATTTATGTAATTTGGTGACTGTTTACGCCCCAGCTTGACTATGTTTCATTGTTATAAGATAGTTAAATGATGATAAATTGGCTCTAATTGTGAATTTCATGTTTTGCAGGAGTGAGTGGCATATATGAGGACTTAAAACTGCAGTTGGAGCTAAATTGAAGCAAGAGAAGCCTCTAGGAGCTGAGTATGTGGGAAGACGAGAGAAAAAAAGCTGAAATGAAGACTCAGACTAGCGCGGCCACTAGTGCGTCCACTAGCGCGACCGTGATAGCCTACAAATTCGAGGCATAATGGTAGGCCATATGCGCGGTCATTAGCGCATCCACTAGCGTGACCGCGCTAGCCCAGTTCCGAAAAAATAAACTCAGGGGTAAACTTGGAAGTTCTGGGGTAAATCCACTTAACCTATAGAAGGTCCAGATCGCCCAAGGGAACATTATCAAGCTTTTCATAGCTTAGTGCAAGGGAAGGAGAGGCAAGAGGCAAGGAGGATAATTCAACATCGAGTTCTTCCTTTCTTCCTTTTGTGTTTTACTATTTGTGATGAATTTGACTATTGTTATGATGAACACTAGTATGAGTAGCTAAATATTTAGTCTAAGGTTTTGATGGAACCTATTGAAGGATGAACTTCTTGTTTTGTTAATATTTAATCTCTATTTATTCAACTATGTTCTTATTATAGCTAATTGATAGGATCCTCAATCAGCTGTGCCTATTTAATGTGCATAACTCGGGAGAGAGTGCATATTTAGGTAATTGTTGGACAACACCACTCCCAAAGTATATAAGGGATTAATAACCGAGGGTTTAAAGGCAGGATTAGGGATAACGAAGCCTTGGGTGCATTCTAAAGTGAGCTGTAATAAACAAAGCCAGCTAGCATAACTCGAGAGAGTGCGTCTAGTAAATTGTCGTGATTACTCGGGAGAGATTTACGGTAATGAGAGTGCTCATGATTGATAGAGACGATTAGGCAAATCTATGTGAAACATAACCGGAAGGGATTCCATCAATAGGGGAAATCATAACCTTAGATCATTCTCTTGATTATTTAAAACTTAATCGTAGTTAGTCTTCAGTTGCTTATTTTCAGTCAGTCTTAGTTAGTAGAAACATCCTCAATTGTTATTCACAACATTTGGAAATTTGATTAAGTAGAATTTCGTAAGGCTAATGAGAGTAATTGATAGGTTAATTCCTTGTGGGTTCGACTCTGGGCAAAATACTCAGATTATATTTACAACGTCCGCGTGTCCTTTTTATAAGGCATAGTTGGGCGTGATCAGCTCATTACTCCAAGAAAAACTTTGGAAAAAAAGAAGTTAATTTCGCTTCTTGATATCTGGAAAAAAAAATATTGTGGATCACAAAAAATAAGGGCAAAAAAGTCAATTAAAATGGACCGGAGGGAGTACATCACTTGCTTGGAAGGCATTGTTTGTTCTTTTATATGAAGTGAAAGTGTTGGTTTATGTTTAGCCAATAATGGTATGCCAATTGGAAGAGTTGGTGGAAAGAGTTGGTGTGGATGCTAGGAGGAAGCTTCCTCCTTTGATGTCACTCATGACATCAAGAGGAGGTAGTTTGATGTCACCAATGACATCAAGAGGAGGTCTTTACCTCTATAAATAGATGCACTCCTTCATTTGTAGAAACCATCCCAAAAATAATACAATATATTGTAGTGAGTAGAGAGTTAAGAGAGAAATTCTCTTAAGTGCAATTGGGAACTCTCCCCTTCCTTTGTTAATAGTAAAAAGGCAATTGTTCTCTGGTGGACGTAGGATTATTTTGATTTGAACCACGTTAAATCTTGTGTTCTTTCTTTTACGTTTCCGCTAACAATTGGTATCAGAGCAACAGGATTCTTTAACGATCCAAGGAGGAAGAACAAGCAAATATGAGTTCCATGAAGTTTGAAATTGATAGATTCAATGGACGCAACAACTTCAATATCTGGAAGATCCAGATGATGGCGTTACTGCGGAGGGAAGGTTCAATCCATGCTATTGACGGAAAGTATCCTACGGATATATCAGCTCCCGACAAGGAGAAGATTGAAGGGGATGCATTGAGTGCAATCCAACTATCCCTTGCACCTAACGTGCTTTGTGAAGTGAGTACGGGTACCGAAGAGACGGCCAAACAGTTATGGGAAAAGCTAGAAGGGCTATACCAAGACCGATCAGTGACAACAAGGATGTTGTTACAACGGCGTCTTCACACATTTAAGATGGGGTCAGGTACTTCGTTACAAGATCATTTAGATGCGTTCAATAAACTTGTCATGGACTTACAGATTGCAGGAATTAAAAAGGAGGAGGAGACACTTGCATGTGCTTTGCTATTTTTATTGACTTCAGGATATCGTGATATTGAGAATTCAATAATGTATAGCAAGAAGCCTATCAAGCTTGAGCAAGTGCTGCAGGCACTTAACTCTAGTGATGTGCGGAGGCACATTGAAGGAGATAGAGATGACCAGGCAAGTGGGCTCTTTGTGAGAGGCCGGACTAGCCAACAGGGAAAGAGCAAATCAAAGCACAGATCAAAGTCTCGTGTGAACAAGAAGAATACAGAGTGTTGGGGTTGTGGCAAGAAGGGGCACTTTGAACGAGACTGCCCAATGTCAAAGTCCAAGGAAAAGGCGAGTGCATCCACAGTTGAACAGGTACATGATTTTGATAATGATTATGTACTAACAACATCGTGTAATAATAATAGTAGTTATGGAAACAAATGGGTGTTAGACTCTGCTTGCACTCTGCATATGACGTTCCGAAAAGACTGGTTTAGCAGCTATGAGAAAAGTGGAGGAACCGTAGTAATGGGCAATAATGCAACTTGTGCAATAGTTGGCATTGGCTCAGTTCGGGTTCGCTGCCATGATGGAGTCGTGAGGACTATTACACAAGTCCGTCATGTTCCTGATCTGAAGAAGAATTTGATCTCCCTGAGTACTCTGGATGAACAAGGCTACAGGTACATGAGCGAAGCAGGAACTATAAAGGTGACTAAAGGTTCTTTAGTCATGCTGAAAGGCAAGCTGGAGAACGGCCTTTACACATTGGCCGGAAGCACCATTGTTGGCTCTGCAAATGCATCTACAGTGCAGTTATCTAATGATGACAAGGCAAGACTATGGCACATGAGACTGGGTCATATGAGCGCACGTGGACTGGAGATGTTGAGCAATCGTAAACTTTTGGAAGGTGAGAAGATCAGCACGCTTGACTTCTGTGAGCACTGCGTTCTAGGGAAGCAGAAGAAGGTCAGCTTCAGCACTGGCAAACACAAGACAAGAGGAGTGCTAGACTACATCCATTCAGATTTATGGGGTCCTTCTAAACTTCCATCGAAGGGCGGAAAGAGGTATCTTCTCATTTTTATTGATGATTTCTCACGAAAGGTTTGGGTGTATTTTTTGAAGGCAAAAAGTGATGCTTTTGAAGCATTTAAAGAGTGGAAGATTTTGGTTGAAAATCAAATGGAGCGGAAAATCAAGTATCTTCGCACAGACAATGGCTTGGAGTTTTGCAATGAAGAGTTTAATGAATTCTGCAAGGTTCATGGGATCTCAAGACATAGGACTGTCAGGCATACCCCACAGCAGAATGGAGTTGCCGAGAGAATGAACAGAACTCTTCTTGAAAAGGCTCGTTGTATGCTCCTACAAGCCAAAATGTCCAAAGTATTTTGGGCTGAAGCAGTTCACACTGCTGCTCATATTGTCAATCGATCTCCAGCATCGGCAATTGACTTTAAGACTCCGAATGAGGTATGGTCAGGTGAACCCTCTAACTATTCATACTTACGAGTATTTGGGTGTCCAGCTTATTATCACGTTAATGAAGGAAAGCTTGAACCAAGGGCTAAGAAGGCCATATTCGTAGGGTATGTGGATGGAGTAAAAGGGTACAAACTTTGGTGTTTGTCTTTACTCAAATTTATAGTTAGTAGAGATGTCACCTTCGATAAATCCTCTATACTTGATTCCCGTAAAATTTCCATGGAGTTTTCAGTAAACAAGAACGATGAGCAGGTGGAGCTTCCGGTGGAACTTGCCAAGGAAAAGAATCAAGAGACTCAGGTTAAAGATGAGTCAGAAGATGTAGACCTTGAAGAACTTGCTGTCAATGAACCATACACAATTGTGAAGGGGAGGGAAAAGAGGATACACGAGAACCAGAACGCCTTATAGATCAAGCAAACTTGATTGCATATGCATTCATAGTTGCACAAGAAGAGATTAAGGATCTGGAGCCCTCCTTGTATATTGAAGCAACTTCTTGCAAGGATGTTGTACAATGGCGGTTAGCTATGATTGAAGAGTCTCTTCACAAGAATCAAACATGGGTCTTAGTGAAAAGACAAAAGGGGAAGAGGATAGTTGGATGCAAGTGGGTCTACCGAAAGAAAGAGGGAATTCCTGAAGTGGAAGATGCTAGGTTCAAGGCGAGATTGGTTGCAAAAGGTTTCAGTTAGAAGGAGGGAATTGACTACAATGAAATTTTCTCTCCAGTCGTGAAGCATAGCTCAATTCGCGTGCTACTAGCATTGGTTGCCCAATTTGACTTGGAGCTTCAACAGCTTGATGTCAAAACTGCTTTCTTACACGGTGATCTAGAAGAGACAATCTATATGGATCAGCCTGAAGGTTTCCTAGCTGAGGGAAAAGAAGATCACGTATGCCAACTAAAGAAGTCTTTGTATGGTTTGAAGCAATCCCCTAGACAGTGGTACAAGAGGTTTGATGCATTCATGACTACACATGAATTCTCAAGGAGTGCATTTGATAGTTGTGTGTATCACAAGAAGATGTCTGGTAACTCAATGATTTATTTACTGTTGTATGTTGATGATATGCTTATTGCTGCTAACAACATTACAGAGATAAATGCTTTGAAGAAACTATTGAGTAAGGAATTTGACATGAAGGATTTAGGAGCTGCAAAGAAAATCCTTGGTATGGAGATTTCAAGAGAAGACGATGTTGTACATCTTTCTCAGAAGAGGTATATTGAAAGGGTTCTCGAGAGATTCAATATGCAAACGTGCAAGCCTGTAAGTACACCATTAGCTCGCAAACTACAATGTATTGATTATATTTCCGTTCGTATGATTTAAGTTTATCTTTTTGAATATTTAATCTTCTATAGACTTTATTTTTCAGTCCCAGTCCCATTTTGATTAATATCTTGTCACTCGTGTGATTTATATTTTCTTTATATTAATTTGTTTAGTTTCTTTTACGCTATTGTAGAGTAGTTGATGGATCTATGCTCTAGCCATCTTTCATATTTTCTTAATTCATCTCCCTTTAAAATGTAAAAATATCTAGAGAGTTTTGCTAAGTCCTATAAAAGTATGGATGTTATTGCATTCTACTTCTACTAGTGACTTTTATATGACATTTTAAAAAAATACCGAAAATTAACCGAACCGTACCGATACCAAAGAGAAACCGATATAACTGGGACGGTTTCGAAAAGTCTAATTTTTGTTATACATAATGAATAACCGAAAAATTGGTATGGTACAAAATTTACAAAATAATCGACCGAACCGAACCATTGACACCCCTAGTTCCCTAGACAGTGGTACAATAGGTTTGATATGCATTCATGACTACACATGAATTTTCAAGGAGTGCATTTGATAGTTGTGTGTATCACAAGAAGATGTCTGGTAACTCAGTGATTTATTTACTGTTGTATGTTGATGATACGCTTATTGCTGCTAACAACATTACAGAGATAAATGCTTTGAAGAAACTGTTGAGTAAGGAATTTGACATGAAGGATTTAGGAGCTGCAATGAAAATCCTTGGTATGGAGATTTCAAGAGAAGACGGTGTTGTACATCTTTCTCAGAAGAGGTATATTGAAAGGGTTCTCGAGAGATTCAATATGCATACGTGCAAGCCTGTAAGTACACCATTAGCTCCTCATTTTAAACTTTCAGAGTTACAAATGCCTCAGTCCGAGGATTAGGTGGAGCATATGTCAAAGATTCCTTAAGTGCAGTCGGTAGCATTATGTATGTTATGGTATGCACACGTCCAGATATTGCTCAATCTGTAAGTGTGGTAAGTAGATACATGTCCAGCCCAGGAAAGAGGCATTGGAGAGTTATCAAGTGGATATTGAGATATCTCAAAGGAACTTCTGGTGTTGGTCTGACCTTTCGAAAAAGTGGTGGAGGTATTTCAATTCTCGGTTATGTAGATTCTGACTATGCAGGAGATCTTGACAGAAGAATGTCCACAACTGGATATATCTTTACCCTCGTTGGCAGTGTCGTTAATTGAAAGTCGACTCTGCAGTCGATTGTCGCTTTATCTACGACAGAAGCAGAATACATGGCAGCAGCGGAGGCGGTGAAGGAAGCTATCTGGTTGAAAGGTTTAGTAGCGGAATTGAGTTTGGTTAAGCTGGAATCAACTCTTAGATGTGATAGTCAGAGTGCTATTCATCTAATGAAAAATCAGAGATTTCATGAGCGCACTAAATACATTGATGTCAGATTTCATTTTATTCGAGATGTTGTAGAAGAGGGAACAATCAAGGTCGTGAAGGTTATCACAGACGATAATGTTGCAGACATGTTGACCAAGATAGTCCCGCTCGCTAAGTTTGCACACTGCAAGGACTTGGCAGGGGTGTGCATCAACTGATGCAACTCCGAAGAGAACAATTGTTAGGTAGAGGTGGTATTGATAATAAGCGAAATCTGGGTGATTTAGCTATTGTTTATGCTTCTGCTTGATGATATTCCAATGATATATTGTGATTAATTGATGAATTATGGGCTTTAATAGTGAATTGTATACATTTCAGGTAAAGAGACGTATATTACGTAAATCAAATATGATTGGAACCATTTTGGAGCAATAAATGAAAAACCCCTCGGAATTAATTATGGTGGAAGAACAAGAAAAGAATCAAGAATATGGGACAACTGGACTAGCGCGGTCAGGTGCGCGGCCAGATGCGCGGCCGCGCTAGTCCAGATTTCGGGAAAGGTTGTTTAAAGGGGTAAAATGGGAATTTCTTCTGAATCCCACTCAATTTACATAAAGCAAGAACTCCATTATTGGAGTTAAGCAGATGGAGAGTGGAAGATCTGATTTTTAGAGAGAGAAGGAGGAGAAAACTCATCTTCAACTATCAAAAATCAATAGGAACATCAACTTGGAGTAAAGATTGAAAGAGTTTTTCTAAACTTTCTCTTAGTATTTACGTATATTATGTTTAAAGATTTTTATTGTTGTTATTTGTATAATTATGAGTAGCTAAAAAACTCAAATATTCTTAGGTCATGGATGTTAGATAATTATGTTATTTGAAGCTTAGATTGAAGATCTTGAATCTATCGTTATGGGTTGTTTATTTGATTCTGCTTCTAATTATTTTACTGCGTAGCTAACAGTGAAATATTATTTACGAATCTTGAGTTAAACTTGAAAAAGGAAATTCTTGATTGCATATAGAATCAAATAGAGCAAGATCCGAATCCTGGGCATCGGGTGAAAGATTTGCAATTAAGATAGACATATACTTAATTGCCTTGTTTGGTTGAAAAATAGGAGTTGTAAATGCATTCTTGCTAATATTAATATCATAGACATATAGGTATTAGTTTAACTTGAATAGATGCATAAAAACTTGAAAGATTCTTATGAATATTATTAACCCTATAATCAATAACCCGGATAATTCAATTAATTAATCTAAAGCTAAAATAGTAGCATAATTTCTAGCAAGTCCATAACCCGGGAATATATTTATCCAAATTGTTATAAAGATATTGTGAAATTGGTGTAGTAATTTTGTGTTGAATTATTGTGCAATTATTAAGTACGTTGTAAATTGGTTCTTTATATATTTTGTGATAATTTAACTTGAATTAATAATTGTTTGAGTCTACATCAGTCGATAAGTTGATCACAATTCCTCGTGGGAACGATACTCTACTTACTACTATATTACTTGTCGATCGCGTGCACTTGCGTGAGTGTTTTGGTCGCAACAAGTATGTTCAACAATGGTTTGATTCTTCTTGTTTCTTACAACGGGGTTGCCCGGTAAGCTTAGAAGTTTTGGCCAGAGTTGTTCACGCGCACGCCCGGTAAGCTTGGTTTATGTTTAGTCAACAATGACATGCCAATTGGAAGAGTTGGTGGAAAGAGTTGGTGTGGATGCTAGGAGGAAGCTTCCTCCTTTGATGTCACTCATGACATCAAGAGGAGGTAGTTTGATGTCACCAATGACATCAAGAGGAGGTCTTTACCTCTATAAATAGATGCACTCCTTCATTTGTAGAAACCATCCCAAAAATAATACAATACATTGTAGTGAGTAGAGAGTTAAGAGAGAAATTCTCTTAAGTGTAATTGGGAACTCTCCCCTTCCTTTGTTAATAATAAAAAAAAGGTAATTGTTCTCTTGTGGACGTAGGATTATTTTGATCCGAACCACGTTAAATCTTGTGTTCTTTCTTTTACGTTTCCGCTAACATGAAGGCTAATGAATCAAAGCATTTTCTCTGCACTACTCACTATATAGTCACTTAGAAACCTTTTGGGTTTGGCGCCCTCTTTAATTCCATCTTCATTAAGTCATAATCCTGTTTAAAAACCAAGCAAAATGAAGATGGAAAATGGTCGACAAAACAGAAATAGAGCAGAGGGTCATGCAACAATTTTTGTCTATTGGAACAGCCACTCCTTGACATTGGGTTGATCAAAGCTTATATCCTGACTATTATTTTAGGGTTACAAATAGTGATCATTTGGTGGATCTCGACGAAAAGTTTCGACGTATTTGTGAGTTAATTCTCCTTCAATCATGCATGCTCGCATTAATATTATTGTTTTTATCTTTCTCTTTTTCAAGAATCAAGTATTTTGGATTTTTTATATTGTCTAAAGTAGCATAGGTTGATTATGTAGAAAAGAGTCTAAATAACTTGTTAATTATAACTAGTTCCGAATTCTCAAATGGAACAAGTTTGCAATTAATATCACAAGAAAATCGATACCCTCGCCTTTAGAGATAAAGACGGACCAAGTATTTGAAAGTCGGGTATGCACTTTTGGATTTAACCAAAATTTGTTTTGTATATAGAGTGTTCACTAGTAATATAACACTATTTGCTAAATACATAAACATATATGTCTGGAATTTTTATCAAACTTTATGGATGCATGTGACCTCTCTCGGTATAGCATATGTCTGCCTTTGTTTGGAGGTAGAGGTGCACATCGCATTGTTGGAAGTCAGAGGGTCCATACTACCTGTCTTACCCTTCGCGCTCCCCGGGACTATAGATTATCCAAGCTATCTTTACCATCTTCCAAAATTCTAAATAATTTACTGATTAAAGGCGACCTCGCTTTATTATGGATGCTTCAGTTAACGAAGATTCAAAGCAAAAGAAGAGCGAGAAAGCACTATGCAAACCACATCATTAATTTATCCAATAGAGAAAGGAAGAGGCATGTGTATTTGCACGACTCCCTGCAAAAATTACAAAAAAGTGATATTTTAAGTATTTTAGTAAGGGCCCGGCTAGGAGGAAGGCGTATCTGTAAAAATTGTACTTATATAGTGTAAAACTTCTTCATACTTTCGATGTATATATCTTGTTTGTACTTTGTACCCTCCCCAACATCCTATGACATTCATGGCCAATTCATACGTTGAAAAAACAGACAAAAAATGATCACTATATGGTTTTACATCTTATTACTTAGTTACTCCCTCCACATCAATTTATGTGGCATATGTAGCTTGATTGGACACCTAGTTAAAGAAAGAATTTAAGATTATTGAAACAGTCTTAAATATGTCATAATTTTAAGGGAGAAGGTCCGAATTTGTCCCTCTAATGTAGTATATTGTTTACATTTGTCCCCTTTTACACTTTTCGTTCAGATCAATCCCTAGCGTTAACAAACTTGATAGAATTTTTCCTAATTCTAACGGTAGCAGCCGACCCCTCAATTAAAGTGCCACGTAGATAGCCAAGTCAGCCCCTATTTTTAAAATGCCTTCATAGTAAATAATTAAACTCACTTAAAATCCCTAAATTTAATAGCCCCACTTCATAGCATCTCCTTCTTCTCCGTAGAAGACCTCCACCATTGAAAAAGCTATGGTTCGTGAAGAGGAATCGGCTGCTCCTTCAAAGAAATCGTTCGGTGCATTAATTTCTTCCATAAATTTCCCTTTTCCCAACTTGCTCTTTTCTTTCTCCTGATTGCCTTCTCCATTTCTTCAGCAATTTTAGAGGTGAAGCTATTTCCAATTAAATGCTAAGTTTCTTCCTCCCTAATTATTTCTCCCCTATTTGGTGGAGTTTATTCTAGATGAGAAATTCTTGTTATGTTTTGCATATTTAACGAGTGTGAGCACGTGATTTTTGTTTACACGACAATTACTCCAAAAGAAATCGAAAAATAAAACAAATGGTCTTGTGGTACAATTTTTTTGGAATTTACTTGGTATTTGTGGTAGTTATTTGTAGTTTGTCTGTGATTGTTTAGTTTTATCAAATAAAAATACAAAAAATATATGTGGCGCGTAAGTTTAGGATATCGTTCTACTATTAGGAATTAATCAAACCATAATTTGGTTTTAAAATGAAAAATCACAAAAAATATGTATTTTTTATTCTATTTGTTGTCATCGTTGATTTTATTTTAATGTTTGAAGTGTGTGATAATTGTTGTTAAGTACTAATTAATATTTGTGTAGTTTTATTTTGATTTTACAATTTAATTAGGAATTGTGTTTAAATTAGAAATTGAAAGAGGGAAAAAGAAAGGAGTTCAAAATTGAAGAAATTCGGATTTGGGCTTAAATTTGAGACCCAGAATCAGACCCAATTCATTTCATGACCCAATCCGGTTCCCTGATCTCTATGGCCTCACCAAACGACGTCGGTTAATGCCTATCAGATCAGGACCGTTGATCAAACATATCTAACAGTCCAATTCAACCCCCATTTTAAACCAAACGACGCCGTATAAGGATATTCAATCGGAGTCGTTCATCCCTTCCAATCTAACGGCTCCCAAGCTTTCCCCAGATACCCGACCCACTGATACCCGGATTGACCCATCCCCAATATTAAACCAAACGACGTCGTCTCTTTAAGTTGAGAGATCAAGGCCGTTGATCATCAATAATCCAACGGCCAAAATTCAACCCCCCGTCCCGTATATAAGCCTTCCCATCTCACCCTCGCGCCCTAAGCAAGACCCCCCCCCCTTCCCTCGTCTTCGTCTCTTTCAGAGACTGAACCCAAACACCCTTAGAACCCTAGCGCTGCCCCTCCATTCCCCCACCTGAAACCCGGCGGCAACGATGCCGGTGACCACCAGACTAACACCCCTAGTGCACCTCGACCCCCTGGACACAGATCTACAAACCGTTGGTCTCGAATCTTCCTCCATCGTCTCGAATCTTCATTTGAAGATTCGAGCCGGACCCCAACCTATGCCAACCCCCCCCCCAATCCATACCAGGTACCCCCCTGACCTCCCTCGTGACCAAACCAAGCTTGGTTTGGTCCAAATCTAACCAGAAAACCCCAAGTCCCTAATCAGCCTTAAGAACCCTAGAAATCCAGAATCTGAGGGTTTTGTCCAATTAAACGAGAGGGTTGGGGTCTAATAGACCTTAATCGAAGTGTTCTCAGTTGAGAACACTTCGATTAAAGTCCGTTCAACCCCAAAAGAGGTTCGATTCAAAATCCGAGACAGGGTCGTCTGATTTTCAATTCTTTAAGGTATTTCTTTTTCTTTTCCTTGTCAGTTCCATGTTGTTTATTTTGTTAATGTTTGTTCATGTGTTTAAATGTCAGTTCGATTTGTTTTCATTTTGTGTCGACTATTCTGTCCATCTCACCCAGATCTTTATTTGGTCGAATTTGTTTCTGTGTGTTTATTGCGTGTAATTACTGTTGATGTAATCGAGTCGAATAAGTTCCGTCGATCAGTTAAGTTTTCCACAAATCCCCGTGCCTATCAACATAAAATCATATTTGTGCATGTTCAAGTTTGGTTATCTCCTATGGTTTGTGCGTGCTGTAATTCACATGGTCGATTCGATATATGTCGTCGATTAGTTTCAGCTTTGAATGGTAATAATTTGACGCACGTTGTTTGATTTCTGTTGAAGCGTTGTTTGAATCCAATTACGAATTGAGTATAGCTGCTTATAGTTTGTCAGTTTGAATCAAGAACCACTTAAGAATTGGTTATAGCTGCAATTTTAATGAAAATTTTAGAGTTTAAGTTAAGTGGACTGCCAGTTGAGTATGGGTGAACCATTAGAATAATTTATAGTGCAAATACACCTTGGCTGACATCTTTAAAGATGGAAAGTCAGATGTAGGATGAGTTTCAATAATAAAAGGCTGAAAATGCACATGAGAATAGTAGTGGAACCTGTTGTACAGTAGGATATCCACTGCATTTTTTTGAATTTCAGCAGATTTAAAGTAGAAAAAAAAACTCATGCCTAGACAATCCTAAATGGAGAGACAGCCTTGAGGGCTTATTTTAAGCCCTGGGCAACCTGTCTTTGAAGGAGGTTCTTCCCTTCTATAGGGATATAAAAGGAGACCAAGAGTTTTCAGAAAGGGGGATCAATCAAAAAATAGAGAGGGGGATTGGAAAGAAACCAGAAAACAGACAGAAGAGTTTAAAAACAGAACTGAAGTGGGGGAACAAGAGTTTAAAATCAGAAAAAAAAGAGAATTTTCGAGGACTTTAGTGTCTTAAAGCTAGGTTTTCACAACAAAGAGCTTCAATTTGTTTTCTGCTCAAATATTCAAAGAATCAGAAATCACTGTTTTATTGCCTCTGCCTGTGATCTTTTGGTACTGCTGGACTTTCATTTAGCAGCTTGTTTTGCCTGCTGATTTTTCGAGCACTGTTTCTTCAAGCTACTGCCTTTTTTTGCTTGGTTTAATCTGTCCTTGAGATTTCTGCTGCTGTCACTACTGGTTTTATTGGTTCTGCTGTGTTGTCGAACATACTGTTGTTGTGTGTATGCTACTACTGCTCCTGCTGACCCCTTCTCTCTTCTTGTGTCCAATATCCAGGTATACACTTAAATTTCACACTGATGTAATAGTAACAATGAGTATGAAATGAAAGACGCAAAGAATTTTCAATCATTTGGTGTTGTAGCTATAGTCTTATAAAGTGTTAGTAGATTTGTGTAATTCTTTAGGTTGTAACTCAATAGGAAAATACATTAGGTAGCTTTGTGCTTAATTGAAACTTAGTTTGTTTAAGTACTGTGATTTATAGTTGTTTAGTTGTATGTATGACATAATTATGTAATTTGTGGAATGCACGAGTAGTTAGTATATCGGTAACTAGACTTCATCTTTAGTTATATTTTGTACGTACAGGGCAGATTGCTTCTAACCTTGCCCAAACACAATATAACTTTTAATCATTTGAGTTAACTATGTCAAAATCGGATTCCATTAGGCAGTTTATAGGACAACGCTTGAACCCCATTAGTAGCATCCTCTAGTAGTTAATTCCGTTAATCTCACAAAAAAAATAAGTTAGTTTAAATTCAACTTGAAGAACGTTTAGCACGAGTTTAGCATTTTATCAATCTTGTATGCAATTTTTTTATCAAATTAAAAGTATGTTCGCTCATGGAATAAGGCATGAAATAATTCCCCCGTCTCACAAATAATTAATCTGATAATTAACAAGAGGCCGGAGCTGGCCAAGCATGTAATTTAATTAGCGTATATTTTCTTTATTTCATTTTTAGAGACAAGCATAATAGAAAATGTAGTCGCTTTAGGATATCCTTAAAAAATAAATGAGACGAGCCTTGCCAAATAAAATGCACAAATCGCGGGGCCCTCATAAATGTATACTTAGAACTTGGGATGGACTGTCTAGTGAACTTCACTGCCTTCCCTAAAGATAATTACGCGTTAGACTCTTTAGGCGCGATTTTAATTAAAATACCTTCTTAAGTTCGGGTGCGCATTTATGTGACCCAAATCCAAATCTCAACGCAGTTGGAATGTATTAACAACCACGGGCGCATTGATTGTAACGTGGTTCGAAATGCATTTTCACGACATTGCAATTCTATAAAAAAACGGTTTAAACCTAATAAAAGCACACAAGTTATAACATGTATTAAAATCAGATATTTAGCCATTATAACAATTTAAGCGATCATGCTAGAACCACGGGGTTCGGGGTTGCCTAACACCTCCCCTCGGGTCAACAGAATTCCTTACTTAGAATTTCTGGTTCGCAGACTTCATTTGGAAAGTCGAAAATTTCCTCGATTTGGGATTCAAGATAAACTGGTGACTTGGGACACCAAAAGCCAAACCTTTCCCAAGTGGCGACTCTGAATTAAACTCATTTCGAATATTGTCACTTAAATTGGAAAAACTCCCTCGCGCATTTACTCTTCGGGGCGGGCGCGCAAAAAGGAGGTGTGACAACGAGTTGATTCAATCTGATGCTAATTATTTCTTTTGTAATTGATTTTTCCAATGTGTCTTGGATGGAAAATATGATGACCTTTCAGAGCAGTCATCTATATGGTTGATGAAATTGACGAGGCCATTTCCAAAGAATCTGTAGCTTAGATTATGAACTCCATTGACTTTCTTTCATTCAACCGCCACTGGCTTCTGTTCTCATAAACGGTTGGACCTGTAAATGAAGCACCATCTTTTATGAATGCATACTCTGTGGTTGCGAAAGAGCTTTAATGGAGAGGGTGAATATGGAGGGTACTCTGTGTGTAGTGTTCTCAGGTGATGATTTTGAGAAAAATCGTTTGATGGATGTGTGATGCCTTTTCAGATGTGGAGGTGGTGATTTTGGAATTTGTATTCCCGGCGATGATAGTGCGGCAAAGGGATGGGAATAGTTTAAGGAGATGGGGCGGGGATTGTTTGAAACTTTTTGTGGGACCCTTAAAAATTGCTGACATTGACAATTTAATTGAGGGGTCAGCAACCACAGTGGAGGATTGTTAGGGTTAGGGACAATTCTAACAAGTTTGTTAACGGTAGGGGTTAATCTGAACGAAAAGTATAATGGGGACAAATGTAAACAATATACTATAGTAGAGGGACAAATTCGAACCTTTTCCATCATTTTTATGCGCCTATAAAAGCTCACTAAAGGTAAAGTGAGAAGTTTAACTTCAATTATTTTTAAATTTTAAAAATAGGCCATTTTTTATGGAATAAACTAAAAGAGAAATATCGCCACATAAATTTAGAGTATTTTGTATCCTAAAAACTAAGGCAGAAACAAATCTGGTGACGAGTATTCAACATGATTTTGCAGTAACTATATTATCTTCATATATATATATATATGAAGATATTTGTCTCATATTTATTAGTTTAGCGTAAACACTCGATGCAGGTAAATTTTAACTGGAAAAAAAAAATACTGCACTTAAGTAACACGGTAAAATTGTAACTACTAGAATGTAGCTCCTCTAACATGTTATTTTTGTTATATCAATTTGCCTTCTTGTTTCACTTCTTTTCCTTTGTTTTTTGAAAAAATCTCACTTTATACCTATTAATTCCAAAATATTTACCCTTTATTATCTAGGCCAAAACTATTTACTACTCCTACCTATGAGGCCCAAACTATTTACCCGATTATTTAGACACCCAACAAACAAACTCAAGCATTAGCAGACCAAACTAACTGAAAAATTGCCTACGCAAATATAGACGAATTTAGGATTTTAAATTAGTGAATGAAGATTACCATTACATAAATTAATCCACCTGGGGAAAGTAAAAAACATAGTCGTACCTTAGCAGAATTGTTAGTAGCGGAAGGATCAGAGTGGGAGCCATTAGAGGGGTCGTGATGGGGAAAATTTTCGTAGGAACACAGAATATCATAACAAATTACAAGTAAGTCAAGAACTAGCAAACAAGAAAATAATTCAAGGACCTGGAGTTACTAAAATTAAGACCAAGCCTTCTTTAATCTTGGGTCTTCACCCAAATTTCTCTGCTCCTTTAAAATAAACAGAGAAATTCTGCCCCACTTTTTATTGATTGTTCTCTCCCTAGCTCTTGCTCTTGCCTTGATTTAAAAATTTTATTTTGAAGATTTCTTGTTTGATTCAAAGTAAGTGCTGTTAAATATTGCTTATAATACCTTCTAAAAGTTCATACTAAAATTTGATAGCATTTGGAGTTGATTTAAGGTGATTGAGTTGGAAATTTCAGCTGAAAATCGAAAAAGAACACAGCTACCCAATAGTATACTGCTACGATATACAATATACTGTTGGAGTATATAACTATACTGCAACAGTATACTATTATAGTTTACAATATACTGCAACAGTATATTTTAATAATCGAAGAAGAACACAGTTACCTAATAGTATACCGCTACAATATACAATATACTATAGGAGTATATAGTTATACTGCAGCAGTATACTATATAGTATGCAATATATTGTAATAGTATACTGTATGATATGAAATATATTGTAATAGTATACAATATACTATAATAGTATATTTATTACCCGTAAATTCACTTGTCTTTTCCCTTTTAATTTGCTTTAAGCTTTTACCCAGCGTGAGGGGCAAATTGAAAATGCAAAAAAAAAAATTAAAAAATTATAGTATGTTATATAATATAACGGTATACTCTTACAATTAGATCCTTTTAGAATTTTTTGAAATTTTTATTGACATCTGATATTATTTCAGTTTAATAATTGAATTATCTTTTTTTAACTCTTTGCGTACAATTGTATACCCTGTTGGTATAACTATATACTATACTGGTATCATATGTTAGTTAATATTTTTTTATTGTATTAGCTACATTTAATTGGTACACAATTTGATTTTTCTTTAGTAATAATAATAAAAAAAATAATGAAAACAGTAAATAAAATTAGATTATGAAGAGAAAAAGAATATATGCAAAAGAAGTTAAATGAAATTAGAAAAGGAAAAAAGAAAAAAAAAATAAGAAGAAAACGAGAAAAAAGAAAAGGAGAAAAGAAAAAAAAAAAGAAAAAAGAAGCATAGAAATAAAAAAGAATTGGAGAATAAAGAAAAAATTCTCCACAAAAACTACTATAGGTAGGAAATGTAATTAGTTTATGGGTAGAAAAATAAATGAGTAGACAAGGATAAATAATTTTATTTTTATGGGTAACTGTGTCAAAATCCCTTATTTTGGTCTTTCCTTTCTCTTTTATCTTTCTCCAGAAAATGATAATTTTCTCCAATCAAGAAAGTAACTTTGTCAACTTTTCTTTGGTGTACTAAATGTCATATACAGGCAACAGAATGATAAAGAAAAGAGAGTGCGGAATCAAAATGTGGTTCTTTTGGACTTAGAGAATTAAAATGTGTGAAAAAATAAATTGGTGATCATTTTATATATAACGCCCTTTTAAAGGGCGCTATATGTATAAAGCATTTTTGAAAAGCGCTATATGTATAAAGCCTTTTTGAAAGGCTCTCTATATATATTATGTGGGCTCACCAATAATTTTTCTGGGCTTAACTGACTAGTTTAAGTGATTTTTACCTTCCTATACCACATAGGAAACCTTATTACCCTCAATGTTTAAGGTTTGATTTAATTACAAACCCGTATACCAAATTATCAATCCTATAACATACTTAATTAAGGGTCTAATTAATGGGCGGTTTTTACTCCTTAATTAAAGGTATCCATATATCTCACGTTTTTCTCTCCCCTTAATTCCTAAGATCTGACCAGCGTCGTTTTCCCCCCTCCCATTTCTTTCTCTTCTCCATTCCTTTTTTTTCTCAAAAAATACAGAGATGAGACCCATTGAGTATAATCAGATTTTTAGCTAAAGAGATTCAATATGAAACCCATTGTTTCGGTTATTGTAATTTCTGGTAATTGTCAGATATTGTTCTGAATTTTAACAACTACGAGATCGAGAGTAGATGTATGACACAGAAGACTTCCTCAATCGATCAATCAACTCAACAATTCTCAATTGTAAATTTGTGGGGTAGCCATATGAATCTTCTGTAACCTCCAGCTCCATTTTGTCTATATTATTTCAATATTAAATAAATTATTTTTTTTAGGCAATTTAGAGGTCCTTTAAAGATAGAGATTCTTCAAGTGTCACACTTATCCGGCATTGACACACAAGTTCTTGAGCAAACTAGAAAAAAACTTAGGTTAACAAACATCTGACCCAATATAAATGTGACAATGTGGGTGCAATTGTAGTTTATTTGTAGTTTTTTGTAGAAATTTTGTAGATGAAGAGCAAATTTTGTTGTCAACATTTTTTTCCACATAAGATTGTAGTTTAATTGTAGTATAAATGTAGTAATTTTGTAGATACCCTTAAAAACAATACAACTTTATACAATACTTAAACTGATTTGTAGTTTATTTGTAGAAATTTTGTAGATAAAGAGAAAATTTTGTAGTCATATTTTTTTTCAATATAGATTGCAGTTTAATTGTAGTATAAATATAGTAATTTGTAGATACCATTAAAACAATATTGCTTTATACATACTTAAACTGATTTGTAGTTTCTTTGTAGATTTTTTGTAGAAAACTTGTAGATTAGGAGAAAATTTTATAGTCAATATTTTTTTTCAATATAGATTGCAGTTTAATTGTAGTATAAATATAGTAATTTGTAGATACCATTAAAACAATATTGTTTTATACATACTTAAACTTATTTGTAGTTTCTTTGTAGATTTTTTGTAGAAAATTTGTAGATTAGGAGAAAATTTTGTAGTCAATATTTTTTTTCAATATAGATTGCAGTTTAATTGTAGTATAAATATAGTAATTTGTAGATACCATTAAAACAATATTGTTTTATACATACTTAAACTGATTTGTAGTTTCTTTGTAGATTTTTTGTAGAAAATTTGTAGATTAGGAGAAAATTTTGTAGTCAATATTTTTTTTTTCATTATAGATTGCAGTTTAATTGTAGTATAAATATAGTAATTTGTAGATACCATTAAAATAGTATTGCTTTATACATACTTAAACTGATTTATAGTTTATTTGTAGATTTTTTGTAGAAAATTTGTTGACCCAAGCGCATCAGCTCACTCCCGTCAAGAACAAGAGCTCCTCCCTTCGAATAGTTGATGAAAACAGAGCCTTGCATATTTAAATATGCTCAGCCATTCCTAAAAGAAAAAAGAGGAGAACCAAATCAAAAAGACCCTGAGCTTTAGAAAGGGAAGACTGGTATATACTTAGAGAAACAGAAATACGTGAAAAATGAGGAAAGAGAAGCCTGCAGAAAAAGGAGGAACAAATCTGATTTGAATATGAAAAAATATTTGGTCTCAAATTTTTAGGCGCCTAATTTGGAAGGAATAAGCTATTCAAATATTTGTCCCAGATTTGTAGGCGCCTAATTTGGAAGGAATCAACTCTTAATATTGGGTATTTAATAAATGGTATAAATTTTGTAGGAAAAATATAAACATGGCGGGTAATAATGGAAATATGCACATTTTTAGTAATAAAGTTTCATATATGGTATAGATAGGAAAAAAATCCCCTAGTTTAATTACTAGCATTTTTATGATGTTTTTATTTCATGTATAATATTATTTTTTCATCAATGTTAGCATTTATTTCTTTTTGATTTTTAAAATAAATATTTTTTTCATTTTACGTGGTAATTTGCTATATGACATGCATTTATTATTTTTATTATCATTAGTTATATACATACATGGCTTACGTTAAACAATATTTCATTATTTAAGGGAATTTTTTCAAATGAACTAATAATATTAAACATAATAAGAAAACATTAGCTAAAATCATTTTTTTATATACTAATTGACGTTGCAATAATGATTCATATGTATAAGAAATACTAAAAATGTAGTTACATACTTAATTATTTATGTGTCACCATTAATGATTAATTGAACATTATTATCAAAACAAATAACTTTTCAAATTTATATTCTTAAATTATTCACAATTTTATCTCCAGCACTGTTTTATATTAATAATAATACATAAAAATATAATTCTCACCATAAATAATTTATGCTACATGCTTTGTATGACCTTGTAAGTATTTATTTATTGTCAGGCTCTACATCTATGCATAATTATACGTACTACATCTTTCCTGCGATTACCTTATGCACAGTATTATGAACTATTGGTGCGGTGAATGTGGATTAGATATTTGATGTTAATAGTAAAAGAAATTATAGATAGCGAAAAAAAAAACATAATATGATGTTTTAAATATTTATAAAGTTGTATTTATTAGATGTTATTGTGAAAAAAAATGTCTCCAGTGATGTTAAGTAATTATCAGTTATTATCACTTTATTTCAAATACCTAGTGTTATGTATGTGTATTTTATGTAAAAATTAATTCTTATTATTTATTATATCAAAAAATATAATATACTATATTAATATACTATTAATTATATTATTTTAATGAATAGATATAAAATACTTTATTGCCATTCACAGAAATTTTTAATATGAAGCTTTATTAAAATCTTTCATTAATTGCTATGCAATACGAGTCAAAAAAAAAAAAAAATCTAACTACTTATGTCGGTATAATAATGTTTGCTTAATATAAATATATACTATGTTAATTAGTAATAGTATGTTAAAATTTGCAATAGTATATCATTGAATCATTTATAACGTTGACCTTTTTTCACAATTTCATCTTTAAATATGGAAAAAATCTTTGATGATCAACGAAATATGTTAACAAAATATGTATGAAACAACAAAATGCAAAACAACTTAACGAATAAATATTTCAGAAGACTTGAGAATATTTATGAATGAATTTTTACAAAATTCTTAACCTCTTTAAATAAGGAAAAACCCAGTCCGGGGGTATAATTATTTGAGGTATAGTGCCTTAAATAAACATAAATGATAATTGAGTATATAAAATATAATTATTGTAAAACTTGAATAGGAAAGGTAATATAGTTTCATAGTAAAAAATCCTATAAACAAATCTGCTAGAGATGGGCTGAAGACTACTGGAGATGAGCTGGACTTTGGTGTCCTTTTATCATTTGGGCTGGGTTTACTATTGAGACAGTAGTCCTCCACAGTATGCCCATTTAATGTGTAAAAATTGCACGGGGCGTCATATTTGGTCGCCCATATTTAACATATCCCTATTTTTAAAAAAAAATTAACTTGCACCCACTTTTTAAACAACTTCAGCCTCATTTCTCCTCCTCCTCAAAGTTATATTCGTCTCTTCTTTCTCAAACTTCTCATTCTCCCTTTTCTGCAAGAAATTTGTTACGGCTATGTATATAACATGTATTCACACAAAGAAAATCCACAATTGTAGAAGATTTTTATTTATCCAGCTGATTCTCAATTGGGACATTGTTTATAAAATTTGTTGTTTGTTTAATGAGGCAGGATTCCAGGTTTGTCACTCACTTGGAGGGGGAACTGGTTCAGGCATGGGAACTCTTTTGATTTCAAAGATAAGGGAAGAATATCCAGACAGAATATTGCTCACCTTCTCTGTTTTCCCATCTCCAAAGGTTTCTGACACTATTGTTGAACCATACAATGCTACACTCTCTGTGCACCAATTGGTGGAGAATGCTGATGAATGTATGGTCCGTGACAATGAAGCCCTCTACGATATTTGTTTCAGGACTCTCACGCTCACTAATTCAGTTACAAAACAAAAACTTCAGCACTAGGGCTGAAGTTCGCCAGTTACAAAATAGTTACAAAACAAAAACTTCAGCTCTGGAGCTGAACTTTAGGCCCGACTACTAGAATGCTGAAGTTTTGCGTGATTGTCTTTGCTACTTCAGTCCCGTATGCTGAAGTTATGCGAAAAAGTGGGTACGCCTGCAATCTTTTTTGCAAAGCGGGCACAAGTTAAAACGTGACACAAAAAACGGGTATAGATGCAAATGCCCCATTTAATGTGGAGGAATTTACACATAATACAACTTACTCAGTACTTAATTAAATAAGTTACAACTACTTTTTGAAAATTATATAAAATATAATTTATTTTAATCTACAGCTTTTTATATTCCTAAAATCTCTTCTTTGGGATTCTCTTACCTAAAACTATCCTAATATATCTCTCTTGAGATTCTCTCTCACCTAAAATGTATTTATCCATATTAATTTTCTCCCAATTTATCCATTAAAAGATTCGAGTATATTCTAATGTCCCTAACCTCTTTCCTCACTTTTACGTATATAATATATCACCCCCAACCCCTCACCCCGCGAATTAATTGGCCAACAATTATATTCTCTAATTTTAGATTACATAAAGAAAGTTTAAAAGATTCAACTTTATTCTCTACAAGATGTTGAGTTTAATAACAAGATTTAAATTGGTATTCTTTCAACAATATATATAGGACATGAGACAAGACTAAAACAAGAAAGAGAATACTAAATCATTTTAGAGGAAGCCAGAGAGGAAAAAAAGTTTTTAGAGGAAACTCATATGGAGTACTGAAGAACAAAGGTTAAAAAATAAAGAAGATGATGTTAGTATACTGTACTTGTAAACTAATTCTGGAAAAGATAGAATAACATATAAACTAAAAATGTAAATGAAACAAAAGTTAATGTGACCCACTAAATTCACAGTGTTTCCTTAAGGAATTTAATCCCCTCCTAGTACCCAAGGTTATGAATTATTCCCTCCCAGGATAGAACGAATTACACACTGGTGTAGTGGTACTTCAAATCCCAGTGTTTCAGCGAACACAAAGTTCGATAGCAAATCACACTTACTGCTGCTTTTTTTGAAGTTAAAAATATGCAGAAGAAAGGAGGATAACACATAAAGTCGTATGGAAATTCTAAGAGAATGAACTTGTATTTATAACCAATGTTGGGCTGAAAACTGAAGAGGTGCTCTTCAGAATGACTGTTTATGCAAAACGGTTATAGCATAAATGCCATAACATAAATGGCTAATTTATGCAATAATAAACTGGGAATTGAAGAGGGAGGTTAATATTCAATTACACAACCGAAAAACTGAAAACAGATAACGAAAAAACGTTTAATATTCCTTTGGATTTAATATTAATATTAATATTATGTTATTAAAACGGATATTTAATAACATTTCTGTTAATATTTACTACTAACAAATGAATTTGGTCCAAAAAATTAATCAATCAATCGACCGAAGCAGAAGTCAAGCCGAGCGAGCGACGACGACGACCGCACGAGGCTTGCCTTCTTCTCAACTCTTTAAGAGCTAGAAGAAGAGCAATTGCTTATATACCCATCAAAAACCTCTTCTTCTTCCAATATGAGACAATGTCCCTTTGTCCGGGGGGGGGGGAAGTGGTTCCTCCATTTCCCATTCACCCTCTTTTAAGCCATATTAATGCTTAAAAACCCAACAGCCGAAACATAGAGAAGAAAGGTGAAAAATAAGGAAAATGGTGAAAAAAATGAGGAAGAAAGGTGGATATAACTGAAATAAGGAGAATATTTACTAAAAATTAAATTTGAAAGAGGGTTAGGCTAATTAGCCATTATTTTCTATCAATGGGCCATTTTGGTTATTTTTTCAGCTGCCACGCACTCTCAAGCGAGTATTTAATATAAATGGCAATATAATTGAGGGGGATTTGGGAATACCGAATAATTTGAGTAGAAAACTGACAAAAATATAATAATTTTAGGTGATTTTAGGGTATTAACTTTTTTTTTTCTTCTTCTGAAAATAGGCAAGAAAATAATGTAATACTGGATAGAATATACTTTTATCTCATTACAATTGATAAATTTTTAAATGGGAATAAGAACTTTTGACACTTCAGCTTATTAGAGAATTATTAAAAGTTACAGCCATATCATGGTCCTTAATTTTACAAAATTTTGTCAAATTTTGGTGGAATTCAAAAAACAAAACAGACGAAAAGTAAAAGAAATAAATTAGAAAAATGAGTACTCGTACTATCGTGGTCGTCAATTTTACAATTTTTTGGGAAATTTTTGAATACAGTTTCAAATTTTAGCGCCAAGAAGCTGAAATTCAAATCCAATTGGAAGACAACTAAAATTTCCCAAAATAGTAACTTTTGTAGTTCCCGGCTTCGGCGGTAGGTGGTCCCTTGCCACGTCATTGTGTTGTTCTTTTCTTTCCAACATCATTGTGTATATTTTTGTTGTTTTTTCCTTCTAAAAAATAATATGTATATTGTTTTGCTTTTATCCTTACAACTAGGATTGTTTCCTATTTCTTTCTTTTTGTCGGTTTAATCATCTGGTATAAAAATTAGGGGTGTACAAATGAAATTGATAATCGCACTAACTCGATAATTCGAGTCAAACCGAGAAAAAAAATCTGATTATAATTTGATGTTGGAAAAAAATACCCGACCATATTTGGTTTGTTTTTTTTTTAATTAAAAAAATCAAACCCAAACTAAACCAACCCGATATTATAGGTATAAAAGTTTTAAATATATTTAATACATAAAAATATTTATTGTAGTGTAGTTTATAAATACTTCTAAAGCTTTTTCATAGTTTTATCTTTTCACGTATTATTTCAAGTTTGGACTTATAATTTTTGGATGCTCCAATAAATTTTTATAATTCATAAATTTTTATTTTGGCTTATTAATAATACTTATTTTATGCGATTTTATTATCTTTATTATTGAATATTTTAATACAATGCCATGACTCATCTTATATTTATGTAATATTAGATAGAATGTACTTTTATTTCATTAAAGAAATATTTGGAGCACGAATTTTATATTTTGTGCTATGAAGATTTTATGGAGAAAAACCCGAAAAACCCCGAAAACTCAAAAAATCCGAGAAAAATCGAGATTGAAAAATTCGGCTTTTATTGGTTTAGTTTGATCTTTAGATTTAATAACTCGCTACAATTGGTTTGGTTAGATAATTAAAAAATCCGAACCAACCCAACCTATGTATACCCCTAATAAAAATATACGAACAAATTCAATTCATCCAAAATTATATCGATATATAAGCAAAATAATTTTTTATCTTTATTTGTTTTGGTTTATTTTCACAAAACAATAAAACATCTATTGAATAAATCAAATAGGATCCACTAATAATTTTTACTATCACCCACTATGCACATGTGGGAACCAACCTCGTAACGTTAAAATTATTGCTCTGAGGTTGCTTGCTTGTTATATGTGCATAGTGGGTGGCACAAAATTTGTTCATTTATTTCTTACTCGGTGTTTGATATTTATATTGAAACACTGATTAATTTAGATTTACGTTACATAAGGTTCATAAATATATATTTTTTTAATTTGTGAAGCTCGAAATTGAGACTTATAGCTAATGGTCGATGACTCCTATCCATTTCACCATATTCTTTGGTGGTGGATGGCACAAAGTCACGAGTGTCAGATTCGAGTATTTTTCTTTCAAAAGTTAATTAGTATATTCGGTTCATTTTAAATATATATTTTAGTTAACTGGACTTTACATTTACGAAACCTGTAATCTATATCAAGTTTCCTCTTGTTTTGCTCGATTATAAGGAATGTGTGATTTTTCACACAATCACGAACGAGTACTTTTTTCTTTGATGAAATATTTATTATATGACTAATGAATACTGACTACGTTGATTTTTATCATCAAAATCAACTTATGAAACTTTCGGGCTAATTAAGCTACTAGTTTTTTCAACTAAACGAACCCTTCAATAATTAGGAACTTTTACATATCTATACTAAATTATAAACTTATACATAGTCCGTCATCATACACATCTAATGTATCAAAGTATCTCTTAGTATCAATTCGATTATGTCCTTTCTATCACATTTTTTTTTACTTAATTTGCAAGTTCCTTTACATCCCTTTATTAATTTCTTGATTATTTCATTTATATACAAGTTTAATTTAGCTTCATCAAGCATCAAAACTTATTTCTTTATAAAAGATCGTGATTTTTTTGATAATAGAATATATATATATATATATATATATATGACAGTACCTTGAAAGCATATATAATAAAAAAATATAAAAAAAATGAACAAGTAAAAAGGCAAAATCGTAAGTGTATTTTTGTCAACTAAAATATTTGTCTTGTAATTTATCAGTTATTATTGCCTCTGATCCATTTTAAATGTCGTTTAAAATCTGACCCACATATTAAGAAAATTATTTAATTGCATTAATTAAAAATATTATCTGACTAAGTTATCTTTTATATCTATCCGAAGATTTTAAATTGTCTATTAGAGCAAGAGTATATTTGAATAAGAAATATTTTCTTAAAAAGACACCTATTTTTCATTAAATTTGGAAAATCAAAACGTCATTTAAAATTTAAAACTTAAAACGATACAAGTACAAAACACAATAAAGATTCTTTCATTTTCTATAGATTATATTTTCTCTGTCTTTAAGACAACAAATTCTCTGTCCTTCTATCATTTCCATGGTTTCACTTTCTTCTTCAAAACCCTAAGCTACTGAATTTTGTGTAATATTTCTTTCTCCAAATTTTTTTTTCCTTTCCCTCTATAGAAATGGGTTCAATTGTCCCATTTCAAGACCTCAATTTTCAACCTGAAATCCCTACAACTTCCAAGATTTTCCCTAAAATTGAGCCAAAAGCTGAACCGCTTGATGAATTCACCCCTCAATTTACAAATCCTAGTCTAAATTTCAACAACATTAATCCACAGCTTAATGCTACTAGTTCACAAAATGCACGTGGGTGTGGTGAGGCGGGTGTGTACTCGGAATATAATCGAATATCTGAGCTGTTTCGAGCTGCTTTTGCACAGCGTAATGGAGATGTTGAAGTTTTGCAGGACCCGGACCCGGATTGTCGAGCAATTGTTCCCGTTAGCAATGATTCCCAGGTTGGATTTTCAAATTTAGCCCATTTAAATGTATTTGTCCATGTGAAAAAATAGGGCTTTTTTCACTTTTAGCTTGCATCATAAACTATTTACGTTCGGTAGTCGAAAAAGTTTATAAAACTTGTATAATTTTTGTATATAACATACAATATATATATATATATATATATATATATATATATATATATATATATATATATATATATATATACTATTATTTTGAGAGCGGCTGTACAATATCATTTTCTTATTGGGTTGCCAAACCCAGCGGGCATAATCTAAAGAATTTAACTTATATACGCTAAAAGTGTAATACATTTTTTACACCATCAAGGTAGTTTAACTGTTGTAGCAGGTTACCTACTACTGCTATTTATTTTAAGATACCAATCGGTGCAATTAAATAAAGTTACTTGCAATTCTCTTTTAATTGACATGACTGTGTAAATAATTTTACATCGATAGTGCACATAACTTAATCTCTAATCTAAATTAACTCATGAAAAAGTTTGGGTCAATCAAAAAAATTTTAAAAATATTTGGGCATAATCTAAAGGATTTAAGTTATGTACACTAATAGTGTAATGCTTTTTTCACACCATCCATGTACTTGTTACAACAAGTTACTTATCATTTATTTTGGGTTACCTATTAAATAAAGTTACCAACAATTACGTTTTTATTAACCTGATTGTGTGCATACTTTTACACTATCGGTGCTTATAACTTAAACTCCTAATATAAATTAACTCATGAAAGAGTTTGGGTCAATATAAATTAACTTACCTAAAAGTTTGTTGAAAAATAAAAAGTAATTTGTTTGTTAGTTCAGTTGTTGTTCATCTACTTTCTCTCTATTTAAAAAAAAGTTGTTTCTAATTAGGTTTGCTAATTAAATAGATCATTGAAAGGCAATGTTTTTCTTTCTTGGTTGACACCCAATGGTGTGACCTAGCGGTCAATGAAATTGGAATTAAAATGATGAGGACACGGTTCGGGTGCCATCAGGAAAAGTTAAGTGATTTCTTCTCATTTAAGCCTAGAGTTATCCAGTTTCTAAGTTGGTGGGGCGATGTAGGTATTCTGTGGAATAGTCGAGGTGTGTTCAAGTTGACCAGACACTTCTGGTACATATAAAATAAAAATAAATGAATTAAAGCGATGTTTTTTTTCCAAAAGATATAAATTATTAGTTGAAAAGCAATGATTTTGAATTGAGTTCTTGCAAAATCATTTATGAGAAACGCTCATCATAGTTTGGTGAGGTGGATTGTTTAGCCAAAATTGATCTAATGCATCTTGCCCCAAGCTATGCTTTGGGTGGCGTGGATCAACCCATTTTAACCCGTCAACTTTGATTTACCATCCATTTGACACGCTTATTCTCAGGTTTCTGATATCGTCGTTGCAAGAAGGAAGTATGAGAAGCGCTCATCGGAGTTGGTCAGAGTGACAGATCTTAAGCTGGAGGATCAACGATATTTTCGGGATCTGGTTCGCAAAACACGAATGCTTTATGATTCTCTACGAGTTCTTGCAATGTTAGAGGATGAAAACAACCAACATTTGGGTCCTAGACAGACCAGATCAAGAGGGGACTTGAAGGCATCACAAATTATGAGAGAGCATGGACTTTGGCTGAGTCGGGATAAGCGCACTGTTGGTGCGATCCCCGGAATTGTTGTCGGTGACTTGTTCTTATATCGAATGGAGCTTTGTGTGGTAGGATTACATGGGACGCCTCAAGCTGGGATTGATTATCTTCCTGCTAACCAGAGCTCAAATGGGGAGCCAATTGCCACAAGTGTAATTGCTTCGGGGGGTTACGAGGATGATGAAGATGCAGGGGATGTGATTATATATACAGGGCAAGGTGGACAGGATAAGAACTCGCGGCAAGTTGTGCATCAAAAATTGGAAGGTGGGAATTTGGCATTGGAGAGGAGCATGCACTATGGAATTGAGGTGAGGGTAATTCGTGGTTTTAAATATGCAGGTAGTTCTAGTGGTAAAGTGTATGTGTATGATGGATTGTATAGAATCTTGGAATCCTGGTTTGATGTGGGTAAGTCTGGATTTGGAGTGTACAAGTATAAGCTTGTTAGGATTGAGAATCAACCAGATATGGGAAGTGCTATTCTAAGATTTGCAGAGAGTCTTAGGATCAGACCGCTGGAGGTAAGGCCCATGGGATACATTACTCTTGATATATCAAGGAAAAAGGAAAATGTGCCCGTATTTTTGTTCAATGATATTGATAATGAACGTGATCCAGTTTGTTATGATTATCTGTTGAAGACTGTATTTCCTCCATATGTCTATCAGCATGTGGGAAATGGTTCAGGTTGTGCGTGCACAGACGGATGTGGGAATAATTGCTTTTGCATGATGAAAAATGGTGGACACTTTGCATATGATATAAATGGGATCTTGTTGAGAGGAAAGCCGGTTGTTTTTGAATGTGGACCACATTGTCCATGTCCTTCAACTTGTCGGAATCGAGTTAGTCAGAAAGGTGTGAGGAACAGGTTTGAAGTGTTTCGGTCTAGGGAGACTGGTTGGGGGGTTAGGTCGTTGGACCTCATCCAAGCAGGGTCTTTTATTTGTGAATATACTGGTGTTGTACTCACCCAAGAGCAAGCTCAAATCTTTACAATGAATGGTGATAGTTTAATCTATCCAAGTCGATTTGCCGAGAGATGGGCAGAACGGGGAGATTTGTCCCAAATAGATTCTAATTATGTCCGACCGGCATATCCCTCCATTCCTCCTTTGGATTTTGCAATGGATGTATCTAAAATGAGGAATTTAGCCTGTTACATGAGTCACAGTTCAATCCCCAATGTTCTAGTACAACCTGTGCTGTATGATCATAATAGTGTATCTTTCCCTCACCTCATGCTCTTTGCAATGGAGAATATCCCTCCTCTAAGGGAGCTCAGCATTGATTATGGAGTGGCTGATGATTCGACAGGGAAGCTTGCCATCTGCAATTAGTCACTGCCTCATAGAAATTGATGCAGTTTTGAATGGGATACAGCATAGCCATTTTTGACACATACTGAGGTAAGCAAACATTAACAGTCAATAAATCCTGAGAATTTAAATTTATGTAAGTCGTCATAACATTTTCCTGAATTGCTAATTTTGCAATTAGATTCTGTAAATTGGTCATCTTACTGAAGCTGCCTGTGGTCTAAGAAGTACATTGTACTCTTTGCTTTCTATGTCTAAGAAGCTTCCAATTTATTCTTGAAGAATTAAATACAGTAAAAAGTTGAACTTTTGAAACATTAACTGCACCAACTGGACAAAAGAAGATTGTGGCCAATGCCATCTTTTATTAATTTATTTCTGCTTTAGCAACTATTAGCATTATCTGCCAAACATTGAGGAGTACTTGCATGCTTTGAAGACTATTTATGTTCTCATCTAAAGACTGCTCCAGTGTTTCAGTTGAAGCACCTTAAACTGACTGAGAACTGTCTCTGAAGCCCTTTATGTGTTCTATATCGTAAGTCAAAAAGCGGGTCACATTTTTTGATAATTGTATACTCACTTGGCTAATGTATGCTTTCCTGATGTTATGAATCTTGTTTAATGCCACTTGTCCTATACCTTGTTCTCTTCTTTGTGGATTTTATTCTCTTGCAAATATGGTGTGAGGAATTTTAATAATTATATTTTGTCGGAGTAAAGTGAACTTCATAGGATCTTGTTTATCCTCTGTTACAAGTTCTAAAATCCTGTTTTTTGACAGCAGTATCGTCAATGATACAATTATTTTGTTGGAGAACACCTAGCATGTGATTCCGCAGGAAGCTGTTGGTTTGTGGTTGTCACTTATAACAGCCTGTCACTTAAATGTCTGCTGATATTAGATTGTTTTTCACGCAGATGAAGGGCCAACTGTTTCCCTGTTCCGTTTGCTCTCCAATACTTGCAGTCTTGATGATAGAATCTAGTAGTAGTCCACTTTACAAAGAACATGTCGCTCATGGTTTTGTTTTGGCATCAGTTCGCAGACCCTATCTTGTAGATATCAAGGTGTGGTTAATGACTAGCTGAGAAGATAGAAGAAAGCTTCTTGCAGGAGTAGGAACCCCTTTCACCAATGTATCTCATTAGTAAAACTAACCTGGGAAAACAGCAACTACAACAAAAAAAAAAACCAGTAAAATCCCACAAGCGGGGTGGGAGTAATATTGTTCGCGATTGTAAGAATTTTTGTGTTAGTATTAGCTACTTCTTGTTTGTCTTTCATTCAAGAAAAGGTAGTAGCTTTTAGATATGAAGACCGAACTTCATATGATTATGTAAAGAAATTTGTATCAATCCTGTGCCATGGATAGTTGTAATCCAGATCAAATGCCTTTTCTTCTTCTAGATAATAGAGGAAGTAGAACTAGATGGTGTCAAATTGGAGTGCACGGGTTTGCAAAGATTGAAGAGAAACCAAATTTGAGGATTTCATATTCAGTTTTTCCCTTCTGAATATGACAATTGTAAGAGATAACAAAGGATGAGTACTTGATACCAGAGTTTCATTTTCATTGTTTACCAGATTGGAAGTACACTGAACAAACTTACTACAAGATGGTGTAATTTTCAAATTTTTGATTATACAAGAAACATATTCTTATCTAATGCATTGGATATCATATTTAGTTATGAGAAACATGTTAATAATTCGAATGACGTTTACTCTTTTTATTTCTGTATATTTGTTTCTGTTGGATAACTTGTCTTAAGTAAAATATTAACAAAATGGTGAAAATATGCCACCATTACTTCACCAATCTAAATAAAAAAAACCTTTTGATTTTCTGACACACAAACACAAAAAGAAAACAAGTTTTACATTGTCCGGCAAAACCACCTATTAGTCCTAACAATCCTATATCATATCTTTCCACTTTTATTTGTTCAACAAGCTCTTTTAAAGAAACAGTCCGAATGGCATAAGATTATTACCCAAATATTCAAAAAATTGTTAACTCCCTAAATAAGCTTACAAAGTTCTGTTAATATACTTAGATGTAGCAAAAATTATGTGCTAAAATTTGTGGAAAATCTATTAACCAAAAGTTTTTGGAATAGTACCAATTAAAACTTCCCCAATAGCATTGGTAAAATTTAAGTCAAAATACCAAGTGAAAAATATGTAATAAAGCAGCAAAACCTGGTCGGCCAGATTCGAATCTGCGCGGGCAAAGCCCACATGATTTCTAGTCATGCCCGATAACTAGGGGTGTTCATAAAATTCCGAAAAATCGAACCAAACCGAAAATCAAACCAAACCGATCAGAAAAATCGATACTTTTTGGTTTGGTTTGGTTTTAAATTTTAATCAGAAAAAAACCGAACCAAACCGACTATAGGAGTAGCTATTTCTAATTTATTATTACACCTATACATATGTATATTGTTATACAAAGTTTCAAAAAATTTATGGTAAATGTTAATAGTTTGCACTTTTAATATAGTTCTTTACCTTTACATTCTAGTTTGATTGGTAGTTTTCTTTTGTTTAGTGTAAGAATCCATTCCGTATTAAAAATAACATATTTTTAATTGAGCCCTTAAATTATTCATCACTATTTGATTCAATTATCATCAATATATTTTGGTAAATAATAGATTTCTCAAAAGACAATTGATTTGATAGTGTTACATTGAAAATATGGTCGCTGGAATATGTGTTTGATAGTGTATGTCTTATATTTAAGAAAAAACCGATAAAACCAAAATAAACCGAATCGAGAAAAACCGACTTAGTTGGTTTGGTTTGGTTCTAATGTTTGAAAAACCGACTTATCTGGTTTGGTTTCTTTTTAGGGAAAAACCGATCCAAACCGAACCATGAACACCCCTACCGGCGATAACCACTCCGGCACGACCACTTAGTGGTATAGTGGTTACCTACTTGTATTTGATTCCTAAATTCAGCTTAACGTTAAACTTTCTGTACTTCAAAGTCTGAGTATATACTTTTAAGTCGTTACATTTTCAAGATATGTATTGCCGATTTGCAGTCCCAGTCTTTGCATTATTATTAAAATTCATAGAATCTCGTATCTCATTTGATGGAGTTGTTATCGCTGGCACACCCTTTTTACACCTCACTAACCCCTCTTTAAAATAATAAAGTGATTTTGTAAAGCTCGAGAGAATTTTCAAAATTGAAAGTGACGAAACCATTTGTGTAAAATGGGATTTTCTCAGAGTCGCCATTGGGCATATAATCTCGGTATGCCAAGTCACCATTTAAAACCAATTTTTCCTTAAAAACACATTTGACCTTTAAACTAGTTTGCACGAGAGATTCTAAATAAGGGGGTTCATTTGACTCGGGGAGGAGGTGTTAGGCATTCACCAAGTCCCCTTAAAAATTACGGTTGCGTACATGATCTAGTTGGTTTTTATAAATAGTCCGATTGAGGCAGAAACACAAAAATAAAAATAAACACACAAGAAGCTCGAGGTTGTCCCACCTAATAAAAGAAAAATTAAAAGAAGAAAAAAGGAAAAGAAAAGACCTAAAATCCTACGCTAGCCTATTCTAATGTTTCGTGTCGCCGCGGCCTCCATTTACATTCACTTGGGGGCATTCCCCTAATAAAATATGAAAATATATATACAAACTCTTCGGGACATTTCTCGGATAAATTAATTAACTAAGGGAGCAGCCTCTTACCTCAAACTACAATATAAAATCCTAAAGTTTGCCTACCAAAGTATTTACGGCTTAAGCATGCTCCCATGACTAATTAATTAAATAAAGTAACAAAATGATTAAGCCCAGTTATTATGCAGGATCTATGGTGAAAGTCCAATTCTAAAGTTTAATGTCACTTTGAGATTCACTAAATATTTACCCGGCCTATGATTCAATTGGCTCAAACAATACTGACCATACAAATCAATTCAACGTCACCACACGAAATGACTTCAGTAATTAATTAGGAAAACACCGAGTTCAAACATCAACTTTTCTTAGCATTGAAAATTCATTTAAGCTCTAAAATGACGAACAAAACAAAATATAAAGCAAATTGCAAACTCACATGAAATTCTATCATAAGATTGCATTCATGGAAGACAACACAAATTCACTCACACAATAACAAATAATGAACAGATTTGAAGCATAAGATTTAGAAACGGACCTCAATTGATATTGTTAAACACAAAATCCAACAGGATGGACGATCTTAGACCGGATCCTTGCACAACACTTAAATCGGAACTAACGAACAACAACCTCGACTGGGCAGCAATCGAACTCCAAAATTGAGATTGCAAGCAGCAAACCAACCTCGAATTTTAACTAAACTCCATGATTGAAAACCACAAACGAAAACTGAAATATTTTTTTTGTGTATTTTCGAGTTTGAAGTCAAATTGAAATTTGTTCTTTCTTTCCAGTAGAGTCCAGTAATTTTAAAGCTGGATAGAACGAGGAGCTGTTTTGTGTTACTGGGGAAGTTCTTCGTTTAAAGTTATTTTTCTTCTTTGTCCACTGGGCTTTGATTCAGTAGTAAGAGCGTAATGTGTGATGTTAGCCGCCAAACCTTCCTGCAACAAACTTTGGTATTTAAGTAAAGAAAGGTAGAGGAGCGGTGATATGGTGTCCATCTCATTCAAATGATTTGGTAGCCAATTTTGTTGACTTGGTTTAGTTTGGTAGCCAACCTTGTTGAATTGGTATGATTTGGTAGCCAATTTTGTTGACTTGGTTTGGTTTGGTAGCCAACCTTGTTGACATTGTAAAAAGTGTGTGCAAATTGTCAAATATTGTAGGCTTTAGAGGGTGAATTTTTGGCTATAAAAGGAGAGTTTTAACTCTCATTTCTACACACTAACAAAGAGAGAAAAAGGGAGAACAAAGTATTCCATAAACTATAAGAAAATAGTTTGTGAAGAAAAATAGAGTGTGAGAGATATTGTAGTGAGGTGGAAAAAACAAAAGAGTATTTATTTCTTTTGAGGGTGGAATGGTCTTAGAAGTATTTTTACTCGTTACTATACAGTGTAAAATTCCACGTTATAGTGATATCAGTTGCTCTTCTTATCCGTGGTTTTTCCCTTATTCAGAAGGGTTTTCACGTAAAATCTTGGTGTCATTATTGATGCGTTTCTATTCTTGCTGATTTAACCATAACTTAGTGTTCTGCGTTTATCAGTAATACCGTGAATATTATTTTTGCGGATCTATTTTTCCCAACAAGTGGTATCAGAGCCCAGGTTCTGTCTGAGTATGCTCTGTGGTTGCAACATAGTCTGAACTTCCACATCAGAAAAGAATTACTTTGGTCTCCTAATAAATAGTATTTGTATGTGTAATAAACGATGGAAGCCAACACTAGTAGAATGGTTACTTTGAATGGCACAAATTATGCCATTTGGAAGGGCAAAATGGAAGATTTGCTCTATGTCAAGAATTTTCATCAACCTGCCTTCACCACTATAAAGCCTGATAATAAATCAGATGAAGAGTGGAGTTTGTTACACAGGCAGGTTTGCGGCTTTATTAGACTGTGGGTTGACGATAATGTTTTGAACCATATTTCTAGGGAGACACATGCTCGGACCCTATGAGAGCACCTTGAAAGTTTGTATGCTCGGAAAACTGGAAACAACAAGATGTTTCTGATAAATCAGATGTTGGATTTAAAATACCACGATGGTTTCGCGATGACAGATCATCTGAATAATTTTCAGGGGATCATGAACCAGTTATTTGCTATAGGCATTAAATTTGATGAAGAAATTCAAGGCTTGTTTCTACTTGGTTCCCTACCAGATTCTTGGGAAATTCTTAGAACTTCATTATCAAATTCTGCTCCAGATGGTGTGATCTCTATGGATCTTGCCAAGAGCAGCCTTTTAAATGAAGAGATGAGAAGAAAATCTCAGGGTTCCTCCTCATCATATGTCTTGGTGACTGACTCTAGGGGGAGAAGCAAGAATCAGGGTTATCAAAATAGAGAACATAATAGAAGCAAATCCAGAAGCAGACTTAAAGATATTGAGTGTTATCATTGCGGGAAGAAAGGGCACACAAAGAAGTTCTGCCGGATTTTGAAAAAGGAGAATAGAGACAAGGAAGAACAAAAAAAAGATGGCAATCGTGTGGCCACCGTCACTACAAGAGATATTGTTACTATCCTTGATGCGTGTCTGATAAATATTGCTTGTGATGAGTCAAGCTGGGTTGTGGACAGTGGTGTTGCATCTCATGTGACATCAAGGAAGGAATTTTTCACATCCTATACTCAGGGTGACTTTAGAACTTTGAGTATGGGTAATGAGACTGTATCTAGGGTGGCTGGTGTTGGAACAATTTGTTTGGAAATTAGTATTGGAACTAAACTAGTTTTAAACAATGTAAAGCATGCACCTTATATTCGTTTGCATTTGATCTCTGTTGGTGTTTTGGATGATGAGGGATATGTCAGTACCAATGGTGCTGGAAAATGGAAGCTCACTAAGGGTTCCATGATTGTGGCTCGTGGGGAAAAGCGTCGTGGTCTATACTGGACTACGACCTCTACCTGTGTTGATATGGTGAATGTCGTTGAGAGCAATAACTCTTCAATGTTATGGCATAAGAGGCTTAGCCACATTAGCGAGAAAGAACTAAATGTTCTGGCCAAGAAGAAATTGTTGTCAAATTTTGAAAATGCAAAATTAGAAAATGTGAGCACTGCTTGGCTGGAAAACAAAAAAGAGTTTCTTTCCAGTCTCATCCTACTTCAAGAAAGACAGAGTTGCTTGAGTTAGTGCATTCAGATTTATGTGGTCCAATGAAGACAAGGACTTTGGGCGGTGCACTTTATTTTGCTACCTTTATTGATGATTGTTCAAGGAAACTTTGGATCTACATCTTGAAGACTAAAGACCAAGTGTTGGGTGTCTTTAAGCAGTTTCAGGCTTCAGTTGAAAGAGAAACTGGAAAGAAGCTGAAGTGTATTCGTACTGATAGCGGTGGTGAATATTGTGGACCGTTTGACGAATACTGCAAACAATAGGGTATCAGACACCAAAAGACTCCTCCTAAGACTCCTCAGCTTAATGGTTTAGCAGAAATGATGAATAAGACCTTGATGGAAAGAGTCAGATGTTTGCTTTCTGAAGCAAAGTTGCCGAATTCCTTTTAGCTTTGTTGACCGCCGCACATGTTATTAATCTATCCCCTGTGGTTGCTTTGCAAAGTGATGTTCCAAACACAGTTTGGTATGGCAAGGATGTTTCCTATGACCACTTGAAAATGTTTGGTTGCAAAGCTTTTGTACATGTGCCTAAAGATGAGAGGTCAAAATTAACTGCCAAGACAAGGCAGTACATCTTCATTGGTTATGTCATTTGATAATAGGCTATATAGTTGTTATTTACACCATAATTGCCCATGCTTTGTTGTTGTTTTATAATGTAAGTTGCCAATAAAATACTTCAATTAATGCTATTTGGTTTCGCGGGGAATATAAGATGTGAGGAAGCAACATGAAGTGTTTAGAGGCAATAACGTGAAGAAAACACCCACTCAAGAAGTACCCAAACACAAAAGAGCAAAAAGAGAAGGAACGCGGAGACAAAAAGGCCCAGCATACTCACCGCGGTCCACACCGCGGTTGGAGTCAGTGTTCTCCGCGGTCAGCGCCGCGGCGACGACGACATATTCACAGTCCAGAAATTTAAGGGGCCAAAGTGTCAATTCAGGAAAGCTTTTGTAAAACCCTTATAAGATGTAGGAAACTCGCCCAATAAAGGAGAGACTTATTTTGAGATTACTTTTGCAAGAAGAACAAGCGTGAGAGATCACCCAAAATATCATAGTTCTTATTCTCTTCTATTTTTCTTGCAATTTTCCATTATGAATATTTTCGTAGTTTATTCTTACGTTGTCATGAGTAGCTAAATACTTTAATCTAAGGTTTTGGTGAAACCCGTTGGGGATGACTTGGTTGTTATATTAATATAGTTTGAATTGGTTGTTAATCTCTATTTGTTCATCTACGTTTTGATTGTGGTTAGTTGAAAGGGCCCTTAATTATCCGTTCCTATTTATTATGTATCTTCTTGAGAGAGAGTGCATATTTAGGTAGTTGTTTGAACAACATCACTCCCGGAGTATAGACGAGAGTCATAACCGAGGGTTTAGAGATTGGATTAGAGATAACGATACCTCGGGTGCAATCTAAAAGAACGGTAATGTGAATCTAGCTAGCGTAGCTTGAGAGAGTGCGTCTAGTAAATTATCATAATTGCTTGAGAGAGATTTATGATAGCCGGAGAGTTCTTGATTGATAGAGACAACTAAGGCATCGCTATAAGAAACGTACAACCAAGGAAATCACCAACGGGAGAAACTATTACCTTAGACCTTATTCCAACTGTTTACACATCAAGCATAGTTAATTTTCAACTGTTAATTATTTTCAGACTTTAGTTGTTAGAAATATCATCAATTGTGAATTACAAGTTTGGGGAAATTGATTATGTGAATTTAGTAAATCCGTCAAAAGTAATTCATAGGTTAATTCTCGGTGGTTCGACTCTGGGCAGAATTACTCAGATTATATTTGCTATGTCCGTGTGTGTCTTTGTATAAGGCATAGTTTGGCGTTATCAAATTTTAGCGCCCTTGTCGGGGAATTAATGGTGTTATCAATTACAATTGAGAGAAGTACAAAAATCCTAAGTGTAGTCAGTTTTCTCTATACCCAATCTTTTCATTGAAATTCTAACGTTTGAACTCTTGTGGAAAGCAGGTGTATGCCTAGAAGTTCTTCGAGGACTGGAGAACTGCTAGAAGGACTCTCAGACCATGAGAAAACATTCAAGGCATTGAACCGTGCCAACAAAAGACTTCAATAATCTCAACAATCACACCAACTTGAATTTGACATGGGTGACGTAGATAACGTCAACGAAAACGTCAGGAATGAGCCAGCTGACTTAAATGTCAGAAGGGTGACACCTCTTGTGCCCGAACCTGCACTTTATGACTGGGCATAGCCCACAGCTGATAATATGGCCACTGCCATAGCTGTGCCTGCAATTCAAGTGGAGACATTCCAGATCACTAACAACATGCTGCATCTGCTGCAGAATAAAGGACTGTTCTCTGGGTCACACATTGAAGACCCGCAACAACACTTGAAGAATTTTCTGTCAATTTGTATGACCCAAAGGCAACCAAATGCAACTCTGGAAGCTATCAAGCTGCTACTGTTTCCATTCTCGGTAACCGGGGAAGCTAAGACTTGGTTAAATTCGCTCCCTATCAACTCTATTACCACCTGGGAGGAATTAGTCAAGCAGTTCCTGAACAAGTTCTATCCGCCTAACAAGACTGCAAAACAGATTGATGACATATTGCAGTATAGGTAGCAGCCCTCTGAGTCCTTGCAAGAAACTTGGGAAAGATTTAAAAGGATGTTAGTGAAGTGTCCTCACCATGGCATTGTAGACCAGATGCTCGGCCAGAGATTCTACATGGGGCTAGCTGACAATTTGAAAGCAAATGTGGATGCGTCAGTTGGAGGTGCATTTTTAAGTAAAACATTCACTGAGTGCAAAATCCTTCTCGATAAGATGTCACAAAATTCGGGGTGGATGACTAGAGGTACAACACTGGCACCCATAGTGCATTCAGTTCCTCTTGACCCAAATAATTCGCATGCAGAGAACATGGCCACACTCATGACCCAGATGAGCATATTGACAAAGAAGATTGATGAGATGGGTACAAAACAGGTGCACATTGTTGATACAACAAATGGGGGACTGTGTACACCTTGTATTAATCAGTCTTATGTGTGTTCATGGAGCGGAGAAGGTGAAAATCAAGGGGCAAGGGAAGATATGAATTATGTCAACAACTATGGGGGTCAGAGGCAAGGAGCACAGCAGTGGAGACCGCAGCAAAATTAGCAGTACATGCCTAATATGCAACAGCCTGGGGGTATGCACCCTCAAAACCAATTGGTTCCAGTACCATATCAGAAACCACAGGGCTATCCACAGCAAAATCAACAACAATTGACATACCAACCACCCCCTCAGCAGCAAGATAACAACATAGTGGAAATCAGGGGTATGCTTCAGCAACTCATTGGGACAAATAATAAAGTGCAGGAAAAATTGGCAGTGCATAATTCAGCCATAAAGAATATTGAAACGCAGCTGGGTCAGCTGTCCATGGCTTTGAACAACCGTCCTCAGGGAACTTTGCCTGCAGACACAAACATAAACCCCAAGGACCAAAACCCAAATCAGATGATGGCAGTAAGTCTCCGGAATGGGAGAGATTTAGACAGAGAGCAGGAAATTGCACAAGCCAGGAAGGACACTACACCAGCCACTCCAGTTCAATTAGAGGTAGAGGAACCAACAGAACTTACTGAAGTGGTGGTTGAGCAGAATCAGGAGGAAAAAGGCAAAGAAAAGATGAATGAGCAAGTTGCAGAACAGGTGTCACCTCTTGTGCCAGAAAATTCTATCTGAGAGAAGCTAGCAAGCAATGCACAAAGGGTGATACCTGCACCCGTCCCTCAGAGACTGGTCAAACAAAAGAAGGCAGACCAATATAAGAAGTTCATGGAGATGCTACGTCAAATTCAATTGAATATTCCTTTGATGGATGCCTTGAGGGAGATGCCCGGTTATGCTAAGATGATGAAAGATCTAATATCACAGAAGTTTGATTTTTAGGATCTATCCACTGTAACTTTGACACAGACCTGTAGCGCAGTGGTGGCAAAACCGATGGCTCAAAAGATGTCGGACCCAGGTAGCTTCACTATTCCATGCACAATTGGAAGTTATGCCTTTGCAAAGACGTTGTGTGATTTGGGATCCAGCATAAATCTGATGCCGATGGCTGTGTATACCAAACTGGGCATTGGTAGAGCTAGGCCAACTTCGATGCTGTTATAGCTGGCTGACCGCACAGTGAAGAGGCCCACTGGTATTCTTGATGATGTGTTGGTACAAGTGGGGAAATTCGTGTTCCCTGCATACTTTGTTATCTTGGATTGTCAGGTGGATGAGGAGATACCCCTTATGTTAGGGAGACCATTTTTAGCCACGGGGAGAGCACTGATCAACTATGAAACTGGGGAATTAAAAAGGAGATTGAACGATGAAGACATATTCAATGTTCATCAATCTATGAGGAGACCCATTGAATATGTTAATTGCTTTCTAGTGGAAGCAATTGATGTAATCTTGCAAGAAGATGATATGACCCCAACTGTAAAAGATCCATTGGAGGCATGTCTGACGAATTTAGAAGAAATGGATGGTGAAGGGTTAGCTGAATGGGTCATGGCACTGGAAGGCCAAGGATTTTGGTTAAGGGAACCTCGGTTCGAGTCCCTTGAGCTAGAAAAAAGGGCCACTCCTCCAGCAAAGCTATCAATAGAGGAACCACCCAAGTTGGAACTGAAGCCACTCCCAGATCACCTCAAGTATGTGTTCTTAGGCCCTGATTCGACCTTGCCTGTTATCATATCATCTGGTTTGTTAGATGTGCAGGTAGAACGGCTCGTACAGGTACTGCAGGAAAACAAGACTGTCATTGGCTGGACCATGGCAGACATAAAAGGAATCAGCCCAGCCTTTTGTATGCATAAGATTCTCCTGGAAGAGGGGCACAGACCTTCCAGGGAACACCAGCGAAGGTTGAACCCAAACATGAAAGAGGTTGTATAGAAAGAAGTAATCAAATGGTTAGATGCGAGAATCATCTTCCCCATCTCTGATAGTAATTGGATCAGCCCTGTCCAATGTGTGCCGAAAAAAGGGGGAATGACTGTTGTAAAAAATGAGAACAATGAGTTGATCTCAATTCGTACAGTCACCGGGTGGCGTATCTGCATGGATTACAGGAAATTGAACACAGCCACCCGGAAGGACCATTTCCCCTTACCTTTCATTGACCAAATGTTGGACAGGCTGGCTGGGCGATCACACTTCTGTTTCTTGGATGGATATTCGGGGTATAATCAGATATCAATAGCCCCCGAAGATAGAGAGAAACTGTCCTTCACCTGTCCGTATGACATCTTTGCCTTTCGGAGAATGCCTTTTGGGCTTTGCAATGCACCTGCGACTTTTCAATGGTGCATGTTAGCCACCTTCACAGACATGGTGGAGGATATTATGGAGGTCTTTATGGATGATTTCTCCGTGGTGGGAGATTCATTCGAAGACTGTCTTCACAACTTAAGGAGAGTGCTTAAAAGATGTGTGGAGACAAACTTAGTGCTAAACTGGGAGAAGTGCCATTTTATGGTACAAGAAGGTATAGTCCTGGGGCATCGAGTGTCCAGTAAAGGAATTGAGGTCAACCATGCTAAGGTTGATGTGATTGAGAAGTTACCAACGCCCACTTCAGTTAAGGCGGTGAGAAGTTTTCTTGGACACACTGGGTTCTACCGGCATTTCTATAAAAGATTTTTCCAAAATTGCTAACCCATTATGCAAACTCCTTGAAAAGGATCAGCCCTTTGTGTTTTCTAATAATTGCAGGTTGGCATTTGAGGAACTGAAGAAGAGATTGATCACTGCACCCATCATTGTTGCACCCAACTAGGAGTAACCATTTGAGCTCATGTGTGATGCCAGCGACTATTCTATAGAAGCAGTCTTGAGGCAGCGAAATGATAAGCTGATGCACCCGATTTACTACGCAAGCAGAATGCTAAGCGGTGCACAACTCAATTACACAGTGACGGAGAAGGAGATGTTGGCAGTGGTGTTTACGTTTGACAAGATCCGATCATATCTGATTGGTTCCAAGGTAATTGTATACACTGACCATACAACACTCAAGTACCTAATTGAGAAAAAGGAGTCTAAGCCGCGCCTGATTCGTTAGGTGCTACTGTTGCAAGAATTCGACCTCGAAATTTGTGACTGTAAGGGCACATAAAATCAAGTCACTGATCATCTATTGTGACTTGAAGGAGCTGAAAAATCAGTCGAGGTCGAAGAGATCCTGGAAACCTTTCCAGACGAGCAATTGCTCGCAGCTAGTCTTGAGGATGCGCCATGGTATGCAGATTTTGCAAACTACCTGGCCTGCGGTATTGTTCCCTATGATCTTTCATCTGTCCAAAAGAAAAAGTTTTATCGTGATTGCCGCATGTATTATTGGGACAAGCCTTATTTGTTTAGAATATGTGTTGATAATATGATCCGGAGGTGTGTCCCCGAGATAGAAAAATCTTCTGTTTTGCAGGCTTGTCACGCATCAGCATATGGAGGACATTTTGGAGGAGCCAGGACAGCTACGAAAGTGCTAGAGGCCGGGTTCTTTTGGCCAACAGTGTTTAGAGATGCACACCTATGGGTGAAGGGCTGCGAAGAATGTCTGCGAACATGGAACATTTCCCATCTCCATGAGATGCCCATGAACCCCATTCAAGAGGTAGAGGAGTTTGATGTTTGGGGGATTGACTTCATGGGCCCCTTCATCAGCTCATTTGACAATAAATACATACTTGTTGCTGTGGATTACGTGTCTAAATGGGTGGAAGCTGCAGCGTTGCCCACTAATGATGCAAGAGTGGTGATAGGTTTTGTAAAAAAGAATATATTCACCCGATTTGGGATACCAAGAGCGATCATTAGTGATGGAGGCACTCACTTCTATAACATAGCCTTCGAGAAATTGCTTGCAAAGTATGATGTACGCCACAAGGTGGCTACCCCTTACCATCCGCAAACAAGTGGGCAGGTTGAAGTGTCCAACAGGGAGATAAAAAGTGTACTAACCAAGACGGTGAATGCCACACGAACTGATTGGGCAAAGAAGCTTGATGACGCACTTTGGGCCTATAGGACTACGTTCAAAACACCAATAGGTATGCCACCGTACAAGTTGGTATTTGGGAAGGCCTGTCACCTGCTTGTGGAGCTAGAACATCGAGTTTGGTGGGCACTGAAACAATTGAACATGGATCCCGAAGCAGCTGGACAAAATTGACTGACAGAGTTGCATGAGCTGGAAGAATTTAGATATCAAGCCTTTGAAAGCATGAGGCTCTACAATGAAAGAATGAAGAAGATGCATGATAAGCACATTGTGGACAGAAATTTCAAACCTGGTGACAAGGTATTATTGTATCATTCAAGGCTGAGATTATTTCCGGGTAAGTTAAAGTCCCGATGGTCAGGACCATTTAGAGTGGTGCAAATGTTCGCAAGTGGAGCTGTTGAGATTGAGTCAGAAGATGGGAAAAACAAGTTCTCAGTAAATGGGCAAAGGTTGAAACATTACCTTGGAATAGCTGAAGAAAAAAGGAATACAGTGGTGATCAATTTGAAAGAACCCCAGTACGCGAATGAGGAGTGAAGGCTCAACCACTTGCGTCATGCCGCGACGTTAAATCAGGCGCTGTGTGGGAGGCAACCCATGAAATGTAAGTGTAGTATGTAATTTTGTGTTTAAAAAAAAAAAAGTTGTCAGCCGCGACCGCGGCCATGACCACGGGAGACACTGCCTGACCGCGAAAATCACTGAAGCATTGCAGTTCCTCCGCGACCGCGGTGCGGACCACGGTGTCGACCGCGGGAGACTCTGTCCCAAACCGCGACGCTCACCGCGGACACGACCGCGGTTGGGTACCAGACGGTATATATATATATTTTTTGTCTTTTCATTTTTCTTCAATATTTTTTTTTCTTCTTCCCTTCAAATTGAAAATAAAAACACACCCCCACCCCTCTTACCCTAAATCAAATGTAACTTTCCCTCCCTAAAGTCCCCTAATCCCTCTCTCTCTAAACCCTAACCCTCCCCTCCATACTCTCTTCTTCTTCTTCCTCCTTCACAATCACTCCCATCTTTTTCCCCTAAGGTATGATTCCGACCCCCTTCTCTTTTCTTTTTATTTTTTATTTGTTTTTGTTGCATTATGCTAGTTAATTTTGTTCTAATGTAGTGTTAGTGATCGGATTTTGTTTTGTTTAGTTTTTCTTATTCTTTTTAGTGTAATTTCGTTTTTAGCATAAGTTTGGTGAAGGGGCTGTGTTTTGAATGTTTGGAATGGTGTTGTTGGTGGGTGATGGTTAAAAAAAGTGTGGAATATGTGGGTGTAGTAGATAGTTGAATTGGGGAAGTTTTCTTGATTCCCTTGGGGCCATGAACATGAAGAAAATGCCTTGCCCACAATGTGTTTGAGAAATTGCCTCAATGGTGATATAAGGAGATGTTGTGACATGGTTGTGGTGAAGTCTCAGTAACCACCCATAGTCACACATTTTAGGCTCATCCTAATACGCGTTTCTCTGTTTTGACAGGTATTATAAGTTCAGCCCGTAAGAGACGAAACACCGGGTCCTCTGCTAGTGGCCCAAGAGGCTCCTCACGAGCTAGGGGCCAAACCAGTGCACCACGGTTTGATAGCACTCGGTTCATCTCTGCAGAAGTATAGGCACGGTACAATCAGAAACTTGCCAAGAAGTTACTCCATGAGGTCCATATCGACAGGAAGGCTTTGGTGAAGGAATGCCCCAATATGTTTGATGAGCTACGGAGGTGTTAGCTGGACATCTTCTTTGAGGCTCCCGAGGAAGCCAATATTCAGCTAGTGAGGGAGTTCTATGCAAACCTTCCAGAACACGAGGACAAGGTTGTGAGTGTGCGCAACACCCCGGTTAATGCTGCTATAGAGGTCATCCGCAGGGTGTATCGCCTCCCCGCATTCACGAGTGATGATCATTACATCATGGCTAGTCGCCCGATGGTTGACTGGGATAGAATTCTGGAGGTCATCTGTATACCTGGCAGACAGCCCAATTGGGTAGCACAACCGACGACTCTGCATTCCAAGTCTCTTACTTGGGAGGCCAAATGTTAGCTCACTGTCATCACCACTCGGTTTCTACCATCCAGCAATACCACCGATGTAAATGGGCCATGGGCCGCTATGATCTACTGCTTCATGACTCACCAAGGGTTTGATGTCGCCCGAGTCCTCTCTGAAGAAATGTTCATCCGATCGCCCGAACTAAGCAAAGGCCACTACTTACCTTCGCTTGTCACCCGTATATGCCGCCTTGCTAATGTTCCTGAGAACTCCCGAGTTGATGGGAAATTACCTATAAAAACCCCTTTTCGGGTGAGAAAAATTGGGCAAGAGGGACAAGAGCCAGTACGACGCAATGATGACTCATCTGATGAGTCTGAGTCTGAGGATAATTCTGATGCTGCTGAAGCTACTAAGATCACATCCCCTCATAGAGAGGACGAGACAGGATCGTCACAGCCACGCCAGAGCACTCGGATGGATGCTTTGGAGCGGGAAATGACTGGACTACGGACCTCCGTCACTGACTTGGGGTCCCGCATGGATGCTGTGGCTGACCGACACGTGAAGTCAGAAAAGAAATTCATGGGTTGGTTGAGAGCACTGGGTCGCGCCTGCAACATGAACCCAGACACAATTTCAGATCAAGAGTGACCCTTCAGGGAAGTTTCTTTACCTCACTGCTTTTTATATTGTCAAGCCATGGGGACATGTCTTAATTTTAAGTGTGGGGTGGGGGACTTCGTTGTATGTTGTACTTGTGAATATTATCTATTTGTTGTTCTTGGTTTTGTTTTGTGTTATTGACTTTAGAAATAGAGTAACAGTTTTTTTAGGAAGTGAAAATAGAAGTGACTTATCCCGACGATGGATCTCTTTCGGCGGGGTTCTTGATAGACTAAGTCGAGAGAAAAAAAATTGAAATATAAAGACTCTTCCTAATGACGGATTCTTTAGACAATTTTCTTGAGAGAAGCTAATCTATAGAAAACACCAAAAAGATTTTTTTTATTTCTTAGGTAGTGTAGTAACTCCCCCTTGGTTTTTCTTTGGGCCACGATTCTTTTCCAAGGGTTTAGCTTGAACCGGATATAGGTAGATTTTTTTGTTTTTGGTTAGGATTAATGGGTGACGAGCTTAAAATTGAAGAAGAAAAACCCTTAGTGTTCTTACACCCGAACACGATAGACGCTAGAGTGTAGCGCTTAGCTTCAAGGGTTGAATCTTGTTTAAGTGCCTTAAAAATTGTATGTTTGTACCTAACTTGAACACTCAAAAGAGAATGTTTTGATAAACTAATCCGGAGTGAGTCATGTGCCATGTGGGTGTGAGTATCATTGTATTCCATGCTGTACATTTGATGCCTAGAACTTGCCCTGTGTGTTTGCAAAGTGAAATAATAGCTTCATTCGATTTTAGAAGTGATATAGGCATTTCTTTGTTGAGCCAGACATATAAAGTGAATCCACATGAATGCATTACATCTTAGTTAACCCCATTGAGCCTATAAGCCTGTTTCTTTGACAACCACAATGTGAACCTTAACCACTTGTTTGAAGAGCCTGCTGTTTGAACCAATTTCCCTCCCTCTCACTAAGCACTAGATTGGTATTGAGATTATGTAAAAACAAAAGTGTGGGGTGGTGGTTTGGTTTTTGAAGTGGAACCATGGAAATAGATAAAAGGTGCAGAATGTGAAGCGTAAAAAGAAAAGCACCACGAAAAAAAAAGTTCATATATTTTGTAGTGATTAATAAGTGGTAGCTTGTACCAATTGCACCTAATGTATGAGGATGTTTAAATAAATGTGGTGGGGTGTTGGCTTACAAAATGATGATTTTTAAATTCAATGTAATTGTATTAAAAGTGCTTAGGGAGATTAATCATTATATCCAAATGTATCCTACCCGTCCCTTAGCCTACATTACAACCAAATAAAGTCCTATTGATCTTAGACTGAGTGGGGCTCGATTAGTCGAGTACTACACTAGGGGCAAGCCTATGGTGCATCTTTGTGGCATGTGAATGTTCTTTTTGGAGAGTGAGCGAATTCTGTCTATTTGAGTTCCTAATTGTTATCACTATCATTATATATATGGAACTACTCTCTTATGTGATGTGAGGGCATGTGATTCACAAAGGAAAGGTGCATCTTGACTATTGTGTAGAGTGGTTTGAGTAAGTGCAAATGTTACAGGGTACGAAAAACTTGATTTTTGAGGTAAAAGATGTTCACTACTAGGTGTAACTCTTGTGAAATGTTCATGGCGTGAGTCGTTTAGGGAAAATCATAGGGGTATTGATAATAGGCTATATGGTTGTTATTTACACCATAATTGCCCATGCTTTGTTGTTGTTTTATAATGTAAGTTGCCAATAAAATGCTTCAATTAATGCTATTTGGTTTCACAGAGAATATAATATGTGAGGAAGAAACATAAAGTATTTAGAGGCAATAACGTGAAAAAAACACCCACTCAAGAAGTACCCAAACACAAAAGAGCAAAAAGAGAAGGAACGCGGAGACAAAAAGGCCCAGCATACTCACTGCGGTTGCCACCGCGGTCCGCACCGCGGTTGGAGTCAGTGTTCTCCTCGGTCAGCGCCGCGGCCGCGGCGGCATATTCACAGTCCAGAAATTTAAGGGGCCAAAGTGTCAATTCGGAAAAGCTTTTGTAAAACCCTTATAAGATGTAGGAAACTCGCCCAAGAAAGGAGAGACTTATTTTGAGATTACTTTTGCAAGAAGAACAAGTGTGAGAGATCACCCAAAACATCATAGTTCTTATTCTCTTCTATTTTTCTTGCAATTTTCCATTATGAATATTTTCGTAGTTTATTCTTACGTTGTCATGAGTAACTAAATACTTTAATCTAAGGCTTTGGTGAAACCCGTTGGGGATGGCTTGGTTGTTATATTAATATAGTTTGAATTAGTTGTTAATCTTTATTTGTTCATCTACGTTTTGATTGTGGTTAGTTGAAAGGGCCCTCAATTATCCGTTCCTATTTATTATGTATCTTCTTGAGAGAGAGTACATATTTAGGTAGTTGTTTGAACAACATCACTCTCGGAGTATAGACGAGAGTCATAACCTAGGGTTTAGAGATTGGATTAGAGATAACGATACCTCGGGTGCAATCTAAAAGAACGGTAATGTGAATCTAGCTAGCGTAGCTTGAGAGAGTGCGTCTAGTAAATTATCATAATTGCTTGAGAGAGATTTATGATAGCCGGAGAGTTCTTGATTGATAGAAACAACTAAGGCATCGCTATAAGAAACGTACTTCCAAGGAAATCACCAATGGGGGAAACCATTACCTTAGACCTTATTCCAACTGTTTACACATCAAGCATAGTTAATTTTCAGCTGTTAATTATTTTCAGACTTTAGTTGTTAGAAATATCATCAATTTTGAATTACAAGTTTGGGGAAATTGATTCTGTGAATTTTGTAAATCCGTCAAAAGTAATTGATAGGTTAATTCTCTGTGGTTCGACTCTGGACAGAATTACTCAGATTATATTTGCTACGTCCGTGTGTGTCTTTGTATAAGGCATAGTTTGACGTTATCAACCTTGGTGAGTTTGGTTACACGATATATAATCCAATTGAGAAGAAGGTCGTGAGAAGCCGTGATGTTATCTTCGTGGAGGATCAAACCATTGAAGATATTAACAAAGCGGAGAAGCTAAAATCTCCAAGTTCTGAAGGTTTAGTCAATCTTGATCAAGTTCCTCATACAGATGCGGATGACGTTGGTGGGCTCAATGATGATGGTGATGCCCAGAACCATAATCCAGATCAGCATATTGATGGTGATGGTGATGGTGATAACAATGCTAATATTGATGATGTAGATGTTCCTACTCACAAAGCTGTGGATGAGCTAGATATTCCACTCAGGAGGTCCTCTAGACCTCGTACTCCTTCCTCCCGTTATTCACCCAATGAGTATGTATTACTCACTGATGGGAGAGAACCTGAATGTTATGTGGAGGCCATAGAAGATGAGCACAAGGATCAATGGATTGAAGCCATGTAAGATGAGATGAAATCTCTGCATGAGAACCATACTTATGAGTTAATGAAATTGCCTAAGGGCATGAGAGCTTAGAAGAACAAGTGGGTGTTCAAAGTTAAAGCTGAAGAACATATGAAGCCCAAATACAAAGCTAGATTGGTTGTCAAGGGATTTGGTCAAAGGAAAGGTATTGACTTTGACGAAATATTTTCTCCTGTCATGAAAATGTCCTCCATTCGGACAGTTCCTGGTTTGACTGCCAGTCTTGATTTGGAGATTAAGCAGATGGATGTGAAGACTGCTTTTCTTCACGGTGACTTAGAAAAGGAGATTTATATGGAACAACCTGAAGTCTTCAAGGCAAAAGGTAAAGAAAATCTTGTATGCAAACTTAAGAAGAGTCTATATGGATTGAATCAAGCTCCCAGACAGTAGTACAAGAAGTTTGAGTCTGTTATGGGAGAGCACGACTACAAGAAGACTTCTTCAGATCACTGTGTCTTTGTACAAAGATTTTCTGATGATGATTTTATCATCCTCTTGCTATATGTGGATGATATGTTGATTGTGGGCATGAATGCTCCCAAGATTGACGAGTTGAAAAAATAGTTGAATAAGTCTTTTGCAATGAAAGACTTGGGTCATGCTAAGCAAATTTTGGGCATGAGAATTACTCGTTCGAGAAATAAAAGAAAGCTTTACTTGTCACATGAGAAGTATATAGAACGTGTACTGGAGCGCTTCAATATGAAAAGTGCTAAGTTGGTTTGCACACTCCTTCATGGTCATCTGAAGTTGAGCAAGAAGATGTGTCCTACAACAATGGAGGAAAAAGAGAGAATGACCAAGATTCCTTATTCCTCTGCCGTCAAAAGTTTGATGTATGCAATGGTATGCACTCGACCAGATATTGCTCATGCAGTCGGTGTTGTTAGCAGATTCCTTGAAAATCCTGGAAAGGAACATTGGGAAACAGTCAAGTGGATACTCAGGTACCTAAGAGGTACTGTAGGAGATTGCTTGTGTTTTGGAGGATCTAATTCAATCTTAAAGGGCTACACCGCTGCTGATATGGCAGGTGATCTTGATAATCGTAAATCTACTACGGGATACCTGTTCACATTTTCAGGTGAGCTATCTCATGGAAGTCGAAGTTGCAGAAGTGTGTCGCACTGTCTACAACTGAAGCGAAGTATATTGTGTCTACTGAAGCAGGCAAAAAGATGAGATGGCTCAAGAGATTTCTTCAATAACTTGGATTGTGACAGATGGAGTATGTTGTCTATTGCGACAGTCAGAGTGCAATAGACCTAAGCAAAAACTCCATGTACCATGCAAGAACAAAACACATCTACGTCAGATATCATTGGATTCGTGAGCAAGTGGAGAACGAATCACTTCAAGTCAAAAAGATTCACATGAGTGAAAATTATGCTGATATGTTGACCAAGGTGGTACCAAGAGACAAGTTCGAACTATGCAAAGAACTTGTCGGCATGCACTCAGACTAGAAGACAGTACTACCTCCTCTAGATGAATGAGATTGGAGGGGGAGATTGATATGGTATCCATCTCATTCAAGTGATTTGGTAGCCAATTTGGTTGACTTGGTTTGGTTTGGCAGCCAACCTTGTTGACATTGTGAAAAGTGTGTGCAAATTATAAAATATTGTAGGCTTTAGAGAGTGAGTTTTTGGCTATAAAAAGAGAGCTTTAACACTCATTTCTACACACCAACAAAGAGAGAAAAGAGAGAGCAAGTTATTCCATAAACTATAAGAAAATAGTTTGTGAAGAAAAATAGAGTGTGAGAGATATTGTAGTGAGGTAGAAAAAGCAAAAGAGTGTTTATTTCTTTTGAGGGTGCAGTGGTCTTAGGAGTATTTTTACTCGTTAATGTCAGACCTCCTTTTTACCTACACCCCCGTAAAGGGCGTAAAGAGTTTTTCCAATTAAAGGACAATCGAAACGGGATCATATTATTAAAAGATTCAGAGTCGCCACTTGGGAGAATTTTATGGTGTCCCAAGTCACCGGTTGAATCCCGAATCGAGGAAAAGCTAGACTCTATATTACAGTCCGTGAACCAGAAATCTGGGTAAGGAATTCTGTTAACCCGGGAGAAGGTGTTAGGCATTCCCGAGTTCCGTGGTTCTAGCTTAGTCGATCAACTGTTGTAATTTGCCTATTATCTGATTTTTATACATGTTTTAACATATGGTTCAATTTTAAGTTTTTAACCGCTTTTATTTAATTTTAAAAAAAATTCAACGTCACATAAAAAAGCGTTTTGAACCGCGTCACATAAATGCGCACCCGCAGTCCGCAACACATTTTATATAACAATGTTAGGATTTGGATTTAGGTCACATAAATGCGCACCCGAATTTAGGAAGGTAGATTGTTGAAATAACGCGCCTAAAGCAACTACGTGTTGTTAACTTTACGAGGGCCATGGGAATTCGCTAAACGGCGCGCCTCAATTTCCAAAAAATTATGATTCATCAAGTGATGACCATAGGTTATATGATTCAAATGTGTGAATGGTACGCCTCAAAATTATTCAACTAAAAGAATTAGGGAGATGCGTAATGAAAACTAATTTGAAATTAAATACTCCAACCACACCCCGAAAACAGTACCCTTGATTTAATTATGTGCCTAAAGCTTGATCACCATATTCATAAATTGTTTGTTCTCTTCCTGTGCTTGAGACCAATTGTATGTGTTTAAAAACTTGCAAAACGGTTTACGTATAAAGTTAGGGAGAAATTTTAGTTAATATGAATACCATTTGTTTTATGAAATAACCATCACTCCACCTAGTGCAAACTCAACTTTGTATATCCTCTCTTAAAATGCCGAAATCAGTACTCATAAAATCTGTTCGTACTATGTACACATTTGGCATTTGCCTATTTATCAACATCACAATTTTAATCATATACAATGCACCGAAAGTTTTACACAATTAAGCAATCATTACTTCAATCCATACGAGCTCATCACATGAACCAAAACCGCCTTCCACATAACTTCTACACATTCATTTCTAGTCCAAGTCCTAACCATTCTGTTAATTTGCTTATGACGATTTTGTTTTAGACGAATAAAATCAAGCCAATTGTTGTCCAAACTTGTGAAAACTATTTACACCTACCAAATCTATACCTTGTAATAATGTTGACATCACTTTGTTATAAGAAACGGGCTAATTGCACTCCTAAACTAAAATAGGCAATTTATTATCAAGAAGGAGAAATAGTCTACAAATTGATTTGATAGGCAAATTCACACTACATCTACCGTGAATACAAAATTGAACCTCTCCGAATATCCCAATACTTTAAACATAATGGACCTTATCAATTTACCTCTAACTTATGGTTATCACAATAGCTGTTCTCATACAAGATTACATACAAACAAAAACACTTATCTCAGCTGGAATTAAAGATGCTTGACGAAGTATCCTAATGTAGTTCCTTGATAGTCCCATACTACCATACACTTAGCTAACATAGCTTAAACACAAAAAAAACTTAGTTAATGATCAACATTCTATCAAGTTTCCTTTCTCAGCAGTTCAAAACCAGCTATAACCACAAGAGTTTCAGAGGCAAGTAAAATTACTATAGGGCTATACTGACTTCAAAGAGGCAAGCTGACTAATAGCTACCATATTAAGCATACGACATGTCAATTAACTAAAAAAAAATAAAATTGAAACTAAACTAATAGATTTGAATGTGCAGAAAACTCATTTGGAACTCCAGCTTTCATTTCATTTCAATACCAAAACCTTGTGTGAGATATTCTAAAAACATGTACCGGGAAGTAAAGATGAAATAGATGGGTGAGGATTTCAGCAGTAACAGCAGTAAAGTAGAATTCAGTAGCAACAGGTGACCCAATTTCAAACTAAAAAATGACTCAGTTTTGATCGAACAGCAAACCAGATTCAATAATCTTTCGATGAAATTGACTCAAAATCAAGGAGACAGTGAATAAAATGCAGAATCTGCCCAGACTTTTTCAACGCGAAACAGATTCAGGCCCTTTATCACACTTAATGAACCACAGATGCCTTAACAAGTTGAAATTTAAAAATCGGAATCAATGGAACCACAGATCCCAGCTGCCTCTCTGTGTATATGAATTTAGTCTCTCTCCTTTCTCTGAGGCCTGTCCCCCATTATATACCTCATCAACCAGCCCTTTCCAGCTTCTCATTTCTTTAAAAAATGTATTCTTTCAGCTTCTGAAAATGTCTCCCATGTTCTCTTACTTTCCAGCTCTAAAAGGGTATCAAGCTGACCACTGTCAGTTTCCTTTTTTATTTTTAATTCACTCAACTAGCCTAGTGCTTTTTTTATTAATTTAGCAGTGCGCCACTACCATTTGTTGTCAGACTTAATTAGTAACCACTCGCGCTAAAAACTATTGAACTAATCCTAATTGTTCTAACTAAGTGAAAAACGAGATGTAATTTCAGAGTCTTAAACAAACTGATATCCCAATTTGTACAAAACAAATCCACAAAACCAATCTAAAGAAATAAACAATGAACAGAAATAATTTATACCAGAGGACTGATCGAATTTCAATTGAAATTGATCAAAAAAAAGAAAAAGAGAAGATGGACATGACCATTTAATCAAATAAACACAAAAAACACGGAAGAACGTACCGATTGAACTGGAAAAAAAATCTGGTATCTTGACTTTCCGATTCCATCGCCAAATAATGTTAGTCACTTGTTCTTTATCAAAACAAGTGAGTAACACTATTTTGTGACGAACTCGGCTCTAAAATTATCAACAGTCTTGAGTTCAGGTTTGGCCCTTGGGTTTAAGATTTGAGTAGATTGAATTCCGTTCGAAGAAAACTGGTCATGGATTAGGGAATAGGGGAGTGAGGGGGTTCTACAGTGTGAATTTGGGGTTGATTGGGTAGGCTAGGATTTGGGGTCGGATCTTCGATCCAAGATTCGAAGAATCACGGGGTGATTCGAGGAAAAAGGAGTGGGCATTTGGCATGAGGGGAGTGAGGGGGTTCTACGGTGTAATTTTGGAAGGGATTGGACCACCGGAACCGTCGTGAGGCGATTTCCGGTGGCGGAAGGCGGTGGGGCTAAGCGGTGAGACATGGGTGTCTCTAAAGACGAGTGGAAAGGGGTGTTTTGGTATATTAAAATAGTGATTAGATTAGGGCCGTTGGATGATGAGAATTCAACGGCCATGATGGATCCTTTAATGAGAACGAGGTCATTTGGCCGGTTGGGGTGGGACTGGGTCGAGCAAAGGAGACGGGTCGGGTTAGGTTAAAGCTTTGGGACCGTTCGATCAAGTTAATTCAATGGTCCAGATTGAAACGCCCGAAACGACGTCGTTTGGTTAAGGCTGGAGACGGATCGGGTTGGGGCTGGTTTTGGGCTGGATTGGGGTGGGTTTCCGGTGCATTTTATTTGGGCTTTGGGGATTTAAATTAACTTTGGCCCAATTCCGATTTCCTTTTCTTTTATTAATTATTTTCTTCCTAAATTGTCTTCAAAATTAAAACCAAAAATCCTAACTCAAATTATAAAACCAAAATTGACTTAAAATACTAATCCACTTCAAATAATATTTATCACAAGTAATTAAATACTAAAAATAAAACAATCACACAATTTGACATTAAACACTTTAAAAATGTAAAGTACGTTATTTTTTGTGAATTTTTCATTTTTGTAAAAATAACATTTTACTAAATTAACCAAAAATGTAAAATCAAATCATAAGTGCAGATGCTATATTTTTTGGTATTTTTTAATGCATTATTAAAATTAAATATGCAAACAATCAAGAAAATTGCACAGTAATTCCTAGAATAACACATAATTAAAGAAAAGGCCTAATTTTGAGAATTCTTTTGGAGTAATTCATGTGAGGCAAAAATCACGTGCTCACAGTTACTACACAGTGTAAAATTCCTCGCTATAGTAATATCAGTTGCTCTTCTTCACCGTGGTTTTTTCCTTATTCAGAAGGGTTTCCACGTAAAATCTTGGTGTCATTATTGATGCATTTCTATTTTTGCTGATTTAACCATAACTTAGTGTTTTGCGTTTATTAGTAATACCCTGAATATTATTTTTGCGGGTCTACTTTTCCCAACAAGCGGGTCATTTTCCATCGAGTTTTAAACCATGCATTAGGTGACCCTCGGGGATTTCTCGATTATAAAAAAAGTAGGGTTTTCTTCTTTTACGTGTTTCTAATCATCTTTGCCATTTTTTATGACAGATTCACACTCATGCAATTCAACCTTCAATGACATGAGCTGTTCCATTATGGACATGGATGCTAACGTGGTCACCATCGAGGAATCCAGGTCTGATGAGAAGCTTCTTTCTGTGTTCCGCGGGGGAGTGAAGTACGATGCTGGATTATACACATCCATTCGCCAAAGATTTAATCAACAGTAGAAATTGCTGTCAGAATTTGCAAAATGCTTGCAGTCCTTGATACCAATATCCTTTGAGTCAACCTCGACTATGGCCTTAAGATGTGCATGCATACTGAAATTAAGCCTACACTCAGCAACATAATTTAAAATGTAATAATGATAATAAAATATACATAGTGTGAATTAGCTAAAAAAGTGATGTCTTTAATATCTTCATAAGACATAAGTTGCATGAAATTAATATCAGAGGCAGAGAAAATATGTACCAAAAGTACTTCGATATTTGGTGGACACTATTATGCTTAATTAATTGTAACACCTTTTTTTTTTGGTTTTATACTCTCTGTAGTGTCTTTTTTGTGTCTAAAAAGCTTTTACTAATATTTGTTCAATTATTAATAGTTTTGTAGATTCATAACGAATTGATTGATTACATTTTAGAAATGAAACAGGGGATCCTTTGTTAGTTGTTCTATTCACAATCATAGCTGGGATGAATTGCTAACATCCCAACAAAAGTTCAGCTAAAGGAAGACTAGTTTCAAATCTTCAGCTTCATTTGCAGACTTCATCAGGTTGGCTATATAGAGATGGATACCAAGAACCAACAGGATGACAAGAGTCATTTTCATCACTTAGCTTCTTTAGGTGAGTCCTGGGCCGTTCTGAGGTATTGATAAGACGTTAGGTTCAAGCATTGACGCATTTCCATGATGGCGTGGGCATATTATCCCAAGATATTTGAGTAGAAAGACGTGACGTTCCAAGTCCTGACGCCCACAAGGTAAGATATGGAATTCGAGTCATGGTGCACCATGACGACTAGACATAGGAGTGAGACCTTGTGCATTTGTGATGCTAAGATGTGGGGTTCAAGTCCCAATACACGTCATTATTAGACACGATTGTCATATGTTTATTTATTATACATGCGCACATTTGAGTTGCGTTGATTAAAGTGAATGTCGGTTTACTTGGTAGGCGAAATCTTGCTAAGTGCCGATCACGACCTCCCGGGTCATCACATATTCTCGTTTGAATAAATAATAAGACACCCAATATTATCTCACACCGTGGAGGTCTGAGGAGGGTAGTGTGTATCCAGACCTTACCCCTATCTTGTGAGGATAGAGAGATTGTTTCCAACAGACCATCAACTCAGGAAAGCATAAACATCACATTAATGAAAATATAGATAAGAAGAGACAACAACAAAAAGCCATATAAAAGCAGAATAAAAACAACAAGGTAGTAAGTCATATAAAAGCATAAAAACAAAAAATATTTATTTAGAACTTTAACTGAAAAAATGAAGAGCAGGAAAAAATGTATTACAATATAGATATATTCACATCGTTATTTTGTACTTTAGACTCCTACTCATAAATTGTGCTTTCTCTGTTTCAATTTAAATAACGCACTTTCCTTATTAGTTTGTTCTAAAAAAAAAGACATATTTCTCTATTTGGAAATAAGTTAACTTTAAACTTTTTATTTTACCAACTTTATCCTTAATAAGAAGTTTTTATAGCCATACAAATGCCATGACCCTGTAAAGATTTTGCCCCTTAAACTTTTAAGACAACATATTTCAAGAGTCTCTTTTTTCCCTTAAATTTTGTGCAAAATCAAACTATCTCATTTAAATTGGAATGAAGGGAGTATTTACTAGGCATTTATTAATAGTAAAACCTATCTACTCATAAAATTTTGACAGAATACATAAACAGACACCTAAAGTTGGCCTCAACTATTGGCTAAACACTCTTACCAAGAACAATTTAGATACTTTATACTGGTTTAAGTGTATCTTGTGGACACCCGAAATCAGAATATGAATTACAAACGCAAATGACGTGGCAAATGGACAAATCAATAAATTACATGTGTATCTTTTAGAAAAATAAAAATAATAACCTTTTTTTAAGTTGAGAAAACCTTCCCCCCCATCTTATCTTCATCACAACTCATCCCACCGTGTCTTCACCCCTTTTATTATTTATCTTCTTCATCCAAAAATTTCACCAAAGTTACCACCTCCACTCTCATTCCTACTTCCAAACTTAGAATTTGAACTATTTTGTGGCTATGGTGATAAAAAGAATCAGAGAATGGGTATAAAATTATTTTCTTACCCATTCTCCAAATAAATAGAAGTGTTGGAATTTATTGTTACATATAACCAGAATTCATGGCAGAAGTAAAGACATGGAAATTACTTCTTCTTTTTTTTAAATCCTTTTTCATTGTTTAACACTCAAAAGTAATTTTTTTAAGAGAATGCCAAAAATAATTTGTTTATCTAATACTAAAAAATTTAGTATTTCTCTAATGAATTGAGCAAACAAAAGTACTTCTCTAAAAGCTAGTTTTACAAAAAAAAAAAAAAAAAATTCTTAAAATAAGCAATTTTTTGTAGCCTAGCTAAATTAGCTAACTTCAAAATAAGCAATTTCTAGGGTTGAATGATTTAAAGGATAAATTTTTTACAAATTTGGGTTTTCTTAAATAAAACGTTTTGGTGAATTAAGCTTATTAAAATTTTGGATCTTTTATAAATTAAGGGGTTTTGAGACTTTTGCTTGGTTCTACATTTTAATATTCTAATATTTGTGTCTTTTTTTTTTCAACTGTTATTTTAGTGTTGTGGATTTTCAACTGGGTTTACTAGTTGTAATTAGCAATGGTGTTTAGTGTTATTATGTATTAACTCAAATATGTACTATTTGTGTTTGCAACAAAAGAAAAGTATTTATAGTGCAAACACTGGGGCACATAAAGAGAGAGCAGCACTCTCACTATTCAAATCCAAATTGTCGAAAGAAGTTGAAGAGATTCCTTAGCCATTGAAGATGGCGAGAATTTCTCTGCTGCGTTACTCTTGTAATGGTTTCTCATGCTTTGCTGTTTCACGTTCTGGTTCGGCAATTACAATCAGAGATTATTTTTCTTCTCAGAGCAACACATCTATTTCTTCGGCAGAGGATAAATTTGAGAACGTCAAGTGCTTAGATGATGCTTTGAGTCTTTTCCGTCGAATGGTCAGAGCTCAGTCTCTTCCCTCTGTTTTTAGCTTCTCGAAATTATTGAAGACTATGGTAAATATGAAGCATTACTCTGCTGTTCTTTCCCTTTTTCAAGAAATGCTGAAATTACGCATCCCAATTAGTGATTCCATCTTGAATATAGCGATTAACAGTTATTGCCTAATGCATTGTTCTGATGGCGGAATTTCAGTGTTGGCCATTTACTTGAAGAGTGGCATTCCATTTGATGTTATTACCTTTAGCACCTTACCAAGGGGACTCTTTGCGGAAAATAAGATAAAAGATGCCGTTAACTTGTTCAAAAAGTTGGTGAGAGAGAATATTTGTGAGCCTAATGAAGTCATGTATTTGACAGTCATGAATGGGCTCAGCAAAATGGGCCATACTCAAAAAACTTTTGATTTGCTTAGGGTAATGGAACAAGGAAGCATTAAGCCGGACACACCTATCTACAACATTGTTATACATGCCCTATGCAAAGATAGAATGATAGATGCTGCTATTAGCCTTTTGAACGAGATGAAACAAAAAGGCATTCCTCCCGACATTGTCACATAATTCATTGATTGACGGTTTGTGTAAGTTTGGTCTGTGGGAAAAGGTTAGGACTTTGTTATGTGAAATGGTAAATCTTAATATTATCCAAATGTGCAAACCTTGACCATAGTGACTGATGGATTATGCAAAAAAGGGAAAGTTGAAGATGCTGAGGAGGTAATGAGACACATGATTGGAAAAGGTGTAGAGCCAGATGTGGTCAGCTACAATGTGATAATCGATGGATATTGCTTATGTGGCCAAATGGATAGAGCAAGGAGACTTTTCGATTCGATGATAGATAAGAGCATTAAACCTGATATTGTTTGCTATAGCACTTTAATAAATGGATACTGTAAGAAAAATAAATTGGATGAGGCCATGGATTTGTTTCATGAAATTTCTCGAAATGGATTGAGACCTGACATTTTCACCTACAGTATTATTTTGCAAGGTCTATTTGATGTTGGAAAAATTGACTTTGCGCAAAAATTCTTTGTTGAGATGCAATCTACAGGGCTCAAACCTAATTTATGCACTTAGCTCATTTTGCTCCGTGGTTATTTTCAAAATGGACTTGTCGAGAAAGCTATGTCACTATTTCATAAGTTGGAAATACATAGAGAAGATACTGATATTGAATTTTACAATATTGTAATTAACGGATTGTGCAAAAATGGTCAGCTCGACAAAGCTCATGCTATTTTTGAGAAGCTTTCTTTACTTGGATTGTTTCCCGATGTGATAACATACAATACAATTATAAATGGATTTTGTCTAGAAGGACTATTAGATGAAGCTAAAAATATGCTAAGAAAAATGGAGGAGAATGGTTGTTCGCCAAACAATGGCACCTACAATGTTATTCTGCGAGGATTTCTCAAGTGTAGCGAAATTAGTGAAATGACAACTTTTTTGAAAGAAATGACTGAAAGGGACTTCTCATTTGATGCAAGTACTGTAGAGTTACTAATAGATGTTATAGCGAAGGATCCTTCTTTGCTTAACATGATACCACAGTTTCACTCGGGAAGTAAGAAGTGAATATTTATTTCACTTGGCTTATTCAGCTATACTTATCACTGTGATACAATTTTCTTTTACCTCTGCGAAAGAAATCAGATCAATGGAATTGTGGAAGCTGAAAGAATGGCAATTAGAACACTGCAAGCTTTCCAAGCAAGCTTATTGAGGAGGTACATCAGTTCTAATATTTGATTGTTATGCCACTCTATTTTAACTTGGAAATCATGTTTTATTGCACTCTTAATATGAGAAATGATGCGAGTTTCCTTATGCATACACATTATAAGCCCAGGAATTATATTTTCAGATGAGAAGCTTCTTCCTGTGTTCCATGAGGGAGTGAAGCATGGTGCTGGGAATAATTCTTCTCCAGGAAATAATACTCTTCACAGATTTTAGAGCTAAGAAAATTTCGACAAGAGTACAAGGGTAACAAGTTCGCTATATATCTACTAGTGCAGTTATTTCTTTTAATGTTGTTATGGTTTATGCCAGCATATTAATTTTTATCTCTCTGACTATTGAAGGATCTCGGAGGAATGATATGTCAAATATATCACAGAGGAAATCAGCAAAGTAGTCAAACTCCAGGAAGAGCTTGACACCTACGTTGACTGATGTTTTGTTGCTTTATAGATTTTAGACTTGCTATCAAATTGCTCTGGCTATTAAGAATGAGGTTGAAGATCTTGAAAAGGCTAGCTTTAACGTTGACTACTGAAGCTGCTTTAAGAGAGGGTTTGCTCTTAGGAAGACTGAGGAGGCTTTCTACTTGAATTGGGCTTTACATTCATTCAGGATAACCAACTGTCGTGTTCAAGACACTACCCAGGTTGATATTTACTCTAGTCAAACGATAATTATCTGTCAAAGTCTTCAAAAAAAAAAAATCTCTATCAACGTCTATTGTGCTTAGCTGCTTATTCAGAAGTTTCTTCCTACATCAGAATTTCTATCTTAGGTAGCCTATGCATTTCTCCACTAAACTAGCTTCTAAAATTCATGCTCCCTTCACTCAAAGAACATGACGAAAAAAGGATAAGAATATAAATTAGACGAGTTTAAGGAATGTGTGTTTCCCCACATTTCTGAAAGATTAACATGATGTCCAACGGTATTGCAAGGAGGGGACTGAAAGATTCATGAGCTACTTTACATGTATAAAATTGGTTCCTTCTTTCCAATTGTTGTCCAGTAAAGCTAAGTGCTGCATAGATCTGGGAGGTGTTTTGTTTTTAATGGGGAACACGTGATGTTAGTCACACTTACTGCTGAAGAACTTTGGTAGTTAAGTGAAGATAGGTAGAGGGTTGGGTCATTATCCACCAGGTTTCGAACCGTGGGCCACCTCGCCCTTGCAGATTTCTCGGTTATGAAAAAGTAGTATTTCAGTTCTTTGACATGGTTCTAATTAGCATTTCAACTGGGTTTACTAGTTGTAATTAGCAATGGTGTTTTGGTGTTATTATGTATTAACTCAAATATGTACTATTTGTGTTTGCAACAAAAGAAAAGTATTTATAGTGCAAACACTAGGGCACATAAAGAGAGCAGCACTCTCACTATTCAAATCCAAATTTTTCGACAAATACATAAATTAGGCATCCCAATTAATGATTACATCTTGAATATAGCGATTAACAATTATTGCCTAATGTATCATTCTGAATGCGGATTTTCAGTGTTAGCCATTTACTTGAAGACTAGCATTCCATTTGACTTTATCACCTTTAACACATTATTAAGGGGATTCTTTGCTGAAAATAAGATCAAAGATGCAGTTAACTTGTCCAAAAAGTTGGTGAGAAAAAAATATTTGTGAGCCTGATGAAGTCACGTATCTGACAGTCCTGAATGGGCTTAGCAAAAGGGGCCATACTAAAAAAACTTTCGATTTGCTAAGGGTAATGGAACAAGGAAGCATCAAGCCCGACACAAGAAACTACAACGTCGTTAGTGATGCTCTTTGCAAGGATAGAATGATAGATGCTGCAATTAGCTTTTTTTTGAAGAGATGAAACAAAGAGGGATTCCTCCAAACGTAGTCACATATAGTTCATTGATTGATGGTTTCTGTAAGTTTGGTCAGTGGGAAAATATTAGGACTTTGTTCTCTGAAATGGTAAATCTTAATATTTATCCAAATGTGCACACCTTGACTATAGTGACAGATGGACTTTGCAAGGAAGGAAAAGTTGAAGATGCTAAGGAGGTAATGAGACACATGAATGAAAAAGGTGTGGAGCCTAATGTGGTCACCTACAATGTGATAATTGATGGATAATGCTTGCGCGGTCAAATGGATAGAGCAAGGAGCCTTTTTGGTTCCATGATTGATAAGAGCATTAAGCCTGGCATTATTAGCTATAGCATACTAATAAATGGATACTGTAAGAAAAAGAAATTGGACGAGGCCATGCATTTATTTCATGAAATTTCTCGAAATAGATTGAAACCTAGCATTGTTACATACAGTGCTATCTTGAAAGGTCTATTTGAAGTTGGAATAACCGACTTTGTCGAAAAATTCTTTGCTGAAATGCTATCTACGGGGCTCAAATCTAATTTAACACTAATTGCATTTTGCTCGGTGGTTATTTTCAGAATGAGCTTGTTGCAAAAGCTATGTCGCTATTTCATAAGTTGGAAATAGAGAGAGAAGATACTGATATTGAATTTTACAATGTTGTAATAGATGGATTGTGCAAAACTGGCCAGCTCGACAGAGCCCATGCTATTTTTGAGAAGCTTTCTTTAATTGGATTGTTTCCCGATGTGATAACATACAATATAATAATAAATGGATTTTGTCTAGAAGAGTTGTTAGACGAAGCTAAAGATATGCTAAGAAAAATGGAGGAGAATGGTTGTTCGCCGGACAATGCCACTTACGATATTATTGCGCAAGAATTTCTCAAGTTTAGCAAATTTAATGAAATGACAACCTTTTTGAAGGAAATGAATGAAAAGGGCTTCTCATTTGATGCAAGTACAGTAAAGTTACTAATAGATGTTATAACGAAGCATCTTTCTTTGCTTGACATGATACCACAATTTCACTTGGGAAAGAAGAAGTGATTTATTTCACTTGATTTATTCAGGTATACTTTTCACTTAGACGCAATTTCCTTTTACCTCTGGAAAGAAATCAAATCAATGGAATTGCGGAAGTCGAAATAATGACAGTTAGGACATTGCTTAAGCTTTCCAAGCAAGCCTATTGAGCAGGTAGATGAGTTCTAATAATTTGATTGTTATGCCCTTCTACTTTATCTTGGAAATCATGTTTTACTGCACTCTTAATATGAGAAATGATCTGAGTTTCCTTATGTATATACATTATTAGTCTAGGAATAGCATTTTCAGTGCTATTTAGTAGACTTCAGTTATTATAATTTTTCATCATTTTGAGAATCAATAACAGCTTCCTTTCAGATGAGAAGCTTCTTTCTGTGCTGGTATAAAGATAATGCTCTTCTCTAGCGTTAGAGCTAAGAAAAGTTCGACTAGAATGCAAGGCTTACAAGTTAGCTATCTACTAGGGCAGTTATTCCTTTTAATGTTGTTATTCTTTGTGTCTGCATATTAATTGTTTTTTCTCTGACTATTGAAGGATCTCGGGGGAAGGAAATGTCAAGTATATTACAGAGGAAATCAGCAAAGTAGTCAAACTCCAGGAAGAGCTAGACTTTGTTATGCTTATGCCTAAGAAGCAGGCACTGAGGTTTGAATTTTTAAGCTTAAACGCTTTTCTTCCCCTCATTCAGCATCTCATACATCTAAGTCGACTGGTATTTTGTTGCTGTTTAGATTTGAGACTTGCTATCAAATTGCTTTGGCTATTAAGGATGAGGTTAAAGATCTTGAGAAGGCTGGCATTAATGTCATTCAAGTTGATGGAGCTGCTTTAAGGGAGGCGTTGCCTCTTAGAAAGCCCGAGGAAGCTTTCTGCTTGAACTGGGCTGTGGATTCATTCAGGATAACCAACTTTAGTGTTCAAGACAGTACCCAGGTCGATATTCAGTCTCGTCCTTAATCTGCAAGTCAAATGATTATTATTATATCTGTCAAAGTCTTAGTCTTCAAATTTTTTTATCTCTTTCAAAGTCTGTTGTGCTTAGCTAATTCTTCAGAAGTTTCTTCCTACATCAGAATTTCTATCTTCGGTAGTCTATGTATTTTTCTACTAAACTAGCTTCTGAATTCATGTACCTTTCGCTCAAAGAGCAGTAATATGAATTAGATGAGTTTAAGGAACATAGTGTTTTCCCCGCATTTCTGAAGGATTAACATGATGTCAAGCAGTATTGCAAGGAGACTAAAAGATTTATAAGCAAATTCATATGTGTGAAATTGGTTCTTTCTTTCCAATAGTTGTCCAGTAAAGCTAAGAGCTGGATAGAACCAAGAGGTGTTTTATGTTATTGGGGAAGTTTTTCTTTTAAGGTATTTTCTTCTTTGTCCCAGGGTTTTGGTTTGGTTGTAGAGCACAACGCGTGATGTTAGTCGTACATCATGAGTTCGAATCTTGCTGCTGACAAAAGTTTGGTATTTAAGTGAAGATGGGTAGAGGGGCAGGTCATTATCCACCGAGTTTCAACTGTGCGCTAGTTGGCCCTCGGGGATTTTCTCGATTATAAAAAACTACTTTTTTCTTCTGTTACGTGGTTCTAATCATCACTGCCATTTTTTGTGACAGATTCACACCCACATTTTCTATTCAAACTTCAATGACATCGTCCATTCCATTAATAATATGGATGCTGATGTGATCACCATCGGGAACTCCAGGTCAAATGAGAAGTTGCTTATTATGTATGAAAGTAGAGGCATGTTACTTACGTTAGTCATCCTCTTAAACGTTGAGGCTAAACTGAATCAAGGATGACTATAGCTACCATCTACTTAGAGCATTTTTATATTTTATTTTCTGAAACATTAAAGTGTTGTTTTGGAAGTTAAGTGGATGTTAATATGATCTTCTAGGTAGTTCTTTGTTCATTCCCCTCAGTTATATATCCTTTTATTCTGTTTAGTTGTGATTGCTGTGAAAAAATGACTTCCACTCTCTCTCTCTCTCTCGTGGAGAAACACTTAGTTGTTCCATATCCAATCTTACATGCTACGATTGAAACCTTAGCTGTACCTTGAAACCTGATAAATTTCCGTCTTTTCAGTGTGTTATCATATATGAACTCAGCATTCGGCTGTTATGTCGATACATGATTTCTCAGATATCTCAGGTGATATAAGACATGAAAATAAGTTACTGTGATATGTGACGTTTTCATCCGATTATGAACATGTTGTTTGGAGAATGTTAACATTATACTGAATAGTGCAAAAAATCTCATCTAGCAGTTTAGCAAAATTTTCATTTCAAAGAGTCCCTGTAATTTCTTTTTGTGTTGTATTTTAGTTGCAGGTGCACTAGACAGACTCATACTTTATACTATATTTTTATTTTTATAAATAAATGCTAAAAAGTATGTGTACATATTAATAGGTGCACCCACTGCTTTTAAATTCTGATCAATCATTTATGATTTACTACCCTTCTAGAAAAAAGACAAATGTATTGCATACATCATGTTGGTGGGAGGAGGTAGGAAACAGATATATTGAATCCATTTTCTGTCTTTTCTTTCCTTTCCTTTTTGCACAATTTCAGGCCAATTCACAAGGGACATTAAGCATTTGACCACTAGTAACTTATGCAAAGTATTTGTGACTTCGTGAACCAATCTTTTAAAAGAAATCATGCCTCCATTTATTTTGGAGGAGTCACTCAGAGCATTCAAGATCAAATCCTTCTTAAGTTAGGATTTCCAAAAGGCGAGCTCCCCTTCAAATATCTGGGAATCCCCCTGTCCACTAAAAAGATCTCATTACTACAATGGCAACCATTGATCAACAAAATGGTATCCAGAATCTCATCTTGGACCGCAAAGAAACTATCATATGCAGAAGGATTACAATTGAGGCCTATTGTAGAAGCTACTTATGGTCTGGTACAAACACAATCACAAGAAAAGCACTAATTGCTTGGGATAAGGTTTGCACTCCAAAATCAATTGGTGGCCTAGGCTTGCTAAATATACGACTATGGAATAAAGCTGCAATAACTAAGGCAAGTTGGGATATTGAGCATAAGGCAAATAGGTTGTGGATCAGGTGGTTACATGCCTACTATATCATAAACCAACAATTTAGTCAAATGCCTATTCCTCAACGGGCAAGATGGATAGTGAGGAAAATATTTGAAGCAAGAGAAACAATGGCATTAATTCAAGATACCAAAACAGGCAGTTTAATCAAGCAGATTTATCGTAAGCTTATTGGTGATAATGAGAGAATAACTTGGAAGACTTTGCGATTTGGAAATGATGCTAGACCAAAAGCTCAATTCACAGTTTGGCCGCAGATGCATGGGAAGCTACTGACTGTTGATAGATATGTCTCATGGGGGATAAATGTTGATCCTATATGCAATCTATGTAACAGTCACGATGAAACAAGAAACCACTTATTCATGGAGTGTCCTTTCTCTAACAAAGTCTGGGAAGGAGTGTTGAAATGGATGCAGGTTCCTCTCTTTAGGACATCACGATGGGAGCTGCCGGAGAAATGGATCATTAAAGCATCAAAGGATAAAACACAAAAGAGCTTCAAATCTTTAAGTTGGCTTACACTGAATGGGTGCATACTATGTGGATTGAGAGAAATCAGAGAAGGTTTGAAAAAATAGCAAAGAGTCACAGTCAATTGGTGAGGGAGATAGCATATGTTTGTAATATCCGGGCGTGTACTAGAATTAAAAATCTGGTTCAGCAGCTTAATATTTAGTTTAGCTCTAGTAGTTATGCAGTTCTCTGTGTTCTAATAGTAGTAGTACTAGACTAGATAGCAGACCGTGATGTAGTCTAGCTATGGATCCTCAGTGTAATCATTCTGGTAATTAGTAAAATCGTTAGTTACCAAAAAAAAAAAAAATCATGCCTCCATTAAGTGGCGGAACCACCTTAGGCTAAAGGGTGTCAGTTTGACACCCCTTTACCGGAAAATTATACTGTATAGTTAGGCTAAAATTTTATTTTTATGAATATATACTGTATGTTGAATCTCCTTAGTTTTTTTTATGTGTTTACTTTTTTATATTAACACCCCTTAATGAAATTTCTGGCTCGGTTACTGCCTCCATTGTCTAATTGTATTTCTCCTATTCTACAATTCCCACATGACAATAGAAGGAACAACACAAACTACTAATTTCCGCCAACAACAACCATTTTGTTACATTGATGTAAAGTCCAAACAGCTCCTGAAAAATATCTTAACAAATTATTAGCAATGGAACATGATGCATTGTCTCCTATTTTAGATGCCTACAACACCAGCACCTCGATACAATTTAAAATTTCATGCACTTGTAAACGTCCCTAACTTTCTTGAGATGCTTCTCTGTTTTCTTTCAAAATACATATTATTCCTTAACTACATTCCATTTCTTTGTTTATAAACCGTTTCTTTATTCTACAGGGTTCTCTTATACAGTAAAAAATTAAACTTGAGAAGAACTCCTAAATAGAAATCATCAAGTGTAGGAGCAAAGTTTGAGGTTAAAACTTCTAAGAATTGCTATGTATTATTTGCTAAAATTTATTGAGAAAAAACAACACGAGTCAATAAATGCTTATTTTTTATGAATATATATATCTTATCAATGAATCATTAATGCAAAAATTGTAACACTCCGACCCTTTATCATGTCTATTTGCACTATAATTGTCCACTGATCATGTGTATAAGTTAACAAAACTATCTATGACTTTTGCGGATTATTGGAGTTGAGTTTCACGTTTTAGGATCATCAGACAGAAAATTCGGTTGCGGCACCAGAAACAATATTGTTGGTGTTGCATACTTGGAGTAATCACAACAAAATTAAGAAAATGCAAATGACAGTGTACCGTGATCGCAGCAAAACGTGAAAGGCAAACGATTAGTTATTCGTCAAAGTTTCATTTATTCAATGATCAGAATTAAACGGGGATATATAGTTCGGAGACGTAGAACAAAAATTCGTTTATTTACATCAAGCTTTCGAGGGCTCATTCAAAGCTTACTGGAACTATTACTCAATAGAAAATAAGAGCTTTAGTTTCGGCTCATCAGAATAGGAATAGGAAAAAGAGAGATTTTCGTCGTTTGTGGATCACTCAGATAAACGAAGTAATTCGCGAAAGGGAAATATCCTATAGTTAAAGTAGATTAATACGCCATATGTACAAGAGACATTTACTTCTTAACCGCAAAATACTTGCACAAACAGCTACATCAAATAGGAATTGTCTTTATATGATTTCGAACGAAATCATAAAGGAAGTAGATCGGAAAGAATCCACCAGAATAATTTAAATGGAGTTCCCGGGAGAATGAACTCTAGGAAGGTAGAAAAGAAATTAGTATGAGAAAATATGTTAAAGTAGTCAAATTGAATGAACACATTTAATTCAATAAAAAAAAAAAATCTTTTTTTCTGATTCATTTTTTTCCCTTACGACACGATACTTAAATCTAGATAACTCAAATCTAAATTCTTGTAATTGTGATTCAAGCGAGGAAAAAGTAGTCTATTTATTTCGGGCTTTAAAACCAGTAGTTCTAGTGGTCGACTCGGTTCTTTCAAATTGTTTCTCATTATTGAGAAAGGGTAACAAAGATAAAATACGAGCTTGTTTTATAGCAAGAGTAATTAATTATTGTTGTTTCAAGGCCAATCTATTCACTCGTCTTATTTATAATTTTCCGTGTTCACTAATAAATCGACTAACTAGACTTATGTTGCTATAATCAATTCGATCCCCGATTAAATCGGGGGCAAATGCCTACGAAAAGATCACTTGAATCTAAGAAAAGGTCGCTTGGATTTATCCATGGTTTGCTTGTTTAATTGATTCCTTATCCCTAAAATCCTATTTTTTAATTCTAATTCAGTTTAAATACACCCAAAATATAATTTTTATAAAAATATGATTTGTTTATTTTCTATTTATATATATATATATATAATGCCAATTTTCCCCTTCCTTGAAAGGGTAAGACACAGGTACTTGGTTCACTCTATTTCTTCATCTCCCCATAAATCGTATGTTTATAATAATAGGGACATAATTTTTTCAATTCTAATTGATTCGGCATATTGTGCCGGTTCTTTTGAGTAATATATCTAAAAATACCTCTTGATACCTTATCTGTTTCGGACACAACTAGTACTTCCCCTTGGCCATTAACCTCATTTGGATTTTTGATTTACTCAACTCCTCTATTTTCATTCAAAACGAAGAAAGGGTAATATAGAAGTTACTGTGAAAGTTGACATTTTCATCCAATTATGGACAATTCATTTGGAAACAAATGTTAACATTAGGCTGAGCATAGTGAAAAAATGTCTCATCTAGCAGTTTAGCAAATCTTTTGTTTTAAAGTCCCTGTAATTTCTCATTATGTTGTAATTTAGTTGCATGGGCAGACTCATACTATATAAACTTTTGTAGAAAAATTCAAAGAAATTCTAAAAAGAATGTGTACATAAAGCCTCTTATTCTATTATTCCATTGGGTAAAACAGACAAAAGTCTCATTGTTCGTGGTGTTGCAATGAATTTCATTGGATGATAATAGCATATAAAGATTTCTTTCTACTTTCTTCTCTATCTAAGTGCCAAGTTTTAGCTCATAGGTGAATCATTTATAAATTACTTTTCATTTTAAAAAAACAAACAAATGTATTGCATGCATCCTGTTTGCAAGAGGAAGAAAACATTTAATCAACGACAACTACAATAACTACACCGCAGTTCCAAACAAGTTGGAGTCGGTTTCATGGGTCCTCATTCCATGTCGCTTCCAATATATATAAATAATAAAATCTTGATAATGACAGGAATGACCAATAGAAGAGCGCCCGGAAGATTAAGGAGAAGTGTGGCAAACTGTTCTAGTTGAACCAGCTTTGAGTTTGTCTTAGCCTTTGCATCCATTTTCTGTGTTTCTTTTCTTTCTTTTTATGCTAATATGTAATGCTTCCTTTTAGCCTTTGCTCTTTGTTCTTGTTGATGGAAACGATGGAGGAGAACAAATAATTTTGTATTTCTTTTTATTTCTTGACTACTTGTTTCAACGATAAATATCTTCCTTTTTTAGGCCGTATTGTAAAAAAAAATTAACTCTATTATTTTTAGCCAAATAAAAAGAAGTATTAGCCAAAATAATGCAATTTCAACAGTGTATTTACTTCTATTCATTTTTGGATGCTATTGTTAGTAATCTGTATTTGTAAACTAATTCTAGAAAAAACAGAATAACATACAAACAGAAAATGTAAAGAAACAAAAATCAATTCGAGCCCACTGAATTCACAGTGTTTCCTTAAGGAATTTAATCTCCTCCTAGTACCCAAGGTTATGGATTACTTCCTCCCAAGATAGAACGAATTACACATTGGTGTAGTGGTACTTCAAACCCCAGTGTTTCAGCGAACACAAAGTTCGGTAGTTGGGCTGAAATCTGAAGAGGTGCAACTCTTCAGAATGGCTGTTTATGCAAAACGGCCATAGCATAAATGCCATAACATAAATGGCTATTTACTCAACAATAAAGAGGGAAAATTGAAGAGGGAAGTTTAATTTTCAGTTACACAACTGAAAAACGGAAAACCGATTGGATTTAATATTAATATTTATTTTAATATTAATCTTCTGTTATTAAAACGAATATTTTATAACATTTTTGTTAATATTTTACTATTAACAAATAAATTTGGTCCAAAAAATTAATCAATCAATCATTTGACCAAATCCAAATCCGAATCCGAAGCCGAAACTGAAGTCGAAGCCGAGCCGAGCAAGTGACGACGATGGCGATGACGACGCGAGACTTGCCTTCTTCTCAACTCTTTAAGAGCTAGAAGAAGAGCAATTGCTTATATACCCATAAAAAACCTCTTCCTCTTCCAATATGGGATAATGTTCCTTCATCAAGGGGGAAATTTAAAATTTCACTTAAAATTTCATTTTCCTCCATTTTCCATCCACCCATACTTAAAACCCCAACAATCCCCACATGAATGGGGAGTGGCTATATTATGGAAATATGCATGAAAAACTGTGTGATTCGCAAACAAGGATTAATTACATCTGGATAAGTAGGTTTCCCTTTGAACTTTTCGTAGTGACTTAAGTCAGATATATTCGATCAATCGGTAGATTTGATATCTTTGAACCGTCAAACTTTAGTGTATACCTAGACAACCATAAGTCACACAATCAACCCTTAACCGTCTTTGGTTCTCATTGTTGTGTTCGTTTCAGCCATGAACACCGCCTAGTTTCATAAGTGCGTAGAGAACTGGCCTTACAAAGTTCTCCTTGAAGCGGCTAACAATTCACACTTATATAGGTGATTCCTAAACGTGTCATTCCGTAGATACACTATTTGATATATCCCGTATCAAATTTAGAAATCATTAAAAATCCTTAATGTTTTATCCTTGGTACTGAACATTGTCTCATCACGAGAATGGACCAAAAGTTTAGTTGACAATGTTGAACGTCATTAATGACTTTATTTGATCTCCTTGAACCTAGATCTTGGAATCTCCAGTCTTCTAGGTAGAGTTACCGCCAATATGACTTATTCTCGGCCATAGTCCCATTTCGCTTGATGATTTCTCAACTACCTCTCTAGTTAGGCCTTTTGTAAGTGGATCCGACACATTATCACTTGACTTTACATAGTCAATCGTGATAATTCCTCTAGAGAATAATTACCTAACAGTTTTATGTCTTCGTCGTATATGACGAGATTTACCGTTATACATAACAGTCTCATCCCTTCCAATTGCCGCTTGACTATCACAATGTATGCATATTGGTGCCAACGGTTTGGGCCAAAATGGAATGTCTTCCAAGAAATTTCGGAGCTATTCAACTTCTTCACCGGCTTTATCTAAGGCTATGAACTCAACATCCATTGTAGAGAGGGCAATACAAGTTTGTTTGGACGACTTCCAAGATACCGCTCCTCCACCAATAAAGAATACATATCTACTTGTGGACTTAGAATCAGCTGAACCGGTGATCCAATTTGCATCACAGTATCCCTCAACCACTACAGGATATTTACTGTAGTGCACTGAGTATGTTCTAAATATCCCAAAACTCGTTTCATTTCCATCCAATAAGATTGACCTGGATTGCTCATGTATCGACTCAATTTACTTATAACACAAGTTATATCTGGTCGTGTATAATTCATGATGTACATTAAGCATCCCAACACACGAGCATAATCGAATTGTGATATGCTTTGGTATTTGTTCTTTGCTAATGCAAGATTCACGTCAATTAGAGTCTTTGCAACTTTAAACACTAAATGCTTGAATTTTTCAAGTACTGTCTTAATATAATGAGAGTGTGACAATGCCAAACCTTGAGGAGTCTTATGGATCTTCATCCCCAGAATTAAATCAGCAACTCCCAAGTCCTTCATATCAAACTTGCTAGTTAGCATACGCTTAGTAGCATTTATGTTGGCAATATCATTACTCATTATCAGCATATTGTCCACATATAAGCAAACAATGACTATGTGATTTGGAACATTTTTAATGTACACACATTTATCACATTCATTTATCTTAAAACCATTTGACAACATTGTTTGGTCAAATTTTGTATGCCATTATTTGGGTGCTTGTTTTAGTCCGTAAAGAGACTTAACAAGTCTACAGACCATCTTTTCTTTACCTGGAACCACAAACCCTTCAGGTTGTTCCATGTAGATTTTTTCCTCCAACTCTCCATTTAAGAAGTTCGTCTTAACATTTACTTGATGAATTTCAAAACCATATACTGCAACTAATGCTACTAACATCCATATGGACGTAATTCTTGTAACTGGAGAGTATGTATCAAAGTAGTCAAGACCTTCTCTTTATCTGTACCCTTTGACTACAAGTCTTGCCTTAAATTTATCAATAGTGCCATCATCTTTCATTTTTCTCTTAAAGATCTATTTAGAACTCAACAGTTTATTTCCAGGAGGAAGATCAACCAATTCCCATGTATGGTTGTTCAATATGGATTCTATTTCACTATTGATTGCCTCTTTCCAAAATAATGATTCCGAAGAAGAAATAACTTCTTTAAATGTTTGAGGCTTATTCTGCAATAAGAAAATCACAAAATCTGGTCCAAATGAAGTAGAGTTCTTTGACGTTTACTACGCCTTGGATCCTCCTAATTAAATATACTTTTTTTGTCTCTCCCCGAGGTCGTTTAGATCCTTCACCAATCGACTCACATTCCTTTTTATACGGATGTATATTTTCAAAGAACTTAGCATTATCTGATTCTATAACCGTATTATTATGAATGTCAGGATTTTCTGATTTATGAACCAGAAATTTATATGCTTTGCTATTGGTCGCATATCTTATGAAAACACAATCAACGGTTTTCGGTCCTATTTTTACTTTTTTGGGGTTAGGAACTTGCACTTTTGCCAAACACCCCCACACTTTAAAATGATTCAAGTCGGGCTTCATTCCTTTCCATTTTTCATATGGAATGGATTGTGTTTTGCTATGGGGTACACGATTTAGTATTCGGTTAGCCGTAAGAATGGCTTCCCCCCACAAGTTCTGTGGCAAATCAGAACTTATCAACAATGCGTTCATCATCTTCTTTATTGAATGATTCTTTCTTTCCGCAATCCCATTGGATTGAGGAGTGTAAGGGGTTGTTGTTTGATGAATAATTCCATATTCTAAACATATTTGTTCAAAAGGAGATTCATATTCACCACACCTATCACTTCTTATCATTTTGATTTTCTTGTTAAGTTGCGTTTCAACTTCATTTTTGTATTGCTTGAATGCGTCTATTACTTCATCTTTACTATTAAGTAAGTAAACATAGCAATATCGAGTACTATCGTCAATAAAAGTTATGAAATACTTCTTTCCATCGCGAGATGGTATTGACTTCATGTCGCAAATACATGTGTGAATTAAGTCTAAAGGATTTGAATTCCTTTCAACTGACTTATAAGGATGTTTAACATACTTAGATTCCACACATATTTGACATTTTGATTTGTCACATTCAAATTTAGGCAATGCTTCTAAGTTAATCATTTTCCACAAGATTTTATAATTGACATGACCCAAACGTATATGCCATAATTCATTTAACTCAAGTAAGTAAGACGAAGCTAAAATTTTATTATTATTTTTAATAACCATTACTTCAGCTTGAAAAGGCCCTCAGTGAGGTAACCTTTTCCTACAAACATTTCGTTCTTACTTATTACAACCTTATCGGAAACAAAAAACACACTTAAAATCATTCTTAACAAGAAGTACAACAGAGACTAAATTCTTCCTAATCTTGAGAACATGAAGGATATTGTTCAAAGTCACCACCTTGCCAGAAGTCATCTTTAGAAAGATCTTCCTACACCCTTCAATCTTGGCGGTTGCAGCATTTCCCATAGAGTCTCTTCGAGTCCAACAGGAGCATATGTTGCAAATGCTTCCCTAACACCACAAACATGGCGAGTGGCTCCAGAATCAATCCACCACTCCTTATGATTTCCCACTAGGTTGCATTCAGAAAAGCATGACACACAAGTCATCAACATCTTCATGCTTTTCAACCATGTTTGCTTGACTCTTCTTCTTGTCTTTCTTCAGAGCACGACACTCCATAGATTTGTGCCCAGCTTTCCCACAGTTGTAGCAATTTCCGTTGAACCGCTTCTTGCTTGGGTTGCTTTTTGGTCCAGAAGCCTGCTTCCTCTTTCTCTTATTTAGAGAAGTATCCTCAACAATGTTTGCTCCCATTATTGTTGAGTTTCCACAACCTCTCTTTTCAGCAACTTTGTTATCTTCTTCGATTCTCAACTGAACAATGAGATCTTCAAGGGACATCTCCTTGCATTTGTGTTTTAAGTAGTTTTTAAAGTCCTTCTACAAAGGAGGCAACTTCTCAATCATCGCTGCTACTTGGAATGCTTCATTGATGACAAGACCTTCAATGAAAATTATGTTAGTAAAAATACTAAGATTACTACTTTCAACATCAGTATTAATTTGATTTATACCTTTAGCAAGGAGATCGTAAATAATCACTTGCAAGTCCTAGACTTGGATAATAATAGACTTGCTATCTATCATTTTATAGTCCAAAAACTTGGCGGCTTCAACCCGACATCTTCTGTTTTGTATTTCTTTTCAAGCGCAGTCTACAATTCTTTTGAAGTCTCTACGCCACTGTAGACATTATACAAATCGCCCAGTCCGCTAAGAACATAATTCTTGCACAGAAAATCAGAATGCTTCCATGCCTCAATCACTAGAAAGCGTTTATTCTCTGGAGTTTCATCGGGCAGAACAGGAACATCTTCCTTGATGAACTTCTGCAGACTTAAAGTAGTCAAGTAGAAGAACATCTTCTACTGCCAGGGCTTGAAATCTAACCCGAAAAATTTTCTCGGTTTCTCCGCCGATGCCAACACCGGTGTTCGGTTTGTTGATGCATTGGCAGTCACCATTGGAACAGCCTGGTTCCCGTTATTATTAGTCATTTCTGTAAAAGAATGACACAAACAAACGTTAAAATTACGTAGATCTTAATCTCTAACGGAGTAGAAAACCACAAAGGTTTTAAACTCCAAAACCGTGAATATAACACAAATACAGAATACAAATTAAATTCCTTAAGCTTGTTACTAATCTGTATTTGTAAACTAGTTATGAAAAAATAGAATAACATATAAATAGAAAATGCAAAGAAACAAAAATCAATTCGAGCTCACTGAATTCACAGTGTTTCCTTAAGGAATTTAATCCCCTCCTAGTACCCAAGGTTATGGATTATTTCCTCTCAGGATAGAGCGAATTACACACTGGTGTAGTGGTACTTCAAACCCCAGTGTTTCAGCGAACACAAAGTTCGGTAACAAACCACAATTACTGTTGCTTTCTTTGAAGTTAAAACAATGCAGAAGAAGGAGGAGAAACTCAGAAAAACGTATGGAAATTCTTAGAGAATAGACTTGTATTTATAGCCAAAGTTGGACTGAAATCTGAAGAGGTGCAACTCTTCAGAATAGCTGTTTATGCAAAATGGCCATAGCATAAATGCCATAGCATAAATGGTTATTTACTCAACAATAAAGAGGGAAAATTGAAGAGGGTAGTTTAATTTTCAGTTACACAACTGAAAAATGAAAAACTGATTGGATTTAATATTAATATTTATTTTAATATTAACATTCTGTTATTAAAGTGAATATTTAATAACATTTCTGTTAATATTTTACTATTACCAAATAAATTTGGTCCAAAAAATTAATTAATCAATCGATCATTTGACCGAATCCAAATCCGAAGCCGAGCCGAGCGACGACGACGACGGTGCGAGGCTTGCCTTCTTCTCAACTCTTTAAGAGATAGAAGAAGAGCAATTGCTTATATACCTATAGAAAACCTCTTCTTCTTCTAATATAGGACAATGTTCTTTCATCAGGGGGGGGAGGGAACTTAAAATTTCACTTAAAAATTTCATTTCTCTCCATTTCTCATTCACCCTCTTCTAAGCATTTAATATACTTAAAACCCCAACAGCTATGACTAATTTTTTTAATTGTATATTTCTTATTTATCACGCCAAATCTATAAAAATTAGGCTAGAACTCATTATCAGTGTTTTAAAAGGCGCGAGCGTAAAGCTAGGCGTTTTGCATATGCATCAGCGGGGCGTAAGCCCCGAGGCACGCTAAGCCCTATGGGTGTTCAATTTTTAATATTTTATAAAATAATATAATTATAAAAAATATTATTAAATAGGTAAAATTGCATAAAATTATGAAAAAAAACTATAAATAAGTGAAATATATAATTAATCCCATATTATCAAATGAATTATATAGAAGTCCCAAATAAAGTGAAATTACATATAAATCCCAAATAATTATATATAAGTGAAATCCCATTATCTAATGAAATTATAAATCCCAAATAAATAAGTGAAATTATATATAAATCTAATCAATATATATAAAAGCACGCATACATATAATCCCATATTATATTTTGAAAGAGAGCAAGAGAAGCACTAAACTTAAAAAACTAATTACATACATATTTACAAACTAACAGTGAAATATAAAAAGAGAGGAAAGTAATGAGTTCAAAATAATAAAGCTTTTACATGAAGGAAAGAACAAACCTGTTGAATTTGACTTACGGAGAAGAATGAAGTTTTCCGTTGCCAAAAAAAGTGATAAGTCGTTGCTCTTGGTAGAGGCAGACTAGCGGAAAGAATTGGGAAAGAGTTCTAATTTAGGGCTTTTAGCAATATTAAAAAGTTTACTTTTAAATTTAATGTTTTTAATTCCTTTTTAAAAAGATATCTCTTGGGCTTACGCCTCAACCAAAAAACTCGCCTCAACCAAAAACCTCGCCCGGGCGTACGCCTCGAACTTCTGGGCATACGCCTTACGGGATTTTCGCCCCCCACCGTTTTTGGTACGCCTCGCTCCGGGGCTCGCCTTTTAAAACACTGCTCATTATTTTTAGCCGAATAGAACTTTTCTTAGCCAAAATCATGGAGTTTCAATTGTGTATTTCTTGTTATTTAGATGTAATGACTAATTTATTCTAATCATATATTTTGTGGTCAAATTTGAAAAAAAAAAAGTTCCTAGAGTTTTATTATTCTAGCCAATTATTATTTTTTATCCAAAATAATAGAGTTTCAACTGTGTATTTTTTTCTTTAGATGCAATCATTATTTGCTTTAAAACTGCATATTTCTTTTTTTGTTTTTCCAAACCTGTAAAAAGAATTTATAATGTTTTAATTGATGGATTGTGCAAACATGGCCAGTTCGACAAGGCTCATGCTATTTTTGAGAAGCTTTCTTTAATTGGATTGTTTCCCAATGTGATTACATACACAATAATAATTACTGGATTTTGTCTAGAAGGGTTGTTAGATGAAGCTGATGATATGTTAAGAAAAATGGTCATTCGCCAAACAATGTCAGTTACATATTATTGTGCGAGGATTTCTCAAGTTTGGTAAAACTAGTGAAATGATAATTTTTTTCGAAGGAAAAGACTGGAAGGGCTTCTCATTTGATGCAAGTACAATAGAGTTACTAATAGATGCTATATCGATCGAAGGATTCTTCTTTGCTTAACATGATACCACAATTTCACTTGGGAAATAAGAACTGACATTTATTTCACTTGATTTATTCAGCTAAGTTACAATATGATGCAATTTCCTTTTACTTCTGCGAATAAATCATATCTAGTCTAGTTGCCGAAGTTGAAACAATGACAACTAGAACATTTCTTGAGCTTTCCAAACAAGTTTATTGAGGAGGTACATCAGTTCTAATTATAATTTGGTTGTTATGCCACTCTACTTTATCTTGGAAATCATATTTTTTGCATAAGCGATTTGGGTTTCCTCATGTATACACATTATAAGTCCAAGAATAGTATTTTTAGTGGTAAAAGTCTCGTTTGAAAATTCGATAGCAGCTCTAAAACTATAAAGATAGTAGACTAACAAAAACTGAGAAAGGTGAAAAACTTAAGATGGTTTTTCTCTTACATTTGATAAAAAGTACACTTCAAAGTTTTGAGATTTTAGCCTCATTACGATTGAGATTGCTGCTCATTCATCTAAGAATCCTTCATTTTAAAATTTTTGTTTTCTGTATTCCTCACATCACCAATCAACAAGCACTTGAATATTTGGTGGAGACTATCACTGCTTCATCATTTTGCTGCACCTTCTTTTAATACTCTCCTTAGTGTCCGGAAAGCTTTTACTACGATTTGTACATCGAGAAATATGAGATTTCCAGCTGCTACTTAAACCAAAAGGTTGTAACTTAGGATGGTTTCATGTTACATTGATTGTTACAACACTTGAATTTCCTTTTTGATAATTTGGTATCATTATCTTTGTGTTTGATGCTTATTCATCTAGGAATCCTTCGTTTTATTGTATCTTTTTGCAGTGTTGTCAAAGGCGTGCTTAAAGCACACATAAGCCCTAAAGCGAGGCTCAAAACATGTTGAGCACTTCACCTCGCTTAGCGGTCAGTGTTGTCATCAAGGCACAAAGGCATACTTTTCCTTGCCAATGAGTGTAATCCCGACGAGGCGACACTGAACAATGATATTTCAGACTTTCAGTTGATAGTAATTCTTTTTCAATTTCTTTGTCCATATATTGTTATTCGCACTTGTAATTTTTGGTCTTGGTCTATACATACATATTTGTATTTTTTCTCCATTTGCGTCTTTCTTCATTAAAGCCCACGCTTTATTTGCGCTTTGCACTTAAAGTCCCAATAGACTTTAGAGCGTTTTTGTGCTTTTCGCCTTAGATAACACTGTCTTTTTGAAGCTTTTTCCTTATCTGCAGGATCATCTAAATACTTCAGAGATCAAACGAGGGAAAGAGCTTAAGATGGTTTTTGCTACATTGATAAATAATAGTTCTACATTAAATTCTTTTGACTTTCGAGATTTGGTGTCAATGTCATTGACTTATTTAGCGTGTCTTTTGCTGCTTATTCATCTATGATAGAAATATGAGACTTCCCCTAGCGATTTTTTGACGTTTTCGGCAAACTGAATTTGTTCCAAGATATTTGAATTTTCAAAAAAATGAAGAATTGCCTTCTTCATTTTTCTCATGTTTGCAGTTGAGGCATTTGACTCTTCAAAGATGTTTCGTACATCCTCCACCTGGAACTAAGTCACATTTTCCTTTGAATTTCTTGGAGTCCGTTGCTCAAGCATTTGGTGCTGGAACAGCCATTTTGTTAAATGGACCTTGGGCGTAACTCAACCCCAAAAGCTAGCTCAAGAGGTGAGGATTGCCCAAGTCCATATGAGGAGACCACCCATCCCTTCATTGTCGATGTGAGACTCAACACCCCCTCTCACGCCCAGGACTAAACATCTGGAGCGTGGACAATTATGGGGGCCCAACATCGAAAAATCGGGATGGGTCTTCCTCTGATACCATGTTAAATGGACCTTGGCCCTAACTCAACCCCAAAAGCTAGCTCAAGAGGTGAGGATTGCCAAGTCCGTATAAGGAAACCACTCATCCCCTTCATTGTCGATGTGGGACTCAACAAGTTCAAACCACATTGAAATTGATGCTCCCTGGCTGAGGTCATTTGTTTTCTCAGACAATGTACATACACTTCATCTAAAAAATGTTCCTCTTCTTGCAAAAGTTTCTTTTCACTTCACACCATCTTCTGGGAGGCAGGAAATCACGTGCTTGCCAAGCTTTTTGAGTATGTTCCTGCTCTTGAGAATCTCCACTAGAAATACTGTATGTTTCGGGTAACTGTTGTTTCACAACATCATTGTAATGCGTTTTGGGCTTATGAGTCATCCTGATTTTTTTATTGTAGAAGCATGTCAAGTACCAAGAAGGCTTTCCTCTGCTCTGAACTGTCTTAAACATCTGTACATGAATTTAGTGTGCCTGGATGAATTACATGAGCTTCGAGGTGCTCTTTGCTTGATAAGAAGCTCCCCATATTTATAAGATATTGAAAATTGAGGTTCTTAATGAAGTTTTTCTCACTCCTTTTTTTGATGTTATTCTGATTTAATTGCTTTATTATTTTCATGTATGTTGCTCGGACTCTCTGAAATGTTGCCGGTGTGTGTTGGATCCTCCAAAAGTAACTGCATTTTTGGAGGATCCGACACGGGTGCGGCATCATTTTGGAGAGTCAGCGCAACATAGATTTTCATACTCAAAGGATTTTCAATTTAACTTGAAGATTTTTCTTAATCTTTCTCAGGAGTCTCAACGTTTTCCGCCTGGTGAATCAGATAAATTGCTTAATCCAGCAACCAGGGATTATGTTGATCAAACTCCTGCAAGCTTCTCAGATGTGACATTGAATCACCTGATGGCAGTTAAGCTTCAACGTATAGCTGGAACAAGGCCGGAAATGCAGCTGATCAAGCTTCTATTGGCCATCCAGCACCGATCAGAACGAGAATCGACCCCTATGCAATGTCAGAAATAAAATCTCTCAAAGTACTGGGGAAGATAAAAAAATTTCAGTGGATTAATGTTGGGCATGGGAACAACAAGTATTTCTTTGCTTGTATGAAAGCTAGAGCTAGCTCAACCAATATCTCTATCTTAGGATATGCTGGTAGAGTGCTGCAGAAACAGATAAAATACTTCAATTCTACAAAGGGCTCTTAGGTTCTTCTGCAGAAAGGTTATACTTGAGCATCATGAGGCAGCCACCTAGTCTTACAATACAGCAGAAAAGGGATATATGTTGTGAGGTTTCGTACGAGGAGATTAAAAATGCTTTATTTGTTATTGATGATAATATGGCACCAGGGATTGATGGTTTCAGTGCATTTTTTTTTTCATGAAAGCCTGGGAGATTGTCAAAGAGGATATTTGCAATGCAGTGCAGGAATTCTTTAACGAGAACAAATGCAAGACCTGTGAACAACACTGTAGTTACTCTGGTTCCAAAGAATACAGATCCAGAAAATGTGACCGACTTTAGACTTTTTTTTGTTCAACAAGCTCTTATAAAGAAACAGTCCGAATGACATAAGATCATTAACCAAATATTTAAAAAAATGTTAACTCCCTAAATAAGCTTACAAAAGTTCTGTTAATATACTTAGATGTAGCATAATTTATGTGCTCAATTTTTTGGAAAATATATTAGCCATTTTTTTTTTGAAATAAGAATATATATGTACCATTTAAAACTTCTCCAATAGAATCTGTAAAATGCAAGTCAAAATACCAAGTAAAAAAAATATGTAATAAAGCAGCCAAACGTGGTCGGCAGGATTCGAACCTGCGCGGGCAAAGCCCACATGATTTCTAGTCATGCCCGATAACCACTCCGGCACGACCACTTGGTACTACAAAATTACTTCATATTATATATATTTTCTGTTTATAATACCACAACAACAACCCAACCTATTCCCACAAGTGGGGAGGGTAGGATGTATTTGTTGATTTGGTTTCCCAATCTTTGCATTTTTAACATTCAGAGTACATTAGTTCCTCTATTCAAGTGTTTTCCTTCTTTTTGTTGTTGGATATCTCGTTCATTACATCTTCTTTTTGTTTTACAATCCTTTAGTAAGTTACAGTCAAATTAAATTCGAAAAGGTCAACCTTTGTTGAAGTTCTACCCTTCTATGAATATTAGGAAGGAGAGATTATTCCAATTTCGAAACAAGGACTTTGGCATAGAATGGGCGAAATCTCGGGCTCGAGTACGCACTATTCTAGTTCTCTCGCAGAAGAGAAATCAAAAGTAACTCATTCCATGAAGTTATCGCGATTCGCACGCATTTATATGTCTTATAAAGATCTGTAGTACAATGCCAAAGGTCTTGTTATATATCTTTGAGTTTAAATTGTTCTATCTTAAGTGAAATTGAGATTGTAATTATTATTTTTGATTGGAGGATAATCATTTCTAATTTGGTTAGTCCGATGTTGAATAAGGTCGTCGACGACAAGAGAAGGTTGCTCAAGTGGTAAACACCCTTCATCTCCTACTTTGAAATTGTACGTTCGGTCTTGCCCGGAGAATGTAATATTCGTGTATATCCTCGTGTAGAAGAAAGTTAGAACAAAAGAAAGACTACTGAAGATAATTTCACACTTTCTATATCAGAAAATTCCAGGCTGGCTGATTTGGAAAGGCTCGAGAAACTGGACCAAAAGATTGAGAAACTTGAAAAGTATTTGATTAAGAAAATCGTTCAATTACAATTCAAGATTGGTGCAAAAGATCCGAAATTTGTACTTGAAATGGATGTAACTAGTAACTAGTCGTATTTAAGTATAGAAATTGGACTTACTGGTCTAATATTTAAATATTGAAAATGGCTTTGTCTTCATAATTTGACCTAGGAAAATAGACAAAACAAGAACTTAGCATATGATCTAGTGAAGTAAGTATGTGTTAAGCTGGGTAAAGTTCATAATTTTTTGTTTAAAAGAAAAATCATTAAAATTTCAATAAATTTTAAAATTTGAACTCATAAAGATAAAAGTGCAATGTATTAGGAGTAACAACATAAAGATTGAACTCATCAAGTTTAACTTCTGACTCAACCTGTACGAAAGATAAAAGAGCATTTCCATATATACATTATGAGACAAAAAAGTTCAATTAAGCACGGATTCGTGTATCAACTATAAGAGGGATTTCAAGAACTACCCTCAACGAGGCTTACATTAAAAAAAGAAGCTAATTTAGACAGAAAAATGGGTACAAAACAAAATTTGCAACCATAGAAAAGTATCAAATTAAAATGTCTAGACAATGAATAGATTGGTTTTGTTTTGTGTCTCTCCATTGTTTTATCCGATTCTTCTTCTACATACCAACTCCATTGGCTTCATTATTCTTAGCCTTTCCACAGTGCTGAGAAACATCCTAGAAGACAATGCAAAAAAATATGTAAGAACCAATGAGGAGAATGGAATTGCATAATTTCCATGCTTTTGTATGACAAGATTTTAACTAACTATAGAGCACTAAGGACAGCTATGCGCACAAAGCATCTTGCGTCTATGCAGGGTCCAGAAAAGGATCGAACTCCTAGGATCGTTACAGGCAGTCTACGTTCCCTAATGCAAGCATTAATGGCTAGGTCACACGAAAATAATTTTACCGTTATTCTAAAGCTCCCCTTCAAAGTACGATAATTATAAAGAGAATTTCTTAACCCCATGGAACATCTCCCACAAGCATCCAATCTCCATCTTTATCCTCATATGTAAGAACAAACTCGGATGATCCATCCAAAAGCTTATAGGACTTTGTCAATTCTTCCTTTTCTTTATGACCTATTTAAAATAGCACAAATGCAATTGAGCATTATACAATCACTAATAAGAACAATCACACTAACATACAATTAACTCGTCGATAGGGATTTAACTAATTAATCATATACATGCTCGCACTATAGAGAATTTTGTCACTATCAAGTAATACTTTTTTTTTGGTAATAACGGTGAAATTACCATTAACAGTCAAAACATACACCTAAAGAGCACCTAATAACTATATCCACACCTTCAAGTAATATATTTTAATTATATTTTAGATAAGCTGATAGTGCAAAAATAATTTTGCAATACAAACTCTCTTAATCCCAAACTAATTAAGGCAACATGATTTTAAAGCGAATGTAATAATTTAACTAAAGGTAGTCTGGTGCACAAAGCATCCATCATTCACGCAGGATTCAGAGAAGGGTCGCACCCCATAGGGTGTAATATAGACAACCTACTCTAATGCAAGTATTAATAATTGTTTTCGAGGTTATAACCCATAATCTATATGTCACATGTAGTAACGTAGATAACTTTACCATTGTTCCAAGGCTAGCTCCCATTTAAATATAGTAGTTTAACTAATGGAAACATAGTTTACAAGAAGAATTCATACTTTTGATTGATTTGAAGAACATTTCCTCCAAAGTTTTGGCTAAGGTTTTATAGCAAGAATGAGCATTCAAATCCACCATTCTTGTAATTGGCAATCCATCCATATTCACCTACGCAAACCCTAGTTGTCCTCTTTCTTTGACAGTAGCAACATCATTCTTGGTATTTTCATGATTTTTCTTTTTCTTGGAATTCTCATGATTTTTCTTTTGAAACTTGGAATTCTCTTCCTTTTCGTTTCCAGCAACTACATTTTCTTGTTCAACATTTGTAACCTTTGATTGGTTAACCAAACTGTTCATCCTGTAAGTTCTTACTGGTGGCCATCCCACAACCTGACTGCTTCAAAAATGCAAATGTGTCAATTATATATACTCCTCTCCACCCATCAAGTATTATATGTACTCTATTTTTATTAACGGTTCTAACTTAAAAGCTAACATGTCAAAAGGGGAAAGAGAGACAAGATGTTCAACGTACTCCCTCCGTTCACTTTTATTTGTCAAGTATTCTAAAAATAAATTTTTATTTTTACTTGTCACTTTTCGTATATCAAGAGAAAAATAATTTATTTTTCCTGTTTTATCCTTAGTATTAATTACTAATATATTCCAAATTATTTTCTAAATTCATTAAGACTATACCACAATTAATATGAGTATCATGGTAAATTATACACTTTATTTATTGTTTCTTAAGGGACGTCCAAAGCTCAAAGTGGACAAGTAAAAGTGAACGGAGAGAGTATTTACCAAATTAATTTATATATATGAAAAAAATATCTCGTTATATATGTATTTAACCAAAAAATAGAATATGTTATTGATAGAATAGTCTAATAAACACCTTTACTTGTCCCGTTTTGTTATCATGGTTATTATACTCCACGGGATTTTAACCAAATTAAATACTAGTAGTTGTTAAAACACACTGCTTTAAGTTGAATATGAAAGTATTTACTCGTTATGGAAACTCTAGGTATCAAAGTGTGGACTTCAAGTTGGCCACGCAATAACAACCTCTAACTCCCCAAATCATTACAACAGGAGGAGGTGTTGCCTATCAACTTACCTTGTCAAGAGGTGACAGAAGCTCAACAAAAAGTTTAGTCTAAATCTACTTAAACAACCTAAAAATGTCCCTAGCAACCACAGTATTCCCCACCACCCACACATCAAATCAAGAAAAGAAGAAAAATAATTAAAAATAAAAACCTGAAAGTTGAAAGTGAATATAGAGTAGGCAGCTAACCTTAAGGGAAGAATGGACCAATAAATATAATTGCTAAGTGACAGAAATGAAACTATGCATAAAGTACAAAACCTTTGGCCTATTTTTGTAAGTATTATGGCAAATATAATGGTAGAATATTATCTTATGTCAGAATAACGAGCAAAAGAGATTCTTTAGCAAATAGTATATAGTATAATCAAGCTCAGTTTCATCAGAATAAGATGAAGACTCTGAAGTACACGTGTCCATTTTTGACACACTTGAACTTGTATCTTCACCAACTAGTAAACCAAGGGTTGTTTCCATGAGAAGGGGTTCAAGATTGTTATAAGAAACAGTTCAATAAAGGGATCGGATGAGAATATAATGAAGTGATGTTGGGAGAGAATAAGAGAACTAGAGAAGTAAAGGTGAAAGGAGAAGAGAGAATGTATAGAGGGTTTAACGTAGCTTAAAAAGCAGGCCGAAGTTGAGAAGCAGAGTCAATATTTGAAATTTATGAGTTCGGAAATCTAATATGCTTCGAGTTATTGGGTTCCGACAAATATTATTGGATTCGGATGAATATATCTAGTAAGTATTGTTTAAATTTTATATTTGTATTAAAAAACTTATTATATATTCATAAATATTTCTGCCATTAAACAATAGCAGACAAGATCTCCTACTGATGGTTATGTCTTCCATTGAGCCAATAACAATGGCAGACAAGAACAGATCAATTCTGTCTCTTCAAGTTTCATTTACATTCGTTTCCACTTCAGTTTGATTTATATGGCCATGTGTTTGACTTTACTAGAAAGTGTTTTTCCATGTCCCCGGATTTCAGGGGCGGATGTTGCCTTTGGGTTATGTGTTTAAGTAGGCGTTTGGACATGAATTCCAAAAAAAATTTAAAATTTGAAATTTCACTAAAATTTGAATTGATGATGAAGTAGTGTTTGGTTATAATTTTTGCAAAATATTTGGATGTCTTTGTTTTCAAAATCATGAAACATGATTTATATCCCACAACTTATAAAAAATATCAAAACTACCCCAATTTGATTATCCTACTTGAAATAACAAATCAAACATGTTATTGTTTAACTGTTATCATATTCTGCTTTAGTGCCATACAGAGAGATGCAAAGTCAATATCACATTTTCTAACATAGTCAGCTTTCCACTGCTATTACCACTGTTACCAAACATGTAGGTTAATAATTGATGGGGTCATTTTATAAATTTTAAAAGTATAGGGTAAATTTGTAAACTTAAAAACTAGCAAATTCTCATTTTCAAGTGAAATTGGAAAAATTGGGAGGATTTTGATAACCAAACATTGTTTTCAAAACAAAATTTGGAAAAAAGGAAAAATTTTGTATATCCAAACGGGCTCTAAATATATTCATAATTTTCAACATAGAGTATAAATTTATTTGTGAAAATCTATTAAAATTTCAATAAGTATTAGGTTGAACCTATAATTTTAACAGTATAATGAGTTTGATAAATAATTAAATTTATTTTTTTGTAAAATAATTCCATATCTTGCAAATATCTTGTCCAACATCAACAATGTAATTTTTTTTATACTTGCAGGTCGCCTAAAAAGTATATACAATTAATCCTTCACAAAATATAAGATTTCTATTCTTGAAAATAATAAGATAAATTTCTTGCTATAATAGATAAAGATGACTTAATAACGTAAAAACTTTAAATCATATGTAGATATTAGTTAAACTCTTTAATTATTCGACTCCTATTAAGTAAACTACTCTACTAGTCTACTATCCAAACCATATAAGATTGGAGTTTTTTCTTCTTCTACTTTACCTTACATCATAAACTTTTAGTGAAAATTTTCATGTTTAATTATATTTAAACAAAAAATATGGATTCCTTTTGATCCTTTTAGTCATATTTGTTAAAGATGAAAATTAATTGTTAAAACAAATTTCACGAGGTTTTTCCAAACTTCAATTTTAAGTATTTTATTACTTCTTAAATTCCACTCAAATATTATCGAACGACCGCTAAAAGCTCGAGACGAGAAAGATAAAAGCATGTCGCATCAAAGAAACAAGCAGACACAAGTCACAGGATTCGTAAAATGTCAAATGTCACGTAATTCGACAAGTCAAGCAGCTGACCAGGAAAGTACATTTTCACTTTAATTCTTTTGTCCTTTTTATATTTAATCTATATCTATATCAATATTATTATAAAGTGAAAAGCGTTAAAAGTTAAATTACATATGTCTTTAATAATTAAATATTCTACTTAAAAAATAAATAAAAAGAAAAGGGTGCTATAATAGTTTTAAGAAGTGTCTTTTCTTAAAGAGCTGTGCCCTTTCATTTGGGAAAGGGTCAAATACGGTTAAGGGAATCTAATCTTCATATCCGAAAAATAAAAGACCCAAAATCCCATTCCTCAAATCAGATTATTTAATATGGAGTATTTAGTGAATTGGTATCTTCTTCACTGTTTTAATTTTGATTGTTATTGAGCATTTATGTTGGTAATTTAATAGAAATGTTATAAGACGTGAAAAAAAGATTATGGGTTATTTTACTTTGCTAACACTTGAGGGGGAAAATCTCCATACCCCGATCAAGTGCATGAAAAAGGACTTGGATTCTAATGTGCTACATACATTTTTCATCCTTTAATTGAACTTATTCATTTTTCTCATTTGTATTATTTTCAAGTGAATATTTAATTTAGTGAGAAATTACTATATCCAATGTGACATCATGGTGTAATAATTTAATTGATTGTTGGTGTTAGATTAATTTAACAACGATTGCTCTCTGAACTCTTAATTTACAATCTATGTTTACCTTTCTTATATAAGTGTAGTTATTCACTGGCGGTATTTTAAATGCAAAAATAATAATTAATTTGAGATGTGATGTAAGGCATTGCATTTATATATGGTAAAACATGATTTGCTCGGAATTAATATCTAACACTTGCTGCTCTTAGAGTGCCATGTTCATAATAATTATGATTTATTTTGTCTATTTATTGGTTGTTGAGTTTCTTTTTAATATAGAAAGGTATTAAAAAGAGGGTGAGTGAGAAATGGAGGGAAATGAAAATTTTGAGTAAAATTTTAAGTTTCCCTCTTCTTTTAATGAGACATTGTCCCTCATTGGTAGAGGAAAAGAAGTTTTGTGGGTTTATATACAGATGCACTTCATGTAGCTCTTAAAGAGTTAAGAAGAAGACAAACCTCGCGCCGTCGTCGTTGCTCGCTCGGCTTCGGCTACGGCTTCGGACCAAATTTATTTGTTAATAGTAAATATTAACGTAATAATATCCGTGTTTGTAACGGATATGTTCCAATCCATGCATTTGTGCGTCTCCCACCATTGCCAAATGCTTGCTCCATAATAGCAAGTGATTACTGTCACACCTCCTTTTTGCGCGCCCCGCCCCGAAGGGTAAAATGCGCGAGGGAGTTTTTCCAATTTAAGTGACAATATTCGAAATGAGATTATTTATTTAATTCAGAGTCGCCACTTGGGAAAGGTTTGGCTTTTGGTGTCCCAAGTCACCGGTTTATCTTGAATCCCAAATCGAGGAAATTTTCGACTTTTCCAAATGAAGTCTGCGAACCAGAAATTCTAAGTAAGGAATTCTGTTGACCCGAGGGAAGGTGTTAGGCACCCTCGAATCCCGTGGTTCTAGCACGGTCGCTTAAATTGTTATAATGGCTAAATATCTGATTTAAATACATGTTGTGACTTATGTGCTTTTATTAAGTTTAAACCGCTTTTATTATTATCATTTATTTTTATAGAATTGCAACGTCGTGAAAATGCATCTCGAACCACGTCACAATCAATGCACCCGTGGTCGTCGACACATTTTGACTCCGTTGAGATTCGGATTTGGGTCACATCAATGTGCACCCGTGTTTAAGAAGGTTAAATTATTAAAAGTGCGCCTAGAGCAGCTAGCGTATTGTTATTTTAGGAAGGCCGCAAAATTCGCTAAACGGCTTTTCCCGAATTCTAAGCATTTTAATATATACATTTAGAGGGCCCCGCAGCTTGTGCATTTTTGTTTGTCGAGGCTCGTCTTATTTTTATTTAAAAGGATAAACCTACAGTGACTACATTTCTATTATGTTCGTCTCTAATAAAATGAAAGAAGGAGAAATACACGCTAATTACATGCTTGACCAACTTCGGATTCTTATTTGATTATCTGATTTTATGAGGCGTGAATTGTTTTGTGCCTTATTTCATAGATGAACATGTTGTTCAATTGCTAGAGGAGATTAATGTACAAGATTAATAAAACTGCTAAAGCCTATGTTAAATGTTCTTCAAACCCGAATTTGAAACTTACTTATTTAAACCAGGTCAGTAGAATTAACTATCGGAAACTGCTACTAATAGGGTTTGAACGTGGTCATGCGAACTGCCTAACGAGATCCGATAAAACTACATTATACCTGGCAAGGTTAAGGCATTCTGCTCTATACATGCAAAATATAGCCGAAAGGTTAAAGCATTCTGCTCTATACATACAAAATATGGCCGAAAGGAAGTCTAATTATCTGTGTGCCAAACACTCATGCATTCCTTATCATACAAACCACCAAATAGCTGAAATCACAATTTTAAAACAAACTAAGCTTCAATTAAGTACAGGCTACCTGATGTGTTTCTTTATTGAGTTACAAACTAAACAAGTTACACAAATCTAATAACATTCATAAAAAACTGTAACTGCATCAACGAATGATTAAACTCTCGCCTATTTTTATTTCATGCTTTCATCAGATGCGAAGTTCTAGTATGTACCTGGATGTTGGATAGAACAGAAGAAGAAGGGAGGTCAGTAGAGCAATAGAAGCAATACCAAACAGCAGTAGTAACAGCAGGTAACAAATAGAACAAATCCCAGTGCAAGATGCAGCTAGAGCCGATGGAAAAAATGGCAGAATGACAGCAATAACCAGTAGTATGGAATCAGAATTCAGGCAGAACAAATCCAAAAATGAACTAATGCTACACACAACCAGTAACCTCAGTCAGGACTCGGAAAAAATCAGTGTGGAGCTGACAAGTCCAGACCGGTGAAAATCAAGACAACAATGGAAATGCAGTTCCTATTTTCTGTGTTATGCCTCTCTCAATGTGTATCTGTATATCCCCTCTATTTCTCTCTTCTTTTCAAAATTCAGTCCCCAAAATCAATCCCCCAATGTGTATGCCTTACTTCTCTTACCTCTCTATGTATTTCTTTTTGACAAACCCAGAAGAATCCAGTCTCCTTTTGTCTCCTTTTTTTTTCCAGTCCCCTTTTCTAATGGAAATTCCCTCCTCTTATAAGCCCAGCCTCAATCCTTTACAGCCTCTAGACAAATCAGAACCCCTCCCATGTGGTATGTGGTTTTTCCACTCAACTATTTAAAATAAGACCCCTACCATGATATTCCCTGACAGACATATCTCTGAATGGGCTTATTATTTCTAAATTAAAACAGGGTATAGGCAGCAGGGGTGTGTTCTGACAACACCTGTTGACAAGCTTATTTTAATCCTAAAGGCCCTAAATGCATATGCTGTGCACAAATGCACATGACAACAATTCAGATTGCAACTAAACAAACCAAATCCTGTTATATTTCTGATTCAAATCAACAACTATAAGTAGCTAAACTCAATCCCTAATTGATTCAGACAATGCTTAACAGAAGCAGATCAATTTGTTATTGTTCAAACAGCTGAAACTAATCGACGACATATGTCGACTCGACTATACTAATCATAACATGTACAATCGAAAACCATGATCAGAAATCTAACAGTACTAACAAAGGGGTTCAGATTGCAATGTCAAAACAGAGATTAACTTGGGGATTGACTACTCAAACAATTTCAATTCAATCGATTAGGCAGTTTACATACACACACATTATCGGTGAATGAGGAAACATTTGACCAAATACAGAGGTCCAGGCAAGGTGAGCAAAAACAGTTGGTAAAATTCAAAACACAAATTAAACAAGACGTTTGGTCATATGAACAGACCTTTAACAAACACACGAAATGAAATAAAGAAAAGCAAACGAACTTACCTTAAAATCTTTGAAAGAAAAAATCAGAAAAATCAGCTCGTGTTTGAACGGACCCTTCTTAGGGTTGAACGGACTTTAATCGAAGTGTTCTCAGCTGAGAATACTTCGATTAAGGTCCATTAGACCCTAATCACTTTAGCTCAAATGGACACAGGCCAGGCTTGGGGTTTCTAGGGTTCATAGATGGTAGATTTGGGATTTGGGTTTCCATGGTTAGATTCGGACCAAACCAAGCATGGTTTGGTCACGAGGGAGGTTCGGGGACTGTCTGGTGCGAAGCTGGGGTACATCGGTGACAGTCGAGGTTATGCTCGAGTCTTCAAATGAAGATTCGAGACGATGGGGGAAGGTTCGAGATCAGTGGTTTGCAGATCTATGTTCAGGGTGTCAAAGTGGCCTAGGGTGTTAAGGTGGAGGTGACCGGCGTCCATGCCGCCGGGATTAATGGTGAAGGGAAAGGGGGCGGCTAGGGTTCCAAGGGGTCTGTGGTGAGGACGATGGAAGGTAGGGGGTGTTTGGATGGGGCGTGGGGTATGATTGTAGGCTTATATAGTTAGTGGGTGAATGGATCTCGGCCGTCGGATGAGACAAGATGAAGGTCCAGGATCCTTCAGCTAGTGGGAAACGGTGTCGTTTCAAGTGCAAAGGGTTGGGGTCGGTCCGGGGTTGAACGGGTCGGGTCCAAACAAACGGGTAAGTGTGTGTGATATCGGCCGTTGGATCAATTTGGTTTGACGGCCCAGATCAATCAATATCGAAACTACGTCGTTTGGATGCCCCTAAGGTCAGCTGGTTTGGACCGGGCAAAACACAGGTTTTAGGCTTGATTTGGTTCAGTTTTGGGCCTGTTTTGTTTTAACTTGGACTGGCCTGGTCCGAAAATCCTTCTCCTTTTTTTTAATTTCTTAAATTAATTTGCCAAATAATACTATATAAAACATTGAACAACAATTATCACACAATTAACATTTAACTATACTAAACACTTAATGACAAAATACAATGAAAGATGCACACATTTTATTTTTCTTTTAATAAACGGATTACGGTTCACACGACATATATATATATATATATATTTTTTTTATTTTTGTTTGAATAAAATAACCACGGGCAAGATCACAAATAACTAGCAAAAATGCCATGTAAAAATCCAGAAAATGTACAGCAAGACCAATTGCTATTATTTTGTTTCTTTTGGAGTGATTGTCGCGTAAAACAAAAATCACGTGCTCACAGCTGCCCCTCTTTGTTCGGAAACACGAAGAGTTTTCGTGCAAAGATAAAGTGAGCGGATATGAGCGATTTTTGCCTATTGGACTACTCCGTGTGAAGCATGTTTTGAAAGATCTGACCGAATCTTTGCTTCAAAGATTTCCTACATATCCTGGGCTAAACAGGAATCAGGTCAATGTAGTTCGGGAAGCTTTGGTAGCTGGGACTACCATGGGACTGCAATTCTTGCCGTTACTGCTGTTGCTGTTGTCACCGTTGCTTTACTGACCGCCTTATTACAACCAAAGAAAAATTGAAACTGAACTAAATACTTATATGCATGTCAACTGCTAGTTACAACATTCCTATCTATGATTCTTTTGCGACTTGATCTTGGGTCTTAGCTGATTTTGCTTGGAGACTTCGATCCGAATCTTGATGCTTGCGAGTTGTAGGTGCTTGTTTAATCTCTGGGATACTGAGTGAGACGCGACTGGCAGAGTTCGGGACCTTAATCAAATCTTGGAGCGATCAGCCTTCCATTTTCTCCGGTATCTCGAGACATCTTCTTTTTGTCTTTTTCTTCTTTGATTCTGAGTTGAGACTCATCTCGTGGGTCGTTTCGATCCGTGTGGCTCGAGGTTAGACCTGCGGGAAAAAACAAACGAACGAAATATTCTGCCCGAGTTTCACTAGGAAAAATTTCGTGAGTTATTTGCCAGGAAGTTCATAGAATTGATGAAGGAATTTGGAAAATTTCAGTTTCCAAAATGCCAATTCCGGGATTGGATCCACGGTACGGCCACAAGATATGAGTGCTCAGTTTAGGGTTGGAGCCCTAAGGCTGGCGGGATGGAAATAGTTCAATTTAGGGTTGGAGCCCTAATGCCGACTAGCTGGGGAGAAGTTCAGTTTAGAGTTGAAACTCTAATGCTGACCAACTGGGGAAAAGTTCAGTTTAGGGTTGAGACCCTAATACTGACTGAAGGAAAAAAGTTCCGTTTAGGGTTTAAAACCCTAACGCTGACTGAATGGAAAAGTTCAGTTTAGGGTTTAAAACCCTAATGCTGATTAAAGGAAAAAGTTCAGTTTAGGGTTTAAAACACTAATGCTAATTAAAGGATAAAGTTCAGTTTAGGGTTTAAAACCCTAATGCTGATTAAAGGAAAAAGTTCAGTTTAGGGTTTAAAACTCAAATGCTGACTGAATGGAAAAAGTTCAGTTTAGGGTTTAAAACTCTAATGCTGACTGAATGGAAAAGTTCAGTTTAGGGTTTAAAACCCTAATGCTGATTAAAGAAAAAAGTTCAGCTTAGGGTTTAAAACCCTAGTGCTGACTAAATGGAAAAATTCAGTTTAGGGTTTAAAACCCTAATGCTGATTAAAGGAAAAAGTTCAGTTTAGGGTTTAAAACCCTAATACTGACTGAATGGAAAAAGTTCAGTTTAGGGTTTAAAACCCTAATGCTGACTGAATGGAAAAAGTTCAGTTTAGGGTTTAAAACCCTAATGCTGACTAAAGGAAAGTGTTCAGTTTAGGGTTTAAAACCCTAATGCTGATTAAAGGAAAAAGTTCAGTTTAGGGTTTAAAACCCTAATGCTAACTGAATGGAAAAGTTCAGTTTAGGGTTTAAAACCCTAATGCTGACTGAATGGAAAAAGTTCAGTTTAGGGTTTAAAACCCTAATGCCGACTAAAGGAAAGCGTTCAGTTTAGGGTTTAAAACCCTAATGCTGATTAAAGGAAAAAGTTCAGTTTAGGGTTTAAAACCCTAATGCTGACTGAGTGGAAAAGTTCAGTTTAGGGTTTAAAACCCTAATACTGACTGAATGGGAAAAGTTCAGTTTAGGGTTTAAAACTCTAATGCTGACTGAATGGAAAAGTTCAATTTAGGGTTTAAAACCCTAATGCTGACTGAATGGAAAAGTTCAGTTTAGGGTTTAAAACCCTAATGCTGGTTTAAAACCCTAATGCTGACTGAATGGAAAAAGTTCAGTTTAGGGTTTAAAACCCTAATGCTGACTGAATGGAAAAAGTTCAGTTTAGGGTTTAAAACCCTAATGCCGACTAAAGGAAAGAGTTCAGTTTAGGGTTTAAAACCCTAATACTGACTAAAGGAAAAAGTTCAGTTTAGGGTTTAAAACCCTAATGCTGACTGAATGGAAAAGTTCAGTTTAGGGTTTAAAACCCTAATGCTGACTGAATGGAAAAGTTCAGTTTAGGGTTTAAAACCCTAATGCTGACTGAATGGAAAAGTTCAGTTTAGGGTTTAAAACCCTAATGCTGACTGAATGGGAAAAGTTCAGTTTAGGGTTTAAAACCCTAATGCTGACTGAATGGAAAAGTTCACTTTAGGGTTTAAAACCCTAATACTGACTGAATGGAAAAGTTCAGTTTAGGGTTTAAAACCCTAATGCTGACTGAATGGAAAAAGTTCAGTTTAGGATTTAAAACCCTAATGCTGATTAAAGGAAAAAGTTCAGTTTAGGGTTTAAAACCCTAATGCTGACTGGATGGAAAAGTTCAGTTTAGGGTTTAAAACCCTAATGCTGACTGAATGAGAAAAGTTCAGTTTAGGGTTTAAAACCCTAATGCTGACTGAATGGAAAAGTTCAGTTTAGGGTTTAAAACCCTAATGCTGACTGAATGGGAAAAGTTCAGTTTAGGGTTTAAAACCCTAATGCTGACTGAATGGAAAAGTTCAGTTTAGGGTTTAAAACCCTAATGCCGACTAAAGGAAAGAGTTCAGTTTAGGGTTTAAAACCCTAATACTGATTAAAGGAAAAAGTTCAGTTTAGGGTTTAAAACCCTAATGCTGACTGAATGGAAAAGTTCAGTTTAGGGTTTAAAACCCTAATGCTGACTGAATGGAAAAGTTCAGTTTAGGGTTTAAAACCCTAATGCTGATTAAAGGAAAAAGTTCAGTTTAGGCTTTAAAACCCTAATGCTGACTGAATGGAAAAATTCAGTTTAGGGTTTAAAACCCTAATGCTGACTGAATGGGGACAAAGTTCGAGGATACCAACTGACCTTTTTTTTTGAATTTTCTTGTTTTAGTAGAAGATAAAAGGGAATCTCTTGGAAACTTACCTTTCGAGTGAATTCCTTATTGCCAAACTGTTTCTTGTACTCATGTACCTTCTTCGTTGGGTGACACCTGCTTCTTGCACGGTTGTCTTGGATTATACCTGTTTCAACTTCTCGAACAAAGAACAATTGTTAGTTCGGAAATGGCGGTTGGTTCGGTGACCTTGATTGTTCCCATTGCTTTGTTGCGTCCTTATTTCTGTTGAGAAATCCTGCCATTGATTGGATTCAAATAGCGAAACCCTTTTGGACTGCTCAGGCTTGTATTTCCAAATTTCGTGATGATTTGCCTTGTGATGCTCCCCTTTTTGTGTCCCGTTTTGCTTGGGGATTCTCAATGGGGATTTTATTGGGGATACTCTATGGGAATTTGTACAAAGGGAAACTCTGTGGGGGAATATTTACGAAGTGGATTCTTTGTGTGGATTTTTGTACAACGGGAACATGCTGGGGATTTGTTTCAAAGCGGACTTTCCAGGATTTGTTGGGGTAAGCTCGCTGGGGAATTTTTACAAAGGGACTCGTTGGGGATTTGCTGGGGAAATCTTTTTTTTTTTATTTTTTTTTATTATTAACAAAGGGAAGACCTTGTGGGGATCTCTACAAGAGAGAAAATCTGTGTGGATTTCGTTGGGGCAGACTCTTTGGGGAATATTTACGTAGTGGATTCTTTGTGCGGATTTGTACAAAGGGAAACCCTGTGGGGATTTGTACGAGGCGGACTTGCTGGGGAAATTTCTCTCTTTCCTCTTTACTTCGAACGCAGTCAAACATCATGATTCATCAGGTTTGGACAAACGTACCAACGAAACGAGGTGTTTTCCTTCATGAAACGGAATTCCGTGAAACCAAACCTGCCACCTGTCCTTTCCGGTATATCTGGAACTTGGGGTTAAACGTGAAAGGGATTCGAAGAAAAACAAAGGAAGGAGAAAGCAAATTTCAGAAAAGGAGTGTCCCTTCCGGGACGAGAAAGACTTATCTGAGGAAGGCAATGCTGGCTTTAAATGGACATGACATGCTCTTTGGACTGGACGCCTGACCTTCAATGAACTTGCGTTTCCCCAAACCAAAACGGATCTGTGATTCCAAACCGGTGGAACTTTGCCGAGACCTCCTTGGGTGGAGTCATTCTTTCGGCCAACAGCGCCCTTTGCGGGTTTTCGCTGGCTGACCTCTCTCATTTCTCTTCCTATCATCGCTTGATAGCACTCTTTGCGAGTTTTTACTAAACAAGCTCTCTCATTTTGGTTTCTCTACTCCCGTCGCCTCGCGGTGCCTGAAGGTTTTCACCGACGAGACTCTCTCATTTTGTCTCTCTCAGTTTAGAGTGTGCCGGCCTCCATTCGTGACGCTTCTTGGCTTCTCGCTATCTTTGGTAATTGATCTGAAGGCTTGTGCTTGATAAAGAGAGGTAGATGATACTAACTTCTAAACCACTTGACGTGCCCCGGTTTCAATTTCAGGGTAAATGGGATTTTATTGTTGGTGTGACTGAACCTCAGGGAGAGGCTGCCTACGTATCCTTTCAGAATCAAGTCAAACGAAGTTGAGGCCTCAATCAATGTTTTTTTTTCCAATGTAACTGGCTCAAGGCTCGTAGAGAGAGTTGATAGTGGGAATAAAACCTTCGGTATTTCAAATATGTCAGGACCGCTGGGGTGTCATTCAGACGTAGTATCTCTTGACTGCATCTGCATTTACTGTTGTTTCGGGGTCATTTCCTTCAATATCACCTAGGTACAATGCTCCTCTCGGCAACATCTTCCTGATGATGTATGGGCCTTTCCAATTTGGAGCAAATTTCCCTTTTGCTTCCTCGTGATGTGGCAGAATACGCCTCAGTACCAGCTGACCTACTTCGAAATTCCTGGGTAGGACTTTCTTGTTGTAAGCTCGGGCCATTCTTCGTTGGTACAACTGTCCGTGACAAACCGCAGCCATTCGCTTTTCATCGATCAAAGTCAATTGCTCTAATCGAGTCTTGACCTACTCGCTGTCTTCGATTCCTGCTTCGACAATGGTTCGAAGCGAAGGAATTTCTACTTCCGCTGGTATCACAGCCTCGGTCCCATAAACCAAAAGATAAGGAGTTGCTCCTACTGACGTGCGTACTGTAGTGCGATACCCCAACAATGCAAATGGTAACTGCTCATGCCACTGTTGGGAACTTTGGATCGTTTTCCTCAAAATCTTCTTGATGTTTTTGTTCGCCGCTTCTACAGCGCCATTGGCCTTTGGCCGATAAGGAGTAGAATTCCTATGCGTTATTTTGAATTGCTCGCATACATCTCCCATCAAGTGACTGTTCAAGTTTGCTGCGTTATCTGTAATGATAGTCGCAGGAATACCGAAACGACAAGATAAGATTTGAGTGTACAAAATCCACTACAGCTTTTTTAGTGACCGACTTGAGAGTGACAGCCTCTACCCATTTTGTGAAGTAGTCGATGGCAACCAGTATAAATCTGTGTCCATTTGAAGCCTTTGGCTCGATTGGTCCAATGACGTCCATGCCCCAGGCGACAAATGGCCAAGGTGCAGACATGGGATGCAGTTCCGTGGGAGGTGCATGAATCAAATCACCGTGCACCTGACACTGATGACACCTTCGAACGAAGCTAAATCAGTCCTTTTCCATGGTCATCCAGTAATAACCTTCTCGAAGGATTTTCTTCACTAAGACATACCCGTTCATGTGAGGTCCGCACACACCTGCGTGTACTTCGTGCATGATCTTTCTCGCCTCTTCGGCGTCGACACATCTTAGTAGGTTGAGGTCCGGGGTCCTCTTGTACAACAATTCACTACTCAGAAAGAAACCACTTGCATGCCGCCTAATGGTTCTCTTTTGATCTCCAGTAGCATGCTCAGGGTATTCTTGCGTTTCAGGAACCTCTTGATGTCATGGTACCAAGGCTGCGTATTTGATCCCGCCTCGATTACATTGCAGTAACCGTGTCTTTCCCTGATTTGGATTTCCAAAGGATCGACGTGGGCGTTGCCCGGGTAGGGTAGCATTGAAGCTAGAGTAGCAAGTGCATCCGCCAATTCATTGTGACACCTCAGGATATACCTGAACTCTATTGATTTAAAACGCTTGCCGAGGTCCTCCACGTGCTGTCGGTAAGGGATAAGTTTGACATCCCGAGTTTCCCATTCACCTTGGGCTTGCCGGATAATAAGGTCAGAATCTCCCATAATCAGTAAGTCTTCGACATCCTGATCGATCGCCATATGCATGCCCATAATGCAGGCTTCATACTCAGCCGTATTGTTTGTGCAAAAGAAACGCAATCTAGCTGTGGCGGGATAATGCTGACCAGAAGGCGAAATCAAAATTGCCCCGATCCCTACACCTTTGGCATTCGCGGCTCCATCAAAGAACATCTTCCAAACATGAGCGTCCTCCGAGTCCAATTCTACGGTGTTTACTTCTTCATCTGGAAAGTAGGTACTCAATGGCTGGTATTCCTCATCGACCGGATTTTCGGCCAAGTGATCTGCTAGCGCCTGGGCTTTCATTGTCGTGCGAGTAACATAGACTATGTCGAATTCAGTAAGCAAGATTTGCCACTTAACCAGTCTTCCAGTAGGCATTGGTTTCTGAAATATATACTTCAAAGGATCCAACCTGCTTATAAGGAAGGTAGTGTGAGCTTGAAGATAATGTCTCAGTTTTTGAGCAACCCATGTCAAAGCGCAACACGTTCTTTCCAACAGAGTATACTTGGCCTCGTAGCCGGTGAATTTCTTGCTCAAATAGTAGATCGCTTGTTCTTTATTTCCGGTTATGTCATGTTGCCCGAGGACGCAACCGAAAGAGTTTTCCAAGACTGTCAGATACAAGAACAACGGTCTTCCTGGCTCTGGAGGGACCAAAACTGGGGGATTCGAAAGGTATTCTTTGACTTTATCAAAGGCTTCTTGACACTCAGTTGTCCATTTGATCGCCGCATCTTTCCTTAACAGCTTGAATATGGGCTCACACGTGCTTGTCAGCTGGGCAATAAATCGACTGATGTAGTTCAACCTGCCCAACAAACTCATCACGTCTTTCTTCGTTCTCGGGGGAGGTAAATCTCTGATAGATTTTATCTTAGTTGGATCTAGTTCGATACCTCTCCTGCTTACGATGAAGCCCAAAAGTTTGCCCGACGGAACTCCGAAAGCACATTTGGCTGGGTTCAGCTTCAAGTCATACTTCCTTAGTCTCTCGAAGAACTTCCTCAAGTCTTGGATGTGATTATCCTGCATCCTGGACTTGACTATCACGTCGTCCACGTACACCTCTATTTCCTGATGCATCATGTCATGAAAAATGGCAGTCATGGCCCTCATGTAAGTAGCCCCAGCATTCTTCAAACCAAATGGCATGACCCGATAACAGTAGGTGCCCCAAGGCGTGGTGAAGGCAGTTTTCTCGGCGTCCTCTTCATCCATCAATACCTGATGATACCCAGCGTAACAATCTACGAAAGACTGTATCTCGTGTTTGGCGCAATTATCAACGAGGATGTGGATGTTGGGCAGTGGGAAATTATCTTTGGGACTTGCTCTATTCAAATCTCGGTAATCTACACATACCCGAGTTTTCCCGTCCTTTTTTGGTACTAGAACCACATTTGCCAACCACGTTGTATACTGGACTACCCGAATCACTCCCATTTTCAGTTGTTTGGTGATCTCCTCTTTAATCTTGTCACTGACCTCAGTTTTGAACTTTCGTTGCTTTTGTTGAACTGGAGGACAATCAGGATGAATCGGCAATTTATGAACCACTAGATCAATACCTAGTCCCGGCATGTCATCATATGACCAAGCAAACACGTCTTTAAATTCAAAAAGAAGTTGAATTATCGCATCTCGCATTTTCTTGTCCGTGTGAATGCTTATTTTGGTCTCCCGGATTTCTTCAGGAGTTCCTAAATTAACCGGTTCAGTGTCATTCAGATTTGGCTTAGGTTTATTCTCAAAATGTTCCAATTCTCGGTTTATTTCCCTAAAAGCTTCTTCTTCATCATATTCCGGTTCTGGGTTCATTAATTCACAGTTAAATAGCTCGTTGTGATCTGGGCGTGAAGTCCGCAAGCATGTCATACTTAAAGCCGCATTATTATAACTGAAAGGAAAGATAAAAGGAAAAATAACAAAAATCAGAACAAAAGAAAAAATGGGGAAGCAAATGACGATTTTTTTTCATTTTCTTTGGGAAGTTGGACGACAACAATGTTTACAACTTAGGAATTCAAAACAACAATTGAAAGGAAGAAAACGTTTAAGTTATGTCCTGGAGATAACTTGTGACACAGGAAAGGTGGCAGGACAGGTCTACCCGGACTTCCGTCTAGTCGGGAATGGCGTGGCCTCCCAGTTTCGAAGTTTGGCATTCGGCCCCACGTACAGCATCTCAGCGGTGCTTGTGCCTTCACCTGGTTGAACCATGTGAGTCTCGTAGAGCATTTCTCTCATTGCCCCACATATCTCCTCGATTTCCTCAGCCGTGAAGACCTCATCGTCTTCTTCTTCGGTGTACCTTGGCCTGATGAAAGTTTCATATAAATCCGGCAATGGTCGAGGTAACTTCCAACCCTCATTTTTCCTTTTCTTTGCCCACTCTTCATCTCCTGGAGTGGGTTTGAAACCTAGTCCAAATGGTTTCTTGGCGGTTGGCAAGGTGATGGGTTTTGTTATTACCTGCAGGGTTCGTCCAAGCCCTTTCCCTGGCCTGAACCCGTGCCGGATCATCTCTTTGGCTACCATAACCGAGGCGTTATACAAGAAAGGCTGGGGGCAAGGTATTCCCTCTTCATGCTGCTCTGCTAGTACAATCTCGAAAGCTTGATAGACCGTGTGTTCGCTCCCTTCTCTTGGTTCAAGATATGGGATGGATGGGTCCCGATAAATAGCATGCTCGTCTTCTCCATGGACCACGATCTCTCGGTCTTCGTACTCAAACTTCACCATCTGGTGAAGAGTGGAAGGCACAGCTCCTGCCACATGGATCCAAGGTCTGCCGAGGAGAAAATTGTAGGATGTATCCATGTCGAGCACCTGGAAGGTTACTTCAAACTCGACTGGTCCTATGACCAACAACAGGTCTATCTCCCCCATGGTATCTCTCTTGATGCCGTCGAAAGCCCTTACGCAGACATTATTGGGTTGGATTCTTCCGGTCCCAATTTCCATTCTTTGTAGCATGGAGAGCGGGCAAATGTCAACACCTGAACCCCCATCCAACATTACCCGCTTGACATAGTAGTCCTCGCATTTAACTGTTAGATGCAAGGCCTTGTTGTGTGCCGCTCCTTCTGGGGGTAAATCGTTCTTGCTGAAAGAGATTTGGTTAACGACGAAGAATCTTTCTGTCATTCGCTCCAGTTGTTCAACTGAGGTTTCTGCTGGTACGTATGCTTCATTCAAGGTCTTGAGTAAGATCTTTTGATGCTCGGTTGACTTCATCAACAATGATAGCATGGACACTTGCTCGGGGCACTTGCGCAGTTGATCTATCACTTCGTAATCCGGCATTTTCATTTGTTGGAAGAACACTTCCGCTTCTTCAACGCTTACAGGCTTCTTTGGTGGGAAGCGCCTTTGTGTGGCGTTGTTCAGCTCTTGGGTATTTGAATACCTTCCAATGAAAGTATTTTCTGGAAGTTCTCCCATGACCTCTTTACCTTTGTACATTACCAAAGTCCTTTGATAATTCCACGGCACTGTGGACGGGTTGGTCATCGGCTTTTGTGGCACGCGTCCGATAACCACTGGCTCATTTAGCCGAGGTGGTTGAATCGTCCCCCGGACCACATAGGCCCCTTTTGGCACGTACATAGGTTTTGCCTTTTTGATCCCGAAGCTCTGCGGCTTCTCTGCTCGACCTCGTGGTATGTAAAGAACTCCATCCTTTACCGGTACTACTTTCTTCTCCACCTTCTTTTCAGGCTCGCTCTTTACAGCATTGGCCTCCTCCCCCTTTTCTGGTTTCTGGTCTGTCTCAGGCCTTTTCCTCGTGTCGACAATGGCGATTATAGCCTTCAAAGCAGGGTCGAATTCGTTGTCTTCGCAAATCATTCCGATCAACGACCCGTTATTATGAGCAGGTAATGGGTTGTTAGTCACATTTGGGACCTCCTCGTCCCTTAGCACTATTTTCCCTTGCTCTATTAAATTCTCGACCACTCATTTCAATGACCAGCAGTCATTTGTATCGTGCCCCTCGGCCCCTGAATGATAGGCGCATCTGACTCCAGCTTTGTAAGAAGGTGACGTCGGGTTTTGCCTTGTTGGAGGGACTGGTTGCAGGAAGCCCAACTGGACTAGCTTCGGGAACAAAGTAGAGTATGGTTCACCGATGGGCGTGAAAGTCCGCCTCCTAGGTGGCTCCTGAGGGCGGAAGTTATTTTGCGGAGGTTGCGAGTTATAGTGGTTGCGGTAATGAGGCTGATTTCTGGGAGGTGGAGCTTGGCCTCGGTTGGCTTGTTGCGGCGGATGGACATAAGGCTGGGCATTCATGACCATATAGGGTTGATGAGCATATGCCAGATTTGAGTGGGGGTAATAGTGTTGTGGGGTTCTTTCCGGAAAACGGGGCCTGGGATTACGATATTCCCTTGCTTCTGAGGCTGCCATGGCCGCTTCTTCCTTTTTATTCCCTCTTGCCATTCCTCCGGACCCGCTTTGGACGGCTTGGGAAGTCGCCCTTATGGCTGCTTGACTCAAAATCCTACCCGTTTTCAGACCATTCTCCACCATCTCTCCAATCTTAATCGCTTCTGCAAACGGCTTTCCCATGGCTGACATCATGTTTTGGAAATAGTCAGACTCTTGAGCCTGGAGAAAGGTAGTGACCATTTCCACTTCATCCATGGGAGGCTTCACCCTCGACGCCTGCTCGCGCCACTTAATAGCATACTCTCTGAAGCTTTCTGAAGGTTTCTTTTTCAAGTTCGACAGAGAATTTCGGTCTGGTGCGATGTCGATGTTATACTGGAATTGTCTCACAAAATCTCTAGCGAGATCATCCCAGACATGCCATCGGGACATGTCCTGGTCCATGTACCATTCCGAGGCTATTCCTACCAGACTTTCCCCGAAATATGCCATTAGCAATTCCTCTTTTCCGCCGGCTCCCCTTAATTGGTTGCAATATTTCTTTAGGTGAGCAATGGGGTCACCGTGCCCGTCGTACTTCTCAAACTTTGGGGTCTTAAAACCCACTGGTAGGTGTACGTGAGGGAACATACATAGGTCGGCGTAAGAGACGCTTTTCTGTCCGCTCAAACCTTGCATATTCTTTAAACTCTGTTCAAGGCTTCTCATTCTTTTGGCCATCTCATTTTGTTCCGCAATTCTGGGGTTCTGATCCTGTCCAGGTGCAAGCTCGCACTGAGGCTGTGGAGGATTAGTGCTGGTGGCGAACCTAGTTAGTTCCATTGAGAAAGATGGGGCTTGGAATGTAAACGAGGACGAGTCAAAAGTCGGCTTGTATGCAGCAGGTTCTGCCGTGATCGGGCAAGGTGGTGCAGTGAAGATATTGGTGTTTACATCCGTCTTTGACATTCGAGGATGAGACTCAGAGGGCGATCCAGCAGAGAAGGCTGAAATGGCTGGTTTATCCGAATGGGGTAGCAGGATAACTTATGGGGACATTAGAAGTCCCGCTTGTCCTGGAGAATAACTCAGGGAATCCAGGGACGATGCTTGGTGGCTCTTTTCCATTATTCCAGTCATCAAGCATTTCCAGCATGCGAAGCCGCAAGATTCTATTTTCCTCCGCAGTTGCGGATTCGGGCGTGAGGACGGCCGAGATAGAACTTTCCTCGGAAACAGGGATTGTTGGCAACGGAACCTCTGAAGACATTACTACACTTCCTTTTGACCTTGTGAAGTAAGTGTGAGCACTGCTTCTCGACTTAACAACAGGTAGTTGAACACTCCTCTTTGACCTCGTGAAGTATGAGTGCGAGGCCAGACTTTCACCAAACCAACCGTCTTTTCCAAAAAAAAACCTGGAATGCTCAATGACAAATGAGCGGTTAATTCGAAACAAATAATAGATAGGCAACCTCACGTTGAGCATGATGCACCTATACAGTTAAGTGAATTCTACATGTTTGCGACGAAAGCATGCGTCATTCCGGCATTCTTTTTAGGCTTTTTTATTATTTTCCCTTTTTTTCAATTTTTCTCCTTGGTTAAACCGCAACCGGATCCGATGAGGATTGCCTACGTATCACGATGTCACGTGAATCAGATCATTACGTAGTTCAAAAACACAAATGAGTGTAAAAGAAGCAACCTTTTTATTGTTGAAACGGTCTATTACAAACTATATTTTGCAAAAGAAAGAGGAAACTTTGAAAATAAACCTAGACTCAAAATAGACTAAAAATCATCCTGATAGGAAAAACAGGCAGAAGATGCTAAGATACAGACTTGACTTATGAGTACATTATGGTTTTGAAAATTGGTGCCCGCGGGGCATCGTTCGGTCTCGCCGCGGTCCTAGGTGTGAGATCCCTCTCAAGTTGCTCCAGCTCATGCATGGTCTGCTTGACATAACCCATTACTGCCGGGAGGACGGTAACGCTGGTCATGTTCTCACATCGTAGACATCGTCTGGTGATGGCATGGGCAATGGCCTTGATCCCATCTCTGGTTTGCTTCTTCTCTATGAGTAGGCGTTTTATCTGATCGCTACACATCTTGAATACCTGAGCATCCTGTATATGCTGATTCTTCAGTCGCCGTACTTCTAACTTCATCTGGCTTAATATGTCATAACAGTATCTGTTCTCAATTTGGAAATCCTTGGCCTGATTAGCTGCCTTGATCTCAAGTGTAGCCATCTCTCTCTTCATTTTAACAATAGTTTTCTCGTGGTCGCCTTTCAATTGATTCAAGTATCGGCGATGCTTATCTGTTCTTGTATCCCACTGTGCCCTGAGCTCTGCTATGACGTTTTTAGATTTCTTTAAACCCTCTTGCCATTCCCTGACTTCACTTTTTAGCCTTTTTATCAACTGCTCGTCTGATCGACGCCTCGGCTGTTTATCCGCATCCATCCTCATCTGTTTGATCTGGACTCTGAGCATTTCGTTTTCCTGAATTAACCTGTTTTGCTCTCCCAGATCGGTAGCAACTTGCACGTTGTGTTCGTATTTCAAGCTTTCCACTTGTTGCTTTAACCTGCTGATTTCGGCACAATAGCCTCTTTCTTTTGCTAACCAATCCCACTGTCTTTGCGATGATTCGGCGAAATTCAGGATGTGGGGTCTCTTAGCCGGCCTTTCATGCTCAAGTTCCCTTCTATACCAGGCAAGGTAACCTGGTGCCGTCTCACCTTTGGCTCGATCCCGCACGCAAGTATCTGATTTCAAATATTGACACTCACTCCAGATTTGGCGAATTTTCGCTTCTGGAAACTGTCCGTCATGACTTATCTCAATTGTTTGAGCGCTAAGATCTTCCTCATGCGGTACTGTCTGGCATCTTCCGAGCTGTCTCAAAACTCGGCAGGGCGCGTAAGGTTGAATGCTCTTAAGCCCCATTAGTAAGAAATGAGTTCTAGTTGTTGGCATATATATGACTTCGTCAACAGGCAACCATCCCAGTGTCCACTGTATTTGGCTGGCAGTAAGAGCTTGAAAGAATAAGGTCCATGCCATAACTCCTTTGGGCAGACTGATCTCCTTGGTTCTCATGTAAAATTCTTCTACGCAAGTTTCCTCCGAGGAACCATGGCTCAAGAGCTCGGAACGATGGCAAAGGTGTTCAGTCATCCACATTTGTAGCAGCAAATTACAACCTTCGAAGAAATTTCCCCCGGCTTTGCAGGCTGTGAGAGCTCGAAAGATATCAGATACTATCATAGGCGCGAGAGCGCTATTGTTTTGAGTGAGCAAAGTACTGACTACCCCAGATATTTTCAGATCAATATTCCCGTCTTTCCTCAGAAATATCAGAAGGCCCAAAAACATCATCATGAAAGCTACCCGTCTGTGCTTGTCCCACTTCTGACGAATACCTTTGCTACACAATTTGTTGATCGGATTGTTGAATCCTCCTTCATGACCGTACCTGTCATATATGAAGCATGGAGTACAAAAACCGGCAGCCAGATCCGGGTTGTGGACCGTCCCGGGTATCTTTAGTGAATCTAAGAACCGATGCACTGTGACGACCCTTGGGGCGACCAGGTATCTATGCTTTAATGGAAGTTCAGCATTTCCGATGTACCCAGCCATTTCTTCTAGAGTCGGGGTGAGTTCAAAATCGGAGAAATGAAAAACATTATGCGCCGGGTCCCAGTAGGTGACCAAAGCTCTTATGATATCCCCTCGAGGCGGGATTTCCATTAGACCCGTGAGACCCTTCAGATATTTTTTGACCTCGGCTTGCTCCTCAGCACCTAAATCATTCCACCATAGCCGTAACTTGACAGGGATTTTGGTCATTATTGAAAAATGTTCATTTTGCATTGTGCTCATCCTGCACATTTAGGTGATTTTAACAAAAATAACTTGACTCAAAATATTTTACAAGGAGGATCAAGTTTTCGAACACGGCCTTTCAGCACTTCGGGGATGAAGATTTTAAGGCTGTGTGGGTCAATTGGATGAAAATCCTAAACATGACCCAAAAGGTGACTGTTTATGCAAAATCAGCCTTCCGGCGTCCCTTTGGGAACATTCGGCTATTTATGATAAAACAGCACCACCTGACTTATTTTGACACATTATATTTTTTTTTAGTTTTGGCTATCTTAGTAAAAGCGGGGTTGAACCCGATGGGGGTTGCCTACGTATCTCACATCCGGTGAGAATCAAACCGGCGTAGTTCGGTATATCGTGAATAGAGAAAATCAATTAAACCCAGAAAAGCAAGAATATGTTTTTTTTTTCTTATTTTCTTTTGAAAAGGGATAAAGACTAAAGCAAATATTTTTTTTAAGGAAATATTTGGACTATTAGTCTGAATTTATAAAAGAGGTACCACGAAAGAAACAACATTTTTTTTCTGAATTATGAATTTTCCATTTTTTTTTAATTTTAAATAAATATCTTTTTTGATTTTGCAAGTGATTAAAAAGAAAATTTTTATATGTTTTTTTTAATAAATCAAACTAGAAGACAAATTTTGTTTTTATTCTTTTTTTTTAGAAAAATTCCGGCGAGGTTTTGGCAATACTTGGACATTGGTTTTATTTTTCCAAAATAAGTAATTATCTCCCTATGCTGCTATTTTTCCCCTTTTTAGAAACCGGTCAGCATGCGGAACTGAAGCAAATAAATGCGCAAAACAAATAGGATGCAGCAGGATGGTCTTTTCATTTCAGGTTGCCTGTCCTAGACGGACCCAACCCCTGTGTTGAGTCCCCTAAGTCAAATGCAACATGATGCAAATAAGCGTTCCTACTAGGGATCCGGCATGAAGTCAAGTTATTCTAGGTTCGTAACCTGGGTATTTGTTCTAGACTGTGTACCCGAGCGGACAACTCGAGTCGAGGAGGGGGCTACGTACCGGGGACCCGCGAGATCGTCCGGCTTTGTAACTTGTCCGGCCTCTTTCTTATTTCAGGTATTGACACTAACAGAATAGGGAGTCTCGACCAGCGAGCTTCTCCCCGGAGGTAAGAAGAGAAGGGTTTCGGCACAGTTTATATATAGTTCAGATAATATCAAAGCGGTAAAAGACAACATTTAGCACGTTATGCAAAAACATGTAATAAAGATCAGATAATAAAGCCAAATATAACAATTATTCTAAGCTCGAATTCTTGAACCCTGAACCAGTGGTTCTGGGAACTAATTCCCCAGCGGAGTCGCCAGAGCTGTCACACCTCCTTTTTGCGCGCCCCGCCCCGAAGGGTAAAATGCGCGAGGGAGTTTTTCCAATTTAAGTGACAATATTCGAAATGAGATTATTTATTTAATTCAGAGTCGCCACTTGGGAAAGGTTTGGCTTTTGGTGTCCCAAGTCACCGGTTTATCTTGAATCCCAAATCGAGGAAATTTTCGACTTTTCCAAATGAAGTCTGCGAACCAGAAATTCTAAGTAAGGAATTCTGTTGACCCGAGGGAAGGTGTTAGGCACCCTCGAATCCCGTGGTTCTAGCACGGTCGCTTAAATTGTTATAATGGCTAAATATCTGATTTAAATACATGTTGTGACTTATGTGCTTTTATTAAGTTTAAACCGCTTTTATTATTATCATTTATTTTTATAGAATTGCAACGTCGTGAAAATGCATCTCGAACCACGTCACAATCAATGCACCCGTGGTCGTCGACACATTTTGACTCCGTTGAGATTCGGATTTGGGTCACATCAATGTGCACCCGTGTTTAAGAAGGTTAAATTATTAAAGGTGCGCCTAGAGCAGCTAGTGTATTGTTATTTTAGGAAGGCCGCAAAATTCGCTAAACGGCTTTTCCCGAATTCTAAGCATTTTAATATATACATTTAGAGGGCCCCGCAGCTTGTGCATTTTTGTTTGTCGAGGCTCGTCTTATTTTTATTTAAAAGGATAAACCTACAGTGACTACATTTCTATTATGTTCGTCTCTAATAAAATGAAAGAAGGAGAAATACACGCTAATTACATGCTTGACCAACTTCAGATTCTTATTTGATTATCTGATTTTATGAGGCGTGAATTGTTTTGTGCCTTATTTCATAGATGAACATGTTGTTCAATTGCTAGAGGAGATTAATGTACAAGATTAATAAAACTGCTAAAGCCTATGTTAAATGTTCTTCAAACCCGAATTTGAAACTTACTTATTTAAACCAGGTCAGTAGAATTAACTATCGGAAACTGCTACTAATAGGGTTTGAACGTGGTCATGCGAACTGCCTAACGAGATCCGATAAAACTACATTATACCTGGCAAGGTTAAGGCATTCTGCTCTATACATGCAAAATATAGCCGAAAGGTTAAAGCATTCTGCTCTATACATACAAAATATGGCCGAAAGGAAGTCTAATTATCTGTGTGCCAAACACTCATGCATTCCTTATCATACAAACCACCAAATAGCTGAAATCACAATTTTAAAACAAACTAAGCTTCAATTAAGTACAGGCTACCTGATGTGTTTCTTTATTGAGTTACAAACTAAACAAGTTACACAAATCTAATAACATTCATAAAAAACTGTAACTGCAGCAACGAATGATTAAACTCCCGCCTATTTTTATTTCATGCTTTCATCATATGCGAAGTTCTAGTATGTACCTGGATGTTGGATAGAACAGAAGAAGTAGGGAGGTCAGTAGAGCAATAGAAGCAATACCAAACAGCAGCAGTAACAGCAGGTAACAAATAGAACAAATCCCAGTGCAAGATGCAACTAGAGCCGATGGAAAAAATGGCAGAATGACAACAATAACCAGTAGTATGGAATCAGAATTCAGGCAGAACAAATCCAGAAATGAACTAATGCTACACACAACCAGTAACCTCAGTCAGGACTCGGAAAAAATCAGTGTGGAGCTGACAAGTCCAGACCGGTGAAAATCAAGACAACAATGGAAATGCAGTTCCTATTTTCTGTGTTATGCCTCTCTCAATGTGTATCTGTATATCCCCTCTATTTCTCTCTTCTTTTCAAAATTCAGTCCCCAAAATCAATCCCCCAATGTGTATGCCTTAGTTCTCTTACCTCTCTATGTATTTCTTTTTGACAAACCCAGAAGAATCCAGTCTCCTTTTATCTCCTTTTTTTTTCAGTCCCCTTTTCTAATGGAAATTCCCTCCTCTTATAAGCCCAGCCTCAGTCCTTTACAGCCTCTAGACAAATCAGAACCCCTCCCATGTGGTCTGTGATTTTTCCACTCAACTATTTAAAATAAGACCCCTACCATGATATTCCCTGACAGACATATCTCTGAATGGGCTTATTATTTCTAAATTAAAACAGGGTATGGGCAGCAGGGGTGTGTTCTGACAACACCTGTTGACAAGCTTATTTTAATCCTAAAGGCCCTAAATGCATATGTTGTGCACAAATGCACATGACAACAATTCAGATTGCAACTAAACAAACCAAATCCTGTTATATTTCTGATTCAAATCAACAACTATAAGTAGCTAAACTCAATCCCTAATTGATTCAGACAATGCTTAACAGAAGCAGATCAATTTGTTATTGTTCAAACAGCTGAAACTAATCGACGACATATGTCGACTCGACTATACTAATCATAACATGTACAATCGAAAACCATGATCAGAAATCTAACAGTACTAACAAAGGGGTTCAGATTGCAATGTCAAAACAGAGATTAACTTGGGGATTGACTACTCAAACAATTTCAATTCAATCGATTAGGCAGTTTACATACACACACATTATCGGTGAATGAGGAAACATTTGACCAAATACAGAGGTCCAGGCAAGGTGAGCAAAAACAGTTGGTAAAATTCAAAACACAAATTAAACAAGATGTTTGGTCATATGAACAGACCTTTAACAAACACACGAAATGAAATAAAGAAAAGCAAACGAACTTACCTTAAAATCTTTGAAAGAAAAAATCAGAAAAATCAGCTCGTGTTTGAACAGACCCTTCTTAGGGTTGAACGGACTTTAATCGAAGTGTTCTCAGCTGAGAACACTTCGATTAAGGTCCATTAGACCCTAATCACTTTAGCTCAAACGGACACATGCCAGGCTTGGGGTTTCTAGGGTTCATAGATGGTAGATTTGGGATTTGGGTTTCCATGGTTAGATTCGGACCAAACCAAGCATGGTTTGGTCACGAGGAGGTTCGGGGACTGTCTGGTGCGAAGCTGGGGTACATCGGTGTCAGTCGAGGTTATGCTCGAATCTTCAAATGAAGATTCGAGACGATAGGGGAAGGTTCGAGATCAGTGGTTTGCAGATCTATGTTCAGGGTGTCAAGGTGGTCCCAGGGTGTTAAGGTGGAGGTGACCGGCGTCCATGCCGCCGGGATTAATGGTGAAGGGAAAGGGGGCGGCTAGGGTTCCAAGGGGTCTGTGGTGAGGACGATGGAAGGTAGGGGGGTGTTTGGATGGGGCGTGGGGTATGATTATAGGCTTATATAGTTAGTGGGTGAATGGATCTCGGCCGTCGGATGAGACAAGATGAAGGGCCAGGATCCTTCAGCTAGTGGGAAACGGTGTCGTTTCAAGTGCAAAGGGTTGGGGTCGGTCCGGGGTTGAACGGGTCTGGTCCAAACAAACGGGTAAGTGTGAGTGATATCGGCCGTTGGATCAATTTGGTTTGACGGCCCAGATCAATCAATATCGAAACTACGTCGTTTGGATGCCCCTAAGGTCAGCTGGTTTGGACCGGGAAAAACACAGGTTTTGGGCTTGATTTGGTTCAGTTTTGGGCCTGTTTTGTTTTAACTTGGACTGGCCTGGTCCGAAAATCCTTCTCCTTTTTTTTTTTAATTTCTTAAATTAATTTGCCAAATAATACTATATAAAACATTGAACAACAATTATCACACAATTAACATTTAATTATACTAAATACTTAATGACAAAATACAATGAAAGATGCACACATTTTATTTTTCTTTTAATAAACGGATTACGGTTCACACGACATATATATATATATATATATATATATATATATATATATATATACATATATATATTTTTTATTTTTGTTTGAATAAAATAACCACGGGCAAGATCACAAATAACTAGCAAAAATGCCACGTAAAAATCCAGAAAATGTACAGCAAGACCAATTGCTATTATTTTGTTTCTTTTGGAGTGATTGTCGCGTAAAACAAAAATCACGTGCTCACAATTACTCCATTAGTTAGCAGCCTGGTGCTCCGTCCACCATGGCCAAGTGCTCCACTAAATGAGTGGCAGCGGGTCCGTGTTTAGCAGCTAACTGCACTATAAATAGATGGAGCTATTGATCTTCTCTTCACCGAAAACTCAACGTTGGCTATAATTTGCATTCCTTCCTCTCAGAATTTCCATTCGACTTCTGAGTTTTCCTCTCTTGTTCTGCATTATTTTAAACTACAAACAAAGCATCCGTAAGTGTGATTTGCTGCCGAACTTTGTGTTCGCTGAAACATTGGGGTTTGAAGTACGCTACACCAATGTGTAATTCGTTCTATCCTGGGAGGAAATAATCCATAACCTTGGGTACTAGGAGGGGATTAAATTCCTTAAGGAAACACTGTAAATTCAGTGGGCTCGAATTAATTTGTGTTTCATTTATATTTACGTTAATAAGCTAACATTCTAATTTCCAGAATCATTATTTACAAATACAGGCATAATAACATTGGTTTCTAATTCTTCTTTCTCCAGTTAATTCGGCTCATATGTTGAGTATGAGTTATCTTTCGTGGATAGAGCGGTGACATAAAATTACTGTTTGAAGAATCAGAAGAGAAGCCTAATCCTCATTTCTGGTCGATCGCTTTGAGTTAAGACCAAATTAGTTTGGAGCAGTCGAATTCAAAAAAGGAAATATACCCAAGTATAATTGAAAGCATGATTACTAGAAGAACAGAGAAAAAGTTGATCAAAGAATATGTCTTTTGAGTTTTTTCATAAAAGGTCTTAAGGTTACATTAAGATTTGTAATTTATAATTTAATAAAATATTTTTTTTGAATATGTATGCATTAACTATTTTTAGTCTTTTTAAAAAAGTAATATAAAATAGCACATGGAGAGAGACTAGTTATATTAAAAAAAGGAAGCCCTTGATTTAAAAGTTAAATTACAAAATGTCCTTCTAATTAATCTAAGTTTCCTAATTAGTAACTATTTAAACTAATCTAAAAAACATTATATGAAAGCGATTAAAAATCCAATTGTAACTTTGTCTGCCTTTATATTTTAAATACACGGCTTCCGGTGCATGCTTTGAAATAAATAGTAACAATGACCAATGATATAACCTCATTTTGTCAATTGTTCCAGTAAACTTTTGACAAAAGATGAGTGAATAATTTTTTGAAGTTAAATGGGATGGGAATACTCATCGATAAGAGGAGGATGCATTTTTCACATCAAAGTGATAAATCAAAGAGAATGTGATAATAAAAACGGGTTCTACTTTCTTAATTTGTATATTTATTAAAAATGAATAAATAAAACTATCAAATTTGTTTGAAGGGGTGTTATTTTAATTTTATTTGAAGGGGTGTCTTTCAGATTAGTTACTATATTAAAGTTAGTGTCACTGCTTACTTCTCTTCGCAGTCAAGCCTTTCAATATTATCAATGAGATGAAGAATCAAATGAACAAATCGTGCAACTTTCTTATTTATGTTTAATTAAGTTCCTTTTGTTTTTTTGTTTGTGATTAGTTCAGAAATGTTATTTCAAGAATATAGTCCGAAATTCATGCTTTCTTGGAATTCTATAATTGGTGGGTTCGACTGTTTGATTGTTAAGACTACTCGTCATAATGTAATGAAGATGAGGTAGAGAGATAAACAACACGATTTTTCTTTGGATGCAAGCACTCAAGTCATAAAATCATCAGATATATCTATACACTCATACTTCCCGGGAATACAACTCTCGGAATCATCACCTGTTTACAGTTGCTATCCGTACACGACATCCACAACAGCCACAATATAGCAATCAGCTATCAGCTATCATCTATCAGCTAAGAAATTTCATTACTATTCGCCTTTTATTTTCCGCATTGCATAAGGCTACCTTTCTGCCTTCCGAGGTTAAGCTCTACCTCCATCTACATTGCATAAGGCTACCTTTCTGCCTTCCGAGGCTATGATCTGCCTCCATCTGCATTTTCTGCATTGCATAAGGATACCTTTCTGCCTTCCGAGACTAAGCTCTATCTCCATCTGCATTTCTCTGTATTGCATAAGGCTACCTTTCTGCCTTCCGAGGCTATGCACTACCTTCATCTGCATTTTTTGCATTGCATAAGGCTACCTTTCTGCCTTCCAAGACTAAGCTCTGTCTCCATCTGCATTTTCTGCATTGCATAAGGCTACCTTTCTGCCTTCCGAGACTAAGATCTGTCTCCATCTGCATTTTCTGCATAGCATAAGGCTACCTTTTTGCCTTCCGAGGCTATGATCTGCCTCCATCTGCATTTTCTGCATTGCATAAGGATACCTTTCTGCCTTCCGAGACTAAGCTCTATCTCCATCTGCATTTCTCTGCATTGCATAAGGCTACCTTTCTGCCTTCCGAGGCTATGCTCTACCCCCATCTGCATTTTCTGCATTGCATAAGGCTACCTTTCTGCCTTCCAAGACTAAGCTCTGTCTCCATCTGCATTTTCTGCATTGCATAAGGCTACCTTTCTGCCTTCCGAGACTAAGCTCTGTCTCCATCTACATTTTCTGCATTGCATAAGACTACATTTCTGCCTTCCGAGGTTAAGCTCTGTCTCCATCTGCATTTTCTGCATTGCATAAGGCTACCTTTATGCCTTTCGAGGTTAAGCTCTACCTCCATCTGCATCTCCTGCATTGCATAAGGCTACCTTTTTGCCTTCCAAGGTTAAGCTCTACCTCCATCTGCATGGCTGAAATACCGCCACCTTATTTCTCTTGCATTGACTGAAATATCGCCACTCTATTTCTCTTGCATGACTGAAATACCGACATCTTATTTCTCTTGCATGGCTAAAATACCGCCACCCTTTATTTACGTCTTGCATCGGCTGAAAGATCGCCACCTTCTGCATTTTCATAGGCTGAAAGATCGCCAAATTGTCCAAAGGCGTCATTGTTCGGAGGCACCATTTTCATAGCCCGAGAACGCCATGATATGGCCTAAGGACCCCATTTTATCTTTTGCATATCATTATTCAAAGGCATCATGGTTCGGAGGCATCATCCTTGGCGTTGCGTTTTCGTTGTCTTCCCTACCGGCTTCATTGAGGGAATTCAGGAGGTTGTTCGTGATACCTACTATTGCCTTTAATCTTGCTTCTACCTTTCCTGCCATTGTTGGCCTTTGCGAGGCTAAGGAGAGGTGATTATTTCTTTCAAAGATCTAGACGAAACAAAGATCTCAGCTATAGAAATCCTCACAGACGGCGCCAAATTGTTTGACTCAAAAGATATTGAAACCTTTTTGAATAAATCAATCAAAGAAATAAAGGGGTAAATCTTAGCTAAGTATAATAATCTCTAGAACAAAAGATAGATAAGGAGAACACAGAAGATAAGATTTCTTTATCTTGTTAAGATCAACCCTTAAACAATAATGACATCATTTATTTATGTAAACAAGTGTTTTGAGTTAGGAAAATGCCCAGAGGGCTTACAAAGTTGTTTTACGCTCTATATATAAGGGACAAACCCCTTCTAAACCCTAAAAGACAAGTCATAGGGAATATTCGAAAGAATATTCCTAATGTCCCCTAATGGGCCTGCACTGCTGCAAAAGTCGTAGTCTCTTGTTCGCCTGTAGGTCGTCTCCTGCAGGATGTGGAGCTACAGGGATCTCGCCGTTTGTCGTACTCATTAACGATCGTGGTTGTTCAAATTTGAACCATACAATGTTCTCCAATTTTGTCTATGATGATGGAGCCGTACAATTATGTCTTGCATTTATGAGAAGTAGGAGGCATTTACCATTTATTATATGGAAGGAAATCTATGACTTCATCCGAAAGATTTGTGGCTATTTATCGCACTCATTGATAAGTAACGTATTTTCGCGTATCTATTGTACATTTTTTTCCATTTAGTATGATAGAATATCAAATATGTTTACTAATTTTGGCTTCTTAATTTCTTGAAAAAGTAGTAGCGTGCTTACAGTTTATGTAAGATTGTAAAATGTATAATTTTTTAAATAATTACATACGGATAAATTACAATTAATCAATAGAGTTGCGTCAATGTTCCTTGATATTGTAGAGAAATAATTGAAGAAATATTTGCGAAGGTGCATGTGAAAAATTAAATTTTAACTTTTTGGAGAGAGTATTATATCATTCACATCAAACAATAAAAAAAATCTATTGAACAATTTATCGAATAAAAATCATTTACATGCTTAAAAGGGAATAAGTACTGCACATCTCGTGGCATAAGAGCCATAGGAAGGAGAAATACAATAAATTAATTTGAGGAGCGAATAGATATTGTCTTACAGAAGAGAGAACTAATGTAAATAGGTGTGTGCTTTCACTATTTTTTGTTTGTTTGTTTGCATTTGAGTTCGAATATTTATTACCGTATAAATTTTAGATTTTTAGACAATAAAGTTGGAGGCCAATTTCATATTTAGAGGAATGATTTAACTCTATTAATTCATGCACCTTTCACCTTTCAAAAGATGAATGGGAACTCCTAATAACTGTAAATATTTTTGGTATGTGCGACATATCATAGTATTTCCAACACATATTTCCCGGTAGCTGTATATTACGAGAATAATAATCATCTTGATGAAATCCAATCATCTTGATCTCAACAATCGACAATTCACGTTTATCATTCATTAAATCTGTACTTATTTTTCATCCATAATTATTTACACAAAATTTCTGTTTCAACAATATATTGGTTTTATTTTACAAATTGCGTACTATATGACTGGGCATACACGTGCAACACACGTAAAGAGAAACTAGTATAGTTAAATTCAGAACCAATTCTTTTAAAAAACTACTAATTGCTTCAAAAAACAACAAAGAATTTTAATAAAAAATAATCCACGCCCAGTGTTTACATAAATCTAATAGATGTAAGACATATGTATTTAATATACAAATATATAATTCATGTATAATATGTATATAATTATTGTATAATCATGTATACCGACTGGAAAGCAATAAACAGTGAAATCAGTCGGTTATTTGCGTAAAGATCCCAATTCATATAGTTACAAGCGTTTGAGCGAAGTGATTTTTTGCAAAACAATAAGAAAAGAAGATTAGCAATCAACCATGCATAAGACAACAAATGATTTATAGTCTGGATAAGTTTATCTTCAGAAACCAAAATTAAAAAAAATTAATACAACATCTTATAAACAATAATAATAATGAATATTTTTCTTTGGAAAAGTAGCCTAACCAACATAGATCCCCTAATAGCATCTTGTAGTATAATGTTCTCCTTCAAAAGACAATTGCAAGTTGAATGCGTTTTCCTTCATTTTCCTTTCCCTTATTGCAGTAGGGCCTTGAAGGCTTATTTGGGCTTGGGCTTGGGCTTTCACACCCATGACCGGCTTCCAACTGATGGGCTTTGAAACTTTGGGTTCAAACTTTTCCTTTTGGGCTTACCACAAATGCATTGACATTCATAACCATAAAAGTTACCAAAGCAAGAAAACAAACCACTTCCACCATCAGTATGCCTTCTCGTGTGACGACCGGTCGAGTGGTAGCTACTCGAAGCCATCCCGCGGTCGTAGAGTGGCGGTAGCTCGGTCCGCCACCTCTCGAGCTTCGACCTGAGTCCTTCGACGCTCTCGTCCAAGCTCCAACCATCCAAAACTGAGCTTTTTTCCTCTTCTAATGGATATTTCTTTTCAGCCATAATTGCAGCCACCTCAGAGGGTGAAGGCCCAACTTCTGAATCAGACCACATTGAATGGGCCTTATATGGGCCTCCAAATACAAACTTCCCATTTTGCCCTGGTCCTGGGCCTAACCCTTTTGGGCCTCCATAATCATATCCACCATTGCTTGGCATGGGCTTTCCTATTACTGTAGTTTGTTTCTCTTTGGGCATATCACCAACTCCTAAACCTTTGGACTTTGTAACAGATTTTTCATCAACTGCTTTAGTTGTTGGTGAGTCAGTTCCAGTGCCCGTCTTCTTTTCATTTATGGGCTTGTCTTTGTCCCCAAGTTCTAACTCTATAAGTTTGAGTTTGGGCTTTTCATCTTTGGGCCTATTATTATCTTTGGGCTTGGGCTTATGATCATCTTTGGGCCTGTTTATAAGACTAGATGACTCTTTACTCACAATTGAATCACTTAGGACTGAACCAGACTTACCTTTCTTATCTTTTGTTTTTGGTTTTTCCCTTAGCTCAGCACCACTTATTACAGAACTTGCTTTTCCTTTCTTCTTCATCATCATATGCTTTGGAGGTTCAAATGAAATGCTAAGTATTGAACTCTCTTTTTCAACCGCCACAGCCTTTTTTTTTGGAGGAACTGCAACTAATGAACTGTTAGCCATTGAGGCACTATCGAACGTGACACGTTCGCTACGTTCACTCTTTGTACGACGTAGTATAGGTTTTATCGTGGTGGCATTGTTGTTGGTGGTGTTATCGACCTTGTCATTTTGAGTTTCTATTTTTTCGTTATAGTTGGGAAGATGTGCATCTTCTTCCATCAAATCGCGATATCCAACTGCTGACATACTCAATTGTCTGTACAATGGCATGCTTCTCATAGTGCCACCAAGTAATGTCACACCAATGTTTAATATACCCTGAGGACGACCTGATGGACGACGTATCTATTCCCAAAAAATAAAACCACCTTTAGATCCTAATTAATTACACATATATTTAGTCAATGAAATATTGTGAATCATTGGCTATTGATTTGCAAGAATCCTAGATGTGTTGAGAAATCTAACATATCATAAACTACGAACCCAGTGTAAATGGGTTGTGGGTTCGGTGGCAAACAATGGTTGTCATAACCCACAACTGAATTCGTCTATGAAAGGAGGAACACCAAATAGCAAAAATGAAAGAATAGAGGACAATTTACATTTCATACTATAAAATTATATTTTGTAACTTATAATAAAGGAGATAAAAAATAGGAAAATCAAATATATATATGCATGCAACTTTCTACGTGGACGTAAACAATATTCACAAGAAGACTAAAACCAAAAGAGATTAAATCGAAAGAAACAAACCTGAAGTGCAACAAAACGCATACCAATATGGTGTTGGTGCTGCAGCCTAGTAGGAGGAGGGATGAGATTTCCGACGAGGACACGAACGGAGCCGACGAGCGAATCGCGAAACCAATGGACGGAATAAATGTCAATCTGAACGGCAGATGTGTCCTGCCGAAGAAATTCCTCATCTACCCGAAAAACAAACTTATCGTTCCACGTGGGGTTGTTACCTCCTTCGGTATCAACCCCGGTGGTGAGTTTTCGGGTAGGGTGGACCCACGCGGTCGCGTAGGTTTTCATTCTTTTGGACACGGGTTCCAAATCTTGGGCAGAAATGATGTTCACTTCCAATAATTGGAATGGTTTCAAAACTCCCCCTTTGGGAGGCATTTTGAATACTAGTGATGGCGGTGGTGGTTGATGATAATGGAATAAAGAATTTCCGCCCGCCGCCCGTCGTTGATGGGACGACGAGGGAAAAGTTTTGCATTAACGTGGAAGGAGACCCCGAGGAGGGAAATTGGGGAAGGAGAGGAAGGTGATCTCTCGAGAGGACATTAAAGAAAAAAGCGAATACAAAGGAAGTAATTGAATTCAAAGTCTTTTTTTGACCATAAGGCTATCAACACATTTGAATGATTTGTAATTCTCTAAATGTTATCTTCTAGAGTCAATAATCGTGGACCTTTAGTTTTAGACGAAAATCTTTTCATATGTGAAATTTTATCACAAATAAAATCTACTCATTTGGGCATTGGTTGCACCTGTATATAATCTATATCTATATCTATATCTATACTATATTAAAAGCACAAAGGCCTTTAGCGAAATATCGTTCGCTTTTTTTACCCTTAAAAAGTATATTTCATATTGGATAGAACAGTAAATTATTTTTTTTCTAATTTTTAATACTTTAAAATTAACTAAAATTTTGGTTATTAAATCATTCCTTATTTAAAACGATACCAAATACACTAAATCTCCTTTAATAAATGAACTGCTAATATTTAGAAATTTGAGATCATTAATAAAATTTGCCACTTTTATTCCCAAAAAGAAAGTTCAACGTCTATATGAATGGAAAAATCTTAAAGCCTACGAAAAAGTATGCTTCCAACCATCATACCAAATCGGGTGGCAATTCACCTAAATACAAAATTAAGTTTTTTCTTTCTCCATTTATTCCAACAAATGATTAAATGTAGTTTTTATTATATTAAATTATTGGTGTTAGTTGATAAATCTTGAGAAATTGTGATAAAAGCATATGAAGCAACAAATATCCATAATTTTTGGATTTAATAATAGGCCACACAAATAATAATATTTTCAAAAGATATATTGAAAGCATGATCTTTTTAAATTTACGTGAAATTGATCGATCAAACTCTTATATAAAGTTGAACGACCTTTTAACCTTAAAAAGAAGCACTTATTCTATAACATTTATGTACCAAAAAATATCCATATTCTAATAAATTTTTCCGTTACCTGCTATTATTATATTTTTTAATTCAATATTGAATCATACAAATAATTCATTAATAAAAGCACACTTAACTATGGCACATCAAGTTCAAACGATATAGTATCCAACATTAAAGGAGACAAAGATATTATTATTACATCCTTATAGTTTAATTTATGTAAATCAAGTATATTCTATTGATTAATTCCAAAATAAATAAGAATAATATAACTCCATAACGTAAGACACTAAAATGGAAGTCCAAAATCATCACTATTTAATTTTGAACTTCATTAGAACAATAAATGGAACTATAAATAGCACGCGACTTAGTAATTGTATACTCGATATCATCAATTTCCCAAAATCATCAAAGTTTTTTCTAATATTTTAAAGTTTTTAATTAGTCAATTTTTTTTGTATTAAATCCTTACTTATTTGAGCTATATATAAATTTTTAATATTAAATATATCATATAAATTCTTAGAATTATGTAAAGTTTTATGTTATAACTCAAATATAATTTTAATATAATACTAGAACTACACTATTTTAGCCAAATCAATTTTCTTTTTTATAAAAATAATAGAGTACTATTGGTGTATTTCTTGTTATTTTTTCTTATATGCAAATGACTGTTTATTTCAATTGTATATTTTTTTTTTCAGTAAAAGGAAGAATGGCTAGAGCTCCATTATTTTTCTTGGCTGATAAAAAAGATATCGCCAAAATAATAGAGTTGCAATTGTATACTTTTTTTAAAAAATTTTCTTTAGATACAATGACTATTTATTTTAACTATGTATTTTTTATAAAAAAATTATGAAAATATACTTGCTTAGAGCTCCATTATTTTTAGTCTAACAAAAAATTGTAAACAAAATGGTAATGAAGTTCAAACTATGTATTTTTACTTAAAAAAATTTAAATACAATGATTATTTATTTTAGCTGTATATTTATTCTTCTTTAGATAAATTTGTAGGAGTTTTAACTGAAATTTCATCATTTTAACCAATAAAATAGATATATTAATGACTACGTTTTTAAATGCATACTTATTGATTAAAATTTTAAGAATATCAATAGTTTCTTTTGAAAGAAAATAAAGAGGAAAAATAGGTAAGAAGACAAAAATTACAAAACATTTATCGTCAGTTGTAGGAAAAAGAAACTTACCTTCTATGTAAGTATTTTTTTAAAATATTTTTGGTTCTTATTAGGAAAAAGATATTTAACATAAATTTAAAATTTTAGTTGATTTAGAACTCCTAAATATTAGGGAATAAGGAAGGATTTAATTACTAAAATTATACTTGATTTTAAAGTCCTAAATATTAGGAAAAATAACTAAATTACAATTTTGTCCCTTGTAAAATTTATTTTTAAAGGACAAAATAGGCGAACGACATTTCACTAAGGGCCTTCGTGCTTTTAATATAGTACTAGTTTTTAGAGTACGCGTGTTGCGCGTGCATCCTATCTCAATGAGAATTTTTCCTAAAAACATATTGTATAAAAATTATATTAAAAATGTGTTTATGTTATAAAAAAGTATAAATTCCTGAAATTGATGAAAGTCTATATTATATAGCTAACTCAATAAATAAAAGAAATTATAGCCCATAAAAGTTCTCAGTCATCATCCAATATATTCAATTTCACAAGCTATTATGCTCCCTTTTTAGATTCAGCAAAAACAAATAACTTAGAGATTTTAGAATTTCTTTGAAAACATTTTCAGAAAACTATTCTCAAGTTTAGTCGAGAGGACACAAACATGGTTAGCTATATTTTATTCTTATTTTTTTTTATAGATTTCAAAAACATAAATTGAAAAAATCTTTTTATCTTTTAGAGATTTGGGAAAGAAGAGGTTGGTCCTATGACTCATGAAAACAATTGATAAATGACAATATAAAGTACAAAAATAACTAATGTTAAGCTAAAATTTTGTAATAAAAAATATATATATAATTAATAAAAACTTATTTAGAATACGTTTTGTTTTCCACTTTTTTTTTATCCTTATCTAGCACTTTTACCAAATTTGAGTCTTAATACTGAAATTAATAGAATTAGATTCTTTTTCTAATATGGTATTTTAAAGATTTAATTATTTATTATTACTATTAAAGGAAATAATTTTTTCTTATGATTCAATTTTTTTTAATATTTAACTGTAATAATTATTTTATCAACTAAGAGTCTATTTAAAGAATAAAAAATCGATGCCTGTGTCTTAGGGTTCTTGAATTATAAATAGGAAAACAAACATATAAAAGTGAATATTCTATTTCATATTTAGCTGTGTTAAATAGTCAGAATTTTATTGTTAATTTGATTCCTTTGGATTATGTTCATTATTCTTATTATTATGCCAGTGTTTCTTTATTTTTGAACTACTATATGATATATATTGCTATCATATTTATATTTGCTTCCTTATTTGATCATACAAGCATTAAGTATTACTTAATGACTATTCCATTATTCAATATGATTTATATATGAAAGGTAAATTGCATAATGTTAGTGCTCTTTTTTATGTATTTATTCGAATTGAAGTGGTAAATTTTGGATCGATTTTAGAGTTTTAAACATTATGACTTCTTACATAGTTTAAATAAAGAAGAGTTTATTAAACAAAACTTAGTTGATTTTAAAGTCCTAAAAATTAAAAAAAAAATGACAATTTTGTCTTGTGTGAAATCTATTTTTAAAGGTCAAAATAGGCAAATGACATTTCGCTAAGGACATTCGTGCTTTTAATATAGTACAGATAGATAATAGTTTTACTTGAAAATTTATGTTGAATTGATATTGTTATAGATATCTTATTGTCCTTCTCAATATTGTTAACAAATTGATGAACTATTTTAAATTTTAATGTTTTGGGATTCAAAAGTTTAGAAGTAAAATATTATCGATGCTACAAAGGCCAGCTGCCTATAAAGTAAAAAGATATGACGAATGAAAATTCTTTGGTTGGCACCGGAGAGAAACATTTAACTAAGAACCTCTAAAAATAGCATTTTTCCCTAGATAATGTGGAGTTGTATATATTAGTTACCCTTAATATCATGAAAAGAGAAAAGATCGGGTAATATGTTGGTATTATAGTTATGTTATACAATTTAAATAAAGAAAGAACTTATTGAGAAAAGATCGGGTAATATGTAGGTATTATAGTTATGTTATACAATTTAAATAAAGAAAGAATTTATATAAAGCAAAAAATCTTCATAGATTTTAAAGTCCTAATACGAAAAGATTTAATAATTAAAATTTTAATTGATTTTAAAGTCTTAAATATTAGATGATTAACTAAATGACCGTTTTTATCTATTATAAGCTTTATTTTTAAAGGGTAAGAAAGGCGAACGACATTTCGCTAAGGGCCTTCGTGCTTTTAATATAATATAGATATATAGATAGATAGAGTACGCGCTTTGCGCGTGTACCCTATCTTAATGAGTAAAAACTTATTTAAAATTTATCTTTGAGTTATCAAATAAAAATATAAGTTCCTGAAAATGATGAATGGTGATTGTGTATAATTAACTCTATAATGAAACAATTGTCCAACATAAATACTTAATTATCAGTCAATAATTCAACTTAAAAATTATTTCAATGACTGAAATTAGAATTCTGTATTTGGTTTTGCAGTATCAGTATTCAAGTGATATGAGTAATTCAATAGTATTAGCTAATGCCAAATTTTAAATATTTAACTGTAGTTATATTCTTTTCAATAGGATTTTTTTTTTCAAATAATAAAAAATCAATTAGGTAGAAAAAGTCATCCATGAATGACATGTTCCCAGAAAGAAAAAACAAATAAAAATACTTTGTATATCTCAATCATTATATACAATAAATAAATTATAAATCAAATGCAAAGCCATAATTGTCGTCAAGAAACCTACTTATATTCATCTAAATTTAATATTAAAAATGTTAAGATATCTCATAAATTATCTTTTTGGAATAACTGATAATTGTTTCATATAAATCCGAGCGTACAAAGTTTATAAAAAGACTTTAACACCTATGTTATTATTCAAAACCTCATACTTCCTCTTTCTTTGATCTTTTTCATTATTCCCTTTATTTTTTTTATCATTTATATATAGTTAAATGCAAGATTTTGATAAGGTAAAATTTTAATAATTTTAAATTTCTAAATATGAGGACTTTCAATATAGTTCATATAAAAAAGATTTAATATGTAAAATTTAGTTGACTTTAATTAAAATAATAATTAAATTACTATTTTTCTAAGTGCAAACTATATTTTTAAAAGGTAAAAAGGCTAAAAACATTTCGCTATGGGACTTTATGCTTTTAATATAGTTTGCACTTAGAAATAATATTCAAAGTTGTATTTATATTTTAAATTAAAAATTAACAGACAATTATATGCTCCTTAAAATGATAAATACTAATCATAGATAGGGATTTGTACCTATTTTAGAAGATACAAAGAGGATCAACTAACTCGCAAAAGATATCTTCTTTTATTTTTCTCGCAAAGAAAATGCAAAATTTTCAATTTCTTTTATCAATAAAAAATAATATAAAAATTATTTTCAACAGATTAGAAAAGAAGAAATCACTATTTCTTCGTCTTGGAGAAAGCTTTCTTTTCTCTGCCCAATTATATATTAATGTATTTATTTGGATGCATCCAAATGGTGTCCTTTCACGGAGGAAGAATCAATAATTAAAATTGAATTACTTGCAATTGACGGGTTCTGAAAGGACTATGTTAATAATATCATAGAAGGAGTACAAATATGAAATTTATATTAAAATTAGAATTACAATTTGTTCTTTCAACCAAATCTCATGAATATAGTTTTTAGTTTTGTTATGTCTGTATAATCAGTTCTCATTTAAACTTGGATTAAAAGTAAGTATTATTTAATTAAAATAATATTTTAATTTTTATATTATAAAAAAAATTATGAAAAATAATTTACAAAAAAAGCTTTACATTTTTGTTTTCTAAAAATATTTTGTATGAATTTTTTATTTTACTTTATTGATATGTATTAGTATGTCAGACCAATTTCCTGTTAGGGAATGCAAATGATCCGAATAACCTATATAAAATTTGTAAAAATGTCAGTTTAAACTAATAATCATACATGAGATATCGTAAAAAAAAAATCATAACTGACATCCTTTTAATTTTCAATTGTCTATCAAAAATTCACTTTATTAATTTACTTATACTTTATTTAAACATAAAAAATATTTCAAACGTTACCTGCATATCTATAGTATATGTTTTTGTAATATAAAATTATAATATAAACATAATACATCAAATAAATTAATATGGCGTAGTCACCAAAAGTACATTATAACTCTATATTTTTAAGAAGTGGCATATAAGATAAAAGAACTATATCGAAAACGGGAACAAACAAATAACTGGAAAAAGTAATTTCTTTCTCCTACCAGAAAAAGAAAGAAGACGAGCATTCATAGATTGTGATTTAAAGTTCACAAATATGACGTCTTCATGAGTTCATGTTCATGCTATATAATTTTTGAAAGATCATGACGCAAATTTAATGATATATAGATTGTAAGTGGGCGAATGTTGACAAAAAGGAATGCGTAAATAGGTTAAACTACGAGGAAAAAAAGGACTTCAAAACCTAAAAATGATGGAAGAAATCCTAAATATAAGGGAAGTAATTGATTATCTATTCCTAAATATAGGAAAAATAATTCAACTTTTATTCTCAAATATTAGGAAATATTAAATAATTATTTCATCTAATGTGAAATCAAATTTCAAAGGGTAAAAAAGGCGAACGACATTTCGCTAAGGGCCTTCGTGCTTTTAATATAACAAGTAACTTGAGTTGGCATAGCAATATGTATTATTAATTATACAACAAACGAGAAATAATACTAATATTTAAGTAATAAGACTTAGATCGAATGTCTAACCGATTTTCTGTGATGAATTGCAATTGTTCAATAACCTATATTAAAATTATAAGTTACGTGAGATTTGAAATTAGCCAAGTCCAAAATATGAAACAAAACATTATATAATAAAAATTTCTTGATGCAACACTAAAAACTGGTGCATGCAAACGTGCTTGCAAAATATGAAGTAGCAAAAGATATTGATATTAGTAAAAGAAAAAAAACCTGAGATCGTGATGTTGGAATAGGGCGAAGTTAGACGATTAAATTGTGACGCTGTAACTTCTTTTATAGAAGTATATGGTACACAATTTGATACATGAAAAGAATTATTTAAAGTAAATTTATGTGTAGGTCAAAAAGACAAAAAAAATTTACCAAATAATAAAGACTTCTAACAAAATATAAGTCGTAACGTAAAGGAATTTTAACCAAGTCCAAACTTTCCTTGTGTAACCAGCGTGAAGAAACTTTTACCAAATATTAAGGCACATTTAATACTCCAACTTTCCTTGTGTACCAAAGTCCCAACTTTTACCAAGTCTCAAATGTAAAGGGAATCTAACTAAGTCCCAAGTCCGAATTTTTCCTGTGTAACACTCATGAAGAAAACTTTTATCAAATAATTAAGGCAAACATAATAACTCATTTAATACTCCAAAGAGTAAAAGGAATCTAACGAATTTAATGAGATAGTGTCATTTAATGAGAGTGAAAATTAGAAATTCTTTTTTTATTAAGTTTCCTTGCGTAAGAAACGTGAAGAAAATTTAACCAAATAATTAAGGCAAAGTTTAATAGCAAATAATTCAAGATTATTTACAAAAATTTACCAAAAAATGTTACAATACTTAAATTACTATATTGTCTAATGGGAACTTTATGTTTTAAAGGGTAAAAAAGGTGAACGATATTTCGCTAAGGGCCTTCGTATTTTTAATATAATATAGATAGATAGATATAGATATAGATATAGATATAGATTTATATAATCATTTTATACATATTATTGAGATGGGGTACACGCGCAAAGCGCGTATCCTAAGACTATTACTTAATATACTGAAAGAGAAGTCGAAAAGAAAACATAAAAAAGGAAGATAAAAACAAACAAAAGAACTTTCTATGTTCTAAGCACCTTGGAGTATTTTTATTTTTATGATAAAGGCATATTGGTTGGTATGAGTGATCAATTGAGAGAGCTCTTTTCTTTTCTTTTCTTTTCTTTTTTAATAAAAAAACTTTTTCCAATCTGATAATTTTTTCCACTGCAATATTTAAATAAAGAGTTTAATAAGTTTTAAGCAATACTGATAGATCGAAATTATACTATTTACCGAATCAGGTTACTTGTAATTACAAGGTAAATTTTTACATATTACTAATTGATAATTTAGTAAAAATAATAAATACATATTATCACGATTATAATTGCATTTAGCATGTAAAAGATATTAAATTTGTAATTTATATGACTCAAATCCAAAAGAAAATCACTTACATAACACTAGGGCGCCCACAAAATGATCTATTTTGAAAGTGTTCCCAAGGATGAAATGTCTTTTAATATTTGTACAATGTTCTAAGCTTTGAGTCAAACTCTTATAGCTTCTTTTTTCCTAAAACGTTTCCATGCTATTAAAAGTATTTCTACGATATCGGATATAATTCGTGGATTGGTAAATGATAATTACCGCCACATCAAACTAACCCTTGTCTAGATAAGCCCCCGAAGTTCTCTCAATCAACATCTTTCTTTAGCAAACACTGCTATGGAGAATCAAAACACCATAGCAAACTCTTCCACCAGATATTCACCAAACTGGTGTCAATTCCCCAGCAGTCCACCAAACAAGTGTTAATTCTCCAGCAGTCCAAACCACCTTCAAGGAAAAATTGCTGGCAAGCGAGCAAATAATCGATATTGACATGGAACATCAAGATAATGAAGATAAGCAAGGAGTTTGTGATACAATACCCAGTGACCAAAACCTCAATAGCTTATCCAGTGCAATAAAGGCTATACAATTATCTATCTCGAAAAAAGAAAGACTATACTCCACATGGAAATATTCACTAATCATAAAGCTCTTTGGAAAAAGAATTATGCATCACTATTTAAAATCAAAGATACAACAATTATGGAACCCCACAGAGCAATTTCCGCTAATCGATCTGGGCTCTGACTATTACATAGTGAAATTCACAAAGGAGGAAAACATGAATAATGTCCTTAAGAACGGGCCTTGGTTTATTAACGGACACTTCCTCTTTGTGAAGAAATGGGAACCCAACTTTGTGACTGCAAAAGCAAAACAAACGTATGCAGCAGTCTGGGTTCCACTGCTCCAATTACCAATGGAATACTATGATGAAAATTTACTCAAACGTATAGGGAACTCACTAGGCACACTACTAAAGATCGATGCATGCACCAGCTCCATACTGAGAGGAAGATACGCTCGTCTATGCATCCAAGTTCCACTCGAAGAACCAGTGACCACGTGCATTCAAATAGACTCTCACCTTCAACAAATTATTTATGAAAGGGAGGGTTTCCTTTGTAAGCTATGCGGCATATTAGGCCATACAAACGTCCACTACCCTCACCACCAACACAGTACACAACCAGTGCCAGAATCACCACCAGGCAAGGAGGCAGCAGATCAAGCGACAAACAAAGACCTCAACAATCCACATCAAAGCCACCAAACACTGAACAACAACACCTATGAATGGCACACAGTCTCATTCGCCAGGAGAAGGAATAAAAACAGGCCATCACAGGAGGTAAGAAAAAACAACAACGAAAAGAAGTCTCCAAACTCTCCAGGTATGGCTGTTAACCTTTATCCAAGAGAACAAGGTACGTCTTCTAACCCTCCGGCTATGGGCTATAAGCCTAAACCCAATAGGACTCAATTCAATTACCGGTATCTAAAATATTATGATGAAAAACCCCACACGCCTCTAACATTAATTACAGATACTATCATGGAACCTCCCCCTAATACTTCTCCTACTAATGGCCGAAAAATGAAATTACCCAATGAGAAACGTTTAATCATATCCAATCAAATTGCAACCCTTCCTTTACCCAATATGGGTTCTGAGGAGTTTGTGAAAACCACCACTCCTCACGCCGCCTCTAACCCTACCATACACGCTTCACCCCTTTCGAGACAAACAAGAGAAAATATTCCCAGCACTCAGCCACATGGGACAAACGTGTCCCTATCAAGAAATAAGACTGCCACTACTCAAATATATAAAAATACGCTGCCAAGTAATCTCCAACGTATATCCTCAGGAAAAATTGAACATTACCCCCCCCCCCCCCAATACCTCCACCTCTCCTTGCCCATCATACTTGGCAAATTACTTAAGCCAAGTAGACATGCAAATGGATTTTCTAAATCTGGATACCACCACCAACACGCCAAGCTCCCCCAATACCAGCCCTAATATATCTTCAAACCAAGATTTGCAATCATTGTCTCCCCCAAACCCCCTTCACACATCTTCCGATATTAACCTATCCTTTCTCCCTCACAATGCAACGCCACACTCAACTCATGCACACAACAACTCCTCATCTCCCTCACTCACGTTTTCACAGAATCACAACCACCCCAATGAACAACCTCCCACCCCAACTAGCGCACCACCAGTTGGTGTATGCAACACAAGCACTCCCTCCACTTCACCAACCTCAATCCTGGATCGAACAAGGGATCCCAGGACAAGCTGGTTTCTTCACAATGGTGATAAATGGAGTGGAATTTCTAATTATCATCCAAAATCCCAACTTCCTAGCACAATAGATAACGGAGGGAATGTTGCTCGCCATGGACAACTACATGAATCACATGTGCTTAGCAAATGTATTGGATCCACTAGCTCCAGCGATTGCCCCAGCCCTATACCTCAACATGCAACAACAATGGAACCTACCCCCACACTTCAACCCCCTTCTCAATATGAACCACATTTACGATCCCCCCTTCTTCCCTCCTCAGGAGATGATGAATATCAACCCTCTGTTCTTCCCTTGCAGCCCCAGCAATTTCAATACCATGTCCAACCACAACATGCCCCCATGCACATGAATGCACAACCTTCTCCACCACCACAAGAACCAGAAGAGATCCACATAGTGGAGGAGATGCCTCCCCCCGTGGGCTCGTTCACAGAAATCTCAAGGCTCAGAGACACAAGCCTTATGATATTCTCAGAGAGAGAGAGGAAAAAAAGTACATCCTCAACTGCCCAGTTGCACTGACAAAGTGCTCATTTGATCTACATCTAGCGATGAACAGAGCTTTGTCCAAGTATACAGTGGTAATGAGCCCAATCCTAAGGGGGAGCCAATTTCCTATGAAGAAGAGTCGGAAGACTCTTCACCCCCTCTCCCCATCTTCCCCTCATGAATCGACCAACTAGTTTTATAGTTTGGAATACCAGGGGGACCCATAGTGATGCCTTCAAACGTAATTTTAGAGAGCTTCTTACCACTCACAAGCCATGCATGGTGGCCTTGCTTGAAACTAGGATGGAAAGCCATGTGGAGCTCAAAGATGAATTCCACTTTGATGATTTCCTTGAAGTACCTGCCCAAGGTAGGGCAGGGGGGATTGTGTTTATGTGGCTCACAAATATGATCACCGTCACCCACATTAGGCAAACGGACCAAGAACTTCATGCTATAATCCAGGTATGGCCCAACCCCATTTCATGGCTGTATAGTATCATCTATGCAAGTACTAATCTTAGCAAACGCAGACTCCTATGGGATAGTTTAGAAAATGTTGCTGACACTTATAGGGGTCCTTGGTTATTAACAGGAGATTTTAATGAAGTTATTAATCAAGACGAAAAATGGGGGGGGGGGGTCGACTAATTAATCGAAGCAGATCTCATAGCTTTTGGTCTTGCTTAAATAATTGTAATCTAATAGATTTAGGATTCAAAGAGAGCCGCTATACTTGGTCCAATCATCGTAGAAGACGCAAGGGCTTAATCCTTAAACACCTTGATAGATGTCACGCTAATGAAATATGGCTTCAACAATACCCTAATGCCACGGTCACTCATCTCCCTAAGGTGCATTCGGACCATAACCCTCTCCTAATTAATACTAGTACTACGATCTTTAGACCTACAAAGAAGCCTTTTAAGTTACAAAGCTTTTGGTGCTCTCATCCAGATTTCCATAATATTGTTCAACAAAGTTGGCTTCAAAACGACCTTCCACAAGCCACTGCCACTTTCTAAAATAATATAACTACTTGGAGTAATGCAACCTTTGGCAATATCTTCAGTATAAAAAGAAAATTTTTAGCTAGATTAGAAGGCATTCAAAATTCCCATTCTTATCCTACTAGCAATTTCCTCCAATATCTAGAAGCAGAACTCATTCGTGAATTTAATAATATTTTGCAACTAGAGGAAGACTACTGGAAAATTAGGTCACATGTTAATTGGCTCAACGAAGGCGACGCAAACACCAAATTCTTCCACCTATTCGTTATTAATAGAAGAAGAAAAAATAGAATCTCCTTCTTCAAAGATGAAGAAGGCAATTGGATTACAGATCATAACCTATTGACCCAACACACACTCCATTACTTTCAATCCATCTTCGCCATGGAACATACCAATACCAACTGGAGCGATATCCTTAAAAGCCCCACTAGCTACCACCAAATAGATCTATCACCCCTTGATAACCCCTCCTCAACCAAGAGGTTATTCAAGCATTATTCTCCTTCAAACCTTTTAAAGCACCGGGCCCCGATGGCCTCCACCCCTTCTTCTATCAAAAACACTGGCGCATAGTAGGAAAGTCTGTACTGGCATATTGGCACCAAATTTTTAGATCACAAAAGGTTCCTGAAGCTTTCAATGAAACTTTATTATGACTTATCCCGAAATTTAAGAATGCTAACAATTTAAAGAATTTTCGACCAATAGGGCTGTGTAACACAATCTAAAAAGTTATTACGAAAGTCATCGTCAACCTCATTAAACCGTTCCTGCCTGAACTCATTGGACCCTACCAATGCTCCTTCCTCAAAGGAAGAAGAGCAAGTGATAATGCTATACTCGTTCAGGAAATCCTTAGACATGTTAAGCGCTCAAAAAGGTAGTAAGGGCAAACTGATGCTAAAAATCGACCTTGAAAAGGCATTTGACCGCATAGAATGGTCATTTGTATACCGTACTCTTCGCTTCTTCAAATTTCCCCCAAAGATCACCTCCCTCATTATGAATTGTATTACTAGCAGTAACATTGCTATTTTAGTTAACGCTACGAAAACTAACTACTTTTCCCCATCAAGAGGCATCCAGCAAGGTGACTCTTTGTCCCCTTACATTTTTATCATGTGTATGGAACTGCTCTCTACATATATTAACCACCAAGTAGACCTTCAACGCTGGGACCCTATCACTCTTAGTAATAAAGGACCTCAACTATCCCACTTATTCTACACAGACGACTTAACCTTCATGGCCAATGCCAGTCATAAGTCATACATTCGATCCACAATAGCCTACAATACTTCTGTTACTTTTCGGGACAAAAAATCAATCCCACCAAATCCAAAGCTGTCTATTCCCCCCAATGCCATGAGGAGACTAAACAACTTGTCTTTCAACTCCTCAATATCAAAGCTACTGATAATTTTGGCAAATACTTGGACTTCCCCATACTCAATACAAAACTAAAGGCCTCCGATTTCCAATACATCATTGATAACATGAAAAATAGGTTATATAGTTGGCAAACTAATTCCTAACACCAGCAGGAAGAGTCACCCTTGCAAAATCCACCTTAAATACAATCCCAGCATATGCCATGCAATATTTCCTCCTTCCAAAATTCATCTGTCACAATATTTATAAAATTCAACGAGACTTCATTTGGGGGACCCTTCCTCAAAAAAAGAGAATTCATTATATTAGCTGGGATGTGGTAACGCTCCCAAAAAATCAAGGAGGACTGGGCCTTCGTAAAGCCCATGACAAAAATATGGCCCTTCTGACGAGTCTCTCGTGGCGTCTGTTTTTGAACCCTAAATCTCTTTGGGCGCAAACATTGATTAATAAATACACCCCTATACGAAACTCTACCTCTCATTCCTTCATCTGGACAAATGTTCTAAAAGGGTGAACGTATTGCATTAAGGGTATAGCTTGGTCACCTGGGGCAAATTCCTCAATCGATATATGGAACTCAAGGTGGATCCCCCAATCCCCTCCACTTAGAGAAATTGTTCATGGCCCCCTAACCCAAAATGAACAAGGCATGACACTCATGTTCACCTATGGAAAGATAATGAGTGGGACTGAGCGAAGTTATCTTTCCAAATCCCCTGCGAGACTACCCTAAAAGCCTTAGCCACATCTATCCCGGCCTCTGACAGTGTTAAGGACACGCCCTACTGGGCACTCAACGCCAATGGCATGTTCACAGTCAAATCTATTTACTCCCTCATTCACACAAACCCCCCATACACTACAACTTCAACTGGATATGGTCATTACACACGTTGGAAAAAATAAAAATTTTCCTTTGGCTATGCTCTCGTAATAGGTTACCTACAAGAATGTACCTTCACCACATAGGCCTAAATGTAGAACCTACTTGCACCATTTGCAACACCACACAAGAAAATAAACACCATATATTCTTCGAATGCCCGATAGCAATGAAATTTTTGTTAGACATGCGCTTGAACGTTTAACAACTACCATACCATGATCTCCACTGGCTTCAACTCTTAAAAGATTTAAATATCTCGCTCCACACTCATCATCTTGAATGACTTGACTTTCTACCATTTGCGCTATGACATATTTGGGTTAATCGAAATCATAATTCCTTTGAAAACAAGCGTCAACTACTCCCCATCAGCACCCCTATTAAGAGGGCTCTAGAATTCATACACATAATTGCTCCCAAGGAAAAGAATAGAGAAACAAGGCATATTCATGTAAAATGGACACGCCCCATTTCTGGCATTTATAAACTAAATACAGATGGGGCCTACAACATTAACACAAATAGCGGTGGAATTGGTGGAGTATCAGAAACTCAAATGAAGACTGGGTGATTGGCTACTGGAAATATTCATATGCTATAAATCACACCCACATGGAAATATTACCACTACAACAAGGACTGCAACTAGCCATATCACATGCTTTAAGTCCAATTGAAATTGAAATCGACTCAATGGAAGTCCTGCAACTAATAGAACATTGCACTCCTATCTATCAAACACTAATTGATTCTTGCAGGTGCCTATTGAGGAAGTTGGGAAATCCAGTGGTCCGACATAGCTTTCGCGAGGCAAATTCAGTAGATCCCTTTTTGCCCAAGGAAGGATCCAAGGAAGCAAGGTGCAACAACCTCTTAGTATTTTGGCAACCACCTACAACTATATGCAATAGCCTGCAAGCTGATAAAGAAGCAGTACCTAAAGAAAAAATAGCATCAGTTTCTGTATGTAGTAACTTGGCAAAGCTTGGAAACCAAAATGTACTTCATATAGGAGACACTACTACCACCAGTACTTCTACCTTTGTAATGATGGCTCATAATAGAGCTCCTGTAACAGTTTAGTATTATCTATAAAATCATCCTATTGACCAAAAAAAAGTATTTCTACATCTTATAATTTATATGTAATTTTATTTTTACCACCAAAGGATGTGGTGCAGTGGATGAAACTACACTTTCCTTAACTAGAAGTCTCAAGTTCGAGCCGTGGGTATTGGAAAATATCTTGGTAGGAAGCGGTTCCCCTCGAATGGGGCCCTACGCGGCACGTGTCCGGATATAGTCGGGTTCCAACTCGGGTACCAGGCACCGGCGGGAAACCAAAAAAAAATATAATTTTGTGTTTGAATCAACTTTAATTCGATACTTTATTTGCATACCCAATAATTTTGCAGATTGATAATAGGTGAATTGGACTATAATTAGGCCCTAAAGAACCACCTTCTTGTATAGTTTTTATGGTAAAAAGTGATAACAAAATGCTCTGATTAGTGCTTTTCATGCTTTGCAGGCTATATACAATAAAAGAAGTCTATGGAGTACTTTTGGGATCAATTACGGAGAAAAAGAGGCCAATCTTACAATATACGCTAAGTGCACCACGCGAAGGCAGCAAAACCAGAACTGGAGATGGACTGTTGCGGTCCTGGTGTAACCACGGTCGGACCGTGGAAGAAGGCTGTTGCGGATTCTAAGAGGCTAGTTGGCTGCGGTCCTGGCGTAACCGCGGTAGGACCGCGATATGAAACGGAAAATTGAGGGACTGAAGTGCAAAACACGGGATTTTTAGCCCAAAACCCTATATTAAACAATAGAACTCGCCTAAGGGAGGCATGGAATGTTTTTAGAGTACTTTGGAAAGAAAAACAAGTGTGAGAGATCACCCAAAACATCATATTTTCTTCTTCTCTTTATTTTTCTTGCAATTTTGATCATGAATATTTTCATAGTTTATTTACCCATTGTCATGAGTAGCTAAATCCTTTGTCTAGGGTTTTGATGGAACCTATTGAAGGATGAACTTCTTGATTATGTTAATATAGTTTGCCAGTTTAATCTCTATTTGTTCAACTACGTGTTTGTTGTAGTTAATTGACAGGATCCTCAATTAGCTGTGCCTAATTAGTGTGCATAACTCGGGAGAGAGTGCATGTTTAGGTGATTGTTGAACAATACCACTCCCAAAATATAAGAGAGATCTATAACTGCGGGTTTAAAGGTGAGATTAGGGATAACGAAGTCTTGGGTGCAATCTAAAGTGAATTGTAATAAACAAAGCCAACTAGCGTATCTCGAGAGAGTGCGTCTAGTAAATTATCGTGATTACTCGGGAGAGATTCACGATAAAAAGAGTGTTCATGATTGATAGAGATGTGTTGGTAAATCTATATGAAAGGATTCCATCAATAAGGGAAATCACTACCTTAAAACCTTCTCATTATTGTTCACAACTTAAGCATATTTAGTTTACAACTGTTTATTGACATTCAATCTTAGTTATTAAATATACTATCAACTGTTATTCACAACGTTTGGGGAAGCTGATTCTAAAGAATTTAGTAAGTCCAACGAAAGTAATTGATAGGTTAATTCTGTGGATTCGACTCTGGGCATAAATACTCAGGTTATATTTGCAATGTCCGCATTGTCCTTTTATAAGGCATAGTTGGGCGTGATCAAATTTTGGAGCCATTGCGGGGGAATTAATAGTGTTATCAATTACAATTGAAAGAAGTACAAAAATTCTTATTGTAGTCATTTTTTCTCTACACCCAATTTTTACATTGAAATTTTAACGTTTGTTGACTTGGTTGCACAGGTGCATGCCTAGAAACTCATCGAGATCTGGTGAAGTATTTGAAGCATTATCAGATCCCAAGAAAGTTTTTAAGGCCTTGAATCGGGCTAATCGAAAAAACAAACAACAACCAACAACTGCACAATTCGAAACAGTCATGGGGGATCACGACGAAAACCCAGCGGTACCAATAGTGCCAGAGGCTGCTCTCTATGACTGGGCACAACCCACAGCTGAAAATATATCCACAGCCATTGTAGTTCCGTAGATACAGGCTGAGTCATTCCAAATTACGAATAACATGCTGCACTTGTTGCAGAACAAGGGACTATTTTCGGGGTCGCAAGTCGAAGATCCTCAATAGCACTTAAAGAACTTCCTCTCTATCTGCAAAACCCAAAGGCATCCCAACGTAACTCCTGAAGCAATAAAGTTGTTATTGTTTCCATTCTCAGTGACAGGAGCTGCCCAGACTTGGCTAAACTCACTTCCCATAAATTATATAACAATTTGGGATGAGTTAGTCAGGCAATTCTATAACAAGTTCCACACACCCAATAAGACTGCTTAACAAATTGATGAAATTTTGAGTTTTAAACAGAGACCAATGGAGACACTGCATGAAACATGGGAGCGCTTTAAAGGGATGTTGTATGCCCGCACCATGGTATTCCAGATCTGATGTTGGGGTAGCGGTTTTACATGGGATTGTCAGATAGCGTGAAGAATATTGTTGATGCTTCAGCTGGTGGAGCATTTTTGAGCAAAACATGGAGAGAAGGCCAGAGTCTGCTTGACAGGATGGCACAAAATTCAGGATGGACAACCAGGAATGCACCTATCACTCCAGTGGTTCACTCAGTGCCCTTAGATCCATCCAACTCTATGGCTGAAAATATGGCCACCTTATTGACACAGATGAGTATACTCACCAAAAAGGTGGAAGAGTCAGGGCAAAAGCAACAGGTACACATCGTAGATACTACCAATGGGGGCTTGTGCGCATCTTGCATTAGTCAGCCAATCGGTAACCAATGGAATGCAGAACATGATCATCACCACTACCCTAAAGACATAAATTATGTGTCTAATTATGGAGGCCAGAGACAGGGTGGTCAGAATTGGGGCCAACAAAATCCGCAATACAGGCCAGTTCATCCACAATTCAACAATAGAAACATGGGAGGTATGAGACCCCCTAACAATATGGCACCTTACCCAAGGCCATAGGGATATAATAATCAGAATCAGCAGCAGGGGTATCACCCTCCTCGGCAGCAGCATGGTGGAAGGCAGGAAGATGGGTTTGCTAAACTTGAGGCAATGATGTAGCAGGTTATTGGGTCTAATGCAAAGATTAATGAGAGAGTGGATGCACATGATGCAGCAATCAAGAATATTGAAGTACAGGTGGGCCAAATTTCTATGTCTCTGAACAATCGTCCTCATAGGACACTACCTGCAGACACCCAGATAAATCCAAAAGATCAAGGCTCAAAGTAGCTGATGGCGGTAAGTCCACGTAATGGAAGAGATCTGGATGTAGAGCAAGAGAGGGCTCTAGAAACTAGACAAGCTGAGACACTTATACCAGTGCCCATTGAGCTGGATGAGTCAACAAAACTGACAGAGGTTCTAGTCCAGCCTGCCCAGGAAGAAAATAGCATTCAGAATGCGACCGAGAAAAAAGCTGAGATAGTCCAGGAACCAGTAGTTGATGTAGCAGCTGATAAGGATCAATCCCAGTTGATTGGGAAGAAGAGACCTCCTGCACCTTTCCCTCAGAGGCTGGCTAAGTACCAAAAGGAGGAACAATACAAGAAGTTCTTCGAAATGCTGAAACAAATCCAGGTAAACATACCATTGATTGAAGCTTTGAAGGAGATGCTTGGGTATGCGAAAATGATGAAGGACTTGATGTCCCGAAAGTTTGATTTCCAAGACTTGGCCATAGTTACTCTTACTCAGACATGTAGTGCAGTGGTGACTAGACCAATTGCAGAAAAGCTGTTTGACCTAGGGAGCTTTACAATTCCATGCACTATTGGTAATTTTGCTTTTGCTAAAGCACTGTGTGATCTAAGGGTCAGCATCAATCTTATGCCCCTGGCGATTTAAAAGAGGCTGGGCATTGGAAGAGCCAGACCCACCTCTATGTTGTTGTTGCAGCTGGCTGACAGGACAGTGAAACGACCCTCTGGTATACTGGATGATGTGCTAATTCAGGTAGGGAAATTTGTGTTCCCTGTAGATTTTGTGATCTTAGACTGCAGAGTGGATGAAGAGATTCCCATAATTTTAGGAACAACATTCTTGTCCACAGGAAGAGCTCTCATTGATTGTGAAACCGGGGAGCTCAAGATGAGATTGAACGATGAGGAGATAACATTCAATGTACAGAAATCTATGAGGCGACCAAGTGAGTTCGCCAATTGTTCTCTTATTGATGTCGTGGATGTAATCGTAGAGACTGATGATGAGGTGCTAACCATTGAGGACCCCCTTGCTACATGTTTAATGAATTTGGATGAGGTGAATGGTAAGGAACTGGCGGAATGGGTGTTGGCATTAGAGGGTAGAGGGTTCTGGGATAGAACTCTAGAATTTGAGCCCTTGCACTTGGAAAATCGAGAGACTCCTCCAGCCAAGCCATCTATCGAAGAACCACCAAAGTTGGAGTTAAATCCATTGGCCAACCATCTCAGGTATGAATTCCTTGGACCTAACTCCACATTACCTATTATTATCTCATCTAGTTTGTTAGATGTGCAGGCGCAACAACTCTTGCAGGAACTTAAGGAGTCCAAGACCGCCATTGGGTGGACCATGGCAGACATAAAGGGGATCAGCCCCGCCTACTGTATGCACAAAATTCTACTGGAAGAGGGACACAAACATTTCAGGGAACACCAAAGAAGGCTGAACCCTAACATGAAGGAAGTGGTGAAGAAGGAAGTAATAAAGTGGTTAGACGCGGGAATTATCTTCCCAATCTCTGACAGCAGTTGGGTTAGCCCAGTTCAATGTGTACCTAAAAAGGGTGGCATGACGGAAGTTAAGAATGAAAACAATGAATTGATCTCTACAAGAACAGTCACGAGCTGGAAAATTTGCATGGATTATAGAAAGCTAAATCTAGCCATTCGGAAAGACCACTTCCCACTTCCCTTCATTGATCAGATGTTAGACAGACTGGCAGGGAGGTCACACTTCTATATTTTGGACGGGTACTCAAGATACAACCAGATCTCCATTGCACCGGAGGACAGAGAGAAGACCTCTTTCACTTGCCCTTATGGCATTTATGCCTTTCGGAGGATGCCCTTTGGCCTATGCAACGCACCTGCCACATTTCAATGGTGCATGATGGCCATATTCACTACATGGTAGAGGACATAATGGAGGTGTTCATGGATGACTTCTCAGTGGTGGGGAATTCATTTGATGAGTGCCTGATAAATCTGACGCGTGTGCTGAAATGGTGTATCAAGACTAACTTGGTTCTGAACTGGGAGAAGTGCCACTTCATGGTACAAGAAGGCATAGTCTTGGGGCACCGGGTGTCAAGCAAAGGAATTGAGGTGGATCGTGCTAAAGTGGATGTAATAGCAAAGCTACCTCCTCCAACTTCAGTAAAAGCAATCAGAAGCTTCCTTGGGCATGCCGGTTTCTACCGGAGATTCATAAAAGACTTCTCAAAAATTACCAACCCTCTCTGTAAGTTGTTAGAAAGAGATCACCGTTTCTTGTTTTCTGATGATTGCAGGGTAGCATTCGAGGAGCTGAAAAAGAGACTGGTCACAACACATATCATTGTTGCCCCCAACTAGGAGCAACCATTCGAACTTATGTGTGATGCCAGTGACTACGCAGTGGGGGCAGTGCTGGGACAGCGGAAGGACAAGTTGATGCATCCAATCTACTATGCTAGTAGAACGCTGAGTGGAGCCCAGCTGAACTATACTGTGACTGAGAAGGAGATGTTGGCTGTGGTGTTTGCTTTCGACAAGTTCAGATCATATCTGATTGGTTCTAAAGTAATTGTATACACTGATCATGCAACTCTCAGGTACTTGATTGAGAATAAGGAGTCTAAGCCGCGCCTGATTTGTTGGGTGTTGCTGCTGCAAGAATTCGACCTTGAAATTCGTGACCGTAATGGCACAAAGAACCAAGTCGCTGATCATCTATCACGACTTGAGGGAGCTGAAAGTGCAGTTGAGGTTGAAGATATTCTGGAAACCTTTCCAGACGAGCAGCTGCTCGCTACTAATCTTGAGGAAGCGCCATGGTATGCAGACTTTGCAAATTACCTGGCCTGCGGTATAGTTCCCTATGACCTTTCATCTGTACAAAAGAAAAAATTTTATCATGACTGCCACATGTATTATTGGGATGAGCCTTACCTGTTTAGAATTTGTGTTAACAATATGATCCGGAGGTGTGTCCCCGAGATAAAACAATCTTCTGTTTTGCAGGCTTGTCATGCATCGGCTTATGTAGGACATTTTGGAGGGGTCAGGACAGCTGCAAAAGTGCTTGAGGCCGGATTCTTTTGGCCAACAGTGTTTAAAGATGCTCACCAATGGGTGAAGGGCTGCAATGAATGTCAGCGGACCGGGAACATTTTCCGTCGCCATGAGATGCCCATGAACCCAACTCAAGAGGTGGAAGTGTTTGATGTCTGGGGGATTGACTTCATGGGTTCCTTCGTCAGCTCCTATGGCAATAAGTACATACTTGTTGCTGTGAATTACGTGTCCAAATGGGTAGAAGCTAGAACATTGCCCACTAATGATGCAAGAGTGGTGGTGGGGTTTTTGAAGAAGAACATATTCACCAGATTTGGGACACCAAGAGCGATTATCAGTGACGGAGGCACTCACTTCTGTAATAGAGCTTTCAAGAAGTTGCTTGCAAAGTATGATGTACGCCATAAGGTGGCTACCCCTTATCACCCGCAAACTAGTGGGCAGGTTGAAGTGTCCAACAGAGAGATAAAGAGTGTGCTAACCAAGACTGTGAACGCCACAAGAACTGATTGGGCGAAAAAGTTAGATGATGCACTCTGGGCCTATAGAACTGCTTTTAAAACACCGATTGGTATGTCACCATATAAGTTGGTGTTCGGGAAGGCCTACCATTTGCCAGTGGAACTTGAACATAGAGCGTGGTGGGCACTGAAACAGCTAAATCTAGACATCGAGGCTGCGGGCACAACGAGAATCATAGAATTGCATGCACTCGACGAGTTCAGACATATTGCTTTTGAGAGCACAAGCTTGTACAAGGAAAGAATGAAGAGGTTGCACGACAAGAACATTGTGGAGCGAAATTTCAATCCTGGAGATATGGTGTTGCTTTATAACTCACGATTAAGGCTATTTCCGGGTAAACTCAGGTCACGATGGTCTGGACCATTTAGAGTGGTTGAAGTTTTCCCTTCATGTGTTGTCGAGATTGCCACAAAGAAAGAATCTCGTACATTTAGAGTCAATGGGCAGAGATTGAAACTATATGTGGGCATGTGCGAACCAAAGGAAGTGTCTGAGCTACACCTGACTGAACCACAGAGGTCGAGCGAGCCTTAAATGCGCTCATCTGCATCGTGCCGCGACGTTAAATCAGGCGCTTCATGGGAGGCAATCCACGAATGTGTTGTAAGTGTAATGCATAAAAAAAAGTAACAAGAACATGCCCAGACCGCGGTCCCAGCGTAACCGCAGTTGGATCGCGGTCAAGGACCTCTTCTGAAAGAAGTCTACCGCGGTCCCCGCGTAACCGCGGTAGGACCGCGGTCAAATACCCCCTCTGAAAGAGGTCTACCGCGGTCCCAGCGTAACCGCGGCAGACCAGCGCGGGCCAGATAAGTGCATATTTTGTTTCCCCCCCCCCTTTTAATAAACCTAACCCCCCACTATTCCCCCAAACCCTTCTTTTCTTCAAACCACCCGCAACCCCCATCCCCTTCTCTCTTCTCTTCTCTCTTTCACACCATCTCCTATCCCTCAAACCTCCATTGTTGCCCCTCCTTTCTTCTCCATCTCTCTCTCTCTTCAACCTATCCCTTCCATTCATCCTCAAGGTAAGCTTCTCTATTCTTTTCTCTTTCTTTTCCATAACTTAGTATAATGAGTAGTCTAAATTAGTTTCAATTAAACCCTAGGTAGTGTTTTAGTGTAAATTTTTTTAATTTTTTTTCTTTCTTTTCTTTCCTTTTCTCCATTATTTGTTTCTTTTGGACATGATTGATGCTTAAATGATTGGGTTTTTATTGTGCTTAACTTGGGGGCGATTTTTAGAATGTTTGGAGGCCTAAACAAATTTTTTAGGGTGAAGCTTGGTGGAGGGGCCTAAATGGCCGAAAATTGGGGTGTGTTGTAAAATTTTGGAGCACTTTGTGCCCTTCTTAGTTTGTGGTGGTGGTAGCATTTGACATGATTCCCTTGTGGGAGATTGTGTGGGGTATTATATGGTGAAATTGTAGAATTAATAGTGGTGTGAGGGCAATAGTGGAGGTTGTCAACTCTGGGCACCTTACTAATTGGGCATACTGGTATTGATAGACAAAAGGAAACTGTTTGGTGCCATCAGGTGGCGAAGTCTGAGTACCCATCCGATTGGCACATGTTAGGATGCATAAGATTGTTACCCTGAATTGTCTGCAGGTAATATGGCTCGCAAAAGGCGAAAGAGCTCGGCAAGTACTTCCCAAATGCCAATATATGATGCCACCAGGTTCCAGTCACAGGAGGCAGAGGACGCGTTTCATGCTAAGGCCACCAAAAGCTTTGTCCCTGAGATTCCTGTTGATAGGGATGCCCTCCGTATGGAAAAAGCATACATGTATGAGGAAATCAGACGGAGGGAGATGGAGTTCTTGTTTGATGAACCTGAGACGGCAAACCCAATAATGGTCCGGGAGTTCTACGCGAACTGCCCGGAACATTTGTGCCGGTCTGCGATTGTGCGGGGCAGGGTGGTAGATGCCTCAATTCTGAAGATTCGCCAGGTCTTGCAGCTGCCCCAGTTCACTGGTGACATTGATCATTACCACGACACCCAAGGGGTCACTTGGGACACTATGATTGAGACAATCTGCGCAGGGGGTCGACCAATCTGGCTACAAGAAAACATTACCCTTCACTCCAAGTCGTTCACACATGAGGCTAAGTGCTGGTTCACCATTATTTGCAGCCGGTTATTGCCCACGGGAAATACGACAGATGTGAACCACCTACGGGCTCTATTGGTGTGGTGCTTCGTCACCAAGAAAGACTTTGATGTGGCGAGAATTATTGGAGATGAAATGATCCTTCGGTCACCTCTACTATCTAGGGGGTTTTACTTCCCCTCACTTGTGACAAGGTTGTGTCTGCTGGATGGTGTCCCCACCAATCCTACAGATGGATCTTTGCCTGCAAAAGCGGCATTCAGAGCTTCAAAGATCATAGTGGGCAGAAATGCACCCACAACCATTGAGCTTGATGATGAGGATGACGCCCCAGCACCCATGGCACCATCCAGGAGATCCTATGATGGAGCTGGATCCTCTCGGTGACCCCATACTGGGGCAGGGTTCTCTAGATCACAGTCCAGCCAACCCATGTTGCATTCTTTGGAGGAAGAGGTGGCAGATCTTCGCTCCTCGATGGATGGCATGCATGTGTGTATGGATGCCATGTCTCAGTGGCAGGCCAGGTCTGAGATCCGGATGATAGCTTGGTTCCATGCTTTGGGGAGGGCTTGTCATGTGGATCCCAGCACCGTCTCCGACTCTGAGTGATGCTCAGGGAAGTCTTCTTACCCTTCTGCACTTTATTTGTGTTATGACATGGGGACATGCCATATTCTTTTTATGTGGGGTGGGAGACTTGCTTTAGTGGTGTATTCTTAGTGTACATATACATTGATTGTAAAATAAATAAATGTAGGAGACTCTTCCCGAGGACGGACCACTTGGAAAGTACTCTTGAGGGAAGTAGTCCATTTAGATTTTTTTTATTTTATTTTTCTTTTTAGGTAGTGTAGTAATTCCTCCTTGGTTTTTCTTTTGACCACGGTTCTTTTCCAAGGGCTTTTCATGAACCGGGTTAGGTAAATTTTTCTTTAATATTTTTAGGACCCTTAGGACTCTATTGGACCAAGATGGGTGAAGACAAGAATGCAACCCGTAATGTACACACCTGCAAATAACTAAAACGAACTTGAGGGTGCGACGTCTAGGCTCGTTTGTAGACTCGTAATTTTATACCTTAATTCTGCACACCTTGTCTTTCTTGAACGCTCACGTGAGTGTGTTGACAAACTAATTCGGAATGAGTTACATGACAAGTGTGTGTGAGATAATACTTGTATTCTGTGCTTGCATGCGATACCTAGAACTTGCTCTGTGTGTTTGCAAAGCGAAATAGAAGTTGTTTGGCCTTAGAGATGATTGAGGTAGTTCTTTGTGTAGCCTGTATAATTATGAATCCACCTGTACATATTGCCATAGTTAACCCCTTAGAGCCTGAAGCCTGTTCTTTGATAACCTTACAATAACCTACATCCTGTGTTTGAATAGTTTGACTGTTTGAACCTGTACCTCCTAGAATCACTTGAATCGTTAAAGAGCATATAAAAGTCAAAGTGTGGGGTGGTAATGGAGTGGGAAAAGGAAAATCAGGAAAATACTTGAATGGTGCAATGGCTGTTAAAAATAAAAAAAATAAAAAGAGAAAAAAAAAGAGGTCAGTTGCACCTAAAGAAAAGTGGGGGGGGGGGGCTTTACCCTAAAGCCGCCATCGACCGCCTCTAACGTATTCTGCATCTATGCTGAAGCATTACAGGCCTACTGGAAAGAAAAAGGAAGGAAATGCAGCAAGATATATTACAAAATCACAAGCTGTGAAATACCTTCAAGTCAGTTTATCACTGTTCAGGAAGCTATGCATCTTGAAAGGTATTTTCCCCCGTGAACCAAAGAAGAAGGTTAAGGGAAACCACCATACCTACTATCACACGAAAGATATTTTGTTCCTTAAACATGAGCCCTTACTCGAGAAGTTCAAAGAAATGCGAGCATACGAGAAAAAGATTAAAAAAGTAGTCTCAAAGAAAAACCGGGATCTTGCTGAACGCCTGTTAACTCGAAAACCCACTTATACCCTTGACATGCTTATTCGAGAGAGGTACCCTAAATTCATTGATGCACTTAGAGATTTGGATGACTGCCTTAGTATGGTGCACTTGTTTGCTGCATTGCCTGCTGTAGAAAGAGAGAAGATATCGGTAAACCGTGTCCATAACTGTCGAAGTTTGAGCCATGAATGGCAAGACTACATTTCGCGCACCCACAAACTATAGAAAACATTTATATCAGTGAAAGGAATATATTACCAGGCAGAAATAGATAGGCAAAAAATCACTTGGTTAACTCCACATGCATTGCAACAAGTACTTCCTGCTGACGTTGACTACAGCATTATGCTGACTTTCTTGGAATTTTACGAGACACTCCTAGCTTTTGTTAATTTCAAGCTTTACCATTCAATAAATGTGAAATATCCTCCCATTCTTGATTCTCGGCTTGAAGCTTTAGCTGCTGATCTTTATGCATTATCTAGGTTCTTCGATAGTAGAGCCTCTACGACAGAGACAAAAACTGCTAGTATCTTTGACTCTGATGTGAGTAAGGACCTGGGAGAGGGGACAAACTATGATGAATCTGAACTTAGACTGGCTCAACTTCAATAATAGCTCCCTTCCAATGAACCAGGTGCCTTAATGCACCTTGTTCAAAATGCTGCAGAAAGTGATGAAGATGATTCCGAAACAAGAAAATGCAAAGCATTTTTCAAGGATGTCAAGTTCTTCTTGAGTTGTGAGGTTCCGAGAGAGTCACTATTGTTTGTTATCCCTGCTTTTGGTGGTATAGTTTCTTGGGATAGAGAAGGGGCACCATTTAAAGAGACTGACCAGAGTATTACTTATCAGATTGTTGACCGTCCCACTCAGGGCCATAAATTCCTTTCCCGAGAATATGTCCAGCCACAGTGGATTTATGATTGTATTAATGCACGTATCCTTTTACCAGTTGATGAATATGTTGTGGGAAGGATTCCTCCACCACACTTGTCACCTTTTGTTGATAATTAGGCCGAAGGATATGTTCCTGAATATGCAGAGACCATCAAGCGTCTACAGGCAGCTGCAAGATAAGAAGTGCTTCCAATGCCAGGGGTGGGAAAAGAGTATTTGGACGACCCTCAAAATTTACTTGTGGAAGGCGTCATTGACCGTGCTGAAGCTATTGAAGCTGCCAAGAAAAAATGCAAGATGTCAATTCTTCAGAAGCAGTATCATGATGAACTAAAAAAAGAACTTGGAAGTACCCAAATTTCTACTGCTTCAGATGGGAACAAGGATAGTATTTCTGAGGACATTGATACTGGAGGAGATTCTATTCCAGATATAAGACAAATTTCCAAGGACGCAGACAACATGTTCGATGTTCTCATGCCTCGTAAAAAGAGGAAGCTACTAGATGCTATGAAGAGGGGCAAAGAGAAGAAACAAGCTAATGTTGACCGTTTGAAGCAGAGGAACAGAATGATTAAAGAAGGAAAAATATCAGAGAAATAAGGAAGCAGTTAATTATGCCTGTCATTTAAAGTTATTTTCATTGTGCTGTAGTCTTTCTTCTGCTTTTCTTTTGTACTGGTAATTCTATAATCTTGTATATTAGTTTATGTACTGCCAATCGGCTAAAAAAAAGTGGGGGTAGCCTATGAAACAAGTGTGGAAGAATGATTGGGTTGAACATGGAAATTAGAATAAAGGGAACAATTGTATTAAAAGTGTTTAGGGAGGTTAGTCACTATATCCAAATATATCCTACACGTCCCTTAGCCTACATTATAACCAAATAAAGACCTCTTGATCTTGGACTGAACAACTCGATTAGTAGAGTATTACACTAAGGGCAAGCTTATGGTGTATCTATGTGGCATGTGAATGTTCTTTGCTGAGAGTGAGTGGATTCGTTCTATCTATAGTTCCTTGTTGCTTGATTTTATGTGTGTGGAACTTCTCTCAGAAATGTGATGTGAGGGCATGTGACTCAGTAAGAAAAAGCAAGTTTTCACCTCTGTTTAGAGTAACTAGAGTAAGCACGAGTGTGGCATGGCATTAGAGTCTTCATCTGAGGTGTGGCTGTTGCACTGCTTAGATTGTTCTTTCATAATGGTGGGTGTGACATAAACTGGGTAATGCATCGAACGATTAGGCCTAGAAGTGTGGTTCAACTTGCTCGAGGACGAGCAAAGATTTAAGTGTGGGGTGTTGATAATAGGTGAATTGGACTATAATTAGGCCCTCAAGAACCACCTTCTTGTATAGTTTTTATGGTAAAAAGTGATAACAAAATGCTCTGATTAGTGTTTTTCATGCTTTGCAAGCTATATACAATCAAAGAAGTCTATGGAGTACTTTTGGGATCAATTACGGAGAAAAAGAGGCAATCTTACAATATCCGCTAAGTGCACCACACGAAGGCAGCAAAATCAAAACTGGAGATGGACTGTCGCGGTACCGGCGTAACCGTGGTCGGACCACGGCAAAAGGCTGTTGTGGATTTTGAAAGGCTAGTTGGCCGCGGTCCTGGCGTAACCGCGGTAGGACCGCGATATGAAGCGGAAAATTGAGGGACTGAAGTGCAAAATACGGGATTTTTAGCCCAAAACCCTATATTAAACAACAGAACTCGCCCAAGGGAGGCATGGAATGTTTTTAGAGTACTTTGGCAAGAAAAAACAAGTGTGAAAGATCACCCAAAACATCATATTTTCTTCTTCTCTTTATTTTTCTGGCAATTTTGATCATGAATATTTTCATAGTTTATTTACCCATTGTCATGAGTAGCTAAATCCTTTATCTAGAGTTTTGATGGAACTTATTGAAGGATGAACTTCTTGATTATGTTAATATAGTTTGCCAGTTTAATCTCTATTTGTTCAACTATGTATTTGTTGTAGTTAATTGACATGATCCTCAATTAGTTGTGCCTAATTAGTGTGCATAACTCGGGAGAGAGTGCATGTTTAGGTGATTGTTGAACAACACCACTCCCAAAGTATAAGAGGGCTCTATAACTGCCAGTTTAAAGGCGGGATTAGGGATAACGAAGTCTTGGGTGCAATCTAAAGTGAACTATAATAAACAAAGCCAACTAGCGTATCTCGGGAGAGTGCGTCTAATAAATTATCGTGATTACTCGGGAGAGATTCACGGTAAAAAGAGTGCTCATGATTGATAGTGATGTGTTGGTAAATCTATATAAAATATAAACAGAAGGGATTCCATCAATAGGGGAAATCACTACCTTAGAACCTTCTCATTATTGTTCACAACTTAAGCATATTTAGTTTACAACTGTTTATTTACTTTCAATCTTAGTTATTAAATATACCATCAACTGTTATTCACAACGTTTGGGGAAGTTGATTCTAAAGAATTTAGTAAGTCCAATGAAAGTAATTGATAGGTTAATTCTCTATGGATTCGATTCTGGGCATAAATACTCAGGTTATATTTGCAACGCCCGCATTGTTCTTTTATAAGGCATAGTTGGGCGTGATCACAGATCCAATGTGTTTAGTACAGATGTCGACTTAATTAATTACTTAAAAGCTTAATCGTTCATGAATATATGCTTTTCAAATTCAATGATGTGAATGCTATTAGAAAAAGACGTGGGAAGTGGTGGTAGTGGTCAATTCAAAAAGGAAAAGAAGAATAATGAGCATAGATTAAAAGAAAAAATTCTATTTTGTATCTCATACAACTGACACTAATTGTATCAGACAACTTTTTTGTTTCACAGTTTTGTAGATCCAGATTTCTGTGGATCCAAAAGTGTAAGATTGTGGTCCACAAATTTGTGAGACAAAAAGGAATAAAACTTCTCGACTAAAAGGGATTAGAAATGTTTGAAAATCTAGTGAATTCTATTTCCTCGAATTCACGTGAATATTTTCTTGTGTAACTAACAAAAGTTAATATTGCAAGTGAAACTGTAATACTATAACATAATGAAACAGTAATATTTTTGAAACAGAAAACAGAATCAAAAGTAAAGCTTAATCTCGAAATAATCAAATATAATATGAAAATAAATTTCGGAATGAAAATCGAGCCCACTAGATGCACAGTGTATCCTTAAGGAAATTATTTCCCTCAAATACCTGAAATATTGGAATATTATCCTCCCATGATAGAACGATTTAATCATCAGAGTATTGGTACCAAAAATGCTGGTAAACGACGGACCACTTAATGACTGTAAATCACACTGGAATTTACTTGTACAGAAGAAGAAGAAGAAGTTCAGAAAATTTTGTAAAGAAAGATTCTGGGATCAAGATATAATAGCCATTTTCTGGCACTGTTTCTAAATATTTGCAAGCTTTCAAAAACAACCATGGTTGTTGGAAGATGCGATAACGTTCAAAATATTTTGGAAAAATAATTTAAAATAATCGGGGAAAGAACCTGATATTTTATACTTCAATACCACACAAGAGGGGGGAAGGGGTGATTTGTGTGGTGTTCAATTTTTTGCTTAAACTGATTAAAGAAGAATCTGGTTCTTCTATGTGTTCCAACTACTACTGTTGTGGAATAACAAATACAAAAATTAAAGAACACAAAGATTTTACGTGAAAAACACCTGGCTCAAAAGGTGAAAAAACCACGACCTACTTTCCAGTAGGATTTTTCCAAACTCTCCACTAAAATCACTGAGCCAAAAACTGCATTTACAAAAACTCTTTTGTAAACCTAGGATTAACTCTAATCTCATTGTAGCACATAGGCTCAACTATTGCGACAACTTCAAGTTAACTCTAACTTGAAAACTCTGAGTACCAAATATAGTTGCTTCTAGATAAAGCAGAAAGGTACAATATGAAAACACCTACTACAATTGAACTAGAAATAAAAGACAGATACTTGGAACTGGTTCTTCTATCTGGTTCAAGTAGCTTCAGGTTTGCACGTTTGAATCACACATAAATTGCTTGCAAAATTGCCTTGCTATTTTGCTCTCAATTCACATTTAACTTCTGCTTATGTGTGTTACTTGTAAAGAGAACAATACTGATATTTATGGAGTTAGTAAATAAAGATTGACTAGAATTCTGATACTACTCTTCCTTGGTGGAAGAGTTCTAGTTGATCTCAACACCTAACTCTATCATTCTCTTAATCCGTGTTCTCTTTGAGTAAGGAGTCTTTTTCCTTATCCAATATGCAATCTTTTCGATTAGGATCAGGAGATATCACTTCTGGTAAGTTAGGTTTATCTCCTTTACGTACATCTCATATGCTTGAGTTGACCACATCTGTGCTTCACTAGGATGGACTTGGTCCATGTTTGAGTTCCTTTATCAATCTTCAAAACTCACCTTTACTTGGGCCAACAAATTCCCCCTTTTTGATGATGACAAACTCTATGCTTTTCACTCGCTTAGGCCTTATCAGAACTCAGCTCAAACATCAATGCAAAGTTAGAAAATTTCCACTTATCATCAAAGACCAGGTTCATTAGGTTATAAACATCACTTATTCAGAATATAAAGCACAATATCTTTTCCCCCTTTTGGCATCATCGAAAAGTTGCATAAACAAAGTGTTATCCCCAGAATTTTAAAAATTACTTATCGTCGCTGGGGAAACTGCAAGTGCATTCATGGATTAATCATCAGTAATAAAATATAAATATTCAAACTATCAAGGAAAAATAAACAGACATCAAGAGCAAAAACAACAAACTTCATTGATAAAGAATATGATTCTGCCACAATTCGCAAAAAGAAACAAAAACAGTTAAAACATGAGCAAAACAAGAAAAATCCCTAATTTGGGTCACTGAAAGGTCTAGACAAAGTTTAAGAAATGAAGGCTAATGAAATTAAGGTTTGGAAGAACTAGAGGGTTGGGTTTTGGCTTGGAGAAGGTGCAACATGTCTTGAAGAATGCCATCATTCTTCTCCTTTTATTTTGTGAGCTCAGTTCTGAGAGCGTCTCTCTCAAATTCAACCTCTGCCAATCGAGTCTTCAACCTAGCTATCTCAGCATCCTTTTCCCCCACTCTCCTGCAATAGAGCTCTAACCTTGCTATTGATAGGTGTCTTTTTAGATGAACCAGGTTCATTGGGAATGACATTGACCTCATAATCACAAGCAATCAGAGGGTTGATTCCAAAATGATCTTTGCTTGTGGACATCTCCCACTTCTTCAGTGGCACCTTACAACGAGCAAGAACAGTAGTGAGAATAAACCCATAAGGAGTGGCATGGGCCTTGAAGCCATTGATAACCCTATCAAGTAGCATGATCATAAATGCAGGCCAGTTGATCTGCCTTCCACTTTCAAAACACTCCATCAAAACCAAATCCATGTATCTAGCAATGTGTTTTCTTTCCTGCCCAGGCAGCAAACACTTTGTTAATTTGTGTGAGTTCACCAAACAGTAGAGTACCTAGTCCTCTACAAGATTCTGCTGAGAATGCTAGTAAAATAGTATGTAAATAAGGCAAAGGATTTTTAACTTCACTAACTTCCAATCTCCCCATTACAATCCACTTTACAATAACCCTATTGCAAAGACTTCAACTAACTTATGATGCTCTCATCACAATACACTCCATAACTATCCTAGTTACAAAGGCTTTGACTAACTTGTGATGTTTCCACCACAAGCCACATTGTCAACTACGGATACAAAGGTTTTTGCTTATGACTAAACCTAGCCACAAAATAAACTCAAGGAGTTTACGGATTTACAAAGGTTTCCTAATCAACGCTTCTAAGAAAGTAGGATAGGAGTTACAATGAAGAACACATAACAAAGACTCAACACAAGGTCCTAAGGACTTAAGATATCATCAATCTTGGATCAGGTCTTTGAGGTTGCAGCAACTTTGTTCTTGAGAGAGGTTCTTGAGAATATTTCCTTTTTTGATTTTGCAAGATGTTCAAGTGATCAGATCCCATGCACCAGGTTGTTATATTACAAAAGGAATTACCATGGTGATGTCAATTCACAATGGTGATGTCAAATCTTGATTAGTACATGTTTTTTCTCAATGGGAAGTGACTGTTGCACTGTCTGCTGCACTGTTGCGTGTACAGTTGAAGGCAGTCACTTTCTGCAGTTGATTTCCAACTGTAGTTAACTTGTACATTTGTCAGATAACCCTAAGGGACCAGGTCCCTGTTGTGTTCGTCTTTGTACAGTAGCGGACAGTCACTTTCTGCAGTTGTGTTCCAACTGTATAGTTTATTTGTACTTCTGTCAAGGGAGCACCAAGGGATCAGTTTCCTAATCTGGTTCTTGTGCACACTGCCCAGATTGTCTTGAGTTGAGTAACTTGAATGATGTTTTGGATAAACTCATTGTAGGTACACCTTGATCACATCACTTGAAGTGATGTGAGCACTTTAGTTGGTCAGAGAATGAGTGGGCGCTGGAAATAGTGCAGTGCGGCAGAATCTTCATTTCCAGCTGTGTCCAATTAACTTTGTACTGTCGTGAGGAACCCACAAGAGTATCAGGTCCTTGTTTGGGTTCCTACCTCCTGAAGCTGTAGCAAGTTCACATGTGGTTGGAATCCGTTAGATGCAGTGTAATCCAAGTGAGTCAGGTTCCCTATCTGGTTCTTGACATTAAGTTTGTTAGATCATCAAAACACAAGGCAAATATATTGAAAACCTATCAATTTCCCCCTTTTTGATGATGACAAGCTTAGCATTGAAAACGAGGAGTTAGAGTTCAGAGAACCAGATTGAATAATAGGAGACCACAGGTTCCCCCTGACTTTATGCCCTTACTTACACATGTTTCCCCATATGTTCCCCCTGACATTTTACTATCATTCTTGGTCTTTTATCTGGTTCCATATAGAAATTTTGTTAGATTATCAAAACATAGATTAAAAGACCTTAAGCCCATCAATTTTCCCCTTTTTGATGATGATAAACTTTTAACATTGATGACTATTTGACTTAACCAGATAAGGTACCAACCACTGCATAGTTTCCCCTCACTTTATTCTTCCCCCTGACATATGTTCCCCCGACTCGATTCTTCCCTCTTTGGCATCAACAAAAAGACACAGTCAGACAAAGAAGTCCAACAAAGCTAACTCATGCCACATATGTGCACACAATCATGATAGAAAAGAGAAGCAAAAAGGAAAACAAGCATTGTACAAGCAAAAGAAGAGTTGTTTTATTGATAAGAAATTTGATTTTTTCAACAGGAGCAGCAACGGTGAAATCCAACATGCCATTACAAAAAACAAACAAAAAAGAAAAACAACAGCCACAAAATCATTAGAGCAAAAGATAATGGCCACTGAGAGGATCCTAGGGGGCGCTAGAAGAGGGAGGCTTGGAAGAGGAGACAACAATGGTTTTTAGAGCCAGGTCCATGCGGGCATTTGCAGACAACTGTTAGTCAAGCAGTTTCTCCCACAGGTTATCCACTCGTTGCCTAAGTCCAGAACTTGTCTCATACCTGTCATCTCCTAGATTGTCGGGCAAGCGTGCGACCCTACAAGATTTTTCTAAGTTAACTCTCCTGCTTAAGGCTACTGGCACTTGGAATGGTCTTCATTGAACCAAGTCCTCCTACAATTGTTTCCCACTTTTGTTTTCTAGACATTTCAACAAACTTCCCGTTCCTGCTTGCAATAGCCATAATGTCACCTTCAAACAAATCTTTCTTAACCACAAACTTTTGTAGATCTTTTCACTAAGGAACTAGGTTCCTCCACAACATCTTTATCAACCTCAACCACTGGAATGTGTTTATCAGCCACAGCTTCCCCTATTTCATCAACCTCTTCTTCTTTTTCTTAATACTCTGCTTACTCTTCTGTAAGACAGACTCAAAAGCCTCTTTCTTCTACAACCACCTAGTGTGTTTTAGCTAAAAGAGAATCATGTTCTTCAACAGGTTCTTCTGTGACGGTGTCATGAACTGGAGACTCAAAAAGCACCAGAGTCCTTTCATTCCCTAATAATGGAGTTTCGGGTTTGAGGGATGAGTAGAGGTGACTGGAGATGAGGAGGAAACTGGTATGGGTACAATAGTATCAGGGATAGTGAAGAAGTGAGTTTCTGTTAATGGTGTTAAGAGAGGAGGATATGTGGGAGTGATGTTGATGGAAAGAGAAAAAGACGATTATTCGTTGGCCATGGTGAGAGAAGTGGTATAGAGTTCTGAAGGAAAAATTAAAAATATGCAAAGGGAGACAATGGTTTAGAACTGCTGGTATGAAAAGTCAAATGATGTGGCACTTGAATTAATTTTGCTATCCTTTTTTTGAACAAGCATGCGAAAAACACATTATTACTAATTTGTGGTGCAGGAACCGGGTTCTTGACCTGTTTTGTAAAAGAGTTTTTGCAGCTCTCCTCTGAAGTTCAACATTGTCCCTTTAGCTTCTATGATCATCATGTGTGTTTACCTGCAATGGTATAGATGTGAGTTAGGCCTAGTCAGAAAATACTTTAGCCAATTTTACCTTAGTGTGACTATCATATTCATGTCAGCAGAACCAGGTTCTCAATTAGGTTTTAAGTAATCCCAGTGCCATCTTATTTCTCAAAGTGTTCCCTGCTCAGAGCTTTGGTGAAGATATCTGCAATTTGATCTTCTGTACAACAAAATCTTATACAAATAAGACCCTTTTCCATATTGTCCCTGAGAAAATGGTGTCTGACAGCAATGTGCTTGGTTTTCATGTGTTGAACTGGGTTTTTGCCATGTTGAGAGCACTGGTGTTGACACATAGAAGCGGTATACAATCAATGTATACATCAAAATCTTCCAATTGTTGCTTGATCCACAGTGAATGAGCATATCACGAGGCAGCTGTAACATATTCTGCTTCAGCTATTGAGAGAGCTACTAAGTTTTATTTTCTTGTACCCTATGAGATAAAGCATGATCTAAGGAAATGAGACATTCAAGATTTGCTTTTCCTATCCACCAGATAACCTGCATAATCAACGTCAGCATAACTAATAAGGTTGAAATTGTCACCTGAAGGATAGTACAGAACCAGGTTCTATGTGCCCTTAAAATATCTCAGAATTCTCTTAGCAGCCTTCAGATGAGATTCCTTAGAATTTGATTGGAACCTTGCACATAATCTCACACCAAATACAATGTCTGACCTGCTGGCAGTAAGGTAGTGTAGAGATCCAATGATTCCCATGTTTCCATGTCAAACCTTTTCAAGAGTTCTTGATGCATTTCTGTTAACTGATACACGTTTCCTTTATGGACTGCTTCACTTGAAGATCCAGAAAGACATTCAGTTCCACCATCATACTCATTTCAAACTCATTTCCCATGAGTTTAGCAAATTATTCACATAATGAGTTAGTTGTAGCTCCAAATATGATGTCATCCATATAAATATGTCAACGAGCAGGTTCCTTCCCCGTTTCTTCAAAGACAATATATTGTCAATCTTTCCTCTTGTGAAGCCATTTTCCAAGAGAAACTTGGATAGTCTCTTTTACCAGGCTCTAGGGTCCTGCTTCAATACATACAATGCCTTATCCAATTTGAATACATGTTCAGGATGTACATGGCATTCATAAACCTAGAGGTAGCTTGATATAGACTTCTTCCTTGAGAAAACCATTCAGGAAAGCGCTCTTCACATCCATTTGGAATAGGGTGAATTCCATATGTGAATCAAAGGAAATGTGGATCCTAATAGCTTCCATGGGAGCTACTGGGGCAAAAGTCTCATCATAATCGATCCCTTCCTCCTAATTGTATCCTTGGACAGCAAGTCTTGCTTTGTTCCTTGTAGCATTTCCATGTTCATCCAGCTCATTCCCGAATACCCACCTGGTCCCTATGATGGTTCTGTTTGAGGGTCTAGGTACCAGGTGCTATACCTTGTTTCTTTCAAATTGATGTAGTTCCTCTTGCATTTCAGTAATCCAGTTTGCATCCTTCAAGGCTTCCTTGATATTTTTTAGTTATATTTGGGATAGAAATGCTGAGAAGGCTAGGGAATTTCTATTTTTTTATCTTGTCTGAACTCCAGAATCAAGGGGTGATTATATTATCAAGTGGATGGGAGATTTTGTGTTTCCAATTTGGGACTGAAGTTTGATTGGGAGAGAAACTGGTAAGTTAAATGGATTTCCCTGCACTCCTTGTTCTATTACTTGGGGAGTGCCTTGCACTGCATCTACAACTTTTTCTTCTGCTTCAGGGGTAGTAATGAAAGTACCAAGTTCCTCTTGAGAAGTAGAAGAGGATGTTGCATTGTCTCTCACCTGTCTCTTTCATCTTACTCATCAAATCATCCTTCCCATTTGAAACCCCAGATATTTTCCAGGGACAAAAAGTGGTTCATTATCTTAATCATCATTGTTTCCTTCTTTTTTAGATGAGGATGTCTCATTGAATAGCACATAAACACTCTTTCCATACGGTGTGCCGTTTTGTTGTAGACTTTGTGGGCTTTTCTTTGAGGGGAGTATCCCAGATGGATTCCTTCATTGCTTTTTGCATCAAACTTCCCAAGTTGGTCCTTCCCGTTGTTGAGAACATAACATTTTCATTCAAAGGTTCTCAGATGAGTAATCTTTGGTTTTCTTCCATTGAGTAGCTCATAGGGGGTTTTGTTTATGAGAGACCTGATCATACACCTATTCACCAAGTAGCAAGCAGTGTTTGTTGCTTCTGCCCAGAAATTTTTGGTGATTCCACTGTCAATGAACATTGTCTGTGCCATGTCTTCCAGAGTTCTGTTCTTTCTTTTAACAACACTATTTTACTGTGGAGTCCTTGGTGCTGAGAAGTTGTGAGTGATCCCATTTTCATTACAAACACATCAAATTTGGCGTTGTCAAATTTTGTCCCGTGGTCAGATCTGATGCATGCTACCTTCAATTCCATCTTCACTTAGATCTTCTTGACAAAGGCCACAAATACCTCGTAAGTCTCATCCTTTATTCTAAGAACAGTGTTCAGGGGAATCTTGAATTTGGCAGATCACGAACCAGGTCCTTCTGAATCAATTTATTCAGAAGTGAGAAAGCATGCATGCCCCAATCTTCTATGCCAAAGTTCTGCATCATCATCAACTGACTTCAAGCATCTCATATCACCAGATTGTAGAGATTCAAAATTTAGCAACGTACATGTTCTTGTGTCTTTTGGCTACTAAGACCACTTCGCTAGTTACCAGATTGGTAATTGTGCACACTTTTTGATAAGAACTCTAAATTGATCCCTTTATCATAGATTTGAAAGACACTCAGGAGACTGTACTTCAGGCCATCCACATAGACACGTTCAATTGAGTGTCAAAGAGGTTTTCCAACTTTTCCAATACCGAGAATGTACCCCCCTTTTCGAAAGGATACATTCCCTTCCTGCAAGGCTTTCAGTGAGAGAGAGTCCATGATGCTTCCAGTCATGTGCTTTGAGGATTCACTGTTCATGGTCCATTGCAGTACGCTTCCTTCCACTGTTCCCTGCACATCTAAATTATGGGTTAGATTTAGGAACCCAAACTAGTTTGGGTCCCTTGTTATGATAAAATAGATGGATAAGGGCTTTTCTAGTCCATGCAGGCAATATTGGTTTCTTGCGAGCGGTACCTTGTCCCCTGTTAGTAGTCACTTTGTTAGTAAACACTTTATTTTTCTGAACAGATTGAGCCCTGGCCTGGAAATTTTCTTTGAAGTGCCCATTGTTCCCACAGTGGGTACACAACCAGTTATCAGGAACTGTGACGTACTTATTGTGTGGGTTGTAAGGAGTTTTCTCCTTTTGGAACCCGATTCCCTGCCTGTTTCCACTATTGTTGAAGTACATGGCAGTGACAACATCTGAGGACCAGGTCCACTTGAGAGATTTCTCAAGATCACTTTTTACTTTTTTCAATTCAGCTTAAAACTGCCCGTTTTTCTCGAGTTAATCACATATCCTAGTTCTAGCAGCTTTCAACTCATTTTCAAGCCTAATGTGTTCCTCACTGGCTATCTCCTTTCCTTTTCTAGAATTTTCAGGTTTTGACTTAATCTCCAGTCTACCTATTGTTTCCCTTAGGTCTACAATTACTGTTAAGAGATCATTTCTTTCTTCTTTGAGGTTTTTAATGGTTTCCTTATGGTCGATAACTATAGACACTAAGTCATCTCTGGTTTGTTCAGCTTCTCCTAGTTCTAAGATCACGGAATCCCTATCCTCCACAAGACTATGATAGGCATCGATCAATACACTAGCTAAAGACATGAGTTTCTTAGGAGAGTAGGATTTCAGATTTCTCTGAACATACCTGAAATTTACCTTCTTGTTGTCATCATATTCATCATCATATGGTTGTTCCATCAATGCAAAGGTTAAGTTATGTTCATTTTCCTCGCCTTCACTTGCCATCATGGAGCTATCACCAGCATCGGTTTCATCTTCAGACTAACCAAATGCAAGAGCCTGTTTCACCACGTTGTAAGCATGTCTATTTTTCTTGAAGTCCTTGAAGGGCATCAGGTTTCTCTAAGCTATTTTTCAGTCTTATTCTTAGAGAACTCTTGCTTCAAGAGAGGACAGTCTTTGATGAAGTGTCCAGGATTTCCACACTTAAGACAAAGATTATAGTTTATTGGTTTGCTGGAGCTACCCCTTTTTAGCATTTCTCCATTTATTCCGACCATCTTCTGAAATCTTTTGGTTAGGTAAGCCATGTCACTGTCTTCCTCACTTGAGTTAGTTTTATCAGCTTCGAGCACCAGGTTCTTGTCATTTAAAATGGAAGTTCTTCCAGTACCTTTTTCAAGATTTGGTGGAGCACCCATAAGGATCCTTTCTAGGTATTAATCTTTTAGAAAGAACCTACTCTGATACCAATTGTTAATTTGTGTAAGTCCACCAAACAGTACAGTACCTGGTCCTCTACAAGATTCTGCTGAGAATGCTAGTAAAACAGTATGTAAATAAGGCAGAGGATTTTAACGTGAAAAAATCACACACAAGGGGATCAAAAAACTATGACCTACACCTATAGGTTTTTAACTTCACTAACTTGCAATCTCCCTATTATAAGCCACTTTACAATAACCCTATTGCAAAGACTTCAACTAACTTGTGATGCTCTCATCACAAGCCACTCTATAACTATCCTAGTTACAAAGGCTTTGACTAACTTGTGATGTTTCCACCACAAGCCACTTTGTCACACTACGGTTACAAAGACTTTTGCTTATGACTAAACCTAGCCACAACATAAACTCAGGGAGTTTACGGATTTACAAAGGTTTCCTAATCAACTCCTCTAAGAAAGCATGATAGGAGTTACAATGAAGAACACATAACAAAGACTCAACAACCCTAAGGACTTAAGATATCATCAATCTTGGATCAGGTCCTTGAGAGAATATTTCCTTTTCTGATTTTGCAAGACGTTCAAGTGATCAGATCCCATGCACCGGGTTGTTATATTACAAAAGACATTGCCATGGTGATGTCAATTCACAATGGTGATGTCAAATTTTGATTAGTACATGCTTTTTCTCAATGGGAAGTGCCTGCTGCACTGTCTGCTACACTGTTGCATGTACAGTTGCAGGCAATCACTTTCTGCAGTTACTTTCCAACTGTAGTTGACTTCTTCTGTCAGAGAACCCTAAGGGACCAGGTCCCTATTGTGTTCCTCTTTGTACAGTTGTGGACAGTCACTTTCTACAGTTGAGTTCCAACTGTATAGTTTACTTGTACTTCTGTTAGGGGAGCACCAAGGGATCAGGTTCCTAATCTGGTTCTTGTGCACACTGCCCAGATTGTCTTGAGTTGAGTAACTTGAATGATGTTTTGTATAAATTCATTGTAGGTACACCTTGATTACATCACTTGAAGTGATGTGAGCACTTTAGTTGGTCAGAGAATGAGTGGGCGCTGGAAACAGTGCAGTGCGGTAGAATCTTCATTTCCAGCTGTGTCCAATTGACTTTGTACTGCCATGAGGAACCCACAAGAGTATCAGGTCCTTGTTTGAGTTCCTACCTCTTGAAGCTATAGCAAGTTCACATTTGGCTGGAATCCATTAGATGTAGTGTAATCCAAGTGAGTTAGGATCCCTATCTGGTTCTTGACATTAAGTTTGTTAGATCATCAAAACACAAGCCAAAGATATTGAAAACCTATCACACTTGTTGACAAATTCAAACAGGACTTTGTGACATGGCTTCATTCCACTCTTATGCACAATCTTGGCCTTATTCACTTCTGTGACATCACAGAACTTCCTAGTAATGGCAAGGGCAGTAGGAAGGGAGCCCAGACTTGGCCATTTTTGCCTTGTGTAGTCATCATACCTTTCAGAAGGAATGTCAAGGATTTCACCCAGCTCTTTTGCATCAAAAGTCACTTGAACCCCTTTCACCTAGCTAGTAACTCTGCCATCCTTGACCTATACATTGGCCATGAACTCAATAATCTCATTTTGTGTCAGCCTACCATCCAACTAAAGGACCATGTCCTTCCATCTCTGAACAGCTAGAGCGTCAACCAGTCGAACCATCCCTGGTTCCTCCAAATCATTCAACAGTCTACCCTTCAAGATTCTTCGTTTTCCAAACTTGGTCAGCTTATCTTGTTCATAGTCAGATTCACCCTTTTCTTCACCACTCCAATCTTTTTCCTCAGTAATTTTAACTTGCTTGGCTTTTACAGCAGATCTTATTCTTTTAGCCAAAGAAGAGGGTTCAACATCCTTGGAAACAGATGAAGACATCTTTGAAGAAGTCTTGGTCTTCTTGGGCTTAGGGGTCTGAACCTCCATAGTCAAATGTTTATCCTGATGAACCGGGTCCATCGCATCCACATCAACAACCTCAACAGGCTCTGCAACCTTAGCTTTCCCTTTATCCATTCTTTTTTTCTTGCTTTCTGCCATAGCCTTTTGTAACTCATCCTCACTCTACTTCAACTTACTCTTTGTGGCCCTTCCTTTTGGTAGAGGAATCTCAGCAGTTGTTGGAGAAATAGCCTTTCTTTTCTTGGTAGTTTTTACAGTGCTGGGAGCTTTTGGTGTTGGGGTTCTCCTTTTCTTGGGGTTATAGCTTGCACCCACTTTCTTCAGAAGGTTTGCTAGGGTCTCCTCAATAGATGAACCGGGTTCATCTGCATGTGAACTGAGATTGACCAGCCCTTCAGCAGCTTCCCCTAAACCGCTTCCCCCTATTTTCTTGCTACTCTCTACCACATTTTTTGGCTCAGCTCCACAGATTTCCAGTTTAACCGCTTCAGAGGTGGGTGAGGAATCAACCACTTCTTTTCCTTTTCCCTTCAATCACTACTCACACCCTAACTTTCCTTTTCTTTTTCACTTTTATGTTTACCTCCTCACCTTCTTGACTCAGGCATTTCCACATTCATAACATACCCAACCAAAACAAAACGATTGTCCAAATTTTCAACTAGAACAGAACGTACCTCAGAAAGGGGATTTTGTGCTTTCTCAGAATCAGAAGACCTGGTTCCTTATCCGTTACTCGCAGACTTGAAAGAATCATCAGAATTTTTAGAATCTTGGGCTTGACTAGCCTTTAATTTTGCCTTTAGTTTCTTTGAAAGGGCACCTGTAGCCACAGTTTTGCGAGCAAGCATCTTCACTCACCTTTTCCTAGGTTGGGGAGTTGTGCTAGGTTGAGAAGTAGTGGAGGAATCAGAGGGTGTAGGTGGTGGAGGAGTGTGTGGGTTATCTTGGGGGTTGGTCATCTTTGCTAATTCTGGAAGAAATTTTTTGAATTGGGTTTTGGAAGAGAGAAGAGTAAAGAACGAAAGAAATTTTGACGGTTTTGAGAATTATGAGAGTGGCAGTGATGATGATGATGGTTTTTAAAGAGAGAGGGTTAATTAATGTCTAACGGCAGCTTTTTGTAGTTAATTAGAAGTCCAATCACTCTGAAATTTCAGGTTGAACGAGCGGTTAAGCTTCCCTAGATTCTAGGCATTTTATACAGTGAGGATTCTAATAGAGACGGAATTGGTTCAAACTCAAAAGGATAGATATTTTTGAAGTTTTTGAACATAGGTAGGACTTTGCTCATGAATTAAATATTAATAGTTCTAATTGTGCAGAGTTTAAAAAACATACCTCGTTATTCAAATGAACCAGTACTGATGAACCAGGTTCTTCACTAAGAATCCTCGATCATGCCTCAATTTGCCAAAATAAAAATTTTTTGTTAGAGATCATTGAGTCATATCAACACATGGCACAGGAGTATACTATTTACAGTTTGAGATTAAGCAAAGATTAATCTAGATATTTACACAAGTTCCAGATTTCCTAACCAAAAAAAATATACATATATTTTTTTTCATTTTTTTCATTGTGCATTCTGAACTAGTTCCATTAGGTGATCTTAATCATCCCTAGTTCTAACATGTTCCTTTCAAATATTTCTCTACTCAGTACTTTTGTAAAGATGTCAGAAATCTGTTTATCAATAGCACAAAATTCTATAGTGATCAGTCCTTTCTCATAGTTGTCCCTCAAAAAATGGTGTCTAAAATATATGTACTTAGTTCTCTTATGATGAACAGGGTTCTTAGTCATACTAATAGCACTAGTGTTATCACAGAAAATAGGGATGCAACCAACTTCAATACCAAAATCTATCAACTGATGTTTGATCCATAACAATTGAGCACAACAGGAAGTAGCAACAACATACTCAGCTTTAGCAGTAGATAAGGCCACTGAATTTTGCTTTTTAGTAGCCCATGACACAAGACATGAACCAAGGAAGTGTGCCATACCTGAGGTGCTCTTCCTATCCACAAGGAACCCTACATATTCAGCATTATCATATCCCACTAGGTTAAAGTTACTACCTTTTGGATACCAAAGGCAAAGGTCAGTAGTGCCTTTCAAGTATCTCAATATTCTCTTGACATCAGTCAAGTGGAATTCCTTTGGATTTGCTTAAAATAGAGCATAAATTCCTACACTGAAAATAATGTCAGGTCTGCTAGGAATAAGATACAAAAGTGAACCAATCATACCTCTATACAACTTTTGATCAACAGATGAACCAGGTTCACCTATGTCCAATTTTGTGGTTGTTGCAATAGGAGTGTCTATTTCCTTTGATTCTTCCATTTTAAACTTCCTAATCAACTATTTTGCATATTTCTGTTGATGGATCATAGTACCATTTGAGTTTTGTTTATTTTGTAAGCCTAAGAAGAAATTAAGCTCACCTATCATACTCATTTCAAATTCACTCCCCATAAGTTTAGCAAATTCCTTACTTAGTTTTTCAGTAGTTGCCCCAAAAATTATATCATCAACATATATTTGTACTACAAGAAGATCCTTACCTTTTTCCTTCAAGAATAGAGTGCTATCAATTTTACCTCTCTTGTAGCCATGTTCAAGCAGGAATTTGGATAGTCGTTCATACCATGCTCTAGAAGCCTTCTTGAGTCTATAGAGTGTCTTGTCTAGTTTGTATACATGATCCGGACACTCCTTGCTTTCAAACTCTAGAGGTTGTTTGACAAACACTTCTTCCTTTAACTAACCATTTAGGAAGTCACTCTTGACGTCCATCTGGTAAAGAGTAAATTCCATGTAAGCAGCAAAGGCTATGAGGAGTCTTATTGCTTCCAACCTTGCAATTGGGGCAAAGGTCTCATCATCGTTTATGCCTTCCTCTAGGCTATAACCTTGAACCACAACCTTGCCTTGTTCCTTGTAACAATTCCATTTTCATCAAGTTTGTGTCTAAAGACCCATTTAGTACCAATTACTGATATGTTCTTGGGTCTTGGAACCAGATGCCAAACTTGACTCCTTTCAAACTAATTGAGTTCATCTTGCATTGCATTTACCCAGTCTGCATCCTGCAAAGCCTCAACAACATTTTTAGGTTCAATAAGAGATAGGAAAGCATCAAAAGCACACAGATTCTTTAATTGATATCTAGTTTTAATTCCAGAAGTTGGATCAGTAATTATGTTCTCAATGGGATGAGAACTTTGATACTTGTAAGGTTTCACAACCAACTAGTTTATGTTTGATGTTCTCCCATGTTCTGTTGCTGAGGAACATGCTCATAGACAGGTTCCATTTGGGAAGTAGATTCAGTTCTTCTTTGTTCAGTTCCCCTTGTCAGGTTGCCCTGGATGGAAGAACCTGTTCCATCACCTGTTCCTTCTTCTGATGCAGCTTCAGCTTGGGTTGTTACTTCATTTAAACCTTTTACCAGCCCAACAACTTCATCTTCATGTTCCTGTCTCTCAGAAAGAATGTTAGTTTCATCAAAAACCATATGTACACTTTCTTCTACACACATAGTTCTTTTGTTGTACACTTTATAAGCTTTGCTATGTGAAGAATATCCCAAGAATACTCCCTCATCACTTCTTGGATCAAACTTTCCTAGGGAGTCCTTTCCATTGTTGTGCACAAAGCACTTGCATCCAAATGCCCTAAGATGGGATATATTTGATTTTCTCCCTTTAAGTAACTCATAAGGAGTCTTCTTTACAAGAGGTCTAGTCATGCACCTATTAATAATGTAACATGTAGTGTTTACAGCTTCTGCGCAAAAGCTATGGGGCAGTTTACTAGAAAGAAGCATAGTCCTAGCCATATCTTCAAGTGTCCTATTTTTCTTTCAACTACTTGTTACATCTCACGATTTTCGTACGTTAAAATTTTATTTTTAGTTAACCGATGTAGACTCAGGAATGAGTTCATCTTGACGTTAATGTACATACGCTATTTATAACAAGCGATAAATAAGTGTTATGAAGGATAAATGTGTACGCAAATTTAAAAAAAAAACAAGTTTTGTTGAAAGTGGCCAATTAGGAATAAAATACGGGTCGAGTGATAATACCCGATAACTATGAACTAGTACCATACAAGGTACCATATGACCACGATAGTATAATATATAAAGTATGAAGTATTTTAAAAAATAAATAGAATTTTAAGTAAATTGTGATAATTTTTAAATTATGCGGATAATTGATTAATTACCGGATAACAGAACATTACCCAGTAAACTAATAAGTGGATAAAATAAATTAATAATTAACCCCCACACACACGTGGCAAAAAGCCACCAAGTCAAAAATGTGACTAATAAGTCACTTATGCAAGATGTCATTTAGGAAGAATGATGACTAATCAAAATCCTTATCTGCCAAGCTTCAAATGAATCAAAAGGATTCTTTCAAATCCTAAAAAGGAATCAGAAACATTTTCCTACTAAGGTTTCAAAACCAAAAGAAACGATTAGTTTAAGTGGAACAAGTTATTTCCAAATTGCAAAGAAACAGGAACGTTTCCTCTCGAAAATTTCAAGGAGACACTGATTCGTTCCAAAATTTTAGGAACCAGAAACAAATTTTGTCCGTGAATCTTTAAAGAACAAGGGCAAATTCCGTTCAATCAATGAAGGTTTTCCAACGAAATATTATACGGAGTTTTCCCTACTCCATGTATATTAAGGCTAAGATTTTCCTTCATTTTAGCATGATATCGTAATTACACAAGTTTGATAACGAGTCATAAAAAAAATTTGTATCCCAGAATTTACGTATATTTTGCTAGTCTCGCAAATTACATATATTTTTCTAGTTTTGTAAGTTACCATATTCTTCTTATGGGGACTGCATATTCAGTTGAGTATTTCCTTCTTCCGGTCAAAAGAACAGAGAGTTCACATATATATAGTATTAAAAGTATCTTTATTACCATCGAGCTATAATCGATAGGCAGGCCTCTATTGGGCAACCTCTGATCATATGGTAAGTTATATACCGAGCCTGCTGTGGCCGAGCACCTATGAGTGAGCCCAGTTGGTCGAGATATAGATCCTAGTATGGCCGAGCACTTATGAGCAAGCCTACTACGGCAGAGTAGATATATATGTATACCGAGCCTTATAGGGCCGGACATCTATTTTACTCACTATATTGAGAGAGTTGAGTCAGTATCAGCTGATGAGCATATCCTCAGATTATCTTTGATCCCCAGTTGCTTTCAATTATTATATGATCAGTTCTGTTTTAGCTTTTAGTATATTGTCATACATACTCGGTACATTATTTTGTACTGACGTCCCTTTCTAGGGGCGCTGTATTTCATGCGTGCAGGTTCAGACAGATGGACAGGTAGACCTCTTCAGTAGGTGTTGCCCGAGTTTAGCTTTATCGGTAAGCTCCCCTTTTGTCGAAGTTGTCGGTTCTAGTAGTGTGGTGTATATATTGTATTTATATGTAGATAGGTTATGGGTAGGTCGGGGCCCTGTTCCGATCACAGTACATCTATTATTAGAGGCTTGTAGACATATCTTGTCGGCTAGTGCAATATGTTGGGCTTGTAGGCCCTATACGTATATTTTGTTGGCTTGTCAGTTGTAGGAATTATGACGGCCTTGCCGGCCCAGCTTTATGTTGACATTAGTCAGCGTTAGTCTCCATTTAGTTTTATATTTTGTATTGCACATTATCTTGTAATGTGGTCCATAGCCAAAGTATGACATTTCATGTTCAGAGACTCTTAGTCACAAGTGATACGCAAGGATAGTTGAGGCACTGAGGGCCGGTCTCACCCCTAGGCTTGGGGCGCGAAAAAGTGGTATCAGAGCAATTCTATTCTAGGGAGTCTACAAACCGCGTCTAGTAAGGACTTGTTCATAAATGTGTGGTGCACCACATTATATAAATAGGGGACTATAGGGTATTTAGGAGTTGGTTACTCTTCTTTCAAATCTAAATCGTGTTGAAGCACTGAGTTATAGGAAATTTGAGTTAAACTTACGTGTTGATGTTTGCATGCACAGATGACAGTAACTAGGAAGGCTATGGCTAGACAGAGGAGAGAAACAATAGTAGGTGAGGGGACTAGCAGGGTACCCCCAGTAGATGGGGCCCAATCTGAGTCACAGGGAGAGACCCCTACCCAGCGATTACCTGCTCCTCCGCCACCTGAGGAGATTCCTAAGGAGACCGCACACCCAGTTCCCCTTCCACTTCCATCAGATCAGGACTTGAAGAGTGCGGTACATTTGTTGGCACAGTTGGTAGCCACCCAGCAATAGGCTAGGGCATCCGCTGGTGCAGGACCTTCTAAGGGATCTGGGAGTTCAAGGGTCTGAGAGTTTATTGCTTTGAATTCCCCAGAGTTCATGGGGATAGATCAAAGGGAGGACCCGCAGGATTTCATAGATCAGCTTCATAGGATCTTCTGGGTTATGCATGCCACGGAGAAAGAGGCAGTTGTGTTAGCAGCTTTTCGACTCTGAGATATAACCATCATTTGGTATGAGGGATGGGAAAGGTCCGGGGGACGTGATGCACCTCCTGCTATTTGGGAGAATTTTTCAGATGCCTTCCTTAACCAGTACTTACCAGAGATCCGACAGGCCTGACTGGATCAGTTTCTAACCCTCAAGTAGGGCAATATGAGTGTTCGAGAATATAGTCTCCGTTTTGACTCATTGTCCAGATATGCATTATCCATAGTTGCTACTATGCGGGATAGAATCCACAGGTTTATAGCAGGTTTGGCCCCAGAGTTGACCGAGGCGTGTGCCACCGCTGCATTACAAGATAGTATGGATATCTCGTAGATTCAGGCATTTGCCCAGAATATAGAGAGGAGTAGGCATCGACAGTAGAGTATGGAGAGGACTGAGTCAAGGTAGCGTAAGATGATGAGATTTTCCAGGTCTCAAGAGCAGTCTTAATGGCCACCTAGACTTTGAACGGCCACCTAGACCTCCGCAACCTCAGCTACAGGGTTACCGGTATGACCGCTATACTCAGTTAGGACCAGGTGAGATCTCCCAGGCATCAAGTTTGCAGCGACAACGAGGTTCGAGACAAATAGTGTTGTTTCCGCCATAGTGTGCCATCTGCAGTCAAGGACACTTGGGACAATGCCAAGTCGATTCTGATGCTTGTTATACATGTGGACGTCCAGGGCATATGATCGAGATTGCCCAAATAGAGATCCTGGGGGTATGGTGCAACCAGCGAATTTAGCAACAGGATCAGCTATGTCTGTGCATCCTTTAGGGCACGAATCTCAATCTTCGGCTGATAGAGGTTGAGGCAGAGGTAGAGGGTCCAGTTCAGGTGGTAACCAGAATCGTATCTATGCGCTAGCAGGTTGACAGGACCAAGAGTCCTCACCAGATGTTGTGATAGGTATGTTGACCATTTGTTCTCACGATGTTTATGCCTTGATAGACCCAGGATCCACTTTATCATGTATTACCCCATTTGTCGCACGGAAATTTAGTATAGTGCCTGAAATACTAAGTGATACTTTTGCAGTATCTACATCGCTCAGAGAACCGATTATCGCTAGACGCATTTACCGAGGTTGTACGATATAAGTTTGTGGTCGTCAGACCTCAGCCGACCTAGTTGAACTAGAGATGTTGGATTTCGATGCTATCATGGGTAGGGACTGGTTGGCAGCTTGCTATGCCACAGTTGACTATCGAGCAAAGACAGCTAGATTTCATTTTTTGGGTGAGCCAGTCCTTGAATGGGTAGGTAATACAGCGACACCCAGAGGCAGGTTTATTTCCTAACTAAAAGCGAGGAAAAATGATCGCAAAAGGGTGCATTTATCATATTGTGCAAGTTAACGATACAGATGCTGAGATACCTACACTTCAGTCTATTCCAGTAGTAAAAGGGTATGTGGATGTATTTCGAGATGAACTTCCATGTATTCCTTCAGAGCGAGATATTGATTTTGGCATCGATTTGCTTCCGGGAACGCAACCAATATCCATCCCTCTGTATAGAATGGCACCTGCCGAATTAAAGGAGTTGAAGGAGCAGTTAAAAGATTTACTGGAGAAAGGTTTCATCAAACACAGTACCTCACCTTGGAGTGCACTGATATTGTTTATACGGAAGAAAGACGGCTCGCTAAGGATGTGTATCGACTATAGGCAACTGAACAAGGTAACTATTAAGAATAAGTACCATCTTCCAAGGATAGATGACTTGTTTGATCAGTTGCAGGGAGCTATATACTTTTCAAAGATAGATTTGAGGTCGGGGTACCACCAAGTCAAAGTTCGGGTGAAAGATATTCCCAAGACCGCCTTTAGGACCCGATATGGACACTTTGAGTTCCTTGTATGTCCTTCGGGTTGATGAATGCACCTGCCATATTTATGGACTTAATGAATAGCCTATTTCGGCCATATTTGGATCTGTTCGCGATAATCTTTATTGATGATATTCTGGTTTATTCACGTTCAGAGGATGAGCATGTGGATCACCTGCGAGCAGTACTCCAAACCCTCCACGATAATAAATTGTATGCTAAGTTTTCTAAGTGTGAGTTCTGGTTAAAGTTCGTAGCATTCCTGAGGAATATTGTATCCGGTGGAGGTATAAAGGTAGACACTTAGAAGATTGAGGCTGTGAGATCCTGGCCTAGACCTACCACTCCGACAGAGATTCGTAGCTTTCTAGGCTTTGCAGGATATTACCGGAGGTTCGTAGAGGGTTTTTCTTCTCTTTCAGCACCATTAACAAAGCTGACACAAAGGTGACTAAGTATCAGTGGACAGAGGCCTGTGAGCAGAGTTTCCAAGAGCTTAAGAACAGGTTGACCTCAGCGCTAGTTCTAGCACTTCCAGAAGGTCCAGATGGTTATGCCATGTATTGTGATGCCTCAGGTGTCGGGTTAGGATGTGTCCTGATGCAACATGGGAAAGTAATTGCATATGCTTCAAGGCAGTTAAAGAAGCATGAGCGGAATTATCCGACCCACGACCTTGAGTTAGTTATAGTTGTCCATGCACTTAAGATATGGAAGAATTATTTATATGGTGTATATGTTGATATATTCACAGATCATAAGAGCCTGCAATATATCTTCAAGCAAAAAGAGTTGAATTTGCGACAGAGGTGATGGCTTGAGTTATTAAAAGACTACGATGTTAATATTCTCTACTATTTAGGGAAAGCAAGTGTTGTAGCAGATGCCTTAAGTCGTCAATCTATGGGTAGCTTAGCACATGTAGAGGCCGAGAAAAGACAATTAACAAGAGAGATTCATCAATTGGCTTGTTTGGGGGTTCAGATAGTAGACTCTGGCAATGGAGGAGTTGTACTCCAAAATACTACAAAATCATGTCTCATAGCTAAAGTAAAGGAGAGGCAGTACGAGGATCCAGAGTTAGTCAAGTTGAGAGAGCGGCTTCCACAACAGAAGAAACCGTTGTTAGAACTCAAAGGAGATGGGGTTCTCAGATATAGGGGTCGTTTGTATGTTCCAGATGTAGCAGGGCTACGAGGCAGGATTAGGTTAGAGGCACATTATTCATGGTATTCCATTCACCCTGGGTTGACAAAGATGTATCATAACATTAAGGATATGTATTGGTGGAACAATATGAAGAAGAACATTGCTGAGTATGTCGCTCAATGCCCTAGTTGCCAGTAGGTGAAAATAGAGCACCAGAAGCCAGGAGGGTTAATGCAGACTATAGAGATCCCGACATGGAAATGGGAGGCGATAAACATGGACTTTATCACGGGTTTACCTCGTTCCCATCGTAAGTTTGATTCCATATGGGTGATAGTCGACAGGCTCAGGAAATCAGCTCATTTCCTACCGGTCAGATCTACGTATACAGCAGAGGATTATGCAAAATTATATATTGAGGAGATAGTGTGACTACACGGAGTACCCATATCTATTATATCTGATAGTGGGCCCCAATTTACAGCACATTTTTGAAGGTCATTTCAGAAAGGTCTAGGGACTCAAGTGAATCTCAGCACAACTTTTCATCCACAAATGGATGGACAAGCCAAGCGCACGATTCAAACGCTCGAAGATATGTTGCGAGCATGTGTGCTGGATTTTAAAAGAAGTTGGGATGAACATCTACCCCTTATCGAGTTTGCATATAATAACAGTTACCACTCCAGTATCCAGATGGCTTCGTACGAGGCTTTGTATGGGCGCAGGTGTAGATCTCCTATAGGGTGATTTGATGTTGGAGAATCTGAGTTACATGGGCCAGACCTGGTTCAGCAGGCCATAGAAAAAGTAAAGCTTATCCGGGAGCGACTGTTGACAGCTCAGAGTCGTCAGAAGTCATATTCTGACGTGCGGCGACGAGATTTGGAATTCGGGGTTAATGATTGGGTATTCCTAAAGGTGTCACCTATGAAAGGTATAATGAGATTTGGCAAGAAAGGCAAGCTTACCCCACGGTACATTGGGCCTTATAGGATCATTCGGAGAGTGGGTCAAGTAGCTTATGAGTTAGAATTGCCCTCGGAATTGGAGTTTGTTCATCCGGTTTTTCACGTATCTATGTTATAAAAGTACATTGGAGATCCTACCCAAATGGTGCCCACAGATGATGTATAGATTACAGAAGACTTGTCATACAAGGAAATTCCGGTTGCCATCCTAGACCGATAAATCCGCAAGCTATGAAATAAAAAGATAGCATCCGTGAAGGTTTTATAGAAAAGTAAGAAGGTGGAAGAGATGAAGTGGGAAGCAGAGGAAGAAATAAAGTCTAAATACCCCCACCTATTTCAAACTAAAGATATGACTCGAGAGTATAAACTCTCAGGCCAGTAGGTTATCAGGTAAACTCTCATTTTTTTTAACTCTCAGAATTTATAATGGACTGTTGTGTGGAGCCAAATGTTGCTATTTATAGACAGTGGACATGTGTGGCATGTATAGTAAGTTTTCTAGCTACACACAGGTTGGTTTCAGTCAGATGTACGGAAGAGACTCCGGCAAAAAAAATATTCTTAAAGTATCTAAGAATAGACATTCGAGGACGAATGTTTCTAAGGGGGGAAGGATGTTACATCTCGCGATTTTCGTACATTAAAATTTTGTTTTCAGTTAAGCGACGTAGACTCGGGGATGAGAACATCTTGAAGTTAACGTACTTAATCTATTTATAACAAGCGATAAATAAGTGTTATGAAGGATAAAGGTGTACGCGGATTTAAGAAAACAAGTTTCGTTGAAAGTGGCCAATTTAAAATAAAATACGGGTCGAGCGATAATACCCGATAATTATGACATAGTACCATGCAAGATACCATATGACCATGATAGTATAATATATAAAGTATATATGGAGTATTTTAAAAAATAAATATAATTTTAAGTAAATTGTGGTAATGTTTAAATTATGCGGGTAATTGATTAATTACTGGATAACAGAATATTACCCAGTTAACTAATAAGTGGATAAAATAAATTAATAATTAACCCCCACACACACGTGGCAAAAAGCCACCAAGTCAAAAATGTGACTAATAAGTCACTTGTGCAAGATGACATTTAGGAAGAATGATGACTAATCAAAATCCTTATCTGCTAAGCTTCAAATGAATCAAAAGGATTCTTTCAAATCCTAAAAAGGAATCAGAAACATTTTCCTTCTAAGGTTTCAAAACAAAAAAAAAACAATTAGTTTAAGTGGAACAAGTTATTTCCAAATTGCAAAGAAACATGAACGTTTCCTCTCGAAAATTTCAAGGAGACACTGATTCGTTCCAAAATTTTAGGAACCACAAACAAATTCCGTCCGTGAATCTTTAAAGAGAAGGGGCAAATTTCGTCCAATCAACGAATGTTTTTCAACGAAATATTATACGGAGTTTTCCCTATTCCAGGTATGTTAAAGCTAAGATTTTCCTTCATTTTAGCATGATATCATAATTACACAAGTTTGATAACGAGGCATAAAGAAAAATTTGTATCCCGGAATTTACGTATATTTTGCTATTCTCGCAAATAACATATATTTTTCTAGTTTTGTAAGTTACCATATTCTTCTTATCGGGACTGCATATTCAATTGAGTATTTCCTTCTTCTGGTAAAAAGAGCAGAGAGTTCACATATATACAGTATTAAAAGTATTTTCATTATCATCGAGCTATAATCGATGGGAAGGCCTCTATTGGGCAACCTCTAATCAGATGGTAAGTTATATACCGAGCCTGCTGTGGCCGAGCGCCTATGAGTGAGCCCAGTTAGTCGAGATACAGAGCCTAGTATGGCCGAGCGCTTATGAGCAAGCCTACTATGGCAGAGCAGATATATATGTATACCGAGCCTTAAAGGGCCGGACAGCTACTTTACTCACTATATTGAGAGAGTTGAGTCGGTATCAGCTGATAAGCATATCCTCAGATTATCTTTGATCCCCAGTTACTTCAGTTATTATATGATCAATTCTGTTTCAGCTTTTAGTACATTGCCTTACATACTCGGTACATTATTTCATACTGACGTCCCGTTCTGGGGCGCTGCATTTCATGCGTGCAGGTTCAGACAGACAGACGGGTAGACCTCCTTAGTAGGTGTTGCCCGAGTTCAGCTTTACCGGTAAGCTCCCCTTTTGTCGGAGTTGCTGGGTCTAACAGTGTGGTGTATATCTTGTGTATATATGTAGATAGGTTATAGGTAGGTCAGGGCCCTGTTCCGATCACAGTACATCTATTATTAGAGGCTTGTAGACATATCCTGTTGGAGTGCAGTATATTGGGCTTGTAGGCCTTGTACGTATATTTTGTTGGCTTGTCAGTTGTAGTAATTATGATGGTCTTGCCAGCCCAACTTATGGTGACATTAGTCAGCTTTAGTCTCCATTTAGTTTTATATTTTGTATTGCACATTATCTTGTAATGTGGCCCATAGCCAAAGTATGACATTTCATGTTCAGAGACTCTTAGTCACAAGTAATACGCAAGGATAGTTGAGGCACTGAGTGCCGGTCTTACCCCTAGGCTTGGGGCGTGACACTACTCCATTTTGTTGTGGAGCCCTAGGGGCAGAAAAATTATGATCTATGCCATGCTCATCATAAAATTCAGCAAACTTAGCATTTTCAAATTCAGTTCCATGATCAAACCTAATTGATGCAAGTTTATTACCTAGTTATTTCTGAGTTTTTCTAACATAGGAAGTAAACATGTCAAAAGCTTCATCCTTAGATATTAAAAATAATGTCCAAGTAAACCTAGAGTAATCATCAACAAGCACCTTCATATATTTTTTTACCACATCTGCTTAATGTTCTCATTGGACCACAGAGATCCATATGAACCAGTTCTATCGACCTGGTCGTGCTTACCATTTTCTTGCATTTAAAGGATGATCTTACCTGTTTCCCCCTTGCACAAGCCTCACAAACTTTGTCTTCCTTGAACTTAATATTAGGCAGTCTTATCACCAAGTCCTTGGAGACTAGTTTGTTCAATTGACTTAGACTGGCATGTCCAAGTCTTTTGTGCCAAAGGAGGGAATCATTATCCAACACACTTAAACAAGTGAGTTCATTTTCTGAAAGTGTGGAGAGATCTACAATGTATATATTGTTTACTCTTTTTTCCTGCAAAACAATCTTGTCAATGGTAAGATTTATGACAAAACATTTGGTATAGGTGAATGCTACCAAGTTACTTTTGTCACACAATTGTGATACATTGATTAGGCTATATTTCAAGCCATCTATCAAGTAGACATTCTCAATGGAATGTGAGTCTGTCTTAACTACCTTTCCAACCCCAATTATCTTACCTTTCTTAACATTTTCAAAGGAGACATTACCTCCTTTTAGGTCCTCAAGTGAAAGGAACTGATTCTTGCTTCCAGTCATATGCTTTGAGCAACCACTATTATGTACCATATTTGGCTGCTCCCCTTCACTTGGACCTACAAAAGAAAATCAGGGGTTAGTCTTAGGAACCTAAACTAGTTTGGGTCCCTTTCTATAGGTAAAAGGGTGAATTAAATTCTTTTTAGCCCATCCTGGTAGTCTACCTTTCCCTTGACCAAAAGTTTTGTTCTTTTGACTGGCCTTTTCTTTTGCATTACATTCACTTTTGTAGTGACCAGTCTTACAACATTGTGTGCAGATTTTGTTCTCAGGAAGTGTGATGTACTTGCTTTTGGGATCCCACTTAGGAGCAGGGGTCCCACAGCCAAGTCCTCTCTTATTGCTACTATGGTGTTCTTGTAGCCATGATAGTGCATCAGATGACTTATTCCATTTGCAAGTTCTATCTAGTTCATACTTAACCTTGCCTAGATCTTCTTTTAGGACTCTTATCTGCTCATCCTTTTTGTACAACTCATCCTTCATTTTTCCTAGATTTTCTTCTAAGGTGAAATGTATGTGATCGGATTTCTTTTTACTTGTTCCTAATTTCAGTTTTAAATTTTCAGATCTAATCTCTAACACAGTGGTGTCAAGTTCAAGAACCTGGTTCTTCAACTCAGCAATTTTACTATCACTTTCACTAGCTCTAAGTTTCAGATTTTTGCACTTAGCTTTCAAGATTACACATTCCTTAGACAATTATTCCTTTTCATTATTTACGACCTCAGATTCATTAATAAAATCTAGCAGTAATTCAGATAGCCTTTCTTTAGAAAAAAATTTAATCTTGTCTTTGAGATGAATCACACTTACCTCTGGTTTATCATCTGATTCTCCAATGGCCATAAGTGCTTGTTCATCTCCATCTTCATCTTCCGAATCCTCATCTGAGCTTTTTTCCCAAGCAGCAACCATAGCATTTGTTGATCCTTTGTTCTTCTTGGGATGAACCTGTTTCTTATTTCTTCATTCGGCCCTTTCTTTCTTCCATTCAATTTCCCATTGAGGACAGCTTTTGATCATCTGGTCAGTGTTACCACATTTTTAACAACCCTCGTTAGTCTGTTTTTCAGGGACCCTTGGTTTGTTGTAAGTTGCACCTCTTGAAGAACCCTTTCCTCTCATTAGATACTTCTTGAAATCCCTCGTGATCATAGTCATTTCACCCTCCTCTAGATCTGCACCTTCAGCGATTCTGAGAGCTAGGCTTCTTTCCTTCTTGGGTACATCCATCTTCATGGTTTGCCTTCTAAGTTTATAGGTAGTGAGATTTCCAATTAACTCGTCTAACTTGAGAGTGGCAATGTTCTTTGATTCCTGAATTGCAGTGATTTTGCTTTCCAAGTAACTGGAAAAACCCTTGTCAGAATTTTCTCAACCTTGTCTTCTTCAAGGATAATCCTTCCAAGAGACTTAAGTTCATTTGTTAGTGTTGTAAACCTTGTATACATCTCTTGGATGGTTTCTCCTTCTTTCATGGTGAAATTATTATATTAAGAGTACATCAGTGTTCCTCTTAATCTCTTCACTTGAGGAGTTCCTTCGTGAGCCACTTGCAAAGTGTCCCAAATTTCCTTAGCAGTAGTACAACTTTGAATTCTGTTGTACTCGTCTGGATCAAGTGCACACACAAGTCATTTCTTGGCCTTAGCATTCTTTTCCCACTTCTTCAAGTCCTCAGCATTGCAGTCAGCTCAAGTCTTTGGCACATCCACTCCTTAAGCATTCTTCTTCATGGTAGTCAAGGGACCATCAGTAACAATATCCCATAGTTCATAATCCTCTCCGATGATGTGATCTCTCATCCTGTTTTTTCACCAGGAGTAGTATTGGCCATTGAAGAGTGAAGGCCTAGTAGTGGATTGTCCTTCCCAGTTTTCAGGTGCTGCACTCATCTTGATCTGTTCCTAAGGTGTTAGCCTCTTCAAGGATAACCTGCTCTGATACCAATTGATGTTTTATACTTCAATACCACATAAAAGGGGGGTGATTTGTGTGGTATCCAATTTTTCGCTTAACCTGATTAAAGAAGGACCTTGTTCTTCTATGTGTTCCAACTACTGTTGCGGAATAATAAGTACAGAAATTAAAGAACACAGATATTTTACGTGGAAAACACCTGGCTCAAAAGGTAAAAAAATCACGACCTACTTTCCAGTAGGACTTTCCTAAACTCTCTACTAAAATCACTGAGCCAAAAACTGCATTTACAAAAACTCTTTTGTAAACCTAGGATTAACTCTAATCTCGTTGGAGCATACAGCCTCAACTGTTGCGACAACTTCAAGTTAACTCTAACTTGAAAACGCTGAGTACTTAATACAGTTGCTTCTAGATAAAGCAGAAAGGTACAATATGAAAACACCTACTACAATTGAACTAGAAATGAAAGACAGACACTTGGAACTGGTTCTTCTATCTGGTTCAAGTAGCTTCAGGTTTGCACGCTTGAATCACACATAAATTGCTTGCAAAATTGCCTTGCTATTTTGCTCTCAATTCACGTTTAACTTCTGCTTATGTGCGTTACCTGTAAAAGAGAACAACACTGATATTTATGGAGTTAGTAAATAGAGATTGACTAGAATTCTAATGCTACTCTTCCTTGGTGGAAGAGTTCTAGTTGATCTTAACCTCTAACTCTATCCTTCTCTTAAACCGTATTCTCTTTGAGTAAGGAGTCTTTTTCCATATCCAATATGCAACATTTTCGATCAGGATCAAGAGATATCATTTCTGGTAAGTTAGGTTTATCTCTTTCACCTGCATCTCACATGCTTGAGTTGACCATATATGTGCTTCACTAGGATGGATCTGGTCCATGTCTGAGTTCCTTTGTCAGTCTTCAAAACTCACCTTTACTTGGGCCAACAGAACCGAACCGGGTCGGTGGCGGGTCCTGGGTTATTCCGGGCTGACTTTCTGTTAATTAATTAAATAACTGAAAGAAATTTTGTCCAAAAAGATTAATCAATCAATCTTTGATCAAAGGTGAAGCCGAGCGAGGGAGCGACGACAGCACGAGGCTTACCTTCTTTCCAACCATTTAACACCAAGGGAAGTGCTTTCTCAATAAAAGCATATTATCACCTTTTTTTTCCACCATCAATAAAGGATAATTGCTCTTTCCAAAACATAAGGGAGCTCACTTTCCCTTCTCATTTCTTCCCTCCATTTCCCATTCACTGAACTTTAATCTGAACAAATATTTAACCAAAAATCTTTCATTTGAATTCTTTTATTCATCTAATAATTTGCATTTGTCTTGACATTATTATAACACTCATAATTATCACTACAAGTCTACAAGAACATATGTCGTCTGAATCCGTGGACTTTTCTCTATTTTTTTGTTTCGTTACATAAGATTATTATCGTATATGTGGAAGAAAAAATCACACGTACGTGATGTCGTTTCAATTTTTTCCTCCGTCTTCTATCTTTCTCTAAAATTTCTTTTAGGTGCGGGTACTGCACATGTAAATATCCCTTTCCGAAATTTATAACAAGTTTTGGTTTTAGTACAAGCACTTGATAAGTAAAACATCGATCCTAAGTTGCTATTCCATTATTCAAAGTTGTCTTCATGTCATGTCCTCGCTAGAATTATTAAAGTAAGTTTGAATTATCTTATTTTTACTGCTCCTTTCATTTCAAGTTATGTGAATATATTTTTTTTTTTAATCCGTGCCAAAAAGAATGACATTTTTCTATATTTAACGTACAATAATTTACCTTTATATAATAATTTATAGTCATACAAAATATATGTTTCTCATTTTACACCACAAGTTCAAAAGTCTTCTCTTGCTTCTTAAAATACTTTATATATATATATTACTAGTTTCTATGTACGTGCGTTGCACGTAAATTTTTAATTAATTATTTATATAGTACAACAAATTAAATCTTTAAAGTGCTATATACAAGTAGAATGATTGGCAACCTATATCTTATTTATTTGCTTGGCATATTCATTTCTATTAACTAAGATAACTTTTCAATCATGTATTTTGAATAACTTATACTTTTATTTAATAATAAAAATATATCTTTTATTAAGCAATTTTCAGTACTACTATTACCATCGGGCATGAAACCAATTGATCTAGAGAAGGACCAAGTCATCTCTAATTGTATGTTCATACCAATTTTAAGGCCTAAAGTCATTATATGTTGAATTTGTTCTTGCTCGCATACTTTTTTAGCCGTTTATTTAATACTATAAATTTGATTTTACCAAGATACATTTAGAGTCTATATTCTCAGTAATTTTGAAATTAATGGTAGTACTCACTGAAAAATTACCTTGAAAAATTATGTTTTTCGGTTGAATGGTTCATCGGCGTACATTTATATTTAGAAAGCTCATGACAACTATTTTGATCATGTGACGCTTTACTACTGGTGCTTCACCCCAAATTATTAATTTGATTATCTTGTCAATTTAGTATCATCACTCTGCTTTTACATATTTGTGAGTTATTAAAAAGATTTATCAAATCTTGAGTGAGTCGTCCAACCCCTGGTAAAACTGTTATTATTAAATTACTTGTTGATATCGCTAACGCTATCATACCTCTTGATTTTGCAAGTAAAGCAAGATGTCGGAATATTTTTTAGTTTCTTCAAGTCATCAGCAAAGAACAAGCTTACTCTGATAGAGTCAACTTTTTACAATAATCTTGAAAACATACTCTTGATAAGAGTTTAGTTTGGATTGTGCACTGAATTTTTTCGCATGTACGTTTATGGACTTTTTTTTTAGTTTATTTTTTTATATTCTGATGAAATATATCATTCAGCCTCTGATCGAGTTTAGGTGTATTATATTTGTCTACTCTATTGCTCGTACTCTCTAAGAAATGTTTAATGCCTTTTACCATGCATTAATTATAAATTAATTATTAAATGAATTGTATCCTTCTAATTTCTAACGTCGTTTTAATATGTTTTCATAATATGTTCCCACAACTTTCTAACATCGGTTCATCTAAGTATTCTAAAATGCTATTATCTGATTCTATTACCCATCTTTCTTTTGCAGTTTTTTTAAATGTTCTTATATTGTATTCTATTAATAATAAGTAAGTCTTTAACTTAAAAGGGCATAATAGCTTAAATTTAAAAATAATACAGTAATGATACTCTCAGTGAGCATGGTTCGACTTATACTATGTGATGTCAAATAATTTATCAAAATTTTAATATTTTGTTAGAATTATATATGTGTTACGTAATGAGTAATACAGTAAAATTGACTATTGAATATAAATATTTTACCCAATTATTAATTCAATCTCAAGATTTGTAATGAAAAATTAATATTGGAGTACTGCACTCTATTTTAACAATCTTTGTTAATCTAAGAAGATGATTTCTCATGTTATAATTTCAATCTTCTCCTTTTCTTTCCTTAAAATTAACAATCTATCGGTGGTTTCAAATAATTAATTTTTTTTAGTAAATGGTATATATCTTCTTCTCTTTTTTTTCATCCATTTTTCGCGTTTTCCTTCATGGTGTGCTTACTAACAATCTTATATTCTCTTGACAAATCTACTGTTATTATCTAAACATCTCCAAATACCATATACCATCTAAAAAGAAGCAAGATAAACCTAGGGGAGACTTACCTCTAATATATTTCCCCAATTAAAAGAGAAACGCAAAAAGAAAAAGAAAAAAAGCCTTTGAAATCTAAATAACACTGCCATATTCAGAGTTGCCACATTGGTCTAAGGAAAATTTGTATTTTTATTACACTAAATATCACAATTGTAGTCAAATAACAATTTTTAGTAGATTATTAGTGGAACTAAAAGTCCTAAGCATTGAGTAAAATTTAAATTATTACATTTTTATTCAACACGGAATTACATATTTAATTAAATAAACTCTATTATAAATTCCAATATAAATTTTGAAAAAGTTTGTTATTAGTTAACTTTAGAGCTTTAAATATTATAATTTTACCCTACATGGAGTTATTTATACATATAAGAAAAAACTTTAGCTTTCGAAGATTATAAAATTAGTTAGTTACAATTTTTGACTCGACAATAATAATAACTTGTTTTACTTTACGATATTTTCTTTGATCATTTTATTATTTTAGTTATCAGATTAATTTTTGCTCTATCAAAAGTAAAATTAAATAAACGAAAACCTAAAATAACACTATAAAAGCACCTGAAAGACCCAACGCATGACTAACCTAGTTTTGAATAAAAAGTCTATTTCATCTGAAAGAACTAAATTCTGTTAGAATTTGATTTATATTCTTTTGACAAAAGTAATTCACAAATATATTGTTAAGAATAATGTCAAACAAAATATTTTTGTCCATCAATTCGTTATGATGGAGAATATGAAATAGTGTCTTCTTTTACAAAAGTATTTGACTCCTCCTTTTGCTAAATGGATTCGAGTTAAATTAGTAATAAAATAATATATTGCGTTTCAAATTAAATTAGTGATAATTTTTTTAAGAAGTAGTATATCCTAAGAGATACGATCTCTGTCCCAAAAATAATTATAATAATAAAAAACCTAAGTGTTCCTAGAGGTATTAAGTTTAGGTAAAAGGTTCATATGCTAATGTGTAATATTATATATGTCCTAAAGCTAATAGGATTATAAGGCATATATCTCCTAAAGCTAATAGAATTCCGGTTATGCCCTTTAATTGTGAGTTATTATGCATAATATTATAAGGTTATTCTTGTAAACCAAGATTGTATTCATGCATGCTTTTATAATAATATAGATATAGATGATATGAATATAATAGAAGAATTAACCTAAATAGCCGCTCACTCAATGCGTAAAAGTATTCGGCGAATATATAAATATGTCTAATCCATGTATAATATATGTGTAACCGTATATGATCAATGTATACCAGCTAAGAAAAGTAATAATCCGCCCGGCTATTTGTGTAATGATCTCATAATAATACCTCAAGAAATCACGGGATAATTAAAGTAGACAACTTCAAGCCAAAATGCCAAAAATTAATTAAACTTGGAACTTTTGAAGAGTTGATAAAACTATAAATTAAGCATAGGAAGAAGGATTAGCAAGGAGATATGCTTCAACAGCCTTGAAAAGTTCCACAGCTTTCTCTTCACCTTCTTTAATCTCCTTTTCCTTTACCACAAAATCATCTTTGGTATGGTAGTTGCTTATTGTCTTGCAAATACAGCCTCCATTTTCAGATCCCTCAAAACTAACAACGTACGAAATGTATTCCAGATTTTCTCCTAGAACTTCTCCTTCGATCAATGAATACTTTATTACCATGTTCTTGTCGTCGACGACATGGATCTTGTGTTTCAAGTACTTTATCGGATATCCTGCCATTTTCAAAATAAAGAAGATTAATTAATGTTCCTTTTTTTTTTTTTAAATTCCCGGCTGTTACCCTTGGGTACTGGGTAACCTGCTCATTGTGCAATAGCTCGTAAACCATACAAAGGAGATGTAAATTACTCTAGACAAGCGTAATGCGACGAACTCTGACTGAGGAGGCGGCCGTGAGAGGGAAATAGCCGCACAATAGTACTATATTTCGTTTATTATTCTATTTTTTAGATGTTGGAGAAGTTATAATATCGGATTTACCTATTCAACTTCCAGCTTAGTTTTGTCCTTTTATAATATCGGATTTATCTTTTCAACTTCCAGCTTAGTTTTGTCCTTTCAATATATCATATAAAATTTACAGTAACTAATGTCATCATCACGTAAAGGCGCCATGAAAATATTTCACTTTTAGGAAGCTAAGGTATTGTCACCTTTTCTCATTAATAAAATGATGGCCGGTGATTATCTAAAAAGTTGATTATTACACTAACGAATACTAACATAAATGAGTTCTTCATTGTATGAATAAAGATCACCACAACATATGAAATTAGAACCAGGAGCGAGTGCAGCTTAATTATTGGCTATGATTTATCTGAACTCAAAATTTTCGATACCGAATGTAGATATATATGTAAAAACTTATTAAAATCTCAATAAAAATTAAATTTGAACCACAATTTTAATATACAATGAGTTCAATATTGAAAATCTTAAAATTTAATTCTTTAAATTTAAATCTTGATTTTATCTCTAATTAGAACCACTTTAACTTTTTAAGGCTAATAAGACAACTCAGTGCCCGAAGACGTAAGGTCCAGAGAAGGCCGTACCTCAAAGGGTGTGATGTAGGCAACCTACCTGATGCAAGCATCAATGGCTAATTCCACGGGTCGAACTCGTGACTTATAGATTACACAATTTTTGCCGTTGCTCCAAGGTTTGTAAGGCTAACAAAACTAAAAAAAATTAGCCATAAATTTTTAGCTTAAATAAAGTTTATTTTTTATTTCTTTCTCTAATCACTATGAAAATCAAGATTCTCGATTTGAAATAAATTAGTAAACTTAAAAGCTAAGAAGAAAAGTAACCTTCAACGAAGTTCATCTTCTTGATGCTTTCAGCACCGCCATCACCTTCAACAATCTCAATGTTTTTCACAGCTTTTGGCATCAACTTTGGTACTATATTTTCTGCATCAAGAACCAAAGCCTTGAAAACCCTAGCAGGATCAACTAGAGTTGCAATTTCTTGTGTATACGTGGTAACACCCATAAATATTTTTGCCTAAAATAAATGAGAAGATTAATTAATTTGAGCTAAAAGATAAAGTTTTTCAGTTGAGAAAGTTATTGAGCGTGTTGGTATAGTGAAATTTTAGATGGTATTTGTAGGAAAAATGAAGGGGGACTTTAGAGTTCAGTCAGCAAGTCCACTCATTCAATTTCAACATTCAAAGCACTCCATTTTGGACTTCCTTTATCCAATTTATAGATGTCCTTGTACGATCTTTGAATAGAGTTTTAGGTATTAAGTCACCCTAGAAAAATCAGATGAGAATTATGGATTAATGGTAAAGTTGTCTTCATATGACCTATAGGTCACGGGTTCGATCCCGTTGGATCAGCCGCTGATGCTTGCATCCATAGTAGGTGCCTACATCACACCCCTTGAGGTGTAGCCTTTCTCCAAATTTTGCGTGAACACGAGTTCTTCATGACTGGTCAAGCACGCCTAGAATATAGTATGAGGGATCATAGTGAGATCCTAAGTCAAGCTTATTTAGAACAATGTTGACAATTCTGAAAATCCTAGTATTTGATATAGAGAGGACGTTGACTAGATAGAATACAAAGTTTAGGTAAAAAAAAAAATTCTTTTGGAACTCATTTTTTTTTTCGAATAAAAATGCATATATTATTGCAAGCAGTAAGAGGAAACTTAGGAAGTATTATTACAGATGGGAACCGATGTAGGCATTCTTTTGGAATTTGATTGTGAAACTCAGATTTTTGTAGCTATTAAAACATATCATTAAGACCGAAATAAAAGATTATAGTCAAATTATTCTTAAATATAAAATTTATCCTTTTTTTGTGTGAACTAATATGAAAATAGTGTCACATAAGTTAAATTATGTCGGGAGAATATAAATCGATAGCACCTTAGATATTCTAGGCTTTTACTTTTCTATGTCTTTTAGTCTCTATTTTTCTTTTCATCATCACACCCCTTATAAAAATGACGGTCATGTACAAAAAGCATCTCGCATTATTCATGCAAGATCTGAAGAAGCTGCACCCTAAGAGGTTAATATAGATAGCCTAATGAAAGTACTAAAGGCCGCTTCATGTTATGTCGAGGAAGAGGCAAACCCGAAAATAAAAAAGATAAAGAACACCAAATTTTAATGTGAAAAAACATTCAAATCAAAGGTAAAAACCACGGGATCACAAAGATCCAAAAATTTCTACTTTAATAATAAGAGAGTTACAAAAGTTCTCCAAATTGGCAAGTGCCAAATACAGAGCAACAATAACAACAAGAGCAACGACAAAATCAATTGAAGAAAGAGGAGAAACCATAAAACTAGAGATGCTATTCAGGGCTCGAAATCAGATGCTACGCACCTCCAAATCCGATCTCGACCATTCAAATCAAAGATCAAGATGCTACGAACACTCAATCAAATTTCAGCCCGATCGAATGGTTAACGAATCAAAAAACGTAATTTAAAGTAGGCTAGTCGGAATAAAAATTTGCACCAAAATAAACAATTTTCTTCTCTCTTCACTCTTGATGAAAGCTCTCTCAAAAACCACTTTTATGTGCTTAAGTCTTTCAAATACTTGTACCAATGAGTATAGAATAATTCTCCAAGGTTGTCCTATTTATAGATAACGAGTGGTGCTTTATCTTAAAGCCAAAACCAACTCTAAATAGGAACAAAAATCGAATCCAATTCCAAATAGGAATGGAAATCAAAAGAGAATAAGATTAGGCTATTGGGTCTTTGGCTGGACAACAGTACCAACGACATGTGAAATATCTAGTCTAGTGCAAACCATAGCATACATTAAGCTACCAACGGCAGAAGAGTAAGGAATACGAGACATCTCTTTTTCTGTTCATTAGTACATGGACTCTGACATATACTCAGTTTAAAGTGTTTAGCAAGAGGAGTACTAATCACTTTTACATATGTCATATTGAACTTCTTGAGTATATTCTCAATGTATTGCTTTTGGGATAAAAATAACTCTTTTCTATCTCTGTGTTGGTGGATTTGAATGCCCGAGATTTTCTTTGCTGGCCCCAAGTCCTTCATCGCAAATAATTTTCTCAATTGCTTCTTAAAGACTATAATTCTGGATTTATTCTTGCCAATAATAAGCATATCATACACATAAAGCAATAAGATAATAAAATCATCATCAAAGAACTTTTAGAAAAATATACAGTCATCTGAAGAAGTTTTCTTGTACCCTTATTTTTCTACGACAGATTCAAAACTTCACATACTATTACCTTGGAGCTTGTTTCAATCCATAAAGGTTCTTTTTCAATTTGCAGACATAATTTTCTTTTCCCTTAGTTACAAAGCCGTAGGCTACTCTATATAAATCTACTCATCTAAATCACCATGAAGAAAAGCAGTCTTGACATCCATCTACTCAACCTCTAAATCTAGATTTGCGGCTAAGCCTAGAACCACATGAATAGAAGACATCTTCACAACAGGGGAGAAAATATCATCAAAGTCAACTCATTTCTTCTGGACAAAACCTTTAACAACTAACCTCTCCTTGTATCTAGGCGCAAATGTATGGTTATCTTGCTTTATTCTGAATATTCATTAATTAGATAAAGCTCTCTAATCTTTCGGCAGTTTCACTAACTCATATGTGCTATTCTCATGGAGTGACTTCATCTCATCTTCCATGGCATCATTATAACTCTCAGGTTCTCTCATTTCAGTCAAAAGTACATAGTCACCAGGAGGATAGCACATGGATTTTTGCTTCTCCTTTGTAGATCTTCTATGAGAGGTTTAAGAGCATTTGAAGTAGTTACCTGAGCAGGAATTGGTTATTGATTAACCATAACTTCATCAGTTGTAGCATCCATTCAATCTACACCATGATGATCATTTTGATCTTGATCAATATCTTCATTATTGTATTGGGTTCCTTCATGTGCAATAGGTGCCTTGGCAATAGAAATTGGATCAATATCAACTAAGCTCTCATTACTCTAAGAATAAATCTTCTCGGCTTTGTCAATATCTTCAATAATCTGGTCTTCAAAGAATATTGCATCACGACTTCTAATAAGTTTATTGTCAACTGGATCATAAAAATGATACACAAACTCATTTTGACCATAACTGATAAAGATGCACTACTTAGTTTTGACATCCAATTTCGATCTCTCATCTTTAGGAACATGCACACAAGCTTTACACCCAAAAACTCTCAGGTGATCATAAGAAACATCTTTGGCAAACTAAATTTTGTCTGAGACATCACCATCCAAAGCAACAGCAGGAGACAAATTGATAACATAAACAATAGTGTTAAGTGCTTCCGCCCAAAATGTATTTGGAAGTTTAGCCTCTAAAAGCAAGCATCTAACTCTCCCAACTAGAGTTCTATTCATCATTTATGCCAAACCATTCAATTGAGGCGTCTTGGGTAGAGTTTTCTTATGACAAATTTCTTGTTCCTTGCAATAGTTATTAAAGGGACCACAATATTCACCACCATTGTAAATGCTAATGCATTTTAATTTCTTCCCCGTCTGTCTCTCAGCTAAGACCTGAAATTCCTTAAATACGACGAGTGTTTGATCTTTGGATTTTAAAGGATACATCTAGAGATTGCAAAAATGATCATCAATGAAGGTCACAAAGTAAAGTGCACCACCTTTTTACTTTACTTTAAAGGGATCATACAAATCAGAGTGTACTAACTCCAATAATTCGGGCTTTCTTGAAGGAGGATGGCTATGAAAAGAATCCCTTTTCTGTTTGCCGGCTAAACAATGGATATACCTTTTCAGATTGCCTGTTTCTCTCCATAAAGCAAACTTTTCTTAGCCAAATGTGTAATCCCCCTCTCGCTTATATAACTCAATCTTCTGTGCCACAATTCTGATAAAGTATCACTTTCCACTAGATTTATGGGGTCATTAAGAATAGAGTCATGTGTCACATATAATTGAGATGACTTGACTCCTCGAGCCACTAATAATGAACCTTTGGTGAGCTTTCATTGGCCATTAAAGAGGGTATTATGGTAACCTTCATCGTCTAATCTTTCTGCGGAGATCATATTGAAAGGAAAGTTTAGAGCGTGCTTGACGTCTTAAAGAACTAATGTTGAACCATTATTAGTTTCAAATAAACTGTGCCAACACCAAACACCTTAACTTTACTGGCATTGCGCATCTTTAACACTCTAGAATCAATAGGAGTATAAGATGAGAAAAATTCTTTCCTTGGCACGACATGTGAAGTAGCTCTAGAATCTACTATCCAGCTCGTCTCATGAGATACCAAATTGATGATGTTTTCATCATAAGCAAAAAGAAGGTCATCTCGAACAATAGTAACAATATTGTTCTCGTTATTTTCAACTTTATTTCCTTCTCTAATGTCTTGCTTCAACTTGTGGCAAAATCTTTTGATATGTCCTTTCTTGCCACAATGGTTGCATGTAATATATGGTATTTGGACCTTGACTTACTTCTACTTTTACCTCTATTCCTCTAACTTCTTGTTTTATCTCTCCCCCGATCTTCTGTAACCAAGATATCTTCTTGTGAGGACGAACTTTGAGATTTTCTCCTTACTTCCTCATTCAACACACCAATCTTGGCATATTCCAAAGTTACTTTACATCCAGGAACTGAATTTGTAAAAGAAACATGAAGAGTTTACCAAGACTCTGATAAAGTATTAAGAAGACAAAGTCCTTGTATCTCATCATCAAAATTAACTCTCATTCCAGACAGTTGATCAAGAACGCCTTGAATATTATTTATATGATCAAAGATAGAGCTGCCCTCCTTGTATTTAAAGGTCATTAATTGCTTTAGCAGGAACAACTTGTTGTTGAAGCATAAAGAGTCTCTAGCTTTTTCCACAATGATTTCGCATATGTCTCATTCACAATATGGTTGAGAACATTATCTTCAACCCATTATCATATATATCTACATACTTGTTGGTGCTCGAAATTCCAATCTTCATCAGATATACTCTCGGGTTTATGAGCTGCAAAAATGGGTAGATGCATCTTCTTCACGAACAACAAGTCTTTCATCTTGCTTCTCCAAATATTATAATTGCTCCCATTTAAACATACCATCTTTCTCATATTTGCCTCCATTCCGTAAAAGCCTGGATAAATAACCAAGGCTCTGATACCATTGTTATGTCAAGGAAGAGGCAAACCCGAAAATAAGAAGATAGAGAACACCAAATTTTAATATAAAAACCCTTCAAATCAAAAGTAAAAACCATGGGATCACAACGATCCAAAAACACCACTATAATAATAAGAGGATTACAAAATTTCTCCAAATTGGCTATAGAACAAGTGCCAAAAATGGAGTAACAATAGCAACAAGAGCAACGACATCAATTGAAGAAAGAGGAAAAGCCACAAAACTAGAGCTGTTGTTTGGGGCTAAAAATCAGATGCTACAATACATCAAATCTGATCTTGACCATTCAAATAATATATCAAGATGCTACGAACATTCGGTCAAAATTTTAGCCCGATCCAACGATTAACAAATCAAAAAACATGATTTGAAGTTGGCTGGTTGGAATAAAAAACTGCAGCAAAACAAATACTTTTCTTCTCTATTCTCTCTTGATGAAAGCTCTCTCAAAAACCACTCTTATGTGCTTGAGTCTTTCAAAGACTTTTATCAATGAGTATAGAACAATTCTCTGAGGTTGTCCTATTTATAGATAATGAGTGGTGCTTTCTCTTAAAGCCAATACCAACGCTAAATAAGAATAAAAACTGAATCCAATTCCGAATAGGAATGAAAACCAAAAGAGAATAAAATTAGGCCATTGGGCCTTTGGCTGGACAACATGGGCATATACCCAACACCACGACCTATAGGTCACAAGGAGATAACTTTACTGTTGCTCAAAGGCTCCTTTCTCATATGTCCTATCTGATAAAAAAAATCTAAAGTCATCATCGTTAAATGTTAAATCGGATATTAAATATTCCATTATGAATAAATCCAGAACATTGGGTCTAGTAAATTAATAGTAATCATATTACGCGAAATGGGTGTAATTTTGTTTCGAGAGTCCATTACTCAAATGATCACTTAACTAGCTGAAATTACCTAGTAAAGTCATTTTTCTTTTATTTTTAACGAAAAAGTGACTTAACCATTTATATAGAACTTAGAAAATCTCTCAACTAGATTTTTCAAACTTTCGGTGACTAACTACTTAGTTTACCCTCTAAAATATCAACCTTTATTTTTTTTGTAATTTCTTTTTCAATATTATAATTTTTTGCTCTTTTTACTCTATATCATGGACTTACCTATAGAATAAATATTTTAGCAAAATTTTCAAAAATATATAAAGTATATTATAAATATACCTCTATATTAATGTATTTTTTTGTCATACATGAAATATATCCTTTAGAAGATTTTATTCTCTTTCACTCTCAATTGTTTAAATAAATATTTAATTTTCGATTGTTATTATCGAAAATATTCATACGAATTATTCTACTTATTAAATATTTTACTTTTGTCATTATTTTATTCATCAATTTCATGTGCTTAAACTCTTATTTATAATTAAAATACAATTTTCAATATAATGATAATAACAAGAAACTCGGTGTAATTTCACAAGTGGGGTATGAGGAGGGTAGTGAATATGAAACTTACTCCTATCTTAATAAGGTAGAGATGTTGTTTTCGATAGACCTTCAGTTCAAGAAAAATAAAAGATAAAAAAGTAATAGCAACAAATAGTAATAACAATAAGATAGTAGTAAAAAGTCAAAGCGAAAGAAACAACAGGTAATAATAGAAATCTACTGAATAAGAAAATACAAGACTACACTAATATTGTTGGTACTAAAAAGAAAAGTGTTTGTCTATCTATTAGCCCTCTACCCTTTCTTGACCTCCACACCCTTTTATAAAGGATCTTGTTCTCAGTAAGCTGAAGCATCGCCTTGTCTTGCCTAATCATCTCTCTCCAATACTTTTTTGGTGTACATCTACCTCTCCTCAAACCTACCAAGGCCAACCTCTCACACATCCTTACTGGTGTATTTGCATATCTCCGCTTCACATATCCGAATCATCTAAGCTTTATTTCCCGCATATTGTCCTCCACGGGAGGCCATTTCCACCTTGTCCTGAATATCTTTATTCTTAATCTTACTTGTCCTGGTATGTCCGTACATCTATCTCAACATTTCCATTTCTGCTACTTTCATGCTCTGGACTGGGAGTTTTTAACTGGCCATCACTTCGCCACATACAACATAGTCGGTCTAACCACCACTATATAGAATTCCTTTAAGTTTAGATGGTACATTCTTATCAAATAAAATACCGGATGCAAGCCTTTATTTCATCCACCCAGCTCCAATACGATGTATGACATCCTCGTCAATCTCTCTACTTCCGTGAATTACTAACCCGAGTTACTTCAAACTATCTCTCTTGGGGATGACTAGTGTATCAAGCCTCACATTTACGTCCGCTTCATTGGTCATGTCACTGGACTTACACTCCAAGTACTCTATCTTGGTCCTACTAAACTTGAAACCTTTAAACCCTAGAGTCGGTTTCTAATCTCTAGCCTTGCGTTCACACTGCCTCGCATCTCGTCAATCAAAATTATTTTGTCTGCAAATAAGATTCAATGGCATAATTTTTAAGATAATGTGATTTAAAAAATATTACTCATAGAAACAAGGTACGAGCGCGACGGACGTGTGTTAAGGCTAGTTAGATTATAGTTTAAATAAAAGGTGAATAGATTGGATTAGTTGTAGTAGCATTTGAAAGATTGAGCCAATTTTATCATAAAATTAAATGTCCAATCATAATTTATCCAATTCAAAGTTTAAATGATTGTGCATTAACCCCAAAATATATTCTCTTATAAATCGTTATAAATAGAATTGTATTTAAGGTGAATATCTATCTTTTAGAGAGTTTTTGGAGTTTGTTACCTTGTTATTAAGTCAACTTTTTCCTATAAATAGAAGGATTTTATCCCATTGTAATTTATTGTTAATCAATAAGAATTTTCTCTCTCTACTTTTCTCTGCAATATTCTTATTCTTTTATTGTTTTATAACACGTTATGAAAAAAAAATATGATAAACTCTTTTTGCGGAGGAGAAGTGTTCATTGTCTGTGATTAGGTATATTTTCAATCCCTCATGAGTTTTGTGGCTTATATGGCTTAAATTATATGACAATCTCTGACGGATTTAAATCGCTTAAAGTATATACAACTCTTAGTTGTAAAGTATCACATGCTAAGTACAATTTTTGCATATGATAATATGTATCTTGCTATAACTATAAGCATGATAATGTGATAGCAAGAATTTTTACCTGTATGGAGATATTGAAAAGGCCATTCCACAATATTATATGAAGACATTACATATCTATCAAGAATGATGATTTCAAGGTGCAACATATTCGTTCAAGTTCCACTACTAGAAATTCGGAAAAAAGCGACCGCAAAAAGCGACCAGAGTTGGTCGCTATTGGGCTAAAAAGCGACCAAAAAGCGACCAAAAGGGCCTGGTAGCTATATTGATGGTCCCTTTTATTTAGAGACCAAAGTTGGTCGCTAATTAGCGACCAACTTTGGTCTCTAAGCTAAATGGACCAATTTTTCCGGATATTGACTATAGAGACCAACTTTGGTCGCTTTATTAATTTAATAATATAAATTTGGCGACCAAAGTTGGTCTCTAAATATAAAATACGTTATTTATTTATTTATTATTAATCATTAAAAAGCGACCAACTTTGGTCTCTAATCCAAATATTATATTTTAAAATCTGGAAACTAGAGACCAATGTTGGTCGCTTTTTTATTCAATTATTTATTTATTTTATTAAACTAGCGACCAACTTTGGTCCCTAAATACATGAATTTAATTTATTTTTTAAATATTAGCGACCAACTTTGGTCGCTATATCACCAGAAATTTTATTTTTTTAATGAAATAGCGACCAAGTTTGGTCGCTTTTTGTAGAAATCTGGGTAAATAGCGACCAACGTTGGTTGCTATTCTCCAGAAAATTAGTTTTTTTAACATGAAAAGCGACCAAATAGAGACCAACTTTGGTCGCTTTTCTGTGTATTATTTTGACAGAAACTGCCTGTTTTGGCAGCTACACCACCTGCCAGTCATACCAAAACCCTAACAAGCAACAACAACAACAATTCAAACAACAATTCCAATAACAATACCAAACAACAACCCAACAATAACAACAACAACACAAAAACAACATTAAAAGCTACATTAAAACCAAGAAAGTGTAAATTTCAATAGAACTACCAAACTAAGTTAACTCTTATTACAACCCAATGGAAAATAAATTGTATTTGTCTAGTTCAAATTGTCTAAAATTCATTCATTGTTTGGTACATCATTATCATCACCGTCTGTTGAAATTTCATCATCATCACGGTATTGAGAAGGGTCTACTTGTCGATGACGGGAAGAATTATCACGGGGAGGACGGGAGGAATGGCCACTTGGAGGACGGGACGAACGAGCACGGGGACGGGCAGTCTCTGGCGATGATGGCCGAGACCGGGGAATCGAAAAAGATCCAGCTAAGAGATTTTTGATCTACTCTTGCATGCTCTGGCACTGAGCGACCATGCCAATATACTGAGCATCTCTAAGCTTTTCTCTTTCCTTGGACGCTTCTAGCTCGGATGTGAGCTTTGTCACAGTCTCCCGCATAGCGGAGAGGCTCTCCCCATCAAGTTGCTCGGCTTGAGAGGAAGTCCTTATTCCTTTCATTCCACACCTATAGCGATGGAATGTCTTAGTAGGAAAGTCGTATACCTTCCCCCATTTTGGACCGCATGCAGCCCGCGTCCATAGTCTTTCAACATCCACGACCGAAAGTTGGAATGGCGCGCCCGACTCATTAGGTGGCTGGCTGCGTATGAATTCCTCAGCTTCAACTCTGAAGCGATCCTATAAGAAAAAGTAAATTGAATTAGTATTTCAAAATTTATATAAAAGTAAATGAAAATACTTAATGAAAAGTGAAAACTTACATGTACAGTCGAGGCACGTCCCTCGACCCACCTTTCTTGATCCGTCTCTTTCTTCTTCTTCACAATATGAGTCTCCCTGAATAGCTCATCTTGGTTCATCGGACGGCCCAACTTCTTTTCCTGAAAACTCATAAATTTTAATTAATAAATAGAATAGATATACTTTGAAAATTAAAATAAATTAAGCAATTACGTACCATTCTTCTTTTTATTATCCCCTGGCTGACCGCACCTCCAGTGTGCAATGATCCTCCCTTCTCAGATGCGCGAGCTTTCTTTCCCTTTTCGCTCTTCTGTAAGAACTCTGCAGTAAGCCATTGCCTTTGCAAATCATCCCAAAACTCCTGAAGCAACCAGCCAGGCTTCTGGTTCAGCTGTCTAGCTATGGAGAAAGAATGCGACAACCGCTTGCGAGCTTTGAGATTAAAATTTGCAGCCACGTCCGCGCTATACTGGTGTTCCCATACACACTTGCTCTGTATTTCAAAAGTTAAATATTATATGGAAATATCATAAATATAAATAATTATACTGCTTAAAAGAATATTTATACCTTAAATTCATTGAAAATTGCCTCTTTCAGTGAGAATGGGAATTCACGCCAAGATGCATAAGGGGCATCATAAAGCTTTCTGGTTGCTTTGGATCATCCTCGTAGTAATATTACTCGGGAGGAACCTGCAATTTAATAAATAAAATAAATTAATATCTTAGTAAAAATGTACAAAAAATAAACATAAAAATAACAAATAACTCTTACCCATCACCCTCAGGGACTATGATGATCCTGCCATACTGATCATAATGCACCTCCTCGTCAGAAGCAGTAGCAGCATCAGCATCATCGTCTGAAACATGTGTATCAGAGGCATGTGTGGAAGGAGTAGGGGGTCAGAGCTACTATTCCGCAAGCGAAGGCCTCCAATAGGTGGAGTCGCTGATGACGATAGATGTGATCCCTGTGACTGGGACATAGTTGCACGGGTCGCAAGTGGTTGTGATACTGACTGTTGTGACCCGAGTGGCTGTGACCCGACTGGCTGTGACACTGATGGCTGTGATCTATGTGGCTGTGACATGGATCGATGCGATCCATGTGATGTTGTTGGGTGGGATCCACGTGGTAGTGAGGTAAGTGGATTGTATGTTGGACGCACAGCCCGATGGCCCTGTGAAGAAACACCCGAGGTCTGCACGAAGGTGTAGAGCTGGTGATGCTGTGGCAGCTCAGTATAGCCATGGGGTAGAGGCTGTGGCATAGTGATAGGTAAATCAGAAGATGGTGGAAAAGATTGATGAGTAGTATCTTCTACCCTCCTCTTTTGCTTCCTAGCCTTTTCTCGACCCCTAGAACCACTATCTTCATTGTTACCTCGACCCTTGCCTGTCATCTGCATAATATAATACATATTTTGATTGAAACATATAAGGAAACTATCTATAAATGAGAGTTATCGAAGAAACCAACTTTTAAAGCTCATAGACGTATTCTTCCTCGTCAGAGAATTCTTCTTCCTCGTCAAAGAATTCTTCTTCCTCACTAGTTTGAGCTTCATCAGTTGATTCTTCTTCCTCGTTTTCTATAATTCTTACTTCATTTATATCAACTTCTTCCAATATGTGTTCAGGATGTTCCAAATTATTTTCTAAAAGTTCGTCCACTATTTGGTGAACACTGGAGATATCGTTTTGATATGCAACATCCAACACATTCTCGACTTCGACCCTACCTACAGGCTTAGTTTTGATTACAACCCACCAATCGGACTTATTCCGCCAAAATGGATAAGGAGCATAATACACTTGCCTAACATTATGTGCAATTATGAAAGGATCATAGTGATCATACTCCCTCGTATGATTAACCTCAATTATGTTGTATTGATTGTGTACTCTCGTACCTCTTGTTGGATTTGGGTCAAACCACTTGCATCTAAAGAGAATAATTTTCTTAAATGGCCTACCTGAATATTCTAGTTCTATTATTTCTTTGAGCACACCATAATAATCAATATCTCCAACTTGGTTGCCATCACCACCTTGAACCCACACCCCACTGTTGTTGCTTTTTTTGTTTTTAGAGCAACTCTCTGTATGAAACTTATAACCATTCACAACGTACTTGGAATATGTTGTGACCTCAACCCCAGGTCCCCAAGATATATCTTTCAAAAATTGATTTACACCATTATTTGGATCATTTACCTACATATTGTTAACAAAATTCATAAGTTAGCATAACTTCCAAACATTGTTTACCTACATAGTGTTAGAATATTTTAAGGATATACTTACAAATTGTTTGAACCACCTATGAAATGTCGTATATACAGCATCTTGGCCAAATTGACCCACGAAGTGACTGTGACACATCAAATATTTTTAGTAGTTGCATTGAGATGTAATCACAGTAAATTTTATATTTTGATAACTATTAAATCAATACTTACTTGAGAAATGGTACTACTTCGGGACAATTTAGCAACACATGAAGTGTAGCTGACTTGAACTCCATATCACTCAAATTTCTCTTTCTACCATCTTAGAACATCGGCCTGGTTGATTGAATATGGACATAGGCGGATATAATGGATCATTCGTAAGGTTGACTATGTGCCTGTTGGGTCTATTCCGAGAACATGGCACGTTGCTCTCAAAATAATAAGAACAAAAATGAGCAGTTTCCTTTGCAAGATAAGCTTCGCATATAGATCCTTCAATTCTATTCCTCTGCTTAACAAATTGTTTGTATTTGCCAATTGTCCTACATAATTTTAGGTTAGCCAAGAACATTCAAATAAAACAGAAAATTATATATGGACTATAATATTACCTCTCAAAGGGATACATCCATCTGCATTGAACAGGCCCTCCAAGTTGTGCCTCGTGTACAAGGTGGATTGGAAGGTGTTCCATCACATCAAAAAACCAACATGGAAATATCTTTTTCATCTTACCCGAAGTTACACGAATGTTCTGATCCATCCGGCGTAGGTTTTCTTCCCTTAATGTGGAAAAACACAAGTCTTTGAAAAACAAACTAATCTCAGTGATGGGTTTCCAGATTCTTTCAGGCAAACCAGAAAATGTAATAGGCACTAAGGTCTCCATGAAAACATGACAGTCATGACTTTTCAAATGGCTCAACTTCCCTACCTCCATATCAACTTTTTTCTCAAAATTCGACGCATAACCCTCAGGCATCTTCAATTTCGTTACCCAATCACAAATCTGCCGTCTTTCTTCCAAAGTGAATGTGTAACTTGCTTTGGGCTTGAATAACTTACCATTATTTGTTGTCTGCAAGTGTAATTTAGGCCGCCTGCAATATTCTTGTAAGTCTATTCTAGCCTTCGGGTTATCCTTTGTCTTACCTTTAACATCCATCACTGTGTTGAACAAATTGTCAAAATAATTCTTATCAATATGCATGACATCAAGGTTGTGACGGAGAAGATTATCCTTTCAATAAGGCAACTCCCAAAATATACTTTATTTGGTCCAATTATGAGTAACACCGTATCCAGGGAATCTATGCGGTGGAACTTCAGTAACTTTACTGAAGTTCTGGACCCTCTCCCAAATTTCATCACCTGAAAGTATCGGAGGTGGATAATCATATTCCAGTTTATTCTTTTTGAAAGCATTTTTCATCCTTCTAAACTCATGACCCTCAGGCAAGAATTGACGATGACAATCAAACCATGATTGCTTTCGGCCATGTTTCAAAGTGAACGCTTTACTATTTTCCATGCAGTAAGGACAAGCTAGCTTCCCAGCAGTCATCCACCCAGACAACATTCCATACGCAGGAAAATCATTAATTGTCCACATTAAATTAGCACGCAAATTGAAATTCTGCTTGGTTGATATGTCATATGTTTCAACACCATCGTACCACAATTGTTTTAGCTCATCAATCAAAGGTTGCAAATATACATCTATCAAACTTTTCGAATTACGTGGACCGGGGATAATACAATTTAAGAATATATATGGACTAGTCATGCACAACTCGGGTGGTAGATTATAAGGTGTAAGAAAGACAGGCCAACATGAATACGGTGTCGCAGATACAGAAAAAGGCGTGAAGTCATCCGCACACAGACCTAACCGAATGTTCCTTGGTTCACTAGCAAAACATGGATATGTCCTATCAAAGTGCTTCCAAGCTTCTCCATCTGAAGGATGGCACATAATATCAGGTGGTCTTCTATTTTCAAAGTGGCATCTCATATGAGGAGCAGAACTCATCGACGCATATAACCTCTTTAGCCTAGGTATAAGAGGTAAATAATGCATCGCCTTGATAGCGACCATCTTTCCGCTGGAAAGCCTCTTGAAACGAGACTTTCCGCAAAATTTACAACTGCTTAAATTTGCATCATTTTTATAATATAACATGCAACCATCTTCACAACAATCAATTCTTATTGACGAAAGTCCTAACTTAGAAACTAATCTCTTTGCCTTATAGAAATCACCAGGTAATTCGATTTCCTCATCAACTAGTTCACGCATAAGGTCAATGAAAGAATCCATGGCTGCTTGAGAAATATTCCAATCAGATTTGATACTTAGTAATCTAACTGCAACAGACAACTCAGAGTGCGGACGTCCTTCACGTAGTGGACGACTAGCTTCCTCTAACTGTTCATAAAAATGTCTTTCTTCATCATTAGGAGTTTGTTCAACATTTTCATTGGGCTCACCCCCAAAGTACATTCCAAAAGCATTCGCAACCATATCATGAATTCTGGAATCACTATTTCTATTCTCCCTCGACCTACTACTTTCACCAACAACCATGTTATGAAATATCTCATGGCTACCATCCATCTCTCCATGATTAGTCCACACAAAGTAATTCGCTATAAACCCCACCATATAAAGATGAACCTTAACTTCCTCCGGTTTTTCAAACTTCATACAGTCACACTTAACACAAGGGCACCTAATTACTCCTTCTTTTATGTATGGCGGAAGTGACATTGCATGTCTAATAAAGTCCTCAACCCCTTCTACAAAATCCTCCCGCAATCCCCGCCGATTAGGATAATTCCTATTGTACATCCAAGAACGATGTTCCATCTATTTAAATAAAGCAAGAACAAATTAAATTAGTTAATTCATAGCCTAATCTTTTTTAGTTAACTAAAAGTCCAATTCATATCCTATTATTGTTGCTTCACAAAATGAAATTTAACCCCATATATAAATTAGTCTACCTAAATAGTTAATTTTTTTGAACTCTAAAAGTATTAATAAGAACCTTCAAAATTGCAAATAATATATAACATGGAGAAATTGAACCCTAACATGGAGAAATTAAACCCTAACATGGAATTAACTTTGAACTAAACATAGTTGAACAAATAATATATTACTTTGAACCCTAATATATTGGAATTGAACCCCTAAAATCACTGTTTTTCGGAAAAATAAAAGAAAGGAGAGAGAAACTAACCTTGGGAGTGGAGGTAGCCGGAATTTGCTGCTGCCGTCAGGGGTCACCGGTGGCGGGGGCATCACTGCTGCTGGAAGTCGGAGGGGGGAAGGGGTTTTGAGTGTTAGAGGAGAAAGATTTTAATTTGGGGAACAATTTTGAAAGAATGGACCTGAAACCCGTTTTGGCTCCTATTAAAAAAAATAATGACCAAACTTGGTCGCTATTTTGGTAGCCAAATTATTTTTGACTGTTTGACCAAAATAGCGACCAACGTTGGTCGCCATTTTTGATCGTTTGACCAAAATGGTGACCAACTTTGGTCGCTATATTTGAAAATAAATAAATAAAATAATTATTTTCCTCTTATATATATATCCTACAAAAGCGACCAACTTTGGTCGCCTTTTGGTCAAACGGTCAAAAATGGCGACCAACGTTGGTCGCTATTTTGGTCAAACAGTCTATACTTAGTGCATAGTATAGCGTAAGTATATATATTATATATATATATAAGCTATATTCGATACGGTATTACCTAATACACTTATACTTAGTGCATAGTATAGCGTAAGTACATATTATATATATATATATATATAAGCTATATTCGATACAGTATTACCTAATACACTTATACTTAGTGCATAGTATAGCGTAAGTACATATATTATATATATATATATATAAGCTGTATTCGATACAGTATTACCTAATACACTTATACTTAGTGCATAGTATAGCGTAAGTACATATATTATATATATATATATAAGCTGTATTCGATACAGTATTACCTAATACACTTATACTTAGTGCATAGTATAGCGTAAGTATATATATATATATATATATATATATATATATATATATATATATATATATATATATATATATAAGTTGTATTCGATATAGTATTACCTAATACACTTATACTTAGTGCATAGTATAGCGTAAGTACATATATTATATATATATATATATATATATATATAAGTTGTATTCGATACAGTATTACCTAATACACTTATACTTAGAGCATAGTATAGCGTAAGTACATATATTATATATAAGTTGTATATATATATATATATATATATATATATATATATAAGTTGTATTCGATATAGTATTACCTAATACACTTATACTTAGTGCATAGTATAGCGTAAGTACATATATTATATATATATATATATATATATATATATATATAAGCTGTATTCGATACAGTATTACCTAATACACTTATACTTAGTGCATAGTATAGCGTAAGTATATATATATATATATATATATATATATATATAAGTTGTATTCGATACAGTATTACCTAATACACTTATACTTAGTGCATAGTATAGCGTAAATACATATATTATATATATAAGCTGTATTCGATATAGTATTACCTAATACACTTATACTTAGTGCATAGTATAGCGTAAGTACATATATTATATATATAAGCTGTATTCGATACAGTATTACCTAATACACTTATACTTAGTGCATAGTATAGCGTAAGTACATATATTATATATATAAGTTGTATTCGATACAGTATTACCTAATACACTTATACTTAGTGCATAGTATAGCGTAAGTACATATATTATATATATATATATATATATATATATAAGTTGTATTCGATACAGTATTACCTAATACACTTATACTTAGTGCATAGTATAGCGTAAATACATATATTATATATATAAGCTGTATTCGATATAGTATTACCTAATACACTTATACTTAGTGCATAGTATAGCGTAAGTACATATATTATATATATAAGCTGTATTCGATACAGTATTACCTAATACACTTATACTTAGTGCATAGTATAGCGTAAGTACATATATTATATATATAAGTTGTATTCGATACAGTATTACCTAATACACTTATACTTAGTGCATAGTATAGCGTAAGTACATATATTATATATATAAGCTATATTCGATACAGTATTACCTAATACACTTATACTTAGTGCATAGTATAGCGTAAGTACATATAAGTACATATATTATATATATATAAGCTATATTCGATACAGTATTACCTAATACACTTATACTTAGTGCATAGTATAGCGTAAGTACATATATTATATATATAAGCTATATTCGATACAGTATTACCTAATACACTTATACTTAGTGCATAGTATATAGCGTAAGTATATATATATTATATATATAGACACACACGCCCGCTTCGTAGTACTATTCATCCCTTGTATTACAAAAGTATTAACGACTTACACATATATTATATATATAAGTTGTATATATATATATATATATAAGCTATATTAGATACAGTATTACCTAATACACTTATACTTAGTGCATAGTATAGCGTAAGTACATATATTATATATATAAGTTATATTCGATACAGTATTACCTAATACACTTATACTTAGTGCATAGTATATAGCGTAAGTATATATATATATTATGTATATAGACACACACGCCCGCTTCGTAGTACTATTCATCCCTTGTATTACAAAAGTGTTAACGACTTACATTTTACATAGTAAATACAAAAGTGATTTTTAATGTTGACCATATAGAGACCAACTTTGGTCGCTAACTGTAAATGAATTTAATTTAGCGACCAAAGTTGGTCACTAACAGTACATGAATTTAATTTAGCGACCAAATTTGGTCACTAAATTTTAATCAGATTTATTTATATTTTATATAATATTTAAATTAATAATAAAAATTGTTAAACGTTAGAGCTGGGTCATTAAGCGACCAACTTTGGTCGCTAGATTTTGAATTATATTTATTTATATTTTAAAAAAAAATTTAATTAATATATATTTATTAAAATATTATAACTGGGTCCCATGTTAGCGACTAATGTTGGTCGCTATCAACTTATCCTTCAATTAGCGACCAACGTTGGTCGCAAGTTTTAAATTATATATATTTATATTTTATAAGTTTTATAAAATAATAATAAAATTATTAACAAATTTATTGTGGGTCCCACTTTAGCGACCAATATTGGTCGCTAATCTCAGTATATATTTGACCAAGCAAGTCTGACCAGTCCAGTCAACAATTTGACTAAATTTGCTGCCAAATAGCGACCAACTTTGGTCGCTAAAGTATTTCAAATATTTTTTTTATTATTTTCGGCAGTTTGGCGACCAACTTTGGTCGCTTTTCTTGACAGACCAAATTTGGTCGCTAATTTTTGGTTGTTTTTTCCCGGATTTCTAGTAGTGTTCAAATGGTTGATTTGTTTATCAAATCTCTACCAATGATCTTTTGAAGATAGTGCACAAGAATGAAATGTGAATGCTCAAAGATGTGAATTAATGACAAAATTACTCTCATTGTCAGTTGGCCTAACATTCTAACAAAATTGGGCCTATATTTTCCCTTCTTACCCGGTATGGCCCAGTTTATACATAAGTTGAAAATTTATTTTCATCGATTAGCCACATTACTGTCCCCACTCTTTTTCTTTATGTGGAGGAATTTTTTTCATTCCCAAATCAATTTTCTCTTTCAGATTTTCTCCTCACCCCTCTTTATCTTTCATTTTCAATTCGCTCTTGTTGTTTCTCTCTGGCAAAATAGTCGAGTTTTTCTTCAGATTTCCTTGCTCTGTTTCATCTGTATCTTCCTCTTCCACAAAATAACAATGTTGAACAATCCACACCGGATGTCACACCTCCTTTTTACACACCCGAAGGTAGTACAAGGGAGTTTTTCCAATTAAAGTGATATTATACGAAATGGGATTAATTTATTCAATTTTGTTCAGAGTCGCCACTTGGGATAGTTTATTTGGTGTCCCAAGTCACCGATTTATTTTAAATCCCAAATCGAGGAAAATTTCGACTTTCCTTTTTGAAGTCTGTGAACCAGAAATTCTGAATAAGGAACTCTGTTAACCCGGGGAAGGTGTTAGGCATCCCCGGATTTCGTGGTTCTAGCACGGTCGCTTAAACTATTATAACTGGCATATTATCTGATTTTAATACATGTTTTAAACTATTATGCATTTTTAACTTATAACCGCTTTTATTTAATTATTGTTACATATTGCGAATTATGTCACGAGAACCGTACTCACGATCTACAACATGTTTAATTTTTTTTTAAAAGATTAAATTGTGGCCGGGTCACATCACTGTACCCCCGGATTTTAGTAACTAGGTGTCACAAACTACGTTACGGGAACCGTACCCGTATCTATGACAATTATTCAATTAACACACCTAAAGTAAACTACGAAAGTTCAAGCCAATTTCTATTTTTTTAGCTTGTGTTTTCTATCTCTTTTATACATACACGAACATATACATACTTCAAAAGTTTTTGTAAAAAAGGAAGATATATATATTTAAATTTGCTCGCCTTATGTAACTTAATGTACAAGTCATGAAAATACATAGACTAGTAAAAAAAGGATTGGATAAATCAGGAGGCAAAAAGTCCAAGAACCAGAAAACGTGAGGCAGAGAGGATAGGGGGCAAATTTTGACGTTAAACTAATCAAATAAATAAAGTAGATTGTGGTTGTAAAAGCTGGAGTGCACAAACAACTCATTAACAAACTATTGAGGAATCATTATGCCTACGAGTTGAAACATATGATACTATATATCTTTATATTTTTACTACTAAAAAAAACTATATACCTTATGATGTCGCTTATCTTATTTCTGAAAGTGGAGTATAGAATATAATTTACGGCTTGTTTGCTATTAACAGATAACCATTGCTGGCCATCAGATCCTCAATTTAAGAGCAAATTTGCTTGGATTTTACTCTCTTCCTCGATGACAAGAAGTGAAAATTAAAGAAAATGAGTAAAGACTCCCAAAGCAAATAACAGATTCCAAAATCTTTACAGCATTTACTTCGTCAACATTTAATCTAAAGTTTAACATTTTCGATTCATTACACTACTTTATTCAAATGGAAACCAAACATTCATCCATGACACACTAGAATAGCAGAAATCGTATTTTTGAGCAAATCCAAAAATCTAAAAGGAATTCAATAACTTTATATAGCCATTCAGCAAAACATAATACAAAGGATTTGGGACTGACCTAACAGAGTTAAGCGGACACCAAGAGATAAGCCAAAGAAAAGCAGAATCCAAATCACATGAGGAGCTCAAGAAGCAATTTCAACAGTAGCAACAAAGCAGCAAACTTTTACCCGAATCCAGCTGAAAATTTTAAATTTTGATGCCTTTGCTTTCAGCTCTTTTGAGTGTGAAGAACTTTCAAAGTGAGTTTCTCAAATGTTGGGTGTGAATTCAGGTGTGCATTTTCAGAGAAGCTTCCGTGGTAAAATGAGTGTGTGCGGCCGTTTTTCTTGGGAAGAAAGGGTGAGATCTGTTGTATTTGTCTGTTGCTTGGAGAAAAAATCCAAGAAAAAGAAGAGAGCTCTCTTGTAAAATGCGTCATTTTCTATATATAATTTTTTTAAGGTGAGGTCTTAATGTGTGTGTTATAGGTAGGGAGAATGATGAACAGTGGGTGGAGGAAATATTTTTTGGGGAGAGTGGGGAACATGAGTGGGGAAAATGGGAAAAGTGGGTAGTGAGTGGAGAAAGTGGGAAAAGTGGGTAGTGAGTGGAGAAAGTGGGGAAAGTGGGGAGAGTGGGGAACATGAGTGGGGAAAATGGGGAAAGTGGGTAGTGAGTGGAGAAAGTGGGGAAAGTGAGTAGTGAGTGGAGAAAGTGGGGAAAGTGGGGAGAGTGGGGAACATGAGTGGGGAAAATGAGGAAAGTGGGTAGTGAGTGGAGAAAGTGGGGAAAGTGGGTAGTTAGTAGAGAAAAGTAGGAATAAATTCAAACATGGTCAAAAATAAGCTGCTCACAGCTGCCCCTCTTTGCTCGAAAACATGAAGAGTTTTCGGGCAAAGATAAAGTGAGCAACTACAAGCAATTTTTGCCCGTTTGAAACTCCATTTGGAAGCATTTTGAAAAAGTTTGACTGAACCTTGCTTCGGAGGTTGCCTACATATCCTTGGCTATAAAGGAATCAGGTCGGTGTAGTTCTGAAAGTTTTGGTAGCTGGGATTATCGGGAAACTGTGGTTTCACTGTTGTTGTTGCTGTTTCTGCTTGCTGAGCTCCTTATTACACAAAAAAATGGAAAAATAAAAAGCTAAACTAGCTAAGCCTATCAACTATGAGTTACAAGATTCCCATCTATAAGTCTCTTGAAGCTTGATCTTGAGTCTTAGCTGGTTCTTGCTGTTGGACTCCTATCTGAATCTTAATGCTTGTTAGCTGCAATCGCTGGTTCATTCTTCAGCTTTTGGATCAAGGCAGGACATGCGAAGCTTGTGACTTCAATCCTATCTTGAGCAGTCCTCATCTTTTCTCCGCTTCTGCACTTTAGAGCTCACTTCTTTTTTCTTGTTTTTCTTTTCTTTTATTTGAAAAGAGACTTCTTCTTTTGGTCGCCTCGAAACTTGTCCTTCAAGGTAAAAACCTACTTAGGCACCAAAACAAACAAACAAACAAAATTTTTCTGCCCCAGTTTTCACTAGGAAACTTTTGTGAGTTATTGTAACAAAATCTAAATTATTTCTTTATTGAAAGCAATAAAATCGGGATTGTGTATCCCAGAGAAAAAGAGATTAGGGAATGGAGACCATATATCTAAAATGAAATCAAATGGGGATCGGAATCCCCAAATTGGAAAGATTACCAGGTTATGCTGGAAAAATGATCGGGTTATGCCGGAAAGGTCCTCGGGTTATGCCAGAAAAGAAAAAGGTCCTCGGGTTATGCCGGGGAAGACCACGAGTTATGCCGGGAAAGTCATCGGATTATGCCGGAAATAAAAAATGTCATCGGGTTATGCCGGGGAGGTCCACGGTTTATGCCGGGAAATTCATCGGGTTATGCCGGAAAAAGGAAAGGTCCTCGGGTTATGCCAAAAAATTCATCGGGTTATGTCGAAAAAGAAAAAGGTCCTCGGGTTATGCCGGGGAGGTCCACGAGTTATGCCGGGAGAAAAGAAAAAAAAAGGTCCCTGGGTTATGCTAGGGAGGTCCACGGGTTATGCCAAGGAGGTCCATGGGTTATGCCGGGAGAGTCATCGGGTTATGACGGAAAAGAAAAAGGTCTTCAGGTTATGTCGGGAAGGTCCACGGGTTATGCCGCAAAAGAAAAAAAAAGTCCTCGGGTTATGCCGGGGAGGTCCACGGGTTATACCGGAAAAGTTCATCGAGTTATGCCGGAAAAGAAAAAGGGTCCTCGGGTTATGCCGGGGAGATCCATGGGTTATATCGGGAAAGTCATCGGGTTATGCTGGAGAAAGGAAAAGGTCCTCGGGTTATGCCGGGGATCAACTAGAGAGTGGAACTCAATACTAAAAGAGACTACCAGGTTATGCTAGCAGTGAGTAGGGAATGAGACCCTAGGTAGGAAATGATTACCAGGTTATGCTGGCATCGACTAGGGAATGGGATCCTATGTTGGAAAGGACGTAGCTAGAGATTGGAGACCCTATGCTACCATGATTTTGAATTTCTCTTCTTTTTCTTTTTATTTTTATTTTTTATCAATCTTCATTTTTTTTTGAGTTTAAGAAAATGCAGGAAAGAATTGGGAGGAGACTTCCCTTTTGGGTTAATTATTGCAGCATAGCTATTTCTAACCCTTGCGCATTTCCTTTTGGTTGCACCTGCTTTTTGCATGGTTGCTTTGGATTGCACCTGTTTCAATTTTTCAAACAAAGAACAACTGTTAGTTTGAAACGGTGGTCGGTTTTGTGGCCTTCATTGTTTTTGATCACTTAATCTCGGCCTAGCTCTTTTGGTGAGAACCTCTGCTGCTTGCTGAAGATTGATCTCTCTCCTAAAATCGAGGAACTCAACTTTTCAAACTTTCCAAACGGCGGTTCAACCGTGCGGGGCTTTGGCCCTTTCACTTTAATCCACCTCTAGAGCTTTGACTTCGAATTTCTTTTCATTTTCAATAACTCTGGTTTTAGAGCATCGGCTATTATGGCCAGTCGGGATCGACTTGATGCACCCGTTGAGGCTGGGGTACTTTTCTTTGGACTTGGTTTTTATCAAGCAAAACTCTGTAAAACCAATCTTGCCACCTTTTCTTTGTATTAGTTATGGAACAGAGTTAGACCGAAAGAGGTTCAAGGAAAAGTAAACGAAGGACAAGAAAATGAATTTAAAAGAGAAGCATCCCTTTCAGGGAGGAAGGACGGACTTATCTGAGGTGCATGCAGACTTCAAATAGACATGACATACTTCTTGGACTAGACAACCGATCCGCACAAATATCCTATCTTCTCATAAACCCATTACGACCCGTGTTTCAAAACCGAGAAACCTTGCCAGGACTCTTTCAATACCAATGTTGGTGAGGGGTTTCTTCTTTTCGATCAATGACGCCCTTTGTGGGTTTTCACCAATCGATCTCTCTCATTTCTCTTCTTACCGTCGCCTTATAGTGCTCGTTACGAGTTTTCACTAACAAGACTCTCTCATTTTTTATTTCTCTGCTCGCCATTACCTTATGGTGCCCGTAGGTTTTCACCAATAAGACTCTCTCATTTTATTTCTCTCATCTTGATTGCATCAGATCCAAGCAACTGCGTTCTTTGATTTTGAAAAACCTTTTGCCGATTGATCGAAAGGACTTGAAACAGGTTTGGGTAAAAAGAACTTGTATCGAATTACAAATTTGGAACCGTTCGGGCGGGATCATCGCCGAATTATTATAACGTCTGCCCCAGTTTCACTTTTGGGGAAATTTGGATTTTTGTTTTGGTGTGACTGAACCCCAGGGAGAGGCTGCCTACGTATCCTTTCGGAATCAAGTCGAACGTAGTTCAGGAAACTTTGTTTTTGATTTTTCTTTTGTTTTTCTGTTTTGTTTTGTTTTCTCTTTTTTTTAATGACACTTTCAGGTTCCAAAGAGGGTAATGAAAGAAAGGTAAATGGCTCAAAGGGTTAGCAAAGGATTGGAGTATTTGGGGTAGCGAGAATGAAAGCCTTCGTCATCCCAATCGGATAATGTTATTGCTGCAAAAGGATTAGACATAGTACCTTTTGACCGCATCTGCATTTACAACTGTTTCAGAGTAATTTCCTTCAATGTCTCCCAGATACAATGCCCCTTTTGGCAACAATTTTTTGATGATGTATGGGCCTTTCCAGTTAGGAGAAAATTTTCATTTGGCTTCTTGATGATGGGGGAGAATACGCCTTAAGACGAGTTGCCCCACTTCAAAGTTTCTAGGCTGCACTTTCTTGTTGTAGGCACGAGCCATTCTTTGTTGATACAACTGCCTGTGGCAGACTGCAGCCATTCGTTTTTCATCGATCAGGGTTAACTGTTCCAAACGGGTTTTGACCCACTCACAGTCTTCAATTTCAGCTTCAACAATGATTTGTAGATAAGGTATTTCAACTTCCGCGGGTATTACGGCTTCCGTGCCATAAACCAAAAGGTACGGGGTTGCTCCGACCGATGTGCACACAGTAGTGTGATACCCCAATAATGCAAACGACAACTTTTCATGCCACTTCCTGGAACTTTGAATCATCTATCTCAAAATCTTTTTGATGTTCTTGTTTGCTGCTTCGACGGCACCATTGGCTTTGGGACGATAAGGAGTAGAGTTCCGATGCGTTATCTTGAATTGTTCACATATCTCTCTCATCAAATGACTATTCAAATTTGGAGCATTATCCGTAATGATAGTTGCAGGAATACCAAAATGGCAGATGAGGTTGGAATGCACGAAGTCTACTACAGTTTTATTGGTGACAGATTTGAGGGTAATTGCTTCAACCCACTTTGTGAAGTAGTCGATAGCAACCAATATGAATCTATGCCCATTTGAAGCTTTCGGCTCAATCGGCCCAATGACGTCCATACCCCAGGCAACAAATGGCCAAGGTGCTGACATGGGATGCAGTTCTGTATGCGGTGCATGAATCAAATCACTGTGCACCTGACATTGGTGACATTTTTGGATGAAACTGAAGCAGTCCTTTTCCATAGTCATCCAGTAATAGCCCGCTCGCAGGATTTTCTTTGCCAAAACATACCCGTTCATATGGGGTCTGCACACTCCTGCGTGTACATCATACATGATTCTTCCGGCTTCTTTGACATCAACACATCTTAACAAGTTGAGGTCCGGAGTCCTTTTGTACAAAACATCACCGCCCAGGAAGAAACCACTTGCGTACCGTCTGATGGTTCTCTTTTGGTCCCCACTGGCTTGCTCGGGGTACTCTTTAGTTTTCATAAATCTTTTGATATAATGATACCATGGCTGAATACTTGGTTATGCCTCAGCCGTATTACAGTAACCGTGCCTTTCCCGGATTTGGATTTCCAAGGGATCAATATGGGCATTTCCTGGTATGGAAGCATCGAGGCCAAAGTAGCAAGTGCATCGGCCAGTTCATTGTGACAACGAGGGATGTACCTGAACTCTATTGACTTGAATCGCCTACTAAGATCTTCCACATGTTGCCTGTAGGGAATAAGTTTGACATCTCGAGTCTCTCATTCTCCCTGAGCTTGTCGGATAATCAAATCTGAATCTCCCATGATTAACAATTCTTCGACATCTTGGTCGATTGCCATGTTCATACCCATAATGCAGGCTTCATACTCGGTAGTATTGTTTGTGCAGAAAAACCGAAGTCGGGTTGTGGCTGGATAGTGCTGACTAGTGGGTGAGATCAAGATTGCCCCAATTCCAATGCCTTTTGCGTTCACACCTCCATCGAAGAACATTTTCCAAGCACTGGTGTCTTCTGATGTCATCTCGATTGAATTCACCTCCTCATCTGGAAAGTAAGTACTCAGAGGTTGATATTCATCATCCACAGGGTTTTCAGCTAGGTTATCTGCTAAAGCCTGGGCCTTTATTGTCGTACGGGTGACATACACTATGTCAAACTCAGTGAGCAGGATCTGCCATTTTGCTAACCTCCCTGTGGGCATCGGCTTCTGGAATATGTACTTCAAAGGGTCCAACCTGGTAATGAGCTAAGTGGTATAGGCCAACAAGTAATGCCTAAGCTTCTGAGCGACCCAAGTTAGAGCGCAGCAAGTTCTTTCCAACAAAGTGTATTTGGCTTCATAGCTGCTAAACTTCTTGCTCAGATAGTAGATGGCCTGCTCTCTCTTTCCGGTCACATCATGTTGCCCGAGGACGCAGCCAAAGGAATTTTCCAAGACTGTCAGATACAAGAACAGAGGCCTTCCCGGTTCAGGTGGGACCAAGACTGGCGGATTCGACAAATATTCTTTGATTTTGTCAAAGGCTTCTTGACACTCATCCGTCCATTTAATCGCTGCATCTTTCTTTAACAGCTTGAAGATGGGTTCACATGTTGAAGTCAACTGAGCAATGAATCGGCTAATGTAATTCAACCTTCCCAGCAGGCTCATAACCTCTTTCTTGGTTCTTGGAAAAGGCAAATCCCAAATAGACTTTATCTTTGTTGGGTCTAGCTCGATGCCTCTCCGACTGACTATAAATCCCAAGAGTTTGCCAGACGGAACTCTGAATGCACATTTCGCCGGATTTAGCTTCAAATCATATTTACGTATCCGCTCAAATAATTTTCTTAGGTCCCGAACATGGTCGTCCTGGGTTCTGGATTTGATGATCACATCGTCCACATACACCTCTATCTCTTGATGCATCATGTCATGAAATATGGCAGTCATGGCCCTCATGTAAGTTGCCCCGGCATTTTTCAAACCAAAAGGCATGACCCTGTAACAGTATGTGCATAACAACACCTGGTGATATCCTGCATAACAATCCACAAAAGACTGTATTTCATGTTCGGCGCAGTTATTAACAAGGATGTGGATGTTTGGCAGAGGGAAATTGTCCTTGGGGCTTGCTTTGTTCAGATCTCTGTAGTCAACGCACACCCGAATTTTCCCATCTTTCTTTGGCACGGGAACTATATTAGTCAACCATGTGGTGTATCGGACCACTCGGACCACTCCCGCCTTTAACTGTTTTGTGACTTCTTCTTTAATCTTGTCAATGATATCAATTTTGAACTTCCTCTATTTTTGCTGGACAGGGGAATAATCGGGGTAGGTTGGCAACTTATGGACCACTAAATTGACACTTAATCCTGGCATGCCATCGTATGACCAAGCAAACACATCTTTGAATTCAAACAAAAGTTGGATCAATGCGTCCCTGGTTCTTTCATCTGTGTGAATGCTTATCTTGGTTTCTTTGACTTCTTCAGAGCTACCCAGATTAACCGGCTCGGTTTCATTTAAGTTCGGCTTAGGTTTATTCTCAAATTGTTCCAATTCTCGATTTATTTCCTTAAAAGCCTCTTCTTCATCATATTCCATTTCTTGATTCATTATTTCACAATTAGACAGCATGTTTGGATCTGGGCATGAAGTCCGCAAGCATGTCATGTTATTTAAAGCCGCATTATTAGAACTGAAAGAAGAAATAAGAAAAAGTAACAAAATCAGAAAGAATAAAGAGAGATGAACGATGAAATATTAATTTCATTTCATTGAATTTTGAAGATAACAGGGTTTACATTAGCATTTAAAGACAGGAAACTAAAAGAAAAACATCCGAGTTACACCCTGAAATAACTCGTGATGCAGAAAAGGTGGCAGGACTGGACTACCGGGATTCCCGCCTGATTGGGAACGGAGTAGCCTTCCAGTTTTGCAGCTTGGTATTGGGCCCCATATACAGCACCTCAGCGGTGCTCGAGCCTTCTCTCGGCTGAACCATGTGGGTTTCATACAGCATTTGCCTCATAGCCCCACAGATTTCTTCAATTTCCTCGGCCGTGAAGGCCTAATCTTCTTCTTCTTCATTGTACTTAGGCCTGACAAATGTTTTGTAGAGATGCGGAATTGGCTGAGATAAAACTAAACCATTGCTCTTTCGTTGATTTGCCCACATCACCTCAGCTTCTGTGGCGTGAAAACCCACACCGAAGAACTTCTTGGCGGCAAGTAAGGTGATAGGTTCGGTGATACCTTGCAATGATGCCCCGAGCCTCTTCTCGGGTTTATAACCATGCCTGATCATTTCTTTGGCAACCATAACTGACGCTTTTGAGAGAAAAGGTTGAGGGCAAGGGCTTCCTTCTTCATATTGGTCTGCGACCACAACCTCGAAAACTTGATAGACTATATGTTCACTACCTTCCCTAGCTTCGAGGCATGGGACCGACGGGTCCCGATAGATTGATTGCCCATCCTCTCCGTGGACTATGATCTCCTGATCTTCATATTCCAATTTCACCATCTGGTGGAGAGTGGAAGGTACGGCTCCTGCCGCGTGAATCCAAGGCCTTCCCAAGAGGAAATTATAAGAAGTATCCATGTCTAGGACTTGAAAGGTCACCTCAAAATCCATAGGTCCAATAGTCAAAATCAAATCGATCTCGCCTATGGTGTCTCTTTTGATGCCATCAAAGGCACGAACACAGACATTGTTGGGCCTGATTCTCTCAGTCTCGATCTCCATTCTTTGCAGAGTTGAGAAAGGGCAGATGTCTACTCCGGACCGCCATCCAGCATGACTCTCTTCACATAGTACCCCTCACATTTAACTGTTAGGTGGAGGGCTTTGTTGTGGGTGGCCCCCTCCGGGGGCAGGTCATTCTTGCTAAAGGAGATCTGATTGATTGTGAAGAATCTTTCTGCCATCCTCTCCAGTTGTTCCACAGTAGTTTCAATCGGAACATAAGCTTCATTGAGGGTTTTGATCAACACTTTCTGATGTTCAGTTGAATTCATTAATAGAGACAACAAAGAGACCTGAGCAGGAGACTTTCAGAGTTGGTCAATTATCTCGTAGTTCGCAATTTTCATTTTCCTGAAGAACTTTTCTGCTTCTTCGGCACTAACTGGCTTCTTGAGTGGGAAACGCTTCTTCGTGGCATTATTCACTTCCTCCAGATTGAGGTATTTCTCAGCCGGGTTAGTTTCATTTACTTCTCCCAGGACTTCTTTTCCTTTGTAGGTTACTACCGCCTCGTTATAATTCCATGGGATGGCAGTAGGATCTGTCATGGGCCTCTGCGGTGCGCGGACAATAACCACGGGCTCATTCAGCCTTGGTGAAATTATTGGCCCCCGTACCACATAGGTCCCTTTTGGCACATACATTTTAGATCCTTTGTTCAGCTCAAACCTTCTTGGAGGGCTCAATGTCACTTGTCCTTTCATAGGACCCCGGGGCACATAAAGGATGGCATTTTTCGAGGGTACTACCTCAGTTTTGGTTTCCACTATTTTTTCTGTATTTTGAGGGGTGGGTTTACTCTTCTTCTCCCCTTTTTCTTGCTTTACATCGGCCTTTGGCTTTTTCTCGACGTCAGCAATTGCAATGATGGCTTTCAAGGTAGGATCAAACTCTTTATCTTCGCAGATCATTCCAATAACCGGTCCATTATTGTGAGCCGGTAACGGGTTGTTGGTCACATTAGGAATGTCTTCATCCTTTAACACTATCCGCTTTTGTTCTATGAGATTTTCAACAACCCTTTTCAAAGTCCAACAGCTCTCAGTGTCATGCCCTTCCACCCCAGAATGATAGGCACATCGGGCGCCAGGTTGGTAAGAGGGTGACTCTGGGTTTTGCCTATTTGGGGGTACGGGTTTTAACAAACCCATTTGGACCAATTTAGGGAAAGGGCTAGAATATGACTCACCAATAGGTGTGAAGTTCGTCTTCCTGGGCGGCTCTCGAGCACGGGCATTGTAGGGGAAATTATTTTGTGGAGGTCGGGGATTATACTGAGCTTGGTAAGGCAGTTGATTTCTGGGAAATTGAGCTCGGTTTTGGTGAAATTGTTGTTGTGGCCTAGCGTATGGTTGTGCATTTATCGCTGCGTATGGCTGAAGATTCATAGCATAGGTCGCATCTTGATGGGGGTAGTAGTGTTGTGGGGTTCTTTCAGAGAAATGAAGTCTGGCCGAACGGGGTTTTCTTACACTCGAAGTTGCCATTGCTACTTCTTCCTTCTTCTTTCGGTTTGCTACTCCTCCAGACCCGCCTTGGATTGCTTGGGAGGTATCCCTTATAGCAGACTAACTCAAGATTCGCCCTGTTTTCAACCCATTCTCAACCATTTCACCGATTTTGATGGTTTCGGCAAATGGCTTTCCCATTGCAGACATCATGTTTTGATAATAATCAGCCTCTTGGGCTTGAAGGAAGACACTGACCATTTCTGTTTCGTACATTGGAGGGTTGGCTCTGGCCGCTTGTTCGCGCCATTTGACAACATACTCTCGAAAGCTCTCCGAGGACTTCTTCTTTAGATTTGATAATGAATTCCTGTCAGGGGCAATGTCGATGTTATATTGAAACTGCCTGACAAAATCTCGAGCCAAGTCATCCCAGATATGCCAACGAGATATATCCTAATCCATATATCATTCAGAAGCAATGCCGACCAAAGTCTCTCCAAAGTAGGCCATAAAAAGCTCTTCTTTTCCGCCTCCCCGCAACTGGTTGCAGTACCTTTTGAGGTGGGAAATGGGATCCCCATGCCCGTCATATTTTTCAAACTTTGGGGTTTTGAAACCCAAGGGTATATGTACGTGCGGGAACATGCACAGGTCAGCGTAAGATACGCTCTTTTGCCCACTCAGACCCTGTATATTTTTGAGACTTTGCTCCATGCTTCTCATCTTTCTGGTAATTTCCTCTTATTCAGGTGTTTTTTCGGCTTTTTCCTGCCCTGCGGTGAACTCGTACCAGGGCGGCTGAGGGTAAGCATTGGTAGTAAACTGGGGTAGGTTCCAGTGGGAAAAATGGTGCTTGAAATGTGAAGGAAGATGAATCGAAGTTAGGCCTGGGTAAAGCGGGTTGTGTCATAGCTGAACAAGCTGGAGCGGTGAATATTTTTGAAGCTGCACCTGAAGCTAACACCTGGGGGCGAGACTCAGAAGGTGTTCCAGCAAAGTGGGCCGAAATGGTAGGATATCCCAGTGGGGTATTTGGATAATTCATGGGGATGTTGGAGGTCCCACTTGTCCTGGGAAAAAGCTCAGGGAATCCAGGGATTGCACTTGGTGGTTCTTTTCCATTGGCCCAGGCGTCCCACATTTCCATCATGCGGAGACGCAGAATTCTATTTTCCTCAGCAGTTGCTGACTTAGAAGTTGGGATGGTCGAGATCGGACTATCCTCTGGAATAGGAACTATTGGCAGAGGAATTTCCGAAGACATTTCAATGCTTCCTTTTGACCTTGTGAAGTATGAATGTGAAGCCAGACTACCACAAAACCAACCACCTTACTATAGAACCTCAACTAACAGTAAACAACAAACCGGTCAGTTTGAAGCAATTAACACATAGGTAATTGCATGTTGGGGTGTGATGCACCTATACAGTTAAATGTGTTTCTACATGTTTCGCAACGGTTTCATGTTTCATCCCGGCTCTGCTTATTTTCCCCAATTTTCTTTTTCTTTCCACTTTTAGCTTTTGTACTTCTCCTCTTATTCCTATTTTCCACTCTTTTCTTTCCTCTCTTTCCTTGCTTTTTTTTCGTTTTTCTTTTGGTTTTTCTTTGGCTCTCTTTTTCACATCCCTCTCTTATTTGAGATATTTACAAAAATGTGACCAGATCCGATAAGGATTGCCTACGTATCACGATGTCGCGTGAATCAGATCATTACGTAGTTCAAGAAAAACAAATGCGAAAAATAAAGAAACAATTTTTGGGAATTTTCATATTTTCATTAAAACTCCTAAACTTTCTATTACAAAAGACTTCCAACTACTCATTTTCTTGGAATTTTAAAAATTACCAACAGACTCAAAAATAATTTCCAAAATACAGACTCAATAAATGAAAATCATGAATACATCAATGCTTCGACTCCTGAGGCACGTGGGACATCATTCGGTCTCACGGGCCTACGTGCGAGATACCCTTGAAGCTGCTCCAAATCACTCATTATCTGGCAGACAAATGTCATTATAGCAGCGAAGAAAGTGGTCTGAGTCATATCCTCACATGCGTGGCATTTCATGATGATATAGTAGGCAATGGCTCTAACCCTCTCTCGGACAATACCCTTTTCCTGAAGTAAACGCCCGATTTGCTGATTCCGAGCTTCCAACACTTGAGTGTCATGATGATTTTGATTCCGCAATTGTTGCATATCTTCGTCCATTTGGGCCATCAGAGCATAACATGTTCCCTATCAGTTTTAAAATTCCTGGCCTATTTGTCCGCCTCATTTTCAAGGGTGGTTAGCTTTCTCTTTAAATTGGCGATTGTCCCCTCATATTTTCTTTTCATTTGTTGCACAAACTCTGCCCGCCCTTCTGCATTCTCTGCCAATTGTGCTCGGACTTTTGCTAGACTAGCCTCAGATTTTTTTAGGTCATCTTGACACTCAAGTACTTTCTTTCTCATACCGCTTATAAGCATTTCATCTGCCCGGTTTCTTTCCAGGTTTCTAGCAACTATTCTCATTTTATGGATTTGAGATTTGAGAGCTTCGTTTTCCTGAGTTAGCTTTTTCTTTTCCCCTTCATCTGCGGCAGCTTGGATACTGTGGCCAAATTTGAGGTCCCTGATTTGTCCCTCTAATTTACTTATCTTGGCCCTATAGCTTTCTTCTTTTGCCAACCAGCCCCACTGTTCCTGAGAGTCGTTAGTGAATTGTTGGACATGGGGTCTCTTAGCATGTCTCTCGGGCTCTCGAGGAATTTGAAACCTTTTGCCAAACCAAACCATATAATTGGGGTCCACCTCACCTCTAGCTAGATCCCGCACCATAGTCTTGGGTTCGAGAAATCTGCATTCATTCCAAACTTGGCGAATCTTCCTTCTGGAAATACAGCCTTTGGGCCCAATTCGACGACATGTACACTCAAATCTTCGTCATGGGGGACGGTTTGAAATCTTCCCAGTTGGCGTAAAACCCTGTGAGGGGTATATGGCTGAATGCTCTGGATGCCCATTAGGAGAAAGTAGCACACTTTAGCTGACATGTATACGACTTCGGTGGCAGGGAGCCATCCGAACGTCCACTCAATTTTATCCGAAGTTAAAGAACTCAAGTGTGCAAACCAAGCTTCGGTACCCTCTGGAAATTCAACCCCCACCACTCGGCTTTCAAATTCTTCGATGCAATCCAAACCGGTCATGTCGTAGTTCATATACCCAACACGGTGGCAGAGATGTTCCAGTATCCATAATTGTAGTAGTAAGTTGCAGCCTTGGAAGAATTTTCCCCCTTCTCGACAGATGGTCAAAGCTCGGTAAATCTCAAATAAGATCAGGGGAACCAAAGTGCCATTAGCTTTCTTGATTGCGACATCAACCATTCCCACGAGGCCCAATTCTATGTTGCCGTCTTTTCGCGGACATATTATAACACCCAAGAATGCTACTATAAAAACCAAACCCCGCCTTGCCTCACATTTATCTTTATTTCCGGCATGGGTCAGACCAGTATTCGGTGCTTCGAAACCTTGGGGATTGCCATAGCGTTGGTACAGGAACTGGAAAGTGCAAAACCCTTCAGATAAATTCCCATCCTGAATATCCCGGCTAATACTCAACATATCCAGAAACTTGTGAGGAGATACTGGTCTCGGTGACACCGGGTACCGACTTCTAAAGTTTCTGCTATGGCCGGCGTAACCCGCAATTTCCTCTAGCGTGGGTCTGAGCTCAAAATCAGAAAAGCGAAACACATTGCGAGTCGGATCCCAAAAAGGTATCAAGGCTTCAATCACGTCCAATCTTGGCTTGATGTTCAAAAGTCCGACAAGACCACCCAAAACTTTTATCACAGTTCCTCGGCTACCTTTTCCTAGGTCATTCCACCACATGTGGAGCTGTAAGGGGATCTCTTCAAGAGCTGCGAAGGGTTCGTTTTCATCTGTGCTCATCCTGCACATTTATTAGGGTGATTTAATTTAAAAGGTTATGACTCATTTTGACTCAAGAAAAGGTTATCACTATTTTTTTTTTTTTTTTAAATTTTCATAAAAAATCCGGCTTTGTAAATACGGCCTTTCAGCACTTCGAGGAAGAAGATTTTAACGTTGTGTTTTCTAAACGGCCAAAACCTTAAAAAAAACTACTAAAGGTGGTTGTTCTTGCAAAAACGGTCTTCTGACGCCCTTTTGGGGACATTCAACTATTTTAGACAAGAATGACATCACCTTACTTATTTACAATCAAAACAAAAAAATTTTGTTCTTTTTGGGCTATTTTTACAAAAATGAAGTTGGACCCGATGGGGGTTGCCTACGTATCCCACAAGTTAGACTTTTATTGTTTTTTTTTTGAATTTCGATAGAAAAAACTTCTAAAGAAGAAAGAAAAATATTTTTGGAATTTTATTTTGAATCTATGAAAGAAATGCTTCTAAAAACAATGAAATATTTTTGAATTTTCTTTTCAATTTTGAAAGAAGAATGAAAATATTTTTGGATTTTTGGAAGAAACTAAAAGAAAATATTTTTGTATATATATATTTTTAAAAAAAAAATTAGGGTCTAAAGAAGCAGTAAAAGAAAATATTTTTGTATATATTGTTTTTAAATAAACAATTAGTTTCTAAAGAAGCAAGTAATGGAAAATATTTTATTTTTTTTTTTGGATTTTTTTTTTGAAAATTGGAGTCTAAAAAAAGACTTTTCTAGAGATGAAGTAAAGGAAAATATTTTTGAATTTTTTTTTTTAAATTATGGACCGGAACCGATGAGGTTTGCCTACGTATCTCACATCCGGTGAGAATCAGACCCGCGTAGTTCGCCAGTTTTGACAGAACAGGGGAAACATGGTAGTTGAAAACTTTGGCTCATTTGGAGATGACTTCTTTTTTTCGGAATTTCGGCAGAGTTTCAGAATTTTCTAAATACCTACCTCTCACTCCTATATTATTATTATTATTTTTTTTTTGATTTTGTTTTTTGATTTTTTTTTTTGATTTTCTTCCTCTGTTCTAGAAGCCGGTCAACATGCAAGCCGAAACAAACAGATGCGCAAGTAGCACGTAAGATGCATCAGGATGGTCTTTTTCAATTTGGGTACACCTGTCCTAGACAGACCCAACCTCTGTGTTGAGTCTCCAAGGTCAAATGCACGTGATGCAAATAAACGTTCCTACTAGGGATCCGGCATGAGGCTTGTTATACTAGATTTAAAAACCTAGGTTTATTGTTCTAGACCTGGCTTACCCGAGCGGACAGCTCGAGCCGAGGGGCAGCGTACCGGGAATACAGAAGCTTCACCGGCTTTGTAACTTATCCGAACCTCATTCTAAAATTGGGATAAGACTCTAACAGAAAAGAAGTCACACGAAGTGCACACTTCCCAGATGATGTAGAAGACTCAGAGAGAGGAGGGTTTCGTAGCAATTTATATACAGTCCAAACAATATCAAAGCGGTAAAAGCAGCATTTAGCACATTAGGCTCAACATGTAAAAATCAAATAAAACAAGCCAACTATAACAGTTATTCTAAGCTCGAATTCTTGAACCCTGAACCAGAGATTCTGGGTTCGTTCCCCAGCGGAGTCGCCAGAGCAGTCACAACTCCTTTTTACACACCCGAAGGTAGTACAAGGGAGTTTTTCCAATTAAAGTGACATTATTCGAAATGAGATTAATTTATTCAATTTTGTTCAGAGTCGCCACTTGGGATAGTTTATTTGGTGTCCCAAGTCACCGATTTATTTTAAATCCCAAATCGAGGAAAATTTCGACTTTCCTTTTTGAAGTCTGCGAACCAGAAATTCTGAATAAGGAACTCTGTTAACCCGGGGAAGGTGTTAGGCATCCCCGGATTCCGTGGTTCTAGCACGGTCGCTTAAACTATTATAACTGGCATATTATCTGATTTTAATACATGTTTTAAACTATTGTGCATTTTTACCTTATAACCGCTTTTATTTAATTATTGTTACATATTGCGAATTATGTCACGAGAACCGTACTCACGATCTACAACACGTTTAATTTTTTTTAAAAGATTAAATTGTGGCCGGGTCACATAACTGTACCCCCGGATTTTAGTAACTAGGTGTCACAAACTACGTTACGGGAACCGTACCCGTAGCTATGACAATTATTCAATTAACGCACCTAAAGTAAACTACGAAAGTTCAAGCCAATTTCTATTTTTTTAGCTTGCGTTTTCTATCTCTTTTATACATACACGAACATATACATACTTCAAAAGTTTTTGTAAAAAAGGAAGATATATATATTTAAATTTGCTTGACTTATGTAACTTAATTTACAAGTCATGAAAATACATAGACTAGTAAAAAAAGGATTGGATAAATCAGGAGGCAAAAAGTCCAAGAACCAGAAAACGTGAGGCAGAGAGGATAGGGGGGGCAAATTTTGACGTTAAACTAATCAAATAAATAAAGTAGATTGTGGTTGTAAAAGTTGGAGTGCACAAACAACTCATTAACAAACTATTGAGGAATCATTATGCCTACGAGTTGAAACATGTGATACTATAGATCTTTATATTTTTGCTACTAAAAAAAAACTATATACCTCATGATGTCGCTTATCTTATTTCTGAAAATGGAGTATAGAATATAATTTACGGCTTGTTTGCTATTAAAAGATAACCATTGATGGCCATCAGATCCTCGATTTAAGAGCAAATTTGCTTGGATTTTACTCTCTTCCTCGATGACAAGAAGTGAAAATTAAAGAAAATGAGTAAAGACTCCCAAAGCAAATAACAGATTCCAAAATCTTTACAGCATTTACTTCGTCAACATTTAATCTAAAGTTTAACATTTTTCGATTCATTACACTACTTTATTCAAATGGAAACCAAACATTCATCCATGACACACTAGAATAGCAGAAATCGTATTTTTGAGCAAATCCAAAAATCTAAAAGGAATTCAATAACTTTATATAGCCATTCAGCAAAACATAATACAAAGGATTTGGGACTGACCTAACAGAGTTAAGCGGACACCAAGAGATAAGCCAAAGAAAAGCAGAATCCAAATCACATAAGGAGCTCAAGAAGCAATTTCAACAGTAGCAACAGAGCAGCAAACTTTTACCCGAATCCAGCTGAAAATTTTAAATTTTGAAGCCTTTGTTTTCAGCTCTTTTGAGTGTGAAGAACTTTCAAAGTGAGTCTCTCAAATGTTGGGTGTGAATTCAGGTGTGCATTTTCAGAGAAGCTTCCGTGGTAAAATGAGTGTGTGCGGTCGTTTTTCTTGGGAAGAAAGGGTGAGATCTGTTGTATTTGTCTGTGAGATCTGTTGTATTTGTCTGTTGCTTGGAGAAAAAATCCAAGAAGAAGAAGAGAGCTCTCTTGTAAAATGTGCCCTTTTCTATATATAATTTTTTTTAAGGTGAGGTTTTGATGTGTGTGTTATAGGTAGAGAGAATGATGAAGAGTGGGTGGAGGAAATATTTTTTCGGGAGAGTGGGGAACATGAGTGGGAAAAATGGGAAAAGTGGGTAGTGAGTGGAGAAAGTGAGGAAAGTGGGTAGTGAGTGGAGAAAGTGGGGAAAGTGGGGAGAGTGGGGAACATGAATGGGGAAAATGGAGAAAGTGGGTAGTGAGTGGAGAAAGTGAAAAAAGTGGGTAGTGAGTGGAGAAAGTGGGGAAAGTGGGGAGAGTGGGGAACATGAGTGGGGAAAATGGGGAAAGTGGGTAGTGAGTGGAGAAAGTGGAGAAAGTGGGGAAAGTGGGTAGTGAGTAGAGAAAAGTAGGAATAAATTCAAACAAGGTCAAAAATAAGCTGCTCACACCGGATCTATCTTTTGTAGTTTTTTCTTTTTGATTCAGTGCTCGCCGAAGCCGATTCCGACTTTGACATTAGAGAATCGTTTTATTCCCGTTCGAAGAAAAAGAAAATATTGAGTGGTTATTTCTTTTGATTCTTGTCTCGTATTTTAAGTTATGAAATCTCCTTTTTTTTTTGGTAGTGCTTCCTTCTTATTTTTTTTCTTCTTCTCACTTTTAATGACTTCTGAAGGGTGGAAGAATGATGTATATGTTGTATATAACTATATATACTTTGTATAACCATGTATATTTGTATGTATTCTCATAGTTATACAGAATTATACATGATTATACACAAATATACATGATTATACATATTATACAACATAGATATATTTATGTATAATAAACGTATGACTATGTATAACAATGTATATAAGGTGTTTAATAATGTAAATTTTATTTTTTTTCCAGTGAAATAAGAATTTCCCTTACAAAATTTTGAATTTTGAAACAAAAAAAAAATTAAAATTATAGGCTTTAAGGATGAATATATTTTTTACTTCAACTTCTTGATATTGTGAATTTTAGGAAATACTATAAAGAGTGAAGTAAAAAGTAAATAAGATGAAAATGGAAAAAAGGAAAATATAAAAATGAAAGAAAAAAGCGGAATCTGATTTAGGCGTGATTATGGGTGTAGTTGACGAAGTTTGACGAAATTTACGAGTTTGACTTGTTTTCATAAAATTAATTAATGTTTGTGGGCTATTGGATGAAAACCGTATTTGTGGGTTAGGCGGGTGAAAAGTACCTTCTCCAAGTGTATTTTCATGTAAATTTTCCTGAATTAATTGTCTTATCAAGGGGAGTTAATACGCGGTGTACTTTTTTTTCCTTAAAAGGTTTTGTCCCACTAAATTTTTCTTACAAGGTTTTTAACAAGGCAATCAAAAGGTATATTGGTAGATATGTGTACTCTTTTTTTCCATAAAATTATATTTAAGGTGAATGTGTATCTTTAGAGAGTTTTTAGAGTTTATTACTTTAAGACTAAATTACTTTTTCTATCACATTATAATTTATCCCAAATCAATAAGAATTGACTTTGTTACTCTGGGCAATACTCTTGTTCTTTTATTGCTTTATAACACAAACTATATTTATGGTTTTATTTTTTAAATTTCGGACAGATGAGTTTTTCTTTCTTTCTTTTGACATTCTGATCTTTCGGCTGTTACGACAATCGGTCGGTGCTGGTCTGCTGGACACCCCCCCCCCCCTCGGGGCCATCCCCACACAACTCCCTCTCCATCCAAAGTTGTTCCCTTTTCCCGTTATGCACATAACTAAAATCAGCAAACGTTCACATTGACCTATAAAAAAACATACCCATTTTTTTGTTCTGAATTTAAAGCTTCTGAATTGGGTAGCAGCTAAAAATAGGGGTGGAAAAGAGGTATGAATGCCATAAAAGATACAGTTTCTGAGAAGCTTTCACGTCTTTTTTCTGATTCTCCTTCTAAATCTTCTGATCAACAACCTCCTGATCAGGTTCTTTTTCTCTCTTTCTCTATTTTAATTTTTTTGTATAAAAGCCCCTATATTTTGTACGTGTATGTTGTTATGAGACTGAGATCTTTGCCTTTAATCTGTTTTTGAGGTTGATATTTTGATTATTAAGCAATGTCATTGTAGTTTGAATATTATTGTTTGATTAAGGTGGTGTCCAGGCCAGCTTGCACCCACCTCGACTATTTCACCTGGTACGTGTAATCTCCAGCCTACACAGGTACCGGGTAACTCGGCGCACCAAGATGTAGACATATGAGGAAGAACAATGTAGTTAGAAGTTAGAACATTAGAGTTTGAATCTTGATGATCCCTTAATGAGCTGACTAATCTGATAATGTATTAAATTGGTTGTCCTTAAAAAATAAATATTTAGAGAACTCTGTATTATGTGATGGGAATTATTTTTTCTTTCCTTATTAGAAGGATTGACTGGTTTTCATTATTGTTTACTTTGCCATGGGGCTTTGGTCTAGTGATAAAAGCGCAACACGATGATGTGGATTAGGCACTTATCATGAGTCCGAATCTTGTGCAGAGTCGCAAACAAAGCCTAGTATTTAAGTGGACAAAGAAAGAGGGACATATGCCCGTTATCTACGGAGTTTCGAACTGTGCGGTAGCGGAAGCTCGGGGATTTCTCGGTTATGGAATTTCGAACTGTGCGCTAGCGGAAGCTCGGGATTTCTCGGTTATTAGTAAAAGAACTATTCCTTAGTTTTTGATAACAAAAGACAAGTTGGGTTAAGCACTAGTCATGCTGGTGTCCTTACATTAGGCGTTTGCGAGCTGTCTTTGAAGTCTTTCAGAGATTTGTATGTCAGTAGAAAGCGCAGAGAACCTCTAATGTTAAAGACCTCCAAGTTATTGAGTATTGGAATGAAACAGGTCCGATATAAGTGAAACGGATATTGAAAATTATATAGCCACACCAGCAAGCTTTATCATGTTCCAAGAACAAATTTTTTATCGCAAAGAACACTTGACATTCTAACTGAAGTCCGTTGAATGCAATTTTCTGCTAAGTTGAGCAACATGCTACATTTTTCCTATTTGGTCCTTTTGAAGTAGGATTTTGGTTTATTCAAGCAGAAATTTTATAGACTTATTTTCCCCTTTGTGTTTCCATATCAGCAGACTTACTGTTTTCTTAAGTATTTTAGTATGCAACCTTTGATTGACCTATTATTGTGACACTGTTTTTCTCTGTGTTTAGGCCAGGCCATACACCAAAGAGGGTAGATCTTTATCATCTATACTTTCTTTCTTTCTACCGTCAACAAATTTTGTTAAGCTCAGAGATCAAAATGATGTCAAGTCACTTCAATCTCATTCTTTTACGTGGAGAAGTAAAAGTTTCTCATGGCGCGATAGACCTTTGGAAAGATACACAGATTGTGATGATCATGATGATTACAAAGAGATGCCGAACGAACCATTCTATACACCTAGATGTAATGGAGAGCCTAATTCTGCAAGGAGTGTCGCCAGCGGTTTCGAAGCTTTTGAAGATGCTCCTGATGGAGACAATTTAGAGCAATCCGTGCCTAATCTCATTGATGATTCTGTTTTCATTTCTCCGGGCTTGTATGATTTTTTCCAGTCTTCCCTCCCTAATATAGTGAAAGGTTGTCAATGGGTCTTGTTATATAGGTAACTTCGACTTAAAACTAGTTTTTACTGCAAAATCTGTTGCAACTCTCGGGCTTGAATATTCATATTTATTCTGTTTATTTGAATGAAGGGCAGCACTGCGAAACATGGTATATCTCTTCGTACTCTAATTCGCAAGAGCGCTGATACTTCTGGTCCTTGCTTACTGGTATTTTCGCCTCCACATTACTGCCATAACTTTTTGCGCATGCACTCCCGATATGTTAGCATTTTTTTTAAAAAAAATTCGTTATCAGTCAATGTGAATTTTTCTTAATCATGCTTGTTACAGATTACTGGTGATAAGCAAGGTGCTGTATTTGGTGGGTTGCTTGAGGCACCACTCAAGCCTACCGCGAAGAGGAAGTACCAAGTAAATTTTCTTCTCTCCTTTTATATGACACAAGTGATAATAGCCAGTATTGACTATCTTTAATCAATCCAAACTAAAGGTAAACTAATATTCGGACTCCAAACCACCATCTTTTGTTGTCTAGTTTTAAACACCCTTCCGCAAGAAGAAACAGTGTATATTCTTAGCAATCACGTAAAACAGTTTGAAAGGTGCTGTATTTGGTGTGTTGCTTGAGGCACCACTTAAGCCAACTGTGAAGTGAAAGTACCAAGTAATATTTCTTTTCTCCTTGACATGTGACAATACCGCATATTCATTTTCTTTAATCAATTTGAACTAATGGAGTAATGGTAAACTATTATTCAAAGAACAGATTACCAGCTTTGTTCTTTAGTGTTACCCTTGGTAATGTTGCTAAGTCAAACACCATTCCGCAAGAAGAAATATTCTATATTATTAGTAGTCACGTAAACATTTGAAACAAGTAGTTATTTTTTGCCTTTTTCATCCTAACCGACCTCTCTCTTCTTTTTTTTTTCTTATATGTTTATTTCCAATGCTAAGGTACCTTTGTTCTATGATTATGACAGGGAACAATTCAAACATTTGTATTCACAACTGTATATGGTGAACCAAGACTATTTAGACCTACGGGTAAGTATATCACCTGGCTACTATATAAGTCCTTAAAAAGCAGTGGCTGAAAAATTTCCTCTAAGGAAGTTGAGGAATTCTAACATAATATCTGTTTAATGTACATTTTCCATTATATACTAAAGTAAAAGAGATTATATTGGTTTAGTATGTAAGTATATAAGATTTTCTCCAACATTCATATATACTGATCATGTAGCTGTAGGCTTGTTGTTTGATACTGCTCGAGCTTGACACCTGTTAATACACCCTCCCCCCCCCCCCTTATATTTTTGAACACAAAGCTTCCTATCCTTAACATAGGCCCATTGTAATGGAGCTGTCTAGTGTCACTTTGTGTTTTGCACTCTCTACATCTTCTTGATGCCAGTAATGAAATTACTTCATCAAAAAAAAGATTGCAAGAGCAAATTATCATTGACATAATCCATGAGAGGGTGCAGACGTAAGCTAATCTTCTTATCTTTTTTTGGAATTAGGTGCCAACAGATATTTTTACTTGTGCATGAATGATTTCCTTGCACTTGGAGGCGGTGGACATTTCGCATTATGCTTGGACGGAGATCTGTAAGTTTCTGTGCCTGGCGTTCAACACTGTAGCTTGCAGATTTCTTCTTTTCTTTCTTACAATTTTCTGAAGTTCCATTTTTGTGATAAAATAAATTTTGATGAAGGTTATCTGGCAATAGTGGACCTTGTGATACATTTGGCAACTCGTGCTTGGCACATAATGAAGAGTTTGAGTTGAAGAATGTTGAGGTAATGTCTTCTTTAATTAATAATCTTCTTGTCACCTGTCCCACAAAAGAATACAAATAAAAAAAGTTGCATAACTCGTGCAAAAATAAGAGGTAGGAAAGGGAAACTTAGGTGTAAGCTCATTTATAATTCCGACTTTGGACTGTACTCAGAAAAAGGGGAAATTTTTTGAATGGTCTTCCATAAATCTAACTCTCTCCTTACGATCCTAATCTGCATGGATTGTCTACATATTGATGCATAACAACTGTATAACAAAGGCACTTCTATTTTAGAAAGTTTGATCACAGTTGATCCATAGATGAGGATAACTGGGAATCATACTGCTTGAATATTTCAAAGACTACATTTTTGGAAGGTCGACAAAATTCAAATGATGTAATAAAGCACTCATAAAGAGGTCTTTTAGAGAAGGATAAAAATAGAAAATATATTGAAGAACAATTCTCAAGTGATGTGTTGTTCTCGTTTAGAAGGGGAGCCTTGGAGCAACGGTCAAGTTGTCTTAGGTCACGGGTTCAAGCCGTGGAATCGGCCATTGACCCTTGCATCAGGGTAGGCTGCTATATCACACCCCTTGGGGTGCAGCCCTTCTCCGGACCCTACGTGTACGTGGGATGCTTTGTGCACAGAGCTGCCCTTTGTGTTGTTCTCGTTTACATTTTAAGGTTATAGATTAGGGCAGGAAAAGATATCATAAGGTTGTTCTAGTGTTAGGGAAGCTTATAAAAGTCAAGCCGCTCTGCTCTCATACCAAACCAACCTATTATTGATAATTAAGGATTATGGCTTAAATAAGTCAAATAGGATCATTCACCAATGCCTGAAAGCTTAAGATGTCACAAACTCACTAGTAAGGTGTTCTAAAACGCGGACACTTTACACGTCATAGCAGACTCGAGAAAATTATTTAGACAAGTTCCTCAAAATTGTGCTGCCAATCTTGTCCAGAAAGTATACTGTTTGGATACTTTGCTGAACATTCTATTACCAATGTTTGACAGTTTCTTTTTCTTGATGCAGCTGTGGGGTTTTACACATGCATCTCGGTACCTTACCTCGTAGCAAGCCTGAAATGTTTTTTTAATATATAAATATGATTATTTATTCTTTCATGCCCAAAGAAGCAGCCGTCTCCATTTTAATGGTGGAGTGTTCCTGCTGTACATGGGCAAGTTGTATCAAGAAATGAGATTCTAGTTAGTGTAGATTAAATCAGCTGATCATTATGGTTGCAAGTACACTCATTCTTCTTGTTTATGACATTATGAATGCTTCTTGCCTGCAAAGGCTTTTCTAATCATACAAAATACAGGTCTCTCATGGAGTGTTATTATATAAACTCTTTATTAAAAAAATGAGTGTTATTATACAAACCACAGCAGTTATATATTCTGCACACAATTTGTAGTTAAGCTATTTGCTTATGAGTGTCCTGGCAATGATTTTCCTTTGCGAAGGCCAATATACAACAACAACAAACCCAGTATAATCTCACAAGTGAGGTCTGGGTTGCGAAGGCTAATACATGCTTCTTAAATCGACACACTAATGCTGGTAATCGTAATTACATGAGCATTATTATCGATCACTAGAAAATAGATCATACTCTATCCAGTCTATAATTAGGATCGGATTATCTATGAATCCGTTCATTAATTTTCCAACAACGCAAACAGACACAGATGCATGTGTGACAACGTTCATTCTTTTTTATGGTATTTTAAAAAATTGTAACCAATCTTATTATTTTCCAAAAAATTGAGAAATCGCCACCAAGTTCTAGCGAACCAGATATGGTGCTAATAGCTTCTTTTTTTTAATAGAGAACTCCCGTATACCAAAAAGTAGAGAATTTACATCAGAACATGATTCTCTACAAAAGACGTCCAATCTTCTAAACAGGTAGGGGCTATATGAGTGCACCAAAAAGCGATCAAAAATAAAAGACTATTCTTAAGATGTGAAAAAGGAGACTCAATCCCCTCAAAAGTTCTCCTATTTCTCTCCCCCAAACTATCCACATGAGAGCTAATGGGGCGAACTTCCACGTCTTTTGCTTTTTTCTTCTACAGAAACCGGCCCAGTTGTATAACATTTCCTTTACCGTGCTTGGCATCGCCAATTGAACACCAAAAAGATTCAGGATTACCCTCCACAAAGCCGAGGACACAGGGCAATGCAACAAAAGATGATCAACTTCTTCCCCTGAGCTTTTACACATGTAGCAGCAAATAACAAGTTTAATCCCTCTCTTTCGCAGATTTTCAGCAGTCAAAATCACTTCCCTCGCCACTAGCTATGCAAAAAAGCACACCTTTGTGGGAGCCTTAGGAATCCAGATCGAGGAGTATGGAAAAGTGGTCTCCTCTCTCACCAACTTACTCTGGTAAAAGGACTTTACGGTGAACAAACCATCGCCACACAAACCTCATCTCCAAGAATCATAAGATGGTTGGGGCTTGTCTTGCCCATATAACAGTGTCAACAAATCTTGGAGCTCCACAATCTCCCAATCTTGCATGTTCCTTTTAAACAAGAGGTCCCATACTACCCCCCACCCCCCCCCCACCCCCACCCCCATGCTCCTTACGAATCTGTTGGTCCATCAATTCCTTCTGGTTTGAAACTCTAAATACATGGGAGAAGGAGACCCTCAGAGTATCCTCTCCACACCACCTATGATTCCAAAAGCTCATTCTCCTTCCATCTCCCACCTTGTAAGTGATGTTGCCACTGAAAGCTTCCCAATTCTTCATGATGCTCCTCCACATGCCACACTCAAAAGGTATTGTGATTGTCTTGGTCCTCCAACCCCCTCCCGTGGAATCGTACTTTTCTACTATGACCATCCATAGAGCATGCTCTTCTACCCCGAATCTCCACAGCCACTTTCCCAACAAAGATATGTTGAATACCCTAAGATCTTTTACTCCAAGTTCACCTCACTTCTTTGGGGAAGTGATTGTCTGCCAATTCACTAGATGAAACTTTCTAGTTCCATCCGCCGCATCCCAAAGAAAATTCCTTTGAAACCTCTCCAGTTTTTCTGTGGTGCTCACAAGAGCTTGCAACAGGGACAAGTAATAGCTGGGCATACTCGATAAAGTACTTTTAATAAGCACTTCCTCATCGCCTTTTGACAAGTACCGTTTCTGGCAGCGTGTTAATCTTTTTTCAACCCTTTCGATCACTGGATTCCAAACCGTAGTATCCTTATGCGAAGCGCCCAATGGGAGACCCAGGTAAGTAGTAAGAAAGGATCCCACCTTACATCTGAGAACATAAGACGAAGCATCAACGTTAGCAACCTCAGCCACCGGAAAACTCTCACACTTGTCGAGGTTGATTTTGAGTTATGATACTATCTGAAACCACTGCAAGACCTGCTTCAGGTAGGTCAACTGATCCATATCGGCATCACAGAAAATCAGGGTGTCATCTGCAAAGAGCATATGAGAAACTCTTCGGGCACTAAGCACCCCGATCGGAGCTGAGAATCCTCTTAAGAAGCCACCGCCCGCCGCACGATCCATCATTTTACTCAGAGCATCCATCACTAGAATAAATAGCATGGGAGATAGGGAGTCACCTTGCCTGAGACCCCTGGAGCTGCCAAAGAAACCACACGGGCTACCATTAACTAGGACAGAGAATCTGACTGAGGAAATGCAAAACTTGATCTATCACCTCCATCTTTCCCCAAACCACATCCTCATCATAATGAGATCCAGGAACTCCCAATTGACATTGTCGAAAGTTTTCTCAAGGTCCAACTTGCATAGTAAGTCGGGTTCTCTATTTTTCCTTCTGGAGTCTACAAGTTCATTTGCCACCAAAGCAGCATCCATTATCTGCCTACCTTCCGCAAACGCTTTTTGGGAGGACGAAATAGACACGTCAAGAACCTTCTTGAGTCTGTTGGAAAGCACTTTAGAAATAATCTTGTAAATGCTCCCCACGAGACTAATAGGCATGTAGTCTCTGATACAAGATGCACCTTCTTTCTTAGGCACAATAGTAATAAAAGAAGCATTGATACTTCTCTCGAAAATACCATTCACATGGAAGTATTAAATGGCTTCTATCAACTCCCCTTGATGGTGTCCCAACAAAGCTGGAAGAAGGCCAAAGAGAAACCATCAGGCCCGGGGGCCTTATCACCAGCACAACTCGACACAGCCTTGTGCACCTCCTCCTCCTCGAAAGCCCTTTCTAACCACTCATTGTCTCCCTCCCCTATGTGGTTAAACTCTATTCCCCCCAAAGTCGGCCTCCAACTAACTTTCTCTTTGTATAAGTTCTCATAAAACCCCCCACTATTGCTCCTTTTACCTCCTCCTCTCCCTCAATCCTCACCCCATCCATAACTAAGGACTCTATAAAGTTTCTCCTTCGATTTGCAACCCCCACCCGGTGAAAAAACTTGGTATTCGAATCCCTCTCCTTTAACTAGAGCGCCCTCAATTTTTGCCGCCAACTAGTCTCCTGCGTTATTGCTAACTCGACTATTTCCCTCTTAACCTCCCCCAATCTCACTTTCTCATATTCATCTAACTCTCTCGCCCCTTCCCCTCTCTCTAATTCCCCCAATTCATGCATAAGTTCCCTCATTTTAACCTCTACCCTCCCAAAAACCTCCTTATTCCACCTAATAATATCTCCCTTGAGCAATTTAAGTTTCTTCGAAATATGCAATGAAGGTGTCTCTGATACCCCGTAGCTTGTCCACCATTCTTTCACCTTGTCACCAAATCCTACCACTTTCAACCACATGTTCTCGAATCATAAGGGAGCACGCACCCTCCTCCCTCTGCATCCATCTAGCAAGATAGGCAAATGATCCGAAGTCATCATAGGTAAAGGAATCTGCAGCACATTCAGCATTAGCTCATCCCAGGAGGGCGATATCAGAAATCTATCAAGTCTAGACCTAGAGTTGGAATCCTCAGCCCTGGCCCAAGTAAACCTTTCCCCTGATAGAGGAAAATCAATGAGAAAGTGATCATTGATGAAGTCAGAAAACTCCTCCATGGCCCCCGAAATCATACTACACCCTAATCTCTCCTTCGGGAATCTAATAGTGTTAAAGTCTCCCCTTAGAACCCATGGAATATCCCATTCCCCCATCAGATTGGCCAGTTCCTCCCAGAAAAACACCTTGGACTCTTCTCCTACCGGTCCGTACACTCCCCCAAATCCTCACTCCACCCTGCTCACTCTATCTTTGACAAGTGCTGCTATCATCCCACATAAGAAAAATGCCCCCGACACTTTCCACTGCTGGAACCCAGTCATATTTTACCCAACTACCTCCCCAAATACTCCTCACAATCACATCCGACAAAACTTCCATTTTTGTCTCCTGAAAACAAAATCACCCCACTCTCTAACTCTCACTTTGATGATGACCCTTTTGTTTGGGTCATTTATCCCCCTCACATTCCATGAAAGAATATTAACCTCCATAAGTAACAATATCCCCCTTTTCCCCATCCCCCCCCCAACCGAGCTCCCTTCCTCCCTGTCATACACATGTCCCCTTCTCTGGTACACCACTACATCTCCTAAATTATTTTGCTTAACACCTTGACCCAACTCCCTCCCTGCACCATCATAAAAAGATTGTTGCTCAGTCTCTCTCAACAGTTCTAACACCCTATCTTCCTTCCCTTCAAAAGAAACACCTAGAAACTTCCCAAAGTTTAATAGTTTATCCTCCATCCGGAAAGACATATCCCCTCCTCCAATCCCTGACGAAATTGGATAGGCGTCTTCTACATGTACCCTTTCCTTGCTCCTGTCGGAGGAATACAAGACCATAGCATTGCTAGCAATAGGAACCTTAGGTGCCGAAAGGATCTCACTATTTCCTTGAGGGGCAGTAACATCTGAAATTAACACCCCGCTGCTATAGGAATGTCCAGAAACACCAGTAGGGTAGCAGGAAGGAAGAGAGCATGGAACCTTTGGCGGCATACTAACTGGAAATACTAGTCCGGCACTATCATCAATTGGGGAATGCTCAACAATCTCCCCAGAAGAAGAAGAAGCTTGAAGTGTAACCTCAGCACAACTAAGCCCAGGAGCAGATGAGGGGGCGATGGAGTTGGGTCCATTAGAGGCGGGAGGCCGTGGAATAACAGCACCACCTTTAGCCGGTGCTGCCCCTGAAGCAACAGCCATCGAAGAGGGGCGCAGGTCACTAGAGCTCGGTGAAGAAATGTCGTTGTGTGAAGCACCATTGGCAAAAGAAGGAGGAACGATTGTTCCTATATGCATAGAAGCCTTATCAGACGCAACTTGAAATAATCTGGGCCTCTTTGGATCAATTCTAATAGAATTGGGAAAAGTTATTGCGCCCATGTGAGGAGGCCCGGGCCTATACTTGCTGAAACCTTGCCCGACCCTATGATAATTAGAAGAGGACCGGCCCATTCTGCCTTTCCAGACCGCATCACTAACCCATTCACGTCGTCTCCTCCTATTAAAATTTTGTCTTCTTCTCCCAAATTCAAACCTCCCATCTCTTCTCGATCTAACATTTGATTCTGGCTTAGACCACTGATCCGGTGAGCCCTCCCCTCCCTTCTATTTGACCTTCCCTTTTCTTCTGCCACTATCACAGGCATAAAGATAGGGTGAAATTCAGGGCTCAACCAAACCCTATAAATCAAGTAGCCATCTTCCACCACAGTGGAGACAGGGATTCTGCCCCCTTTCCTCACCACAATCCTTACTCGCGAGAGATCGTGTAAGCTGCAAGTGACATCAATAAAAAACCCCACAGATTTCCCCAATCTTCTTGAATAGTTCAAGACACCAAAGATGCACCGGGAGACCCACCATGTTGACCACTAATGATTCGCCGGTGAAATGAGGGTCGAGACACCCATCGTGCTCCACCCATCTATCTAGCTTTAAAAAGTTCCCATCGAACCACCTGTTTCCTTTGACAAGAATTTCTTAAGCTTGAGACTTGCCGATAAAACGAAAGAGATATTGAGTGTCCCCAATTGCGATATTTTCAACCCGTCCTTGACGTTCCATGCCTCTGCTACCCAGTTCCTAACAGCCTCTGGAGAACCAACCCATTTGGAGAAAGACTCAATCAGACAAGATTCCAAGAAACCCTTGCGCTTGAGAGTGTGCTCCTCAGACAGCGAGAAGTGCGGCTCCTGCCCTACGTCAAGCTTTCGATGGCATCTTTCCCCAAGTTCTAGGGCTGGCCAAGAGGCAGCTTTGATGAACGACATATTTTCCAGTTTTCTAGATTCTAGAGAGAAGTAGGAGCTTCTCTCTATAGAATCCATCATATTCTAAATGCAGATCTGGCTGAAAAAAGCCTCAAAGGTTAGAATATCAGTATTCACAGTGGGTGAAAACAGTATTATAGGGAGGGAAGAAAGTTTTCTAGTACTGACAAAGGAAACAATCGCCGGAATCTAGGGTTTAATGGCCGAAAAAAGAAAATGTCGTCGAATTTTGGTGAAACTGAAATGGGAAGGCTCGGAAAAGCCTCGAGAAGAGGCTGTCTGAAGAAAAAAGTTTAAAAAGTCACCGGAAAAAGCCACACGCGCCGGCTCGTGGCTGAGATCTCGCCGGAAAAGCAGGCGAGTTGGCCGCGCGTGAGGGCTCGGTTGCCGGAGAACTTCACTGGGGTTTGGATGCGGGAAGCTTGGCTCTTGATGGGGGTGGTGAAGTCTTAGAAAGAAGAAGAGAGAGAAGATGCCTGGGAGCATTTCTGATTTCTAGGGTTCTCTTTTTTTTCTTTTTTTGCAAAAGACAGCAAAAAAATCCTCCCTAAACAATGCTTTTTCGGCATCGGTTGCCGGAGAACTTCACTGGGGTTTGGACGCGGGAAGCTTGGCTCTTGATCGGGGTGGTGGACTCTTAGGAAGAAGAAGAGAGAGAAGATGAAGGAGAGAGAAGATGCCTTGGAGCATTTTTGACTTCTAGGGTTCTCTTTTTCCCCCTTTTTTCGCAAAAGACAGCAAAAAAATCCTCCCTTAACAGCATTAAGATGGATGGATAGTTGTATCAACGATGCTTCACTGATTCAGGTCCGTTTTGCTACTCTCACCAATAAGGTCCCAATGTTAAATTATGTTAAATTCTGAAGAACCAACAGTTATGTCGGAGAAGACAGTTTTGCTGTCGTTAAATTGTGTGTCAACGTGAGCTAACATCAGCAGAAAGGAGGATAAGACAGAAGGTTGTATTCAAAATCTGAGTCCGAATTGCGTGTACTTAAGCAAGTTCTAATTTTCCTGAGCACGTCTTGGTTTTTAATGGAAAATGGATAGCGGATGCATATGAATGAATGATATATCACTATTCAAGAATTGTTTTACATCACTTCTATATTATACCATGTTAGTGGTAAATATGTTTCCCTGCTTCCCCTACTAGAATGGAACTATATTGAATAAAAAACCACTGAAGTTACACTTGAAAGAACAATAAATCTCTGTCAACCTCTTTCTTCACCCTGGAAGATAAATGTGCCGACCCCGCAGCAGGAGTTGTAGGACTAGTTATCTCCTTTTAACTCCTCTAACTGAGCCTAACTCTCTGATTGATCCTCCCCAGGCAGCCCGAATATTCTTAAATTCCGATCCATGGATCCAACAGCTATGTATTTCGCATCTGGTCCGAATTTCAGACATGTTGCTTTACCTGCATGAGACAATAACAGACTCCACTTTAATAAACAGGGATGAAACAGAGGACATCAAAAGCACAAATAGGCAAAAAGAGCGAGCAGAGAAAGCTTACCTGTGCCTGACAAGTCAGGGAAAGTTTTGATGAGATTCCATTCGGACTTGACACTTGCAGCTTGATGAACTCTGATTCAGCGCAAAATTATGTTGATATTAATTCCAATGTATCAACAGAAAGCTCCAAATAGCAATCAGCATTTAAATGCATAATTGGAATGGAGGACAGTCATAATCAAAGTAACAACAATGGCAATGACAACTACACCTTAATCCCATTCTAGTTGGGGTAATAACTAAAGCCTCATTGATCACCCAGTAAGGTGTAGGGTGATGACAAAGGACAAAATATAAGTTCAAGCAAAATTAGGACACTTGAACAACAGATGTTCTAAGGGGGTAATGCACCTTCCTTATCCAGTAACCAGCACGGGAAGTTTGTAAAGAAGTCTTACCTTATATCTGAGCCTCCTAATGCAAGATAACTTCCACTGTGGTCAAATTCCACTGCAAGTACAGAAGAAGCAGCTAGTCAGTTTTTAAATGCATAGAAATTCCCATAGAAGATACAATCATCTTAGTAAATGATTACAAACTGCAGTAATGAAAGACATTTCAGATATCATTTGTAGAAAAATTATCTTTAAAAGCAAGTTTGACAGGTAACCATAACATTATGAAGCATCAGAAAAGAAAAGGGTTGAAGTGCCCCAAAAGGGAAATGATCCATATGTACATGCAACTCCTAAAGATAGTATAATCATAGATATATTATAGTTCATATATAAAACAAGAAACTTGGCTTTTAAACTGCTTAGTGCGCACTAAAAGTCGAATTTTGCTAAACCACTTAGCGAAGTTCTTTTGATTAACACAGCTCTTCTAAGATATTTTTCGTGTCAAACTCCAGTAGAATGCAGTTAGTATTTATGCCTGATTGAGTTGCTGTATCTTCATCATAAGGAGTAAAGCTTCTGAAGTTTCTCAATTTGCGTAAATCCCAAAGTTTGACGCCATCTTGGGCTGCGGTCTGAAAAAAAAATGAAAAAAGGAAACCCACCAGTTAAAATTTTAATCATAAAACTTAGTTAATGCTGGTAAAAGAATGGTCAGCAAAGGTTCATTCAGTAACAGAACACTCACTGCTAAGAAATAACCATTTTCTGAGAAGGAGATTGCAGTTACTGCTCCAACATGGCCATCAAATTTTGCAACATTTGCCTATATAGCAAGCACCAAAAGGGAATCCAAAGAAAAAAGAAAAGGATGAGGAACAGTAAAAACAATAAGATAGAAGAGGAATTACATCAGTAGCTTATGCAGCTCTTCAAGAATACACACCTGGCTTTTTACATCCCATATCTTGACCAGAGCCCCCGAAGTTCCTGCTCCAAGGATCAGACCATCAGGATGAAAAGCTGCAGATGTGTAGCCCTCAGATTCTGAAGCATCTGCTACCTGCATTAGAACTTTAGAGTTGATGACCCCAGAAATCTGAAAATTGTTTCTGGAAAAGAGAACAAAGGAGCAAGATACCTGAGCAAGGCATAAACCAGAAGCAAGTTCATAAAAACACCATGTGCCATCAAGAGAAGCCGTCACAAAGTACTTATTGGTTGCATGGACTGTGACAGCTTGCACCTGAATTTATTGGTAGATAAATCAACGTTAAAGATTCACTATAGTTAACAGAGAGCCAAAATTTCAGTTGTGGGTCCATATTGTTAAGTCGAAGTAATATTTGTGCTCTGAAGAACTTGTATAATAAAACAAGGCAGGGAACAAGGTATTACCAATTTCCACGGAAAATCTTAGGGTTTTGCCACAAGCATGTGGAATGGTGTTAAGAGCGTTCCTTCCTTTGACCCACTCAAGTATGTATTTAGAGGTGGAAAATAACAATGTGGCTAGCTCTGGTAAAGAAATAATGACATCTATAGCCAGCTATCTTCTCTCTTTTCGCTCCTGCCTCTCTCTAGCTAAAAATTGTTCCTTGTCTCAAATTTTGTTCATATTGCTTCCTCGCAAATATTCATGGTGAAACATAGACAACCATAATCATACAACTAAGCATCAGCCCCTATGGAATGACTTCCATCCCAATTTTTCATCACTTAGGCACGGATCTCTTTCATTCCAGCCCAGGAAAGAAACATCCAAATGGCAAACCTAAAGCGGAGGTCGAATATCAATGCAACCAACCACAAAGTGCATTCTAAGTTTGAGAGACAAAGCAAAATAAGGTTTTCCATAATCCATCTTAATTCGTCAAATCAGGATAACTAGTAGCACCTTGTTAAAATATTCAAAAAGCCAAAGAACATCATAACTTTCAGTATTAATAAATGAGATAACAAGATGAAGTACCTCAGCACTGTGATCCTTCAAAGTATGCTTACAGTCATAATTTCCATTTTCAGAGCTTTGCCACACACGTACTGTCTGCAAAGGTCAACTGCAGAAGTTCAATAGAACATGGAAGGCAAAAAAAATACATGCACCAGTTATGCAATTGAACTTCAAGCAATAACAGCATTTAACTTACCCATCTAAATTGATAAGTAACATCTGAAACTAAAGCTGTTCTTATGTTTCATATGTACCACTTTTCAATCCTACCTCAACCAGATCTTAACCTAGAAATGAAGGACAAAGGAATCACTAACGAACACACAAGTTTGACCAACATGCCCTTTATCTTTATTTAGCATTCTGTTCTTTAAAGCATATCAAATAGTATAATTTTGTGGCAAAGCAAATTGTCACCAAATATTTCGGATTTAAAGAGATTCTGTACTTTCACAGTTAAATCTTGGATACCATGTATTTCTATATCCTTCATAAGTAAACCCACGTTTCATTAATTCCAAACAACTATTACCGACCCATACCACCATATGGTAGGAAACACTGGGAGAAGTAAATGTTCTAAATGACAAAGAAGAAGATGAAGTGGACTATCAATGAGAATACGATCATGACAACTGAATCCAAAAAACAACACACAGGAAAGGAACAAGTCAATTGCAACTTCCGATCAAACAGAGTCAAACAGGTTTACCTTATCTGCAGAGCCAGTAACTACTAGTTCACCCTCAGCAGCAAATCTGATACTGGTAACCTAAAAAAGAAGAATATGAGCCACAAATTCGTTGCGGGTAAGGTTAATGAATAAATAAGTATTAATCAGGATATCAGAAAAGGAGGATATCATGAATCAGACATTCTTGCTTGGAATAAAATAATGATGTATTGGAAAAAGATAACAGACCCTCTTTGAGTGACCACTTAGTGTCGATACAATCTGCCCTGAAGGCCGATCAAAGATCACAGCATTTGAATCAACTCCACCAGTAGCAATGATGTCCTAATAGATAGGCAAAAAAAAAAAAAAAAAAAAATTGAGCTACCAATATTAAGTTTGGTGATACATCTTCTACATGAAAGAAGACATAACCATTAACCGAGATAACAAGATGCAAATGCAGTGTCTGATAAGTGACAGCACTTTGACACCAATACAGTGTGACTATATTTTTTGGTAAAGCACAATGCATATATTTAAATCTGACAATAAATTTATCATGAGCAATTAAATGTGTGAAGATTCTACAACAGGGAACATCCTCGAAAAGTATGCAGAAGTCCTAGCACCAGACTAAACCTACCCATTAAAAATAAATATAGTACAGTTTACCAGTAAAGTATTTTTGCTCATTGACCACAATGCTTTTAGCTTGATAGAATCCAAGAGGTAATCCTTAGATCTACATTTTGTTCCTAATAAAAGGTTAGTGACCTGTGATTAAGCAGGAATACAGCAATAACATTGGCTATCAAGATATCATTAGCTTTTCTACTTCAGATTTACTACTTACATCCCTCTTAGACGGACATATGGAGTCTATCAGATAGCGCACCTCTAGAAAAGAGGAGCCATGTTTGAGAATGTACAGAAGGGTAATAGATTTGCGAGTTGCACAAAAATCATAAGCATTTCCGGTTTCGTACATTTAAAATGAAATTGTGAACTCAGGCAACTAAACATGAAATGCAATCAAGCGTAGTAATACTTTTTCTTCTCAAGAAATGAGTTCTCCAGAACAATACTTGTGAGAAGGCACGGGAGAAAATATGATATATATTGATAGTGTGTAATGCAATACAAGAGGTGCTATTTATAGCTACTCTATACAAAGGGGATACTACTCCTATTCCAATGTGGGACAATTACATAGCTATCTCTAACACTCCCCCTCAAGCCGGAGCATACAAATCATATGTACCGAGCTTGTTACATATATAATCAATGCGAGGACCAGTGAGGGACTTGGTGAAAATATCTGCAAGTTGATCGTTCGATCTCACAAACTTGGTAGTAATATCTCCTGAAAGTATCTTTTCTCTGACGAAGTGAGAATCAATCTCAATGTGTTTAGTTCTCTTATGAAACACCGGATTTGATGCAATATGAAGTGCAGCTTGATTATCGCACACAAGTTCGCACGCAAGTTCCATCCGACTGATTTCACCAAATTTCAACTCCTTGAGCAATTGGTCCAGACTAGTTCACATGTTGCCATAGCCATTGCTCGATATTCTGCTTCTGCACTAGACCGAGCAACTACATTCTGTTTCTTACTTTTCCAGGACACCAAATTTCCTCCTACTAAAACACAATATCCAGACGTAGAACGTCTATCAGAAGGTGATCCTGCCCAATCAGCATCCGAGTACCCAACGATCTGCTCATGACCTCGATCCTCAAACAGTAATCCTTTGCCTGGAGCCGATTTTATATATCGGATAATGCGGACAACTGCATCCCAATGACTATCATATGGAGAATTCATAAACTGACTTACGACACTCACAGGATAAGAAATGTCGGGTCTAGTCACTGTGAGATAATTTAATTTACCAACCAGACGCCTATAGCTTGCAGGATCGCTAAGCGGCTCCCCCTGTCCAGGCAGAAGTTTAGAATTCGGATCCATCGGCGTGTCAACAGGTTTGTAACCTGTCATCCATGTTTCCTCAAGAATGTCTAAAACATATTTCCTTTGAGAAATAACAATACCTGAGCTAGATTGAGCAACCTCAATACCTAGAAAGTACTTCAATCTGCCTAGATCCTTAGTTTGAAAGTGCTGGAAGAGATGCTACTTCAGATTAGTAATATCATCCTGATCATTGCCCGTAATAACAATATCATCAACATAGACTACCAGATATATACATAGACTTGAAGCAGAGTGCCGATAAAACACAAAGTGATCAGCTTCACTACGAGTCATGCCAAACTCCTGGATAACCGTGCAGAACTTACCAAACCAGGCTCGAGGAGACTGCTTTAGACCATCAAGTGACCGACGCAAGCGACATACAAGGCCACGAGACTCCCCCTAAGCAACAAAACCGCGTGGTTGTTCCATATAAACCTCATCCTCAAGATCACCATGAAGAAAGGCATTCTTAATGTCCAACTGATAGAGGGGCCAATGACGAACCGCAGCCATGGATAGAAAAAGGCAAACTGATGCCACTTTAGCCACTGGAGAGAAGGTATCACTGTAATCTAGCCCAAATATTTGAGTGTATCCTTTGGCAACAAGACGTGCCTTAAGTCGATCAATCTGGTCATCGGGACCAACTTTGACTGCATAAACCCAACGACAACCAACGGTAGATTTGCCTGAAGGAAGAGGAACAAGCTCCCATGTACCACTTGTATGTAAAGCAGACATCTCGTCACTCATAGCATGTCGCCATCCTGGATGAGACAACGCTTCACCTGTAGACTTAGGGATGGAAACTGAAAACAATGAAGATATAAAAGCATAATGGGAAGATGACAGACGATGATAACTTAAACCAACATAATGAGGATTAGGGTTTAGTGTGGTCTGTATACCTTTTCGAAGTGCAATCGGTGTACTAGGAGCAGGATCCGCAGTAGGAGCCGTGTCAGGTGCAGGATGAGAACTAGATGGGCCTGATGTAGGGCGCGAACGACGATGATAAGTCAAGAGTGGTGTTCCTGTGGCTGGAGAACTAGGAGGGTAACACTGGACTCCTCAAAAGTTGGTATGGGCGAAACCTCTGTGGTCGAAGGTGGAGGAGGATTGATACTAAACTCCTCAAAAGTCGGTATAGGTAAGACCTCAGATATGTCATGGTGGTCAGCAGAAGTGACGTCAGTTGTGAAGAAAGGTTTAGACTCAAAAAATGTGACGTCAGCTGACATAAGGTACCTACGAAGATCAGGTGAATAACAACGATGTCCCTTCTGAACACGAGAATAACCAAGGAAGACACACTTGAGAGCACGAGGAGCTAACTTATCTTTCCCCGGGGCTAAGTTATGAACAAAAAATGTGCTCCCAAAAACCCGAGGTGGAAGAGGGTATAAGGCTAACTGGGGAAACAATATTGAATGTGAAATCTGATCCTTGATGGGAGATGAAGGCATCCTATTAATCAACTAACAAGTTGTGAGAACTACATCGCCCCAAAAATGCAGCGGAACACGAGACTCAATTAGAAGTGTGCGAGCAGTCTCAATAAGGTGCCTATTCTTTCTTTCTGCAACCCCATTTTGCTGAGGGATATAAGGACAAGATGCCTGATGAATAATTCCATGAGAAGACATAAACTGCTGAAACTGAGAAGATACATATTCTAAGGCATTATCACTGCGAAAAATGCGGATAGAGACACCAAATTGGTTTTTGATTTCAGCACAAAAACTCTGGAATATAGAGAATAACTCAGAACGATCTTTCATTAAGAAAAGCCAAGTACATCTTGAGTAATCATCAATAAAGCTAACAAAATAACAAAATCTCAAGGTTGAATTGACTCTACTAGGACACCATATATCAGAATGAACCAAGGAGAAAACAGACTCTGCATGACTCAACACTATGCGTAAAGGAAGCTCGGGTATGTTTCCCAAGCTGACACGACTCACAATCTAATGTAGACAAACTGGATAAACTAGGCACCATCTTCTGAAGTTTGGATAAACTCAGATGTCCTAAACGTACGTGGATTAGATCTAAAGGATCTATAACTAGACATGTTGTGGAAGGACTGAGCGAGTTAAGGTAGTAAAGACCTTGTGATTCACAACCTGTACCAATTGTCCGTCCCGTACTGGGGTCCTGCATAATAAAAGAATCATCAATAAATATACCACAATTGAGGGCACGAGTCAAACGACTAACAGATGCAAGACTAAAAGGACAACCAGGAACATAAAGAACAGAATCTAGGGTGATAGAAGACAATGGGTTGGCTTGTCCAACTCCTTATGCCTTAGTTTGACATTCATTGGCTAAAGTAACAATAGGAAGAGACTGTGAATATACAATATTCAACAAAAGTGATTTATTACCAGAGATGTGATCAGAAGCGCCTGAGTCCATGACCCATGGTCCAAGAGTACTAGACTGGGAAACACAAGCAAAAGAATTACCAGCAACAGAAGTATTAGTCTGGGCAACTGAAGCTACTTGTGGAGATGTCTACTTACTTGCTCGATACTGAAGGAGCTCATTATATTCTTCTTTAGATACAGAAAAGCCCTGGTTACCTGTAGTCTCGCTCTGAGCAACGTAGGCATTTTTGGGTGGACGGCCATGTAGGGAATAACACATTTCACGAGTGTGTCCAAGTTTGTGACAATAAGAACACTTGGGTCTAGATCTCCCAAAACGACCTCCTCCTCGTCTATTCTCCATAGCTTGAGATGCCCGAACATCCACTGTCTGGGATGCAAGAACAGAGGAATCAAGTATTTGTGATGAAATCACTGGGTGACTTGGTGCTGCAATAAGGCGAAGTAATCGAGAGAATAATTCATCAACTGTGGGGACAGTCGGACTCGCCAAAATCTGGTCTCGTACTGAATCAAGATCATGAGGAAGTCCAGCGAGTGTAAGAACTAGAAACATTTTATGTCGTTGCTCTTGTTGTTTTGACACAACAGCAGAAACTGGCATCAATGTCTCAAATTCCTCCATGACTGCCTGTACCTGACCCAAGTAAGTAGACATATCTAATTCTTGCTTCTTTAAGTTTGTCATCTGTGATATCACATCATAGAAGCGAGATATGTCATTAGTGTATAAGGTACGAGCCTTTGACCAAACCAAATAACATGTCTGGAATGGCCGAAACAAAGGCATCAACTTAGAATCAATAGAACGCCACAAGATGCTACATAATTGAGCATCAATTTTTGCCCAAAGCGCTATCGCCTTTTCATCTCCTTCGCTAGACTGTTTAATCAGATGATCTTGCACACCTTGACCTTTACACCACAACTCGACAGATGAAGCCCAAGCTAAGTAGTTTGAACCTCCCATTAAAGGTTCCGAGGTAATCATAACATTAGAGTTTCCAGAACTCATGCTTTTAGACCCAAAAACATCAATTCCCAAAGACATCTTGTAAATTATTACCAAATAAGAGAAATAATCAACTGTAATCCACTGAAAATAGAGTAAGGAACACTGAACCAGAATAGGAAACTACTGTAGCAGTTGGAAAGTTACTGTTGCAGCCGGAAAATATTCAAAGTGGTCGGAAATATTCAAAGTGGTCGGAATGAAATAAAAACAGTAGGGGTAAGATCGAAATTATCAAAAAACCCAACTGTTCTGAAGGAACTTTTTCGAAAAATGGCCGGAAGTCCACTTTTGAAATCACTATTCACGCCGGAAAAATATAAAAGTGGTCGGAATTTGGTGTAACCTGGATGGGTAGGCTCGGAATTGCAAGGGAAACAATCTGTCTTGAAGAGTCGTCGCCAAAAAATGGCCGGAAGGTGGCCCACGTGACGTCGGAACTTCGTCGGAAAATTTTCTTCGGACAGCTACAGTACCGCCAGGATTTTCACTGGGGTTTGGCCGCCAGACAGTGACTACTCTTGTGGTAGTGTTGGATTTTTTTTGCACAACACTGACCGAGACAAAGCAGACGCAAAACAACTTTGAAAGTCACCGGAAAAAGGGTTCCGGTGACTGATTTCACTTCACGGAATCGCTGAATTTATGCACAGCAATAAATCTCTCACGATAGCTCTGATACCATGTGAGAAAGCACCGGAGAAAATATGATATATATTGATATTGTGTGTAATGCAATACAAGAGGTGTTATTTATAGCCACTCTATACAAAGGGGATACTACTCCTATTCTAATGTGGGACAATTACATAGCTATCTCTAACAATACTGAACAGATATTAAGTGAACATCATATGCATACTTTTGAGAAGGTTAAGAATATAAATTACCAGCTCACTTTTAAGACCTTAGTCAAAGCACCTGATACTGTAAAACTTATTGCCTTGGACGAAGTCCAGTGAAAACTGCTGATATTCTTAAGATAAGCACTCACAATTCATGTAGAAACAAAGAAGCAACAAACCCTAGGCAACTGTACATAGCCAGAAGTTTTGTTAACAAAATGACTCATATATCCACTTCTGTAGTTCAGAGATACAATCATAATCAAAATGATCAGTTGCTCGGCGTCGTGTATGAACAAGAAAGGGATGCGAATAGATGAACAAGAATTGAAAAAGAATCAATAAAAATAGTCCAGATAAAGATGGACCCATACCTTAGGATAATGGATATCCAGAGACAAAATGCCTGGTTTGTTTGTTTTATGAAGAGGATAACTATTCAGCTGGGTATATCTTTCAACAGCATCAACCGGAGCCAATGTTGCAGGAATCTAGGTGGCAAACAAAAGTTGTATAATCATTTTGCATTCAAACTGGGGGAAAGCTAAATAACTCATATACTAGTGACTTTAAAATGTTCATACAATTAATTTAAAAGAGGAAAGCATATAAGCTAGAAGATGAGCGGGGAAAGAATAACACCATAACAACATCTTTCCGATTTATAGAGTTTTTTCCATAGCAGATATTACCTGTCGCCTTTTCCTTTGTTGTGAAAGAGCAGCATTACAATCTTGAAGCTCTTTAATAACATCGCCTGATATTCCTGGGCGAATTTTCTTACCACCAGGACCCATCTCCTCCTCCGCAGCAGCAGCTATTGATACAAGTTGATTACACAAATCAGCAAGTATGGAAAGAAAAATGGCATATTATAGACCTAACAGTAAAATTAAAAAAATCAAGGACCTCTTTTCCCATTGCTTAAAGCATCACCATTAGTTGCAGTTGTAGTTGCTGCCACGGGTACTTGTCTTTCAGCCTGTGCAAGCAATGCTCTTGCCTCGTCCCTTTCCTTTTTCAACCTAGCAATTACCCGGCATGCAGCATCATGCTGCCAAGAAAGGGCAGATACTTTCAGCAAAGAATACTTCTTTTCTATAAAGAGCAAAGAATGCAACAGATAGACATGCATGTCCATACAAGAGGCAAACAAGTAGGCAACAGAGGAATATGAAAGAAAGGGCTATATTTCAATCATAGAATATGAGAGAGAAAACATTTGAGATACAAAAGAGTACGATAAAAAATGAGAAATATGATTGAGCATTTTGATGTCGTAAAATCATTTGATTCATTCACAAAGACAGTGCTAAAAAGATATGGTAGGAAGGCTATCCATGAACCCCTATCAAGCCCAACAACCTATATAAACAAACAGGAATTCTTTATTTGCACCAAGACAATAAATGAGGAAAGGAGCTCTATAAATTCCTTAAGCTTGTCTCAATGCTTTGAAAGATGCTCTATATTATTATTACCTGATATAGAGCATGACTCAGCTCTTGCCTTGCAGTATGTAATTGTTGTTCCAATGCAAAATTGGATAGCATCAGACCATCCCACTCCTATAAGACAAAATAAAAACTATGATTTTAGACCCATCAATGTAAAATATAAAGATTTTTATATAGATATATAGCACTAAAAAGGAATCTAATATTACAGATCCGCGTTTGACTCCAACTACCAACCTCAACACAGAATTCTGTATAGTATACATGAAATTAAAATGTGCAAGATTTAAATTTCTATCAGATATTGCATACATGCTAACGGGAGTAACAATAAGAAAAGAAGAAAAAAAAAGACACAAGAAATAAAAAACTAAATAAAGTGATCTCGATTGTGCAACAAATGCTGCCTTTGAAAGGAGAAGGAAGAGGACATTAATCATTTGTTTCTTCACTGCAAGTACACAACACAGTTTTGGCATTTCGTTTTCAATTTTATATCATGGGTCTAAAGTGGTGCATGCCTGTTTCTACATTTTAGTTTCTTCAAAGTTGGCATAGGAAGGATCTACACAATGCCTCATCTCCTTATAGAGGCACAATTCCAGCTGCTACTTGGTGAGCCATTTGGAAGGAAAGTAACATTAGATTTAGACTTTCTAGCTCATTATACAACTTGTAATGGCCTCAATATTTTGGTTCTCCTCCCAGCATTACCTTTTTGTTGGTAATTCAATATAAGTTACACTTCACCTATCAAAAAAGACTGATTTCATACTACGCCTCACCTCAGAGTTTTTTTAATCTATTTATGTTGCAAGTAATGCATAGAAAACGGAAGCAGAAAATCTAGGATCAGAAATACATACTATCTGAAACATTCCCAACATCCCAGGAATACTGGCGGCCTGCACAGGTCGGGGCTTCACTATCTGCAAAAGGTCCCAAGTAAAGGAAGCTGCACTATAAAAGCCCATTTGACATCATATGGTACAGAAACTTCAAAATTGCTGTCAAACACTACAAGCAAATCATGCTAATAAACTTCAAATGGATTTGTACCTTGCCAGTTTTAACTGGAATAATGTCATCCATTGTCAGTGGCTCTCCAGTGACCGGACATTTACCATAATCCTATACGAACAAAAAGAAACGGAAAAATAGAAGGAACACACCAAGCAAACATGAGAAAATGCAAAATATTTGTCCCATAAATCAAATGTATTTATTAATGTTACTCCAAGTTCGCATCGTATTACATAACTACATCATACAAGAACGTATTAAAATTCCCGAAATCTAAACAATCATCTATACAAATCAGAATTTCATGTACACACCAAATATACAAGGTAGACAAAAGAGAATCCTTAATGCAACAATGAACTCTTGATTCTTGGCCCCTTCAAAAGTTTTCAATCTCTCTATATAATCCAAAAAAGAAAATACAAAAGGGTGCCATATTACAACAAATAAAATGAGAAAATGGAGCATATACCTAGAAATCATTAGACACCACATTAAACATATTTTGAAACAAAAATTATAATATTGTTTACTAAAAAACTAGGAAAACTTTCCAATGATCAAATTGAAAATTAAGGTGTAAATAATTTAATCGCTCTGTTCAGTTTTTTTCCTCCGAAAAGAAGCTGACTTGGCCCAAGTCAAAGATAGGGAACATCACATCAACCTACTCCTAGCTATCAAGATAACCTAGGTCAATTCTCTTAGTTCAGTAGGAGGGGCAGAGATGGAAGTTCGAAGAGATAGAGACCAATAAATTCCAAATTTGTGCTAATGGGTAGAAATGTAGAATCATCCAACCTAACAACATTCTTAGTCGCAATTACGTAATCATAACTTTGGGTTCTAATTTTATTTACATACAACCAAACAATCATTTTTTTAGGACGGTGGTATTCAGGCCAGTTTGTGCACACCTCAACTATTCCACCGGGTACCTGTATCTTATACCAGCAAAGATACCAGGTAACTACAATCAATCAATCATATTAAACTTTATAGACCAATATTACACTCAGTATGGGAGCTATATGAATTTTCTACTATTCACTCCGATCTTATCATGTCCATTTGGTTTTTATATTAAGCAACTCTATTTACTTTTGTGTTTATGATAGTGGTTTCCCGGCCAGCTTGCTTACACCTCAACTAATTCCATTTGTACCTGCTACTTCCTACCAGTACAAGTACCGAGTAACTATGTCCACCAAAAACTTAGACAGATAGGAATAACTACCTAGTATTTTTTACTCCATTGGGATTAGAACCTAAGACCTCATTTTAAGCCGTTCTCTTTACTAAGCACAAATAAAACCCTCCATTCATACACATTCTCAAATTCTAAACCTTTTTTACTTCAAATTTTACTTTAATGACTAAGATAAGCAACACAAAACAACTTCCACATAAATAAGAAAAAGAAGACCACATGAAAATATGTTCACGCACTAAACACATAGAGAGTAATAAAAAAAACTAACCGAGATGTGTCTTTCAATTAAACGCTTCTCAAAAATAAGTCCAGATTTCATTGACACTACTGGCACTTCCGGTACCTCACCGGAAACTGCACGTACAATTGAGAAAACATAGAAAACGATAAATCAGATATAAAAACATAAAAGCATATATTAAAGGTATGAAGAAAATGCATAAAGAGTACGTATAGAAGGGATTGGGAGTTACTTGAACAGTTCATTGTTGAAAATTGAGAGCTAGGGTTTTGGATTGAGAGCTGAGTTTCTAGTTCGCCGTGAGCAGAAGCAAGAGCAGCTGATGAGCAGTGACAGCTAAAGAGGGAAAAAAATCAAAATTTGAGGGTATGAATTGTTGTAAATATAGAATTGATACCCGACCCAAATTGAAACGGATGGATCATGACCCGGCTTCCTCTTTTTGTATTTTTTATTTTTTCAAAATTACTTTTGAATTAGGAAACTTAACTAGGTAAGTACTACTCGCTCTTGTCCCTTTAAACTTTAAAAAATAATTAATTAAAAAATAATTAAACTGAATTGTACTTATTTATTCCTTGATCTCATTTAATCACTATTATTGTTTTCACTATATTAATTTATTTTCATATTTATTGGAGTAAGGGTTGTAATGGTCAAAATCTAACTGTCACGACTGACCTAACCAACGCCCCGCCTAGGTGATTGCGCAGTGAAAGATAGCATAGCACACTCTGCATCTCTTTCCCGACATCCGTCGAGTCGAAAGAAGTAGCGCCTAAAGGGACGACCGAGACATATTGGAGGCAAGAGGGCGTCTGCCCAAGTAAAGGACAAGGGTGACTTGACTAAATATAATAAGGGAAAACCTTCAATTAGGGGGGTTGCTCCCTCCTTTCTCTCTCTGAAGCTCTCTCTTTGTATTCTTGATAGGAAAGAAGTAATCTATTGAAGAAGATGTAAAGTTATCTCCACATCGATCAAGGGGAGACACAATATTAAATCTCAATAAGATCTGTGTTGGAGTCTGTCTTAAAATGACGGGGCATGTCTTCATCGCGTTCACGATGGGCCTGTCGCGTTCGCGATGGGTCAGGCCCAGATGGCCTTCGTGTTCGCGGTCGAGTGGCCGCGTTCGCATAGAACAAAATCCCTTCCCCCGGTCCCCGGTCAAAAAGGCCTTCGCGTTCACGACAGCAGGTCCGCGTTCGTGAAGGGTAACCCCCTCCAAGCTTCGCGTTCGCATCCTAAGCTTTGCGTTCGCGATGAACAAATCTGACACCTGAGGAACTCGCCTTACATTTTCGCGAGAGAAGCCACGCGAATGTGAATAACAAAATCACTGAGCACCTCAGACAGCAAAACTTGCAACTTTTCTAAGTGTAAAAACATCTTGAAACCTATTCGAAACTCACCCGAGCCCTCGGGGCTCCAAACCAGACATGCATACTAACTCAAAAACAACATATGGACTTACTCGTGCGATCAAATCGCCAAATTAACACCTTTAACAACGAATTTAGCATTAAAATCAAAGAAGAATCTCAAGAACTCTTAAGTTCAAAATTTTAACAATCGAGGGTCCGATTCACGTCATTTCAAGTCCGTTTCTTACCAAATTTTACAGGCTCAACCTAAATACCATATAAGACCTATACCGGGCTTCAGAACAAAGATACGAGCCAGATACAATTAATTTCAAATACATTCAAATTTCCAAAAACTCTTAAAATTTCAGTGAAACAATTTTCTTCAAAAATTCATTTCTCGGGCTTGGGGCTCAGAATTCAATTCCGGGCATACGCCCAAGTCCCATATTTTTTTGCGGACCCTCTGGGACAGTCAAATCATGGGTCCAGATCCTTTTACCCAAAATATTGACCTAAGTCAACTTAAATTTAATTTTAAGGCCAAATTAGCAATTTTATCAAATTTTAACGCGTTCTGAATATACGCCCGGACTGCGACGCAAATCGAGGTGAGATAAAAGGAGGCTTTTAAGAAGGAACGCAGAATTTACTTGTAAATCAAGTAATGACCTTTTGGGTCATCACATCCTCCACCTTTAAAACAATTGTTCGTCCTCGAACGGACATAGAAAATAAGTACCTGAGTCGGGGAAAAGATGGGGATAACGGCTCCGCATATTGGACTCGGACTCCCAGGTAGCTACCTCGGCAAGATGACCGCTCCACTGAACATGAACAGAAGGGAACTTCTTTGATCTCAACTGACGAACCTGCCGGTCTAGAATAGCTACCGGCTCTTTCTCATAGGTCAAGTCCTTGTCCAACTGGACAGTGCTGAAGTCTAACACGTGAGATGGATCACCGTGATACTTCTGAAGCATGGACATATGAAACACTGGGTGCACAGCTGATAAACTCGGCGGCAATGCAAGTCTGTAAGCTGCCTCTCCCACTCGGTCAAGAATATCAAAAGGACTTATGAACCTAGGGCTTAGCTTGCCCTTCTTCCCAAATCTCATCACGCCCTTCATGGGCGACACCCGGAGCAACACCCGCTCTCCGACCATAAATGCCACGTCACGTACCTTGCGGTTGGCATAACTCTTCTACATGGACTAAGTTGTACGAAACCTGTCCTGAATAATCTTCACCTTATCCAAGGCATCTTGGACTAAATCTGTACCTAACAACCGAGCCTCTCTTGGCTCAAACCATCCAAATGGCGACCGACACCGCCTACCATATAGTGCCTTATAGGGAGCCATCTGAATGCTCGACTGGTAGTTGTTATTATAGGCAAACTCTGCTAAAGGCAGGAACTGATCCCACGAACCTCCAAAGTCCATAACACAAGCTTGGAGTATATCCTCCAAAATTTGAATAGTACGCTCGGATTGTCCGTCCATCTGGGGATGAAATGTTGTGCTCAACTCGACCCGTGTTCCAAACTCACGTTGAACCACCCTCTAGAAATGCGAGGTAAACTGCGTACCTCGATCGGAAATGATAGACACGGGCACACCATGAAGACGAACAATCTCCCGGATATAGATCTCAGCTAACCTTTCGGAAGAATAGGAGACTGCCATAGGAATGAAACGCGCTGACTTAGTCAGTTTATCAACAATAACCCACACTATATCGAACTTCCTTTGAATCCGTGGGAGTCCAATAACAAAGTCCATAGTGATACGCTCCCACTTCCACTCAGGAAGCTCAATCCTCTGAAACAAACCACCAGGCCTCTGATGCTCGTACTTTACTTGCTGACAGTTCAAACACCGAGCCATATACGCAACAATGTCCTTCTTCATCCTCCTCCACCAATAGTGCTGCCGCAAATCCTGATACATCTTATCGGTGCCCGGATGAATAGAATACCAGGAACTATTGGACTCCTCTAGAATCAACTCACGGAGTTCATCCACATTAGGCACACAAATACGACCCTGTATCCTCAGAACTCCATCTTCTCCAACTGTAACCTGCTTGGAACCTTCGTGCCGCACTATGTCTCTAAGGACAAGCAAATGAGGATCATCATACTGCCGATCTTGGATACACTCAAATAATGAAGAACGAGCGACTATGCAAGCTAGAACACGACTAGGCTCAGAAATATCCAACCTCACGAACTGATTGGCCAAAGCTAGAACATCCAAAGCAAGCGCCCTCTCACCGACTGGAATATACGCAAGGTTACCCATACTGGCTGACTTCCTACTCAATGCATCTGTCACTATATTGGCCTTTCCCGTATGATACATGATGGTGATATCATAGTCTTTCAATAGCTCCAACCACCTCATCTACCTCAAATTCAGCTCCTTCTTCTTGAACAAGTATTGTAAACTTTTGTGATCTGTGAACACCTCACATGGCACGGCATACAAATAATGCCTCCAAATCTTTAGCGCGTAAACAATGGCTGTTAACTCCAAATCATGAACTGGGTAATTCTTCTCATGGATCTTTAACTGTCGCGAAGCATATGCAATAACCTTGCCATTCTGCATCAACACTACACCAAGTCCAATACGTGATGCATCACAATACACTGTATATAGCCTTGAACCTGTGGGCAAAACCAACATTGGTGTCGTAGTCAAAGTTGTCTTGAGCTTCTGAAAGCTCGCCTAACACTCATCCAACCACCTAAACTGGGCACCCTTCTAGGTCAACCTAGTTATCGGGGCTGCAATAGATGAAAACCCCTCCACAAACCGATGATAATAACCCGCCAAACCCAAGAAGCTCCGAATCTCTGTAGCTGATGTGGGTCTAGGCTAGTCCTTGACTGTCGCAATCTTCTTAGGATCCACCTAAATACCCTCTGCTAATACAACATGACCCAAGAACGCAACCGAACTCAACCAAAACTCACTTTGAAAACTTGGCATACAACTAACTATCCCTAAGAGTCTGAAGAACGACTCGAAGATGATGCTCGTGCTCCTCCCGGCTACAAGAATAGATCAAAATATCATTAATGAAGACAATCATGAAGGAATCCAAATAAGGCTTGAAAACTCGGTTCATCAAGTCCATGAAGGCTGCTGGGGCATTTGTCAACTCAAATGACATAATTAAGAACTCATAATGCCCATACCGAGTGCGAAAAAGTTGTCTTAGGGACATCAGATGCCCTAATCCTCAACTGATGGTAGCCAGATCTCAAGTCAATCTTTGAAAACACCTTGGCACCTTGAAGCTGATCAAACAAATCATCTATCCTCGGCAATGGATACTTATTCTTGATTGTGACCTTGTTCAACTACTGATAATATATACACATCCTCATCGATCTGTCCTTCTTCTTAACAAACAACACTGGCGCACCCCAAGGCAAGACACTAGGTCTAATGAAGCCCTTATCAAGTAAGTCTTGCAACTGTTCTTTCAATTCTTTCAACTCTGGCAGGGCCATACGATATGGCGGAATGGAAATGGGCTGAGTGCCCGAAGCCAAATCAATGCAAAAGTCAATATCCCTGTCGGACGACATACCCGACAGGTCTGCAGGAAATACCTCTGGAAATTCACGCACAACAGGCACAGAATCCATGGGAGGAACCTCGGCATTAGAATCACGAACATATGCCAAATAGGCCAAACATCCCTTCTCAACCATATGCCGAGATTTCATATATGAGACAACCCTATGGGTGGAATATCTAGGAGACCCTCTCCACTCTAAACGAGGAAAACCCGGCAAGGCTAAGGTCACAGTCTTAGCATGACAGTCCAAGATAGCGTGGTAAGGTGATAACCAGTCCATTCCCAATATGACATTAAAATCAACCATATCCAAAAGTAACAGATCTACTCGAGTCTCAAAACCCTCAATCACAACTCTATATGTATGATGTACATGATTTACCACGATAGAATCACCCATCGATGTAGACACATATATATGAGCACTCAAAGAATCACTAGGCATGACCAGATACGGGGCAAAATAAGATGACACATATGAGTATGTAGACCCTGGATCAAATAGAACTGAAGCATCTCTACTACGGACCAGAGCGGTACCTGTGATAACTACATCAAAGGCCTCAGCCTCGGGCCTGGCTGGAAGAGCATAACATCGGGGCTGGGCCCTACCACTCTAAGCTACATCCCTAGGACGGCCTCCTGCTGGCTAGCCCCCACCTCTAGCGGCCTGGCCTCCACCTCTAGTACCTCCACCTTTAGCACCTCTACCACCACCCCTAGCTGGCAGAGCGGGCGGTGGAACACCTAGTACCTGAACCATAGCACGGGAACCCTGTTGCTGCAACTGAACACCCACTAATCTCAGACAAGCCCTCCGGATATGACTATACTCACCGCACTCAAAGCATCCACCTGAGTGCTGCAGTTGAGGGAACTGAGACCGACCTTGGTAGGTCGGCTAACCATGAGAATAGCTCTAACTATGAGGTGCTCTAATAGGAGCTGATGGTGCATAGTAAGACTGCTGATCAGAATACTACATATGAGAACCACGACCACCTGAAGCACCATGAGAAGTCTAAAGTGCTGAATAAAACGTCTTAGGAGGATGTTCCCTACCAAAACAATCCCTGCCTCCAGATGAGGCACCACTGAACCTGCCTGAATGAAGGGGCCTCTTGTCAGACCCCTGACCACTACCCTATGATAAAACCATCTCAACTATCCTGGCCACATTGGCCGCATTCTGAAAAGAAATCTTGTGCCTAGTCTCCTTAGCCATCTGCAATCGAATGGGCTGAGCGAGTCCTTCAATGAACCTCCTCATCCTCTTTCTCTCTCTCTCTCTCTCTCTATGGGAAGTATAATAAGAGCATGACGGGCCAAAGCAATGAATCTGGTCTCGTACTGAGTGACGGTCATAGAACCCTACTGGAGACGCTTAAACTGCCTCTGATAGTCCTCCTTCTGAGTGATAGGAAGAAACTTCTCCAGAAATAGCTGAGAGAACTGATCCCAAGTCAAGGCAGGCGACCCAGCTGGCCTAGCCAAACAATAATCCATCCATCAAGTCTTGGCGGAACCTGACAGACAAAAAGCAGTAAAGTCGACCCCATTGGTCTCCACTATCCCCATATTCCGAAGAACCTCATGACAACTATCTAAGTAATCCTGAGGATCCTCTAAAGATATACTACCATAAGTGGCACACCTCCTTTTTCACCCACACCCCGTAAGGACATAAATGAGTTTTTCCAATTAAAGGACAATCGGAACGGGGTTTAATTATTAATTAATCAGAGTCACCACTTGGGATGTCAATGGTCTCCCAAGTCACTGGTTGAACCCCGAACCGAGGAGATTTATGACTCTGTTAACAGTCCGCAAACCAGCAATCCGAGTAAGGAATTTTGTTAACTCGGGAGAAGGTGTTAGGCATTCCCGGTTTCCGTGGTTCTAGCACGGTCGCTTAACTGTTGTATTTAATTTTATCTGATTTTAATGCATACTAGCTTATGTGCCTTTTATTCGTAAACCATTTTTGCCATTATTTTAAACGAATTACAACGTCGTGGAAATGCGTCTTGAACCACGTCGCAATCAATGCACCCGCGGTTGTTAATACATTTTGACTCCGTTGAGATTTGGATTTGGGTCGCATCAATGCGCACCCGAGCTTTAAGGAAATAATTTAAGTTCACGCGCCTAGAACATCTACGCGTTGTTAAGTTCACGAGGGCCATGGATATTTGCTAAATGGCATGCCTCGAATTCTAAAGGTTTTTAAAAGAAATAATTAAGCGAGGGCCACGCATTTGGGATTCTATTTGGCGCGGCGCACCTCAATTCCAATTTTAAAGGGGAATTCAAACGGAATTTCGAGGGGCCATAAATTATAACTCGCCTAATATGGTGCGCCTCGAATCTAATTGTTCAAGAAAATCAGTGAGTTGCTATCAATGAACAAAGATCTTTAACTAAGAATATAAAAGAAAGTAAACTTTCACAGAATCAGGAGAAAGAAAAATCGGCCTGCAATCTAAAATCAATATAATAAGAAAACATTCGCGGAGTTTACTTTAACTCACACGAATTGACTGAGTTTACTAAACAAGAACTGGCTGAGGCACAATAAGACAAGAATGATGATGCAGGTTCTGGTTCAGATGCTTCATGCTGAGACATTGGAATCCAGTAAAACTAAAAGAAGAAAGCTAAGAAAACGTTCAAAATCTACCAGAAAGGAAGAGGGTGCAACAACTACGGCTGCCACTCTTAGTGAAGGCTTCTCCCCTGCTGGCACCACTAAAAAAAACGAAACAGAGAATACAAAGAAAGCTAGCCGCCAACCATACTGATTAACATGAAACCCAAACTCTTTAAATCCCAACTTATCAAACTATCATCTCACTTTAAGGAAAATCAAATTGAACAGACTCACAAGCTTGACGCCGAGACTGAATCTAAGGGAAGAATATCACCAGTAACAGTAGATTTAAATTCAAACAGACTGACTTGAAATCATGCTTAACCAAACTGATTCGAAAATGATTTAAGTGTAAACAAACTAGTTCAACAAGCACACTAACATGAAACTAGCGTATGAAAAACTATAACAAGGCTGACCAAAGTTTTATCTAGCACTACTCAAGAAATCACCTTTTGAACTCCAAAAATTTAACCAATGTAAAGTGTTATAAGGACACTATTTAGAAAGAACTGAAGTGTTATCCTAACCTAAGCCCATCACAAGATAGTTTTTCTCAAAAAAGTGGAGACATAGCAATTACATTGGCAAACCTCGACGGTAGGCCTCATTAGTTTACATGGACCAAAAGAGAGAATACCTCCAAATCACTTAAACCATGCACAAATCCATCAGACAAAGATAAAGAGTCAGGCAGCAAGCTATTCAATTTTCCATTGACACATTTTAGTCATAAAGAGAGTTTTTAAGGTACCTAAAGAATAAATCACAGAACTGATACTAAGTAAAGGCCTGCAACCCACAGGAATAAACTCAGCTACTAGTAGTAAAGCAACAAATAAAGAGAACCTAGCAATAATCCTAGCTTTCAGGTTGGACTTCAAGCACAGCTAGACATAGCAGCAGCCTACCAGAGAAAACTCACTCAAATCCTAGAATTTCCAACATTGTTCAGAAGAAAGCAGTCTCAGAAAATGAAAAGAGGATACAATTTCAGAAATTCTTTCCCAAATCTATCTTTTCTTGATTGTATTTAGAAGAATATGAAGCTCAATCCAAGATCAAACCACCTACATAACCGGATTAGGATAGAAACGATGCTTGAAAACTGAAATGATCCTGATCTTATCCAAGGGTGAAAACAGATCACTGGAAATGTCGACAAATAGATAGAAAATTCAAGTTGATTGGAATACAAACGTCAAGATAGTCACATCTTCTTAGCATTAAGACCTAAATGAAACTACGCGTGACTTGTCTGATTTGCAAATAGTACACGAGTAAGCATGGAATTTCAGAAAAATACACGAGTTATTCAACTTATTCAATTAGTAACAACAAACCAACTCCAGCATCCTACGATAAAAGAAAGCCAAACAAAGTTAACCTTCAAATCATTTAGAAACCAGCTTTCAAACATTTTCTCCAAAAAAAACATAGAGGAGGCAGACGCACACACACAGCTACATGTTAAATGAATTCTAACAGTAACCTAACATGCTTCACCAACTCACATAATCACACAATCAAATTGAGCCTCGATTAACCATGTTGGAGTTGAACAGATTTCATATAGACGTCCAAATACCAAAAGCAAAACATGGTATAGGGTAGCAGATGTTTTTCAGAGAAGGAAAACAAACGATATGCAATTTGTGTTCCTAGAAAACACACGATCGATTTCCATACTCACACTATAATGCTCAAAATCAAGCAAACTTATGAGCCAACCTTCCAGTTCCAGCAGCCGAGAGTAGTTTCACAATGACAGACCAACCAAACTATAATAGCTATTTGAAACGACGAAATTGGGATTCAAATGAAGGCTCGACATCACAATAACCATTAAACCATAGAAAACGACCACTCAAAATCAGCTTCTACTAATTGGAGATACTCAAATACATCACACCACTGAGAATGAATTCATTCAATATGAAATTCGATCATAGAATCATTCGAGGCAGAAACGCATAGTTCAAAGCATTGAAACGAAATAGAATCGCAAGAGTAGAGAGATAAAGATTGAACCTGAAAATTCGAACTTCTTTTGCTAACAGAATAAAAGGCGATTACACAGTTTCGACTCCAAACTTTCAGCAATAAAATAACAGCAGGTCAAGGCTCGAAGCACAGCCCAACCAGTAGCAAAGACGAGCAGAAATCAGAAGTTTAGACAGCGACGAACTCAGCAATTCTCAAATGAGCTCCATTTGTGAACCAACTCCATCACAAGCACGATTAAGCCAGAGATGATATGCAAAGAAATCGAAACTTTTTTTTAATTATTTTTTTCGTTTTCTGATTCTAACAAAGGAAAATAGAATTCATCGCAAAAGAAACTCAAGCCATTTTTGGTATATTTCGGTATTTTCTGGATTGAAACTAAAAGAAAATCCAAAACAACGAGGGTTCTGTATCAATCAAACCAACGCCAAGAATCAGAAAACCAAAATAGAAATTAGAAATCCAACTTCCGAACTTTTCTCTTCCCAAAATTCTTATCCGAAAACAAAAAAAAAATCCCCCTCTGAAATCCCAAAATCCCTCTAGTTATTAGGCAAACACCTGATGAATGAAGGGCTGGGATTAATCGGAATCCATCCCACGCTCTCCATTCATCCAGCATATGCCTTCTAGATGTTTCCAATCACGTGAGAAGGGAATGGGGATGAGAGAATCTGTCAGAGGTCGTTACAAAGATGGTAATGAGGAGGGAGGGGGAACGCGTGAGGTGGGATGGGAGCTCACTCGCGTGGATTTTGGGCTTGAAAAAGGTTGGGTTTGGGCGTGTTGGAGAAGAAGAACAGTAAGCATCTGATTTAGGGATTTTGGTTTTGGCTCTTTGTATCGTGTGTGTATTAGAGACGGATTGGTTTGGAGGGTATCTGGGCCGGATGGGGGCGAGTTCTGGGTGAAATTCGTTTGGGCTGGGGAGAGTAAATTGAAATGGCCCAAAATGGGTCTCTTATTAAGAGGACCAAAATTCTTTTTAATTTGTTCTCTTTTCTTTTCAAATTAAAATAAAAACCTAAATTAACTCTTAAAAACTAAATTGACCTATCAAATTATATTAAGCTCTAATTAATAATCGACACAATCAATTAAATACCAAATTAGAAGAAAACTAGCGAAACTCAAAGCTAAGAATTAAGCAATGCACAAATAAATTATTTTTTGTGATTTTTCTAATTTGTAAAAACCCTAATTATTAATTAATCTAAAAATATGTGAAACTAAGTCCTAAATGCGGATGCAATGTATATTTTGGTATTTTCATTAGTTTAAAAAAAATAAAAATGCAAAGACAAAAATGCAAACAATTAATGGAAAACGTCACAAAAATTCGCAAAATTGCAAATACTGAAAGAAGTTATTTTGTTTTGAATTTCTGGGAGTAATTCATATAGGGCAAAAATCACGTGCTCACAATAAGTAGTAGTGAACACCTTAGTGAACCTGTCCAATCTCCACAAAGCATCGGCACACATAGTTGCTCCATCATCGGTCTAAGCTACTACACCCGGCTGAACTGCTCCAACTGGCTGAGCTGCTGGAGTCTGAAACTGGGGAGCCATCTGCTCCGGAGTGTGGGTAGGGGGAGTCTGTGCTCCTCCCCCAACCTAAGAGATAGCTGGTGCTACAGGAAGTAAGCCTGCCCGGGTGACACTCTCCATAAGGCCCACTAGACGGACGAGAGCATCCTAGAGTACTGGGGTAGCAATGAACCCCTCTGGGACCTGAGCTGGGCCCACCAGAATTGTCTGGGCCGGAACCTCATCATCAAACTCTACATGAGGCTCCGCCACTAGTGTTGTTGCTCTAGGCTGAGCTCTGCCCCGCCTTGACCTCGCCCTCTACCCCTTGTGGGAGCTGCTGCTGGGGGCTTGGGCTGATGGTCAGTGGATGAAGAAGTGTGTGTTCTCGCCATCTGCAAAAGAATAGAGTAGAAATTCAATTAGCATTGAGAAACCAAACCGCATGACAAAGATGAATATAAGTGAGATTGTTCCTAACTCTGCAGCATCTAGGGGATAAGCACAAACGTCTCCGTACTAATCCTTCAAACTCTACCAAACTTGTTCGTGAATTGTAAGACCTAAGCAACCTAGAGCTTGGATACCAACTTGTCACGATCCGGAGTTCCCACCCTCGGGAGTCGTGATGACGCCTACTAGTTAAAGCTAGGCAAGCCAATAATTTCAATTATTTTACCCTTTTTATTTTTTAATCCCTTAACAGTTGTAAATTAATATTTTATAAACAACGGATATTAAATAAGCGGAAGAATGAAATTTAACAATTAATCCAATACCAAAACGAATCTATAACATAAACCACCCAGAACTGGTGTCACAATCTCACAGACTATCTAATACAACTACAAATAAAGTCTGAACAAGAAAATACATGTCTGTCTTTGGAATATAAAAAAATAGAAATAAGTTAGATAGGGAGGGGACGCCAAGGCCTGCAGACGCCTGCAAGTCTACCTCGGGTCTCCTAATGGACTAAAGGCAGCAACCCTTAGCTAAGGTCTGTATGCTCTAGTACCGAGATCTGCACACAGTGCAGAGTATAGTATCAGCACAACCGACCCTATGTGTTGGTAAGTGTCGAGCCTAACCTTGGCGAAGTAGTAATGAGGTTAGGACGAGACTACCAAATAAACCTATGTAGTTAAAGCATATACGACAAGCAATAAGAACGGAAACAAGCAGTTAAAGATGGGAAGGGGAAAATACTGTGGGGGGATATCAAGTAACAACAGTAACTCAGGAGAAAAACATAAAAGAACATTTTAAGGCTTGCATCAGTAAGAATAGGGAAACAATAACAAATCAATATCCACTTTTATTACTTATTGTTGCATCGCGCAACCTGATCCAAATCATATAACACTGTTGCGACAGGCAACCCGATCCAATCATATATCATGGTTGCGGCGTGCAACCCGATCCAATCATATATCATTGTTGCGACGTGCAACTCGACCCCTCCTGTCCTCCCTTATTACTCCATGTTGCGGTGTGCAACCCGATCCCATATCATGTTGTTGCGGTGTACAACCCGATCCCAATATATAATTCGACACCAATCACAAAAGAATCCCAGCAAGGGAACAATAAGGAAATAGCATTATCCCGACAAGGGAATCAACAATGAGAATAAATACATCCCGGTAAGGGAACCAACAGTAAGAAGTAAATACGTCTTGGCAAGGGAATCAACTATAACCAAACTTGTTCCAACATTTAACTTCACAAAAGAAACCTCAACTATAAACAATACTCAACCATAAACAAATACCACGAGAATAATCATAATTCTTACCCAACACCGAGAATCAACTACTTAGGCATTTGTAGTACTTATTAAGAACACAACAATTTCAATTTAAGACTCACGGGCATACTTGACAACGACGTATAGATACTCGTCACCACACCTATATGTCGTACACTACACTAGCACATAGCAAATAAAGCATGATACCTATTCCCTCAAGCTAAGGTTAGACTAAACACTTACCTCGAATTTCCACGGCCTACTCAAGCCTCAAACACCGATTTTCCTTTAGAATTCGCGTCCAAATTACTTGTATCTAGTCCAAATTAATTTAACAACATCAATAAATGCTAAGGAATTCATACCCAATGCTAAATTATAGATTTTCTACCATTTTCCCCAAAAAGTCAAAAATCAACCCCGGGCCCGCTTGGTCAAAACTCGAGGTTTGGACCAAAACCCGATCACTATTCACCCACGAGCCCAAATATACAATTAGTTTCGAAATCCGACCCCGAAACAATTTATAAATCCCAATTATTCAAAAAGTTCTAACTCTACCCAAATTCCTAATTTCTACCATGAAAACTCTTGATTTTTAATTAACAAGTGATGAAAAATAGTGGGTAATTGAAAGAGTAAAGTTTAGAATTGATTACCAATACTTTGGGGATGAATTTGTGTGAAAAATTGCCTCTAGGCCTTGGGAGTTCGAAAATATGAAGAAAAATGAGTTCTGTCTGTGTTGGAATCTGTTTTAAATGACTAGGCAGGCCTTCATCGCGTTCGCGATGGGCCTGTCGCATTCGCGATGGGTCAGGCCCAGATGGACTTCTCATTCACGGTCAAGTGGCCGCATTCGCGTAGAACAAAATCCCTTCCCCCAGTCCCCGACCAAAAAGGCCTCCACGTTCGCGACAACAGGTCCGCGTTCGCGAAGGGTAACCCCCCCAAGCTTCGCATTTGCGATGAACAAATCCAACACATGAGGAGTTTGCCTTACACATTTACGAGAGAAGCCACGCGAACGTGAAGAACAAAATCACTGAGCACTTGAGATAGCAAAACCTGCAACTTTTCTAAGTGTAAAAACATCCCAAAACCTATCTGAAACTCACCCGAGCCCTCAGGGCTCCAAACCAAACAAGCATACTAACTCAAAAACATCATATGAACTTGCTCGTGTGATCAAATCGCCAAATTAACACCTTTAAAAATGAATTTAACATTAAAATCAAAGAAGAATCTTAAGAACTCCTAAGTTCAAATTTTAACAGCTGAGGGTCCGATTCACGTCATTTCAAGTCCGTTTTTTACCAAATTTTACAGGCTCAACTTATATACCATATAATACCTGTACCAGGCTCCAGAACCTAGATACAGTCCTGATACCATCAATTTTAAATATATTCAAATTTGCAAAAACTCTTAAAATTTCAGTTAAACAATTTTCTTCAAAATTCATTTTTTGGGCTTGGGACCTCGGAATTCAATTCTGGACATACGCCCAAGTCTCGTATTTTTCTACGGACCCTCCGAGACCGTCAAATCACGAGTCTGGGTACGTTTACCCAAAATATTGACCTAAGTCAACTTAAATTCAATTTTAAGGCCAAATTAGCATTTTCATCAAATTTTCACATAAAAGCGTTCCGGACATACGCCCGAACTGCGCACGAAAATCAATGTGAGATAAATGGAGGCTTTTAAGACCTCGGAATGTAGAATTTACTTGTAAATCAAGTGATGACCCACAAAAACAATGAATGATGCTCAGGTAAATTACACGATGACGGAAAAAGAGTTGTTAGCAATTGTGTTTGCAATGGATAAGTTTAGGCCTTATCTCATGGGTTCCAAGGTGATAGTTTGTACTGACCATGCAGCACTCCGCTACTTGATGACAAAGAAGGATTCTAAGGCTCGATTGATGAGATGGGTTCTATTGCTTCAAGAGTTTGATCTTGAGATTGTTGATCGAAAAGGGTATGAAAACTAAGTGGCGGACCACTTGTCCCGCTTGAAGGAGGAGGGGAGGCCCCGTGATGACCTCGAAATTAATGATTCATTCCCTGATTAGCAACTCCTCTCCGTATCTGTGAATAGCATGCCTTGGTTCGCGGATGTTGCCAACTTTCTTGTAACCAGTATTGTTCCATGTGATCTCTCTTCTAACCAAAGGAAGAAGCTTAAATGGGATAGCTTGGACTACTACTGGGATGAGCCTTATTTGTTCAAAATTTTCCATGATGGTGTGCTCCGGAGATGTGTTCCAGAAGAGGAGCAAATGAGTATTCTTGATGCTTGTCATTCCTCTCCCCTACTGCTACACCCCACGTTTTTATACGTGAGAGTACGTAGTAAGTCATTGATGTAAGATCAGAAATGAGATTATATTTGGAAGCAAATAAAGTAAGTTAATCATGTTACCTTGGAGGTTACAAATATTTAAGATCATGAATAACGAGTACCAAGAGGGTTGGAAAGCTTAGAAGCTAAACCAATTGAAGAAAATAAGTTTCGTCGAAAGTCGACAAGTTTGGAACGTTATAACATGTACTTTGGGGTGAGACTAGGGTCATTAACATGATAAGAAGGTTATTCTATGAGTTATTTTAGTCGTATGATAGTCATTTGCTAGGTTTTGAAGGCAGGCAAGTTGTGGAACAAAAGTTGGCAAAGGTCATCACAAGTTACATTCATAAATTTTCTGAAAATTAGGTCAAATGTAGCTGAACTTTTCAAAAATATACTTGGATGGGGTGATATAACTACCAAATTTAAGATCTACGAGTCTAGTTTCTAACGCATTAAATGTTCGTCAATGCGACATCGGAGTAGAGAGATATTCACATTTTTGCGAGACCGTGCAAGCATCTCCCAGTGGGACCCACTTAGGCGGTGGTCGACCTACTTCACTTTATAAATGATTTGGACGCCTTTTTTTAACTCATTTTCAACTAAACTTCGTCTCCAAACTTCTCCTAACCCTTCTAAACAGATACCACAAGGTTTTGAAGTGATTACACCATATTTCAATATCAAAGCTTAGTTCTAGTGAAGAACAACAACTCTTTGAGGTTGTGTTGTCATTGAGGATTGTTGTGGGTTGTGTTTGGATAAAATTCCAAGGTGTTGCTACTGGTTAAGGTGAGTATAACAGCCTACTAATTGTTCTTAAGCTTGCTTGTATGTTGGTTAAGTTGTTAGGATGATAAACTATAATATAATACTTGGAATAGCTTAAGTCACTTCTATGCTGTTGTATTGCCATTGAGGGTTGTTGTAAGATGAATATAACTTGGATTTTGACTTGAAGTTACTATAGGAGGTATGTGTATTGTGTTCTTGCATGTGTTTAAGGTTAACTTTATGTTGATTAAGTTAAATGGATGGAGTAGATATAAACTAGTGAATAAAGTTACTAATTGAAGATAGTTAGAGTTGAGGATTGTTTCCTTTGTTATAAATATATGGTATAAGGATGTAATCATTGATGAATGACTCTATTATCATGTTAATTATACTATTAAGTTAATGTAATAAGTCTATAAAAGGTGATATGGGTTATACGGATTCTAATCGGAGCTTGCCGCTCGTCGTAAAGTAGTTGTAACTTGTTGTTATATGGTGTCTTGTTATTGATATTTATATGTTGATGGATTTCTCTGGTTGTAGTTGTTGGTATATAGTATTGGATGAGACCCTTGTTACAGGGGAGATACTGTTAAGTTAATGTAAGAAGTCTATAAGGGGTGATATGGGTTATACGGATTCCAATCGGAGCTTGTCGCTCGTCGTGAAGTAGTTGTAACTTGTTGTTGTTATATGGTGTCTTGTTATTAATATTTATATGTTGATGGATTTCTCTGGTTGTAGTTGTTGGTATATGGTATTGGAGGAGGCCCTTGTTACAGGGGAGATGCTGCCCGAGTTTACGTAAATGAGCTACTAACTTAAGTTACAAATTTAGCCTTTGCTCAGCAGTGATTTTGAATCTCCATATACTATGATAGATTGAGTTGACTTATTTGAAGAGTTGCTTGGAAGGTATTAAGGACTTAACGGGTTTAAGGTGTGTTAAGGCACTTCATTCTTTCTTTTGGCATGATCTAAAGTGAAATGAATATGCTATTTCATAACGGATCTACTCCTAGCAACTAAGGTTGTTCATGTTGTCCTTTCCTTATAAAGTTATTCTAAGCAAGTGTGTATGATCCTTGAATCCTACTGAGGTTCATATTGAGGGTATGTATGTCCATAATATTAATCGAAGGTACAACGACCTTAAGTCACATCGAAAGGTTTAGAACGTGATTCCATGAGTCTAGCATGCATTATATATAATATCTATTTTACTCTACCGAGCCGCGCTATAGTCGGCCGGGTACGACACCTATTGTCCAACCACTGATCAGCTTGGTTTACCAAGCTCCACGTGGCCGGTTATGATTCTACCGAGCCTTATGATGGACGGGTACATTTTTACCGAGTCCTCTTTGAGGCCGGGTACGATATGATTATGATGACCACAAAGGAGTATGTTTTTTAGAAGTTTATGTATATGTATGTATTATGCATTTCATGTCATCAGCCCCAGAGGCACTCAGATGCTACAGGTTGTATCTCCTCTATCTCTCATTTACATTATTGTTCTTGTTTATTCTATCCTGCCTTACATACTCGATACTTTATTCGTACTAACATCCCTTTTTCCTGGGGACGTTACATTTCATGCTCGCAGGTCCTGATAGACAGGTTGACATTCCTCCTAGTAGGCTATCAGCTCATCGGAAGGTATTGGTGCACTCCACTTGCTCTGGAGTTGCCCATTTGGTTAATATGATTTGGACATGTATTGATTGGTATGACGGGGCCTTGTCCCGACCTTTATGATGTTTATGTACTCTTAGAGGCTTGTAGACAAATGTCATATACATGAATACTTGTACGGCCTTGTCGGCCTATGTTTTAAGTATACAAATAATCATGTCGACCTTATAGGCATGTATATCACATGTATAGGTTTCTATATCATGTTGGGGTCGCCCTATGTCTAGCATTCCCTTATGTTTTATTCTGATTATCTCATGATGACCCTTCTGGACCATTTACCCATGATGGTGTGATAAGAAAGATACGTTACATTGGTACTCGGTTGAGTAGTGTACCAGGTGCCTGTCACGGCCCTCCAATTTGGGTCGTGACACCTACGGTGGTCATCATGGTGGGGCGAGAATGGCTTTAAAGGTGCTTAGCTGTGGTTTTTATTGGCCTACTTTGTACAAGGATGCAGGTGAGCTTGTGAAGAGATGTGATGAGTGTTAGAGAGCTGGTGGAATTTCAAAGAAGGATGAAATGCCTCTCACCACTATTCTTGAGGTTGACATATTTGATGTGTAGGGCATTGACTTCATGGGACCTTTTGTGAGTTCATGTGGCAATACGTACATTCTGGTGGCCGTTGATTATGTTTCCAAGTGGGTTGAGGCCATGTCTTTACTCAACAACGAGGCCCGGAGTGTGGTGGCTTTTCTCAAGAAGAATATCTTTACTCGGTTTGGCACTCATGGAGCAATCATCAGTGATGGGGGTTCTCATTTTTGCAATAAGGCATTTGACATTTTGCTTGTAAAGTATGGTGTCAATTAAAAGGTTTCAAACCCTTACCATCCTCAGGCTAGTGGGTATGTTGAGGTCTCCAAATGGGAGACAAAGAGCATATTGTCAAAGACTATCAATGCAAATAGGACTGACTGGTCAAAGAAACTAGGTGATGCTTTGTGGGCTTACAAGACTGCTTACAAGACTCCGATTGGTATGTCTCTGTACCGGTTGGTATTTGGGAAATCTTGCCATCTTCCGGTTGAGTTAGAGCACAAGGCTACGTAGGCTTTGAAAAAGTTAAATCTTGAATGGGACGTTGCAGCAAATCTCCAGGTAGAACAACTCAATGAGCTTGATGAGTTCCGGTTTCATGCCTATTCCAGCTCTCCTTGTATAAGGGCAAGATGAAGTACTTACATGATTGTAAGCACGTGATTTTTGCCCTATATGAGAATTACTCTCAAAAAATTCAAAAATAAAATAATTTTCCTTGGTGTGCAATTTTGTGATATTTTGAATAATTATTTGTATTTGTCTGTGCATGTTTATTTGCTAAATTAATAAAAAATACAAAAATATGTCGCATTTTGCATGTAGGATTTAATTCTACAATTTGTTAGTAATTAAGTTTGTTTACAAAAAAATAAAAATTTACAAAAATAGGCATCGTTTGCATTTTTAGCATTTAATGTCCAAATATACAATTTTATGCTTAATTACTACTTAATTGTGCATTAATTATTATTTGGAGTTAATTTGCGCTTTTATAACTTAATTTAGTTCTTAATAATAATTTAAGTATTTTTATAATTTAGTTTTAGAGAAATAAAAGAAGAAAAGAGAGCGAAAATATAAAGAAAGTCGGAATTGAGCCTCTTCTTCGATTTCAAGCCACAGGCCCAAAAATTGGCCCAATCTTCCCAAAACGACCCAGTCCATTTCGAACTGGGTTGACCCAGCCCATAACCCAACACCCCTATTATCTTACAAACAACACAAAACAAAAAAAAAAAAAAAAAAACCCTAAAAAATACTAACCCATCCGCCACCCCCTCTCTCTTTCTCTCTTCTCCTTCACCATCTTCAAGCTCCATCCATGGCTGCCCTACCCCCAACGACCACCCCCTCCAGCCCTTCCCCCTCACCCTGTCACACTCACACACACACGCACAACTCCTTCATCTTCTTTCTTCAATAAGAAAAAAAACGCAGCCAACCCTCCGTCGAACCCCGTCGCGCTGCTGCATCGTCTGCTTCTTCGTAGTTGCTGCTGCATCGTCTGCTTCTTCTACTGTTGCTGCTCGCTGCTGCATCTTCTCCTTCTTCTACTATTGCTGCCCTTCGAGCAGCTGATTCGAAACCACCTCGTCGTCGCTGGACAGAAAACCAACGAGCAACATGAGGTGAAGAAGAAGAAGCAACAGTCTTGGAGATGTTGCTGTCCGCCACTGCTGCGTTTTGCTGCTGCCCACTGCTGCATTTTGCTGCTGCCCGCTGCTGCTCCGTCATGTTGCTGCTTGCTTTTGCTACGACCAGCTATGGACGAGCTTCATCGAGCTCGAACTCGAGCTCCCATAGCTGCCGCTGCGTCTTCGTCTCCATTCGCGCTGCTGCTACTATGTCGCGTTGCTACCTGCTCCGACGTGTTGCTGCTGCTGTTCCATCGTGTTGAGCTGCTGCTCCTGGAACTGCTACTGTAGCTACTGCGTCGTCTTCAAACGACGCCAAACGACCATCTTCTTCGATCATCGTTTCGATCCGGTTAGTGGGTTTAAGATTTGGGTTTAACATTCTTGTCTTGTTCATCGTTGAATTAATTTTTTTTAGTTTGTTCATGTGTTTTGTTGGTTTAATTTTCAGATTCAAATGAAAATTTAATTAATTGTTTTTCATTTTGTTTCATGTTAATTTTATTTATTTTTGTAAAAAGGAATTGTTAGTTTAGTTTTAATATAGAAAGGTATTAGTTTAAATCGTTCAAATCCGTTGTTTGTTGTTAATATAGATTTAGTTAGTGTTCATCTTGTTTGAAGTTCGTTTTTAATTTAGTAATATAATGAGAAGTTATGTTTTGGTTTTAATTTTTGGATCATGCATCTTTGTTATAAGTTTTGTTGGATTTAATTTAAGAAAGATTAGTTGATTATTTGAATATTAGTGATTTGAATATGTTTATTTGTTTTGTTTAAGTTTAATTCGAAGTTTGAACAAAGTTTGTTTGTTATTGTTATTGAATATTTTCATTCATGTTCATACTTTGTTTGGTTGATCTTGAATCCGAAATTTGTATAGTTTGATTTTTTGTTTATCATTTATGATTATTTATTGAATTTGTCTCATAATCTTGTTTAAGTTTAGTATAGGAATTGTTGGTTGTAATGTTGTTAGGGTTGATTTTAAGTTCAATATTATTGAATTTAGAAATCTGAATATACTTGTTTGTTGTTGTTGTTGTTGAATCGGAAAATAGGTTTGTTTGTTGCTAAAATATTGTTCAATCAAATTTTAGTTGTTCTTTGTTGTTCAATTTGTGTTCATGTGATTTGTTGTTGAAATATTGAAGAAATCATGTTCATGTGATTTGTTGTTTGAACATTGTTAGAAATTGATCATATTGTCTATATTTTGGTTAAGTTTGATTAATTGATTGTTATAGCTGATGGGGTAGTTTGGTAATTTGTAGTACGTTCAGGGGTAAAATGGTAATTGCAATAAGGTCGGAGGGTTACTTTAGGAATTGTACATTTTGTAATTTTTTATGTGAAGCATGGGGGGCAAAATGTATTGGGGTGGGTTGTGATATAGTTGTTTAATATAAAGGGGGGACAAGACAAAATTTAGTGGGGAGGAATCTTGTATTTGTTTAGTGAAAGCATGGGGGACAAAATATAATGGGGTGGGGTGATATATTTATTTAATGTAATGGGGATGAGTGGGAAGATAATGGGTTTGGTAGAGAAAATGGGTTGATTTTAATTGATTAAAAGATTTATGGGATGAGATATAAGTAGAAGTCTTGAAATCAGATTTGGAGGACGGACAGAACAGACAGATAGAGAGGAAAAAAATCTGACAGAAAGAGAATAAGAGAGAGAGAAAAGGGCTGAACATTTAAGAGAGAGAAAATTCCGAAAAAATATTTAAACTTTCAAATAAAAAAAAACCCCAAAAAAAATCTTCTGCTTTCTTTCATTGTTTGAAATTAGCATTAATTGTTGTTGTGTCATCAAAGCTTGAAGCTTTGTTTTGGGATTAATACTCCACCGGTTTGCAAACTCTGTTCCTGGGTTGTTACTGTTGCTGGATTGTTGCTGCTGTGTTGTACTGTTATTACTGCTGCTGATTCTCATCTTCATTTTCTTTTGCTTCCAATATCAGGTACACAACTGAAAAGCTGGTTATTGTAATCCGAATATGAAGCATGAATACGAAAAATGAAGAGTTGAAATTCTGAATTAGCTTTAATTATATTCTGATTTTTATTTGTATGTACAAATTATTTAGTTTGCAAAAAATCAGAATCATGTAGCTATTTAATACACATAGTGGAACATTCGACGATAGCTTAACAGTTGAACTATCTGCATATATTGCCTAAATAAATAAATGGTGTAGTAACTTCGTCGAGTCAAAAATCAAACGAATAGGCCATCTAGTAGGAACTTGGTAGAAATATTGTTTAGAGTAAATATTATTGGTTAATTTCAGCATGTAAATAAATTAATTTTTTATTTATTTATTTTGTAGAGACAGATTTAATAAAAAATAATGTAGGCATTTTAGGATTGTCTTTTAAAAATAAATGAGATGAGCCTCGCTTAATAAAATGTATAGATTGCGGGGCCCTCAATAAATGTACATTTAATTGCTTAGAATTCGGGAGGAGTCGTTTAGCAAATTTCTCGGCCCTACCCAAAATAATGATACGCTAGTCGCTTTAGGCGCGTATTTAATAATATTATCTTCTTAAACTCGGGTGCGTATTTCATACGACCCAAATCCAAATCCCAAAACATTGAATAAAAATGTGTTCCGGATTGCGGGTGCATTTCATGTGACGTAATCCAAAGACATGTTTTAAACAATGTTCACATTCTTGTAAAAATAAAAATAAATAATGATAAAAGCGGTAAAAAGATAAAACTTGCACATAAGTTCATATTTGTATAAAAATCAGATAATCAAGCCGAATATAACAGTTGAGCGACCGTGCTAGAACCACGGAACTCGGGAATGCCTAACACCTTCTCCCGGGTTAACAGAATTCCTTATCCGGATTTCTGGTGCGCAGACTGTTAAACAGAGTCATTCTTTTCCTCGATTCGGGATTAAAATTGGTGACTTGGGACACCCTAAATCTCCCAAGTGGCGACTCTGAAATAAATAAATAAATCCCGTTTCGATTGTCCTTTAATTGAAAAAACTCCCTTGCACCCCCGCGGGGGCGGAAAGAGGAGGTGTGACAGCTCTGGCGACTCTGCTGGGGATAAATGTATGGTAACCCAGAACCACTGGTTCGGGGTTAGAGATTCGAGCTTAGATAAATTATTATATTTGGCTTTATCTGATTTTTACATGTTTGAGCCTAATGTGCTAAATGCTGCTTTTACCGCTTTGATATTATTTGACTGTATATATAAACTGTGTCGAACCCTTCTCTCTTCACCTCCGGGGATGTGCTTACTGGTTGAGACTCCCTATTCTGTTAGTGTTATACCCTGAAATAAGAAAGAGGTCGGACAAGTTACGAAGCCGGATGGCCTTTTGGTTCCCGGTAAGTTGCCCCCTCCTCGACTCGAGTTGTCCGCTCGGGTACACAGTCTAGTACACTGACCCAGGTTTTGAATATAGAATAACGTGACTTCATGCCGGATCCCTAGTAGGAACGCTTATTTGCATCACGTTGCATTTGACTTAGGGGACTCAACACAGGGGTTGGGTCCGTCTAGGACTAGCAACCTGAAATGAAAAGACCATTCTGATGCATCCTACTTGCTCTGTACATATATTTGTTTCGAACTTGCATGTTGACCGGTTTCTGTCTCGGGAATGTAGGAAAATTGAAGAAAAAAAAAAGGGAAAAAGAATATATCAGTTAGGGAGTTAATTGATTATTTTAGGAAAAAAATCAATGACCAATTACTGGCGAAACTCTGCCGAAATTTTGAAAAAAAGAAGAGGAAAATATTTTATTTTGTTTTACTAAAAAATATAGAAAAAAAAGAGTCTTTTATTTTTTTTGGAAAAATAGATTGTTTTATTGTTTGTTGAAAATGGAAAAAAAATCGTTATTTTGTCTTTTTCAAAAAATAGAAAAGGTAAATAGATTGTCTTGCCGGGAAAAGATAAAAATGGAAAAGAGTCATGTTTTAAAATAGTTCGGTTAATTTGCCCGAACTACGCATGGTTTGATTCTCACCGGATGTGAGATACGTAGGCAACCCTCATCGGGTCCAACCCCACCTTTTGCTAAAATAGCCAAAAACAAATAAATAAACAAAAAAAAAATATGTCAAATTTTAATTTTGTTATAAAGAAGTCGGGTGACGCTGTTTTATCAAGACATAGCCGAATGTTCCCGAAAGGGACGCCAGAAGGCTGACTTTGCATAAACAGCCACCTTTGGGTCATTTTTTAAGATTTGGTCCAGTTGACCCACACAGCCTTAAAAATCTTCGTCCCCGAGATGTTGAAAGGCCGTGTTTGCAATATTGAGTTTACTAATTTGAAAAACGATAAAAAGAGTCATGAATAAGTCAGGTGATGTTGTTATGTCATAAATAGCCGAATGTTCCCGAAAGGAACGCCGGAAGGCTGACTTTGCATAAACAGCCACGTTTGGGTCATGTTTAGGATTTTTGGTCTAGTTGACCCACACAGCCCTATAAATCTTCGTCTCCGAGGCGCTGAAGGGTCGTGTTTGCAACACCAAGTTTTTATTATAATTTAAAAGAAAAAAAAAACAAAGAGTCGGCGGTCAGGTGAATACCATTTGAATTTTGTCATAAAAAGCCGAGCCAGCTTCGGCCGCGTCTTAAACCGTTCTTGCCGACATAGCCTTAGAGTATCTTTCAGTTGTCGAAAGGTTATTTTCGTAAAAGAATGGACAAGTTGGTAAAGTGTCATAAAATAATCCTCCCCGGCCTCAAAATTCATGTGAGAATTGGAAGGGGCCACATTTGCAAAAATAGCCGTTTGGTTGCATTTGACAAACGGGGAAAGGAAGCTGGCCGTTTGTTTTTGAGTTTGTAAATCTTTTGATTAGAATATGCGGGTTGTTTGATTTTCAAGTTTGTAGGTCATCTTTAAACCTTTGAAACCCAATATGAAAATTTTAAAAAAAATGTTGAGTATTGTTTATCTTTTTTGGTCTGAACTACGCAAGGTCTGATTCATGCGGGGTCATGATACGTAGGCAATCTCCATAAGATTCGACCACAACAAAAAAATGAAAAAAAAAGAAAAAAAAAGAAAGAAAAAAGAAATCGAAAAAAAAATCAAGAAAAAAAAAGAAAAATGAAAAAAAGAAGAAAAGATGTTGTTAATAATGAGGACCGACTGAGTCCATTTTAACCTGTTTTGTTTTGAATCACAAAGAAAGTTAAGGTGATTGGTTTGTGGTAAGCCGGACAATGACACCTAGAATATCGCGCGAAATCCTTTACCTGCACATCATGATACACACTTTGCGGGGATCAGGCCTGATGACAGAAGCACTCGAATCATATTAGGAAATTGTTGACTAAGGTTGATGATATCGAAATTGGCAATGGTCTGGACAATACTGATGCGAAGCTCAGTGGCTAAGATGCCAATTTTGATAAAGTGGGAGGACGCTCCGTTCCTTGGTTAGCAAGAGAGAAGCTTGTGGTGGCTTATTTTGTTGTCATTTCTGTTGTTCGGATTATTAGGGTTGTAATTCGGATATTGTCTCGTGTCAAACTGTCTTATCTTTCCGTTTTGTCATAGCGGTTTGTTTAAGTTTGTCCAGGTTGTTTTAGGATTTTATTCTGGTTTGTTTTTGTTATTCAAACCATTTCACCGGTAGTCTAATGCAAAATCCGGTCTTTTATTATTTCCAGTCATCTTTTGTTTAGTCCTTTTATCATTTTGGTCAGCGCCGATTCTAGTGACATGACATGCGCACACAGTTTGGGCCTAGTCTTTAAAGTTAATCATAAAACCCCGGAAAGGCAATCAGAACATTTAAAGGAAATAAGGACGGTTTGAGATTATTTGAAGCCCGAGTCATGTGGAACTGGGGCAAGTAAAACATAAACAAAATCGTTAAATGCAAGATTCGCCAAATTGGCATGAGGATCGTTCATAAGAGTGAGAGTGTCGCCCAACGGTGCTTTAGAAATGACAAATGAAAAAGCAAGTGTTTAACATAATTGTCAAGTCCAGCACCATCGGAAGAGACTATAAATCTATGATCAATTGTGTTGTTTGCATTTGGCATGTTTTGAAGACTGGAATGACGAAGGCATTTTGTTCTGCTATCTAAACACTTTATCCTTCGTTACCCCCCTTTGAGCCTTATTTATTTTCTTTCATACCCCTCGTTCGGAATCAATAGCAACGACTAGGAAATACGAGCCTGGAAGGTATCTCCAATTGAAGGACAGTCGAAACAGGATTTATTTAATTATTTCAGAGTCGCCACCTGGGAATTTTAAGGCATCCCAAGTCACCAATTTTAATCCCTGAATCGAGGAGAATATGACTCTGTTTATTATTCTGCGAACCAGAAATCCTGAGTAAGGAATTCTGTTAATCCGGAAGAAGGTGTTAGGCATTTCCGAATTCCGTGGTTCTAGCACGGTCGCTTAACTGTTTTTATTATTGGCTTAATTATCTTGATTTTACTAAATACGTTTTTATTGCATGATTTTATTACCGCTTTTTACTTATTGTTTACGATTATAGGGACGAATTACGCGTACGTATATTCGTATTATATACTTTTTTATAATTACCGAGGATCGTGCCACGCGTACGTGTACACAATAAATTTGTCCATGTTATAGTTTTTATAAAATATATATTCGAAAATAAAAAAAATAAAATAATGAACATCATCACCCCTTTTTGTTTAGATAATGAACTGCACACCTCGGGTTATATGAAATTATTTAACACCTTTGGAAAAATCCTTTTCTTCAATATTCGCTCGAAATTGCGCGTACGCATAATTCCGAGTTTGCTTTTTAAAATATAATCAGGGTACGCGAACGCATCCCTAATTGCGCAAAATACTTGTAATGGTATTATGGATTTTTCACAAATTGTTTATTATATTCATACATTTTTTATGTGAAAATCATGAGAACTCCCATTTTAGAGGCCTTTGAATTCTTTGAAAAGAATTCACAATCTATTAAAGGTTGCCCGTCGATAATTTCCGAGTATAAATTATATTCATTCCAACTATTCAAATTCAAAGAACAGAATAAAAATATGATTAATGCTATTTTTGACAAATATAACATATATATGCCAAAGAATGAATTGTATATGAAACTGAAAATGAATTATAAAGGAAAGAATATTTTTCAAGAACTTTTATTATTATTAATTAGTGCAAGTTCTATTCCTAATTACCATTGATATAAAGTTTTGCAATTTGTGTTCGCACATCTCATCTTATTCTCATATACTTGTTTTGATCCAATAGGCGAAATTAATTTAATTAATTATGCCTATGATTGAGTTATATATATAATCAAACCCATTTGATTCTAAATCTATGTGAATTATTACAACTATTAACTTTCACATCGTATAAGTTCCTAAACCCTTTTATTATTAAGAAAGAGAACAAGTCTAATTGACTTAATAAAATGATATTGCATGCAATATTACTTACCATATTTGACATCGTGAACATAACGGATTATACTAACTCGTCTTTCAACTATAGATTAGGAACACAACCAATGTTATGCCAAAAGATAGCTAATTGCAACCAATCATCATCTAGCTTTAAACAACAACTAATTAACTAACAAAATAAACTAATAGCATATTTTCTTTGATATTTCCATATTATGCTATACCTATCTAATAATACCGTAAAGTGTAAATAAAGCCAACTTTCTGCCATGCTTCCTATTTACACAACTCAAAGATAACTAAACTAATAAAATTTCAGCATGGATAACATTATTACAAAGTGAAAAAATAAGACAATCAACTTGTAGCCATCAAGTCGAACTCACTACTGGCTATCCAACATGAAATCAAAGTTGAAACTTAAATGTTTAAACTTAAACGATAGGAGGCAATATTACAATTTAAAATTTCATTTATTTGTCATGTTGAATCTCTTTCCAACATAAAGTTTAAGAGATATGTACCTGAAAATGAAGGTAGAAGGAGTAAATTTCAGCAGTTACAGCAGTAATAAATTCTGCAGAATATGCCAAATAATTCAGCAGATTTGAGCAACAAACAGGATCCGGGGAACCCAAATGAACAGTGACGATATTTTTAAAAGACACTGCAGATTTTAACTGAACAATGGAAACAAATAAAGTTGAACAGATTCAACAAAAGAACAATATTTCAGATTTCAGTTTCTTTTCAGTTTCAAATTCCCATTTTTCTGATTTTTTCTGTTTCTGCTGCTGTATCTGTGTGTGTGTGTGTGACTGTTCTCTTTGTTTCTTTTATGTTTCTTCTTCCTCTTCAGATTCCGAAAGGAATTTGATTTTTCTGCTTGATTTTCCACACTCAAATCTGACTTTTCACTCTCTTAAATCTGCTAAGTTAGATTTTCTTTTGAACTACTGATTTTCTCTCTTTCCTTTCTTTTCTGTCTGAAAAGGTTCCTAAATCAGATTTTTTCTTCTTCTCCTCTCCTAAAATCTCTCAAACTCTCTTCAAGTCCCCCTTCTAATCTGATTTCCTTTCTTTTTCTTTCTTAAAATCTTCTGTTTTTTCAGATTTTCTCTTTTTTCTCCTAAATCAGATTTCTTCAATCTAAAAATCTCTGCCTCCTAAAGTCTGTACAGCTCCCTGTATTTATACAAGGCTGGTCCTATACTCTTTTAGTGCTGGATGGACCCTTTTCTCCTTTAAAAATCAGAAAGTTTTTCCATTAAAACTACTTTTGAATAATTTAAAACTAAGTGCTATTTATCCTGTTTTTCAGCAGCCCCATTATCCCTTGTTCCCCATTATTACTTAAATTATAGCCACTATCATATTATTGAAAGCACACTATCACATTACCCTACTGTTTCATTCTAAAATAAACCTGAAATCCTTCTGTAATTACAGCCCTTAAACTAAAATCAGAATATGTTGCAAAACAGATTTTAAAGTCTGCTTTAACAGTTATAACCAGTCCTAGGATTAAAGACAGTACATCACATTTATGCACAAGAGTTGAATTAAGATAGATGATTCTCAATTGAATACTGAACCTGAATAATACCCACTAACATTACACAGAATATGCAGGATCATTTCGACTGAGATTCAAAACTGAACCAAAAAACAAACAAATACAGGAGCATTGTCAATATACTGACAATGCCCTGAAACTCAATGCTCAGAAATCAACACATATACAGCATTCATTTGAATTTACTGGTTTATTAAACAAGAACTAACTGCTTAACAATAACTAATTAACTGGTTATAGCAAAATAATCTATTCAAAACAGGCTATCTCAGTCAACATTTCCAAAAGCAAGATTCATAATACAACTAATCGACGAACTTAATCGAGTCGATTACACACATTGTACATAATCACAATCAACAGAAACAATTCACATTTAGAATCAAGTTGACGGGTAGGGGACAGTATAACAAAATTTGACTAGAAAATTATGAAAAATTAAACAAACTAATGAAACGAACATAGAATACACATAGAATGCACATAAGAAACAGAAATTACCTCTGAACCTTTAAATTCAACTGAACTCAACTCGACTTGGATTTGGACTTTGTTTGAAATCAAACAGACCTTAGTCGAAGTATTTTCCACTGAAAATACTTCGACTAAGGTCGATTAAACCTCAATCTTTATTCAATCTGGACAGAATCCAAAAGTCTGGTATTTTTAGGGTTCTTGAAAGTTCGATTTGAGATTTACTCATTTCTGGTTAGATTCGAGAGAAACCAAAGATGTTCTAGGCACGAGGGAGGTCAGGGGGGTAACTGGTGTGAGTTTGAAGTAGGTTGGGATAAGGTCAGGTTGTACTCGAATCTTCAAATGAAGATTCGAGTAGTTCCAGTATGATTCGAACCATGCAACTAACAGATCCTTGGTGAGGGAATTTAGGAGAAACTGTGGTGTTATTTTGGAGGTCATCGGAGAAGATAAGGTTTTCAGGCCAACCTTCGATTTAAGATTCGAAGAGTTGGGGCCTGATTCGAAGGAAACCAATGTTAGATCTGTGTAGAGGATGTTCAGGGGATTCTAGGGTGTTATTTTGGTGACCGGCGGCGTTGATGCCGCCGGGTTTCAGGCGGTGGGATTCTAGGGCGGCTAGGGTTAGGGGTGGGGTTTGGGGACGATGATGAACAGTGAGAGGAGGGGGGTGTTCAGTTAGGGGCCGGGGTAGGGGCTTGAGCCTTATATAGGGGTGGGGTGGATTGATCTCATCCGTTGGATCAATTAAGATGCACGGTTGAGATCAATCCACTTATCCAAACGACATCGTTTGATTTAAGTTGGGGAAAGGGGTCAACCCGGGGTTGAAATGGATCGGGTTTGGGTGAATTTTTAAGACCGTGGGATCAAGATGGATGAACGGTTCAGATCTAGTTGCCCTTAAACGTCGTCGTTTCATTTATGCAGAAGCTGAACTGGACCGTTTGATTGCAATGAATCAACGACTCAGATTTGAGGTATCTCATGCGGCGTCGTTTAGGCTTGTTCGAATTGGACCGGACAGGGGGATGTTGGATTGGGCTGGGGGGGGGTAATTTGATTTGGGCCTGGATTTTAATCCAGGTCCGATTTTTATTTTACAATTTATTATTATTATTTTTTTATTCTATTTTATTATTTATCATTAAAAAATCCTAACAAAATTTATAAAACAATTTTTAACTTTACACAAAATATTAATCACTTCATAACAACTATTCAACATACAGATAAAACATTAATCACATAGTGGAATATAAAAAATAGAACAAAAATGCATATTTTGGTGATTTTATTTAAATTATCTTTCAAATACATAATTAAATCCTATATGCATGCCACATGTATTTTATTTTAATTTTCATTTTATTATGACAAAGTAAACATTTACGGACATAACACAAATATTTAACACCACGCAAATTCAAGAATTATACAGTAAAAGAAATTTATTTTGTTTTTTGATTTATTTTGGAGTAGTTTTCGTAAGGCAAAACTTACGTGCTCACAGCTGCCCCTCTTTGTGCGGAAACTCGAAGAGTTTTCGTGCAAAGATAAAGTGAGCGGACACGAGCGATTTTTGCCCGTTCAAATACTCCGTGGGAAGCATTTTTTGAAAGATTTGACCGAACCTCTGCTTCAAAGGTTTCCTACATATCCTTGGCTATAAAGGAATCAGGTCAATGTAGTTCGGGAAGTTTTGGGTAGCTGGGACTACCATGGGACTGTGATGTTACTGCTGCTTCGTGCTGTTTTTACTGCTTGCTGACCTCCTTATTACACCTTACTTCAAAGGTAATACAAAAAGCTAAACTAGACTATGATACATGAATTATAAAAATCTTATCTAAATCATACCCTTGCGTTTCTTGTTGTCTTGATATCTTGGTGACTCTTGGGCATTTGACTTATTGCGTCCCGTATTTTTTCATCTGTTTGGGATTCTTGTTGTTTCTTGCTGGGGATTTTGTTGGATTCCTCTGCTTTATTGATTCTAAGTGTGCTCCTTTTTCATATGAGCGGGCTTTTTATTTCAACACTTCAATTGCATTCCCTCGTTCTCCAGGTGGGTGCCTTGACTGCTTCTTTTCTTTCTTCATCCTCGTTCTCCAGGTGGACGCCTGACTTCTTTTTAACTTCTTCATCCTCATTCTCCAGGTGGACGCCTGACTTCTTTTTAACTTCTTCATCCTCATTCTCCAGGTGGATGCCTGACTTCTTTAATTCTTATCCTCGTTCTCCAGGTGGACGCCTGACTTCTTCAATTCTCCATCCTCATTCTCCAGGTGGACGCCTGACTTCTTCAATTCTTCATCCTTATTCTCCAGGTGGACGCCTGACTTCTTTAATTCTTATCCTCATTCTCCAGGTGGACGCCTGACTTCTTTAATTCTTATCCTCATTCTCCAGGTGGACGCCTGACTTCTTTAATTCTTATCCTCATTCTCCAGGTGGACGCCTGACTTCTTTAATTCTTCATCCTCATTCTCCAGGTGGACGCCTGACTTCTTTAATTCTTCATCCTCATTCTCCAGGTGGACGCCTGACTTCTTTAATTCTTATCCTCATTCTCCAGGTGGACGCCTGACTTCTTTTTAACTTCTTCATCCTCGTTCTCCAGGTGGACGCCTGACTTCTTTCTTTTCTTCCTCATTCTCCAGGTGGACGCCTGACTTCTTTAATTCTTCGTCCTCATTCTCCAGGTGGACGCCTGACTTCTTTAATTCTTCATCCTCATTCTCCAGGTGGACGCCTGACTTCTTTAATTCTCATCCTCATTCTCCAGGTAGACGCCTGACTTCTTCAATTCTCATCCTCATTCTCCAGGTGGACGCCTGACTTCTTCAATTCTCATCCTCATTCTCCAGGTGGACGCCTGACTTCTTCAATTCTCATCCTCATTCTCCAGGTGGACGCCTGACTTCTTCTTTTCTCATCCTCATTCTCCAGGTGGACGCCTGACTTCTTCAATTCTTCATCCTCATTCTCCAGGTGGACGCCTGACTTCTTTAATTCTTATCCTCATTCTCCAGGTGGACGCCTGACTTCTTTAATTCTTATCCTCATTCTCTAGGTGGACGCCTGACTTCTTTAATTCTTCATCCTCATTCTCCAGGTGAACGCCTGACTTCTTTAATTCTTATCCTCATTCTCCAGGTGGACGCCTGACTTCTTTAATTCTCATCCTCATTCTCCAGGTGGACGCCTGATTTCTTCAATTCTTCATCCGCATTCTCCAGGTGGACGCCTGACTTCTTTAATTCTCCTATCCTCTACCAAGTGTTTCCTGACACCAATGTTGTTTTTGCCCCTGTTTTAAATCAAAGAAAACTTCGTTAGTTTAAAGCAGGGTGGTTAACTGGGGTATTCCTGCCGATGGTGGGGCTTCTTCTTCGTCTTGTTTTATTGCCTTGGAATGGTTGAAAAAGACTGTTTTGTCTTTGTGATTGATCCTTGACTATAGGATTCCCCTCTGTATGTTTTCCTTCAAACCCTTTTAGCTGTAATCATATGTCCCTCCTGACATTGCTGATCCACTTTTGATTTCACTTTTCTTACACCCATATCCTATTATTTTATCTCCCGCCTTTCATGGCCGTATTATGTATCATATAACCTTGAATCTTGGTAGTATACTTTGACATTCCTTCTTATTTGTTTGGAATAAAACTTATCTCAAAGCTTTAGAAAAGTAAGATTATTAGTGACGAAACACGCTGATTTCGACAATTATAGAATGAAAAGAAAAATCCGGATTTGGATGACTGTTTGGAAAAGGAATAAACTTATCTGATTGGAGTCACTGACGCCAATGATCAGGGTATGCATTTTGGATTAATCAACCCAGTCTTTTAATCAATCTCCTTTCAATTGCCTCATTTTTTGGTTTTCCCCAAAATTTCCATAATTCTGAGTCCTTTATTTTTCATTTTGCAGACCTGTTGGACTTGCAGTATATCAAAGAGTTTTCACCGATAAACTCTCCTTATTTGTTCATTTCTTACTTCTTTTTCGCCTTATGGTGCCTGCGAAGGTTTTCACCAATAAGACTCTCTCATTTTACTTTCTCTCAACTTCCATCGCCTTATGGTGCCCGTGTGGGTTTTCACTTATAAGACTCTCTCATTTTTACTTTCTTTTCTTGTTTGTACCAGAGTGTTATGAACCATCTTCATTTGTTCGACTCAGCATTTTTCTAAGATTGATCGAAAGGTCTTTTTGGTATGTGGTTGGAAATGGAAAGGTATCAAAAGCTAAACAGTTTTGGTATGGGTTTAAAATTACAACTCTTGGAATCTTTTCTTATTTCCAATACAATTCTTGCCCCAGTTTTCGTGATTGAGGTCGCTTGATGTTTCTTTTTGTGCACATTATGTATATTGTGCACCCTATGACCGAGCCGTGAGGCGCCTACGTATCCTTCTTTGAGGAATCAGGTCAAACGTAGTTCACTTGATGATAGTGATTTTTTTTTTGCTTCCAAGAGGGGGTAGAAAAGAAACAAGTATGGCTCAAAGGGGGGAAACAAAGGGTATAGTGTTTGGATAGCAGAATAAATGGCCTTTGTCATTCCAATCTTCGAAATAATGCTAAATACAAACATTCAAAAATTTTATGCATAATATCTCTTTACCGCGTCAGAATTGATCGCCATATCTATGCATTTGCCTTCAATATCTTTTAAACATAGTGCACCATTCGATAATACTCTGGTCACAATGAATGGTCCTTGCCAATTAGGGGCAAATTTGCCTTTTGCCTCGACCTGATGTGGAAGAATACGTTTCAGCACATGCTGACCTACTTCAAACTTCCGGGGACGCACCTTCTTGTTGTATGCTCTTTCTATTCTTCTTTGATATAATTGACCATGACATACTGCGGCCAATCGTTTTTCATCAATCAAGTTTAACTGTTCCAGACGGGTCTTGACCCATTCATCATCATCAATCTTTGCTTCGGCGATGATCCGAAGGGAAGGAATCTCAACTTCTGCGGGAATTACTGCTTCAGTGCCGTATACCAACAAATAAGGAGTTGCTCCTACTGAAGTGCGAATAGTAGTGCGGTATCCCAATAATGCAAATGGTAATTTTTCATGCCATTGTTTTGATCCTTCTATCATTTTCCGAAGTATCTTCTTTATGTTTTTGTTGGCTGCTTCTACTGCTCCGTTCGCCTTGGGCCGATATGGGGTAGAATTACGATGTGTAATCTTAAACTGTTGACATACTTCCTTCATTAAATTGCTGTTAAGATTAGCACCGTTATCTGTGATGATCACCTTCGGGATTCCGAATCGACATATGATATTTGAGTGGACAAAATCGACCACAGCTTTCTTGGTCACTGATTTGAATGTCTTGGCCTCAACCCATTTGGTAAAATAATCAATAGCTACCAGAATGAACCTGTGCCCATTGGATGCTGCCGGCTCAATTGGTCCAATCACATCCATGCCCCAGGCAACGAAGGGCCATGGTGCCGACATTGTGTGCAACTCGGATGGTGGAGAATGAATCAAATCTCCGTGTATTTGGCATTGATGACACTTGCGCACAAAACTGATACAATCTCGCTCCATGGTAAGCCAATAGTAACCGGCTCGGAGGATTTTCTTTGCCAACACATATCCACTCATGTGGGGTCCGCAAACTCCTGAATGTACTTCAGACATGACAGTTGTAGCTTGTCTGGCATCTATGCATCTTAATAATCCAAGATCTGGTGTTCTTTTATACAAAACTCCTCCGCTTAAGAAGAATCCATTTGCCAATCGCCTAATGGTCCTCTTTTGATCTCCTGTGGCTTGTGCGGGATATATCCCCATCCTGATATACTCCTTGATGTCGTGGAACCATGGTTCACCATCAAATTCTTCTTCAACCATATTGCAATAAGCGTGCTGATCGTGGACTTGAATATGTATTGGATCTACATAAGCTTTGTCCGGATGGTGCAACATTGATGCCAGGGTAGCCAATGCATCGGCAACCTCATTATGGATTCTTGGAATATGTTGGAATTCCACTGATTGAAACCGCTGACAAAGATCATGTAGACATTGTCGGTATGGTATGAGCTTCAAGTCTCGGGTTTCCCATTCTCCTTGAATTTGATGTACCAAAAGATCCGAATCTCCCATGACTAAGATTTCTCGGATACCCATGTCTGCGGCTAGCCTTAACCCCAAAATGCAAGCTTCATATTCAGCCATATTATTGGTGCAATAAAATCGCAATTGAGCCGTAACAGGATAGTGATGCCCTGTTTCAGAAATGATTACAGCTCCTATCCCGACTCCTTTCATGTTAGCGGCTCCATCAAAGAAAAGTTTCCAGCCAGGCTTTTCAATTCGCTCCACCTCGTCGATATGCATTGTTTCTTCATCAGGAAAATAAGTTTTCAACGGCTCATATTCCTCATCGACCGGGTTTTCGGCTAAATGATCGGCCAGTGCTTGAGCCTTCATTGCAGTTCGAGTCACATAGATGATGTCGAATTCTGTGAGCAATATCTGCCACTTTGCAAGTCTTCCCGTTGGCATAGGCTTTTGAAAAATGTATTTCAATGGATCCAACCGAGAAATGAGGTAAGTAGTGTAGGATGACAAATAGTGTTTCAATTTTTGAGCTACCCATGTTAGGGCGCAACATGTCTTTTCCAGATGAGTATACTTAACCTCATAAGCTGTGAACTTCTTGCTAAGGTAGTAGATGGCCTGTTCTTTTCTGCCAGTGAGGTCATGCTGCCCCAATACACAACCAAATGAATTTTCCAAAACCGTCAAGTAAAGAATCAAAGGTCTTCCTGGCTCTGGCGGGACCAACACGGGTGGGTTTGATAAGTACCCTTTTATTTTATCGAACGCTTCCTGACACTCATCGGTCCATTTGATCGCAGCATCCTTTTTCAACAATTTGAAAATTGGCTCACAGGTTGTTGTGAGCTGAGCAATAAACCTGCTGATGTAATTTAACCTTCCCAACAAACTCATTACTTCAGTTTTGTTTCTTGGAGGTGGCAATTTTTGGATGGCTTTGATCTTTGATGGGTCTAGCTCGATGCCTCGTCGACTGACTATGAATCCCAGCAACTTTCCAGATGGAACTCCAAATGCACACTTGGCAGGGTTAAGCTTGAGGTTGTACCTGCGAAGTCTTAAGAAGAACTTCCTCAAATCCCCAACGTGGTTGGCCTGATGCTTTGATTTTATGATCACATCGTCCACGTATACCTCAATCTCCTTGTGTATCATATCATGAAACACTGTGGTCATTGCTCTCATATAGGTTGCTCTGGCGTTCTTTAAACCGAATGGCATTACCCGGTAGCAATAAGTTCCCCATGGTGTGATGAATGCCGTCTTTTCTGCATCTTTTTCATCCATTAAAATTTGATGATACCCGGCATAACAATCCACGAAAGACCCTATATCATGCTTGGCACAATTGTCGATCAAAATATGGATATTAGGTAATGGGAAATTATCCTTTGGACTTGCTTTGTTGAGATTGCGATAGTCGACGCATACTCTAATTTTGCCGTCTTTCTTTGGTACAGGAACGATATTAGCCAACCAAACAGGATATCGAGTGACTCGAATGACCTTTGCTTCCAATTGTTTGGTGATTTCTTCCTTAATTCTCACACTCATGTCAGGCTTGAATTTTCTCAGCCTCTGCTTGACAGGAGGCACCGTTGGATCGGTGGGCAATTTGTGAACCACTAAATCAGTGCTCAGGCCTGGCATGTCATCATACGACCATGCAAAAACATCTTTGAATTCTATGAGTGCTTTAATTAACTCCTCTCGGATCTTTGGTTCCAGATGGACACTTATTTTAGTTTCTCGGATATTACTCGTGTCCCCTATATTGATGTCCTCGGTATCACTCAAGTTAGGTTTGATTTTTTCCTCAAAGTGAATTAACTCTTTACTAATCTCTTCAAAAACCTCATCTTCATCATATTCTGATTCATAATCACAATATATTTCTTGAATTATTACTTCGGAACCAGATTGATTTTTAAGACTGGGCTGAGGATTCCTCATGCATGCCATATCACTAGAGCCAGCGTAAAAGGAACTGTACAGGAAAGAAGAAAAAGAAAAGAAAACTATCAGGAATGATAATAAAAAGGAAACTGCTTTTTATTGGATGATGAAAGATAACAAGGTTTGCACACTTCAAACAAACTGTAAGATAAGCTTTGGGATTACAACCCTGAAGTAACCCAAACAAACTGAAAGAAAATCAAAATAAACTACCAAGACTCCTTTCGAATTGGGAGAGGAGTGGCTTTCCAATTATTGAGCTTTGTTTCTGGCCCAACGAATTGAACTTCTGCGTTGCTACACCCTTCTCCGCTTTCCAACATATTCACATCACTAAACAATTTCTCGAACCTTTCAATTAATTCCTCCTCAGGATTGACCCGGGATTTAGGAATTGTTGTTATCGGGCGATTTTTAGCACCGGTCTTGACAAAAGACTTTGACAGATGTGGGACTGGTTTTGGAAGAACCCATGCTTGGTGTTTCAGCTTCCTAGCCCTTATCACGTCATTGGCAGTGGGTATGAACCCCAAACCGAATGTTCCCCAGTTCTCGGGGAGAGATACTGGTTGTATAATTCCTTGCAAAGATAAACCCAGACCTTTGCCGGGTATAAAGCCATTCTTTAACATTTCATAAGCTACCATGACTGATGCAGAGGATATCTTTGGATTTGGAAGGTATTTCCCCTCTGGAATTTTCTCTATTGACACTGTGTCGGACACTTGGTATACCCATGGTCCCTGGTCAATTTCTGTTCCCTCGATCGGTACAATGGTACTGCTGTGAGCATTTAAACTTTCTTCTCCATGCACGACTATTTCTTGATGATCCCATTCAAACTTGACAGCCTGATGTAGTGTTGACGGGACTGCTTTAGCAGCATGGATCCATGGTCGACCCAACAACAAGTTGTAAGAAATAGTTATGTCCAACACTTGGAATTCCATTGTGAATTCAACTAGCCCTATATTTAGTTCCAACACTATGTCGCCAAATGAATCTCTGCTTCCACCGTCAAATCCCCGTACGCAAATACTATTTTTCTGGATCCTCTCCTCTTTAATTTTTAATTTGCTTAAAGTGGAGAGAGGGCAGATATTTGCACTTGACCCATTGTCAACCAATACCCGGGTTACTACGGAGTTTTCACATTTCACGGTGAGGTAAAGAGCTCTGTTGTGCTCAGTACCTTCCACAGGTAATTCGTCATCAGCAAATGTAATTCTGTTTGTCTCAAAGATTCTGTTGGCTATTTTTCCCAAATGATTTACAGAGATCTTTTCAGGAACATGAGCCTCATTCAAGGATTTTCATCAAAGCCAGACGGTGCTCCTCTGAATGGATCAGTAATGACAATAATGAAATTTGAGCGGGGGTCTTCTTTAATTGATCCACAACAGAATAATCATGGAGTTTCATTTTTCTTAAAAAATCTTCCGCCTCTTCTTCCGTCACAGCTCTCTTTGTTGGCGTTGGATTATTTTTAGTTTTTCTTAACTCTTCGGGAGTAAAACATCTTCCCGAACGAGTCAAGCCTTGCACCTCACACACTTCTTCCTTGATTTCTTTTCCCTTGTACATTACAGTCAACCGTTCATAATTCCATGGGATGGCTTTGTTGTTGATGACCGACAGCTGGATTACAGGTGCGATAATAACCCGATCTGTACGGGCTCCTTCCACGAATACAATGGGTTTGTTAGCAACCCCTGGTACTATCACTTTCGGCCTTTCTTGTTTTGCGGCAACTTTGCTCGATGATCCCTCATCGACTATCATAGACGGTTCATCACCATTTTTGTTCTGCTTAGACACCGGCTTCTCCTCCATTAACTGCTTATCTGGCTTGGTTTCATGAGACTTGATCATCATGACAGTTTGTGACGGCTTCTTTGTCTCCCCATCAGCTTGTATGATTTCTATCATATTAGCCTCTTGATGGGCTGGCATTGGATTTCTATTGATATTTGGAGCTTCGGGGGTTTGAACCTCGATTTTATTAGTATCAATCAGCTCTTGTATTGCATTTTTCAAATGCCAGCATTTCTCCGTATCATGGCCTGGTGCACCGGAGCAATATTCACAGCTAATGGTGTAATCCAGATTCTTTGGAGGAGGATTGGGTAGTTTGGATTGTATTGGTCTCAGCATGTCTAGCTGTCTCAGCCTGTGGAACAGACTAGTGTAAGACTCTCCCAATGGAGTGTAAGTTTTCTTTTTCTGTTCCCTTTCTCCCCTGAATGCTGGCCTAGGCCTGAAACCTGGTCCGGGATAGGCTCGTGGGTAAGTATTTGGTGTGACAGGAGCACGCCAATTGGTGTGAACAGGTGGCTGATTGTATGCTTGAGCATGGTTAATGGAAAAATGAGGCTCTGAAGGGTGATAGTAGTGTTGGGATGAATCATGGTGGTAAGCTGATTGGCGAGGTCGTTGTTGATTATAGTAAAGCGGTGAACCTCTGGGTCCCGGCCAAATTCCTGAATCAACTACTGCTGCTTCCTCCCTCTTCTTTCTTCCGATTCCTCCTACCCCGCCTTGAATAGCTTGAGTAGTTGCCTTAATTGCTGAATAGCTCATGATTTTATTTGTCTTGAGGCCTTCTTCCACCATACCTCCCATCTTCACTACTTCGTTGAATGATTTCCCAACTGCTGAAACCAAATGGGCATAGTAAGTCGGTTCCAAGGCTTGGAGGAAGTAGTCTACCATTTCGCTCTCCTTCATAGGAGGATCCACTCTTGCTGCCTGTTCTCTCCACCGAAAACCATACTCTCTGAAACTTTCATTATGTTTCTTCTCAAATTTTGTCAAAGATAATCGATCTGGGATGATTTCCAGATTGTATTGGAAATGGTATGCGAATGCCTGTGCCAGGTCATCCCAGGTGTACCATCTCCCATGGTCCTGGCGTGTATACCACTCCAAAGCTGATCCGCTTAAACTTTGACTGAAGTAAGCCATTAATAATTCATCTTTTCCCCCAGCTCCTCGCATCTTGCTACAGAAACCCCTTAAGTGGGCTACTGGGTCGCCGTGCCCGCTGTATAGGTCAAATTTGGGCATCTTGAAACCGACTGGCAATTGTACATTGGGGAATAAGCATAAGTCTTTGTATGCTACACTGACTTACCCGCCTAATCCTCGCATGTCTCTGAACGATTGTTCTAGACTCTTGACCTTCCTGAACATCTCTTCTTGTTCAACATTTTTAGTTGGCTTGTCAATTTCGGTTGGGAGATCAAAATGAGGAGTAGTTGAATGAATTTCGGAAGCTTTGAGGGTGGGCTCCGGGGGCAATATTGGTTGTCCTGGGCCTGGAATGTAGGCTCACTAGGAGATTTGTGGAATATAGCAAGGGGAGGTGCTACGAAAACAGGAGTCATAGGTGGAGGAAAATATGGAACGGGTTTCGGAGGTGGAGACTGCGGTGTCTGAGAGGTGGTGCTTCGGTAGTGTTGGTAAATGGGGAAGTTTGGGGATAATTCAGTGGTGATATTATCCTGAGTTTGGGTCATTGATGGAGCAGGGTTATTTGGGTAAGATGGGGGTAGCTGTCCTGTAGACCATGCTTGGTACATCTCAGCCATTTGCTGCTTGAGCTTAAACATCTCTTCTTTCATTTTCCCGACATCCATCTCCTCTAGCTCCATACCTGTGTCAACATCTGGGATAGACATACTTTCGGGTATTGGTCCTTTTGATCTTGTGTGATAGTGATAATATGCCAGTATACTCTTTAGGGAAACTAACTGCTTGAATTCTGAAAATGAACAAACTTGTTAGTTTTGAGAGTTTAACACATATATAATCACACGTTGAGATGCAATGCTCCTAGACAAATAATCCCTTTCTATTATGCATTTGCTCGGCTGCTTGTGTCGTCCCAGCTTTCTTGAAATTTTTATTGTTATTCACTTTTATTTATTATATATATCTTTTATCGTGGTGGTCGAATCTTAGAGATTGCCTACGTATCATGCCTTACATGAATCAGACCTTGCGTAGTTCGGACTAAAGGCAATCACTTTTATTCATTACACAAAGATGGAATTACATTTGAAAACTTTTAAGAAAATGGCTTGAAACACACACACTTAAATCAAAATAAAAGATACAATTCTTAACATCTCACAACATGCCCCACTTTCCACTTTTGTTGTCAAATATTGGATTATCTGCTCAATGTGGGGCTTGACCTGGATGGCCTCCCAGCGTACGATACATCCTTTCCAACTCCATTGCTAGATGACGAGCAAAAGTGGGCGCATGCTCTGTAAACCTTTTATAATCCATTCCTTGGCAGTTTACATATCTTTGAGATGTGAAGACTGCCAGGTCGTGGATTTGTGCCCTGAAACCTTGGAGACGTTGGTCTTGGTCTTGCAATTGCTGCTGACGAGTGGTAGCTATATCTCTGACACGGTTTTCACGATCTAGAGCTGATTCTAACAGAGCTCGGAGTCTGGCCTGCTCTAATCTTGCTTGCGATCTTTCCCTGTCGAGGTCTGCTTGTTGATGTTCTCTGTTGCATCTTCTTGCCTCTTCTAGTTGTGCACGAAGCTGGTCTTCTGATCGCATCCAATAGTCTTTTTCCTTCTTGAATTGTGCCTTGTCTTTTTCGGATTGCCTATCTTGGCGTTCCTTGTTAGATCTGGCTTCTTCGTTTAATTGTTGGATCCTTTCTTTTGCTTTGCTCAATGCCCTTTCGTTTTCCGCAAGAATGGAATCATAATCTTGCATTTTTTCAAAGAGATTGGCGATGGTTTTTTGATCCTTCCAGCTCCTCTTTGGCGTTTCAGAAACTCTTTTCATTTTTTGGAATCGAGCATGAAGATTTTCATTCTCACAAGCTAGACTCTTTTTCTCGCCTTCGGCTTCTTGTGCTTGCAAATCTTTCTCCAAACTGAGGCTTCTTAGATTTTCTTTTAGGGCATGAATAGTTGCTTTGTACCCCTTTTCCTTTTCTCCCCAGATCAATCGTTCTTGGATTTTATCATTGAAGTTTTGAACATGGGGTCTTTTTGTTGGCCTTCTTAGCTTAGGCTCTGGTACATCATCCACGCGAGACCATTTTTCAAACCACCTGGATTTATCATTGAGCAATTTGGAGGGAAACCTGTTTATAAGATATGTGGCAGTCAAAACACAATTACCCCAAAATCTGATTGGTAACTTGGACTGAAACAATAAAGCTCGAGAAGTTTCCAGCAAATACCTATGCTTCCTCTCCACCACACCATTCTGTTGTGGTGTGTGAGGGCATGAAGTCAGATGAATAATACCATTATCAAGAAAGAATTGACTGCAGAATTACTGGATCCTAATTCAAAAGCATTATCACTTCTTACTGACTGAATTGTTATATGAAATTGTGTTTGTACCATGGCTATAAAAGCTTTTAATAAAGGAAAAACATTGCTCTTAGAACCCATGAGATGAGTCCAAGTAGCTCTTGTAAATCATCAACAATGGTGAAGAAGTATTTGCAACCATTATAAGTAGGGCTGCTATAGGGTCCCCAGGTGTCCACATGGACAAGTTGGAAAGAAGAAGATGTTTTAATGCAACTATCTGGAAAAGGAAGCCTAGGTTGTCTAGCTAAAGAACAAATAGAACAAACAAAAGGTTGTTTATTAGAGAATTTGCAAGGAAAAACAGAAATGTCTTTCATTCTACTAAAAGGCATATGCCCTAATTGATTGTGCCATAAAATCTCCATTTTATTGACATCAGATTGGTATGTACAATGGGATACAGGAAACAATGGAGAATGGTATTTACAACTGGAAACGGAATCAGAATCACAAGTGGAAGTAAGTACAGTAGAGACAGTAGAAGAACCATCTACCAGAAGCTTGTAAAGACCATGATCCACTTTACCAACTTCCACTGGCCTCTTCAGTGAAGGGCCCTAGAGAAGACAAGAAAACTTGCTGAATAGAAGATCACAATCCAAATATGAGACACGTTTATAAACAAAAATAAGATTGTAGTGAAAACTAGGAACATAGAGAACATGATTCAAGGTGAAAGATAAGAAGTGCAGGGAGCCAGTACAAGTGACTTTGGCCTTGTAGCCATTAGGAAGGGTAACTAGATAAGGAATAACAAGAGGCTTAATGTCAAAAAAAAGGTCTCTATTAGAAAGTCATGTGATCTGTGGCTCCAGAATCTATAATCCAAATGCAGTCATTAACTCTAGTTAGCATGCATGCACCATAACTAACACCTACACATGCAGGGGAAGGAACCATACCAGCAAAATTGGCAGAACCCATAAGACCGTATTGAGTAGGTGAATCAGAAACATGATTCTGCTGCAACAAGTGTAGCAATTGAGTGTATTGTTCTTTAGTTAGCCCAAGGACCAATGAACCAGAGTCAGGAGGACACTCAGATGGAAGATTAGTTGAATCAGAATTTACACCAAGGTTCTGAACTTCAACATTCCTAGCAATTCTCTTCCCTTTGGTGAACTTAAAATTGGGTGAAAAACCATGAAGTTTATAGCACTTCTCAATGAGATGCCCAGGTTTTTTGCAATATTTGCACACCAAATTGGACTTTCTCTGATCAAAATTGACTCTTCGAATATATTATTTTGGAGTAATAGGAAGTTGATTGGCTGTTGAATGTTTGTTAACAGAATTGTGAAAGTTGACATTAAAAAAGGCTGATTCATTGTTGAACTGAGGACTAGGACTGACTTGTCTTTGTCTTTCATCTTGGAGAAGAATATTGTAAGCATTATCTAGAGAAGGTAGAGGCTGCATCATGAGCAAATTACTCCGGACACTAACATAAGCGTCGTTCAACCCCATGAGAAATTGATAGAGTTTGTTCTCCTCTTCCTCCTCAGACCTACCCCCACAATTACATCTATTGGCATACTTAGAGTGCAAGAAAGCCAACTCGTCCCAAAGTTTCTTCAACTTATTGAAATATGAAGCAATGTCTAATGAACCCTGATTAGTGAAAGCCAATTCTTTTTTAATTCAAATACTTTGGTCCCATCAACCGACCCATACCTCTTATTAAGATGGTTCCAAATATTCTGAGCAGTTTCTGAGCATTGGACGCTCTCAGCAATGTCAGGGGATAAGGAACTAGTCATCCACGAAATGACCATGTTATTACACCTATCCCACAGTTTAATTTGAGGAGAGTCATCAACAGGTCTAGGGCATGACCCATCTATAAAGGCAATTTTGTTTCTGGTTGATAAGGAGACGATCATACTCCTTCGCCAACCCCCAAAATCAGTCCCAGAAAAAGGGTTAGAAACAAGAGAGATCCCATGGACATCAGAAGATGAAAGATGAAGAGGATTTAAGGGATCTGAGACATAAGTGCTAGAGCTGCTAGAGCTAACAGAGGTATCCACAACAACCATGATGTAGAAGCACAAGTAATCACAGCATCAAGAAAAAACACCACAAAAATCAGGCATGTAAGGACAAAAGAAGTGGAGAACACAATACCAAAGGTTCTTCGCGACTGGAAGAACTACAGCCTTCAAAATCGCAAACAGAGAAAGACTGAAGAAACCAGTATCAATTGTCACAAACCCTAGCTCACGAAAAAGAACTCAAAACCAGCATTTAGTGAAAAAGACTTCAAACAGGCCATGAACATTGTAGAAGGTTAATTCGGAGTAAAGCCAATAGCAAACCAAAGAGTCCTTGGCAGAAAAACGAGAAATTGATGAAAGCAACCAAAAAACCGACGAAATTCTGGAGAACCCATGAAACTTGAACAAAAATGAACAAGGCTAAGATCGGACGAACCGGCAGCGTGAAATGAAACAGAATCATCGCTCTGATACCATGTTAATGTGTGAAACAAGATTGGCTTGAATCAATTTGTATCTAGAGCTTGTATTGGAATGAACGAAGAGAGAACTCTTTTCTTATTGTATCAGAAAATAGAATGAATAGTTCTGCTGTTTCTAGAAACCTCTACTACTTATATATATGACCCGGAAATTACTACTTTGGGCTTAAGTCCAATCCAGACTACATACATAAATAAATGTACAATATAGCCATAATATTAAGTTGGGCCTTCTTCAATTTGGGTCTGGCGTGTAGTAACTCCAACAACTTAAGGCTCAAACTTGAAATCTTTAATTAAGATTGGCATAGTCCTAACTTCTAGCTAGTTACACAGTCGTAGTAATGTTGTGTTGATGCTAGAGAACCTGCTATAAAACGAACCTAAGGTCAACTTAATTTGAGCAAAGTACAAGTCATGTAAAATAGTACGATTACTTAACCAAGTCATTAAACAACAGGCCTCCACGTGTCACCACAAACTGAATGGCCCACCGACAACCTAGGTGTGACTACATTGTACGGTCAAACATGTACCTATATAACTAACTTTCTATTTCTAGTTACCCCAATAACCCCCCTCCCCCCCCCCCCCCCAAAACCAAATCCAAAATTCTTCATATTATACCTCCTTGTCCTCAAACCAATCTCTCTGTTTTCAAACTTCTCTCTCTCTCTCCTATTTTCTTGCATGGAATTCTCTCTTCCATTGGTTCAAAACTTGCATTTCCTTAAGGTAAGATGAAAAATGGCAACCACAGTTTCATGAAAACAAACAATGGTTTTCATGTTCTTTGCCTAAAGCTTTGATCAGTTCATGGGGCCGATTTACAATCCAATAAATATATCTTTTTCAAAACAAAAATTAAAAAGAGATTATTTTTTCCAGAAGAAGAAGAAAAACAATAATGTTGAAGAACATGGCTAATACTCAAGAACATCAGCTTTCTATTGTACATATCTTATTTTCTCACACTTCTTTTTGAGCATGTATCCACCTTGTTTACACTAATGTTGTTTTTGCCTTGTTTATGAGTTAGTAATTAATTTGTTATAATTATGGTATAATATTACCAGACAAGATTCAACTTAATTCTATTAACATGGGGGGTTGAGAGTTGAATGCTGTTTTTTCTCTTCTTTTTTATTATATAGTCCGCCTTTTCCTCTTATAACGGTTTGAGATCTTGAACTAGATCATTAAATTATTTTTTTTTGTTTTCTTTCAATTTTTTTTTGCTGAATTTTAACTTTACATTTATAGTGGTTTTACTCCAAATCAGATTCTTATTTTTCTTTTTTCGAGTTACTTAAAAATATTACTATGTAGATCACCCCTAGCAATGTTAGTCCCTCTTCCAAATTATTTCCATTTTGAATTATAATGGAATATTTAGCTTTTCAAGTGTATTGCTTAAGTTTTCCTACAATGTAAAATGATTCTTTCTTTGGTTCCTAGGCAGACTTGGAGGAGATGAACTTTATTGCAATGGAGCACTTCACATGCTAATAATAATGGGATATTAGTGCTACTAAAGTTCCCATTGTTTGTCTGAATTTGGAGTATTTTAACTCAATCTTGCACCAAAGGTCACATGCCATGAACTTCCATATTCTTTGCTTTTTTGCTATCCAATTCTTGTTTTCATTTGCATACCATTTTCAGATCCCATATGTCACATGAAGCACAAGTTCATGTATTTTTTCATGTTTGGAAATTAGGTTCCAATGACACGATGCTTATTCTCTTGATATATAATTCGTGTTTTTTAGATTGTCATGTGACCAGAGGTCACGACTTCGAGCCGTAAAAATAGCCTCTTGTAAAAATGCAGGGTAAAGCTTCGTACGTAGAATTGACCCTTGTGGTCTGACCCTTCCTTGGATCCCGCACATAGCGGGAGCTTAGTGCACCGGACTGCCATTTTAGATTGTCTTTAGATGCAAATAATTTTAGGAGGAGTGTTAGGCATCTCTCGTATTCTGTTACCTCGGAAATAGCACACCATTCATGTATTTTAGTCGGGAAAAGATGATTACTAACTAACATACGTAAGAGTTTTGATTCTATTCTATCAAGAAAAAAGATAGAAGAAAGATGCTGCAAATTAGGGTCCTTTTTAGGTTTTAGTAAAGAAAAATGAGATGTAAAATTGTGACAGAGTCTTTAATTGTTTTTTTTTCTCGCAGGAAGAGATGTCGAGCCCTCTCAGTGATCAAATTCTGAATTTCTGTGAGTCTGAGTTGTTTCCAAATGTACAGAATTCAGAAGTTGCTTCTAGCTCAAATTGTTGCAGCTATGAGGAACAGAGTTCATATTCAACCAATCTTGACATGAACAAATTCAATAACACTATTGAGAAGAATGAAGAAACCAACATCACCACAGTTACATCTAATATTAGCCCTTCACGAACCAACAACAACAACAACAACAACAACGACAACAACAACATTAACAACAACGCTCTCTCAATAATATTTGATTCTCAAGAAGATCAAATTGAGAATGATATTTCAGCTTCAATTGAGTTCACACAAGACGCGAACTTCTCAATCCCTCATCATTTACTTAATCCTCAACAAGAACTATTCGACATTAATTCTCTCAACAATCAACATATCAAAGTAACCGATGTTTCTCAGTATCCTCCTGATCATCCTCCACCTATTGTTCCACTTATGGGACCTCCATTAGGACATATATATGAAGACGAATCTTTGTCATCAGTTCCTTCTTACATGCGCGTTCCTACTACTTCTTCTTCTCCTTCTTGTCCTCTTCTTGATCCTACGCTCGCAAACTACTTACCTTTAAACTCAAATCCCACCATGCCTGTTGCTGAATCTTCAGCAATACTTGCTGCTGCCACTACAGGAGGTGGCTTGTTTTTCGGTGCTGAGTTTCCACAAGTACAAGAATTGGAATATCAAGGAGACAATGGTAGATTATTCTGCCCTGATGCCTTGCCAAGAGTTTATAACTGCTCTAATGAGCTTCAGGTACTGTTATAGTGAGTTAAGTTAATACGATAAAAGATAGTTCTAACGTTGAAGCTAGCTCTAGCTTTTGTTATAGTTATATTTACGGGTGTACATGGACCGAGTTAGTTCGGGTTTTATCAAAACCAAATCAAACCAACTATATCGGTTTGGATTGATTCGGTTTTGTCGGATTTTTCGGGTTTTTCGGGTTTTTTGTTACTTAAATATTCTTTCAATCTTACTTTATTAAATTTTTGATAAATAAATATATGTTTAGTAAAAATATAAAAAAATTGACAAATATATTACCTATTAAAATATTCTTATAAGAAAATTTTCTTAGTAACACATAATAGTTATTTTTTTAATCGCCTGACAATAATATTTCGTTGATGCAAACTTTTAAGGTTAACCGAATTTAGTAATTAAACATAAAAATCAATATGATAGCTAAATAATAATTATCACTTCACATCCGAAAAGATATAACAATTTAATAGATCTTAACATGCGATATGAATATAGAAGAACAAACAGATTGACGCATTTCAGTAATACTTGATGAGAAAGTGATCATACAACCCATTATTTAAGGTTAATAAATATGGAGCACTTCATATACTATTAAATATTATATCCCGCAAGAGAATCCCAAATATTTCTAAACATTTTTTAAAGAAAATTCTATATAAAATCTTCAAAGTATATATAAAAATTATATATTTATATGTCGGTTTGGTTCGGGTTTTTTTACTCAATACCAAATCAAATCAAACCAAACCTAGTCGAGTTTTTTAATCGGTTTGGTTTGACTTTTCGGTTTGGTGCGGTTTTCCGGTTCGGTTTGTACACCCCTTGTTATATTCAATGTTATAAAGTTTTTGTTATAAATTTTAATCGTGCAGGCACTCAGCAATGAGAGTCAACATTTGGTTAGTGCTACCGGATGTTCTAACCCGTTGGCATCAGATATAACAAATTTGGATGATCCTTCCTTCAGTAATAATGTTGTCAAATGCTCTCCTGAGGAGAGGAGGGAGAAGATTAATAGATACATGAAGAAACGAAACGAAAGGAATTTCAGCAAGAAAATCAAGGTCTGCATCTTCTTTTATAAGACTGACAATATATATATAAGTTCTTTACACCATCAAGAACGGGTCACTTTTCATATCAAGTTTGTTATGGTAACCTTGAAAATAAAGTAAGAATTTGCTATAATCAGTTACATAGTGCTGATAGATAAATTATTCTTCTTACTGTCAGTGTATATAACTTAATCAGCATTTGCTAACGAGTCTGATTTTTGGATCCAAATTTTGCAGTATGCATGCAGGAAAACATTAGCAGACAGTAGGCCAAGGGTGAGAGGAAGATTTGCAAAGAATGATGAATTTGGGGAAGCTAATAAGACAACTTCTTGTGGTACACATGAAGATGACACAAAAGAAGATGTAAAACTCAATCATTTATACCATCATGATCCTAATATGATTACTTCTTCAGGACATGATAATAATGGTCGGATTTTCACTTCCAATTGCCACTCATCTAACAGTCCTTATGATATTTGCCCCCCTCTGTATTGCACAGATGGCCAGTTGCACTAATGAATTCCTCAGCTGAACAAGTACTCTCCAAAAACTATCTTTAATCTGCTTTTTTTTGTTTCCTTTTGCAGTCAGACTTTTCTATAATAACATCCCTATATAATAACCATTCACTATAGAGCCGGGTTTTTTCTGACAATCGATTTTTTGTGTTATGTTATAACATGTCCTTTATAACAAGAGATTGTTACATAAATAACCGGCCGGTCAGATTCAATATTTACTTTTTCTAGCCGGTATACATAGATTATACATTGATTATATATATATATATATATATATATATATATATTATACATGAATTATATACATAGTATAACATCAGCCGGCTATTTCTATTTAAGAGATTAAGCGAGCGGCTATTGGGTTAATTCTTCTTATAACAACATCACTTCACTATAGCAATAAAAATATATCAGAATAAATGTAGCTGTTATAGAGAAATTTGACTGTATAAGTTGTAATTCCATTGTCTTTTGCTAACGAGTTATATTTTTTTGGTTGAAGTTAGGTCTGGTGGTGAAAAAAATCAAGATGGAACTGGTGAAGTTATAGGATATCATTGCACATACCCATTGGTGTAAATAACTTCAATAATTAGCAAATACTTCAACCACCAATCTTGGGTTTCATCAGGCAGCTTTAATTTGTGTAGTTTTCAAACAGCAATTTAGTATAATGTGGGTCATTTCAACATTGAAGTCTAGTAATAATTCAATGAATATCATAGTGAAGAGATGTAAATTTTGTAAATCTGTACTATCACAAGTTGCATTCTTGTCAAATCACTTGCATTTTTATTAGCTTTGATGAGTTGCCAACTTGGATAAAGTTGTGTTTGTACTTGTTCTAGTCATGTTAATTATATGTATACTTTCTCTTACAATATATATAAGAACTGAAATGATCCGCAGTCCTTGCTTTAGAAATATCTTATCTAATTGAGCTGTTAATTATATATATAGTAACGCCAAGTTGTCGAAGATCTATCAGAAACAATCTTTCTATCTTCACAAAGTAAGAATAACGTCTGCATACAAACTACCAAAATGGAACAACCTTTCTATCTTCACAAAGTAAGAATAACATCTACATACAAACTACCAAAATTACCGAGGATTTATCGAAAACAAATTCTCTACCTTCACAAGGTAAGAGTAAAATTTGCATGCACACTATCCTCTCCGACCCTACTTGTCTTATTGTCGTGAGTGGGTCTGTCATCCTCCTCATTATAGTCCTCCTAGAATCCAAAGCATTTCGCCGAAATACATCCTGTCTTTTCACCTTAATAGTCGTATTTGTTGAAGTTTGGCAAATTCTTTGTCCCACATCGGTGGGCTCTTGAGTTTGGGGGGGATTTTCCCCCTATAAAAGAAGGCCTAATGTTTAGGATTTAAACACACCTCTCATTTGCCTTCTCATCTATTTAAGGCATTTGTATCTTCTCTCTTTAGTATTATTTCACTTGTATTTTTGGAGTGGAATAAAATATTGGTTGTGTCCAAGGAGTAGGCAAAATTAGCCGAACCTCGTAAATTCTGGTGTTCTCTTTATTGTTGCTTTATTGTCTTATTTATTATTTGGTGGCTGTCATAATTTTTGGTATAGTAGTTGTGACTTATTCACACTATATACATTTGGCTTCCGCAACAATTGGTATCAGAGCCAAGATACTGTCTAAGTATGCTCTGTGGTTGCAGCATAGTATGATCTTTCACATCAGAAAAGATTTATCTTGGTAACTGAGTCAAGGTTCTGTTTGAGTATGCTCTGTGGTTGCAGCTTAGTCTGATCTTCTACATCAGAAAGGAAATAATCTTGATTTGTGTCGTCAGCTATTAAATAATATTTGTGTCAAATATGAGAGACAATAAACAAGAAGAATCTACATCAAGTGTCAACAATACGTCATCATTGACATCTTCGCTTATGACAAGAATTGTGTCAAATGCAAAATTTGCGGTAGAAATTTTTGACGGGTCCGGGCATTTTGAGATGTGGCAAGGCGAGGTTCTAGATGTCCTTTTTCAACAAGGGCTAGATCTTGCCATTGAAGAAAAGAGACCAGATGTTATTGGAGAAGAAGATTGGAAAATTATCAACCGTGTTGCTTGCGGTACCATTCGATCCTTCCTTGCTAGAGAGCAGAAATATCCATACACAAAGGAAACTTCTGCAAGTAAATTATGGAAAGCACTGGAGGATAAATTTTTGAAGAAAAATAGTCAAAATAAATTGTACATGAAGAAGAGACTGTTTCACTTCACCTATGTTCCTGGTACCACGATGAATGAACATATCACCAGTTTCAATAAGTTGGTCACAGATTTGCAAAATATGGATACAACTTATGATGATGGTGACTTGGCCTTGATGTTGTTGGCGTCACTTCCTGATGAGTACGAGCACCTTGAAACTACTCTACTCCATGGAAATGACGAAGTTTCTCTCAGAGAAGTTTGTTCGGCTTTGTACAGCTATGAACAAAGAAAGCGAGAAAAACAGAAGGGCGGAGAAGGAGAAGCACTATTTGTGAGGGGTCGTCCTCAAAATCAAACGAGGACAAAGAAGGGAAGATCCAAGTCAAGATCCAGACCCAGCAAAGATGAATGTGCCTTTTGTCGAGAAAAAGGGCACTGGAAGAAAGACTGTCCGAAGTTGAAGAATAAGGCCAAACATAACAATGGAAAGGCCATTATGGATTCAAATGTAGCTGATTGTGATGATTCAGACTTCTCATTAGTTACAACAGAGTCATCAACATCATCAGACATATGGTTGATGGACTCGGCTTGTAGCTATCATATGTGTCCCAACAGGGACTGGTTTGTGGAATTTCAAGAAGGAGAATATGGAGTCATCCACACAGCGGATAACAGCCCTCTTACCTCATATGGCATTGGTTCAATACGATTAAGGAACCATGATGGAATGATCAGAACATTAACAGATGTTCGATTTGTACCGGATTTGAAGAAGAATCTCATCTCTGTAGGAGCCCTAGAATCAAAAGGGTTCAAAATCATTGCAGAAAATGGAGTGATGAGAGTATGCTCCGGTGCACTAGTGGTAATGAAGGCTAATCGGAAGAATAATAATATGTACCGCTATCGTGGCAGTACAGTTATTGGGACAGCGACAGTGACATCCAGTGACGACAAAGAGGCAGAAGCAACCAAGCTATGGCACATGCGCTTGGGACATGCTGGAGGAAAATCCTTGAAAACTCTATCAGATCAAGGATTGTTAAAAGGAGTAAAGGCTTGCAACTTGGAGTTTTGTGAGCATTGTGTCAAAGGGAAACAGACAAGGGTTAAATTTGGTACAGCGATCCATAATACTAAAGGCATTTTGGATTATGTACACTCTGATGTTTGGGGTCCTTCCAAAACACCTTCATTGGGTGGGAAGCACTATTTTGTAACCTTTGTTGATGATTTTTCTCGAAGAGTGTGGGTGTATACAATGAAAAACAAAGATGAAGTGCTGGGAATTTTTCTCAAATGGAAGACGATGGTGGAGAATCAAACAGGCAGGAGGATCAAGTGTATTCGCACAGACAATGGAGGTGAATACAAAAATGATCATTTCAATAAGGTCTGTGAAAATGATGGCATCGTCCGACACTTCACTGTTAGACATACACCACAACAGAATGGAGTGGCAGAACGTATGAACCGGACCTTGCTGGAGAAGGTACGGTGTATGTTGTCCAATGCTGGCTTGGGCAAAGAATTTTGGGCTGAGGCAATTACATATGCATGCCACCTCATTAATCGTCTACCATCTGCTGCTATTGATGGCAAAACACCATTTGAAAAATGGTACGGAAAACCTGCTGTAGATTATAACTCTTTGCACGTGTTTGGCTCAACTGCATATTATCATGTGACGGAGTCAAAATTGGATCCAAGGGCAAAGAAGGCTATTTTTATGGGAATTACTTCTGGAGTCAAAGGATATCGCTTATGGTGTCCTATGACAAAGAAAGTAATATTCAGCAGGGATGTTACCTTTGATGAATCTGCTATGGTAAATAAGGTAACAGAAGATACCAAACAAAATGAAGGTGCTTCTAAGCAGGTGGAGTTTGAGGGAAAATTTATTTTTCCTACACAAGAAGCAGAGGAGGAAACAAATGAAGATTACCCTCTGGAAGGAGAGCCAGTAGAGGAGATTCCAACTCAGGAACCTCAACAACAACTTGAATCAATAGCAACCAGCAGGCCAAAAAGAACAATAACGAAACCTGTTCGTCTCATAGAGACGGTTGCTTGTGCAACCTCAATTGTAGCTGATGATGTTCCTACCACTTATAAAGATGCTGTCCAAAGTTCAGAAGAAGATAAGTGGAGGATTGCCATGAATGATGAAATACAGTCCCTTCATCAGAATCATACATGGAGATTGGCCAATCTCCCGAAGGGAAAGAAAGCAATTGGGTGCAAATGGGTATTTGCAAAGAAAGAAGGATTTCCTAACCAAGTAGATGTTCGCTACAAAGTAAGATTAGTGGCCAAAGGATATGCTCAAAAGGAGGGAATTGATTACAATGAAGTGTTTTCTCCAGTTGTAAAACATTCCTCCATTAGAATTATGTTGGCTTTGGTAGCACAATTGGATTTGGAACTAGTTCAGATGGATGTAAAAACTGCGTTTTTACATGGAAACTTGGAGGAGGAAATCTACATGACTCAGCCAGAAGGATTCAAAGTTGCTGGAAAAGAAAATATGGTGTGCAAACTTGAAAAATCGTTGTACGGATTGAAACAATCTTCTAGACAATGGTACAAGCGATTTGACGAGTTTATGTTGCGGCAAGGGTACAAGAGAAGCAAATACGATCATTGTGTGTATTTGCACAAGCTTAAAGATGGTTCCTTTGTATATCTTCTCCTATATGTTGATGATATGTTGATAGCTTCCAAGAATTCGGAAGAAATTGATAAGTTGAAGATTCAACTGAAGAAGGAGTTCGAGATGAAGGATTTGGGTGAGGCAAAGAAAATTCTTGGCATGGAGATAATTAGAGATAGACGTTCAAAGAAACTCTGTTTATCTCAAAAGGAATATTTGAAGAGAGTACTTCAACGTTTTGGCATAGATGACAAGACTAAGCCAGTTAGTACTCCACTTGCTTCCCATTTTAAGCTAAGTACTACTATGTCGCCAATGGATGAAGCTGAACGAGAGTATATGTCAAAGGTACCATACGCAAATGCTGTTGGTAGCTTGATGTATGCAATGGTTTGCACAAGGCCTGACATTTCACAAGCTGTTGGAGTTATTAGCAGATATATGCACAATCCAGGGAAGGAGCATTGGCAAGCTGTGAAGTGGATTCTACGGTATATTCATAATACTGTAGATGTCGGGTTAGTTTTTGAGCAGGAAGACAATCAGTCTGTAGTTGGATATTGTGACTCAGATTTTGCGGGTGATCTGGACAAACGAAGATCAACTACTGGTTATGTGTTTACTTTTGCAAAGGCACCAGTTAGTTGGAAGTCTACTTTGCAGTCAACAGTTGCTTTGTCTACAACAGAGGCAGAGTACATGGCTATTACAGAGGCTGTGAAGGAGGCAATTTGGCTTCAAGGATTGCTAAAGGAGCTTGGTGTTGAACAAAAAGGTATCACAATTTTTTGTGATAGTCAAAGTGCTATTCAATTAGCGAAGAACCAAGTTTATCATGCAAGGACGAATCATATTGATGTTCGGTATCATTTCGTACGAGAAATCATAGAAGAAGGAGGAGTCACGGTGAAGAAAATTCATACTACGGAGAATCCTGCTGATATGCTGACAAAGGTGGTGACTGCGATCAAGTTTCAACATTATTTGGATTTGATCAACATTATTGAACACTGAAGATTGAAGATTTAGACACAATCAAAAATTTGAAATTTGTTATTGAGAGAAAATTGAAGATGTGGTTTTGCCAAGGTGGAGATTTGTTGAAGTTTGGTAAATTCTTTGTCCCACATCGGTGGGCTCTTGAGTTTGGGGGGGATTTTCTCCCTATAAAAGAAGGCCTAATGTTTAGGATTTAAACACACCTCTCATTTGCCTTCTCATCTGTTTAAGGCATGTATCTTTTCTCTTTAATATTATTTCACTTATATTTTTGGAGTGGAATAAAATATTGGTTGTGTCCGAGGAGTAGGCAAAATTAGACGAACCTTGTAAATTCTGGTGTTCTCTTTATTGTTGCTTTATTGTCTTATTTATTATTTGGTGGCTGTCATAATTTTTGGTATAATAGTTGTGACTTATTCACGCTATATACATTTGATGTCCGCAACACTATGCATACTTGGATGGAAAAAGTGGTTCATGCTACAAAAGCTTTCTAATAAAATATAAAAAAAGATCTTTAAATCAATTAAATAACCCTGCATGCTTGGTAAAGGCAAAGGCGCAAAGCCACTCTTATCTAAGGGCTGTCAATTAACACCCTTCGCTCGAAAATTATTCTGTAAATAGGTATTATGTTTTACTACGCCTTGAGGTTAAGGTTATTACATGCCATTAACATACTTCAAGAACCAAACAAGTGAACATAGTAACATATATCAATCAAGTATTTAGGACTACTGGATTCATTTTTTTTATAGACAATCTTTACAACGATTAGACACTACACGACCAATTCTGGTACAAAGACTTAAAAAAACATGGCAAAATACAAGTTCAATTCCAGGCTATTGCCCTGCTTATTACAATGCTTTATATACTCTTAACCCAACATTTTTTAGTAGGAGCATCCATCTACATTTTCACATTCCAACTATTCTTCCTTCAACCATCCTTCAGCTTCCATTTGTATCTTGGCACAATATTCGAACAAACTTCCGTCGAAACATCGCCTTATCGCTTCTTTAGATAGAAAACCATCCTGATCTCTAGCAAGAACATACAGAATTCCCCACTCTAGTTTGGCTGCAATCCTGCACATTTACACACCAAACAAAAGATTGAGAAAGACATCGATGTTCAAAATATAGAGGTCAGAGGGAAGGTTCAATTGAGACAGTAGTACTAGGGCGTGCGAGTTAAAAAGAGAGCATTGGAGCATCAAGAATTACCAGCCAAAAAGGTCGAACGACTCCCTGTTGCCTTCAGTCATGTCCCAGAGTTCTCCAAGAGTAAGCTTATCAGGCAGCGTGCGAGCATACTTGCTAAAAATGTTCTCAAAATGCACTGGGAAATACCTATAGGAGGTGACCAGATAAACGAAAATCATCAACTTGACTTCCAAAAGATGTCAGAAAAAGACTTAAAGAGGGATTGTAAACATGTAATATACTAACCTTCCCTCTCTGTCGTACGTGTGAGAATCACTTCCATGCTTGCACTTATGTATATTATGGATATATATTGGGAGAAATGGAGAGGGAAACCACCCCTGCAGAGTCACATCGAATATCGCTTTATTGAAGAGAGTATACACACAACAACAATAATTATGTCTCAGTTCCAACCTAGTCGGAGTAAGTGAAGACAGGATATACATCGGGGAAAAAATAGAAAATAGTCTTAACATATCTCAGGACAGATTAACTTACCGGTAAAGTAGGATAACTCAAAGCAGCATTGATGACAATGGCAATTATAAGAGATGCTATCATGTTGAAACCAATTTGACGAAGTCCTGTTTAAAATGAAAAGGAAGGAGCAGAGGCAGGTTTCAGATTAAACTCCATCAGATACCACATACATACACTTTGGATAGTTAATGAATCACATCATCGAGGATATCTGCTGAATGAACTAAATTCTTGAACTGAACATAGTTAAATGTTAAGTCTGAATGCTATAGATGACACATTTTCCCTGTAGAAAAGCTCAATAAACCAGATCCTTACCTGCTTAAAGTACTCGAAATAAATTTTTCACTAGTGTAACGAGCGATAAACAGATAGTAATACAGTCTACCAATGCTAATATCCCCTGAATTCGACATCTGAAAAAGAGTTATCCGAGAGACTGAATTACGGATCACCAAGTGGATTAATCACATAACACTAGAGTGTAGCTGCATACAGGGGCGGAGCCAGAAATTTCATCAACGAATGTCAAAATATAAATAATTAGATACATCAAAAAATCAAAAAGAGTCAACGTGTAGTAAATATACATAAAATAAAAAAAAATTATCTAACAATATAGTGCAATTTTCCGGCTAAGGGGTGTCGACGCTCCGCCACTGACTGCATACAATATGTTTTCAACAACTATAATCTCATAAAGCCAGTAGCATAGCCAGAATTTTTACTAAGGGTGTCACAATATAAAAAAATAAATATACGAAGACGTCAAAGTGATTCAACACACACACATATATATATATATATATATATATATATATATATATATTAAAATTGAGCTAGCTACACAATGCAATTTTTAGGCGACGGCATATAGTTACTTGTCTACATTAAAATTAAATTTGCGTTTAGACGAATTTCGAAATAAGCTGATTACCCGAGTAAGTTTCCCATGGGTAAATAATGCCATTCTCATCCTGATCGAAGAAGGCAACATGTTGCTGCATAACGCTCAAACCGTGGTGCCTGTGGCCAGGAGTTCCATGGGGATGCTCCATATCAGGAGCCACTAATCCCCTTGCCAGATCTGAATATACATATCACATCTTTAAACATTATATTATTATACTATAATAACAATCTTTAAGCAAAATTCCATACTTACACAATACGTGGTACTCCAAACTAACAAATTTACTAATTAAAGTCTGAATCAGATGTTGAACATCCAAAAAAAAGTTAATAAAACTTTTCCACTTTTAGAAGAAGAGAGAGTAGCTAGGCAAAGGCAAGAAGTTCTATTTCTCCCTTCAATCAATAATTCTGCTAATTAGAAACTCTACCTCAACGAGGCTACATCGATACATAAGTATTTCGACAGAGTGGTTCCAAGTTGCAATCTTTTTCCAAGTCAAATGTTTTGAAGTTGTGGTTCGATGGTGTATTATTTCGGGTGAAATTTTTTTAGGTCTTCAACTTTTACTCTCAAATTTCAGACTTAAATCCTCAAAAGATTGCTACTATTCAAATACATATTTGCCAAACTCAACTTCAAAAAGTCTATTTTCCAAACCTCAATTTCAAATGTTTTCCAAACCGCATTGCATCAACAAGTAGTTGATCAACTAAAAGAGAGTCACCCAAGCCATGTTCTATTCCGTAGATCCGTATAGATTATGGGTTCCTACAGCGAACTCAACTTAATATATAATTGAAGTCATGCCAATATACCATAATTTAACTTAATATACAAATGACCTCAGGTTAATATACAATAATAAACATGTCAGGGTTGATATTTAATATATATGGACAAAAGCTACTAAATTCAGGTGAAACCAAAATTCACCTTGTAGATCAGCCCCGGTAATCTATTCTAAAAGAAATATGCACATATCATAATTTTAAAAAGCTATTAAGCATTATGTTGTCAACACTCTAAACTGTTAATCCCTCCGTTTCAATTTATATGAATCTATTTGGCTAAAAGAGAAGACTTTTTAAGTTATGGTGTAAAATGAAGCACATATATTTTATGTGGTTATAAATTATTGGATAACGGTAAATTATTTCCAAATAAGAAAATGAGTCATTTTTTGGCACGGACTAAAAAGAAAATAGAAACGGAACGGAGGGAGTATATTTTAACAACTCTAAAGTGTTACTTAAAAGGTTTGCAGGCAAATTATCAAGAAAAGTGGAATTACCAACTCAAAAAAATAAGACTAATGACCTTTAACAACAAGTTAAATTGCATTTACATTACACCATCTGTGGATATGAGTTAAATCTTCATTTGCAAACACAAAAATTCCCACATTAATCAGAAGAGAAAAAGCCAGCTTACAAGGCTTTGGAATAGAAGTTTCCAAGTCAGTTCTAACTTTCCGTTCAATAGTCACCGGAGCAAGCGGCGCCTCCGGTGATAACGCCGCATTCCGATCAATCCCCGTTACTGCAGCCGTCGCCATTTCACCAAAATCTCAAACTGCAGCAACTTTTCAAACTACCCTTTGGTACTTAAAAACTCCAAGAAAATACCAAAAGCGTGACAATAAACAAGAAATGTGAAGAAAAACACAAAGAGATCAGCTCAAGAACTTCGTGGCATAGTGCATCCATTTGAGCATTGGATTATATAAACCAAGTGGAATTGCATGCATTCGCTTTACACCTAGCAAGTGACAGTTGTTGCTGGTTTTGACACGTATGCTTCAAAGGTGTCATACTTTTCCGACTTGACAACTTAAAAGTAAGGGCGAACGTAAATTATGCACCGGGTTGAGTTTATCTGCACCTAATATTTTCAATGCGAAATATAAATTTATATGTAAGAATTTATTAAATTTTTATAAATAAATAAATTTGAACACATAAGTTTAAAAATATAATAATAAGTTTAATTTTAAAAATTTGGTGAATTAAATATATAAAATTTAAATTTTGAATTGCTTTGCGTAAAAGTAGAATGGAATTTTCGGATTAATTGTCATCTTCTTTGGAAAAAGCTTGTAACGCTTAGCCCCTGACATAAGACTTCTTGGATTCAATGCCGAACTGTACAAACATTTTCCCGAACAAGCAAACAAAAAAATCTTTTGTTACGAAGTCGTAAGGAACTAACTTTGGACTCAGGTCCATGCCTTCTGGATTTGGATCTGAAATTTATAGTATTATTTTTCAATAGAAGTGGTGCTTAGTTCAGTTTGCGCGGCATCTCGATTATTTTATCCAATGTTTAATTATTCATGAAAATTTAAGTAATTAAAAAAAAATTATTTATTCGCTTTTTATGCACTTTTGGTTTTGGTTTGTTTAAAAAAATAATATTTATTTAAAATAATTTTATTTTATTTTATTATTTTTATCCTTAATGAGATGATTTATAGCTACATACTATGGCTTATTTTAAATCTCGTTTCTTTAGTATTTTTGTATCTTTGGAAAGGTCAGATTTACCCTCAAATGCCAATGATGTAACAAATCCATTTTTAAACTACTTAAGTACAACTTTTTGGAAATTTTCAGAACTAGTATAAACATCTGATAAAAAACTCAGTATTCATTAACCAATTGCATCATTAAGATTTTCTAAAGCATGGAGGTTAGCAATAATATTAGATTAATTAAAAAAAAATTATATATAAAATACCTAGTTTAACGGAAAGACCGTAAGTATACAATCATGTGCCCCATAATCTAAGCTATAAATCCGTCCTGTATTAAGGTGATGCATATGCTAGCTGAAATAGTTTCGTTAAAAAAAGAAATAGTCTTATTTGGTTTGAGAATAAAAACTCGACTTTTGAAAGAGAAAAGTGTTTTTTCAGATCAGGAATATAGTGTATAAGTTTAACCTTTTTTCACGGTGTTAAAAAAACAATTACTTGATAGAAAAAATCTAAACTCAAATTATTTTTTATGACTTCCTGAAAACTACAAGAAAATACCGACGCACCTGTTTCAGAAACAAACTAATTAAACTGTAGTTCGTTATAGTTTCAAAACTTTCACTCTAAGTCTCGTATTATTAGTTACACCTCTGTTATGTAGTAAATATTAGTACAAAAGTTAAACAAAGTGACTTGCATTAAACAAATACGTTATACGATCACAATATACTAATACGGAAATGTTAACCAGGTACCAATTCATGAGTTTTTATTGAAACACTTCTTCTTTTTATGTGTTATGTTTATAACCATATAGTATTCAGTATTTACTGGTGTGACTAATTCAAATTCGTGTCCAGCAAGATATATTAAAGTGAAATCATTTCCTACAAGGGTTTTCTCTATTTGCAAGGCCTAATTAATCTTGAGAACACTAGTTAAGTGGAGGGATCTTCATCGGCAAAGCCAAATTTTTTTTATTAAGAGTGTTCAAAATTTTAAAAAAAAATACCTAATTTTTTTTCTCGATGAGGTGATTCATTGACATCTTGTTCAACCTAGTGATGATCTGCCATGAACGATCCCACTAATATGTTTCCACAAAATACAAACAGCCTAGAAATATTTATTTTTCTAAGATGTGTTGCTTTTATTTTTCTCAATCCTGTCTTCGCCTAATCAGTAAAATAACGCTCAAGTGGATAGAAGCCTGATTCCAATCCAACTACAATTTTATCAGGTGCCGAGATATTTCCAAGTTCCAGAAGAGACGGATGCAATAAAATCAACGGCAGAAGAACTGGAGCAAGTTGCATTGTTCGAAAAATTCCAAGAAAGGAAATTCCACTTGGGGACGAGACTGCACCGGGAGCTCAGGTCTGATTTTATTGAATTCCTTAAATTTAATGTCGATTATTTTGCATGGTCGCATGAGGATATGACGGACATCCCGACGGAGGTAGCCGTACACAAGTTAAGCTTGGATCCTAACATATATACCTCAGGTAAGACAAAAGAAACTTTGGAAAGCAAGCAAGAAAAAGCTTATCTAAAGAGTCTTTGACTAGCGCCCGATGCCCATAGGAGTTGATTCACATGGATATGTGCGGACCAATCAATCCATCTTCACTTGGTAATAATAATTATCTTTTACTTTTCATTGATGATTTTTCTAGAAAAACTTGCGTGTATCTTTTGAAGCTGAAATCGGTGGTATTTGATACTTTAAAAAATTCAAGATTATGGTGGAGAAATAAAGTGACTATCAAATTAAGTCATTGCAGTCAAATAATGGTGGAGAATTCACTTCAAATGAATTCAAGATTTTTTGTGAAAATAGTGGAATTCGGCACTTTTTGACTGTTCCAAGATCACCACAACAAAATGGAATCGTGAAAAGAAAGAACCATACTATTCTCAACATGGCACGGAGTATGTTGAAGAACAAAAATATGCCAAAGGAATTTCAGGTTGAAGTAGTTGCTTACAATGTATTTGTCAAATCGGTATCATACCAAGAGTATTCGTGACAAAACACCTCAAGAGGCTCAGACTGGTTTTAAGCAAAAGTTGCTCATTTGCAAGTTTTTGGGAGCATTGTCTATCCACACGTGCCAGATAAGAAGAGATCTAAGCTTGATGATAAAAGTGAAAGATGTGTTTTCATTGGCTATGATCAAATTTCTAAAGGTTAGAAATTATATAGCCCAAAGAATGGCAAGGTCACCATAAGTAGAGATGTTTAGTTTGATGAAGATAATGCTTGGGAATTGAAAACTAAAGAGCAAGATTACTCTTTTAGTCCTTTATTTGATGAAGATGATGATGAAGAAGTTGCAGAGCAGCCTATCACACCACCTTCAATACCTCCAGCACAAGTTCAAGAAGAAGATGTATCAAATTCAAGTTCTTCAAGTGAAGTGCCACAAAAACTAAAAGTCTTCATGAGTTGTATGAAAATACCGAAGTGGTAAGAAAAGATTTATATGATTTGACTCACTTTTGTTTGTTGTTGGATAGTGAGCCTTTAACTTATGAAGATGCTGCCCACAATACCAAATATGGAGAGATTTCATGGATGAAGAAATCAAGACAATCAAGAAAAATGATACTTGCGAATTAGCCATACTTCCAAAAGGCAAAAGCACAATTGGTATAAAATAGGTGTACAAGTTGAAGAAAAATTTCAAGGATAAGGTGGAAAGGTACAAAGTAAGATTAGTTGCCAAGGGATACAAGCAAAAGGCCGGTATTGACTATGATGAGGTATTTGCATTGATCGCTCGTTTGGAAACAATTCGTTTTATTATTTCTTTGGCAGCTCAAAATCAATGAAAAATTCATCAAATGGACGTGAAGTCGGCTTTCTTGAATGGTGTTTGGAGGAAGAGGTTTTAATTGATCAACCTTTGGGCTACAAGGTTGAAGGACATGAAAATAAAGTTATGGAGCTTGAGCATGTAAAGTCACAAGATCAAATTGTGGATATTTTCACCAAGCCGTTGAAGATTAAGCTTTTTCAAAAGCTAAGGGAGGCTCTTGGAGCGATGAAACAAGTTTGGGGGGGGGGGTTGTATGTTGAAATGTGAAAACAATATAAACTTGTTTTCATTTGTCTATATTAGTTCATGAACTAGAATATTAATTTAGTACATGTATTAGAATATGAGCACATTGATGTACTTTGGAAGATACAATGTCTAGTAGTGTCATCCATGTACTTTGAAAGATGTGAGGTGTGGACTTAGTTATTATGTTTATATGTAGTGTAGGCTAGATACATGAAAGATTTCTCCTATAAATTTGTATTCGTAGCCATTTGGAGCAAGTCAAGTTGAATAGAAATCATCCTTTCCTCCGCTTTCTTCTTTGTGAGTTTTGTTTTTTTTTTTTGTGTTGTCTTGCTCTACCAAATTCTCTAACACCGGGAAGGGTTTATATTTATAGTGAGGCTTTAAAGTTTTAGGGTTTTTGAAAGAAAATTAAGAGAATGAGATGTGCCCTAGTGTAACGGGGAATCTGCGAGATCTTTTTAATGGTGTTAGAAGATTAATTAGTTACAATATTATTTATATATTTGTTACAATATTTTAAGAAAGATTACGAAAGGTAGTGAACTAATAATAAATTAAATAGTAGTAATAATAAGAAAGAGTCCAATATTTTGACCTAATTCCATTTATTGATCTATTCCAAAAGTGCTCACTTTTGGCAAACTTAAAGGTTCAAACTGATGCAAAAGAGAAATGGCCTCAGCTAGCGTGACATGTACTGGCAGCCTAAAGAGTTGTACCTAGCTGTTAGAAGCTAGTTATAGGCGGATAAGTTGTAAGTTGTTTAGTGAATAGTCTACACTACTAGAAATCCGGAAAAAGCAACCAAAATTTGGCGACCAAAATTGGTCTGTCAACAAAAGCGACCAAAGTTGATCGCTAAATTGGAGAAAATAATTAAATAATTATTCTAAATACATTAGCGACCAAGGTTGGTCACTTTTTGGTCGATAATTTCGTCAAAATGTTGACCGGACTGGTCAGTCTTGCTTGATCAAAGAAATACTGAGATTAACGACCAACATTGGTCGCTAAAGGGGGACCCACTTATAAAATTTTAATAATTATAATATTATTTTAAAAAAATTATAAAATATAAATAAATATAATTTAAAATTAGTGACCAAAGTTGGTCGCTCATTAAAGGATAAGCAAATAGACACCAACTTTGGTCGCTAATATGAGTCCTAGTTATAAAATTTTAATAATTATATTATTATTTAAAAAAATTATAAAATATAAATAAATATAATTCAAAGTTAGCGACCAAAGTTACTAAAATAGAGACCAACTTTGGTCGCTAATCTGGGACCCAGTTTTAACGTTTAACAATTATATTATTATTTTAAATATTATATAAAATATAAATAAATCTGATTTAAATTTAGCGACCAACTTTGGTCGCTAAATTTAATTTCTGGATAATTGGCGACCAACTTTGGTCGCTAAATATAATTTCTGGAAAAGTAGCGATCAAAGTTGGTCTCTTTTTAGGTCAACATTGGTCAAAATTAAAAATCACTTTTGTATTTACTATCTAAATAATATAAATATAAGCCGGTAACACTTTTGTAATACAAGGGATGAATACACTAAAATATACTCTAACATGCTATATATGCAGTTAAGTAGTACAACGAAGTGTGCGTGTGTGTGTCTCTCTCTCTCTCTCTATATATATATATATATATATAAGAACATGAAGCGCTCAGAACACAGGGCCGAGTTCTTTTAGGTATTGACACACTTGTAAATTGATAACAAAACATCTCGACTTAAATCAATTAATATGTTATAATTGATTCATCGACTTATAACCTAGTGATGAATGAATGTAATTCATTAACTCTGTTACAATACAAATAATGAATATAGTATTATGTACTATAACATGCTATATATGTAGTTAAAGTAGCACGAAGTGTGTGTGTTATATATATACACACACTAACATATACTATAACAAGTTATATATACATTATAGTATTACAGTGAAGTGTCTGTGTGTGTGTATGTGTGTGTGTGTTTTTATATATATTGTTTAGTACAATTTTTACTAAGATATTAATGTGTTTTTTTATTAAATTGTAGGTTCATCCCGAGTAATATTACTACGAGGATAATCACCAAAGCAACCAGAAAGCTTTATGATGGCCCTTATGCGTCTTGGAGTGAATTCCCATTCTCGCTGAAGGAGCAAATTTTCAATGAATTTAAGGTATAAATGTTCTTTTAAGCAGTATAATTATTTATATTTATGATATTTTCATATAATATTTAACTTTTGAAATATAGAGCAAGTGTGTATAGGAACACCGCTATAGCGCGGAAGTGGTTGCAAATTTTCATCTCAAAGCTCGCAAGCGGTTGTCACATACTTTCTCCAAAGCTAGAAAGTTGAACCAGAAGCCTGACTGGTTGCTTCAGAATTTATGGGAGGATTTACAAAGGCAATGGCTTACTGCAAAATTCTAAGAGAAGAGCGAAAAAGGAAAGAAAGCTTGCACATCTGAGAAGGGAGGATCCTTGCACACTGGATGTGCGATCAGCCTAGGAACAATAAAAAGAAGAATGATACGTAATTGCTTAATTTGTTTTAATTTTCAAAGTATATCTATTCTATTTATTAACTAAAATTTATGAGTTTTCAAAAAAAAGAAGTTGGGGCGTCCGATGAACCAAGATGAGCTATTCAAGGAGACTCATATTGTGAAGAAGAAGAAAGAGACGGATCAAGAAAGGTGGGTCGAGGGACGAGCCTCGACTGTACATGTAAGTTTTCACTTTTCATTAAGTATTTTGATTTACTTTTATATAAATTTTGAAATACTAATTCAATGTAATTTTTCTTATAGGGTCGCTTCACAACTGAAGTGGAGGAATTCATACGCAGTCAGCCACCTAATGAGTCGGGTGAGCCAATCCAACCTTCGGACGAGGATGGTGAAAGAATGTGGATGGAGGCTGCATGCGGTCCAAAATGGGGGAACGTATACGGGCTTCCTACTAAGAAATTCCATCGCTATAAGTGTGGAATGCAAGGAATAGGGACTTCCTCGCAAGCCGAGCAACTTGATGGGGAGAGCCTCTCCGCTATGCGTGAGACTGTGACAAAGATCACATCCGAGCTACAAGCGGCCAAGGAAAGAGAAAAGCTTAGAGATGCTCAGTACATTGGCATGGAAGCTCAGTACCAGGGCATGCAAGAGCAACTCAAATGTCTCCTAGCTTCTGGAGGTTTTCTGATTCCCCGGTCTCGTGAGTCATTGCCAGAGGCTCGCCTTCCCCGTGCTCGTTCCTTCCGTCCTCCAAGTGCTCGTTCCTCTCGTCCTCCCCTTGATCGTTCTTCCCGTCCTCGACAAGTAGACCCTTCTGGATACCGTCATGGTGATGAAAGTTCTTTAGACGGTGATGATAATGATGTACAAAACACTTATTAACTTTTATACACTTTGAACTAGACAAATAGAATCGGTTTTCGAATGGGCTTGTAATAAGAGTTAACTTAGTTTGGTTGGCTTAATGTGGTAGTTCTATTGAACTTTAAACTTTGTTGGTTTTAATGTTGTTTTTGTGTTGTTGTTGGTATTGTTGTTGTTGTTGCTTGTAATAGGGATTTGGTATGCTGGCAGGTGGTGTAGCTGCCAAAACAGGCAGTTTCTGCCAAAATAATACCCAGAAAAGCGACCAAAGTTGGTCGCTTTTCTATTAAAAAAATTATTTTTTGGGCAATAGCGACCAAAGTTGGTCGCCAACTAACCCAGATTTCTTAAAAAGTGACCAAATTTGGTCGCTATTCCATTAAAAGAAATAATTTCTGGAAATATAGCGATCAATTTTGGTCGCTTATCTTTAAAAAATAATTAAATTCTTTAAAATTGGTCGCTTATTTTAAAAAAAATTAAAAAAATTAAATAAAAAAGCGACCAACTTTGGTCTCTATTTTTCAGATTTTAAAATATAATATTTAGTTTAGAGACCAAAGTTGGTCGCTATATTTTGATTAGTAATAAATAAAAAAAAACGTAATTTACATGTAGAGACCAACTTTGGTCGCTAAAATTATATTATTAAACTATTAAAGCGACCAAAGTTGGTCGCTTTTTTCTTTACCTGAAATATTTGGTCCTTTTACCTTAGAGACCAAAGTTGGTCGCTAATTCCTAAGATAAAGGGACCAACAATATAGCGACCAGGCCTGTTTGGACGCTTTTTGGTCGCTTTTTGACCTATAAGCGACCAACTTTGGTCGCTTTTTACCGGATTTCTAGTAGTGTTAGTCCCTATAAGTTTCTTAAAGGAAGTTTAGTAAATTGTAATTAGGTCCATAGATTTATCTTTAATTGACACTTATAGTCCCTATCAGAAGTGGTTATAGGATTTTGTTTTGTAGTGAGTAGTGGAACCTATATGTAATGCTCAAGGAGCTGTAGATAGGCTCATAATTGAAAATCCTTTATTTTTATCCTAGTTTTCTCTCTTAGCTTCTTTTTCCTTTTCTCTTTACTGTTACATTGCCGTCGCCGGCATCAGTGGTATCAAAGCATCATCTGGGCTCTGTGAGAAACCATGGCTAGAGAATTTACTGAGGTCATGGAGATGCTACACAAGATGGCTGCAGGTCTATCTAGCTTCACAGCTCGTCAAGACCAGCTAGAAGCTTTTCAAGTGCAAACCTGCAAAAATCAAGAAGAAGCTGTCAATGACTTGAGAGAAATGCTTAATGAAGTTATACATGGCAGCAGAAGACCTGAACGAGGAAAATACATAGACCCACGAGAAGGTGAGTTGTATTCTCCTAGTGATCTTCCTCTCAGTATAGAAGACATGGCAACTCCCAGCTCCATGAGAGGAACTTGTTCAGCTTCTTCAAGTGTTTCCCTTCCTGGCAGTACTCCAACTTCAAACCTTGTGGCTCCTGCTCGAAATGTTACAATGAGGGTGAGTTGGACCTCTTCTGGACCTTTGAACCAAACTCAGTTGAACCCTAGCTTACAGAACCCCAATACTGTCATAAGAACCCAGCCTGCTATGGTGAGCATACAAGGACCTTCAGGTCCCTACTCTCCTCAACCCAGAAATCAACCAGCTCCACCATATCTCCCACCTGAAACCCACAGAAATCATTATACCCAACCTTACTAGCATGCCAACACCCCTAGTCGAGCTCAATACCCTTACAACCCCTATAATCAACCATCATATTATCCCTTAGCCTACCAAGTACCCAATACTCATGTAACCCCACCTATATACCATCAAGTTCCTTATGAAGCAGCTCCTAACCTACAACAGAACACACCTAGAAACAACCCTTGACAAGCTGCTCCTCATCCACCAATTACTTCCCTGCCAACCCTTCCCTTTACTAAGATAAGGTTGAGTTTCCAAGGTTCAATGGAGAGTACTTGAGGACTTGGCTGTATAAAGTGGACCAGTTTTTCTCCGAGGAAGATGTTACAATATAACAGAAACTGAAATTAGTATCTATGCACTTTGAGGGTGATGCCTTGCAGTGGCATTTTGGATACATGAGAAGTAGAGGCCAAACGCCTCTTCCTTCATGGGATGAGTACATTTGGGCATTATGTGATAGCTTTGGTGCAGAGTACACTGACCCCATGACTGAGATAATGATTGTTAAGCACACAGGAACTATGAAGGAGTACCAGCAAGCCTTCAACAGTGTCATGACTAGGTTGGACATATCAACTGGACATGCCATTAGTATCTTCCTCAACAACCTTAAACCATAATTGAGCAATGCTGTGAGAGTGGGGAACCCAAGCACCTTTCCTCAGGCCTACTACTTGGCTAGGTTGTAAGAAGCCAATTTTGCAGCTCAAAATAAGGCCATTAGAAGCTTGAGCTCAGGGTCTTCTATAGGTAGAGGATCAGGTGGATTTCATTCTCCCAGCTGGCAAAAATATGGCTCTTCAGGGTTCAAGAAAACCCCTGTGGCCAAAATGGATAACAATAGAAGGAGAAGATTGACTCCTGCAGAAATGGATGAGAAGAGGGAAGAGGCTTATGCTTCTTTTGTGATGAGAAGTTTACCCCTGGCCATAAATGCAAAGCTAAAAGGCACATCTATTCATTGGAGCTGGGACCTATAGAGGAGGTAGAAGAGGGGGAACCAGACGAGGAAGAGGCTTTAGAAGCAGATGAAATCCCTGAAGAAGTGGTAGAGGAGGTAACTGAGAATTATGTCATTTCATTGCAAGCCCTCAATGGCACACCAGGCTACCAAATACTCAGGCTTAGAGGGTTCACTGAGCAGAAACCATTAGAGATCTTTATTGATTGTGGATCTACCCACAATTTCATTGATAAGGATACAACAGAAAGGCTGGGGTGCAAGATCAACAAGATAAAGCCACAGTTGGTCCAAGTAGCTGATGGTAGGGAGGTCCATATAGAGAAATTATGTAAGGGGTTTCAATGGCTCATGCAGGGTGCAGTATTTCAAGAGGACTTCCTGGTCTTTCCTATTGGAAGCAGTGACATTGTGTTATGCATTCAGTGGATGTATCCATTGGATGACATCAAGTTCAATTTCAAAAAGTTGATAATGGAGTTTGAACATGAGGGCAAGTTGTTGACTTTGCAAGGGATTCAGCCTTCATGGTAAAGGTTAGAGGTACCAATGAAGAAGAATCAAGTGCTTTAGAGTTGGGAGGTAGTCAAGAACCAAGGCCAATTGCTGAGGTCCTGAAGCAATATGAACTAGTGTTTGGGGAACCAACTGAACTGCCCCCCTTTAGAGGCGTGTTTGATCATCACATATCTTTATTGGAGGGTACCTCCCTAATCAATGCTAGACCTTATAGATACTCCATTGTACAGAAGGATGTCATAGAGAAAATGGTGCAGAAAATGTTAGGACAAGGGATAATACAACACAGTTCAAGCCCTTATGCCTCACCTGTGGTCTTAGTGGGGAAGAAGGATGGAACATGGAGGATGTGTGTGGACTATAGAGCCTTGAACAAGATGACTGTCAATGACAAGTTCCCTATCCCTATTATTGAGGAGTTTTTGGATGAATTAGGAGGTTCTCAGGTATACTCTAAAATAGACCTCAGGGCAGGATACCATCAAATCAGAATGGCACCTGAAGATGTAGCCAAGACTGCCTTTAGAACACATTCTGGGCACTATGAATATCTGGTTATGCCTTTTGGGCTAACCAATGCTCCTTCAAGTTTCTAAGGGCTAATGAATCACATCTTCCAAGCACATTTGAGGAAGTTCATTCTGGTATTCTTTGATGACATTTTGATTTACAGTAAAAGTTTGGAGGAACATGTACAACATCTCAAGGTTGCCTTTGAATTATTGGTACAACATCAATTGTTAGCAAAGAAGAGAAAATGTGTGTTTGGGGCAGAAAGAGTGGAGTACTTGGGTCACCATATATCTTCACAAGGGGTCTCAACTGATCATAGGAAGGTAGAGGCTATGAAGAATTGGCCTAAATACAAACCGTGACCCAACTTAGAGGATTTTTGGGATTGGCAGGGTATTATAGGAGGTTTATACAAGGATATGGGGTCATTAGCAAACCCATTACTGATCTCCTCAGAAAAGATGGTTTCAACTGGACCAAGAAGGCAGAGAAAGCCTTTGATAAGCTGAAGTTGGCCCTAACTACAGCACCTGTGCTAGCCCTGCCTAACTTCTCTTTGACATTTGTAGTTGAAACTGATGCTTGTAATGTAGGTATTGGAGCGGTGTTAATGCAGCAAGGCCAACCCATTGTCTACCTCAATAAAGGTGTGGCTACTCAGCACCAGTCTTTATTGATTTATGACAAGGAGTTGTTAGCCTTGGTCATGGAAGTTAACAAGTAGTCTCAATATCTGACAGTAAAGCCCTTCATTGTTAAAATAGACCAAAAGTCTCTTAAGTTTTTGTTGGAGAAGAAGTTGCACACAGGCAATCAGTTGAAATGGATAACTAAATTGATGCAGTATGACTTTGAGATTGAGTACAAAAAGGGGAAGGAAAACAAGGCTGCAAATGCACTCTCCAGACTTCCACTAGTGGAGTGGTCAGCCATGACACTCTCAACTGTGAGAACTGATCTGTTGGAAGCAATTACGAAGAGCTGGGAGTTAGATGAGGAGCTAAAGTCAACAATCCAGGTCCTCAAGGATAGATGTTCCCATGATAAGAGGTACACCTTCATACATGGACAACTTAGAAAGAATGGCAAGCTGGTGGTAGGACCTGACCTACCATTGAGGAAAAAGATCTTACAGTTGTGGCACAGTTCTACAATTGGAAGACACTAGTGAATGGACAACACTTACAATAGGGTGTCTTCTCTATTTTACTGGAAGGGAATGAAGGAGAATATTCAGGAACTTGTGAAGGGTTGTGATGCATGTCAAGGGCACAAATATGACAATGCCCCTTACCTAGGGTTGCTACAGCCCTTGAAAATACCTGTTGCAGCCTGGAGCAGCATAAGTATGGACTTCATAGAGGGACTACGTAAGTCTCAAGGGAAATTGGTAATTTGGGTAGTAGTGGATAGACTCACAAAGTTTGCTCATTTTATAGGATTATCTCACCCTTACTCTGCCAATGAACTGGCCAAGATCTTCATGGAGCAAGTTTATAAGCTACATGGACTGCCAGAAGACATTGTAGTGATAGAGATCCCATCTTTACAAGCAAGCTGTGGCAAGAATTGTTTGCCATGTTAGGGGTGAGCCTTAACACTTCCACAGCTTACTACCCTCAAACAGATGGCCAGACTGAGGTAGTTAACAGATGTGTGGAGACTTACTTGAGATGTTTCTGCTCAGATTCTCAAAAGGATTGGATACACTACCTAGGGGCAGCTGAGTGGTGGTACAATACCACCTTCCATTCTGCCATTCAATGTACTCCCTATGAAGCCTTATATGGTCAACCTCCCTCTTGCACTTACCTTATGCTGCTAGAGATTCAAGCATGGAGGAAGTAGACAGAAGTTTTCTCACTAGAGATTTCAAGGTACAACTCCTCAAATACCACCTCAAGAGAGCTCAACAGAGGATAGAAAATCAAGCAAACAAATATAGGTCAAACAGGCAATTCAAAGAGGGTGATTGGGTATATGTCAAAATCTAACCATATAGGTAGGCCACCATGTCAGGAGGGTAATTTTCTAAGCTTTCAGCTAAGTATTACGGGCCCTATCAAGTACTATAAAAGATAGGGAATGTTGCCTATAAGCTGTCCCTTCTCTCTCGACTATTGCCCTACCCAACCTTTCATGTGTCCCAATTCAAGAAATGTTATGAGCTGCCAAAAACAACATCCCATCCTCCTATAGTTGAATTGTCAAGCCCTTACTGTCCCGAGCCACATAAAATCTTGGAGAGGCGTATGATCCAAAAGGGGAACAAGGATGTGGCACAGGTTCTAGTTCAATGGGACCAATTGCCCCCAGATCGAGCTACATGGGAGGACTACTCAGCTCTGAAAACCCGTTTTCCTTTTTTCCTTCCTTGAGGACAAGGAAACTTTCAAGGGAGGGGAACTGATGCAAAAGAGAAATGGCCTCAGCTTGCGTGACATGTACTGGAAGCCTAAAGAGTTGTACCTAGCCGTTAGAAGTTAGTTATAGGGTGATAAGTTGTAAGTTGTTTAGTGAACAGTTTAGTCCCTATAAGTTTCTTATAGGAAGTTTCGTAAATTGTAATTAGGTCCATAGATTTATCTTTAATTGGCACTTATAGTCCCTGTCAGAAGTGGTTATAGGATTTTGTTTTGTAGTGAATAGTGGAACCTATATGTAATGCTCAAGGAGCTGCAGATAGGCTCATAATTGAAAACCCTTTATTTTACCCTACTTTTCTCTCTTAGCTTCTTTTTCCTTTTCTCTTTACGGTTACATTGCCGTCGCCGACATCAAAAACTGCTAAAGAGTCTATCTAATGGATGATTTTAGTTCTACTCCAAAAAATAAAGGGACCATATTTGTCATATTCGGGAATTTTATAGCCGTTGTTAGACATAATATTATTGAAATTTGAGAAGAACATTTGAGTTTAAGTTGAAAAATGGTAATCGAAGGTTACCATGTTTGCACATGAATTTGAGAGGGACGTGTTGAAAATCTTTAGTGATATAAAAGTCAAGAAAATCAACTAGTTATGTTAGAATATCCTAAATTTATTCTGTGTTTAGGTTGATACCTGACAATATAAAACATAATTAATTTTCCTGATTTTATCTTAATTAAGAATCTTGATAATGAGATAATGTGCCTTATTTAGAACTTCTTTTATTCAGGGTCGAATTTACTGTTTATGGTATGGGATCCGCATAATTCAATAATTTTTGCCAAAATCTTATATTTGTCATAAAATTTTTATTTCATTATTCTCCAAAAGGTTAGCATTCAAAATTTATAAACTTTAAATCATGGATCTGCTTTTGCTGTAATTTCATAACTACTCCATTAGACTTATGAAACGTAATACGAGCCCGTTTGGATTAGTTGATTTGAAGTATCTGATAAGCATTAAGTGCTAAAAAACACTTTTAAGTGCTGAAACTGATTTAATAAATAAGCAGTTACATGTTTGGGTACAAGTGCTGAAATTGATGAAAAATTGCTACAGTATTTGATAAAAAGGTGCTGATAAGCTCTTTTTTTGTTAAAATGACTTAAATAACCTTAGAACTGTTTACACTTATAAGGACGTAATTTCTTTAGAATTTTAGATTCCAGATTGATTCAAATACAAAATATTCTATTTGTCATTTTATTTTAAATACAATTGTGCTTAGATAAGATAATTTTTTGATAGATATAATTTATTTTATGATATGCATATAATCATAAGTTATAATAATTAATAAATTGACAAAAGTTTCTCAGTAAAAAATAAAAATAGGACAAAATATCTGAAGAGAAACAAACACTGTCTTTATCACCACAACACTAAGAAAATAATACACCAAAAATTTGATATGTCCCCATCTCTTACATACAGTTCAAAGATTAATACACAATCACATAGGTATAAATATGCAAAGATATAGAGAATTTGCTTATCTTAAATAGTCAACGAGAATTGCAGTCCTGAAGAGCCCGGGGGTGGGGGGTGGGAGGGGGGTTAGGTTGAAAAAAATATTTGGGATTGTGAGTATCGATGTAGGAGTTTGTTCTAAAAAGGAATATTTTAAGGATAAAACAGTAAAAATTTTGGTCAAACTTAAAATGCTTATAAGCTAAAACTTGATAAGCTAGAGGTGACCAGCTTATGACTTTTGGCTTATTTTTGACTTATAAACACTTGGCTTGTAAACACTTTTAACTTTACCAAACGCGTAGATAAGCCAAAAAGTACTTATAAGCTAGTGTGACCAGCTTATAAGCTTAGCCAAACACCCTCTACGTTTGATTCCCGTTTTTCATTTAGACACCTAATTAAAGATCGATCTTTTGAACACAAATTCAACAATTTTAAACAGGCTAGCTAATGCGTATTAATCTCATTTGCTGTTGACATTAAAAATACTATATGTTAACGAGAAAAAGACAATCAAATAAATAAAGTCAAAATCTGTGAAAGAAAAAGAAGGCGTGGAGGGGTCCAGAAAATTAATCTCAACAGGTTAACTATAACAAATTAAAGTGTCTGTACGAACAAAGGACATATGTTCTATCTTCATTAATTTGGCATAAATATCAAGCAAGAAAATACTCACACAAGGCTAAAGTAAGAGCTAAATAAGCACCAACAAAAAATAATAATAACAAACACCACAACAAAAACAAAAACAAAATTGTTCATTTGTCATTTCAAACATATTACTAGTAAAACATTCTAAAAAAAAATCATAGAGACCTTTTATGTGTTGCTCCTCGTTCCAGTAATATTCTATGGGTGAGATCAAGCTTTCCACGTAAGTAATGACTGATATATCATTTTGGTATCTGAGCTCAAGAATGTCTTGCATACTATCATTCTTAGGATAGTATGCAACAACACCATTATGGCGTACTATCAATGCTAATTTTCCATTATTCGACATGAAAAGAGACCGATAAAATATGTAGGGACGCGTTATTTCTGAATTCCTTATGACAAACAACGATGTCCATGAATCCTTCCTTCCATACTCTTTCATGACCAATATCTCAAGACGCTTATCAAATTCTACGCAAGTCATACATAGACAATCATTTAAAACTCCTAAACCAACTATAGCGTTATCGTTTTTGTATAACGAGTGGAACTTCTCTGAGATGGCGTCAAAACAAATTACCTCTTTACGAGGACCAAAAAGTCGGTGATTTTGCCACTTTGATTCACCACTTTCTTCACCATCCATTGGTTCATTATCATTATCGGGATTCCAACGTAAATGCTCATCCTTATATCTTCCGACTAAATTCTCGTGCATGTTAAAATAGTTGTTGTCCAGATTTGCCCTAGAGTGAAGCCGCCCATGCATTGTGATCCCATCACGGGCCGAGAACATATCACAGGGGCAATCGATGCGTCTCCACTTTTTGTCTTTAAGACTTGCAACCAAAGCATAAGCACCATCAGTATCACAGACGGACTTATTGTATACGTAGAAAAGTACCTTGTATTCATTCTTGGAAGAGCCGAAACAAAGTCCCCCAGCACTTATAACATGTTCATCGCTTGTCAATAGGTGGAGTTCAATCACTTTGTTGCAAAATCGAGTAGCAGGATTCCACAAGAAAATATGCTTGTTCGCGCTTATGAGTACGAGACCATCACAAGAACCCAACAATCTTAGATATGGCTTTGAATACTTATCCTTGTAAATACGGCTTTCCGATAAAGGATTCTCAAGAGTCTGGAAGTTGAACTTGTCATCCTCCTTTGGATTTATCAAGTGAAAGGAGCCTCCATTTTGATTGAAAATCGCTTTTGAGCTTCTTCGTCGTTGTTTTGAGAGATCCGATTCGGGGTTTGAAATCCAAGATTGCCATTGCTTAGAAACATTCTTGAATCTTAAGAGGGATCTCACTGGTAATTTTGCTAGAATAGCGATAGTGATTTCGTTGGGTAGATCTGGAATTCGCGGGTTTTGAGCTTGAAGGGAACGATTTCTTCTTTGATATTGTTTCATGGTCACAATCCTAGGGTTCAGAGCAAAAAAGAGAACATATACCTAAATTATTTTTATCTCACATATGGAGGCGGCAAGGAAGGGTTTATATGTTAGTATATATTTTATATATTTTTGAAGGTTTCGGTAGGGTTTAGGGTTTTGAAAGAAAAGGAGAATGAGTTGTGCCCTCCTAGTGTAACGGAGAATCTAAGAGATCTGTTTTAATCTAAAAATTGCATAGACTTTATTGGATAATTTATAATTACAAGGTCAGTCCTAGAATAAATTATATTTTTGGATGATTTATAAATAAAAATTGCCCTAGTGTAGCGCAAAAACACAAATAACTAAAGCTACTTTAGTTCTTGGATTCTAAAAAATCCAAGAAAAATGTAGTCACATAAGTCTTTCATTTTATTACTTTGCTCATTTTCGGCATTCCCTACTTAAGCGAAAGTCAATTTTCTTAGCTATCCCGTTATATGCTGAAGTTCTTATATCTCAATTCTACTCTTATTATGCGTTTTTGTAGTTGATACTTCTAGTACTTGCTTAATGTCTTTTAAATTATTTATATATAGGGGTCTCAATTGACTAAAAAGGTTGGTCTTGTTTAGTACACTTTACTGGAGAAATAAAGGTATGTAAGCAGCATATAGAAACCTCAAAAATTAGAAAAGCCTTTCCCTAGACTGCTTCTAGTAATTTCAGTACTATAAATCTGTTTACTGTAAAAAACGAGTAACAATTGAGTTTATATATGGTTTTAAGAATATGCGGATTAATTCAATATAAATGATAAATGACGTCAGATTAAGCAAATAAAAAACGTAATAAATTGCCAAATCAATAAGGAGAGTGATCCCGGACTCAATAACGGCTTAACGAAGTGCTTGCCTCCAATCCCGAAGTCACGCTAATGAAGAACTAATGGACAAAGTTAGAACTTTGAATAACAGAGAGAATATGAGTATATTGCCTTGATATGTGTTTTACAATGTGTCTAATGAATAATTAGTTTCCCCATTATATATTAGGGGAATTTCTCCCTAAGTACAATTCTAAAAAAAGGATAAAAATCTTTCTTTATGCTAATCAGTGATTCACTGCTGATATGGGCCGAGATTTACACTGTGACATCCGATTGGGCATGGATGTCACGGCTCTTTGTTAGTTGTGTTCGGCCGTTTGGTAATGCACTCCGAAGTTGAGGGACTCGAATCGAACCTGGGAGATGTGGCCCTGATGCTTCCGAGGGCGGATGTTTTGCTCGATCCCTGATGTAAGAGGTTTTTCGCCCAGACTTCGATTCCTTATGATCACGTTACAGTCCTGTTTGTCCTACCGGAAAACCAAGATATTCAATGGGCTCGATTTTACCTGTATAAAGTCCCCTCATTTCTTAGAGAGGAGGTTTATCGAAACGATGAGAAACGACAGATGCTTTTCACCTCCTTCTTTAATATGCCGCAACAGAAATGACTAGGAAGCCGAAATGTGCCATCAGTCGCGTCATTCTGACTTCGAACATGTGTCAGCCATTGGCAGGTCACCTTTGAATGGTCACGAAAACTCTATAAAAGCGTTCATTCTTCGTTTATTTTTCACTATTTGACCAAGATTCTACCTTCGATTCTTAAAGCGGTTACTCACCTTCTTCATACATTCATATCTTTACCTCCATTTTTCAAAATTTCTTTGTAATTTCCGGTTATTTACCTAGTCTTTACCCAAATCAGCACACTTGACTCTTTATTTTTCAAAACCTTTTCTTAGACCTTTCAAGCTTTTTCAGATAACAATGGCCAAAACATCCAATTTTGTTCCTCAACAAGTCGCTTATTCTTCTTCCCAACCGACCGCTGAGTTCGAGGTGGTCACTCCTGATATAGTCATCCTCGAGACATCTGTTCCTAGCATGACTACTGATGAACCGGCTCCTGAGCCTCCCTTGAAAATGTTCATCCCCAGAGGTTGCTCAGTCACAGATGACTTTAAGGTCGAAAAGCCTTCATCGGTGCAGGGTCGGTCCGTGGTGAAGGAGCATCAAGGTATATATGCTCCATTACCGAATATGTCCTTCCCGTGGTCCGAGAGGACTGCAACTGGGCGGGTAAGGACATAGTAGTCCCGCGCCTGAGGGCGCTATCACTACCCATGTGGAGGGATATCTAAGTGTTTACACTTATCCCTTCACATTGGGCCCGGTGGACCCAGTTATCTTGGACTTCTGAAGAAGGTATGAAGTATGACTCGGTTAGATCTACCCGTCATTGTGGAGGATCCTGATCCTTCTTCATTATTTAGTGAGCAAGACCAAATCTCGTCGGTTCACCATAAATCACCTATTCCGCCTATACAGTCCCCGAATCTTCTGAGGGGGACTAATAAAGCTCACACGCTGGGCTAGCAAAGCCCCATTCTCGAGTATCGATGAGGATCTAGACCAAGCCTGGTAGGGACTCTTCGTTAGGGTGAAGATCAAAGACTTGGTCCCTTCTTACCCTTCCCCCCCCCCCGATTTTATGCCATTCCCCGAAAAATGGAATGCATCTCGTAAGTACAGTTTCCTTTTGAATGCCATTTTACGTTTATCTCTTTTTTTCTCACTGGTACTTGTGATGGTGCAGCCGTCGCTCGAGTCCCAAACTCTATCCCTCCGCTTAAAGAGTGGGTCGAGGGCATTTGTTCATAGATGACTTATTCCGAGCGCACATGGCGCAAACTCTCGAGGGGCCGGTGGGAGGCCCGTTCTCATGGTAAGATCCTTCCTCGAATAGGTAACATCAGGCTCTCCCATTTGCATTGTACTTACTCTCTTTTCTTCACTTTTCTTTTTGTAGGTTTTCCTAAGACCATTGAACTTAGGCCTTCAGGAGGGGACGAGGATGTGTCCTTGTCCATTGACCCCTCCGCTTTGGGGCAGCTCAGGGTTGCAGCGGGGGAAAAGAAGAAAAGTAAGGCTTCGAGTTCCCCAAGCTCAAAAAAGAAGAAGCCAAAGAAAATGTTTGCCCGTAAGCCAAAGGAAAGTTCTAGCTCTCGAGCACCCGACTCGGACTCGCTTCTTCAGCTAAAGGATGAGCCCGAGAAAGACAATATTTTTGTAGCCCATGGGTCAACTTCTCCCGAGGAGCAGGCGGCTATTGAGGAGGAGATCTATAAGGTCGATCTCCCTCAGACCCATGGGGTTGATGAGGAGACTGGGGTTGAGACTTCCCGGTATGCCGACTACGCTCTAAAGGAGGCGCCCGACGTAATAGAGATTTCAGGGTTACCTTCATATACTGAGTTCATGCTCAAGGAGGCACAAGCAGGGAATGAGAGGTCTAATGAAGGGGCTCATGGTGTGGACGATCCTCTTCGTTCTTTTTCGATGGTTGGACTCGTCTGTCTTAGAAGACTTTTTCGGGCTGGGCGACCTAGAAGTGTCGAGAAAGGATCCGTCTTTAGAAGTTGACGGGCTGAACTCGAGCCCAAAGTTAATCAACCGGTTCCCAGCCCCGAGTGTAGATCCCGACAGTAAGAGGTCGATAATCATCATTGTCCCGGAGGATGCCCGGTTTCTTTATACTCCCATAGGAGTAGCGAGCTACCTCCGATTCCTGGTGACCAATGAAGACCAAGCAAAAATGAATGAGGTGGACGTGCCGTGTGTATTCAACAAATCGCAGCAGGCGCCGAATCGGGTAAGGCAACATTATGCTCTACCGAACTTTGACATAGTTTTTGATATTTCTCATTTTTTTGTCTCCCTTTTCAGGCCTCGGTACTTCATCACGAAAGCTTTCTTCGGTACTAGGCTGAGTTTAACTAGTTTGAGCTTGAGGTTAAGGAGCTTTTCGAGAAAATAGATATGTACATGCTTCTCAACGAGCAACACGAAGGGGCCATCAAGGGCCTTCAGGCCGAGCTGGATGAGGCTCAGAAGGAGGCTTCCATATTGAGGCAGGAACATGCCGATCTAGTCGAAAAGGTAAAGGTTTTTGAAGTTAGTAATGAAGGCTTAGCCATGGCGACTAACGACCAAACCTCACAAGTTCAGCAAAAGATTGACAGGATCGACCTACTCCGAGCTGAAATGAATGAGGTCCAAGCCATGCTCGATGGTTGGAAGAGCAAAATGGACCGGTTGGCTTCGGAGAAAGAAACCGACCAGGCACAACTGACATTGGTGGAGGTTCAAATCCGGGTAGCTAAAGGAAAGGCCGACAAGCGGTCCTAGTTGAATGATGAACTCCGATCACAATTAAGCTCGGCTCTGGTAGAGGGGGACACCCTTGGTAATGAATGTAAAGCTATAGAGTCTCAGCTACGCACAACCTTCGCCGATGCTGAAGAGATGGTGTACCAGTATAAGGCTGTTGTCGAGGCAACCAAGGCTCGCCTAAAGACTACTGTCGGGTACGTGAGGCAGCTATCCAGAGGGAGACCTTGAAGAGGTCCATGCCCGAGGCTTCGACCTATCGCCCGAGATCGAGGAGGCAAAAATACTAGAGGTCGAGGCCAAGAAGCTAGCTGAACCTGAAGATGAAGAAGGCTTGGAGGGCTTCGAAGAACTCGAAGGCCTGGACAACTCTGGTGAGGAGTCGGATCCTGGTGATGATCTTGCGTAGATACCTTAGGATTATTTTGTTTTGTTTTTTGTATTTTGTACATATATTTTGTTGAGTCCAATTTTGTTGGACATTTGTAAAGATATTCCAGAATATAAAATATTTCTCTTTTGGCAATGTGTAAGTCTATTATCTTAGCATCCTTTTACGATTGCAAATATTTCTAATGCCTTAGCACAGAATCAAACGTAGTAATAAGTTTCTTTTTGGAGGTCCGAACAAGACCTGTCCTAGATGTAATTTTTGCTCGAACTTGTGTAAGCTCGGAGTGAACGGAAATTTCCCTGAGATGCTTCTTTAAATGTTGTTAGACTGTATCTTTGTCGAGGGTAACCTTTGAATAGGTTTAGAATTTTATTGAAGGCCTTATGTTTTGATTATGGGCTTCGGACATCTCCGAACCATTTTTAGGGTGGCCGTAGCCTTTTAGGTTGGGCACTACCTAATAGGCTTTGTGCCTCCAGGTTTCGGTAACCCAAGCCACCCAAGCTTATCTCGTACGGCAATCCCCAAGCGGGGGTAGCCCTTTGGGCTCGGATAAGGGTGACCCTTGGGCTCGAAAATTCCCGGGTTGGAATAGCCTTTAGGCTCGACACTTTTAAGAAGCAAAAAATGTTTGTCAGCAAGGTAGAAACTTCCTTTCATTTCTCTGTATAGCATACAAGATTGTAAGCGTGTAAAAGCTCGTCTTATGGGCGAGTGACCTACGCGGGCACAATTCTTTTGACCGTTTGGCCCTTACAATCAATCCTAACCATCGAGCCTAGACTATTCGAGCACATAGTTCCCTTCCTTGCTAAATATCATGACCCGAGGGTGATGGCCCTCGTATTCAAGGTCAATTTTCAAGTGGGCTCGGATACTGTTGATGCGACCATTGACTCCGATTTAAAATCGATCTTCGATTTTAAGTTAGCACAGTTTATTGTTGCCTCGTTAAAAGCCGCCGGAAAACCCATTTAGGACAAAACTAGTTCAAGAGAAAAAGACTGCAACACGTGCTTTCAGACCTAATAGCTACATACTCCTTTGGTCGTTGCCTGCAAGTGTTAGCCCAACCATAATAAAATAAATAAAATAAACCATAAATGAGGTCGTACCTTAGTAATAATATCATTTTAAGTGGGTCACGTTCTAATTGTTTTGTAGTTGTGCATCGTTCCTATTTCAAGTTTATATAAACCTTTACCGGTAATTTCGATGACTCGATATGGACCTTCCGAATTTGTTCCTAGTTTCCCTTCATTCGGGTTTCGGGTGTTCTGTGTTACTCTTCTTAAAACCAAATCTCCTATGTTAAAGTGTTGGAGGTTGGCTCTTCAGTTGTAATATTTTTCTATCCGCTGCTTTTGGGCGGCCAACCGGACTATAACGGCCTCGCGCCTCTCATCCAGTAGTTCTAGAATCGTGCTCATGGCCTTGCTGTTTGATTCTTCGGTTGCATATTAGAACCTGAGGCTCGGTTCTCCCACCTCGACCGATATTAGTTCTTTGACACCGCAGACCAACAATAATGGGGTGGCCCCGGTACTGGATTTTAAAATCGTGCGGTATGCCCACAAGACTTAGGGCAAGATTTCCTTCCATTTTCCTTTGGCATCAGTCAACTTTTTCTTAAGGTTTTGAAGGATTGTCTTCTTCGTCGATTCTGCCTGTCCGTTCCCACTAGGGTGATAGGGTGTTGACAATATATTTTTGATCTTATGGTCCTTGAAAAATTTATTTAGCTTGTTGCCGATGAGCTGCTTCCCGTTATCATACGCTATATCGGCCGGTATACCGAACCATCATATTATGTGGTCCCAAATAAAGTCGATGACTTCTTTTTCCCGGACCTTCTCAAACGCTTGAGCTTCGATCCATTTAGAGAAATAGTCTGTCATAAATAGTATAAACTGAGCTTTACCGGGTTCCCATGGTAGGGGACCGACGATGTTGATTCCCCATTTTATGAACGGCCAAGGCGATAGGACCGAGTGTAGTAACTCCCCGGGTTGGTAGATCATTGGTGTGTGCCTCTGACAGACGTCACATTTTCGCACAAAGTCCTTCACATCTTTCTACATGTCGATCCAGTAATTGTCGGCTCTAATTATCTTTCGAACTAACGATTCTGCCCCCGAATGGTTTCTGCAGGTGCCCTCGTGAACTTCCTTAAAAAATATTCGGTGTCTACCGACCCCAAGATTATGGCGAGTGGTCCATTGAACGTTCTTCTGAATAGAGTATCTTCGGACATACTAAACCTGGCTGCCTTCGTGCACAGAGCTTTCCATTCTTTGGGATCCGAGGGCAACTTCCCAGTCTTTAAATAGTCTATATACTTGTTTCTCCATCCCAAGTTAAATTTGTTGAGTTTATCTTGGCATGGCCTTCTTCCACCACCAATTTCATGAGTTGTACGACCGTTCCCGAGTTGAATTCATTGTCATCAAACGACGAACCCAAGCTTGCCAAAGCATCAGCCTCACTATTTTGATCTCGGAGCACATGTTGTAGGGTCCATTACTTGAATCGATGCAGCGTTACCTGTAGTTTATCCAAGTATCTTCGCATTCGTTCCTCTTTCACTTCAAATGTCCCATTGACTTGATTTATCGCAAGGAGGGAATCACATTTACCTTCGATAACTTCGGCCCCCAGGCTTTTAGCCAGTTCGAGACCTGCAATCATGGCCTCATACGCAGCCTCATTGTTAGTCAATTTCACATTTTTAATAGATGGCCTAACTACGTTACACATAGGTGGTTTCAACACGATGCTGAGTCCAGACCTTTTTGCATTCGAAGCACCAACGGTAAAGAGGGTCCAGATTCTCAAGAAAGACCCCGCGGTCAACAACAATTCCATTTCTCTGGGTTCAACTTCAATTTTACTTCTTCAGTATGTTGAAGGTTTCCTACAAATGTTCCAAATATTCCTCTACTCTCAAGGACTTAACTAACATGTCGTCAATGTAAACCTTCATTAATATTCTTATTTGTTCTTCGAACATTCGGTTTACTAGGTGTTGGTAGGTGGCATCGGCGTTTTTTAGTATGAACTGTATTTCGTTATAACAATAGGTGCCAAATTTGGTGATGAAGGAGGTTTTTTCTTTATTGCCCGGGTCCATCCTGATTTGGTTGTACCCGGAATAGGTGTTGAGACCTGGGATTTTCGATCAATATGACTTGTTCTAGCTCAACCGTTGACTTGGTGGCATCGGAATCGCAAGGGGTGATAAACGATCTGGGAACTCCGTAATCATCATCCTCGCCTACTTGTTACTTATCTGGTACATTCGGGACCGGTGCAGGTGATTTCTATTTAGTTTCTTCCTTCCTAACTGATTTTAGGTTCTTTGATGTCGAGAGGGCAGATATCGGGATCATCTCATCAATCGCGAGCATTTCTTTTACGGCCGGCTATTTTTCGTAAACTGTTTTGATCCCTCCTAGTGTGGGGAACTTCAATGCCTGGTATAATATTGAGGGTATTGCCTTCATGTTGTGAATCCATGGCCTTCCAAATAGAGCGTTGTACCTCATATCCCCCCGATGATGTAGAACTTCATTTCTTGAATGGTTCCGGCAGTGTTCACAGGCAAGGTTATCTCCCCTTTAGTAGTTTCACATGCCATGCTGAATCCGTTTAAGACTCGGACTGCGGGAACTATTTGGTCTTGTACCCAACTGCTCTACAACCCTTGATCTGATAATATTGGCTGAGCTACCTGGATCAATCAACACATGCTTAATTTAATATTTATTTATAAGTATATAAATTACCAGGGCATCGTTATGCGGCTACACAATGCCTTCAGCACCTTCATCATTGAAAGAGATGGTCGCCTTCGGCATGTAATCTCAGGTTCGTTTTTCCCTTGTAATGGACACCTTAGTGCGCTTCAATATTGGCCCTTGAGGGATGTCGACTCCACTAATGATCATGTTGATGACGTGTTGAGGTTCCTCTTGCTCGGCCTGGTTACTAGAGTCCCTGTTGCTGAAGTGATTTTTGGCTCGATCACTCAGAAACTCTTGGAGGTGTTCGTTATTGAATAACCAGGCCATTTCTTCCCTTAGCTGTCGGCAGTGTTCGGTCATGTGACCGTGGGTGCCATGATACTTACACACTAGGTTGGGGTCTCTTTGGGTAGGATCGGACTGCAATGGTCGAGGCCATTTAGTATCTTTGATGCGTCCGATGGCTGATACGATGCTGTCAGCATAGACGCTGAAGTTGTACTCCGATAACCTTAGTGCCTCCCTGGTCCCAATTGGCCTGTCAAAACCGTTTTTGCTCATGATTCCCTAGTTATTATGACCTCGATCGCTTCTTTTTTCATTCCTCGATGGGTTACCGCTTGATCCACTGCCCCTTCGATATCCGCTATATAGTTGATACCGATCTCTGCTCGGTCTTGGTTCATGATCGATAGCTCTTTTAGACCTGTCATTAGTTATGATGGGATACACGGACCCAGAGGGGGCCCCGAGCTGATCATCCTCCACTCTGATCTTCAGTTGTTACCTGTTATGGATGTTAGCCCAAGTTACTGTGGGGTACTCTATCAAATTTTATTTCAGCTATTGTGAGGCCAAAGAGCTTTAGGGGTTGAGTCCTTGAGTGAATGCTTGAACAACCCAATCGTCCGTAACCGGGGTCAAATCTATCTTTTCCATTTGAAACCTCGACACGAACTTTCTGAGCATTTCGTTATCTCTTTGCTTGACCTTAAAGAGGTCTGATTTTCTAGTCTCGACTTTGATGTCCCCGTCATGAGATTTTATGAAGGCATCCGCAAGCATAGCAAATGAATCAATAGAATTGGGGGCAGGTTGTGATACCATATCATTGCTCATTTAGACAGGGTTTCCCTGAATTTTTTTAATAGAACCGACGATTTCGTCATCTTCCAAGTCATTTCCCTTGATGTCACATGTGTACGAGGTCACGTGTTTATTCGGATCCGTGCTCTCGTTAACTTTGGAATTTGGGGCATACGGAACTTCTTCGGGATCGATTTCGGAGCTGCGCTCGGAAGGAAAGGTTTTTGCATGAACTTCTTGAAATCTAGATCTTTCAATATTTGGGGTGCTCCTGGGATTTGATCAACCCTGGAGTTATAGGTTTCCGTTTTTTTGTAGTTGGCTTCAATTTTCTTTTCTCCTGATTCCATCCGTTTTGTCAGCTTCTCAAGCATCTTTATTATCTTGGGGTTGGCCCCGGGTTCAGCTTCACCCGATCTTTCCATGGCTGGTTCATTTCTGTGAGTGTTTACCCGGGATAGTTCATGCTCAACTCTTCTAGGGAGCGACTTTGGTTTTGCAACTGGGTTATTGCTGCCTGTTGAGCCTGTAACATTTGGAAGATCACCCATAAGTTGATCCCATCACCTTCGTCGTTGTGTGTACTCTGGGCTATTGATCGGGCTCCCTCACGAATGGTGTATTCGGGGTTGGTAGGCAAGTTTGCTCCGATAGCCACATGTGAGTTAACATCAATCGGGTCTGCGACTGGAACTCTGTTGGGATCAACAGGGGGCACCTCGTTGCTGGGCACCATATTGTTGTTCTCGCTATGGTGGCCAGACTCGTTCAAATGGGCGGATTGGGAGTTTGACATTTTAATTTGACCTGAAATTAAAAGCTCAAAGAACAAGTGTAAAATAGAGTGCGTTATGAAATTTTGTATCAAATTGCCACTATTATCCTTAGCTCCACGGTGAGCGCCAAACTGTTTACCATAAAAAATGAGTAACAAATGAATTTATATGTGGTTTTAAGGATATGCGAATTAATTCAATACAAATGATAAATGATGTCAAAATAAATAGATAAAAAATGTAATAAATTTCCAAACCAATAAGGAGAGTGATCTCGAACTCAGTAACGGCTTAACGAAGTGCCTGCCTCTGATCCCGAGATCACGCTAATGAAGAACTCATGAACAAAAGTAAGAACTTTGAATAATAGAAAGAATAAAAGTATATTGCCTTGATATGGGTGTTACCATGTGTCTAACGAACAATTAGTTTCCCTTTATATAGTAGGGGAGTTTTACCTTAAGTGCAATTCTAAAAAAAGATAAAAATCTTTCTTTATGCTAATCAGTGATTCACTGCTGATACGGCCCGAGATTTACGCTATGACATCCGGTTGGGCATGGCTGTCACAACTCTGTTTTAGTCGTGTTCGGCCATTTGGTAATGCACTCCAAAGTTGAGGGACTCAAATCGAACCTGGGAGATGTGGCCCTGATGCTTCGGAGGGCGGATGTTTTGCTCGATCCCCGATATGAGAGGTATTTCGCCCAGACTTCGATTTCTTATGATCACGTTCCAGTCCCGTTTGTCCTACCGGAAAACCGAGATGTTCAACGGACTCGATTTTACCCGTAAACACAAACACCATTTTAACGTGAATTTTCTTATTCATTCATCCTTTATGAAAAACAGATCTCTTAGATTCTCCAAACTGTGCTGCCATCAATGGCGGATTCAAAGTGTCACTTACGGGTTCACGGGAAATCAATAGCTTTTGCACGGGTACTATATATGTATTTAAAAATCCACTACATTATACATTAGACTGTGAACCTTAGTTACTATTGTATATTAACTTGAGGCCTACTTTCACAAGGTAGGGATAAGGTCTGGGTACATACTATCTTTCCCAGACCCCACCTACAGAACCACATTAGTTTTTTGTTGTTGTTGGTGGTGTTACATGATATGCCTATAGTAAGACATCACTCAAACCTCTTCTTGAATTTGTGAGTTTAACCAACGATAACAATAACATACCGAGTGTAAGTGCGGTCTAGGGAGGGTGTGTGTACACAGACCTTACGCCTACTTATGAGTTTAACCAATATCTATAAAATATATTGCCAGACCATGATCTCAATATGTTACACGAAGTTCATAAATTAGAATTCAATATTTGTAAATAATCATGATCAAACAAGAATTTGCAAATAATGAAATTCAATATTTAAAATACTGAAGTAAGGTAGTATGGATGACTGATGTGGCTGAACTATCTCCTTATGAAAAATAAAGATGTCCATGAATCGTCCTCTCCGTACTCCTTCATGATCAATATCTCAAGATCCTCCTCATTAGACTCATCTAATTCCACGCAAGTCATACAAAGACAATCATTTAAAGCTCCTAAACTAACTATAGCATCCTCTCGTTTGTAAAACGAACTAAATTTCTCTGAGATGGCGTCAAAATAAATTACCTCGTTACGAGGCTCAGAACGCCGGCAACTTTGTCACTCTTCGATCTATTTCATCTTTACATTCCCACTCAGGATCATTATGGCGTTTCTTATATATGTATTGATCGAACTTGTCTGACAAGATGTTATATCGGCTACTGATATTTGCCCTAGAGTGAAGTCGTCCATGCATTGCAATCCCGTCAATCAGAGAGAAGATATAGTAGGAACAATCGATGTGCCTCCACTTTTTCCTTTAAGGCTTGTAACCAAAGCATATTCGTCACCAGACATATCGAGTATGTAGACTAATGTCCTGTAATCATTCTTGGAAGGGTCGAAACAAAGTCCGCCACCTCTTATAAATCATGTCTTGCTTGTCAAGACGTTGAGTTTAATCACTATAGTGCAAAATCGCGTGACAGGATCCCACAAGAAAATATGCTTGTTTGCACTTATGAGTACGAGACCATCACAAGAACCTACTTAACAAATTTAAAGACCACATTTTCAAATGCTTTGGATACTGATCCCTGTAAACAAGGCTTTCACATAAAGGATTCCCAAGATTTTTGACGTTTAGTTGTTGTTTTATGAAGCGGAAGGAGTGTCTGCCTCTCAAGATTGCTACTGCTGATCTTCGTTGTTGTTGTTTTGAGAGCTCAGATTCGGGATGTGAAATCCAAGAACGCCATTGCTTAGAAACAATCTTGAATCTTAAAAGGGATTTTAATGGTACTTTTGTGAGAATTGTAATAGTGATATCTGTGGGTAGATCTACCATATCCTAGGTTCAGAGTAAAGAAAGAAAATATAAACAGTATAACTGAAAGGCAGGGAAGGGCTTATATTTATAGTGAAGTTTGAAATGGTTTAGGGTTTTGAAAGAAAATGAGAATGAGTTTTTTTTTTATTTTTTAAATTTCCCATTATCTGGGGTGTTGTATTAATCAAAAGTTGGTTCTCATTAGTACACACAAGGGTAAAGATTACCCTTCAAAAGATCTAGCGAGGTGATAACAATAAACAAGTTCACCTACCACCAAAACCAACAATCCTAGCTTACAAAATAATAAGCCTTGTTGTAATTGATTCTAATACTCGGTATATGACTTTTGTCCAGGTGAAAAGGGCCCTTAGCACCCCTAGGAAGTTGCTGACTCGAGAAGTAGAAAGCTCTGATCTGAGATTTGGCAGCCAGTTTTGCTAAACAGTCAGCTAGTTGGTTGGCCTCTCTGTAGCATGCTTGATATGTATATTTTCCATATAAATCATCTATATAATCTTTTCAATGATTTGATCCATACTATAATTAGTCTCCTTCTCCTCCCTTAAAATATCAGCTGGCAAGAGTGAATCCAGCTCTAAGGTGAAAGTTGTATAGCTATTTTGTCTACACCAAGTCATTCCAAAGAGTGTTGCAAAAGCATCTTCTAGATTATGATTGTTGCAACTATAAGGTAATGAGAATGCCATGATAATGTGGCTATTTCTTTCCTCAATGCACCTCCCAGTCCAGCTGTCCCATCATTCTTGTTAAAGCTCCTATCTGTGTTCAACTTGAAAGTTCCAATATCTGGTTTTTGCAATGCACTACAATAAAATTTTATTTGGGGTGCATCCTTACTAAATATGTCGCAAAAACTGTTCCAAGGCAACTTGAGACTACAATTAGGATAAGCCTTGCTGATTGCAGTTTCGACATTCCAACTGAATTGTTGCTTCAACTTATAGAAGTTAAATTTCTTTTGATTTCTATACCTGCAAGCACAAGTTTCTTTCCACAGTACTTAACATATGATAATAGGAGTAATACTTATGTACACTATTAACAGACTTAGTTTGCCACCAAGTATATTTAACATATATCTAATAGGGTGGGGGTGATAGTTAATTCCAAGTTGAGAGCCAAAAAATTTCCAAACATAACTGGCAGCCTGCCCTTCTATGAAAACGTGGTGCATATTTTCATATGCAGGATTCTCACAAAAGTTACACTTAGAAATAATTTGTCTTCCAAACCTAGAAAAAACTTCATCAAAGGGGAGTTTGCCTTTCCAAATAATGTTGTATTCTGGGACGGGCCCGGGCCTAAATGGGCCAAACGGGCCAGGCTTAACGGGCCTGGGTTTAGCGGGCCTGGGCTCTGGCGGTCCCGGGCCTCACGGTCTCGGGGCTTCGTGGGCTCAACGGGTGGAACCAGCCCGTGACGGGCCTAAGCCCATATGGTCCTGGGCTAAACGGGCTGGGCTCGTGGGCTTAGCGGGCCTAACGAACTTTTTTATTTCCGGGCTTTTTTTTAATTTTTTTTGTTTAAGGAAATTTCTTGTAAACCATATCATGGCTATATAAAAAATATATATGTAATATATATATAGAAATCTAATTATTAAAGTGCTTGACGAAAAAGTAAAATAACAAAACAATAGTAAAACTAAATTGCCATGCATAATAAATTAATAAGAAAGTACAACATGAAGCATAAATACGTCTAATAATTTTAAAATAACACAAATTGTTGAAAAATCTTAAAGACGAATTTGCGGATAAATACCATCAACACAATACGTTATATGCCTCCTTAAAATGCCTGTGGTACACCCTGAACGAAAATTTAAGACTCTTCCACAGTTCTTGCATTTTAATATTTGGCCTTCTTCATTTTCTTCAAGCACTTCATAGTAGTGTGAAACAAATAAGCGCACTCTTTTCGAACGAGACATGATGTAACTTGAAAATTAAGATTGAGACTTGAAGTCTTGAAAATTGGAGATTGAGAGAAATTTAGATTGAGAAATGAGTATTGAGTATTGAAATGAAGAAGAGGGAGGGGGTATGTATAGTGTTAGAGAAGGTTAATTTTGTAAATTGGAAAAAAAAACCCGGCTATTTGTGCAATATGGCCGTTGGTGGTCATTGGGGGTGGGGCTCTCATTTTGAAAAATCTTGTTTTGTAGTATATATAGTATACTAGTATAGTATACTATATATAGTATGTTATGTATATATATTTCCAAATACATTTCTTATAATGTTTTGTAGTATATATATATATAGATTCTTGTAGTATATATTGTATGTTATGTATATATATTACCTTATATATTTTCTTGTAGTATATATGTATGTTATGTATATATATTCCCTTATATATTTTCTTGTAGTATATATTGTATGTTATGTATATATATTATAGCTTATAAATAATTGCAAGTTAAAGACAAAAAAATATTGCAAAAAGATATTCAAGGGCATGTCTTATAATTTTTATTACCAAAAATGACATATCTTTCTTAGTCTTCCTCCCCCAATGGAATGAGCACAACAAGGTACTAATACCACCATTAAAAGGGAAAAAAACTAAAAGAAGATATGCCAAAATACAAGTTACACCATAATCTACATTGTATCTCTAACAAATTTCATAAAGCCTTCAAGGTTCGGAGGAGGTTGCGTTGGTGGTGGAAAAGAAGCTTGTTCATCACCACTTCCGGGCAAAGCAGTATCCTCCGCAAGTTCCGCCGTCATTTCTTCATAAGCTTCATCTATCACCGGTTGTGATTCCGCAATTCCAAAGTTTCTCCTTTCCGAGCGGATCCAATCTCTGAACAGTACAGATTTTTCCAAGCTCTCCCTCATTGACGCTCTATGATCACCTATTTGAAGTCTTGCTTGACTGAAAGCGCTCTCTGATGCAACAGTTGAAGCTTGAATAGATAAAATATCCCGAGCCATCCTTGCAAGAACCGGAAAATGTTTTTCCCTTGCCTTCCACCATTCCAAAAGATCAAAAGTGCCGTCTGGATTCTCCTTTTCAAGTCCCTGCGACAAATAAACTTGAAGCTCATTTAGATGTGAAGTTTCATCATAATTATCACCTTGAGAACCCCTGAACTCCATCCAAGATTTAAGTGCTTTTAAGTCCGCAGCTCTTTTAGACGATTGTGAACTAGACGAAGTAGGGGTTGGAACATTTGGCCTAGCATGCTCTAAGGCAAGTTGATAATCATTATAAATTGTTTGAGCATTGATTTTAATTGAGGCTTTTGCATCTGCAAGTGTAGCAAATTCCTTATTTGAAAGATCTAAAGCCTTATAAATATTTGAGTACCAAAAATGAGGACCTCCTAATTTCATTGTAGGATTTAACATTGCAGCAACACCATAAATAGGAGGGATAGAGAAAAAATATTTTTTAAACTTTTCTTTCATTTCATTTATAGCAAGTTGATAAATTTCCCTACCCTCAGAAAATTCAACAAACAAATCACATAGTGCTGCAATATAAACTAAACAGTTTGAAATAGTAGGATAATATTGCCCAGAAAATGCATTTGTAGCAATTTGAAAATGTTCTAAAAAATCTATAAGAATTTTAACATTCGTCCAATCTTGAGTAGTAAGCATTTCATCATCATCCTCACCACCTACCCGAGCATTAAACGTTGCATTAATTGGGTTTCTATATTCATATGCAACTACTAAACTTTCGTACATACAATAATGCGTTTTTGCATTGTCCACTCCTCATCTATCCAATGACTTGTAACAGTTAGATAATCACAATCATTACCACTTCTACCAATATCAGTAGTAATAGAAATCCGATTAGTTATATGAGTAAATAAATACCGCAAATATTGTTCATATTCATGTTTATATTTATAAATATCGCTCTTAACTGTTGCGCGAGGCCAACCTTTATAAGTAGGATTAAAAACTCTTCTAATATAATGCACCCAATTAGGATTAGAAGGAAAAGAATAGGGTAAGCACATAACGGTAACCATCTTTGCTAATTCTTCACGATCTCTATTTGGATCGTAATATAAAATACCTCCGGTCACAGTGTTAATTCCTGGTTGAACTAGATTTGAACCTGTACTAGGGTTAACATCAGAATCTACATGTGTTCCCTCTAGCTGCGCTTTCATTTGTAAATATCTAACTTTATCTCTAGGGTGTGTTTTTATGTGCCTAGTCAAACTACTCGTGCCGCTACGGTCTCCAGTATATTTATGCGCCAGTAATTTCCCACATGTTTTACACTTAGCCTTATTTTGTTCTCTTACTTGAGTAAAAAAATTCCAAACTAATGATGTTTCTAGGCGTTTAGAAGGTTGTCTATTAAAACTAGGGGTTTCTACAGGTGGGTCGGGCGGTACATCAGTTGGGTTATTAACAGGACTAGTAGGTGTATCATCTAAATCCGGTTGGGTTTCATCTTCATCCTCATTTTCCTCATCATTTTCAAAGATAGTTTGATTAGGATAAAGAGCATTCATAGTTTCATCATCTAAATTTTCACCTGGTGCAACATTATGGCAAAATTGACTATCGGAAAATTGAAAACAGGGGTAATCACTATCAAGAATAATAGGAGCAGCAGGACGTCTACCAGGTCTGGGTCGGGGAGCCGGGGGAAGGGTAGTAGGTTGGCCACTACTTTCACCAGTTTTAGCTTTACCCTTACCACCAAAAATATTTTTCAAAGAAAATGCCATATTAATTATAATTATACTAAATAAAACTAACAAAACTATAATATTAAAACTTAAGAGTTGGAACGCGTTTACCGAATTGCCGAACAACTTCTTGAAAATTGAAAATCGTTGAAGACTTGAATACTTCAATTCACCAACTTCACAATTTTCATGAAATTTCAACAATAAAATAAGCAATTATAGTAGAGAGATTGAGAGAGATTGATGAATTAGTGAGTAAAAATGAAAGAATGGGGTATTTATAGTTTAAAATTGGGAAAAATTGTAATTATACAAAGTTTGGAGTTAAAATAAAATTTGGGGGCCAAATGGCTATTTTTGAAAGTTCCAAACGGTCAAAATTGCAGCCCAACGGCTACTTTTTTAATTTTTGACCGTTGCTATTTTTTTAATTTTTTTTTTTAAAAGTAGCCGTTAGGCCCGGTAAGACCGGCCCAGGCCCGCCAGCCGGTCCCGGGCTTAGCGGTCCCGGGCTCGTGGGCTATTTTATCATACCCGGCCCGCCCCAGGCTTTTTGCACCATTAAGGCCCGGCCCGCCAGGCCCGGCCCGGCCCGCCAGGCCCGTTTAGCTCGTTAGGACCGCGGGCCCGATCCGATCCCGACCCACCATACAACACTATTTCCAAAGTCTCCAAACCAAGAATGACATTAAAAGGAATACAAGAATGCCAAAGCTTATCAATGTGTTATTGCTTAGGTCTAGAATTTCTTACCATGTGCCAAGTTGTCCTGTTGGAGTATTTTCCATTATCCATAAGGTACCAATAAACCTTATTCTCTTTGCCTTGATTTCCAATGTCAATGTTTAGGATATGATTCATTAGATTATCTAGAAAGACATTCTTCAGCTTTCTAACATTCCACCTACCCTCAGTGATGAATTTACAAACAAAAGTTTTATGACTCCTCTTAGTGTTAGGAACTAAACCTGCGAGATGACCTTTTAAGGTCCAATTATCCCACCAAACTGCTGGGCCCTGAATTCATTTGCGAGGCCATGTGCTTTTCTGCTATGTTTCTTATTTGAAGAACATGTTTCCAGGCATGTAAATTCCCAGTAGCCCATTATTTCGAAACCATATGAGATCTAATGCAATATTTATGTCTAACATATATTGCCAAATAGATGATATTGACCTGATCCGCCCCCACCTTTTTATAGTCAACATTTCACTGATTTCTTTCATCTTTCTAATACTAATGTTTCCCTCATCTATAGGAACATTGAGATTATTCCACGAACTCCAATGGTACCTTTTATGCTCAATAGAGTTACCCCAGAAAAAATTAGCAAAATATTTTTCAATTTATTTGAAAGTACTTTTAGAGGGAGATATAGCAGATAATGTATAAATAGGCAGAGATTAAAGGACATTTTTAATAAACACAGATTTACCACCATACGACAAAAGCTTGCCTTGCCAACCATTGAGCCTCTTCACAATCTTACTAATCAAGTTGTCAAAATATTCAATTCTTTTTCTACCTACATATAGAGGACAACCAAGGTAATTAAAAGGAAAATTCTTATCCATAAAGCCTGAGCACTCCCTTATTCTGTTAATCATGTCAACTGCAGTCTTAGGAGTTGTGAGGAAAAAACTCTTGTCTCTCTTAACCAATTAACCAGAGCTTTTCACGTAGTTACCAATTTGCTTCATAACAAGATTAATACATGCGGAATTACTATTACGGAAAATAATAATATTATCTGCATAGGCTAAATGGTTAATTTTGGGGACCTTATCTGGCATAGAAAAAGGGATAAAATTAGGATGATTATACAGATTATTAAGAGATCTGGAAAGAACCTCGGCAACTATAGTGAATAAAGAAGGGGAAAGGGGATCACCTTGTTTAAGACCTTGAGAGGAAGAGATAAAATATTGTCTAGATCCATTAATAATTATCAAATACCACACATTCGAGATTAAGTTATGAACCATGTCTATCCAATATTTAGAGAATCCAAATTTACTTAACACTGAATAAATAAAGGTCCATGCCATCCTATCATATGCCTTAGCCATATCAAGTTTAATAACAACATTACCTCCCTTATTCGTATCTGCAATCTTGTGAATAATTTCTTGAGCAAGTAAAACATTCTCAAAAATTAGTCTATCTTTAACAAAACTACTTTGATTAGGAGAAACTAATTTATGCAAAAGGGGATTTAATCTTAAAGAGAGAATTTTAGAAATGATTTTTCTAGAAAAGTTAGACAGACTAACTGGTCTAAACTCAGAAAGACAAGAAGGAGTATCAATTTTGGGAATCAAAACCAGGCAAGTATGAGAGAAGAATTTAGTCAAACATTTCCCTTCGAAAAACTCCAGAACAAATGTAATGACCTCCTCTTTAATAGTATCCCAACAATTATGAAAAAATGCTCCATTATATCCATCAGGTTCGGTTGTGCTAAAATCACTTAGGTTCAAGACAATTTTCTTGATTTTAGCTTCATCGGGCATGTTACTGAGGATTAAGTTATCCTCCTCAGTAGTGCAATTAGGAATACAATCTAAAATAGAGGGGTTGAGGTTAGGTGTTGGTAAGTTGAACAGGGAATTGAAATGTCTGACTGCGGCTTTGGAGATCTTTTCACCACCCATAATCCATTTACCCTTATAATGCTTGATTCTATTTACTTGTTGCTTCCTCCTTTTTTCCCTCAGAATGTAGTGAAAGTACCTTATATTACTATCATCATCTTCAAACTATTTGACCCTAGATTTCTATTTGAGAAGAGAGTCTTGGATACTCAGCCATCTAATATATTCAGCATGGACTTTGTTCAAATTTTCTCGACTTTGCTCGGTGTTATCTTCAATGTATATATCTTCCAAATATTGAAGTTTCTCCTCCCAGTTGATAACAGCCTCATTAACGTCGTGAATGTCTTCCCTGTACCATTGACTTAATCTTTTAGTGAGAGCCTTAAGCTTGGATTGCAAGATCCACATAGGATTACCCATAACCTTTTTATTCCAAACTTCCTTAACAATTTCATAGAAACCTGTTTGATTAACCCAACAGTTAAGGAATCTGAAATACTTAATATAATTATGGTTGGCATAAAGATCCTTCATAAGCAGAGGTCTATGATCAGACCCAGTCCTTGCCAAATGCCTAATGGAACATCTTTGAAACAAATGGTCCCATAGATCATTAACAAAAACTCTATCCAATCTTTTTAAAATTCTCTTCCTAGCCTCCTGTTATTACACCAAGTAAAATTTGGACCTGAGCAGCCAATATCTGCAACTTCACAATTCTCCGTACAATTTTAAAATTCAAGACTTTTGTACATTCTATGAGGTTTATCCCCTAATTTTTCACTCGGTTCTAATATCACATTAAAATCTCCCTGGATACACCAAGGTGCATCCACCAATTGACTATCATGTTCCAATGATGACCAAAGGACTCTTCTATATGCTAGACTGCAGTAACAAAGATATCCTGAGTACCTATAGCCTTCTTCAATCTAATGGTAATGTGTTGCTCATTTTCAGTGAAGATCAATTTGGAGTTATATGAATTCCAAAAGCACCAAATTTGACCATTACCATTTGAATGACAATGTTGATACCCAAGGAATCTCCTATATCCATCCACCTTTTCTTTAGTAATAAAAGGTTCATAAACAGCTACAAATTGTGTGTTATTGATGTCAATCAGCTCTTTTAGCCTGTGAATGGCCTTTTTGGACCTCACCCTCTTATGTTCCAGAAGATTACACTTATCATAAGAACAATTTGGTCCTCTCTTTGTTTCCTTCTTTGAGAAGGATGTGTCCTGTTTCTTTGTCCTTTGCCACTTTTTCGAGTTTGACTTCTCCCTATTTTAGCAATGTATTGGTTATCCACTTTTTGACTTTCAGAAACTTCCTCCATGCCTTCATTATCTATGTCGCTATCTTTTTGGAGCTCATATTGAGTCTGCTAGTATTGTCCTCATTCATATTCTGATCCTAGTCTTTTCCATCCAGATCAACAACCAAATTTAAACCAGGTTGATTCCTTACCTCTGTTGGAACAGTAGAGGAGCTTGAGGCACATGTTGTATACTTGTGTCTTTCTCTGCCTTGCTTTTTTCCTCCCTGCTAATATCTCTATTATCCGAAATGATTGGCAACTCCTGTTTCTTTATTAGGAGCTTCCTCTTTCTCTACCCTTTCATTCCTACAAGTATCATTCCCATTGCTTTGTTGCTCTTGTTCTTGTGTATCCTGTGTTTCTTGATTCTGAATACTATCCCTTGTGGCAGCTATAGAATGATCATTTTGTTTGTTCATCGATGTAAAAACAACATTCTTTTAATTGCTGCTCTGAGCAGGTTTTAATCTCACTTTGCTTTTCTTCTTCGGCATCTTTTTTATTTTTTTCTTCCTATTTCCTTTGTTCTTGTTCTTCCCTTCTTTGGTGCTAATGGTCTTTGTATCTTCCTTCGCCTCTTCCTATTGGGTTTTAACATTGTCAACACTATGTGAATCCACTTGATTTGTATCCTCCTTTCCATCATAGAATATGCATCATCCTCGTTTTTGGTAAGCTCCTCTCTCTATCTCCTTCTTCCTTTGCTTGATAAGCCTTTTCCTTTTCAAGAACCCTAAAATTGACTATGTAGTGATACAATTTTCGACAGTGTTTACAATATTTTGGGACGCCTTCATACTCTAATTTTTGGGTATACCCTTTTAATGGTGATTCATCATATTCTTGACCCGCATAAACACTTTGAGGTAGAGGCTTTAATAGGTCCACTTCTACTCTAATTTGGCCATACTAGACCTTGTTCTACCAATCGTAGCAACATCTAGAGCAAGATGCATACCTAGAGAGCTCAACAGCTGTTTTATGTAGTGCTAATCATGCATATGAAACGGTAAAGCTGGAAGAATAACCCACGCCGGAGCGACTGCCAGATTCTCTTCTAGCTTGAAGTCCGGAGACCACTTTTGTAACCACATCTGCATACCGTCATTTCGATAACTCTTCTGAACCATACTGATTTCCAATCATCCTCATTGAAGAGATCAATGAAAGCATTGTGATTGTCATACACCCATATTATGACTGAACCCTTCAATGGAATAATTTCCTTAAATCTTGACCTAGTGCCGGTCAACTTGGGGGTGTGGTCGTAGAAATCTTCCCAAATTTGTGTTGTAGTAATCTTTAGCTTTGAGAATCACGGTTGGCATGCCGTTGTGTGTTGCTATCACTTTTTTCTTTTCTTGGCGATTGGAGATCCAAACAAGTTGTGATGGTGTTAGCATAGGATTGTTTTCCTAGATTAGAAACGATATTATGAGCTGTCTCACCTATTGGGTGAATCTGATCCGCCGTACGCACCGGTGAGATGCCTCCCGATGGCTCCATCTGGTGGAGCGTGTGCAGGACGCGATAAGAAAGGAACTTTTAATTAGCCATTGTAGAGGAAAAGTTTTAGAGAGAGATCTTTTTACGGTGCTAGAAGATTAATTAGTTGAATTCTTTCTTAATTTGTTACAATATATTAAGAAAGATTACGAATGGTAGAGAACTAATAAATAGTCGTAATTATAAGAGAGGGTCCAATATTTTAACCTGATTCCACTTATTGATCTATCAATGGCAGTAATAGTTGTTTATAATATTATGACATGAAAATATAGTGGGAGCTGGGACCGAAAAGCTCAACTCTTTTTCTTCATGGAGTAGACCATTTCAAATCTTATTACTTTTTTCCCCTAAAACTTCAAACCTTTAGGTGGCGACTTCCTTTTATATAATCCCAGCAAAAAGAGCACATAACAGATTAGGATAAAACACGTGAACTCGTGGTCCTCGGGTTAAAGTATAAATATAATGTATATAATTTGGTGAAAATAGATAGATATACTTGATGGAACTCATGGTCAAAATAGACCAAGTGGTGCATTGATTTTGATCTCTTATTTCCAATAACCTAAGGCCAGGGGATCAAATCCCCTACCAACATTTTTGTTTAATTTTTTTATTAAAAAGTAATAGTGCACCCATCCTCTCTAGATCCGCCTATGTCCCTGACCTCTGTTCATTACATCCGAAAACCATCTTTATAACTGCTAATAGAACAAATACAAGATAGAGTGGCTTTCTTACCAATATACAAAAAAGCGCATATCAAATGCACGTAAGAAAGCCTACCTATATATGAAATAAGCTCCCAGAAAATGCTATACGGAAAATTACATGGATAGAGTTTGTAAATGTTTGTCTGATTCAAAACTGCTTAAGAGATGATTTTAGATCTACTCCAAAAAATAAGGGACCATTTTTGTTATATTTCAGGAATCTTATAGTCGTTGTTGGACACAATTTTATTGAAATTTGAGAAGAAAATTTAAGTTTAAGTTGAAAAATGATATAGAGTTGAAGGTTACTATGTTTGCACATGAATTTTAGAGGAACGTGTAGAAAATCTTTGTAGTATAAAAGTGAAGAGAATCAACTAGTTATGTTAGAATTCCTAAATTTATTCTGTGTTTAGGTTGATACCTGGCAGTAAAAAAATAATTATTTTTCCTGTTTTTGTCTTAATTAAGAATTTTGATAATGAGATTATGCGCCTTATTTAGAACTTTCTTTTATTTTGGGTCGGGTCTATAGATTATGTGCATGGGTGGAGAAGAACTCAATAATTTTCGCTCAAATCTTGTATTTGTCTTGAAAAAATTTATTTAATTTGTGAAAATTATAAACTTAGAATTTAGTAAGTATAAAAAGTTAGAATTCAGAACTTATAAACTTTAAATCATTAATATGCTTTTGTTGTTATTTCATAGCTGCTCCATAGGACTTATGAAACGTGAATCGTGATATGTTTGATTGCCGTTTTGCACTTAGACACCTAATTAAGGATCGATCTGTTGAACAAAAATTTAACAATTCTAAACAGGCTAATGCACACGAATCTGATTTGCTGTTGACATTAAAAATACTATTAACGAGAAAAAGACAATCAAATAAATAAAGTCAAAATCTTCGAAAGAAAAAAAAAATAGTGGAGGGGTCAAGAAAATTAATCTCAACAGGTTAACTGTAACAAATTAAAGTGTCTATACGAATAAAAGACATATGTTCTATCTTCATTGATTTGGCATAAAAATCAAGCAAGAAAATACTCACACAAGAGTAAAGTAAGAGCAAAATGAGCACCAACAAAAAATAATAATAACAAACACCACAACAAAAAAAAAAAAAAAAATTGTTCAGTTGTCATTTCAAACATATTACTAGTAAAATTCTAAAAAAAAGCATAGAGACCTTTTATGTGTTGCTCCTCGTTCCAGTAATATCCTATGGGTGAGATCAAGCTTTCCACGTAAGTAATGACTGATATATCATTTTGGTATCTGAGCTCAAGAATGTCTTGCATACAATCATTCTTAGGATCATACGCAACAACACCATCATAGACTCTATAAGGTTTTTTATAGTGTAGTATCAATGCTAATCTTCCATTTTTCGACATGAAAAGAGACTGATCAAATCCATAAGGACGTGTTATTTCTGAATTTCTTATGACAAATAACGATGTCCATGAATTCTTCCTTCCTTACTCTTTCATGACCAATATCGAGACTCTTTATCAAATTCCACGCAAGTCATACATAGACAATCATTTAAAACTCCGAAACCAACTATAGCATTATTTCTTTTGTATAACGAGTGGAACTCCACTGAAATGGGGTCAAAATAAATTACCTCATTATGAGGACCAAAAAGTCGGAGATTTTTCCACTTTGTATCTGCATCTTCATCTACATCATCGTCATCCATGCTATGCCAATCAGGACTACGTCTATATCTTCCAACTAAATTCTCGTGCATGTCAAAATAGTCATCGTCATGATTTGCCCTAGAGTGAAGCCGTCCATGCATTGTGATCCCATCACGGGCCGAGAACATATCATAGACGCGCCTCCACTTTTTGTCTTTAAGACTTGCAACCAAAGCATAAGCACCATCGGTAGCATAGACGGACTTATTGTATACGTAGAGAAGTACCTTGTATGCATTTATAACATGTTCATCGCTTATCAATCGGTTGAGTTCAATCACTTTGTTGCAAAATTGAGTAGCAGGATTCCACAAGAATATATCATCATCTGCACTTATGAGTACGAGACCATTACAAGAACCCAGAGGCGTACGCAGGATTTTGTGTAAGCGGTGTCGACATTTAATGATGTGATCAAATGAACCAATTGTTATAATGACATCATATAAAAAAATTAAAAATACCATTTGTGATATATAAATAAAGCACAATTAAGTATATTATTACAATTCTACTAGATAAATTTCGTTTTTAATGTATTTCATTCTCGTTAGAATTAATACTAAATACTTTTTTTTTACATATTCACTTAAAATTTATTTATTATGGCCCTAATATTATAGGTAATTAGTGATCTAGTGGTAACTTTGCCCTTAACTAATGGTCAAGGGTTCAATATCTCGATTTTTATCCTTTTAGCATAGAATATATGGGGAATTTTTTTTCTAAAACTAACAATACTTGCACGTAGCTACAAGGAATCGAACTCCTGATCTCCATAAGAAAATTGCAATGCCCAACCAAGTGAGCTAGGAGCTTTTACGTTAAAGCAATGTCGCTTTTTTTATTTGTCTCATCTTGGCATATCAGTTAGATATTCATATAATATTTAGTAAACATTTCCGACCAAGCGGTGTCGGATGACAATGCTTGAGACAAGGTACGTCCGCCCCTGCAAGAACCTGTAGTGATTTAGCTAAGAAAGAGCAGAAAAGGAAAATTTGCAGAATTTAAGTAAAAAGATTAAATAAGATTTTTCATTCTTCAATGGATCTTTACAAGGATGCTGCTGGGCTAAATAAGGTAAGGGTCCTACAGCTGTGACCACCTGGACAACCAATGAGAAATGAACAGAGGTGGTACTATGCTAACGGATACAAAGGGATAAGAATGGACACGTGTCTTTTAAAGATGAAAGCTACACTACTAGGATAAAACTCTAAACAAATAAAACTCAAGGGACTTAAGTGCTAATATACTAAACTATTTTGCAATTAGCCTCTCTGATCAGTAACCAAGTTTCCCAATTTCATTTTCTGAACTATCCCGTTCCACAACATCCCACCTTCCTTCGAGAATCTTGATCTTCAAAGTTGAAATTCGGGGAATTGGGAACTAATAAATGAATAATCCTCCCAAGTTGCATCCTCTGGAGCTAGATTGGCCCATTGCACCAAGATTTGCGTAACAGCTTGATTGTTCCTCTTCACCATTCTTCGGTTAATATAGCCACTGGTTCTGCCACTAACTGACCTTCAGGTGTGCTCAAAGGTGGTTCCTTTATAGAAAAATCTTTTGGACCCAATTTCTTCTTCAGTTGAGAAACATGAAAAATTGGGTAGATTCGAGACTCGACAGGTAATTGGAGCTCATACGCCACAGAACTAATCTTTTTGATAATAGGATAGGGACCAAAAAACTTGGAGGACAACTTTAGGTTCTTTCTCACAATCACTGAAGATTGGCGATAAGGCTGTAATTTGATGAAGACTAAATCGCCTACTTCAAAGGTGCGCTCACTTATTTTGCTATATGCGTATTGCTTCATTCGTGCCTGAGCCTTAATCAGATTTTCCCTCAGCTGTTTGCTTATTATCTGTCTTTCTTTCAGCAATTGATCCACGAATTCAACCTTGGATTGTGCAATTAGCTCGAAGGTTGGCTGAGGTGGATCATACCCGTATAGAGCCTTGAAAGGAGTCATATTGATTGCGGACTAATTACTCATGTTGTACCAAAATTCTGCAAGAGATAACCATTTGCCCCATTCCTTAGGCCTTTGCCCAGTCATGCATCAGAGGTAAGACTCCAAACATCGATTCAACCTTTCTGTCTGACCATCGGTTTGGGGATGATATGCCGAGCTCAATTTCAACTGAACCTGTAGGTTTTTGAAAAGTTCTTGCCAAAATAGGCTCACAAAAATTGGGTCTCTGTCGGAAATAATTGAGGACGGAACTCCATGTAATTTGCATACATGATCAAGGAATAATTGAGCAACTTGAGTAGCATTATACAGATGAGCTAATGCAATGAAATGCGCATATTTTGTCAACCTATCAATCACCATTAGAATGACTTCATTTCCTTGTGATTTAGGTAATTCCTCAATGAAATCCATGGAAATGTGTTCCCAAGCTCTTTCCAGAATAGGTAAAGGGTGTAGCAATCCAAGGTAGGCTACACTCTCATCTTTGTTCCTTTGGCAGACTTCACATTCTTGTACCATTATTTTCACATCTTTAATCATCTTTGGCCAGTAAAAATGTGCCTTAAGTCTTTGATATGTGGCATGAATTCCAGAGTGCCCTCCCCATGAGGTTGAATGCATATCATGAATCAATTTTGCCTGAGGCCTAACTGTTTTCCTACCCATAATTTTCCTTGGAACCTTAGCAGTCCTGACTGTAGTGACACATCTTGTACTGCCTTGGAGTCTAAGCTGAGCTTTGTGATTAGTTCTTGAGCCTCTTGATCACCTTCATATCTTTCTATCACTTCTTGTACCCATTTGGGTTGAATCACACTTAGGCCCAAACACAAAGCTTTTGCTTCTTGGTTAACCCATTTGGTTTCCTCTTCCTTCGAGACAACGCATCTGCTACTAAATTCTCTTTCCCTTGCCTGTAGTGTATTTTATAGCTTAGGCCCATCAATTTTGTCACTCCTTTGTGTTGTAATGATGTAGTGATGCGTTGATCTTTGAGGAATTTTAAACTAAAATGGTCAGTCCGGATGATAAAGTGACTGGGTTGAAGGTAATGTCTCCATTTTTCAACTGCTAAAAGAAGGGCAATTAATTCCTTCTCATATGTTGAAAATCCCAGGTGTTTTTGACACAAAGCCTAACTCATGAAAGTAATTGACTTGTTGTTTTGAGATAGAACAACTCCTACTTCCAGACCACTAGCATCTACTTCAACCACAAATGGTAACTTAAAGTCGGGTAATGCTAATAATGGTGCTTGGGTCATAGCTAACTTCAAAGCCTCAAACGCATGTGTTGTTCCCTCATTCCACACAAAAACCCCTTTCTTTAGTAACATGGTTAATGGTTTACTGATTACTGCATAGTTCTGAATGAACTTGTGGTAATAACCCGTTAATCCCAAAAAACCTCGCAACCCTTTGATGCAATTGGGCTTAGGCCAATTCACCTTGGCCTCTATTTTTGCACTGTCAGTTCTGACCCTATCCTTTGTGATGACATGACCCAAGTCTTCCACTCGAGTTTGGGCAAAACTGCATTTAGACCGTTTTGGCAAACAACTAATGTTTAGCTAACAGTCCAAAAACCTCTCTTAGATGGTCCAAGTGCTCTTTGAACAACGCACTATAAACCAAAATATCATCAAAGAAAACCATGACGAACTTCCTTAAGTGAGGCACAAAAATTTGGTGCATGAGTGCTTGAAAGGTCGCCAACGCATTTATAAGCCCAAACGGTATCACGGTAAATTCCCACAGCCCATGATGAGTTTTGAATGCCGTCTTGTGTTCATGACCCGCGTTCATGCGTATCTGATGGTAACCTGAACGTAGATCCAACTTAGAAAAATAATGAGCGCCATTAATCTCATCAAGTAAATCATCTACTACAGGAATGAGATACCTTTTTTTAATGGTAATGTCATTAAGCCTCCGATAATCTACACATAATCTCCATGTTGAATCTTTCTTCTTGAGAAGAATCACAGGTGAACAAAAAGGAGAAGTACTGGTAGTTACTGTTTTTGCCTCCAACATTTCTTAGATGATTCTCTCAATGGCGTCTTTCTGCTCATGTGAATACCTGTAGGGCCTCTAATTAATAGGCCTTGCACCAGGAACTAACTCAATGGCATTGTCACACGATCGAGCCGGAGGTAATGCAGTAGGCTCATTAAAAACATCAGTAAACTTAGACAAAATGTCTTTCACAAGAGCTGGAACCAATTCTTCATTTGGTTCTACTGATTCCAAGTAACATGTTTGAGCCACCCAATTACAACCAGCTCTGTTAAGCATCCCATAAACTAACCTTGAATCCATTTTAGCCATGGATTGTGAATCTGGATATCCAACCAATGTCACCATTCGACTACCTTTCATGAAAGACACACTATGAGGCTTAGTATTTATAGCCATGGGTGCTATCATGTCAATCCAATCCATTCCTAACACCATATCACAACCTCCAACCTTCATTAATCACAAATCAAATTTGAAGACTTCACCTTGCATTTGCCAGATTACGTTAGGGCAAGAAATCTTACTCCACATAATCCCTCCATTGGCTACCCTAACCTTCATGGGCCTAACCATTAGATCCATGACTAGTTTCAATTTTTCTGCCAGTTGGGGGTCTAAGAAACTATGTGTTGCCTCCGAGTCCACCAACACAATTATGGGTTCATTTTGCAGTATTCCTGGAATCTTAATGGTGTTTGGGCCTCTATCTGGGCCATCCAACATGTTAATCCAAGCTTCTTCTTCGCATTCCTCCATTGCATTTACCACAGCCTCTTCATCATTTACTTCAAATTTTTGTTCCTCCATAACTCCAGAACTTTCCCCTTCCTCAAATATTGTTGTTTCTTCAGTACTCTCTATAGAATTAAGGGCTTTCACCTTGCATTGATGCCCAGGAAAATATTTGTCGTGACACTTGTAACACAACTTCTTTTCACGTAATGTTTCCAAGGAAGGGTTATTTTGTGAAGTTGCTGGATTACGGGTTACAATGAGTGGTAAGTTTTTTGGGCTTAGGCCAATGATTGCTTTGGGGATTGGGGGAAAAGTTATTTTGGGCTGAGTTATGGAAATCTTTGGTGGTTGAATATTTTTGTAGATGACTGTCAAGGTCTTTTCATGTAATTTGGCCACTTCTAAAGCATCTATCATTGTCTGAGGATTAGATACTCTTACCATAGACTCCAAATCAGGTTTTAATCCTCCAATAAAACAATACACAAAATAGGCTTCATTAAAAGTAGGATTAATTAATAACAAGTAAAAACGTAGGTCTTCAAACTTGTTAAAATAGCCTTCAACATCTGTCCGTTGTTGTAGCCTATTAAATTCAACCACAATGTCCAAAGGTCTAATGTTACCATACCTTCGGCAAACATTCAAACAAAAAGTTTCCCATGTTACAACCCCCCCCATGTTCCATCATATACACATCAAACCACATATCGATCTTTTCTTTGACATGGAAAGCCACATAACTCATTTTTTCAGTAGCCTCAATTTGATACAGTTCAAAGTGCTTCTCACATCGTCTTATCCAACCTCGCGGGTTGTCATAGTCAAAATTAGGAAAACTTAGCTTAACTTTTGGGCTTTTAAAAGGGCTGAAAATTTGGGTAGTGGGCTGTAAATTATGTTGACTATTGGGTTGCACCAATGAACTATTCATAATGGCCTGATAAGCTAGAGGTGGTAGGAGGGTAGTGGTGACAGGTATTTGGGTTGAGGAGGAGTTAACTTGAGTGATGTTCATTGGAATACTTGTGTTAAAAACAGGGTTAGCCAAAGAAATTGGTATAGATGAAAAACTGGTAGTTCTTGGTGGTTGAGTGAGTGAAAGTGGTGTTGGAGGGTACAAAGAAGGTCCTGAACTATAAAATGTTGAAGGCCCAAATTGTGTAATGGGTGTCGTAGCAGAAACCATAGGATTGAAGGGAGCGGCAGCTAGAGACAAATTCCTTCCCGTTTGTGAAAAATTTGGTCTCATTGGTGAAAGAGAGGGTCTGTGCATTCCAGTTACCGAAGCTTCTCCTCTTTCTATTGTTGAATCACCCATGGACAAAGCTGCAACGGATCTCCCTAAAGCCATTGATTCCGATCTTTGTTCTATCTCTAGACGGCCCAACAAAGTGTCAAGTCTACGATTGTTCTCTACTTGTCTTTTTGTGGCCTCTGCATGTAAACAAGCTTGATTCTGTTCAAGCATTTCCATCCGTTTTTGAGATTCATTAATATATACTTGGAGCTGATTTTCAATTTTTTTCCAACCATCATCGGGAGCTTTATCCTTGTGTGACTCCACCATGACTTACCAGAAAGTCACTGGGAAAGCCTGGCTCTAGATACCAATTGTAGTGATTTAGCTAAGAAAGAACATAAAAGGAAAATTTGCAGAATTTAAGTAAAAATATTAAATAAGATTTTTCATTCTTCAATGGATTTTTACAAGGATGCTGCTGGGCTAAATAAGGTAAAGGTCCTACAGTTGTGACCACCTGGACAACCAATGAGAAATGAAAAGAGGTGGTACTATGCTAACAGATACAAAGGGATAAGAATGGACACATGTCTTTTAAAGATGAAAGCTACACTACTAGGATAAAACTCTAAACAAATAAAACTCAAGGGACTTAAGTGCTAATATACTAAACTATTTTGCGATTAGCCTCTTTTCCGATCAGTAACCAAGTTTCCCAATTTCATTTTCTGAACTATCCCGTTCCACAACAGAACCCAACAATCTTAGACATGGCTCTAAATACTTATTCTTGTAAATACGGCTTTCCAATAAAGGATTCTCAAGAGTTTGGACGTCAACTATTACCTTCTTGGATTCATCTTTTTCTTCTTCAGAGGGTTGATTTATCAAGTGAAACGAGTGTCCGCTATCCAAAATTGCTCCTGCTCTTCCTTGTCGTTGTTTTGAGAGCTCGGATTCAGGATGTGAAATCCAAGAAATCCATTGTTGTGAAACAATTTTGAATCTTAAAAGAGATCTCACTGGTAATTTTGCGAGAATAGTGATAGTGATTTTGTTGGGTAGATCTGCCCTATGCTATTTTTGTGCTTGAAGCGAACGATTTCTTTTGTAAAATAACCCCAGGGTTTAGTGCAACTAATATACTACTCCCTCAGTTGATGAGGTAGTTTGACTCGGCACGGAGTTTAAGAAAAAAGAAGAAGACTTTTGAAATTTGTGATTTTAAAAGCTTAAGGGGTAAAATGTTTGTGGGGCCATGACATTTATGTGACTATAAAAGTTTCTCGTTAAGGGTAAATGGGTAAAATGAAGAGTCTAAAGTAAAATTATTTTCAAATTTAGAAATGTGTCATTTGTTTTGGAACAGACTAAAAAGGAAAGTACCTCATCTAATATGAATAAGATGGAGTAGTAATATAACTGAGTTATATGTAACAGACAGGAAGCGGCAGGGAAGGGTTTAGGGTTTTGAAAAAAAAAAAGAGATTGAGTTCTGCCTCCTAGTGTAACGGAGTATCTAAGAGATCTCTCTTATAATCTAAAAGTAGCATAGACTTTTTTGGATGATTTATATTTTTTTGGAAAATTCCCAGGAAACCCATCGTCACTACCTAGGTAACTTGCTTACTGTGCAATAACACGCATACTACACATGAGATGTAAATTGCATTGGACAAGCCCGGAGCGACGATCTACTAAAGGGGCACTACTAGATTAAATTCATGTTACTAACGGTCCCAGTATTAAATGTTAAATTAGTTACATTGTTTTTATATTTCTTGCAATACCTTAAGTCAGATTATGAAAGGTAGAGAACTAATCCGAACCATTAAAAAATAGAATTAATATATACTCTATCCAAATTTCTGTGGCACTTTTTGTTTATCAAGATTCAAACTTTTTAATTTTGACTGTGAATTTGAACATAGAATCTTTAATTTTTTGAGAAAAATTTATGTATGAAACTATGTAAAAAGTATTATAATTTAAAATAATTAATAATTCAAAATATTTAAAAGGCATATGAAAAATTGCACTCTCGAAGTCCGACACCTTCCCAAAAATTGAGATGAAGTGAGTAATAAAAAGGGAATCTTATGGAAATATCCCAACAAGTCTTAACTTACATGCCTCTAGCCATTAATCATAGACTTACCAAAAATAGCCAAGCAGATACAAAAATTAAATCCAAATAAATAAGGATTCTTTCTCTCCAAGAATCACACGCAAAGATCTCCTTCCACATTTTTTAAGCATGATTAGCAACACTAGATACAAGACGTAAAGGAAATTTCATGGATGAGGTAGCAAACAAAGTAATGAAATACCAATGCGTTGCACGAGTATCTAGTGTCAAATATTACAAATCGTATAAAAAATGAAGATGACCAAGATATCAACTGCATAGATATTCTAAACATAGTTGTTAAAATTCAATAATTTCATTCTCACAATTGATACACAATTTACACATACACCATATACACACACACACTTATAATTAGAAACAACAACAACTCAGTAAAATCCCATCAGTGGGGTCTGGGGAGGGTAAAGTGTATGCAGACCTTACCCCTACCCCAGAGAGGGGTAGAAAGACTGTTTTCGGGAGACTTTCGGCTCAGAGACACACTTATAATTAGAAATTAGAAAAAATTACACTTATAATTAAAAGTTAGAAAAATTGAAGATGACCATGATATTTCCATCATTGTATTTGGGTATCTGGAAGAGTTTTTAGGGGATAGTGTCTGAAGTGCAAATGAGGATTAATCGAAGACGAAGAAATTAAAATTGTTAGTAGAGAGACATATATTCAGAGAGAAATAATTTTGAGAAAAATAAGAGAATTTATGTCCAAAAGAATTGCATATATGAATATGATAGAACAAATCTTATGCGCTCATTAGCATTCCAAGGAGCATAGATCTCAACTACATAAAGACCTCCTTCCTAACCATTTGAATCAAAGACGGTCACATTTACAAGAAATTCATTATCATGTACTCTTTCGTTACCCTTTTATTACTACTATCAAATTTGTATAAAATAGAACTTCTAAGTTAAAAGTACTTATCTTTTTATTTTTAAACCAAACAACACTAAGGAAAAAGATCTGATAAATCAATATTATATTATACTTACGTCAGATACTCAAGTTAAAAGAAAAAGAAAACAACGTTAATACACTTCTGCCATAGATAATATATGTGGAATAAGACAAAATAATTTTTCTTTTATCATTAATATAATCTTCAATGCTCGACCACCATAGCAAAAAAAGTTAAACAAGGTTACTAATTTGGATGAATAGAAAAACAATAGAACAAACATAATGTGGGAATATAACTCAAGAGTCATCATAGAAAAGTAATGGAGATATCAAATATTGAGTTGCTTGCATTATTATTGAGAAGACTTTGTTTTCTCAACCAAAAGTCCTGCCTCTGCACCCACGCATAGTAGTGGAAATTATCCTTTGGATACTTTTGGATCTCTTATTATTATCTAATATGAAATAATTATGTTCAAGTAATTCCTGTCTTAGCTATAATTCTTTATTATGTATTCTAGTTCTAGTCAAAGTTAACTTAGTGTTTAGAACGTCAAATTAAGTCCAAAAAAAAAAAATATCTGTTTCACCAAAATTTTAATCTAACTTAGTTCATGAATTAAAGTCCTAGATATTGAGTAATATTTTAAAAATTAAAATTATATCCAACATTAATTTGCTTCACTAAAGAAATACTATCTTTCGAAGAGCATAAACGTTCGTCAATGCTTCAGAAATATTTTTATCGTTCAATATTTCATGTTTTAATATCCATGCTTTTATAATACCAAGAAAAGTAAAATTGTGGATACCAACTCGTAAGAATATGAAATGAGAATTAATCATGGTTTGACACTTCATGTCTTATATTAATTAGTAAGATCGTACTAACCTAGACATCCATACAATACAATAACAACATTATATATTCAAAAAAATCAATACCAACACACACACGGACAAGAACGTAGGTATCGAATTCCTATTCAAATTGAAAACACTCAGCAAGAAGTTTACTTGGCGATCTCTAATTCTTTAACCACACTCCATTGCAAATTATACTTTTAAAGTATTAAATAAATATTAGGTATAGTTAAATTTAAGTTTTTACAGTTTTATCCAATATGAAATTATTTATATAAAAGAACATAATTTAGTTTTGAAGGGTATAAAAGTCAATCAATATTTTAGAGATATTTTTGTCATTCAACATTTAGCGTAGAACATTCGTGCTTTTATAATAATATAGATATAGATAGATAGATAGTATAGATATAGGCTCTCCTGTTTTTAAATAATTTGAGACAATATAATACGTTTTCAAATTAAATTAGTAATAGAAATTTTTTAAGAAGTATATCCAAAAAGTAATAGGATTACAAGGCTAATATCTATTTTCAAAAATAATTATACTAATGAGATTCCTAAAAGTAATCATGTAGCTAGGATTCCTAATGTGTAGTATTATGTCCTAAAACTAATAGGATTAAAAGATTAATGTCTAGAATTCGATTATGTCCTTTTATTATGAGCTATTATGCTTAATTTTAAAAAGTTATTTTTGCAATCCAATATTTTATTCATGCTTTTATAATATATATATATATATATATATATATATATATATATATATATATATATATATAGCAAAAATGGATCTTTTTCAATGGGTATTGCTGAAATTCATTGAAAACATATAGATGAGATAATATACAAATTTTGAGGAATATTGGAGGTGATTTGGACTGAAAATTTGTAGTTAAAATCAAGTTCAATTTTTTTTTTCTGCGACACATGTATCGAACATGTATCACGCATATCTCACACACAGGTATACATGGATATACATGTGATACACATTTGATACAAATATGATATATATATTATCTTTTTTTATGTTCATCTTATACTTTGAATTTTCAATTCAAACCACCTTAAAAACTCTACCAAATCATCCCAAAATTGAGATTTAAACTCTTTTAGATGTATCCAATCTACTTCAACAATACCCACTTAAAAGAAACAAAAATTTAATATTTTTCTGGTTACAAATAGGTAATTGACTAATATTGGTAATATTTTATGAATTGACTAATTTTTGTACTTACTTATGGACTGAGGTAATTTCCCCTAATAAGAAAGGGTCCAATTTTTAAGCCGATTTCACTTGTTGATCTATCAATGGTAGTAGTTTGTAATGATATGACGAGAAAATATAATAGGGAGTTGGGGGCTTAGGGCTAATGTGCATGAATCTCATTTTGGCGTAGAAAATACAATTAACAAGAAAAAGACAATCAAATAAAGAAAAGTGAAAAACTTTTTTTTAAAAAAAAGGGGAGATGAGGGGTGGTAAACACTTATCAATTGTTTGTTAACACCTACAAATTAAAGTCAAAATAAACTCCATTCGTTTTAATTTAGGTAACTTATTTGATTAGGCAAAGAGTTTAACAAAAAAAAAGACTTTTAAATTTGTGGTATAAAATGAGTCACAAATATTTTGTGTGACTATAAATTATTGTATAAAGGTTAATTATTTTTAAATATAAAATGGAGTCATTATTTTTGACAGAGATTAAAAAAGAAATAGGTTCACATAAATTAAAAGGGAGGGAGTATATCTATATGAAAATGAGAGACACATCCTTTTCTTTTGGTTGAGTTTTCTTACTTCTTCTTCTCTCTTCCTGTTCTACATTTGGCTTGAAACCTTTGAACATTCAAACTAATTAGCTCGTTAAAGCTCCTGTCTAAAATGTCCACTCTTCATTATCTTCGTATTTCCATGATGTATCCATGAAATCTACTATTTGTAATTACTCCTTAATTGATCTTTTCTGTGCTCTACGATTGTAGATTATTTTGCCCAAGGTTTATGAGTCCTAAAGTTTAAATAAGACCTAGTTCTCTTCGTTTTAACTGCAAAATTCTATTTTTTTGACAAAAGTATTTGCTGTAGCTTGCCAAAAACAGTGCTAATCTGCACTTGAAATCTTAAGCTCGACAAGTCCTCTAATAGAAGAAGCTTCTAGAGAGAAGAAGAAGAGAGCATTTTCTGATAGAATGAGTGCTTCATTTCATTAGCTGCAGTGTAGGTGATTATATACAAAGCTCCACTAACTAACTCACTAATTAACTTAATCAATAAGACACTGCCACATCACCCTAACTACTAACTGCTAACCAACTATTGACTAAGAAACTATTAGTACAAAAGCATATTAACTAACTAACAATACGTACAAATACAGATTAACTAACTAACAATACAAGTCATAATTCTCCCCCTCAAACTGAAGGGTGCAAAAATGTTCAGCACACCAAGCTTGCCTAGAAGATATAGGTGTTGAGCTTGACATAACCCTTTAGTGAGCAAGTCAGCTAATTGGTCGCAAGTGTTCACATAGACTGTCTTAACAACACTATCTTTGATCTTGTCTCGAATGAAATCACAATCAATTTCTATACATAGAAGATGGGATTAGTTGCTATTTGTATAGCAGACTTGTTGCCACTGAACACTGTAATAGTAGCCTTAATGGCCACTCCGAGCTCCTTGAACAAACCAAGCAACCAAGTCACTTCCGCTACAGCTGAAGCCATGCTTCAATACTTAGCTTCAGCAGAACTTCTGGACACTGTTTGTTGTTTTTTGGACTTCCAAGATATCAAAGATTCTCAAAATTTGATTGCATAACCTGTGACTGATCTGCGGGTATTTGAGCATGCTGCCCAGTCTGAATCACACCAACAACTTAACTCAGTTGCAGCCCCAGCTTTCAGCCACACACCTTGACTTGGAGCATTTTTTAAGTATCTGACCACTCGAAGTGCAACTTCCCAGTGTGATCTCTTAGGATGTTGCATGAATTGGTTCAAGGTTTGAATAACATAACTTATGTCTGGCCTTGTAATTGTAACATACATAAGCTTGCCAATCAGCTTTCGGTACAAAGTAGGGTCCTGCATTGCTACATCTCCCATAATGTCAGTGGCCTTGTCAAACTCCACTGTGGTTAACCTCAGATTGGTTTCCATAGGAGTGATTACAGGTTTGGCTCCACTGAGGCCGATATCAGAGATTAGCTCAAGTACATATTTTCTTCGATTTAATATGATGCTAGATTTTGATCTAAGGACCTCAATGCCCAAGAAGTATTTGAGTTCCCCTAAATCCTTTAGCTTGAATTTCTGATGGAGCGCATGCTTGGCTTCAATGATCAAGTTTGCATTACTACCTGTAATGAGCAGATCATCTACATACACCAAAATCACCACTATACCACCCTTTTTCTTCAAGGTAAATAAGGAATAGTTATGACTACTCTGAGCAAATCCTGCTTCAAGCTAAGCCTATGTCAATTTGATGTTCCATTGCTTATAGGCTTGCTTAAGCTTATATAGGGATTTGAGTAACTTGCAAACCTTCAGCTCCCCTGTCTTCTAAAACCTTCAGGTAGTTCCATGTATACTTCTTCATAGAGATCACCTTGCAAGAAAGCATTATATACATCCATTTGATACAGATACCAACCTCTGGATACTGCTAGTATATCACAAACCTTACTTTGACCATCTTGGCTACAGGGGAGAAAGTATCATGATAGTCAAGACCATTTTGCTGACTGTACCCCTTGGCAACCAACTTAGCTTTGAACTTTTCAACCTCTCCATTGGCATGATATTTGATCTTGTATACCCACTTAGAACCCACAGTATTTTTTCCTACAGGTAAATCAACAACTTCCTAAGTGTGATTGTCCTCTAGAGCTTGGATTTCTTGTTGCATAACTTGAATCTATCTAGTGTCTTTGTGTGTTTGCCTGAAAGTCTGTGGTTCCACCTGGATGGAAAATTTAGACAAGTAACTGCAGTAAGGTGGAGTAATATTATTAAAGGAGAGATAATTTGCCAAATGATATCTTTTGGAAGCTTTTCTTAGTGCTATGTAGTCTTTCAACCAAATAGGCTCTTTGGACTCCTTAGTAGACCTTCCGACAATTGCTGGTGGTGTTAGTGTTGTTCCTGCTACTTGTGGTGTCATCTCTCGTGTTGTCTCCTCTGGTGATGCTGTGACTTGTTCAAGTTTAGCACCTTCAGTGACTCTGATTCTTCAGGTTCAAGGTCATCAACTATATCAGGTGTGTGAGTGTTGTGGTAGGTATTTGCACTTCTTGCACTTCCTGACTTTGTACATTATCAGGCATATCAACGAACCAGGATTGATCTGTGTCTAAACTTGCAGCAAAAGGAAATTCTGATTCTTTGAAAACCACATCCCTACTTACAAAAAATTGTTTGCTATCCAATTTTAGTAGTAGATAACCCTTCTATCTCTCAGAATAACCCATAAGAACTGCAAGTCTAGCTATTGCAGCAAATTTATCACCTTTGGGTACAGTCGTTGCATAACATAAGCACCCTATTACCCTCAAGTGTTTCAAAGATGGATATTTAAAGTATAACACTTCATAGGGACTCTTTCCTTTGATAGCTACAGATGGTAGCCTATTGATCAAATACACAGTAGTTGTAACACAAATGCCCTAGTACTTAATGGGCATTTTGGATTGAAATTTTGAAGCTCTTGCTACCTCTAATATATATCTATGTTTCCTCTCCATAACACCATTTTGTTGTGGAGTATGTGTTCAACTACTCTGATGTATTACACCTAGATCTTGCAAGAGTGATTTACACAGAGAATTAAAAAAATCCGTTCCACTATCATATCTTATTATCTTCACCATAGTCCTAAAGTGATTATTTATCATCAAGAGAAATTTCTAAATAGCAACAATGACTTCTGATTTAAGCTGTAGTAGATGAATCCATGTATAACGACTGAAATTATCTACAATAGTCAAGAAGTAGTATTTCTCATCAAAGGTGGCAACCTTATAAGGGGCCCAAAGGTCCATATGAACAAGAGAAAAAGGTAAATCAGTTCTGGAATTGCTAGTAGGAAACACTAGTCTAGCTTGCTTAGCTAGTGGACAAACAGGACATTTATTCAACACTTCATTATTTACAACACTCTCTAAGTTCATACTCTTCATAGCAGTTGGTGAGGGGTGTCCAAGCCTCATATGCCATAGTCTGCCATCCTCTCCATTCATTGCAATAACTAGCCTATGAGTCTTGACCTTATTTTTTTCAATTGCTTCGATCAAGATGTACAGTCCAACATTCTCCTTACCAAACCCATTCATCTTGCCACTTTAAAGGTCCTAAAACAAAACAAATCACGGAAGAAATTGACTGAACATGAGAGCTGCCTGGTTAACTTGGACACTAACAAGAAGTTGAATTTGAAGTCAGGTATGAACAACACATCACTAATGGGCTCAGTTCCAAATAAACAGGATTCACCAACACACGAGACTATAACCTTATCTCATGTAGGCCGATGTATACTATCCTTAGAAACCTTCCTAGCATGAGCTCCATCTTTCAATAGATTTTTAGTTGCTGCTATGTGATGGGTAGCACCTGAGTCGACAATCTATTCATTTGCAAAACTACTAGTCATTAAGCAAGTAGCAATACCTATCATATTAGCTTGGGAATCAGTGTTGTCTTTGCTTACCAGTCCTAGGATTTGTTCATATTGATCCTTAATAAAGTATGGTCCTTTTCCAGCCAGGGTAGTCCGTAAATCAGCATTTGTTGAAGAGTTTTGGGACTAAACATCAGCAGTTCCAACATTTCCATATAAATTATTCATAACACTAATAGATTATTGATTTCCAAACTGTCCTCCAAATTTCCATTACCTCTACGAGGCTGTCCACCAAAGTTTCTATTGTTAAGCTTCTCCTTTCCTTTAAAATCTTCAGGATATCCTATGATTTTATATCAGTTTTCCTTTGTGCGACTGTTACAATCAAGTAAATGAAGCAATTTGAGAAGAGAACGAATCAGAACCCTAGTTCTGAGAGAGATCGAAAGGGGAATTTTTATTGAGAGAAATAAACTGAGTTCTCTGAAAACTTTACAAAACAACTTACCACTATATATATATATATATATACAAGGTAAAAAATGCTATGTGTGTAAAAGAATGGCTATTGCTAAAACAATGTTACAAGTATAAATATGACTAACTAATAGAGTCTTCCGGGTTGTTGTCATTATGGGCCAGTGGGCATGTGTCTTTGATTTGGGCTGAAATGGAAGATGTATAATAATCTTGTGGTCCAACACCCCCCCCCCGCAAGCTAGAATGGGGAACCAGGCCAAGTTTGGAGAGGAAAGAGTAATGAGAAACACCAGGCAGCGCTTTAGTGAAAACATCAGCCAGCTGGGAAGTGGTAGAAACAACATGTGGAGTAATGAGGCCAGACTGAAGCTTTTCATGCACAAAATGACAGTCGATCTCTATATGTTTAGTGCGCTCATGAAACACAGGATTGTGAGCAATATGGATAGCAGAGCGATTTGTCACAGAACACCAGAACAGGAGTGAGGGAAGAAATGTCAAACTCACCCAGCAGCCTGACCAGCCAAACAATTTCAGCAACTAGATGTCTTAGAGCTCTGTACTCAGCTTCAACTGAAGAGAGGGAAATAGTAGCCTGCTTCTTGGACTTCTAGGAAATAGGACACCTCCTAATAACAACACAAAACCACTAACAGACTTCCTGGAGGAAGAACAACTGGCCCAGTCAGAGTCACAATAGCCAGTCAATTCAAAAGAAGAGGAGTCGTTGAACAACAAACCCAACTCAGATGTACCCACTAAATATCTCAACACATGTAGGCCAGCTTCAAAATGGGGTACTCTGGGTTTGGACATGAACTGACTAAGGTGGTGAACACTGTAATAAATGTCAGGCCGATTATGTTGAAGATAATTCAACTTGCCAATTAATTTTCTATATAAGGAAGGGTCTGGAAGCAAGTCTCCAGAATAAGCAGCCAATTTAGAATGTATGTCCAAAGGGTAAACAACATAACTAACATGGAGGCAATGAAATTCAGAAAGTAAATCCAAAAGAAACTTCTGTTGAGTGACCACCAGACCATTAGGATGCTTAATAAGCTGCAAACCTAAGAAATAGTGGGCTTCCCCCAGGTCTTTGATCCGGAATTGATCATCCAAAAATTGTTTCAAGGCAGAAATTTCAGCATGATCATCACCAGTCAACAAAATGTCATCAACATAAACAGCTACAATAGTGAGGGAGCCATCAACCAGTTTAGTAAACAAAGAATAATCATTTTTACTAGGAATGTACCCCTTTGACTGAAGAGCAGATGAGAGCTTTGCATACCACTGCCTTGAAGCTTGTTAAAGGCCATACAAAGATTTGTTAAGTTTCCACACTAGAGGAACGGAAGAATCAGATGAAACAACCTGGAGGCCCAGAGGTATCTTCATGGTGTCCAATGTTTCTTAATAGCAAGACTGAGCAAACACCTAATAGTGGTAAGTTCGACAACAGGAGAAAATGTTTCAGTAAAATCAATCCCCTCTTGTTGAGTATCCCCCCTTATGACAAGTCTAGCTTTGTATCTTTCTATACTACCATCCGCCTTTTGTTTAACCTTATAAACCCATTTAGAAGAAATAGCCTTTTTACCAGAAGGTAAAGGAACTATAGTCCAAGTATTATTGGCCTCTAAAGCCTGAAATTTAGCCAACATAGCAGCCTGCCAAGCAGATTTAGACACAGCTTGATGGTAAAATTGAGGTTCAAATAAGCAAGCATCAGAAGTAGAATTAGAGTCCTTAGAAGCAGACCCATTTGTGCAAACATAATCTTTTAGGTGTGATGGAGGGTTATGAGGTCTGGAGGACCTCCTTAAAGAAACAGGAGGATCACCAGAAGGGGAAGTAGAAGAAGTAGGGATAGTAGGATAAACAGGAGAAGAAGTAGAAACAGTATGAGAAACAGAATAATCAGCATAAGTAGAGGTGGAAGGAGGAAAGAAAGTAGGAGGAGAGGAAATAATATAAGGAAAGACAGACTCCTGAAAAATAACATCTCTAGAAAAAAATACATTATGCTTGGTCAAGTTGAGCACCTTGTATGCCTTCTTAGTCATACTATAGCCAAGAAAAACACAAGTAATAGTCCTTGATTGAAATTTGTCCCTATAAGGCTTAGGAACAACAGCAAAGCATAGACAACCAAAAACTTTAAGGTGAGAATAAGAAGGAAGCTGACCATACAATAATTCATAAGGTGTTTTAAGGTAAGTATCAGTGAGAAGACACTCCCCCCAGTACTTGAGAGGCAACTTAGATTAAAACAAGAGAGATCTAGCAGTCTTTAACAAATGTTTATGCTTCCTTTCCACAACTCCATTTTGTTTGTGGAGTGTGTGGACAAGAAGTATGATGTATAATACCCTGGGAGGAAAAAAATGAAACAGCTTCAGCACTAGACTCCAACTCAAATGCATTGTCAGACCTAAGTGTCTTAATAGAAGAGTTGAATTGATCTTGAACAAAAATTATGAAGGATTTCAAAAGGGTGAAGGCATTTGACTTAGTAGAAAGTAAATGAGTCCAAGTGGCCCTTGAAAAATCATCTACAATTGTAAGAAAATATCTGAAATCATTGTAGGTTTGAGTATGATAAGGGCCCCATAAATCTATATGAACAAGTTGAAAAGGGCTGGTGGTTTTAATAGAACTATCAGGGAAAGAAAGCCTTTGCTTCTTGGCCATAGGGCAAATATTACAAACAAAAGACTGTTTCTTGGACAACTTATCTTTAATATGAGAAATTAATTTCATTTTATTAAAAGGCATATGACCAAGTCTGAGATGGCAAAACATATCAAAATCAAAAGCAGGAGGAGCAGGTTGCATACCAGTAGAAATAATTTTATTAGCTTCAATGGTATTTACAGTGTTTGTGGAAATAGAATCATATGGACAAGTAACTGAAGTAACAGAAACAGTAGAAACAACATCACCAACTGAAGTAGCAGAAATGCAAGGTAGGAAAGAATCAGCCTGGAAGAGGTATAGCCCATTGGAGATTTTACCAAGAACCAGAAGCCTCTTCAGAGAAGGGCCCTGTAAAACACAATCATAGGATGAAAAAAGAGCTCTATAAGTCAATTGTAAAAGAAGTTGATGTAAAGAAATCAGGTTATATTGAAAAGAAGGCACAAATAAGACATAATGTAGAATTATATGACTAGACAGAGGTAAGGATCCTGAACAAGTCACCTTAACCCTATAACCATTTGGTAGGATCACTAAGTAAGGAATTACTAGGGGTTTCAGGTTGATTAAGAGAGATTTGTTAGGTGTCATATGATTTGTTGCACTAGAATCTATTATCCAAGGATCACCTTCTAATCTAGACACATTGCAAGTAAAAACACAACAGTTTCTAACATCAAGACAGTGCACCAAACCTGCAAAATTGGCAGATCTAGAAATGGTAGTGTCTTGTGGTGAGATCTTGGTTTGATGAAACAAGTTCAGCAGATGTTCATATTGCTCCTTTGTAAAGCCATGATTATTGTTGGTAGACTGCTCAGAAAGACCATCAGGTATAGGAGCATCAAGAGTAACTGCACTCTGAGAATCTGATACATGAGCATAAGCTGCAGTCTTCTTGAATTTATTTCATTGAACTGTTAGGAGGACACCATTAGGGTAGCCATGCAGTTTGTAGCATTTTTCTATGGTGTGGCTAGGTTTTCTACAATACTTGTAGACCAAATTAGGCCTTTTGGATTCAAAAACAACCTTCTACTGGTAGGGCCTTTGCATTGCAGCATTAGCAGGTCCAAGATATGATTTCTGAACATTTGTTGAGAAAGAGGCAGTCTTAGAAGAAAAGGAAGGTGCTGAAGATTGAGCCTCATAGTGATTTTCATCATTGAGTAGCATAGAATATGCAGTATCAATGTCTAGAAGAGGTTTCATTGCTAGAATATTCCTCCTGATGATAGTGTAAGTGTTATTCAACCCCATTAAAAACTGGTGCAATTTCTGATCCTCCTCCAATTTCTGAAATGCTTCTTTACACCCACACACACAATTAGGATAGGTGATGGAGTAGGCTAGTTCGTCCCATAATTTCTTGATTCTAGAGAAATAGGCAGCAATGTTTGAGTTTCCTTGAGAGATGGAAGACAGAGATTTGCGAATTTGATAAACTTTGGATCCATTAGGTTGACCATAACGCTTTTCTATATCTTTCCATAGTTTGGCAGCTGACTCGGTATACATTACACTCTCTCGAATTTCAGCTTCTAAACTATTCAAAATCCAAGCAATCACCATATCATTGCATTGGCACCAAGCCTCAAATAGTGGTGAATTAGAATTAGGTTTGCTAATTGTTCTATTTATTATTCCTAGCTTATTTTTACATGATACGCCAATCAACATTCCTCGACGCCAACTGCCATAACCCATTCCATTAACCTATCAGCAACAATAACAGTTCCAGGATTATTAGTTGGATAAAGGTATAGTGGATGAGAAGGTTCAACAATACTTGCATTAGAATCAGTCGCAACAGAAGTGGAGGAGTTGATGTTCACCATGTTGAAAATAGGATTTATAGAAAATTAGGGCATACAGCAGATGAAAATGCAAAATTAAAGGAGAATGTCGGTCTTCTTCAGCAACTCGAAGAAGCAAAAGTCTCGTGTAGGAAACAAAAGAAAACTTCACCGGAAAACACCGCAGAAAACCGCTTCCGGCCACCACAACGAATTGAACAGAAAAATCAGAACCAGCCTTCGAGGGTAACATCGGACGGTAGTTGACAGTTCGATCTATCCATTTCCGTGCTCTGATACCATGTTGCAATCAAGTAAACGAAGCAATTTGAGAAGAGAACGAATCAGAACCCTAGTTCTGAGAGAGATCAAAAGGGGAATTTTTATTGAGAGAAATAAACTGAGTTCTCTGAAAACTTTACAAAACAGCCTACCACTATATATATATACAAGGTAAAGAATGTTATGTGTGTAAAAGAATAACTATTGCTAAAACAATGTTACAAGTATAAATATGACTAACTAATAGAGTCTTCCGGGTTGTTGTCATTATGGGCCAGTGGGCCTGTGTCTTTGATTTGGGCTGAAGTGGAAGATGTATAATAATCTTGTGGTCCAACAGTGACCTCTAAGCCCACAGTGCTTACACTGCATAAAGGGTTTCTTTCCGCTGTAACCATGACCCCTGCCAACTTGCATTGCCATCGAATCGATTTTTTCATTCAAAGAGCTCAAACTTGAAGATGAGTACTGAAACTCATCTTCAATTACCATAGAATATGCCTGATTAAGAGATGGCTCATTGGATTTTAGCAAAATTTATCTCCTAGCTTGATCATACGAGTCATTAAGACCACTTAGAAATTGTAGCAACCTTTTTTGTTGTAAATGTTCAACATACTCTTTCGAATTAGAAGCAGGCACCATGGCATCATACTCATTCCACAAAACTTTCAACTTGGTGAAGTAAGTAGAGACATAGTATGTACCTTGATATAGATTAGCAATAGCTCTGTGAATCTGAAAAATCCTCATGCGATTGACCTTGTCAAATCGTTCTCTCAGATCTTCCCAGACCAAATGAGCATTTGAAGCATATGCAATTCCACTAAGGAGTTCTATTGACACTATGTTCATGAGCCACGAGAGAACAATTGCATTACACGTTTCCAACTGTTCATGCAATTCTGTCTTACATGACTCCTTTGAGCAGGCGCCAGTCACAAACCCTAGCTTTCTCTTCCCCAATAATGCGATCTTCATCGTCCTGCTCCAAAGACCATAGTTCTCTGATCCTGTTAACTTCATAGGGATTAGAACAATGCCAGGAGTGTCGGATGGACCAAGGTATAATGGATGTGTATAGGAGATTGTTGTTTCTGCTATTGTAAGATCTAATTTCAAGAAAACACTCAATAAATGAATTATTGATAGACTCGAGGATGCTGTAGATTACACTGATGAACTTGCGCAAATTATCAGTAGCTCCTGCTCTAATACCATGCCAAAAACAGTGCTAATCTGCACTTGAAATCATAAGCTCGGCAAGTCCTCTAATGGAGGAAGCTTCTAGAGAGAAGAAGAAGAGAGCATTTTCAGATAGAATGAATGTTTCATTTCATGAGCTGCAGTGTAGATGATTATATACAAAGGTCCACTAACTAACTCACTAATTAATTAAACCAATAGGGCACCGCCACATCACCCTAACTAACTAACTGCTAACCAACTATTAACTAACAAACTATCAGTACAAGAGCAAATTAACTAACTAACAATACGTACAAATACAGATTAACTAACTAACAATACGTACAAATACAGATTAACTAACTAACAATACGTACAAATACAGATTAACTAACTAACAATACGTACAAATACAGATTAACTAACTAACAATACGTACAAATACAGATTAACTAACTAATAACACAAGTCATAATATAGCTCGATTTTGTGTGGGAAATAAGTCATCTGTCATGTAAGCGCTTATGTATAGTGGACACAACTTGCTTATAGGCAGAGGCGGAGCCATAATTTGAAGTTATTGGGTTCGAAATTCTAGTTCTTTGAAGTTACTGGATTCTAAATTAAGAATTTGTATATATTCAATGAATTTCTTAAGGCAAATATAGGATTTGGACCAAAGTTACTGGGTTCGGTGTGGCTCCGCCCCCGCTTATAAGTAAGGTATTCAATAAGTCATAGGCTTAAAATAAGTTTCTAAATGAAAAATGGGACAAATTTAAGGGGAACATCAATTAACAGTAATTATACTCCATATGTTCCATTTTATATGATTTATTTTCTTTCCTTTATTAATCCGTTCTAAATTTTAACATCTCATTATGCCTTTAAGGACATGTTCTTATTATAATTTTTTGGAGAAAGATGCTCTTATAAGATATGTTGAAAAGCACTAGATGCTAAAGATACTTTTAGTTTGTATATCCTGAGCATGTTTCAACAATATTTCTTAAGTTTTGTACACATTCAAACACTGACTTTTTAAAAAAAAAAAAAAAAACAGAGTAATATAGTAGTACTAGCAGCAATATTGACAAAAGTTCAAAAATTCACAACTTACAAAAAGAGCTTTCTACCATTGTAAGCTCTTATCTGTTACTATCAAACATGATACAAGGCTCAATACCTCCATAGTCAAACAAACATCTGTACACACTGGTACAAATTCTTGATTGTAGAACCCAATGCCTTCAACTTTCCCATGAGTTTTTCCATCTTTTGCTTCAAATTTCAAAGTTGTCCACTTGCCATGCTTTCTTCACTCTTACTCGAAATGCATAATAAGCCAACCGTCAACAGGTGCATGACTTGAATAAAGAAACTGAGATCACAAACAGAGAAATATGTTGGTTGACATGTCAGCTAGAAATCAAGTATAAACTCTCATATACATACAAACTGAGATGGAGAAATATGTTGGTTGATAAAAGTTAGCTCGTATCGATATGGAAAAACCAGCTTTTATTAATATTTAGTTTAGCAGTCCAAATAATTCCCTTTCTGATCATGTAGCCTTACAACTAATGTAAACAGTCATTATTTTGATCGCCCTAATAAGAGTTCCATGAAACAAGCATATGTGGGAATGACTGCATAATATATTAACTTAAACTCGAAAAAATGTGACTTTGAATGCGTTAGACATGGCATGTCTTAAAATTCAAAGGTGTAGTTTACTGAAATAAAGAGAATGAATATCCTAGGAGCAGAGATAGGCATGTTTAGCATATAAGATTGTACAAGATATTGCTGCATCATGTTTTTGTTGGAATTAACCACAAAGTCTTATTTGCTTTGAGATGAAAAAATTGACAAGTTTATGTCTAGTTTACTTACCATGTTGATAATATCTTCACTGTGAGATCTATGGCATCTTCCATTCCTTTGGTACCGTTGATGGATAAATAGTCTGCAATAATCCGCCAAATATTTGTCCTGCATTCACCATAAGCTTGGTTTTAGTCGACATATAATAGATGTATACATCAAGTGTTGAGATATAGGAGCACACTAGTCTCAACAGAAAGGTATAGTTCGGTTCTTAGAATACGCGATTAAGTATTCAAGTAAAACAGAATGCAGCTTGTTTTAACTAGTACAGTCAAACCTCACGATAATAGCCTCGTTTGTTCTGATATTTTTTGGCTGCTATAGTGAAGTGTTGTTATAGAGTACATATATTATATCATAACATAAAGTCGGTTCGAAAGAAATTTGGCTATTATAGTGAATGATTGTTATATAATGATGATGTTATAAAGTGGTTTGACGAGGTCTGACTGTATGACTAATTAAGTACCTGATAATAGCATTTTCGGTTTAGTCTTGGGAAACTTCTTCATGTCGAAAAATTTCCTGAACCGAACTTTGTAAAACTCTTCCCCTTGAATCTCTTGAAGCCTGGTTTGGAAAGTTTCTGGCATGTCTATAATTATTATCTCCTGAATTTTAGTTAGACATACCAATTCATCTGGAACCTTCTCTAGTTTCTTGCAACAGTCGATTTCAAGATGAATTAGATTGGGCATTGCTCCTATCTCCACCCTCCAGCTTTCTAAATTTGGAAGCTCCTGGATTTGAAGAGTTTTGAGGAGAGGAAAACCTTGTGAAGAACAACACATTTCCTTGCCAATGAACGCGCTTCCACGTAATGAAAGGGTGAATAGTTTAGGCAGCTTCTGTAGAATAAGCATAGGGTCTTCTTCAAGTCCACTCCTTCTCAAGGTTAACTTAGTGAGGCTTTGTGAAAAGAAATGGTGTTCTGGTAGCTTACTGATATGTCCGATTAAGTCTAATTTGCGGAGATGGTGACAACCGATCAGTAGCTTCAGAATGTTTAACTCTTTTTCTGAATGAAATCTGTAGTAAACGCGGAATGATGTTTCCATGAGACTCAGAGTTTTTAGGGTGAGGTAATGTGTGATGATTTCTTCCATCTCATCAAACTCTAGTGAGAAAACAGCGGCTAGTTTCTGAAGTTTCGTTAACTTGAAGAGATCTCTAAAAGGAGAAACTTGGGTATCAAAGTTCTTCAGCATATCCAATTGGCTTAAAGGACTTAGCTGCAACTTATATGTGTTCTGATGCGAAGGCGGAAGATATAAATTCCTCAAGTTCTTCAGCTTCTGTATAGTATTCGGCATTGTCAAGTATGAGAAGAAATTCACCCTCAAATCAAGTGTTTGTAGGTACTTGAGATTACCTATAGAAGATGGGAGCCTTTGAAAATGTGACTGTCTTAAGCTCAGGTATCTCAAGTGTACAAAGTTACCAATTGCTTTGAGTAAGTTGTCCTCAAAAGTGAACTTCTCAAGATGCAAAACGCGCAACATTGTGAAGTTATTGCACAGACCTTGAAATATAGGCAGGGGATATGCTGTTCCTTCGCCTCCTGTCTGTCGTCTGGGGAAGAACATAGCTGATCTAACATGCTGAAATGACTTATCATTAGTAGAGAAATAGTTTTGAACATCATTGTCTACAGTGATAGAGAGTCTGCGTATGGCGCGTGTTGATATTGCTTTAGCTGAAGAAGAGCAACACATTGATTTATGACAATGCTGATATGAAATTGTCTTCAGAAAGTTTTCCTCCTTTGCTTTTAACAAACAGGTATCTCGCATCAGATCATGAAGTCGACAAGATTTGATCCTTCCATTTGTTTCTTCTAGTTGCACCTGAACCATGTACCTTTGAGCTAACTCCTGCAGAAAATATTCTCCTAACTCCATCATTTCTGTCTCCTCTCCTTGGTTATTTTCAAATGATATAATACCTTCAGCGGCCCATAGCTGATACAATCTTCGCGCAGAAATCTTTTGATCCTCCGGGAAGTTTCCCAAGTACAAAAAACACGGCTTAAGTTGATATGGTAAATCATAATAACTTAAAGCTAGGACACCATGAATTCCTCCATCTTGTTCAAAACTTTCACCACTCATGTGTGAGTTAAGGTTTTGTCGCGTCCTTCTCCACTCGTCTACTTTAGGCCTTCGAGCTAAAAGTCCAGCAAGCACAATGATTGCTAAAGGCAAGCCTCCACATTCACTGACCATTTCCTTTCCAAGTCTCTCTAGTTCCAAATCAATCTTCAAATCTGCATACAACAAAAGATGGAATTTTCAATTTTCGCGTTGCTTATCAGTATGCTATTATATGAAGGGGAGCATTGGAGCAACGGTCAAGTTGTGTCCGTGTGACCTATAGATCACAAGTTCGAGCCGTGGAATGATGCTTGCATCAGGGTAGGCTGCGTACATCACACCCCCTTGGGTTGCAGCCCTTTCCCGGACCCTGAGTGAACACGAGATGCTTCTGCACCAGGCTGCCCTTATCAGTATGCTATTATATCTATATATTTTGGAAATGGAAAAGTATAATTTGATAATAAGTTTGTTGACTTTTCACACCTATTTGAGCAAATTATTTGAATCAAGTTCATTGAATTGGAGATTACCTGGAGTGTCTACTCTAGGGAATGCTTTCCTATGAAGTAACTTCCAACTCTCCTCAGCATCCAAACATCTAGGCTCAAAGAAGAAACAAGTTGGATCTACGTGTGTACACACGTCCTTCTTGCGCGTCGTCAACAAGATTTTGCTACACCCTTTCCCCTTAGGGAAAGCATGTCTTGCACTATTCCAGAAATTTGTTGACCAAATATCATCCAATACTATCAAGCATTTTTTACTCTGCTGAAGTCTGTAAAGTTCCTTAACGAGCTCTTCGTCCATCATCATGTTAATCTGTGTTCTGTTCTCTGGTTCAAGTTTTGTGAGAATTCTCTGCAGAACATCTCTTGCTTGCCATTGTTTCGATATACTAGCCCAAGCAAAAGCTTGAAAATGACCTTGTACATAAATGTGTCGGTATGCTTTTCGGGCAAGAATTGTCTTGCCTATACCTCCCATCCCACATATGGCAAAAACTCCATGAAATTCATCATTTTCTTCATTAATAAGTTCAACAACCAATTTATTCACCTCTTCTTCCAATCCAACGAAATCTTCATCGATAAGATGAGAGTAAGATCTTGTTAGCCATTGACTTTTCTCATATGCTGCAGAATTTGAGGACTCTCCTTGACCTAAAGTTCTTATTCCAATATCAACATAGGTTTTCATGCACCTTCTTATGTTATCAATTCTTGACATAACATCCTTAGTTTCCATGCCTATGTTGTGTAAAGCTATATTCTCTTTCCATATCGACCGATCTTTTCTCAAAACAATTTTATGTGTATATTTCTCAAGAATATTCTCCACATCATAAGCAACTTCCCTGATATCTGCTATCCAATTCCGAACTGTCTCGTATTCAGGTTTTTTAGCGTCTGCATCATGTAAGAAGCATTGTATTCGGTTTAATTCAGCTCGAATATTTTGAACTTGGTTAGGAACATTTAACAGGAATTCGGCCTCGTTCTTCAGTGACTCATATAGAATTTCTAGGAGAAAAAAGAGAGGACTATCATACATTTTTGTTTTGTTTTGACAAATTAAGACTATTCGAGGGATTTAGCTATTAAGGTTGCTATAAAAAAGAGAAACATTGGAATCTATTCATTGGAATTTCCTGGAAATTTCATAGCTATAGACAAGTAATTTAAGACTATAGATAGTGACATATTAACAACTTTAAACTACTTGACTTAAATAGATAAGTTAAGATCAAGATTTTCTTGTTGAAGAGTCGGGACTCAGGACTGTATATGTTGTATGTATTAGCAGAAATTGACGAGAAATTGACAAAAAAGGTCTTTTACGTTTGAGAGTAGGTTTAAAGTAATCCTTTAAGTATTTATTGAGCAGTTTTCATCCTTTAAGTTTGCCAAAAGTTAACACTTTTGGTCTCCGTCAAATATTTACAAACTTTGTCTGCTAAATTTAACGTGAACTGGGAAAAATATTTAACTTTAAATAGCAGGAAACTCCCATCAAATCCTAATAAATGCAACATAAAAATGCACCCGACACCAAAAAAAAAAAAAAACCCGAAATAAGCAAAAATTACACCTCAAAAAGCCGCACCAAATTCTAAAAATAGACCAAAAATAGCAAAAACTGCAAAAATTGTACCTCTAAATGTGAGTTCCCGCTAATTTTATTTTTTTCATAGTTCCTATCAAATCTAACCGACAAAGTTTATAGTTAACAAAGACTATAATCTATTTGGCCAAGCGTCTCCGAGGCCAAAAATACTTTTTTTTAAAGTACTTTTTTCGAGGTTGATGTGTTTGGCCAAGTTTTTAGAAGAAAACGCTTTTGAATAGAAGCAGAAGCAGTTTTTGAAAAGTAGAAAAAAAGAGATTCTCTCCAAAAGTACTTTTGAAAAAAATACGCTTATACGTACTTTTTAAAAGCTTAGCCAAACACTAATTGTTGCTGAAAAGTGCTTGTTAAAATAATTAGCCAAACAAAAACTGCTTTTCACCAAAAATATTTTTTTTAAAAGCACTTTTCAAAATAAGATGATTTAAAAGCTTGGCCTATAAAACTGTCAACTTTTAGCAAAGGTAAAGAAGCAAAACTGTTCAATGCATACTTAAAGGACGACTTTGAATCTACTCTCAAATATAGGGGATTATTTTTGTCATTTTCTCCAGAATTGACTATATTGGAAATATTTAATAGACTATGTTATTCCTCTATGATTATATTTTTTTCCAACTTTGATACAGATGTGTCTGCTGTCTAAGCATACGTTATTCATGTTGCATCAGTGCTTACAATTTCATAATTTGCTGACGATTGACTAAAGATTATTTTAACCAGTAACTTGCCGACCATCGGTAATTGCCTCGAACAGATTCATATAGTATACCACTTATATTTCAACTAAATTGGTGGATGTTGATAGTCTGACTAGTATATGATTCTAGGATCTTTTATATTTATTTGAATTTCTTTTTGTATTGTTATATATTTACAAGGATAGAACAATTGAATTAGTTCCCAAAAATTGTTTCAACGAGGTTGCGTTTTCCCTGTGAAAATAGCATGGGCTAGCCAGTTTTCGGACTGGTAATTGAAAAATAGTCAGCATTTGCAAAGTCATTGAAAAATAGCCACTATTTTACTGCAACACGGAAAGTTCCAGCATAATATATTGAAGATTGGTGTTCCTGTGTATGAACTTACAACATATTATGCTGGAAATCCAACATACTGGAGACTGAAGCACATGTCTATGAACTTCCAGCATATTATGTTGTACAAGTATATTATACTGGAACTCCAGTATATTATACTGGAATATTTTTCGAACTTTGAACATTGTTTTTGTTTAGATTTTCTTTACATAAAAAGTGGCTAAATTTCGATTACTTTTGAAAGTATGATTATTTTTTAATTATCACTTGTAAATCTGGCTATTTTTGAATTTCTGACCAATTCATAACTCTACCAAGTTTTCTTCAATTGTTAAGCAATTTTCATGCTCTGCAAAACTCTATTCAACTATAGTAATTCTGATATTGAAGTGTCTTTTCTGGTTATGGGTGTCAAATTGGCAGATTCAATTAAGTTTGGGCAGGTTAAGATGAGTTGAACTAATAAATTAATTGGATCAAAGCCTAAACAAAATTAGTTTGAGTCATGATGAGTGAATCAATTTGAATTAAACAATAGGTCATAACTAAACCCAGTCTTCTTAATGTCATTTTTATATTTTTTTGATTGTTCTTTCATAATTTGTTTAATTTTCAAGTCAAACTAACAAAAACTTTTTATTTCATTTATCATGGATCACGACCGGGTGGTCTTCGTAATAGAAGAGACATTTGGCGATAAGCTTGCGCTTGTTTGGAGGGATCATCATAAATGATTAAAGTGTGTCGTTCACGATACATAAAATTCAGCCAGAGCTGCTCCTGTATAAGGAGCAAGGTATTGTTAGGGGCGGATTTAGGGGGGCGCAAGGGGGTTCACCCGAACCCCCTTCGCCGAAAAATTACACTGATATATAAGGCAAAATCTGTTTTTTACCTCTATATATTAATTTTTGAACCCCCTTAACACAATCCAAAAGTGTAGTTTAGTGGTCAAGGGGGTTCAAAATCTACATAAGGTCATGGGTTTAATTCCCACTAGCTAAATTTTTTTTTTTGAACCCCCTTCATGGAGATCCTGCCTCCGCCACTGGGTATTGTAATGTAGCAGGGGAATCTGCCGTTTCGGCTACCACAATAGTGTAATGATAAGAATGCCTCTGAGATTCAATTATAAACCACTTTGTCTCGGTTCTATGTAAACCCCCCCTTCACCCCCACCCCCTAAAATAGTAAAGTAAAGAAGGGCTCTTTGGGGTCTAATTTTCTTTCTATCTGACAGGACAAACAAAGAAATATGAAGGGCTATTTAACCAACCAAACCCAACTTTTTTTAACGTTTCAATAAGTTTGTTATCGGTTAATTTAAGCTACATAGGTTGCTCAAATTGTTCCGCGCGAGTTTTTTACATGAGCTAAGGGATATGTCCTAAATGTTAGTTTTTCCAACAATTATGGTGATGTATGGGAGAGGTAAGCAATGATGCAACTCTCCTTAGTGAGATAAGCAATGATGCAATGAGTGGTAGGTGAGATGAGAATATTGCAAATTGATCCTTCTTGGTAGGTGAGATTTGCACTTTTGGTCCCTATCTCAAAACTATAAATACCCCCTTCCATTTCATTGTATAACACACCAAAAAAAATATATCAAAACACAAGAAGAAAGAGTTTGAGAGGGAGAGAGATATAGTTCCTTTAGGAATGTTTCCTAACAGGGGAGTGACAAAATAGTGAGTAGAATACTAGTCGGGTATTTTTCGGGAAACACTTTTGTGTGCGCCACTATTTTGGGTAGAGCTCAGGAATTGTTGTACCTCCAAATTATTGGGGAAGTCTCTCTTTGTATGCCTGCTAAATGTTTTAGTGGAAGTTGGTGTCGGATTTGTGGACGTAGCCTAAACGTTTTAGGTGAACCACGTTAAATATTGTGTCATTTATTTTTGGTTTCGTTGATCATTTATTTTATTCCGCTGTGCAGTAAGTGTTTAGTGCCACCGGGTCCTAACAAGTGGCATCAGAGCTTTGGTTAGAGTACTATTCATACGTACGGTACTATTCATACGTACGAGTACTATTCATCCATACAGGCACTATTCATATCCACGGTTACTATTCACCGTCGGAATTTTTTTTAGATTGCAGAAGTCTGTCAAATTCTGATCTAAATGGAGGCGAGGACAAGCAAGATGGTCAACCTGAATGGCACAAATTATCACTTATGGAGAAACAAGATGAAGGATCTCCTGTTCGTGACAAAGATGCACCTGCCGGTGTTCAGTTCTCAGAAACCTGAAGATAAGTCAGACGAGGACTGGGAATTTGAGCACAACCAAGTGTGCGGCTACATACGGCAATTTGTTGAAGACAATGTGTACAACCACATTTCTGGTGTGACACATGCAAGGTCGTTATGGGACAAGCTCGAAGAGTTGTATGCCTCTAAAACAGGTAACAACAAATTATTTTACTTGACAAAATTAATGCAAGTAAAATATGTAGAAGGGACAACTGTGGCAGATCACCTTAATGAAATACAAGGGATTGTCGACCAGTTGTCGGGAATGGGCATAAAGTTCGATGACGAGGTACTTGCTCTTATGGTGCTGGCAACACTCCCAGAGTCATGGGAAACCTTGAAGGTTTCAATCACCAATTCTGCACCCAACGGTGTGGTAAACATGGAGACAGTCAAGAGTGGCATTCTGAATGAAGAAATGAGACGCCGATCACAAGGAACATCTTCTTCACAGTCAGAGGTGTTGGCTGTTACGACCAGGGGGAGAAGTCAAAATAAGAGCCAGAGTAACAGAGATAAGAGCAGAGGTAAATCCAACAAATTTGCAAATGTTGAGTGCCATTACTGCAAAAAGAAGGGGCATATCAAAAGATTTTGCCGACAGTTCCAGAATGACCAGAAGAAGAACAAAGGCAAAAAGGTGAAGCCCGAAGAAAGCAGTGATGATGAAACGAACTCCTTTGGTGAGTTCAACGTTGTCTACGATGACGACATTATCAATCTGACAACCCAAGAGATGACCTGGGTGATTGATAGTGGGGCTACCATTCATGCGACGCCACGGAGAGAACTCTTCTCATCTTACACACCTGGAGACTTTGGTCGTGTAAAGATGGGAAATGCCAATTTCTCAACAGTTGTAGGCAAAGGTGATGTTTGCCTAGAGACCATGAATGGGATGAAGCTACTTTTAAGAGATGTCAGGCATGTTCCAGATATGCGCCTGAATCTGATCTCCGTAGACAAGCTCGATGAGGAAGGTTACTGCAATACCTTCCATAATGGCCAATGGAAGCTCACGAAGGGCTCATTGGTGGTGGCGCGGGGCACGAAGCAGTCAAAGTTGTACGTGACCCAGGCGAGCATCTCCCAACAAGTTATAAATGTTGCGGAGAATGATAGCAATATCAAGTTGTGGCATAGACGTCTTGGCCACATGAGTGAGAAGTCAATGGCGCGTTTGGTAAAGAAGAACGCCTTACCAGGTCTAAACCAGATCCAGTTGAAGAAGTGTGCTGACTGTTTAGCTGGGAAACAAAACAGAGTTTCGTTCAAAAGATTCCCTCCTTCCAGAAGGCAAAATGTGTTGGATCTGGTACACTCAGATGTATGTGGACCTTTCAAGAAGTCCCTCGGTGGTGCCCGATATTTCGTGACCTTTATTGATGATCATTCACGAAAGACATGGGTATACACGCTGAAGACCAAGGATCAAGTGTTTCAAGTTTTCAAACAGTTTCTGACCTTGGTGGAAAGAGAGACTGGTAAGAAGTTGAAGTGCATCCGGACAGACAATGGCGGTGAATACCAGGGTCAATTTGATGCTTACTGTAAAGAGCATGGTATTCGACATCAGTTCACACCTCCTAAAACTCCCCAGTTGAATGGCTTGGCTGAGAGGATGAACAGAACTTTGATCGAGAGAACCAGATGTTTACTCTCTCATTCAAAGTTACCAAAGGCTTTCTGGGGTGAAGCTCTAGTTACAGCAGCCTATGTGCTGAACCATTCACCCTGTGTCCCTCTTCAGTACGAGGCTCCAGAAAAGATTTGGTCAGGAAGAGATATCTCTTATGATCAATTACGGGTATTTGGCTGCAAAGCCTATGTCCATGTTCCGAAAGATGAAAGGAGCAAACTTGATGTCAAGACAAGGGAGTGTGTATTCATCGGCTATGGTCAAGACATGCTTGGCTATAAGTTCTATGATCCGGTGCAGAAGAAGCTCGTCAGGAGTCGAGATGTCGTGTTCGTTGAGGACCAAACAATTGAAGACATTGACAAAGTAGAGAAGTCCACTGATGATTCTGCTGAGTTTGAGTTGCCTCCAACAGTGGTGCCGAGACAAGTTGGAGATGATGTTCAGGATAATCAACCTGAAGCCCCTGATCTTCCTAATGAAGATGAACCAGCAGATACTGAAGGTAACGAGGACAATGGTGATGATGATGCAGACGAGGAGGATCAACCTCAACCACCAATCCTCAATAACCCTCCTTATCACACAAGATCTGGAAGAGTTGTGCAACAGTCTACCAGATATTCTCCACATGAGTATGTGTTACTCACTGACGGGGGAGAACCCGACAGCTTTGAAGAAGCTATTGATGATGAACATAAGGAGAAGTGGATAGAAGCCATGCAAGACGAGATGAAATCCTTGCATGAGAACAAGACGTTTGAGCTGGTGAAGTTGCCGAAAGGCAAGAGAGCTTTGAAGAATAAGTGGGTGTTCAAGATGAAGCATGATGAACACAATTCCCTTCCGAGATTCAAAGCAAGATTGGTCGTCAAAGGTTTCAATCAAAGGAAAGGCATTGACTTTGATGAAATATTCTCACCAGTTGTGAAAATGACCTCAATACGCACGGTGCTGGGATTAGCAGCAAGCCTCAACCTGGAGGTTGAGCAGATGGATGTAAAAACCGCCTTCCTACATGGTGATTTGGAAGAGGAGATATACATGGAGCAACCAGACGGTTTCCAGCAAAAGGGGAAAGAGGACTGCGTTTGTAGATTGAGGAAAAGCCTCTATGGCTTAAAACAGGCACCAAGGCAGTGGTACAAGAAGTTCGAGTCGGTGATGGGGCAACACGGCTACAAGAAGACAACTTCAGACCATTGTGTGTTCGCTCAGAAGTTTTCTGACGATGATTTCATCATCCTATTGCTCTATGTGGATGATATGTTGATTGTTGGCCGGAATGTTTCCAGAATTAATAGCTTAAAAGAACAGCTAAGCAAGTTCTTCGCCATGAAAGACTTGGGGCCAGCAAAACAGATCCTTGGGATGAGGATTATGCGAGACCGAGAAGCCAAGAAGTTATGGTTGTCTCAGGAGAAGTACATCGAGAAGGTACTTCAACGGTTCAACATGGAGAAAACTAAAGCAGTTAGCTGTCCTCTTGCTAACCACTTTAGATTGAGCACCAAGCAAAGCCCGTCAACAGATGATGAGAGAAGAAAGATGGAGTGGATTCCATATGCTTCAGTAGTAGGAAGTTTGATGTATGCCATGGTTTGTACACGGCCAGATATCGCTCACGCTGTAGGAGTGGTAAGTAGATTTCTTTCTAATCCAGGAAAGGAACATTGGGATGCTGTTAAGTGGATTCTCAGGTATCTTCGAGGAACCTCCAAACTATGCTTATGTTTTGGAGAAGACAACCCTGTGTTGGTTGGCTATACTGATGCAGATATGGCCGGAGATGTTGATTCTAGAAAATCAACTTCAGGATACTTGATTAACTTTTCAGGGGGAGCTGTGTCATGGCAATCAAAGTTGCAAAAATGTGTTGCATTATCAACTACTGAAGCTGAATTCATCGCAGCAACGGAGGCTTGCAAAGAATTGATATGGATGAAGAAGTTCTTAACTGAACTTGGATTTTCGCAAGACGGTTATCAGTTATTTTGTGATAGTCAAAGTGCTATCCACCTTGCGAAGAATGCCTCATTCCATTCCAGATCCAAACATATTGATGTGAGATATAATTGGATCAGGGATGTGTTGGAGAAGAGGATGTTGCGGCTTGAAAAGATCCATACAGACGAAAATGGATCGGACATGTTGACCAAGACTTTACCGAAAGGGAAGTTTGAGTTCTGTAGAGAAGCTGCAGGGATAGTGGATCCACCATATAGTTGGAAGGGGGAGAATTGTTAGTTTTTCCAACAATTATGGTGATGTATGGGAGAGGTAAGCAATGATGCAACTCTCCTTAGTGAGATAAGCAATGATGCAATGAGTGGTAGGTGAGATGAGAATATTGCAAATTGATCCTTCTTGGTAGGTGAGATTTGCACTTTTGGTCCCTATCTCAAAACTATAAATACCCCCTTCCATTTCATTGTATAACACACCAAAAAAATATATATCAAAACTCAAGGAGAAAGAGTTTGAGAGGGAGAGATATATAGTTCCTTTAGGAATGTTTCCTAACAGGGGAGTGACAAAATAGTGAGTAGAATACTAGTCGGGTATTTTTCGGGAAACACTTTTGTGTGCGCCACTATTTTGGGTAGAGCTCAGGAATTGTTGTACCTCCAAATTATTGGGGAAGTCTCTCTTTGTATGCCTGCTAAATGTTTTAGTGGAAGTTGGTGTCGGATTTGTGGACGTAGCCTAAACGTTTTAGGTGAACCACGTTAAATATTGTGTCATTTATTTTTGGTTTCGTTGATCATTTATTTTATTCCGCTGTGCAGTAGTGTTTAGTGTCACCGGGTCCTAACACTAAATTGATCCACCAATATATGTATATATGCTTAGTCCAACCCGTCCAAACATGAGCTAATTGGCGAATTGTCCATTTGTCTTATTGAGTAAAGGTTGGTGATATCGAGCCATGAAGTTAGGTACGCATAGAGACAGTAGCAAAGCGGGGCGAACGCTAATTGTACGGGTGAAATGATTCATGGGCAAGATTTGACACTCATAATTAATGCTGGTGGGATCGTTGAATCTTCCAACTAGAGGACCATATTATATTAAGAGGGCGCATATTTTCTTGCGTGCTTTATTTTCCTGCATAAATTCTCAAGAGTAGGCCGGCTTGAACGTACTGGGGTCTTGATAGTTGAAGTTTCATTAAATTCCAGGAATTTCATTCTAAATTTACCATATTTAGATGGCTAAGGAACATGTGCACTATTGTTTCTATTAAGTTGTTGAAAAAGAATTGCAAGTAGAAAAGAATTGTACCACAAATCATTATTAAAAAAAATAAGTGAGATCATAATGCAATCTAATCCTTTTTGTTTTCTTTCTAAGAATATACCACAAAAAAAAAAAAATCGATAATCTGAAACATAAGTGGAATTTTAGCCTTATATATAAAGTTAATGACTAATCCTAGTACTCTAGATGCCTTTAGTTAACTATATTTTTAAATGCTCTTACTTCAAGTCTTCTAGTCATCTTGATAATCACGCGATGTGGAAAATCATTAATTAGTTTTTGTTTTTATCATTTAACTGCACAACGGTGGTCAGGAGAGGCAAAATTGAACTCCTGATCTTTTCAAACTTTTCGGCTTTGAATTGTATACTATCTGGTTACCAACTGGGCTATCCCAATGATTGATTCTTTAGGTGGATATAATTAATGATTCATTACATGATAAGTAACTTCTTTTCTTCAATAACTGAGAAATTCGTTTTTTTCTTGGCCTCAGAAACTCGATTGGGTAATGAATTATCTATCCTTCTCCACTCATACACCAAACGTTTATTTCCACCCATGTTTTATTAGTGCACCTAGAATAAATTTTGTTTGACCCAAAAGATGTTGAATCCTTTTTGGTTAAATAAATTAAAGAAGATAAAAGGGTTAATCTCAGCCAAGTATAATAAACTTCGGAATGAGGGACATGAGGGGTGAACAAGGTAAGTAGAATCTGTTGATCTCATGGAACAGAAGGATTAAATGTGTAAAAATGATCACCACCAATGTCGAATAAGTATTACAAAGAAAGTTCTTAGCTGAAAAAGACTGTGCCTCACAAGGTTACTTCCCTCCTATATATATAAGGGACAACCCCTTTTTGAACCTTAGGAGACATATCATAGGGAATATTCGAGAGTATATTCCTAATGCACCCTGTTAGGCCTATGCTACTACAAACGTCATACGTCCTTTATCCGTTGTCGGTCGTCCTCCTCCTCCACAGGACGTCATGCTGTGAAGACCTCATCTTTTGTCGTATTTGACAGCAGTCGTGGTCGACCAAATTTGGACCCACACAGTTAGTCCCTCCGCTTGTCGAGGTTGCAACTTGGAGCATCCTTGGCGAGCGGACACCGCCCACACTTGTGGAGAAATTTGGTTTCATGAAACGTCATGACTTGGCCAACAATGGAAGGTTAGCGTGCTCAACGAGACCATGTGTGGTGTATCTTATCGGGAAATGACGTCACATCCATGTGCGTCATCATTATACGTATTTTCGAGACAGGGGCTGAGGGCTTGTCACTTCAATTTCGGTGCCATTCTGCAGCCTTCCGCTTCGATTCTGGCGCTACCCAATCCTATAAATTGATGGAGGGTTTGTATTTTCAAAAACTCTTGGTCATTTCTTCTTTGGTTATTCCTTACCTTCTCTCCCGCTTTTGCTCTAGCAATTCTCTTTTCTTTCTCTCTGTTTGCCGCCCTTGGCTTTTTCTGTTCTGTCAAAACATTCATCGCCAAAGATATGCCTAGATCACATCGATCTCGTGAGGGGGTTTCTGATGCTACCTCGTTGTCTGTTGCGCCCCCTACCATCGGTGAGGACATGATGGTGGAGGAAGGGGACAAATTTCCCACCGTGGAGGAGTTGCTACCGAGACACCATTCGTCTCGAAGCGATTTCCTTAAGGACCCTCCTCCTACTCCTTCCCCCATACTTTCTGAAACTGAGCAAGTCTATATCGAAGCTCTCCGTGCAAAATATAGCATTCCCGCTCATATCGAGATGGTTCCAGCGGGAGGGGACTTCATGGAAGTCCATAGGCCTAGGGTACTGTGCCTTCTATGAGTACCCCTTTGTCATTGGTTATTCCTTCCCCCTTCTCCCATTAGCAGAAGATTTCTGTCGATTCTATCAAGTTTGCCCGGCACAAATTTCCCCTTACACGCTCAAAATACTCCTGTTGACAAAATATGCGGAGTTAGCGAGGTGTGAGGTTACTGTTCACCACCTTCTACACTTGTTCTCACCCACTTTTCATAGGGGTACTATGGTACATCTGAGGCACCGTGGGATAAAAGGGCTGGTGGTCAGAACCGATGACCGGGCGAGTCATAATTTTGGCATAAGTACTTCTTCGTCAGAACTGAACACATCGTGTCTGACCCTGCTAGATTCCCGGAGCGGTGGAACGAGAATCGTAAGTGTCGCCACTTGTTTATTCTTCTTTTTCTTCTTTATTCTTCTTATTGTTTACTTGCTTCTCGTTTGTAGCTATGGGGCACCCGCCTCGCCCTATTGCGGGTATAAGGGATTGGGTAGCCCGTCTGCTGCCCCATGCAGCGGAGATTCGAGACTAGCCCGCTTTTGTGAAACGCTTTAGGCCGAAAGTTTCTTTCGGTAAGTCTCTTCCTCTATGCCGCTATCTGGTCATTGGTCATCATACCTACTAATATAGCTTTCTATGATGACAGGTCGTGGTGCTTCTAGGCATAAGGCCCCAGTCCCTGCATTTCTCCAGGTCGTCGCTACTATAGGAATGCAATTTACTCTGAGTGAGTCTGTCCGAGAGGGTCGTACTCAACTGATGCAGGTGGGGGATTCTTCTCGCGATATGGTCGTGAGGGAAGGAACCTCTTCCTTACCGGTTCATCACCTTGTGGACGAGTCCTCTGATGGGAATGAATCGTTATCGAGGAAAAGGAGGAGGGCTCAGCTTGGGAAGGGCGTGGCTGCTGATACTGGTAAAAATAGGATGGGTGCGTCGCAGACGGAACCTGTGCCCGCATTTATGGCCAACACCATCTTGGCGGGGAGGTCTCCCCAAACAGAAGGGGTTTACCAAGAAGGTGGTTCCGTGCGCTCCACTGAGGGTGGCACATCGTCCAATGTCGGAGGGGGCCTACGCGTCGAGGGCGAAGGCTCGAGCTCGGATGTTGACCCAGGGGATGTTTGTTAGTTTTTAGAGCGTCACGCTCATGTAGAGGTCAGAGTAGAGGGTTCTGATCGACTTATAGTTGTCCCTGGGAACTACAACTTGTTGTCGGATGGTGATCAGGTGGCGTCTGCTTTAGCTCCTTTATGTGGTGCCCCTAAGAACGAGGCGCTTAGAGCGATGAGTGATATGGAGTTGTCTCGGAGCGTCTCTAGCATGGCCTTGCGGGTAGATATCTTTCTTTTCATTTCGTCGTTGGGTTTGTATTATTGTTTTTGGCCCGTCCTTTTGTTTTAACATCATACTTTTTTTTTGTGCCAGACCTTTATCATAGAGATTGAGCGCGAGCACCGTGAAAGGAAGAGGACGACCATTTATGGAAAAATGTCTTCTAAATATCAAAAATATCGCACCAATCATCGTGCGATGGTCGACATCTACACTCAGGATCCTGACTTCCAACTGTTCTGCGAATGGCTTAAATAGAGGGAGGATCAATTGGCGCGTAAGGTCGAGGAGTTGAGTTAGTGAGACGAGGACCTCATGAAGGCCATCGCCCGTAATAGTGAGCTCGAGGCATCCCACAAAGTGAGGGAAGATGAGCTTGAGCTAAGTAGGGGGTAATGGCCGAGAATGTCGACCTCCAAGCCAGGGTGGCCATTTTGACTGCCGAACTGGATACGAAGACGGCGAAGATCAATGAGCTTAAAGGTGAGTTGGGCGTGAGTGTCGATAGATTGGCGACTATTACCTCTGAATCGGCGGTCTTTGGAGATGCTCTCCATGTTTGTAGGTCGGAGCGGACCAAGGAGAAGGAGGCATCTGCACTTAAGATAGTGGGGCTTGAGGGGCGTGTTTAAGGGTTGGAGGCGGAACTGTCCGTATTGAACAAGTAAATGGATTCTTTGTAAGCGGAGGGCGTACAACGATAGTCGCAGCCTTCTTTATCTTATGTGTACAAGGCTCTTTATGTTGATGGGAGGGCGTCTGAAGCACAGCTTAGGGATGTACATGCCAAGGCTCGTGCGGCTTGTGAAGCATGCGGGTATGACCCTCTTATGCTTGACAGTCAACTCTGATGATGCAAGCAGACTCGCCTCCAACTCTTGGTATAAGACGTGTATGCCACCGGGAATGATGTGTAGTATTTCTTTTGTACTTACTTTTTGCTTTGCGATTTTTGTAAGGGTGTCTTTGAGCCCTTTGTAAAGACAAATATTTGTAACATATTTGATATGGATGGAAATCGTTTTGGTCGTACATCTCTGAGTCGTTTTCTTTGATTGATTTTTTTGACAACTTCTTCCATGGTTACGTCGCTTCGATGCTTTGTTGAAATGCTAAACTTATTTTATCGAGTTTAGTATAACTCTTTTCGTTGGCAATAGCCTTAGCCGTAGAATATCGCATTCGAGTTGGCGACGAAGTAATATTCCGTCGTAGTTCGAGTGATGTCGAACTCGCTTTTCATCGAAGGCCTTAGCCATTGGGATGTTACTTTCGAGTTGGCGCCGAAGTAAGATCCCGTCATGGTTCAAATGATGTCAAACTCGTTTTTTGTCAATGGCCTTAGCCATTGGGATGTTACTTTCGAGCTGGCGCCGAAGTAAGATCCCGTCGTGGTTTGAATGATGCTGAACTTATTTTATTTATCGATGGCTTTAGCCATTGGGATGTTACTTTCGAGCTGGTGCCAAAGTAAGATCCTGTCGTGGTTCAAGTGATGTCGAACTCATTTTTTGTCGATGGCCTTAGCCATTGGGATGTTACTTTCGAGCTGGCGCTGAAGTAAGATCCCATCGTGGTTCGAATGATGTCGAACTCGTTTTTCGTCAATGGCCTTAGCCATTGGGATGTTACTTTCGAGCTGGCGCCGAAGTAAGATCCTGTCGTGGTTCAAATGATGTCGAACTCGTTTTTCATCGATGGCCTTAGCCATTGGGATTTTGATTTCAAGCTGGTGCCGAAGTAAGATCTCGTTGCGGTTCGAGTGATGTCGAACTCATTTTTCGTCGATGGCCTTAGCCATTGGGATGTTATTTTCAAGCTGGCGTCGAAGTAAGATCCCGTCGTGAGGGTGTCGTTCTATTCTATTTGTTGGAGTGTCGTGGATGCCAGTTTCATTCATATATTGGAGATGCGTGTTGCTTTTGTACACATAATGGAGTGATTTTATTCATATATCGGATATACATGTTGATTTTGTACATATAATGGAGATTATACCTAGTCCTTTCATTGCTCGGCTTGGAGATATAGTTGGTAGGCGGGGTAATGAACAATACTTCGAACCTCGAGACGTCCCCCTCGTCGCCTCATTAAAAACCTCCCCGATAAAACTCGATTGGGATAAAACCCAGGCGAGGGAAAAAGAGTACGACACGGGCGGCGTCTTTTCTTAGAAGTGGAAGTATTTGAGGTGGGCGACATTCCAGTTATTTTGCAATAGTTTTCCTTCCATTGTTTCTAGATAGAATGCTCATTTACTTGCTGCTGCTGTGATTTTGTACAGCCCGTCCCAATTTGTTCCCAGTTTTCCTTCATTTGGGTCCTTTGCTGCTTGCTTTTTGGCTTTAGCACGTAGTCCCCGACACTGAGTGGTCGTACTTTGGCTTTCTTGTTATAGTACCTTTTTCCTTGTTGTTTTTAGGCGACCATTTTTATGTGTTCCATATCCTTTCGTTCTTCGACCTTATCTAGGTTTTGTAACCTGCTTTCGTCGTGGCTTGATCCACTCTCATTGGAGTACAAGGCTAGGTTCCACGACCTCAACGAGTATGACTGCATCAGTGCCGTAGACCAATGAATACGGGCTCTCTCCTGTGCTGGTCTTTTGCATTGTGCGGTAGGCCCATAGCACCTCCGGTAGTAGTTTCGTCCATAGCCCTTTGGCATCTTCAAGCTTTTTCTTTAATATGTTCAATATTGTTTTATTGGAGGATTCCGCTTGACCGTTGCCGGCAGGATGATATGGCGTGGAGAGTATCCGCTTGATGTACCATTTTTCGAAGAACTCGGTTATCGTTTTTCCAACAAACTGGGGTCCATTGTCACAACTGATTTCTTTGGGGATGCCGAAGCGGCATATGATGTTTTTCCAGATGAACGTGATGACTTCTTGTTCGCGTATTTGAGCAAATGCACCTGCTTCCACCCATTTGGAAAAATAGTCAGTTAAAACCAAAAGGAAGCTTACCTTAACTGGCCCTGCTGGGAGGGGCCCGACAATATCCATCCCCCATTTTATGAATGGCCATGGGGAGGTGACGGAGTGCAGGATTTCCCCCGCCTGGTGTATCATAGGGGTGTATTTTTGGTATTGCTCGCACTTCTTGACGTACTCTGCGACCTCTTTTTTCATAGTGGTCCAGTAGTATCCTGTACGAATAAGACACCTAACGAGGGCTCAGTTACCGGTATGGACACCGCAGTGGCCTTCATGTACCTCACGAGCACTCGCCTTGTCTGATTGGGTCCGAGGCATTTGGCCAACGGACCTCCGAATGTCCTTTTGTAAAGATCGTGGCTTATGAGACTATATCTGGCCGCCTGTATTCGGAGCTTTTTAGCTTCTTTTTTATCTTATGGGAGTGTTCCTTACTGTAGATATGATATGATACGATTATGCCAATCCGAAGTTAAATTTATTGAATGTGCCTCGACTTGGTCTATTGATGAGTGGAGAAGGGTGACCACATTCTCTTTAGTGATGTTTCTAGTTGCCGCTGCCAGCTTGGAGAGACCATCTCCTTCGATGTTCTATGCTCGGGGTATTTGGTCGAATCGGCATTCGTCGAATTCTGGCAGCAGTTTGTGTTTTTCGGTTTGGTATTTCTGCAACCTCTGTTCCTTAATTTGGAAAGTCCCAGTAACCTGGTTCACAACGAGTTGAGAGTCGCAGCGAAGGATGACACGTTGAGCACCATACTTGAGGGCCAATTTTAATCCTGCAATTACATCATCATACTCACACCATTGTTAGTCATTTCAGGACATCGATCAGATTGGCGAATCACTTCTCCTATTGGACCTCGAGCACGAGTACCAGTCCCGATCCCGTTGCGTCGGACGCGTCGTCGGTGTAGAAGACCCAGAGGTCGGATTGCTCAGATGAAGTGCGAAGCACTTCTTGCTCGACTTTAGGCAGTATCTCTGCGCTGAAATCGGCAACGAAGTCGGCAAGCACTTGTGACTTTATTGCGATTCGCGGTTGGTATGTTATATCGTGCTCGCTCAGTTCTATGGCCTATTTGGATAGCCGACCCAATAATTCGGGTTTATGTAAGATACTCCTGAGAGGAAAGGTTGTCACCACCTTTATGGGGTGGCACTGAAAATATGGTCTAAGCTTTCGTGAAGCTACAACTAGTTCCAAAGCCAGTTTTTGAGGTGGGGGTACCTTGTTTCAGCGTCAATTAAGGTTTTACTGATATAGTAAATTGGTGATTGCGTACCTTGGCTTTCTCGGACTAGAACCGCACTTACCGCAGTCTCAGATACGACTAGGTAGACTAGGAGGGACTTGCCTGGTCTGCTTTGGCGAGTAAGGGTAGAGAAGACAAGTATGCTTTTAGTTTTCTCAGGGCATCGATGCACTCTGCATTCCACTGGAGCCCGTTGTCCTTCCTTAATACATTAAAGAATTTATGGCACCTATCTGATGACCATGAGATGAACCTCGACAGGGCTGCTATTCGTCCCGTCAATTTTGTACCTGCTTTTTGCTGGTCAGTGTTTTAGGTATTCCTTCGATGGCCTTAATCTACTCTGGGTTGACTTCAATGCCTCTTTGTGACACTAGGAAATCGAGGAAATTTCCCGAGCTTACACCAAAAGTGCATTTTTCAGGGTTTAGTTTCATGTCGTACCATCTTAATATGTCGAAGGCTTCCTTCAGATGTCCGATATGATTTTCTTTCCTCTTCTACTTAACTAACATATCATCAATGTAGACTTTCATTGTTTTACCAAACTGGTTTTTGAACATTTTGGTGACCAATCATTGATATGTTGCCCCCGTATTTTTTAGTCTGAATGGCATCACTTTGTAGCAGTATGTTCCCTGGTAAGGGATGAAAGTGGTTTTCTCCTAGTCATCTTCTTCCATGAGGATCTGGTTATAACCCGAATAGGCATCCAAGAAGCTTAGCAACTTGTGTCCTGTTGTTGCGTCGATGAGCTAGTCGATGTGTGGCAATGGAAAAGAATCTTTCGAACATGCCTTGTTCAGGTCCGTGAAATCTACACACATTTTCCATTTTTCTTTTTCACCATGACCACATTGGCGACCTATTGAGGATATTTCGATTCCCGGACGGAGCCATTTGCGAGTATCTTATCGACCTCTTCATTGACGACTTCGTTGATTGTGGTGTTGAACTTCATTCTTATTTGCCGCACTAGCGGATATAGGGGATCGACGTTTAACTTGTGGGTCGCGATATCTTTTGGAATGCCTGGCATGTCTGTATGGGAGAAGACAACTGATCGGCATGGTCAGTCAAGAACTTATGAAACTTACCTGGTTCCGAGAGGTTGTGCCCGATGTAAGCCTTTTTTGTGTTGCCGTTTCCATCTAGTAGGACGTGATCAAGATTTTCTATCGTTGATTAGGATGCCTCCACAATGTCGGGGGCCTTGATAATGTCTGTCTGCACGTTAGGTTTGGCTCCCGACATCGCTGATTGCTATGCTTCCGCATTTGCTCCTTTGAGTTGTTGGGTGTGTGCGCAATCTTGGGCGATGCAATAGCATTTTTGTGCGGTGCGTTGCTTCCCTCGAATGGTGAATATTCCCTATGGGGTAGGAAACTTGATCACTTGCTAGAGACTGGAAGGGATCGCTCTCATGGCGTGTATCTACGGGCGCCCTATGATCGTATTGTAAGCCATTTCCTGGTTCATGACGTGAAATGTTATTTCTAGGGTGATTCTTTCGGCTAGGACGGGTAGCACTATTTCCCCCGAAGTCCGATCAACTACATTATTAAAACCTGTTAGCGTTATACAGCGCAGAATTATTTCATCTTCGAGTCTCATCTATACGAAAACTCGAGGATGGATAATACACGCACCGCTACCGTCATCTACCATTATTCTTTTTACGTCAGTATCTGCGATATGTAAAGTGATAACAAGAGCATAATAGTGAGGGAAAGACAAACCGTTGGTATCTAACTTATCGAAGATGATACTGTCTTCAAGGTCATCATACCATTCGTGAGTGATTGATCATTTGAGCTTATGTGTGGTGGTGAACTTGACATGATTGATCGCTGTGCCGTCGCCCCCGCCGATGATCATCTGTATGGCGCGAGCGGGAGAGGACGGTTTTGGAGGTCCTTGGGGTTGTTTGCATCGGCAGGCGAAGTTAGTCCATCCTCGATCACTCAACAGCTTCTTCAGGTGACCCTGGTTTAGTATTCGTACTACTTCCTGTCGCAATCCTATGCAATCTTCGGTTTTGTGACCCCTTTCTTGGTGAAATTCACAGAAAGCGCTTGACTTCCGAGTGCTGGGGTCTGACCTTATCTTTTGCGGCCATTGCACCTTTGGGCTGAGTTTCTCTAGGTCATACACTATTTCTGAAGGAGAAACACAAAAATTATGAGAGGATAGAAGTGGAGGCATACCTTTCTCGTGTCGATATGGTCCAATGTATCGAGGAGGAGCATCCGTGCGTCATGGTGGAGGCGGGGTTGACATCCTAACGTAGGGTTGATGCCTTTCCGACTAGAACGGGGGCCCAACTGATCTCTTCGACCGTCGTTACAACGATCTTTCCTTGCTTCGATTTGGAGTGACATCAACCATTGGGTCGGGCCATTTAGATCATCCTCGTCAGCTTGTACCTCGGCGCAGTAGGCATTATGGATTTCTTCCCAAGTAGTTGTAGGGAATTTCATGAGCTTGCTTAACAGTTTTCTAGTTGCCCTTGACCCATTTCTGTTTAATCCATTCTGGAAGGCTGCTACTGCCATTCCTTCTGACACATGGCGAATATATTATTTACCCTCGTCTCTGCCTTTTTGGCTCTAGCATGGGCGGTGACGAATTCGTCTGTCATTTCCTCAAATGTCGCTAGCGAGCGTGCTAGTAGTTGAGAGTACCATGTCAAGGCTCCCCCTATTAAGGTTTTGCCGAACCTTTTCAACAGCACCGATGGTACCTGTTCTTTTGAGAGATCGTTGCCTTTTACGACTGTAATGTAGTGGATGATGTGATCTTCTGGATCGATAGTACCATCATATATCTTTAAGTAAGGCGGCATTTTGAAGGTCTTTTGTGAAATATGAATGTGTCACATTCCTATTATCCCTTTGGGTGGGTTTATCAAGGATGGTGTTCAGTGCATTTGTTAGTCATTCTTCCAGCAGTCTTCTTACTATCGGTGGTGCCTCTCCTGTTGCAGATGTGGAGGTTTCCCTTTCGCGCGAAGCGGTCACGCTCCCGTGCGGGGGAGGTGAAGTGTCTCCCCGGGCGTGATGTTTGGTGTTTCATTTTCGTGATCCTCTCTGCTATGTTCATTGATGGTGTCTAGGAGGTTGGCTGTAACACCTACTATGGCTTTTGCCTTACATCTCATTTCCCTGCCATTGTTTATTTGTACCAAGCTCGGAAGAAGTGATTATCTCTTTCAGGAGTCTGGATGAAACTATAATCTTAGCTAGAGAAATCCCCACAGACGGCGCCAAATTGTTTGACCCAAAAGATATTAAATCCTTTTTGATTAAATTAATTAAAGAAGATAAAAGGGTTAATCTCAACCAAGTATAATAAACTCCAGAATGAGGGACATGAGGGGTGAACAAGGTAAGTAGAATCTGTTGATCTCGTAGAACAGAAGGATTACGTGTGTAAAAATGATCACCACCAATGTTGAATAAGTATTACAAAGAATGTTCTTAGTTGAAAAAGTCTCTGCCTTACAAGGTTACTTCCCTCATATATATATGTGATGACCCGGCCAGTCGTCTCATAAGCTACCGCTCTATTTCCCCCATTTCTGCTTCTTTATGCTTTGTTATCCGAGTTTTGTGGTATTTGGTTAGTCGGATCGAACCATTTCATGCTTTGGAGAGTTGCAGATTTTGGAGTTTCAGCTGTTGTAGAGTTTTCCTCTTCGCGATCGTATAGGGGGTCTCGCGATCGCAGAGAGCTTTTGAGGGGGAAGCCCAGTTTGTTCTATGCATTCGCGAAGGTAGAGTTGCAATCGCATAAGGTGGCGAGTTTGTTGATCGCAAACACGTGGATAAGGTTGCGTTCTCATAGAGTTAAATGGACTAGGGGTTTTGACTTGGAGTTTGTTCTTTGCGAACGCGGTCCCCTGTCCGCGATCGCGTAGAGTAGGATGCTTGAGCATCGCATTCGCGTGGGACTTTACGCATTCGCATAGGGTTAATTTTGGGTTCTGAGAATTTGTGCTTCGCAATCGCGAAAGATGTCCTGCGATCGCAATGAAGGATTTCAGGCATGGGCAGAAGGTTTAAATAGTCGTCTTGTCCGCGATTTTGAGGTTTATTTCTTCCATTGTTGGTCGTTTTTAGAGCTTTTTGAAGAGGATTGAAGAGGGATTCAAGGAGAATCACTTGGAAGCAAGATTCTTGGACTTAAAACTCGATTCTAATGTGAAATCTACCTAATAAATCATGGAATCTAAACCTAAAATTGAAGAACTAGGGCTTGAAATTGGAGACCTAGAAATTGGGGGGGGGGGAGGGATCATTTGTGGATGGATTTTGATGATTTTAGTATGTATGAACTCGAGGGGAGATGCGTAACCCATTGATGTAAAAAATTTCGAATTCCAAGACGTGGGCCCGGGGGTCGGGTGTTTCTAATTTCAGGATTTATGTCATATATTGATTATTTTCTCTTGGGCTTCATTCCCTTAGCATATTTTGATGCCGTGATTCTGATTTTGGATAGATTCGACGCAAGTGGAGGCCGATTCAAGAGGAAAAGGCATCGTGGGCTAGAGATTTGACCGGATTGAGGTGAGTAATGATTGTAAATGATGTTCTGAGGGTATGAAACTCTGGATTTGCGCATAGTTGTGCTATATTGAGGTGACACACACGCTTGATGACGAGCGTGGGGTTGTGCACTATTGGGGATTGTGACTTAGTCCGTCCCGAATGACTATTTTATCGCGTATTTGACTAAAATCTATTTGCTATCATCATTATTTGGGCTGAATGCCATATTTGGGCTTCGTGCCAACTATTTGAACCCTTCGGGGATTTTTATTGATATTTCCTCACCGTTTTGACTTTATACTTGAACTCAGTCATGATATATTTCACTGTTTTCATACTCAGCCATGTCTACTATGTTTTAACACTTAAATGAACTTTTAAATGATAATTGGGTTGAGAAATCCTATTTCACTACTGTCGAGTGGCTTGTGAGGATTTGGACTGAGTAAGGCCGATGGCCTATATTGTTAGGAAACACTGAGCTTGATTTGAGGCTGAGGGCCTGAGATATGTACGCCACGAGGTGGCTTGATTGATATGAGGCCGAGAGCCTAGTGATGATGCCACGAGATGGCTTGATATTGCGCTTGGGCCGTAAATGGCCCCTCCAGGAGTCTGCACACCCCCAGTGAGTGCATGTACCTTTTGTGATATGAGATATAGCCCGAGGGGATGATATTGTTCTGAGATATTGCCCGAGGGGCGGATTTGTGGATACTGTGCCCGAAGAGCGAACCTTTATGTGTTTATTTTCCATAATTGCCTGTCATTTACCTGCTTAAATTGTTGAAAAAGGTTTTCGTGGAGTTTAATTTGAGTTAAATGACTTTCACATATCTTAAACTGATTTTACTGCTTCACTGGTTTTTACTGCTTCATTATAGTCTGCAATTATGCCTTACGTGATTTCCTGCTTTCAGTCTTTATTTATGACTATTACTCACCGAGTTAGAGTATTCACTTTACTCCCTGCACCCTGTGTGCAGATTCAGGCGCATCTGGTCCCTCTCCCGAGTGCTGATCTTTCCAGCTCAGGCAGATCCGAGGAGTCTCTAGGTAGCTGTCGATGTTCGCATCCCAGAGCTTCGTACCTATCTTATTTCTCCTTATTTTTAGTTTTTGTATTAAACTCTGTAGATTTCTCTTAGTATTCCAGATTGGTTTAGATGCTCATGACTAGTGACACCCCCAGTATTGGGTTGTGTTGGGTTGTATTCCGCAAATTATGCTACTATCTACTTAAACTTTGGTTTATTTTATCATGCATTAGACTGTTTCTTATTGTTTAACTGTTAAATACTGAAATGGGGAGTGTCAGCTGGCCTTATCTTTATGAGAGGCCCATCATGACCGGGTCTGGATTTAGGGTTGTGACAAGTTGGTATTAGAGCCTAGGTTACATAGGTCTCACGAGTCATGAGCAGGTTTAGTAGAGTATCGCAGACTGGTACAGAGACGTCTGTATTTATCCTCAAGAGGCTGCAGAACCTTTAGGAAAAACTTCATATTCTTGAAATTCTTGTCGTGCGAATTTGTTGATCTGAGTACTAAACTTCTGTTATTTTATTCTCTCATATATGGTGAGTACACGCGCTACCGGTCAAGATGGATGACCACCAGTACCACCAGCTATGGCCACTAGAGGCCGAGGATGCGGCTGTGGTCACGGTAGGGGCAGAGGTGTAGCCCGCACAGCAGCTAGGGCAACACCTACAGATCTACCAGCCGCCCTAATTCAGGATCAGGTCCCAATTATGGACGCTCCAGCAGCACCAGCTCAAGCACCAACTGTGCTCTTTATGATTCCAGGTCTTTAGGAGGCCTTGGCTCAGATTCTATCAGTTTGCACTGGCCTAGCTCAGGCGGTCTCAACTACTACAGCCGCAGCTACTTCTCAGGCCGGAGGAGGCAATTAGACTCCCGCTGCCCGCAAACCTGAGCAGGTCGTGCAGGGACTTCAGACACTGGGGGCACATCCAGCCCAGTCGGTTGCAGCTGCTTAGGACCATGTAGTTCCTACCATGCCAGAGGATGAGCAGCATAGGTTGGAGAGGTTTGGTAGACTTTATCCTCCGACCTTCAGTGGTGTAGAGGGCGGGGATGCCTAGGGTTTCTTGGGTAAGTGTTAGAGGATGCTTCGTACAGCGGGTGTTCTAGAGACCAGCGGGGTCGCTTTCACTACTTATTAGTTTTCTGGAGCTCCCTTCACTTGGTGGGAGGATTTTGAGAGGCATAGGCCTGTTGGTGCATCACCCCTTACCTGGCAATATTTCTCCATTCTCTTTCTGGAGAAGTATGTGCTGCAGTCTCGTAGAGAGGAGCTGCACAAGCAGTTGAGTGGTTGCGTTAGGGAGAGATGACCATGTCACAGTTTGAGTTGAGGTTCTTCGAGTTATCTCGTCATGCCATCTGGTTGGTTCCGACAGATAGAGAGAGGATTAGGAGGTTTGTTAATAGCCTCACTTATCAACTTCGTATTCTCATGACCAGGGAGAGGGTGACTGGTGCTACCTTCGAGGAGGTTGTAGATATTGCTCGTAAGATTGAGTCTGTTCGTCGCCAGAAGCGAGAGGAGAGAGAGGCCAATAGGCCTCGAGGATTTGGTAGCTATAGTGGTGCTCCTTCGAAAGGTCAATTTTAGCACGACAGAGGTCGTCCCTTCAGGTATGCTCAGCCAGCTCGCCCAGGTTATCGTGAGGCGTCATCGGGTCATGGTTCTCATAGTTCTCATCAAGGACAATCATCACTTAGTGCCCTTCCAGCTCAGAGTTCGTCTCGTGCTCTATCAGTCTATGGCTTTTCTATGCTAGATGCATCTACTAGTCACTCTGGTGCGAGGGGTTCCATTCAGTCCCCTTCTTCAGCACCCGGGAGTTGTTATGAGTGTGGAAAGATGGGTCATATATGCAGACCGTTCCCTCTTCGTCTTGCGAGTTCATCTCAGCAGAGGGGTCAGTCATCGGCTTCAGTGCCAGTTACTTCATCACCACCCGCCCGGCTAGCTAGGGGTGGAGGTTAGTAAGCTAGAGGCCGTCCTAGAAGGGGAAGGCCGATCAGGTGGCGGTCAGGCCCGTTTCTATGCACTTTCAGCTAGACCCGATGCTATTGCTTCAGATGCTGTCATCACAGGTATTGTTTTAGTCTGCCACAGAAATGCCTCTGTATTATTTGATCCCGGTTCCACCTTTTCTTATGTGTCATCATACTTTGCTCGTTATTTGGGTACACCCCGTGAGTCTCTTGCTTCACCTGTTCATGTATCTACCCCAGTGGGCGATACCGTTATTGTAGACCATGTATACCGGTTGTGTGTGGTGACTATTGAGGGTCTGGAGACCCGAGTGGATCTTTTATTATTGTGTATGGTGGATTTTGATGTCATTTTGGGCATGGATTGGCTATCTCCTTGTCATGATATTCTGGATTGTCATGCTAAGACAGTCACATTGGCTATACCGGGTGTGCCACGGATTGAGTGGCGAGGTCTGACTGATTATGTTCCTAGTAGAGTGATCTCATTCTTGAAGGCCCAACATATGGTTGGGAAGGGTTGTCTATCGTACCTAGTCTTTGTGAGGGATGTCGATGCTGAGACTCCCAGTATTGATTCTGTTCCAATTGTGAGGGATTTTCTCGATGTGTTTCCTGCAGACCTACCAGGCATGCCACCGGACAGAGATATTTACTTTGGTATTGATCTGTTGTCGGGCACTCAGCCTATTTCAATTCCGCCATATCGTATGGCACCAGGGAGTTGAAGGAGTTAAAGGAGCAGCTTCAGGAACTCCTTGATAAGGGGTTCATTCGGCCTAGTGTGTCACCTTGGGGTGCGCCGATTCTATTTGTGAAGAAAAAGTATGGCACAATGAGGATGTGCATTAATTATAGACAATTGAACAAGGTAACAATTAAGAACAAGTTTCCTTTGCCTCGTATTGATGATTTATTCAACCAGCTTCAGGGAGCGAGAGTGTTCTCCAAGATTGATCTCTATTCGAGCTATCACCAGTTGAAGATCAGGGACTCGAATATTCTAAAGACGGTTTTCAGGACCCAATATGGTCATTATGAGTTGGTGGTGATGTCTTTTGGGCTGACCAATGCCCCAACAGCATTCATGCATTTGATGAACAGCGTGTTCCGGCCTTATCTCGACTCGTTTGTCATAGTCTTCATTGATGATATTCTAGTGTATTCATGTAGTCAGGAGGAGCACACAGAGCATTTGAGAGTTGTATTGCAGAGATTGAGGGAAGAGAAGCTTCATGCAAAATTCTCCAAATGTAAGTTTTGGCTCAGTTCAGTGGCCTTCTTGGGGCACGTGGTGTCCAACGAGGGTATTCAGGTTGATCCGAAGAAGATAGAGGGAGTTCAGAGTTGGCCCAAACCGTCCTCAGCCACAAAGATTCGTAGCTTTCTTGGTTTTGCAGGTTATTATCGCTGGTTTGTTCAGGGATTTTCATCCATTGCATCGCCATTGAACAAGTTGACTCAGAAGGGTGCTTCATTTGTATGGTCGGATGAGTGTGAGGAGAGCATTTAGAAGCTCAGGGCAGCTTTGACCATAGGTCTAGTGTTAGTTTTGCCATTAGCTTCAGGTTCATATACTGTGTATTGTGATGTTTTGAGAGTTGGTATTGGTTGTGTTTTGATGCTGGAGGGTAGAGTTATTGCTTATGCTTCTCGTCAGTTGAAGCCCTATGAGAAGAACTACCTCGTTCATGATTTAAAGTTGGCTACCATAGTTCACGCGTTGAAGATTTAGTGGCATTACTTGTATGGTATATCTTGTGAGGTGTTTACTGATCATCATAACCTCCAACACTTGTTCAAGCAGAAGGATCTTACTTTGAGGCAGCAGAGGTGGTTGGAGTTGCTTAAGGATTATGATATCACTATATTGTATCATCCGAGAAAGGCCAATGTGGTGGTCGATGCTTTGAGCCGAAAGATAGTGAGTATGGGGAGTTTGGCATATATCCCAGCTGGGGAGAGACCTCTTGCGGTTGATGTTCATGCCTTGGACAATCGGTTCGTGAAGTTAGATATTTCGGAGCCTAGTCGGGTATTTCCTTGTGTGGTTTCTCGGTCTTCCTTATATGATCGCATCAGAGAGCACCAGTATGATGATCCGCGTTTGCTTGTCCTTAAGGACAGGTCCAACATGATGATGCCAGAGACGTGACCATTGGTAATGATGGGGTGTTGAGGATGTAGGGCCGGATATGTGTGCCCAATATGGATGGGATTCGGGAGTTGATTCTGAAGGAGGCCCATAGCTCGCGGTATTCCATTCATTCAGGTGCCGCGAAGATGTATCAGGATCTGAGGCAGCACTATTGGTGGCGGAGAATGAAGAAAGACATTGTGGGATTTGTAGCTCTATGTGTCAATTATCAGTAGGTGAAATATGAGCATCAGAGACCGGGTGGCTTGCTTCAGCAAACAGATATTCCAGAGTGGAAGTGGGAGAGGATCACTATGGATTTTGTAGTTGGACTTCCACGGACTTTGAAGAAGTTTGATGCTATTTCGGTGATTATGAATCGGCTGACCAAGTCCGCGAACTTCATTGCTGTATGTACTACCTATTCTTCAGAGCGGTTGGCAGGGATCTATATTCAAGAGATTGTTCATTTGCATGGTGTCCCGATTTCCATCATTTCAGATAGAGGTACCTAGTTCACTTTGCAGTTTTGGAGAGCCATACAGAGAGAGTTGGGTACTCAGGTTGAGTTGAGCACAACTTTTCATCCTCAGATGGACGGGCAGTCTTAGTGCACTATTCAGATATTGGAGGACATGTTACGTGCTTGTGTCATTGATTTCGTAGAGTCATGGTATGCATTTCTACCACTTGTAGAGTTTGCTTATAACAACAGCTACCAATCGAGCATTAAGATGGCTCCATATGAGGCTTTGTATGGGAGGCGGTGTAGATCTCCAGTTGGTTGGTTCGAGCTCGGTGAGGCTAGGCTATTGGGGATAGACTTGGTGCAGGATGCTTTAGAAAAGGTGAAGGTGATTTAGGAGAGGCTTCATACAGCGCAGTCGAGGCAAAAGAGTTATGCTGACGGGAAGGTTCGGGATGTGTCCTACATGGTTGGTGAGAAGGTTCTATTGAAGGTTTTGCCCATGAAGGGTGTTATGAGATTTGGGAAGAAGGGAAAATTGAGTCCTCGATTCATTGGGCCTTTTGAGGTGCTTTAGAGGATTGGGGAGGTGGCTTATGAGCTTGCTTTGCCACCTTGCTTGTCGAGTGTGCACTCGGTATTTCATGTTTCTATGCTCCGGAAGTATATTGGGGATCTATCTCATGTTCTGGATTTCAGCGTGGTTCAGTTGGATGATGATTCGACTTATGATATGGAGCCAGTAGCTATTTTGGGTTGTCAGGTTCGGAATTTGAGGTCAAAGGATATATCTTCAGTGAAAGTGCAGTGAGGAGGTCGGCCCGTGGAGGAGGCTACCTGGGAGACCGAGCGGGAGATACGGGGTAGATATCTTCACCTATTTGAGACTTGAGGTATGTTTCTTGACTCGTTCGAGGACGAACATTTGTATAAGTTGGGGAGGATGTGACGACCCGACCAATTGTCTCATGAGTTACTGCTCCGTTTCCCCCATTTCTGCTCCATTATGCTTTGTTATCCGCGTTTTGTGGTATTGGGATTGTCGGATCGAACCATTTCATGCTTTGAAGGCAGATTTTGGAGCTTCAACTATTGCAGAGTTTTCCTCTTCGCGATCGCGTAGGGGGTCTCACAATCGCGTAGAGCTTTTGAGGGGACAACCCAGTTTGTTCTATGCGTTCGCGAAGGTAGAGTTGCGATCGCATAAGGTGGAGAGTTTGTTGATCGTGAATGCGCGGATAAGGTCGCGTTCGCATAGAGTTAAGTGGACCAAGGGTTTTGACTTGGAGTTTGTTCTTTGCGAACGCGGTCCCTTGTCCGCGATCACGTAGAGTAGGATGCCTGAGCATCGCGTTCACGTGGGACTTTGCGTGTTCGCATAGGGTTAATTTTGGGTTCTGAGAATTTGTGCTTCGCGATCACGAAGGATGTCCCACGATCGCGATGAAGGATTTCAGGCCTGGGCAGAAGGTTTAAATAGTCGTCTTGTCCGCGATTTTGAGGTTTATTTCTTCCATTGTTGGTCTTTTTTTGGAGCTTTTTGAAGAGGATTAAAAAGGGATACAAGGGGAATCACTTGGAGGTAAGATTCTTGGACTTAAAACTAAATTCTAGTGTGAAATCTACCTAATAAACCATGGAATCTAAGCCTAAAATTGAAGAACTAGGGCTTGGAATTGGAGACCTAGAAATTGGGAACTGAGAGGTCATTTGTGGATGGATTTTGATGCTTTTGGTATGTATGAACTCGTGGGGAGATGAGGAACCCATTGATGTAAAAATTTTCGAATTTCGAGACGTGGTCCCGGGGGTTGGGTTTTGCTAATTTCAGGATTTGTGTCATATATTGATTATTTTCACTTGGGCTTCGTTCCCTTAGCATATTTTGACATCGTGATTCCGATTTTGGATAGATTCGATACAGGTGTAGGCCGATTCGAGAGGCAAAGGCATCGTGTTCTACAGATTTGACCGGATTGAGGTGAGTAATGATTGTAAATGATGTTTTGAGGGTATGAAACCCCAGATTTGTGCATCATTGTGCTATATTGAGGTGACACACACACTTGATGACGAGCGTGGGTCGTGCACTATGGGGATTGTGACTTAGTCCGTCTCAGATGGCTATTTTATCGCGTATTTGACTGAAATCTATTTGCTACCATCATTATTTGGGCTGAATGCCATTTTGGGCTTCGTGCCAACTATTTGAACCCTTCGGGGATTTTTATTTATATTTCCTCACCATTTTGACTTTATACTTAAACTCGGTCATGATATATTTCACTATTTTCATACTCAGCCATGTCTACTATGTTTTAACACTTAAATGAACTTTTAAATGATAATTGGGCTGAGAAATCCTGTTTTACTACTGTCGAGTGGCTTGTGAGGATTTGGACTGAGTAAGGCCGAGGGCCTATGTTGTGAGGAAACAATGAGCTTGATTTGAGGCCGAGGGCCTGAGATATGTATGCCACGAGATGGCTTGATTGATATGAGGTCGAAAGCCTAGTGATGATGCCACGAGATGACTTGATATTGTGGTTGGGCCGTAAGGGGCCTCTTTAGGAGTCTACACACCCCTAGTGAGTACGGGTACCCATTGTGATGTGAGATATAGATCGAGGGGCTGGTGTTGTTCTATGATCTTTTACTGATTTTACTGCTTCACTGGTTTTTACTGCTTCATTCTGCAATTGTGCCTTATGTGATTTCCTGCTTTCAATCTTTATTTATGATTATTACTCATTGAGTTGGAGTACTCACTTTATTCCTTGTACCCCGTGTGCAGATTCAGGCACATCTGGTCCCGCTCCCGAGTGCTGATCTTTCCAGCTCATGCGGATCCAAGGAGTCTCTAGGTAGCTGTCGGTGTTCGCAGCCTGAAGCTTCTTACCTATCTTATTTCTCCTTATTCTTAGTTTTTGCATTAAACTCTATAGATTTCTCTGAGTACTCCGAATTTGTTTAGATGCTCATGACTAGTGACACCTCGATATCGGGTTGTGTTGGGTTGTATTCCACAAATTATGCTACTATCTGCTTAAACTTTGGTTTATTTTATCATGCATTAAACTTTTTCTTACTATTTTACTGTTAAATACTGAAAATGGGGAGTGTCGGCTGGCCTTGTCTTCACGAGAGACGCCATCACGATCGGTCTGAATTTAGGGTCGTGACAATATATAAAGGACAATCCCCTTCTGAACCCTAGGAGACATATTTAGGGAATATTCAAGAGTATATTCCTAATGCACCTTGTTAGGCCTACGCTACTACAAAAGTCATACGTCCTTTATCCATTGTCGGTCGTCGTCCTCCTCCACAGGATGTCATGCTGTGAAGACCTCATCTTTTGTCGTATTTGACAGTAACTGTGGTCGACCAAATTTGGACCCATACACATTTCATGTTATTATACTACGGTAAATATTTACTTGCACCTGATCAGAAGCGGACTCAGGTTTTAAAGGTTGCGGGTGCATTTTAGCATTCACACAAAATCTGCTTTGTATATAAGGTATCACTACTAATATATCATTACTTTTCAAAGATATATAGATGTACAGATAGAATATTTGCTAAACTTTACGGGTGCTGGTTGTATGGGTCAAAAGCTATCTTTAGAATATTTAAATCAAGATAGTACTAGGGGAAGAGTTCCCAAGTCGTCGTTTGTCGAAATGATCCAAGAAGCGCAAAAGTCTGTGGTCGAAGAGTCAACAAGGGCCGAAGTTGAGGAGTTAAGGGTCGAGGCCGAGGTCAAGTACTTTTGATAGAGTTATAACGACCAGTTTCAAGATAGGACATTAAAGAGAATATTCTAGTGGATATTCTCTGCACTTGTACTATTAGGGTTTTTTAGGAGCATGTTCCCTATAAATAGAAAAAGACACAATGATAGGGGGCATGTAATATTCATTTGTAAAAATACACTTTGACTTAAGAAAGAGAATCGGATCTCATTGCTAATATACAAACATAAAGAGAATCGGATCTCATTGCTAATATACAAATATCACATTTTCATTGAGATTCTTGTCTATACTTTTTCACTAGATCCGAGAATAACTCAAATATTCAAAAGATTGTCCATCACTCATCATTGTGAGAAAGAACATTCACTTACTCCATTCTTTCTTGGGTGACTCATTCATTCTATTTACTTAAATGTCATTTATTGTTATTCATTGATATTGAATGCTACATTATTGCCTTTGATTTCTGGAATATTTATTGCATGCCGCCGCCATTAGTCGAATATATCTACATAATATTTGTTGGTTATTTGGAGAACTCCATCTTAGAGATATTATTGTTAACTAAGATTAACCCTCATTTACATAAATATAATTATTTGAACCAAGATCTATATTTTTTAGTTAAATAATGGGGCGCCATCTATGGGGATTTCTTAGTAAAATTTTAGTTTTCTCTAGATCTACAATTAATTCAAGTCACTAACGTCAAAAGCCCCGAGATCTCCTTTCTTTGTGTATACAAAACCCTATATGGCAAGTAACCAAGGAGAAAGGACAAAAATAATAAGTGACTTCCCAACCAACCTCATGAATGTCATCAACGAAAGTTGTGAAATAGTAGGTAAGGACATGACGACCAACGCATCCCCTAGGCGAGAGAGGTCGCCTCCCCCACACTGTAGCATAACAAAACCCAGCAGAAAAGGGACCTCCAAGTCCGTAGAAGAAGGGACCCCCCCAGCTGTGAAAAAACTTCTCGAAGCATAGTTGACCAACACGCTAGCGAGCGTCCTTAACAAGCCCACTACAGGCGCAACTATAGAAACCGCAAGGGATTGCACGATACAACCAACAGACGAGCAGCGCAACCGACTCCTCCCTCCAACTATAGGTATAACTCACAATGTTACTAATAGTGCAGCTGACAACGTCCTTGCTGCCATTCTAAAGAGGATTGAAGAAATAGAGAATGAAAGCAAGGCACTCCGAAACCAGATGAAAGAGCACCAAGAACGAGTTGACAAGAGACCAGGCGCTCCTAAGTTGTTGTCAAGAAGGGACACTAACAGGTTCGTAGAGCAGCCGTACAATGATGACACAGCCTCGCATGCTATACCAAAGACCTTTACAATGCCGCCCTACCTCATGATATACGACGGAACGACCGATTCTGAAGATCATGTGACTCACCACGTCAAGGCCTTGAAAGGCAACGACCTCGCCAAGGAACAAGTGTACTCTATTTTGCTGAAGAAGTTTGGAAAATCCTTATGGAAGGGGCATTAATATGGTATTCACATCTACCAGCCCGCTCCATATAAACTTTCGAAGAAATGGCCGATAAGTTCGTAACTGCCCATGTCGGAGCTAAGAAAGCCAAAGCAAGAGTAAGCGACATATTTGATATTAAGCAGTCCTTGGGATAGGGACTAAGGGACTTCCTCGCCAGGTTCAATAGAGTAAGGATGACTCTACCAAACGTATCCGAAGGGATGGCAATCACAACTTTCTATAATGGGTTGAGTAGAGAGGGTTCAAGAGCAACCAGAAAACTGTTGAGCCGATTGATGAAGTATCCTCCAACCACTTAGGATAAAATCAACAATGTTTATTGTGTCGAGGTCCAAGCATATGAGGACTGTCACGCCCCTTTTTCTCGCAAAATTGGGTCTCGACATTAACAACTCTTTTAAGGAAGGGTTTAAAAGAAAGAGTTGCCACCTAATGGATTAAGGTGCGTTAGGGCACCTATTTGCAGATAACTCCGAATTAACTAATTGCATCACCAAAGATAGGGTAAGGGCTCAAATTACCTTGAGGAGAAGGTGTTACGCACTCCTCGAGGTCCACAACGGTGGGTCCCGACTGAACTTGAATTATAGGAATTAGTCTAAATGGAAGGACAAATAAATGATTGATTTTAAAAGAAAGATGAGGGGTCCTAAGTTGTTTAGCCTAAAGGATCACCCCGTGCAATATAAATAATACTTTGTAAATCCCTCAAGGTGAGGTGTTACTCATATTATTCAGCGGGCATAAACTATCATCTCCTACTACTTGATTACTATTTTTAAGTTGTTTACCTAAAGCGCACTAGTCAATTCTAAGTCGTACCCTACGCGTGCACTACCCGTCCCATGCCTATGGTCCAGGAGGCATTTGAACCTCTATCTCAGGGTAGTTCTAGACCTTAACATAGGCTGCTCAAAAATGAAAAATACTAGGCGACATACAAAATATTTTGGACTTTCACTTAAAAGCAAATGCATGCAAAACCTGATTAACAAAGACAGTTGCAGATTTTAACAAGTTGCAGTAGCAGAAACCTATAGACAGGATCTCTATGTGATTCTGGATTTAACGAGCAGGCAGCTTTCAATCTCTGAAACCTACATGGTTGCCTACTAATTATAAGAGATTAAACCTATAGGCATGATATCTAGGCATTTTATGCAGTAACTAATAGTGGTATTCACATGATTATGTTCAAAATTAGTTAATTGAGTCCTATAAGCATAGTTTCTAGTGATGATAATTAACACAACGTTGAAGACTATTAAAAAATGAGTAGGACAATCAATTAAACTGATTCGGACCCTATAGGCATGAGTTCTATAATTAAAACTAATTTGAGATCCTATAGGCATGATTTCTATAATTAAAACTGATTTTAGATCCTATAGGCATAGTTTTGAACCAAGTGAAGAACCTATAGGCAGGATTTCTACAATGACTAGAAAGTAACACGTTTTGAGCAAAGTTAAAATACATATAGGCATGATTTCTATCACATGATAGCTGAACATGCTTGAACATAATAACATATTTTAACTAAGTAACAAACCTATAGGCATGATTTCTACTCATTTCAATGCAAATTTAGGATAAAAGCCCCTTTCCCGATTTCACTAATATCCCAAAATGTTATTACAAGAATTATTATAGACCCAGAATGAATCGAATAAATTACAAAGTAGAATAGCTATAGAGAGTCTACAACAGGCCCAAAAGGTGCACCTGGCTAGGCCATGCCTTCATTCTCACAGTTCACAACAACCCCAAAATTATATGTTCATGGACATAAAGTAGCCAGGACTTGTGGGATTCCCCCAATGGTCTTAAAACAGAGTTGAACATATAGAACTAAGACCCTAGTGTATTAGAGTTCCCAAAGGCTTCAAGAAACCAGGGCAGTACTCACATTGGGGAGGTTAGCAGAGATAATTCAGAGGAGAAACTAAGGACCAAGCCCTAGTGTGTTAGAGTTCACAAGGGCCTCAATTGGACCCTGAGGAGTGCTCACACTAGGGAGGCAAATAATAGAGCCTAGATAGCCTTGGCTTTCAGCCGACTAAGAATAGTAATTTAGAACTTAGGTGATAGGTGAAAGAAAGGACCAAAATTGAGAAACAGGAATTGAAGGGATTTAAACAAACGTGACCAAATTGAGCATATAAGGCAAACAGTTGAACAAATCATAGAATTTAAAAGGCAAGCTTAATGTAAACTGAGAAACAGGTTCAACACTTAGCACATAAGCAGTCACATGCTAAAAAGAAAAGTTGCGAAAGAACATGTTTGCAAGATTGACAAAGATTACTGTTTACAGGTGAAACACAAGTTAAAACATGGTTGAATTATGCTAAGTACACAACCTAGTATTACCAAGAGAACATGTCAGCATTGTGATGAACCAAATAATCATAGAGTGAACAAGGTATAATGTTAACAAAGGGGTGAGATTACAATCACAAATTAAGATACATACAAACTATTACTCAGAATAGAAGGTAAAATCATGTCAAGTAGCAAGCATAGGCATTTAAGCATTGTTATAGAAGTCTAATTAACAGATGTGATCCATTTTGTATCAAAGGTTTAGCCTAATATCTCACAATACTGATTGAAACATGATGAGACAACTGTTCGAAATCACAAGCAAACACTAGAGGAGAGGGTATGGGGCCGAGTGATCATGCTGAATAACACAATAAGAGGGAGGTAAATCATAACTATCAATGGAGGTCTTAACACAGGCTAACACAAATGTGAGGCATCCATTAGAGCGATTCAAGACAAAGTAAGTAAGCATGTTCATGAACATTAAAGAATTCAACACACTAGCTAAACAGTCTTAGGAAGATTCAGATTACCCAATTAGGCATGGATAATCTCAGAACTAGTAGCATTAAGAGTAATTAAATGCTGAAGTTAACAGAGTGATGCTTAAAAGTAAACCAGGAACGTATTAAGCCATGGATTCAGAGGTAAGAACATATGCAAATCATAGGCACATAAGGATGAAATTGTGAAAGTCAAGTAACTCACCAGTTAAACGAAAATGCAAGATAGAACAAAAATCCATAGTGTTCTGAACATCAACGAGAAGCAAAACCCAGAATTTAATGGCCTTGGCTTTCAGCCGGCCAAAACCAAAGTATAGAACGAAATAACAGAGTAAAATTTTAGATCTAGTGAAGTTATAGTGATTCCAAAGTCTGTCTTAAAGGGGAATGGGGAGGGTTTTATATAGTGGTAGAAATTAACAAGTAAAAATGGAAACACTGTAAAATTAAACATAAATAAGGAAACTATAGCATGCAGAATCAATAAAATCGGATTTAGGGAAAAATAGATAAACCCTAATTTTAGGGAAAGTAAATATTGACAAAATATAACAATAATCGGCCACATAGTAGAATATAGGACGAACACAGACATAATAAAACTTAAAATTAGTGAATCGAACCAATTTTGGTTCGATCTAAAGAGATTTGAAAACCCTAGTTTAAGAGTAAGTAAGAATATCAAAGATACACAGAGATTCATAAAGATTCATACCATAAAAGAACAAGAACGAACACATATGGAAAAGGTCAAGGAATTGAACCAGTTTTTAGTTTGAAATTGAAGAGATCTGCTTGCCATGTTTAGGCAAGCAACTAGGTAACACCATAAACGAGTAACCAGTAGTAAAAGGAGATCAATAAGGTAAGCGAATCAATGATTGATTCCATTTTGAGTCGGAATCGGAGAGGATTATAGGTTAACGACGCTAGGGTTTGCAAAGACGAAGAGAGTGTTTGAGAGAGTTTAAGGGCGACGGATTATGGAGAATAGGGTTAGGGTTAGGGGTTTTGGATAATTAAAAAGGGATGGAATAATGTGGGCCGTTGGTATCAGATATCAACGGCCATGATTTAAAAGGGGTTTTGGGTCGGGTAGGTTTAGTTGATTGGGCTGGGATATTTTTGGGCTAGTGAATTAGGTAATTAGGCTGGGGGTTATTTGGTTTGGGCTGAGGTATTTTTGGGATAGTGTATAGTAATTGGGCTGGAGTATTTTTGGGCTAGTGTATTAGGTAATTAGGTTGGGGGTTGGTCCGAAAATAGGTAGAATTTAGGCTAGTTTTTCAATACCCAATATTTAATAAATAAATAATTTATAAAAGTAATTATAAATAATAAAAGTATTATTTGTGCACTAAAATAATTTAAAATAATTACTTAACATTATAAAAATATAAAAAGTTATTTTCTGCATAAATAATATAATTATACATTAATATGGAATACTATTGCAAAGTGCAATTAAGCTTTAAACATGCAATGAAAAATATTTAAACATTGTGTTGGTATAAATGATAAATTTAGATGATTGAATCATCATAAAAATAATTTGAAGGATAATTATTGGATATTTATATATAATAAAAATGCAGGAATAAATTGTTTTAAAGCTTTTAAAAATTATGGAAAAATTATGAAAAATATTGGTAAGGGTTTATAAACTAAATGATGATGCAAATATACTATTTTGAAAATATATGTATATATTTGAAAATATGAGGGAAAAATTGGGTATCAACAAGGACGACCTTAACGAACCAACTCACCGGCTAACCTCGGTACAAGCCGAATCCAAAAAAGAATGAAGAGACAATACCAGAAGAGATCATCCGATTTCGCGACCTAACAGGGAACAACACCAACCATACATCAGGACAGTCGTCATACCCTCCCTCCGCTATGAAGAAGGCCTGCCCAGGCCAAGGACAGGGACTCATCGAAATGAAAGAGGTATGCCTCCTTTATTATCGGCTCACAATTTTTGTGTGGCACCTACATAAATATTCTACGCTCTCAAGAAACTCGAAACAAAAAGTGAAGTGGCCGCCGAAGATGAGATCAAACCTCACACCAGAAAATCCGACGCCCTCTATGAGTTCCACCAGGAACGTGGGCACAAAACAAAAGATTGCATCGCCCTTAGATAAGAAGTCGTAAACATGTTACGGCAAGGTCGCCTAAAAGAGATTCTAAGCGATAAGGGGAGAACCAACTTCGCCAGAGGACGTAAACATTAAGGCCCGCCAAAGCCGTCATCGCCAGCTCGTACCATCAACATGATCATCGAAGGCGGCAATGATTTCTCTATCAACAGCGTGAAGTTCATTACCACTCACAAGCTCAAGCGGTCTATCACCATGAACGGTATGACGGACTCGAAGAAAGTATCATCTTTGATGAGTCGGATGCCGACGGTTTGACTTTCCCTCATAATGATGCCATCATTATTACTTTACACATTTAAGATACTGATGTCAAACGAATCATGATGGACGATGGAAGTGGTGCATGCATTATCCATCCCTGAGTCCTTACCCAAATGAGGCTCGAGGATAAAATAGTGTCGCGCTACATCACACTAATCGATTTTAATAATGCAGTTGAGCAGACATATCGGGAAATTATACTCCCCGTCTTGGCCGGCGGCGTGACTCTAGAGACGACATTCTACATCATGAACTAGGCTACAGTGTACAACACTATAGTGGGATGACCATGGATACACCCAATGAGAGTCATCCCCTCTAGCCTATAACATGAAATTAAAGTCCCAACACCATAGGGGATATTCAACATATGCGGGGAACAATGCACATCCTGGGAATGCTACTGCATTGCCTTGGACATCACGACCACCCAACAGAAAAATGACAAAGAAAAAGAGGAATAACAATCAACAGGGTCAAGGTCGAAGCAAGAAGAGATCGGGGACGTCATCATGGATCTCGACACGGTCGAGGCTTTAGGTTCGACCATAGAAGACCTCGACCCCGTTCAATTAGACCTCAACGACTATAGCAAGAAGGTTTATATCGGCTATAAACTCTGGGAACCAGGTAAATTCAATCAATTTTTAATAGCTAATGCAGATTTGTTTGCTTTCATCCATGCAGATATGCCAGGCATCCCAAAGGAAATCGCCACACACAAATTAAATGTCGACCTATTCCACCCCAGTAAGACAATTCAGGCGTAAATTCAACTCCGCCATCAACGATGTAGTCCGCAAAGGGGTGGAAAAACTGTTAGAGAACTGCTGCATCAGGGAATCGAGGTACCCCAAGTAGATCACCAACGTAGTGATAGTCAAAAAGAAAAATGGGAAATGGTGGATGTGCGTGGATTTCACAGACTTGAATAAAGCATGTCCAAAGGATTCATTTCCATTATCCCATATCGACCAACTCATCGACGCAACAGCCGGGCATGAACTATTGAGTTTCTTTGACGCTTACTCAGGATATAACCAAATTCTTATGGAGGAAGAAGACCAGAAGAAGACCACGTTCATCACCCACCAAGGAACGTATTGCTATAAGGTCATGCCGTTTGGAATGAAGAACGCGGGGGATACTTACCAAAGATTGGTAACAAAGATGTTCAAAGACATATATATACGACATGTTGGTCAAGTCCGAAAGGGCAGAGGATCAAGTCGACCATTTGAAAGAAAATTTTGACATACTTAGATGGTACTTAATGAAGTTGAACCTAGATAAATACGTGTTTGGCGTGGCCTCGAGAAAGTTCTTGGGTTTTTTCGGTGTCACAGCGAGGTGTCGAGGTCGACCCGGACCAAATAAAAGCCATCAAGTGGATACTGGAAATCTTAACCACAAAAAAGCAAGTCTAATGGTTGATTGGACAAATTGTCGCTCTATCAAGGTTCATCTCGCGATCATCAGATAGATGTCACAAATTTTTCTATGTACTCAAGAAGGACAACGACCTCGAATGGACTCCCGACTGTGTACGGGATCTGCGACAACAAAAGGCATACTTATCATCGCCGCCCCTACTTTCAAAACCCAAACCAGGGGAGCAACTCCTCGTCTATCTAGCCGTCTCCGAGGTAGCAGTAAGCGCAGTTTTGATCCGCGAGAATAGGGGTACATAATATCCCATCTATTATACTAGGAAAACACTCGTCGACGCCGAAACGAGGTACCCGCACCTCAAAAAATTGGCTCTGGGCTTGGTTGTAGCTTCACAAAAGCTTAGACCCTATTTCTAATGCCACCCCATTTCGATTGTCACGACTTTTCCCTTGAGGAGTATTTTGCATAAACTCGAGCTATCGAGGAGGCTGGCCAAATGGTCCATCGATCTAAGCAAGCACGATATCATATACCAGTCGCGAATGGCGATAAAGTCACAGATGCTCGCCGACTTCAGTGCAAAAATCATGCCTGAAGTCGAAAGGGAAGCCATCCAAGCTTCCCCCCAAACACAAGACCTCTGGTTCCTATACTCCAATGGCGCATCCAATGCATCCCGGTCCGGACTGGGACTCGTACCTGAGGTCCCAAAAGGCAAAGTAATTCGCCAATTCATAAGGTGCAAGGATATGACTAATAATAAGGTCGTAATTGCAGGGTTAAGTCTAGCACTCAATTATGGGGCAAAACGGCTGAAACTCCGCTGTGATTCCTAGCTCGTAGTCAACCAAGTCATAGGGACTTTCTAAATCAAGGAACAAAGGTTGCTAAAATACCAGACCGAAATCTGCAATCTATTACCTGAGTTCGATGAATGCCAGCTCGATCAGATCCTACAAGCGCAGAATACCGAGGCAGATAGCCTCGCCAAACTGGCCACAACTACCAAAAGCATCGCTACCAGAGACAAAAACTAATCCACCTCCTCAACGTATCACTAGACCAAATCGAGGTAAGAACCATAAACTTAACTTGGGACTGGTGAAATCATATTATCGCATAAATGCAGGACGACAGACTCCCAAGCGACAAAAAAAGGCCAAGAAACTAAGAATGCAAGCGGCCAGATACAATCTCCTTCATAGCGACCTGTACAAGAGGACTTACGGTGGCCCTCTAGTGAAGTGCTTGGGCCCGAACCAAAGCTTCCTCGAAGAAGTCGATGAAGGCCATTACGGAGCTCACTCGTCAATCGAGCACTGGTCAGATGCCTCATACGTGTGGGATACTATTGGCCGACCATGAAAAGGATGCTGCACACTTCGCAAGAAAATGTGAACAGTGCCAAAAGTATGCCCCAATCATTTACCAAGAAAGGCGAACACCTCCATTCGGTTACCTCCCTTTGGCCGTTCATCAAATAGGGGAATGGACATGGTGGGTCCCCTCTTAGTAGGGCGAGGTAATATACGATTCCTTTTGGTTTTAATTGACTATTTTTCTAAATGGCTAGAAGCAAGAGCATTCGCCCAAATAGGGGAACAAGAGGTAATCACCTTTATATGGAGAAACATCATGTGCCGATTCAACCTACCCAAGGAAATCAGCTGTGACAATGGACCCTAGTTCACAGGAAAGAAAACCGTTGAATTCTTTGAGAAATAACATATCAAGAGGACTCTCAACCCCATACCACCCCGTGGGTAACGAGCAAGTAGAATCCTCCAATAAGTTTATACTAAACATCATGAAGAAAAAGTCAAAGATGCCAAGGGATTGTGGCGGGAAATGACCAAACAACTCTGAAGATGAGCACTAGAGAGACAACCTACTCTTTAGTTTATGGGACCTAAGTAGTAATACCGGTCGAGGTCGGAGAACCCAGCCTAAGGTACTCCCACGAAAGTGGGGCGAGTAACGATGAGAGCAGAAGGCAGGAACTTGACAAAATCAATGAACAAAGACATATGGCCTACATAAGAATGGTCGCCCAAAAACAACAAGCATAACATTATTACAACAAGAAAGCAATGGTCCGGGCGCTTAAAGTCGGGGACTACGTACTAAAAGTCAAAACTCAAGAGAGCAAAGACCCTCGGGAAGGCAAGCTGGGAATGAATTGGGATGGTCCGTACAAAATCATAGCCAAAGCGAACACGGGTTCATTCCAACAAGAGACAATGGAAGGAAAGCTACTACCAAACAACTGGAACATCAGCCACCTCAAGTACTTCAAGCGTCTCCCAAGTTGTACTCTTTTTTCCCTCACTTGAGTTTTGTCCCATTTTGGTTTTCTCAAAGAAGTTTTTAATGAGGCGATGAAGGGGACACTTCGAGTTGAATTATGTGAGGGTAGGATTGCAGTTGCTACTTCATTGCTCGACCTTTTAATACTCTCTAGGTCAACTATGGATGTCCAACGGGACGGGACATCCCGTCCCCTCCCACTTAATTCTAAACGGGATGGGCCCATGTTAAACGGGACACGGGATGGCCATTTCATCTCGTTTATCCCATCCAGTTTTGTCCCGTCTCGCATCCTTTTTAATTTTTTTTAATTATAGCCGTTGGGAAACAACTTCAACTAGCCATTTCTTACATCCAAAAATGACCATATTTGCCCCCTCCCCCCCCCCCCCCCCCGCACAAAACACCCCTACCACCCTCCCCCCCCCAGACTTTTAATATAACCCCTAGTTTAATAAATTACACTTTGGCCCTATTTTTAACTATAAATACCCCCATCCTTCTTCATTTTTTTCCCACAAAAATCAATCATTCTCTCTCAAATCTCTTACATTCTATCTATATTATTCTCTCAATTTTCTCACAATCAAGTGATAAGTTTCAAGTATTTGGGCAAATTTTTGGAGCAACTGTCAAGCTTCAAATTAATTCGTCAAGTATTTGGAGCAATATTTTGGGCAATTTCTTGGATTAATTCAGAAAGAAGAAACCTTGGTTTTGGAGATCATAGACATTCATTAGCGGAGGACAGCCTAAGGATTTTTGTATTATTCAGAGATTGGATTAATTCAGAAAGAAGAAATCTTGGTTTTGAAAAATTAACCACTAGGGAAGAAGAATAAAATGAGATACTTACCACTGGGAGCAATAACGACATGGAGCTCATGGAACATCAATCAATATTGCCAACTCCAGAACAATGTCTGAGAGAAATTAGAGATAAGTTACAGAGAAGCTATATAGGAGCTTACAAATATTAGTATGATAATTTGTAATATTTGTATGTGAGAATTATATTTGTATGTGAGATTTGAAAGTTCTATTAATAAAATAAAAGGCTCTAAGCGCTGAATTTTTTTTATGAATTGTCTTACACTTTTACTTAGTTACTTAATAGCTTGAAATTATATTAAATAAATTATAACTCTATTATAATTACTAGAATATTTTATTACAAGTCTTTTGTTTTAGTATTTTCTAATTCTTTAATAAGTTAAAAAACTAGTCGTTGCAAACTTTAAATACTTAGTCATTGTCAAAAAACTAACCGTTGCCAAACTTAATGCTTAAATATTTTTTTTTTGAAAACAGCCCACTTAAGGCCCGCCATCCCGTCCCATCCCGTTTGTTATCAGGATGGGATGGGCCTACCATTTCATCCTGTTTATCCCGTCCGGTTTCGTCCCGTCTCGCCACCGTCCCGCTAAATGTCGTCCCGTCCCGTCCCGTTAATTTTATCACGTCTCGTCCCATCCTGTTGGACATCCATAAGGTCAACCAATGAAGTGAATACATAGATTGGGACTGGGACTGGAACGCCAGCCAACACCCAAAATCTATAATTTTCTCCAAGTATGTAACCAAACCAACAATGTTAAAGCAATAAGAAACTTACGTTTATCAGCACACCTTTTTCGTGTTAAGGTTATGTTCGGCCCCGCTCGAGAAAATACCTACTGGCCCTCAACCGCGATTTAATGAAAGATTATGTTCGACCTCGCTCGAAAAAATACCTACCGGCCCTCGGCCATGCCGCGATTTAATGAAAGTTATGTTCTACCCCACTCAAACAAACACATACCGACCCTCGGCCGCGATTTAATGAAAGATTATGTTCAACTCCGCTGGAACAAACACCTATGGCCCTCGGCCACAATTTAATGAAAGGTTATGTTCGACCCCGCTCGAACAAACAGCTACCGGCCCTCGGCCGCGATTTGATGAAAGGTCATGCTCGACCTCTCTCAATCAAACACCTACCAGCCCTCGACTGCGATTTAATGAAAGTTTATGTTTGACCCAGCTTGAACAAATACCTACTGGCCTTAGTTCGTGATTTAATGAAAGGTTATATTCGACCTCGCTCGAACAAATACCTATCGGCCCTCGGCCACATCTCAACAAAGAAATAAAAATATACATATGTAGAGAATATAAACCACAAGAATAGGAGAAGATGCAAGGAACATATGATATTTCATATGCTTAAACTATTTACAAAAGGCTCGTGAAGACACCCACAAAAATACACGAAAGGTCAAAAAGAAAACTACTGGTTACCGCCATTACGACCTTCAACATCCTCGCCAACTCTATCTTCAACATGATTGCCACCCTGACCACCAACTCCCTCGCCACCTCGACCTACAGTGCCTTTGCCATCCTCGCCCGAAGGGTATATGGAATCATACCAAGCCTCGTCCTCAAGGCAATCCATACCATCCTCATTGCCCTCATCTTCCTCACCAGTATGAGGAGTAACCGGATCATAACCATACGTAATTCGAGCCTCGCAAGCTTTGATATGAGCACCCTCAAAATCTGCAACAGAAACAGAGCCCAATACATGCAGCTCGCAAGCACATCCACCCAGGCATCGGCATGAATCCACTATTCGTATAAGTCACAAGGAATTTTAGGAAAGCTGGAAGTTGCAGATGAAGAGGGCAATTCAAGTAATTTAGCATTCTCAACCTCCAAAGCTGCTACTCGATCGTAAAGATCAGAGATCTCTTTCTCCAACTCTTCAATCCTCTAATCGAGCCACTCTTCTTTGAGCCTTGACATTGCTAAATCACTTTCACGCTCGGAACGGAGAGTCCGAATCACCACCTTAAGAGAATCCACCTTCCTCAAAGCCTCCAATCGAGCGTACCCCTCCTTCTCTAGTTCCTCTGTCTTCTCGGCGATCTTGCCACTAAGAGCCTCTGCCCTGAATTGACACTCCTCAAGCTGGTCTCCCAACAAGACCACCTGAGCTTGAAGATCACTGCATTGGGCTTCGACCCCCTTGCTGAGCTTGTGCTTTTCCTCTTGTCTCCTCAACATCCCCTCCAAGACATTGCATTTTCTCACTATCCGCACCAGCTCCTCGCCTCTGGCCTTCCAGTCGTCCCTTAGTTGGCGCATATTGCCGATTTTGTGGAGCCGACACCGAAGATCTCTGCTCCTTACTAGAATTCTTAATCTCCAGGACGACCGTCACAAAATGAATAAAGTTAGAACCTACAAAAAAACCTAAGGAAAATAATGGATAGCAAATGTACTTACCCGAAGGGCGAGGCCGACAATGTTATAATACAAGGCGTTGTCATCTATAGTCTTGAGGGCCGTACCCTCAACTTCAGAACAAAGAGGAACAAGTGAAGGGATAATCTTCTCGGTATCCACAAGAAGGTTATGGTCCATCGGGATCGATATAGTCCTCGAGCCCCTTTCCAACCTCACTTCAAGTTGAGTAAACCCCTCGTCAATCATTCTCAACTTATCTACATCCATATCGAAGTTAGATCCGATATTCTCATCAATGACGGCCTTCCCCCTACCATCAGTCGAGGAAGGCACGTCCAATGTGACCCCGGAAGATGAGGCCCCTCCACGCCTCGAGAGAACATGGTCGTAATTGCTTACCATGCCTTCGGTCGGTTCCCCCATAGGACACACACTCGTTTCCTCCAAACAAGGATCCTCAAGAATTGCCTCTTGGCTATCTCCGATATGCACTGTGGACATTTCCCGAAGGACAAAGCCACTATCTCCTATGATGACGGCTGTCGGTCTCTCACTGCCGACGTCCATAGCCCTCCTCTTACGTGGCATCAAACCACCATCCTCATGCGAATCAATAGTAGGAGCAGAGGCTGTAGAAGGAATGGACATGGTCTATCGAGTTACGGTAGCCGAGGTCAAGACCAGAACGGAAGAGGCAGTGGCCGTAACAAGAGCCGAAGTCGAGAAGGCAGCAACCGCCCTACGAAAAGAAGGCACTGGTGCACGGCTCCTCCGAGAGCCTCTAACTAAGAAAAAGACAATACTAAGTCAACAAAATGAATCTGCATACAATAAGAACGGAGTGACCACGACCAAAGATAGGAAATTATCAGTTGAAGGGAGAGCATGCCCGAATTTCTTGAAGAAACTTGGCCAATAACGAATTCCCACGATGTGAGGGAGGAGTTGCTCGACCCAGTCAGAAATATAAGGGGCCAGAGAAGGAGGCTGATTGTTAGCTACAAAAGGGAAAACAAAATAAATCATCATCAATCAAAGTTCGAAATTAGAAGAAAAAAATAGAAGGAAATACGACACTCGCGAGTGTAGTTCCAAGCTTCGGGAAAGCCGTCGACCTTGGCCATGATGTCCTCGGTCCTGATAAAGAAGAAGTTAAGCCAAAACTAATGGTTAGCTTTGTCGTCCATCTTCACCAACAAGCACTTGCCTCCCCGATGGCGAAGGTTCAACATCGTTCCCCTGTAAAAGCTAGGGGCAAATAGGTGTATCAAATGTCGTAGTGTCTGTTCAACCCCGCTAGCTCGGCGAATTTGGTAAACATCTTTATTATCTTGTAGACATATGGTGCAAGCTGATATGGGCAAACACTATAGTGGCGACAAAATTCCTCTACTAGCGAGAGGAAAGGAAGAGAATAGCTGATGAGAAAGGGATAGGAATAGAGGGCGCAGTACCAGGGCGGTGTACCTGTACCACATCCTATTTGGCCGGGATCAACTCAACATGGCTAGGGAGGCCAAATTTAACCTTCAATTCCGCAAATTCTTTGGGCATCATCAGTGATTTAAAAGTTTGAGGCGCACCATCCGGTACTTTGGTAACGTCGGATCTGGAATCGGGATTATGTGGGATCATCTCCTCCACTAATGGAAATGTTTCATCCTCAGCAATGGCAGAAGCACCTTCCCCATGAGAGGGAAACGCCACTGTCGGGGGGGGGGGAAGGGGGGGCACACGACTTCCCTCACCAGACTCAGAAGGTACATTAGACATAGATTGATGTGGGAAAGAGAGGTGTTAAACGAGGAATAGTTAAGAATAATATAAATCACTTGCACAGAGAAGAGAAGTTCGAAGCAAGAAGAGAGCAAGTGAAAAGTATGGGATTTCGAAACAACAGAAAATTTAAACTTCAAAATCGCGTCCAAATACCTCTATTTATAAAGGTCTTGGTACCAAAACCAAAAATGGCTCATCATTACTGGCTCGAGAATCGAAGAGAAAAGGTCTAATTAGAGATCACACGTGAAACGAAGCAACGCATCGGGAATATGCATCATAATGACATATGACATCATGACTCATGGATAACATAACTCCAGTAAATCGCCCGGAAAAATCGATGCATTTGAAATGTGCGACCCACGTAAGGCCACGCTGCCAATTCGCCGCAACCATCACGACCCGCATAGCTCGCTCGATTGTTTTAACCACAAAGAACAAGACCCGCTCTTCCAACCCGCCTAAAGTCGATCTCAATAAACGGAGGGTCTAATTGTATGGATCAAAATCTATCTTTAGAATATTTAAGTCATGATAGTACTAGGGGAAGAGTTCTCAAGTCGTCGTTTGTCGAAATGACCCAAGAATCGGCAAAGTCTGTAGATAATGAGTCAACAAAGGCTGAAGTCGAGGAGTCAACAAGGGTCGAGTACTTTTGACAGAATTATAACAACTAGTTTCAAGATAAGACATTAAAGAATACACTTTGACTTGAGAAAGAGAATCAGATCTCATTGCTAATATAAAAACATCACATTTTCACTGAAATTCTTGTCTATACTTTTCCACTTGATCCGAGAATAACTCAAATATTCAAAGGATATTCCATCAGTCATCATTTTTAGAAAGAACATTCACTTACTCCATTCAATCTTGGGTGACTCATTGCTTTATTTACTCAACTGTTATTTGTTGCTATTCGTTGATATTGAATGCTACATTATTGCCTTTAATTTCTGGAATATTTATTGCATGTTGCCGCCATTATTCGAATATATTTTCATAGTATTTGTTGCTTCTTTGGAGAACTCCATCTTAGAGATATTATTGTTAACTAAGATTAACTTTCATTTACATAAATTTAATTATTTGAACCAAGATCTGTATTTTTTGGTCAGCGACCCCTCTCTTTACTATACAGGTCTATACACTCGACGTTGACACAAAAATTAAACAATTAAATCTTAACAGTTAAAATTTAAAGTGAGAATGCATGCCATTTAACCATGATTAAATGAGAAATGTATTTATGAAAGATATGTGTCTAACCATAAGTTAACGAATGTGATTAGATAAAACTCATAAACTTATGAGCATTGAACTCAAACATAAGTAAACAACAACAACAACAACAACAACAACAACAACGACCCAGTATAATCCCACAAGTGGGGTCTGGGGAGGGTAATATGTACGCAGACCTTACCTCTACCCCGAAGGGTAGAGAGGCTGTTTCCAGGAGACCCTCGGCTCAAAAAAGCAATAGGAGATGATATATTAGTACCATAAAAATGCGTAATAAAAATAACAACAATATATAAGAGATATGAAATATGAAATACAGAATATGAAATACGAAATACGAAATAGATGGCTGGTATAGTACAACTAGAAGGTAAAGCCCTGCAATCAATAGACGATCAATGACATTCCTAGTCTAACTCCTAACTGGATAGTCTCACTCTATTGTGCTGTAGAAATATTCACACTCTCCCCTAACCTACAACCTTAATGCTCGACCTCCATAATTCCCTATCAAGGGCCATGTCCTCAGTAATCCTAAGTCGCGCCATGTCCTGTCTGATCACCTCTCCCCAATACTTCTTAGGTCTTCCTCTACCTCTCCGCGTGCCCACTACAGCCAGTCGCTCACACCTCCTCACCGGTGCATCAGTGCTCCTCCTCTGAATGTGCCCGAACCATCTGAGTCTTACTTCCCGCATCTTGTCCTCCATGGGGGCCACACCCACCTTCTCTCGAATATCTTCATTCCTAATCTTATCCATCCTTGTATGCCCGCACATCCACCTCAACATCCTCATCTCTGCTACTTTCATCTTCTGGATGTGTGAGTTCTTTACCGGCCAACATTCAGTTCCATACAACATGGCAGGCCTAACCACTGCTCTATAAAACTTACCTTTTAGTAACGGTGGCACTTTCTTGTCACACAAAGACTCCCGACGCTAACCTCCACTTCATCCACCCCACCCCTATACGGTGTGTGACATCCTCGTCAATCTCCCCGATCCCCTGAATAACCGATCCAAGGTACTTGAAACTACCTCTCTTGGGAATGACTTGAGAGTCAAGCCTCACTTCAACTCCCGCTTCCATCGGCTCAACTCCAAATTTGCACTCGAGTAAACATAAGTAAAGAACAAAATAAATTCAATACGTGTGTACAATAAGTTGAATTTAGACTTGGTATGGACAAGGCCAATGTTTCAAGTACCACAAAAGCATTGTACCTTAAGACAAATGGCACTGAACAACCCATTCCAAGCAAAATATCAAAATGCATAATCCACCAGCCAATTTCAATATCACAGCACCATTTTCTTCTCTAACATAAGAATTAAAATTTTCTAATAAATCCAAAGTCCTTGTAAATATAAGGACCGAAACAGAGCCTTGAAATATAGCCGTTAAAACTGTAGCAACCATGTGGACACCGTACCACTTGTTAGAACTCGCTAAGGCAACAATCGCTGCACTGGCGATTGTCAGCGCATGGAGGAGAATGAAAAGGCCGCCATAGAGGGACGGGATTAACCGGAGGGAGAGAGTAAGGAAGACGCAACTAGACGCTGCTCCTAAGAGAATATAATTTGTAAAGAGGAATATTTTGTGAGTTCTATGATGATCAGAGTGAGATTCGGTTTCTCTAAAATCTGAAGTGGTGATTGATAGACCCATTGGTTTGAATTTGTGATCTGTGTATGAAGAATCTAAAAATTTGTATGAAGAATATAATGCATATAATTTGAAGTTGTGAGGATTAAATACTATTTGACAATCAGACCGTTAAGTAAAAGATTAACGGCTAGTTGAAAAAAAATGGGATGAGGGGGAGGTAAATGGATCTAGATCTAGTAAATATATTTGGATATTGCAACTTGGCCAGTACAAAGACAATTTGTTTTTCTCGGACATATACAAGATTGGCCACAGATTCACAGCTTGTTTGGATGGTTGAATTGTATAGTACTATATCGTTTTGTGTATATAATGTTTGAATAGATTGTATCGTTTGATGTTACTTCATAATATTCACACTAACACTATAAAGAATAAACTTGCAATATTTCAAAGAAAAAGTAAGATACGAGGTAGAATTATTATATAAAAAGGTAAGGTAACGTATAAAATAGAGTTATTTAATAATAAGAATGGCAAGGTGAGAGGAAAAAATAAGGTAATGATGCCACCACACCAAATCGGTTGTTAGTTATATAACGTGACATTTTTCATCACTACGTAACGATAGATTTAACAATACAATACAATAAAATTTAAGTAATAATCAAAACAAATATTGTATTTAAAGTAACAATACGATACAATACAATAGGTAACATTTAACAAGATATTAAATTTAAATTGTTCAATCATTTGGCACTTTAATAGTAGAATTGACACCATGTAGCCACTCTAAAAGGCTACTATTTAGGAATTAGCCAGTACGTCTTGAATTTCAATTTTTCAGGACAAAGTGTCCGGAATTGTTTTGAAGTCAAGATTTTTAGTTTAAAATTTAAGGACAAAATAAGTTAATCTCTAAATAGCATCCCTAAAATTTTGATTTTCGGATATTCTGCCCGCCCGGCTCATGGACACCTTTAGGCTGCTCCTGTATTCCAATTTCTTGCACTGGTTACATATTTAACAGATTAGGTACGTATATCTGAATATGAATCCACAATATAAGAGAGTGTTAGAAATTCACTTGAATTTTTGTGTGTGTACAGAATGTAATAAAGTCCCATAACGAATAAATGTACATTTGTATTGTAAAGTATATGTGTATAAAATCTTTTAGGCGCAAAACAGTTGTTTACACGCATTCCTTCAATCTCTTCTGCTTGTTAACATCAATATGTTCGATAACAAGCCGTGCTTCCTCCTCTGTACCAGGGACAACATTCCTAATTTTTAAACCATTTTTTAGTGAATCCGAGCAAACGGTGAAGGTGAAGTAGAAATTGTTCGAAACCTGTCAAACGAATCAGAGAAATAATAAATAAATTAATTAGCTGAACCTTGCCACATAAAGTGAAACGGAGGGAATATTAACGAGTAAATTCCGCATATCTGGGAAAGATGCTCACCTCACTGGAAAGATGTTCCGGCTGTGTAACATGAGCTACCACTTCCACATTAATCAGAGGCCAAGATGAATTTTCGAGTTCTGTATACAAAACACATGATTTGAGCTGGAGGAAATCTCCAACATCTACCTGCATCAGCAGATTTGAGACTTAATTTTAAGCATTTTATTTATATATCAGTATCCTACAAATCCACTATAATCTCACACCGTGGGATCTGGAGAGGGCCGGTAAACAAATACAAAAAGTAATAATTTATGCACTTACAGGTTTCAAGAAATCAACACAGTCAACTTCCACAAAGCAAGGTGTACTTCCAGCAAATGAATAAGCTGTTGCATAAGCCAATTCAAAAGCTTTCCTCATTAGGAAACCTCCAAATATTTGACCATGAATGTTTCTTTGCTCAGGTTGGCAAATCAAAGAATTTTGAAGACAAGTTTCCTTTATTAGAATGCTGTCTCTATCTAACAAAGCTTCAGCCAACAATTTATTTATCAGCCTATTTCCATTGTCTCCATTTGTGTCCATCTTCTGTTGTTCTCTTTTCTCCTTTCTCATTTTGTTTCTCTCCTCTGCTTCTTTCCAAAGAAGTTTTTCTTTTTCAGTTTCAGGTAAAATCGCGTTGATTCGAGCTGATTTTCCAGTCATAGGGTCTCTGGCCACAAATGTGAAGTTTGCTGTAAGAGCAACTGACTCTGTGGTATTGCATGTTTCTGCAGGAAAATGATCTGTTGAAGATATAATTAAGTAAATAGAAAGTGTGAATTCCCTAACAATTTTAAAATTTTAGATCACACGATCACACAATTCAACATGGTTTCATAAGAGTACGCGAAAGTCTTGAATTCGAGTCTTACTGTACAAATTAGACATATAAAATTTCACGCACTTGGTATATGAAAAAAAAAAAATCAAGCTCATACCTGAGGACAGGGGCGGATCTACTGTAGAGATTACAGATTCACGTGAATGCAGTAACCTTTGCATAGACTTTGTATTTGTACTAAAAACTCATTAAAAGTATAAGAATATTTGGCTTGGAACCCAGTACTTTGGTCCAGTTATCATGTATATTAACTTGAGATCGTTGTTGGAACCCATAAACTTAAAATTCTAGAATCACCTCTGCCTGAGGAAACGTATTGAAAACATAATTACAAGGAGAAAATTGTGGGTTATGCAAAGGTACCTGGTGTAGATTGTATCACTTCAAGTTGAATTTCCAAAGATGAAGATCCAACCCATATAACAGCCCCTTCTATAGTGAGATCAGTGTCAATACGAATAGATCTTTTCAGAATCATCTTCTCCATAGATGCAGTCACCAGTTTTATGGACCTAGCGCTTCCATCATTAGAGGAACAATGCTGTTTTGCAAAAAAGAGACAGAATATCATGAGTACGATACTTCAGAAACAGGGCATTTAATTTCTTAGTGCATTAAATTAAAGAAAATAAACAGCAATATGGTCAAGGATGAGGTAGAAGGGGAGCATTGGTAAATTTGTATCGGTGTGACTTATAGATCACGGGGTTCGAATCATGGAATCAACCACTAATCCTTAGATCAGGGTAGGCTGCCTTTATCTGACTCCTTGAGGTGTGGCCCTTCCCTCGACCCTACGTGAATGCGAAATACTTCGTGCATCGGGCTGTCCTTTTATGGTCAAGGATGAGGTAAGTATACTCTAATTACCTAATTTATCATTTAATATTATAAGTCAATACTTCTTTTGTTTTAATTTATGTGAATCTTTTCGTAGTACGAGGGTCAAATTGATTAATTTTTCATTGTGAATTTGGAGATAGACAACATCAACAATATACTTGGTGTAATCCCACATAATGGGTCTAGGGAGGGTAGTGTGTATACAAACCTTACCCCTATATTGTGGAGGTAGAGATACTGTTTCCAATAGACCCTAGCTCAAAATAAAATTCGAAGAAAGAATTTTCATCATTTAAAAATAAAATTACATAAAAGGAACTATAAGTCACAACACTAAACAATTCAAAATAATTAAAGAGTATTTGCATAAAACATAGTCAAAGAAAAGTTTGTTCGACTCCCAAGAGGTATATTTTTACAGACATAGAAATATCATAAAATATTTAATACCACAACTTCAAAATGTATTTTTGATAAAAGTTTCTCTTGCTTTCTTAATCGACGTGTCTATAAAAATGATAGGAATAGTGACGATATTGGTTTATATTTAGTCAACAATGACATGCCAATTGGAAGAGTTGGTGGAAAGAGTTGGTGTGGATGCTAGGAGAAAGCTTCCTCCTTTGATGTCACCCATGACATCAAGAGGAGGTAGTTTGATGTCACCAATGACATCAAGAGGAGGTCTTTACCTCTATAAATAGATGCACTCCTTCATTTGTAGAAACCATCCCAAAAATAATACAACACATTGTAGTGAGTAGAGAGTTAAGAGAGAAATTCTCTCAAGTGTAATTGGGAACTCTCCCCTTCCTTTGTTAATATTAAAAAGGCAACTGTTCTCTAGTGGACGTAGGATTATTTTGATCTGAACCACGTTAAATCTTGTGTTCTTTCTTTTACGTTTCCACTAACAATTGGTATCAGAGCAACATGATTCTTTAACGATCCAAGGAGAAAGAACAAGCAAAGATGAGTTCCATGAAGTTTGAAATTGATAGATTCAGTGGACGCAACAACTTCAATATCTGGAAGATCCAGATGATGGCGTTATTGCGGAGGGAAGGTTCAATCCATGCTATTGACAGAAAGTATCCTAAGGATATATCAGCTCCCGACAAGGAGAAGATTGAAGGGGATGCATTGAGTGCAATCCAACTATCCCTTGTACCTAACGTGCTTTGAGAAGTGAGTACGGGTACCGAAGAGACGACCAAACAGTTATGGGAAAAGCTAGAAGGGCTATACCAAGACCGATCAATGACAACAAGGATGTTGTTACAACGACGTCTTCACACATTTAAGATGGGGTCAGGTACTTCGTTACAAGATCATTTAGATGCGTTCAATAAACTTGTCATGAACTTACAGATTGCAGGAATTAAAAAGGAGGAGGAGACGCTTGCATGTGCTTTGCTATTTTTATTGACTTCAGGATATCGTGATATTGAGAATTCAATGATGTATAGCAAGGAGCCTATCAAGCTTGAGCTAGTGCGGCAGACACTTAACTCTAGTGATGTGCGGAGGCACATTGAAAGAGATAGAGATGACCAGGCAAGTGGGCTCTTTGTGAGAGGCCAGACTAGCCAACAGGGAAAGAGCAAATCAAAGCACAGATCAAAGTCTCGTGTGAACAAGAAGAATACAGTGTATTGGGGTTGTGGCAAGAAGGGGCACTTTGAACGAGACTGCCCAATGTCAAAGTCCAAGGAAAAGGCGAGTGCATCCACAGTTGAACAGGTACATGATTTTGATAATGATTATGTACTAACAACATCGTGTAATAATAATAGTAGTTATGGAAACAAATGGGTGTTAGACTCTGCTTGCACTCTGCATATGACGTTCCGAAAAGACTGGTTTAGCAGCTATGAGAAAAGTGGAGGAACCGTAGTAATGGGCAATAATGCAACTTGTGCAATAGTTGGCATTGGCTCAGTTCGGGTTCGCTGCCATGATGGAGTCGTGAGGACTATTACACAAGTCCGTCATGTTCCTGATCTGAAGAAGAATTTGATCTCCCTGAGTACTCTGGATGAACAAGGCTACAGGTACATGAGCGAAGCAGGAACTATAAAGGTGACTAAAGGTTCTTTAGTCATGCTGAAAGGCAAGCTGGAGAACGGCCTTTACACATTGGCCGGAAGCACCATTGTTGGCTCTGCAAATGCATCTACAGTGCAGTTATCTAATGATGACAAGGCAAGACTATGGCACATGAGACTGGGTCATATGAGCGCACGTGGACTGGAGATGTTGAGCAATCGTAACCTTTTGGAAGGTGAGAAGATCAACACACTTGACTTCTGTGAGCATTGCGTTCTAGGGAAGCAAAAGAAGGTCAGCTTCAGCACTGGCAAACTCAAGACAAGAGGAGTGCTAGACTACATCCATTCAGATTTATGGGGTCCCTCTAAACTTCCATCGAAGGGCAAAAAGAGGTATCTTCTCACTTTTATTGATGATTTCTCACGAAAGGTTTGGGTGCATTTTTTGAAGGCAAAAAGTGATGCTTTTGAAGCATTTAAAGAGTGGAAGATTTTGGTTGAAAATCAAATGGAGCGGAAAATCAAGTATCTTCGCACAGACAATGGCTTGGAGTTTTGCAATGAAGAGTTTAATGAATTCTGCAAGGTTCATGGGATCTCAAGACATAGGACTGTCAGGCATACCCCACAGCAGAATGGAGTTGCCGAGAGAATGAACAGAACTCTTCTTGAAAAGGCTCGTTGTATGCTCCTACAAGCCAAAATGTCCAAAGTATTTTGGGCTGAAGCAGTTCACACTGCTGCTCATATTGTCAATCGATCTCCAGCATCGGCAATTGACTTTAAGACTCCGAATGAGGTATGGTCAGGTGAACCCTCTAACTATTCATACTTACGAGTATTTGGGTGTCCAGCTTATTATCACGTTAATGAAGGAAAGCTTGAACCAAGGGCTAAGAAGGCCATATTCGTAGGGTATGTGGATGGAGTAAAAGGGTACAAACTTTGGTGTTTGTCTTTACTCAAATTTATAGTTAGTAGAGATGTCACCTTTGATGAATCCTCTATACTTGATCCCCGTAAAGTTTCCGTGGAGTTTTCAGGAAACAAGAACGACGAGCAGGTGGAGCTTCCGGTGGAGCTTGCCAAGGAAAAGGATCAAGAGACTCAGGTTAAAGATGAGTCAGAAGATGTAGACCTTGAAGAACTTGATGTCAATGAACCATACACAATTGCAAAGAGGAGGGAGAAGAGGCAAACACGAGAACCGGAATGCCTTATGGATCAAGCAAACTTGATTGCATATGCGTTCGTAGCTGCACAAGAAGAGATTAAGGATCTGGAGCCCTCCTCGTATATTGAAGCAACTTCTTGCAAGGATGTTGTACAATGGCGGTTAGCCATGACTGAAGAGATGGAGTCTCTTCACAAGAATCAGACATGGGTCTTAGTGAAAAGACAAAAGGGGAAGAGGACAGTTGGATGCAAGTGGGTCTACCGAAAGAAAGAGGGAATTCCTGAAGTGGAAGATGCTAGGTTCAAGGCGAGATTGGTTGCAAAAGGATTCAGTCAGAAGGAGGGAATTGACTACAATGAGATTTTCTCTCCAGTCGTGAAGCATAGCTCAATTCGCGTGCTACTAGCATTGGTTGCCCAATTTGACTTGGAGCTTCAACAGCTTGATGTCAAAACTGCTTTCTTACACGGTGATCTAGAAGAGACAATCTATATGGATCAGCCTGAAGGTTTCCTAGCTGAGGGAAAAGAAGATCACGTATGCCAACTAAAGAAGTCTTTGTATGGTTTGAAGCAATCCCCTAGACAGTGGTACAAGAGGTTTGATGCATTCATGACTACACATGAATTCTCAAGGAGTGCATTTGATAGCTGTGTGTATCACAAGAAGATGTCTGGTAACTCAATGATTTATTTACTGTTGTATGTTGATGATATGCTTATTGCTGCTAACAACATTACAGAGATAAATGCTTTGAAGAAACTGTTGAGAGGAATTTGACATGAAGGATTTAGGAGCTGCAAAGAAAATCCTTGGTATGGAGATTTCAAGAGAAGACGAGTGTTGTACATCTTTCTCAGAAGAGGTATATTGAAAGGGTTCTCAAGAGATTCAATATGCATACGTGCAAGCTTGTAAGTACACCATTAGCTCCTCATTTTAAACTTTCAGAGTTACAAATGCCTCAGTCCGAGGATGAGGTGGAGCATATGTCAAAGATTCCTTATGCCAGTGCAGTTGGTAGCATTATGTATGCTATGGTATGCACACGTCCAGATATTGCTCAATCTGTAAGTGTGGTAAGTAGATACATGTCCAGCCCAGGAAAGAGGCATTGGGAAGCTGTCAAGTGGATATTGAGATATCTCAAAGGAGCTTCTGGTGTTGGTCTGACCTTTCGAAAAAGTGGTGGAGGTATTTCAATTCTCGGTTATGTAGATTCTGACTATGCAGGAGATCTTGACAGAAGAAGGTCCACAACTGGATACATCTTTACCCTCGTTGGCAGTGCCGTTAGTTGGAAGTCGACTCTGCAGTCGATTGCCGCTTTGTCTACGACAGAAGCAGAATACATGGCAGCAGCGGAGGCGGTGAAGGAAGCTATCTGGTTGAAAGGTTTAGTAGCGGAATTGAGTTTGGTTCAGCTGGAATCAACTCTTAGATGTGATAGTCAGAGTGCTATTCATCTAATGAAAAATCAGAGATTTCATGAGCGCACTAAACACATTGATGTCAGATTTCATTTTATTCGAGATGTTGTTGAAGAGGGAACTATCAAGGTCGTGAAGGTTATCACAGACGATAATGCTGCAGATATGTTGACCAAGATAGTCCCACTCGCTAAGTTTGCACACTGCAAGGACTTGGCGGGGGTGTGCATCAACTGATGCAACTCCGAAGAGAACAGTTGTTAGGTGGAGGTGGTATGTTCAACAATGGTTTGATTCTTCTTGTTTCTTACAACGGGGTTGCCCAGTAAGCTTAGAAGTTTTGGCCAGAGTTGTTCACACGCACGCTCGAAACGCAAACCAAGGTGGAGATTGAAAATGTTGGTTTATGTTTAGTCAACAATGGCATGCCAATTGGAAGAGTTGGTGGAAAGAGTTGGTGTGGATGCTAGGAGGAAGCTTCCTCCTTTGATGTCACCCATGACATCAAGAGGAGGTAGTTTGATGTCACCAATGACATCAAGAGGAGGTCTTTACCTCTATAAATAGATGCACTCCTTCATTTGTAGAAACCATCCCAAAAATAATACAACACATTGTAGTGAGTAGAGAGTTAAGAGAGAAATTCTCTCAAGTGTAATTGGGAACTCTCCCCTTCCTTTGTTAATATTAAAAAGACAACTGTTCTCTCGTGGACGTATGATTATTTTGATCCGAACCACGTTAAATCTTGTGTTCTTTCTTTTACGTTTCCGCTAACAAATAGAATACATGAATGAATTATAAGAAGCATAACTATACCTTATAGGAAATGGTTGCGGCCAAAGCATCCAGGTCTTCTACCAATTTTCCAATCCTAATCTCATTCCTGGGATTTCTATATCGCTCCCGAAGTTCATAATCAGAAGAAAATTTGAATAAAACACTAGTCCTACTCCTCAACGGTGTTTTAGCAATCAAATCATTTTGAAGAGACTGAGCAACTGCAGATATTGATGGCCTTCCAAAAATACTCGATCTCGCTTCCCACATTGCGTTTTTCACAGGCGAATGATGCATAAACAACAATAAACTATTTGGTTCTCGAATCGATGAACCAGTTGAGCCTTCAACTGGTGGTTCAGCTGAAATATTGCTATTGGTATTCGCATTACGACCTGTTAATTGCTTTTCTGGTGATACGAACGTATTTAAGTAATTGTCGTTAGATGAACCAAGAAAGTGAGCAAACTTAGATTTTTTCTTTCGGAGTAAGTTTGGACATGAAGTAATATCGCCATTCAACTCCTTAACGAAATTCTTCGTTTCGGAGTTGTATGATTGTGAAGTGGAAAAATAAGAAATGAGTGTATAGAGTGAAGCATTTTCTTCATACTTGAGAAAGTTGAAATGAAAATTAAGAGATGACGGTTTGAAGAAATGGTGACAAACTGGTTTTGTTGGAGGTTTCATCTAGTAAAAGAAAATAAAAACCAATTAGGAAGATGATAGAAGCTTATAAATTGGAGGAAATTAATCTTAGTTTAGGGAATTGTGGGTTTCGAGATTACTAAGCTTAAATAAGAAGGAAAGAAAATATGGAGATACAATTAAATGGAGAAATTAATGATACTGTTGTATTTATAAATGATACTATGGCAGATTAGAATGCTGATGTGACAGCTAACAATAACTGTTGTAACTGTAATTCAGAGGAATACAGCTGTGTGGCTATATTAAATCACATGTGACTTTTTTTTTATTTCAAAAATTTGGACCATTTGTCGATTTGTGTCCGTCATCCTTAGCATGCTAATCTTTTCTATACCGTTCTAATAATCAATCTGACTAATTTTATGTCCTCCAGCTGTGTGGGGATGCTTCTGTGTGTGGGCAAAACTCAAGATTAATGTTTAATGTTTTTTATATTTATTTAATTCTCTGAAATTCAGATTTAGTTCAGATTTAGATTTTGTCCAAATTATAACAACCTAACTAGCATGTTGGGTATGGAAAAACATGGGTGTTACTATCTTAGATATTTTCAGGATCTTTTTAATGATTTAGTTGAGCTTTGAATTTTTTTTCGCTACGGTTAAGGAGTTATAAATAAAATATGAAATAGGAGTAGTATTTTCATATTTAACTCGTACTACTGATACTCTAAAACCTCAACATTATCAAGTTTGATCACTTTTAAAAAAGTCAAAACTTGAGCTTGCAAAATGTTCTCCAACTTTGTAAACTCTTGATTCTTTTTGCTGATTATGCAAAGGAAAAGGTTAAATTTTTTAACTCAATCTTAGCTTTTCTGCAGCAAAATATATATATAAAAAAATCCCTTGGACCAGTGACCAGTCTAGAGTTTTTGCAATAAATTAAGTTAGCGTTTGGACATAGATTTAGTTGAAACTTGAAAAAATAATTTTTGAAGTAGTTTTGAAAAATAATTTTTGGAAGTTGAAATTATGTTTGGACATGCATTTTATTTGAAATTTTTTTGAAGTTTTGTGAGTGTGAGAACAAATTTCACCCAAAATCTACCCTAAACTAGATTTTGGGAACTTGAAAAATAATTTCAGAAATTTTTCAAAAATAAATCATTAATATATGAACAAACAATGTTTTTAAAATGGATTTGAAAAAACTTTGCCAAAATGTATGGCCAAACGGGGCCAAAGTAATCAAAAGCTAATTTTGAAAAAGTATTTTTTTTTGTTGCAGACACAGTACTAACAAACACAAATTTTGTTAATTTGATTTTTCCTTTTTCGGAAAACTCAATTTTTGAAGTTTTTCAATCAAACGCTATTATTTCCATTTTTAATGATTTTTACTATAAATAATTCATCCGTTTCAATTTATGTGAACCTATTTGACCGGGCGCAGAGTTTAGTAAAAATAAAGGCTTTTGGAATTTGTGGTCCTGAACAAGTCAAAAAGGGGCCAAGAGTATTTGTGTGGTTATAAAAGCTTTTCATTAATGATAGAATTACAAGTTTAAGCTAAATTGTTTCCAAATTTAAAAATGAGTCATTCTTTTTGAAACGGACCAAAAAGAAAATAGGGTCACAAAACTGAAACGGAGGGAGTAGTAATGATTTTAGCATTTGACAACCAAATCATAATGAAATTAAAAATTGATAGTTGTTGGATCCAATTAAGATAAGCAACTTTATGTCGCGGCTATTCCATTCTGTATGCAGTCTCATCAACTGAATCTCACCACCTTTTAAAAGATTTGTAGAAGTGTTAAAAGTTATTTTTGCTCTAAACCTGCAATTACTTAAAGAAATACACCTACAATTATTGCCTTAATTAATCTTCATACATAATTATAATCATCAGAAGCAATCTCTCGGCTTACTCATAGCCCTGAGATCGTGGCGTTTTATCCTATGCGATTGTGATTACAAGGCTATCAACCAAAGAACTAGTTAATTAATAAATTAAAACTGGGAGATCATGAATTTTCTAATCACCTTGTTCTCTAACTGCATGCCACGTTGTTTGATTAGAAAATACGCCATGTGTAATTAGAATATCAAATGGTATTTATTTTCATATGATTAATTCTTGCATAATAATCGTGACCACATGCTTTACTAATATAGTACTAATATCGAAGTCAACAAGGATTGAGTAGTTCTTGTTTTCAAAGTGATGAACTTGCGGAATTATATTATACTCTCATGTTTTCTACGATCAATTACTTAAACTGTAATGTGCCGTTGGATTTGAAAAAAAGTTACGGTGAGATTAGTTATACTGTATTAGTTATATTATTTTTTATTAACTATTTGATATGCTGTATTAATCTTGAAATTATCAATTTCACGAATAATTTATTTTAGGATTAGTTATACTGAAATTAGTTGTGCTTGTATCCTGATATTATTTCTTGTTGACTGTTTGGTATGGTGTATTAATCCTGAAATTGTTATAACTGCAAACCAAAAGCAACAACAAGAAACAATGGCACAAATGCATTTCTAGTACTTGATAACGAAGAATAAATGAAAGCAGGCAAAAAGAAGGTTGTGGGAAATGAGGGAGGTCAATCAATACCTCTCTCTGGACATGATTAAATTACTCGGTTGGAATGCTCCTAACAAGTAAAAGGAGGTAACACTCCTTTGCAATAAGGAAAAGATAAGATTGATTGGTCTTGTTGAAACAAATTTAAATGTAACAGGATTAATCAAATAGCAAACACAATGTTTGGAGATGAGATTATATTAGTGTGCCACCAACTGTAAGTACAACACAGGTATCCCACTGCAAGTGGAGTTATTGGTATATCATTTGTTTATGCCTACAATACAAGTGAAGGCAGAAGAGAGCTATGGAACAGTGTCTGTGCTATGGTTGTTATTAGGGGATTTTAACTCTGTGCTAAGAATAGATGATAGGTCTGGTGGAGTACCAGTTACACTGGCTGAGGTGATTGAGTTCCATAGCTACATATGAGCTATTGGAACTGCCAAATAAAGGGCAAAGATACACCTGGAATGATAAATATGAAGGGGAGAGAATCTTCTCCAAAATAGATTGGGCATTCATCAACCAAGAATGGCTAGATGCAATGCCACCAAGTAGTAATAAGTATCTAGCATAGGGGATCAATGACCGCTATCATTGAAATAGAGGAGGCAACTACAAGGATTAGGAACTCACTTCAATATTGCAATATTTGTTCAAAGCACCCCAATTTTAAAGAGAAAGTCAAAAGCATATTGGATATGGAAATAGGAGGATGTAAAATAATGTTTCAAGTGGTACAGAAATTAAAACTCCTTAAGGGAGTTAAACTCTCAACACTTTAGGAACATACTATCAGATGCAACTATAGATAGAGAAGCATTGGAAGGAATACAAGACCAGCTGCAGAATGATCCCATGAATACTGAGTTGCAGAAAAAGGAGAGAATTATACCAAAAATTTAGACAGTCTTCCTATCTAGCAGAAATTTTCTTGCAACAGAGGAGTAATGCAAGGTTGGGAGATGATAATACAAGGTACTTCTACTCTGTCATCAAGCATAGGAGACTAAGGCATGTAATCACTCAGCTGAAAGACAAATATGGATAAGGAATCAATTGCTAAAAATTGTGTTGATTTCTATGAGGATCTGTTGGGGAATAAAGTAGGAATGGAACAGTTCTATCAGTGGAACACCAATTGAGATTGCTCCACCCAGTTTCAGAGAAGGAGGTGAAGTCTGCAATTTTTAAAATAGATAGCAATAAGTCCGGGACCTGATAAATATGGAAGTGGCTTTTTTAAAGTAGCATGTGACATTGTTGGTAAGAGTGTCACAGAGGCAGTTCTTGAAGTTTTTCATACTGGAGAGGTACTACAACAGCTAAATGCTACTAATATTGCATTGATTCCTAAAGATGAGGGGCCTGAACATGCTAGCCAATGCATGCCAATATCTTGTTGTAATGTGAACTACAAATGCATATCAAAGATACTATGTAGCAGGCTGAAAAAGCCAATATGGATCATTGTTGCTGATAATCAAACTGTTTTTGTCCAAGGTTCACAACGTCCTAATTTGTCATGACTTGATGAGGCACTATAGTAGGAAAAATTTACCTAGGTGCCTTAGTAAGATAGATTTAAAAAATGCCTATAATATGGTAAGCTGGGAGTTTGTGGAGGAAGCTTTGAATGGTTATGGATTTCTACAGAAATTCACTCAATTGATAATGGCCTGTGTATCCTCACCCAAATACAAAGTTAAAGTGAATGGAGGGGGCTATGGTTACTTCCCATGGAAGAGAGGGTTGAGGCAAAGAGATCCTCTATCTCCACTGCTATTTGTATTGGTAATGAAATATCTATCATGGGTGTTGAAGTGTATGAGTAACTTGCCAGATTTTAAGTTCCACCCTATGTGCAGAACTCTGAAACTCACCCACCTCATCTTTGCTGATAATCTAATGATCTTCTGCAAAGAAAAAAAAGAAAGCAGTACCTAAGGCTTTAACACATTTTAATGAAGTGATAGGGTTGGTTGCTAACTGTTGGCATAAAAAATAATCTCGCCCAGGAATAATATCCACAGCAAATAATAATAACACAAGAGAGTAACAATGACACCAAATATTTTAGCAGGATAAAATACAATACCCGAGTGAAGCAATATTACCACTATAATATTACAACTCAGTAGTGTCAAGAGACTACTACAGCTTTGGAAGAAATAACACTCTTTATTTAAAATACCTCACTACAATATTACTACCACTCACTAATTATCTCACAGACAATAATCTGTGGATTACTCTCACTAACTATATGTTGCTTCTCTCTTTATTTTGGTGTGTCTTAACTGAGAGGGAATCATCTTTATTTATAGGCAAATTTGCCAACCACTTAGCAACACAAATTTGACTTATTGCATTGCAAATTGCAAATTGAAATTTTCAGCCGCCCATATGCATTCAATCAGCCTATTTTGTCCAATTTTTTCAATCTTCTTCTTTTGGTTGGTGAGGTGTGGACCTCACAAATCTCTCCCTTAATTCTTCAGTCCAAGTCTTGTTCTCAATCTCTGAAAATCTTCAAACTTGAGAGGCTTTGTGAAGATATCTGCAACTTGATCATGAGACTTCACATATTTGAGCTCGACTTCCTTCTTCGCAATGCATTCTCTGATGAAGTGATACCTTGTATCTATATGCTTGCTTCGATCATGATACACTGGATTCTTTGCGAGTGCCTGCGCTGATTTGTTATCAATACAAATCTCTGTAGCTTCCATTTGTGGCAAATTGAGCTCCTTCAATAATCTCCTTAGCCAAATAGCATGACAGGTACATGATGTTGCTGCTATATATTCGGCTTCACAAGTCGAGAGAGTAACAATGGACTGTTTCTTTGAACTATAAGAAATAACAGAATCACCCAAGAAAAATACAAAACCAGTTGTACTTTTTCTATCATCAATATCTCCCGCACAATCACTATCACAAAATTCCATAAGACTGAAATCACTAGAAGAAGAATAAAATAGCCCAAAGTCAATCGTACCTTTTAGGTAGCGAAGAATTCTTCTAGTGACCTTCAAGTGAGTAGAGGTAGAAGCCTCCATGAACCGGCTAACTACTCCAACTGCAAAGAGTATATCTGGCCTGGTACAAGTCAAGTACCTCAAACTTCCCACAAGACTTTTGAAGAATGTGGGATTCACTTTTTCTCCTATATTAAACTTGGACAATTTTGTCCCACTTTCCATCGGTGTGTTAACGGGGTTGCAATCGAGCATGTTGAACTTCTTCAATATCTCCTTTGTATAGCTTTCTTGAGAGATAAAAATTCCATCCTCCATCTGCTTCACTTCTAAGCCCGGGTAATATGACATGGGCCCTACGTCTGTCATCTCGAACTCACGGGACATATCTTTCTTGAAAGCTTCAAACAAACTTGGGTTATTACCCGTGAAAATAAGATCATCAACATAAAGACAAACAATTAAGATATCTCCATTAGTATGAACTTTAAGGTAAAGAGCATATTCATGGAGACAACGAGTAAACCCATTGTCTTGAAAATACTTGTCGATGCAACTATTCCATGCTCGTGGGGCTTGCTTTAATCCATATAAAGCTTTCTTCAACCGCAACACTTTATCTTCATGGTTTTTGACCACGAAGCCTAATGGTTCTTCAACATAGACTTCTTCTTCAAGATAGCCATTCAAGAAGGCTGATTTGACATCTAGTTGATGAATCTTCCACTTCATTTGCGCCGCCAAAGAGATCAGCAAACGAATAGTCTCCATGCGGGCAACAGGTGCATAGACTTCTTCATTGTCAATGCCTTGCCTTTGCTTGTAGCCTTTAGCCACAAGGTGTGCCTTGCATTTCTCCACATCTCCATCAGCATTCTTCTTTATTTTGTATACCTATTTCACTCCAATTGCTCGATGACCCTTGGGAAGAATTGTTAACTCCCAAGTGTTGTTCTTCTCTATTGACTTGATCTCCTCCTCCATGGCTTGTCTCCACTTTTTGTTTGTAACAGCTTCATCAAAGTTCATTGGTTCACTGTCAGCAAAGAGACAACATAAAAAATCAAAATTAGTAACTTCTTCTGTGTCCTCATAGAGCTCTTGAATGCTCCTTGTCCTTTGCGGCTATTCATTTTAACCTTCTTGAGAAGAGGGAGATGCAACATTTGTTGGAGAAGGAGGTGGAGTTGTGTCCTGAACAAGTTCCACGGTCTCTGGTTCTTCTTCATCACCAAAGTATGGAAGAAAATCATATGAAGTTTCTTCCTCAGCTTCCCAATTCCATGCCAATTCTTCATCAAATTCAACATCACGACTTACCACCACCTTGCCGCTGCTTGGGTTGTATAGCTTGTAGCCTTTTGAACTCGTATCATAGCCAACAAACACATGCTTAACACTTCGATCGTCAAGCTTTGCTCTCCCTTGATGTGGCACATGAGCATAGGCTATGCTCCCAAAGATTCTCAAGTGCTTGACACTTGGCTTTCTTCCACTCCATGCTTCTTGAGGGGTTTGATCTCTAACATTTCTTGTTGGAGACCTGTTATTCAAATAAACTGCACAAGAAACAGCTTCGGCCCAAAATTCCTTAGGCATACTTTTAGCTTTCAACATACATCTAGCCATATTAAGAATCGTTCGATTCTTTCTCTCTGCAACACCATTTTGTTGAGGTGAATAAGGTACCGTTAGAGGGCGACGAATTCCATGAAGTTGACAGAAGTCATTAAATTCGTTTGAGGTGAATTCGCCTCCTCTATCGGACCTTAGAGCTTTAATTTCATAGCCACTTTCTTTCTCCACAAGTACTTTGAAATTTTTAAAAGCAGCAAAAGCTTCAGATTTTTGGTTCAAGAAATAAACCCAAGTCTTTCTACTAAAGTCATCAATGAAAAGCAGAAAGTATTTTCTTTTACCAAAAGAAGGTGGATTGATTGGTCCACACACATCAGTGTGGACAAGCTGGAGCGGCTTGGTTGATCTTGACATGGCCTCCTTTGGAAAACTCCTCCTTGCATGTTTCCCAAGAAGACAAGCTTCACACAATTGATTTGGATGGTTGATTGATGGTATCCCATGTACCATTTTCTTTTCTCCCATTGATTTGAGCGCTTCAAAATTTAAGTGCCCAAATCTCATGTGCCAACACCATGGTTCATCTTGCACATTAGCCTTCAAACACTTTGCATTAATTGTTTTAAGATTCAGAGAAAACAATCTATTCTTTGCCATATGCACTTTAGCAATTAGAATTCCACTTGAATCTCTAAGCCAAAGATGCATATTTTTCATGTGGATGTCATATTCCTTTTCAAGAAGTTGGCCCAAACTTAAAATATTACTTTTTAATTTTTGGCACATAATAAACATCTTGAATTAACTTGTGACTACCATCTTTACAGGAGATCAGAATCGTACCTATCCCTTCGATTTGAACCTTTGAGGTATCTCCAAAGGACACATTACCTCTCACTGTTTTATTGATCTCCACAAACTTCTCTTTGCATCCACACATATGATTGCTTGCTCCATTGTCCAAATACCACGAGCTGCAACTATCTCTGTCTTCTTCCTTGAGTGCCATCAACAACGTTGACTCATTTTCTTCTTTCTTGTCGTCAACAAGGTTAGCCTTTTCTTCAACATTGCTACGACATTCCCAAGAGTAATGGCCAAATTTATGACAATTATAACATTCAATTTTTGATTTGTCATACCTTTGTCCATTATTTTCTTGGTAGTATCCACGTCCTCTTCCTCCTCTTTGTCCACGACCACGACCTCTGAATGTTTGGTGGATTTTAACTTCATTGTTGAAGTTGTTACCATTACTTCTTCCTCTTCCATGATCTCCTCGGCCTCGGCCTCGTCCTCATCTGTTTCCTCGATAGCTTGTTTCACCTCTATAATCCTTGAAGGATGCCTGAGTTTTAAGATGTTGCTCCAATGGCACTTCTTGTCTCCTTTTGATCTTTTCTTCGTGGGCTTGTAAAGAACCTTCCAATTGCTCCACCATCATAGAGTCTAAATCTTTAGACTCCTCAATAGCACACACCACAAAATCAAATTTAGGTGTTAAAGTGAGAAGAATCTTTTCTACCATACGGACATCTTCTATATCCTCCCCGTATCTTCTTAGTTGATTTACAACAGCCTTCACTTTTGAAAAATAATCTGAGATGCATTCGGATTCTTTCATTTTTAAAGCTTCAAAATTAGCCCTTAGAGTTTGAAGTTTTACCTTTTTCACCTTGTCAACTCCTTGAAGAGAATTTTGTAAAATCCCCCAAGCTTCCTTTGAGGTGGTAGCATCTGCCACCTTCTCAAACATGGCATCATCCAAACATTGGTGGATGAGCGTGAGAGCTTGTTGATCCTTCTTCCTTGTCTTTGCCAAGACTTCTTTTTCATTTTGAGGCAGAGCTTCCTCATTATCTAGTTTTGCATACCCTCTGTCTACAATTTCCCACACATCCTGGGAGCCAAGAATGGCTTTCATACGTAGACACCATTTCTCATAATTATTTTTTGTGAGACAGGGGTACTGAAAAGATAGCGGACCATTATTTGCCATGGCTCTGATACCGCGTTGTTGGGATAAAAAATAATCTCACCCAGGAATAATATCCACAGCAAATAATAATAACACAAGAGAGTAACAATGACACCAAATATTTTAGCGGGATAAAATACAATATCCGAGTGGAGCAATATTACCACTATAATATTACAACTCAGTAGAAGAGACTACTACAACTTTGGAAGAAATAACACTCTTTATTTAAAATACCTCACTACAATATTACTACCACTCACTAATTATCTCACAGACAATAATCTGTGGATTACTCTTACTAACTATATGTTGCTTCTCTCTTTATTTTGGTGTGTCTTAACTGAGATGGAATCATCTTTATTTATAGGCAAATTTGCCAACCACTTAGCAACACAAATTTGACTTATTGCATTGCAAATTGCAAATTGAAATATTCAGCCGCCCATATGCATTCAAGCAGCCTATTTTGTCCAATTTTTTCAATCTTCTTCTTTTGGTTGGTGAGGTGTGGACCTCACACTAACATGGAAAAATCTACCATGTTCCTTGCATGAGTAGATGATCAGACTAAGGAACAACTATTGAATCAAATAGGTTTTGAATTGAGATCCTTCCCTATCAGATATTTAGGATTCATAAAAAAATGGAATAGAATGGACTGTCATCAGCTGATCACAAGCAAAATTAAGAATTCCTATGCCAAGCAATTATCTATATTGGGAAAAATTGATTTTACATATTAAAGTGGAATAAAGATGACGTGTCAAGACACGTAGACTAGTCAAAGAGTTACAGCTGGCAAAGAGACACGAGTTGTAACGGATACGAGCAAAGACAAAGGAAGAGGCACGGGCAGATATTCAAAGGACTCGGCGCCCATACCTATTTAAGTCATTTAGGTCTACGAATCAAGGGGAATGAATCTGACAATATATGAGAGTACAGATACAGTATTTAATGAGCATTAAATACTGAATACGTTAGAGAATCTGTATTAAATACAATGATTGTGTAATATAGCATTCAATGTCTTTAATTACTCATAATAGCCTAATTATGACAAGGGCAAAACACATATCTCCCAAATATCTATAAAAAGGAGATAACTGATCAATTGTAGAGACACAAAATACTATCTGAGTACAATGATTTACTTGTTTTTCTTCTGATTATATTTTTGCTAGCAAAATTACTTTCTTTCATATATTCTTTTGATTATCAGTAACCCGAGTTCTTCTAAATTAAAGCTTTGACCGAAATCCCATTTTTTGGTTAAACAAATTGGTTCCGTTACCGGGAATCTGATAATCTATTCTCTTTTGGCTTAAGTTTCCTTGTTGCATCAATCATGTCGAACAATAATGAAAACATCCAAGGAAATCAAGGAAACTAACAACTTTAGGGAGATCCACAGGGTACTCACACCCCGATCCCTTCTCCACGAGGCTCTCCTCGGCGGTCTCGTGAAGGCACTCCTAACGGATCTCATACAAATGGAAACGTGCAATTTGAAAATGTTGAAGCTATCGATGAAGCTTTGCAAAAACTAATTGCTGCTCAGGTCAATAAAGCTCTAGAGGCTTTTGCTAGCCAGTTACCTGCTGCACCAACCACCCCCACTCCAATTAACAACAATCTGGAGAATCCTTGGTCCGGGCTTGTTAATTCAGGTAGTGGTGGAATCCCCAACAAACCACAGGAGGGAGAACCAGGTAACTTAGTCAATTCTAATTTACAAAATTTAGTACTAACATTGCAGAAACAACTCAAGGAGCAAAGTGACCGCATAGAACAAATACCCGGGGTGCCTCCCGTATTCAAAGGGATAGACATGGATAAATATTCACAGCAACCCTGGAAGCCAAGTGCTGCTCCCCTCCTGATTCCAAAAAAATTCAAAATGCCTGATATTCCAAAATATGATGGAACAACAGACCCACGAGACCACGTGATTGCATTCACAACAGACGTAAAAGGCAATGATTTGACTAAGCAGGAGATTGAATCGGTATTAGTCAAAAAATTCGGTGAAACACTCACCAAGGGAGCATTAACATGGTATTCTTTTTTATCCAAAAATTCTATAAATTCTTTTGCTGAGCTTGCAGATTCTTTCATCAAAGCACACCCGGGAGCTCAAAAAATCGAAAAAAGAATGAAAGATATTTTCAAGATCAAGCAAGGGGACTCAGAATTGCTTAGAGAATTTGTGGATAGATTCCAACGTGAAAGAATGACATTACCACGTGTACCAGATAATTGGGCAGCTATAGCTTTCACAAGCAATTTGAATGAAAAAAGCTCAAAAGCTACGAGGCGACTCAAAGAAAGCCTTCGTGAATTCCCATCTACAACGTGGAATGACGTTTACAACAGGTATATCACGAAGTTGAGGATAGAAGAAGATATTGTTCCACGACTTCAAAAAGAAGAAAAGGAAAGTTTGAGATGTGCGGAGACCAAAAAAAGATCCGGTAAAAATAGGTACGAGCCATACATGGGACCTGTGGGAAAAGACTCACGATCAAAGCAGGAAAATCAAAGGTATGATCACAGATCAAGGAATAGAGAGTCAGGTTCTTCATCAAGATTTAGAAACGATCGAAATATCTATGAGTCACGAGATGATGAGAGAAATTTGAAGGCGAGATTTGGCGGTTATAGTTTCAACGTGAGCACTTCCGAGCTCGTAGCTGTTTTGAGAAGCATGGGAGATAAGGTACGATGGCCAAAAGAGATGAGATCGAATCCAAACAGGCGCAACCCTGATCATTGGTGCGAGTTTCATAATGACCATGGGCATAAAACGGCAGATTGTAGGGTTTTACAAAGTGAAGTTGATCATTTATTAAAACAAGGATATCTCACTGAGTTGTTCAGTAAGAAAGGTAAGAAAGCTTACATTAAGAACATGCAGGAGCCTCCGAAGCCACCTTCTCCCAAAAGAACCGCCAATGTTATAAGCAGAGGTGAAGACATTAATGGAATATTATACACTGCAGCTAACAAAATTTCCAAAGTTACAATTACCCAAGGGAAACGGGTGCGGCATGTCATAGAGGAAGAAACCGTTACATTTGATGATGCAGATGTAGATGGTGTATTAACCCCTCATAACGATGCACATGTAATATCTCTAATTGTACATGATATTTGATCTAGGTAGTTCCGTGAACATTATTTTGCTAAGAGTATTACGTGAGATGCAAGCAGAAGATAGAATAGTACCAAAGGCACATACTCTATCTGGATTTGACAATTCTAGTGTTGTGACGAAAGGAGAGGTGACACTCACCACATTCGCAAAAGGAGTCATTAAAGATACAAAGTTTCAAGTAGTAGATATGGAGATGACTTACAATATGATCCTTGGGAGACCATGGATCCATGAAATGGATGTTGTTCCTTCAACCTTGCATCAAGTCATCAAATTTTCATCACCCTGGGGAGTATGTCAAATTCGTGGAGATCAACATACATCTAGGAGCATCAATTCTGTAGCAAATTCAAGTACAAAAAATGAAGGAAAATAGCAATCACAGAAGACAGTTAAGGGCACCACAACACAAGCCTTAACTGAACAGGGACAAACAAATGTAGATTCAAGGCCTGACACCATTCAAGAACCAGAAGAAAATAAAAATATCAAAACAACAATTGAGGAATTAGAGCCTGTTGTGTTATTTGCTCAATGTCCTGATAAGAAAGTCAACGTAGGGGCCAATCTTAGCCAAGGCATGAGAGGTAAGTTAATTAAATTTCTAAAAACTAATGTAGACTGTTTTGCTTGGTCCTACTCTGACATGACAGGGATACCACCTGAGGTGGACTCACAAATTAAATGAAGACCCATCATACCCTCATGTCAAGCAAAAGAAAAGAAAGCAAGGAACTTTCAAGAATCAGGTGATTCAAGAAGAGGTTCAAAAATTGCTAAAGATTGGATCCATCCACGAGGTAAAGTATCCTAATTGGTTAGCCAATACTATCGTAGTTCCAAAGAAAAATGTTAAGTGGAGAGTTTGTGTAGATTACACAGACCTTAATAAAACTTTCCCTAAAGATTCATTCCCCTACCACATATAGATCAGCTGATTGATGTAACTGCATGGCATGAACTATTAAGCTTTTTAGATGCATATTCAGGTTATAATCAGATCAAAATGGATCCGGGAGATGAAGAAAAAACTTCATTTATAACAGACAGAGGGACATACTGCTATAAAGTAATGCCTTTTGGTCTAAAAAACGCTGGTGCAACATATCAGAGGTTGGTTACTAAAATGTTTCAAGAACATTTGGGAAAAACCATGGAAGTTTATATAGATTATATGCTCATTACAACTCAGCATTCGAGAGATCACATATCACACTTGTCTGATACTTTTCAAATTCTGTGCAAATTTAATATGAAGTTAAATTCCGAGAAATGTGCATTTGGTGTTGCATCAGGTAAGTTTTTAGGTTTTCTTGTTTCTAACCGTAGTATTGAAGTGAATCCCACACAGATTAAGGCCATTGAATAAATCCCTGATATGCTTTCAAGTAAAAAAGATGTTCAAAGATTAACTTGAAGAATTGCAACCTTGGGAAGATTCATTTCCAAATCATCGGAAAAGTGCTTTAAATTCTTTTCAGCTCTTAAAAAGCAGGATCATTTTGAATGGAATGAGGAATGTCAGCAAACGCTCAGAAATTTGAAAACGTACTTATCAAATCCACCATTGCTGGCAAAACCAAAGGCTGAGGAAAAACTTCTCATTTACCTTGCTGTTTCTGAAGTAGCGATAAGTGATGTTTTAGTCCGAGAAGACCAAGGTAAACAATCTCCGATATATTATGTTAGTAAATCTTTATTAGATACAGAGACACGATATCCTCAATTAGAAAAGCTTGCACTTGCATTAATCATGGCATATAGGAAATTAAGACCTTACTTTCAGTGTCACCCTATTGTTGTAGTAACAACTTATCTCTTATGTAATATATTGCATGAGTTATCATGTAGATTGGGTAAGTGGGCTATAGAATTGAGTGAATACAAAATCACATACCAACCTAGAATTGCTATAAAATCTCAAGTGTTAGCTGATTTCGTGGAAGATTTTAGCCAAGGGATGCAATTAGAAGCAGAAAACGAATTATAGGTGTTCAATAGAGCTAACCCAGGAACTTGGTCATTATTCACTGATGGTTCATCTAATGTAAAAGGTGCATGTTTAGGGATCGTATTAGTACCACCCATGTGAAACGATTCGACAAGCTATCAAATGTCATTTTATAACTAATAATGAGGCAGAATATGAGGCTATGATTGCAGGTTTAGAACTTGCACGAGAATTTGGCATAAATTGGATTATAATCAAGAGTGATTCACAACTCGTAGTTAATCAAATGCTGGGGACTTATAAAACCAGGGAAGCGAGGATGCAACAGTACTTGGAAAAGGTACGAGATTTTATAAAACAATTTCAAAATTAGAAAGTTACACAAATACCAAGGGACGAAAATATTGAAGCAGACGCCCTAGCTAATCTCGCATCTGCGACTGACGTGGCAAGTGATGCAAACGCTTCAGTTATTCATTTGTTTCATTCAGTTCTCTACCCCGACAAGAATGAGGTAAATTTTAATAACTTAACGTGGGATTGGAGGAACGAGATTGTTGCTCGTTTGCAGTATGGTAGCGTCCCTGGTGATAAGAAAAAAGCTCATGCGCTTTGAAAAAAGGCTGCTCGGTACTGCATAAAACAAGGCAATCTTTATCGAAAAATATTCGATGGTCTCTTAGCAAGATGCCTCGGACCTTCTCAAACGAAGTACATAATAAGGGAAATACACGAAGGGTATTGTGGGAATCACGTAGGAGGAAGATCATTGGTAAGAACCCTAATCAGGGCAGGGTATTATTAGCCTAAAATGGAAGAAGAAGCAGAGAGTTTCTTGGCTAAATGCGATAAATGTCAAAGGTACGGTAACAATATGCATAGATCTGCGGAGTTACTACATCCGGTCATTGCACCGTGGCCATTTATGAAATAGAGAATGGATATCGTGGGTCCATTACCTCAAGCAAAAGGACATGTAAAATTTTTGCTCGTACTCACTGATTATTTTACTAAATGGGTAGAGTCAGGAGCATTCAAACATGTGCGAGAAAAGGAAGTGAAAGATTCCATTTGGCGGAATATCATATGCCGATTTGGTGTACCAAAGGAAATCGTGTGCGATAATGGCCCTCAGTTTATAGGAGCTCAAATCACAGAATTCTTTCAAAGTTGGCAGATTAAAAGGATTACGTCTACGCCTTATCATCCAGTGGGTAATGGGCAAGCAGAATCAACAAATAAAGACATTATCAACAATTTGAAGAAGTGTTTAGAGGAATCAAAAGGTAATTGGCCAGAAGTGTTACCTGGTGTTTTATGGGCATATCACACAATCACAAAAACAAGTACAAGAGAAACACCATTTTTGTTGATGGAGCAGAAGCTTTAATTCCCGTTGAGATAGGAGAGCCAAGTACAAGGTTTACACAGACAACAGAAGAGTCTAATGACGAAGAAATGCGTGTAAATCTTGATTTACCTAAAGGAAGACGGGAAGCTGCATTAATAAGAATGGAAGCACAGAAGCAAGTCATAGAATGGTACTACAACCGAAGAGCACGCCTCAGATTCTTCAAAATTGGGGACTTAGTGCTCAAAAAGGCTTTCCAATCTATGAAGGCAGCTAATGCGGGTAAATTAAGTCCAACATGGGAGGGACCCTATAGAATTCACGATATTGCAGGTAAAGGAGCATACGAACTGGAAACAATGGATGGCAAAATACTACCTTCATATTGGAATGCTATTCATTTGAAGAGATACTAAGTCTTAGGAATAACCACTGTCAGGTATCTATGTTTTAAAATTCTATTTTTGAATTGCTAAAATTTTACTAACGATTTTAGATGATAGGCAAAAAGCTAGACCGTACTAAATGATGAGTCACGACCTGCAAGTCACGTGGAATACATTAAACTTCACGGCCCAGGGTTACAAATATTCTGATAGAAATTCAAAATGGGTTAAACAGTCTTCATCTATAATCGTACCTCCGAGTCCCTTATGTTTTTCCTTTTTCAGGGAAAGGACCAAATGAGAGGAATAATCAAGTGCTCGAGGCTTCATACTTCAATACTCAAACACTTGGGGGACTACATAATATACACATGCATGTGTATAAAGAAGGCAAAGAAGATTGAGAAAAATCAAAGTTCAAGCCTGAAAAAGTCAAGTGCATAGTAAAAGTCACGAACTAAGGCCAAAGAAAACCTTACTATAGTTAGGGTAAAGGCTATGTACTGAAACGAGTTATAAATAAAAACCTCGTATTTATTATCTTTACTTTTTTAAATCTGTTACAAGAAAAACAGTTATGAGAAAGTTATAGATGTAATTCAAATACATGTAAAGAGTTATTCAAAACTAGACAAGGTTCAAATAAAGACTTGTCAAAGTTATTTCAAAGAAACATGTGTATTCCTATTTCTTTTATCGTATGTTAAACACCATTATGAAGTTGAGACGTCTTCTTCATTAAGTGTCGAATATAAAAGGCCCCTCTTTTATAAAACTCATGTTTAAATTAATTAGTCATGAGGTTAACAGAAGCATTTTTGAAGAATAAAAATGCAAATTATTCTGTAAGTCCTTAGAAATAAAGGCAAGAATAATGTAAACAGAAGTTCAAGGTAATAACAAGAAAACTTCTTAATATTTTTTAAAAAAACTTAAGACTAAGTACGAACTTAGTTGTAAAGCTACGAATTGTTTATAAAATTGCCCTATGAAAAGGTCTGGGACTTGCGTTTCCAAAATAAACCCTCAACTGAAACCAAGGATTTGATCAAAAATTTTCGAATAAAACAAAAACAAAGATATTCAAACAACTAAAACTGGTCACTGAGAAGTTGAAGGTACTGAAGCAGGAGCATCAACAGCAACAGGCTCAACTTGGGCAGGAGTATTAATAGTTGCGGGCTTAACTTGACTTGCAACAACAAGCTCAACTGGGCTTGCAGTAGTTGGGATACCCGTATCGACTTCAACATTCACAGAAGCTTCAGCCACGGGAGAAGGAAAATCTTGAGTTTGCTGAGTTTTCTCAATAGTTTCATTGATTTTAGCAGATTCCAAGTTGAAATTTTCTTGGCCAGCTTCAATTAGGGTATCACGACGTGAATTCAAAAACGCCCAACTTACTTCAATAGCAGATTTATCTTCAAGGATCTCATAATCCCTTTCCCAGTCAGCAATCTCGTTCGTTAACTTCTCATTTTCAGCCAAGGCAGATGTGTAAGAAGTCTGGAGAGAGGCATGGGAGCTTTCTAAAGCACGCACCTTATCAGAAGAAGCTCGAAAGTCTTCTTGTGCCTGAGTCAAATTTTGTACGAGCTCCCCAGCGTAAGCTTCTTTTTTTACTCAAAAGAGCTTTCAACTCTCTGATTTCTTCACTAGCCTTGGACAGCTGCTCTGAGAAGGAAGTTTCAAGGCGAGTTTTTTCTTTTCTGCTTGGCTTGAGGAAGCCTTTTTAACTGCCAACTCCGAAGTCAAAGCCCATATCTGCTGCTCCAAGTTATTCTTACTTTCTTCTAAGTACTCCATATCAATTTGAAGGCTTTCATACTGTACCTTCCAATTACACACCTCTAATTGAGAATCACGCACTAATTGCTCTGAGAGGGCAACCCTTTTCATCATCTCCGTGCCAATAAGATTGGCCTATAAAAAGAGGGAAGAGAAATAAGAATCTCAAAGATAGGAAAATTTTAAAGCACATCAAAGGAGAATACCTTTAAAGAAGCGTGCACAATATCATTCATCAAAGTCAAAGAGCTATGGCTCTCTAGCTTGGCTCGTTCAATTGGTCCAATTAAAGGCTTCAACCATACATCTGCTTGACCCAATTTCCTTAAGAGATTGCCCTCAGTGGGGACTTCAATGATCACTTGCCTCATAGCACCACTCCTACTTGAGGAGCGAACTTCAGCATGGTGAATGATTGGGGGAGGAATTGTTAAAAGAGGAACAGTAGAAGTAGTAAAGACAGTCTGGGAAGGAACGGAAATAGCCGAGATCAGCAAAGAATGAGTCACAAACACGGGTGTAGAAAAAGAAGCTAGAGGTGCTTCATCAAAAAATGGGCCTAATCCTTCACCACCAAACCCGCTGATAAAAAGCTGCTCAACAGAGTCATGAGTAGCAGCGGGAGCAACATCATCGTCAAGAATCACTACCGGGGCTTTAATAGACTCGGTAAGGGGAATATAACGGCGAGGGGATGCTTCTTCTTCTTCATCAGAAATGATGCATCTCCAAGCTCGTGGCCTTGTTATCAAAGATCCCCCGTCTTCCTCTTCTTCAGAGCCTTGGTCATTAACGTCTTTTCTTTTCGATGAAGAACCCAAGATTATTTCTTGGGTCATTTCCAAAGAGATACGAGAAGTCGTGACCGCCTCGGCAGTAACTCTTCGAATAGAAAATCTTGATAAAAAGAAGGATTGAAATTAGTTTAGAAAAATAAAAAATATATACGTAAGGTAAAATCTCTTACCATGAGTTTTTACTGTCCAACCAAATCGTTGGGAAATGGTCTTCCAAGATCTACCATCCATTGTCGCAATCTTCAATAGCTTGTCTACCTAATCACGAAAATTGGGAACATCTTCTACTACTCCCATGGTTGCTGAAAAAGCAAGGCAAAATTAGAAGAATTAACAAAATTAAAGAAAAAGGTACGAGAAAGTTAGAAGACTCACGTGCAAAATTCCACTTCTCAGGGAAGGGAATATTATCTTCACCCACTAAACCACCAGTGGGGGCAGCAACAAACCTGGCATACCAGCCACGGTCTTTGTCATCCTCAGGGCTCACCAAAACTTTCTTACTCCTGGCTATTAGTGTGAAAACACCATTGCAGAAGAGTCTAGGGGAGTAAAGGTGAATCAAATGAGGGAAAGTAAAGAGAACACCGGCTGTGTTGGTCAAATGCCTCAAACAGGCAACAACCCTCCATATGATTGGGCCAATTTGACTGAAACAAACATCGAAGAAACGACAGAACTCAAGAATAACAAGGTCAATAGATGGTCTAAACCTTAAGGTGAAAGGGTATGTATAAACAAAAGAAAACCCTGTCATGTAAGAGGTGAATCTTTGATTTGGATTAGGGATAATAATAGGGAAATCATTACTCTAATGACAGTCTCTACGAACTACAAGAAATCAAACCTTCTATGATTTGAGTGAGATAAATATCAGCACGATCTAAACTAGAGACTTAGTTCCTAAGAGATTCTTTATCATGATAAAAGGAACTATCTTCTCTACTGGGCTCAAGAAGAGGTTCAGAAGGTTCTTTACCTCTTGAAGGAGATCTTTGTGAAAGTGAACCCCTAGTTCTAGAAGAAGGGCCAGAACTAGGTAAAGGAGTGGAAGAACCGCGAACATATCCTAAATTACGAAGCCTACCTCCCCTTCTGCTTATAATGGGGGCATTAAGAAAGGTATCAACTATGGGAACTCTTCTAGGGTTAGAATTTGAAGAAGACATGATGAAGGAGAATGATACGATGAAGAAGCAAATAGGGATTTGAGAGATTGAATATTCAGTAAACTTTATGTGGAAAAGACAAAGAAAAAAATTATATTTATACTGATAAGTAACCACCGAAGGAAAAAGCGTAATGATGGAAGTACCATAATAATGATAATTAATGCTTCGTGAATAGTGGAGCCGTGAAAAAGCCTTAAAAAGGACTGCAAAACTACAGAACTAATGAAAAGGTGACATGTGTGAAGAGCATTAAATGCAAGTGACAATTGAAGCGTCAATTTTGTCATAACATTTATGGTAACAAAAATTCTCGTTTTAATGAAATCCACTTCCTAAATATTCAATTGATGAATAAGTGGCAAGTGGGGGGACTATCCGTATTGGGAAAAATTGAGTTACATATTAAAGTGGAATAAAGATGACGTGTTAAGACACGTATACTAGTCAAAGAGTTACAGCTGGCAAAGAGACACGAGTTGCAATAGATACGAGCAAAGGCAAAGGAAGAGGCACATGCAGATATTCAAAGGACTCGACGCTCGTACCTATTTAAGTCATTTAGGTCCAGGAATCAAGGGGAATGAATCTGACAATATATGAGAGTACAGATACAGTATTTAATGAGCATTAAATACTGAATACGTTAGAGAATCTGTATTAAATACAATGATTGTGTAATGTAACATTCAATGTCTTTAATTACTCATAATAGCCTAATTATTGCAAGGGCAAAACGTATATCTCCCAAATAGCTATAAAAGGGAGATAACTGATCAATTGTAGAGACACGAAATACTATCTGAATACATTGATTTACTTGTTTTTCTTCTGATTATATTTTGCTAGCAAAATTACTTTTTTTCATATATTCTTTTGATTATCAGTAACCCGAGTTCTTCTAAATTAAAGTTTTGACCGAAATCCCATTTTTTGGTTAAACATTATCCTATGCATACTGACTTCAAGTGGTCAATACAGTATTATTTCCCATCTTCAACTTCTGGGATCAATCTTCATTCTTCCTCCAAGTTTTCTGGGACTACTTATGGGGGCGCACTGAGGAAAAGAGGAAAGTATCATTGATGTCTTGGGAGAAGGTATGTATGCTAAAGAAGTTTGGGGGACTGAACATAAAGGGAAGCAGGGGCCGGAACACTACATCAGTAGGGAGACTATTGTGGCAGCTATCTGAAAAGCAGGACACTCTATGGGCCAAATGGGTATATATATATATATATATATATATATATATATATATATATATATATATATATATATATATATGAAAAATGAGGACAACATATGAATGCATAAGTCACCGCTGGACTGCAGTTGGTATCGGAAGAAAATTAACTCAATGAAGAAAAAAATGAAACTATGGTATAGCCAGGGCAAGCACCAGCTCACTTTCGATGGGAAATACTCTATTACAAGAAGTTATAATGCATTATTGAGACCTCAGATAAGATTAAGAGAGACTGATCTAGTATGGAACTCCATTTCCCAACCAAAGCACATGTTCAACCTTTGGATAGCAATACAGGGAAGGCTTCTAACCAAAGATAGGATGAGTAGGCAGTAGATTGCACATTAACATATTGTTGCCTATGTGAGAATCAAACACAGAAAATTGCGACACATCTATTTGCTGAATGCTCTTGGATAAAAGAAGTTCGACAATATTTAATCCATGGATAGGAACTATAATACAACTGGGAGAATTGGAGTAGATTAACCGACGGCATTGGATGAAATTCAAAAAGGAAACGGTGACAGCAGTATGGAGCACAATGGTGTATCATGCATGGAAGGTAAGAAACTGAAAAAATTTCAAGGGAACAAATGTAATAGAGTTAGTTGTGACACAGATAAAAAAGGAAACCACAGAGAGAATATGAGTAGCTCAATTGTCTAAGAAAGCACGTAGATGTCAGAGTCTTATTCAGAAACTTCTTTGTAATTAGATGTTGTTGGAGGCCTAGTACTTTGCAATAATCTTCCTAGAAGATAGGTTGTGAAACTAGGTGCTCTTTAGTGTATTGATTAATTTGTTTGTTATGGTAATATTCACAATTGTACCAACAAAAAAATTGTGACCAAGTAGAAATGATCTCAAGATATTTTCTAACTTAAGACTCAACAAACTAATAGACTAAGGTTATTTCTTGTCTAGAAGTATGATAACTAAAGTTATTATTTCAGTTCTTTCAAAAAATTCAATACTGCTTACAAAAATTCTTGTCTCCGCCCCTGCCTCCGACTCGTTCCAACATCCTGAATGGGGATGGATCTAAAGTTCTAAACTCAGATTTGCGATTTGTCTACCTTTCTAGCTACAGAGAGATGAGGGTGTGGTTTTCGAATCTCAATTCAAATTAAAAATATGTAAGAAACTAGCCATATCGATCTAAGTAAGTGTTGATCACCATAAAAAGACAGCTAAAAGGGCGTGACAGAGATAAGAAAAGTGAAAAAGAAATGTATTTAAACTAGGGTAGATTGAGCAAATATTAAGTATACACATATAATAATATATGTGACATTTATTGCAACCGTAAAATTAATAATAATTTCAAAGATTGTTGTTGAAATGGCAGAATACCTAATATGCAGTTCTGAAATAATTAAAAGAAGACAATAGATTTCTCAATAAAATTATCTTTTCTGTTTTGGTTTGCTATGTTTTTGCCATGTTTCTTTGTCTCTTTTGCCTTTTAGTTCGATGTATTCTACTTCCTGTTCATGCTCTTCTTGACTTTGCTTTTCTTCTGATTGTTTTTGTGAAAAGATGGTGGCTTGATAAATAAGGGTGGAAGTGATACAGAGAGAGATGATTTTTAGTCTAACCTGAATCATCTTCAAACTACACCGTGATGTGCAATGCCCAGTTGTGACTTAAACCTTCGGGCGGTAATTCATCCTCGTGGAAGGTAATCTTATGACTTTCGAGTACCTGCCCTACCATGTTCGCCATTTCTTCGCAAGTGATGTTGTTAGGCACATAAGCTTCATTCAACACCTTCATCAAAGCATTCTTGTGCACCTCTGAATTTTGCAATAATGATAAAATGGATATTTGGGCGGGTGTTTTCTTCAAATGATCGATAACAGAGTATTCCCTCGCTTGTACTTTCCTCCAAAGATCATCCGGTCCCATTTCAATGACAAGTTGCTTAGTAGCAGCCTCCTTCCCGTTCTGGTTATTCCTTATGCAACATCAGATTCTTCCATCTTTGCCTTTCCCTTTCGCATAGCTTCGGCAACGTAATCCCAAGGTATGGCTTTGCAATTGAAACGAGGTATGGTTGATACTGTCACTGTGAAGGTGTGGCAACTTCTACCTCAAATGGAACAGGTGTGGCTACAGGTGGAGCTACCTCTACCTCAAATGGAACCGACGTGGTTACTTCAACCTCGATTGGCGGCTGCGTCTGCACCACAATAGTAGTGAGTGTGACTGCGGGTTTAAAATCATCACCTTCCCGGATAAGCCTGATTGACCCCTCAGGATCCCATTCTTCATCTATCTCTATCACATGTACCCCATCACCCCTATGATCCGGGAGAGGATTGTTGCGGGCATTGGGTGTAGCTTCCTTTGATAAATGACCTTGTTGTCAATCAATGTCTGGATTTTATCTTTCAATGTTCGACACTCGTCAATGGTGTGCCCCTTCATATCGGAATGATATGCGCAAGTTTTGTTTGGGTTGACCCATTGATAACTAGGGATTCTAGTCTATTTTATACTCTTTTTTGCTTGAGTTTTAGACTAAAAATATATACAAGTAATCCTAAAAGCTTACATGTTGTGTTTGTTTGCAGTGTTTGGTCAAAAAGTGACAAGGAAGTCAAAACTAGCTCAAAAAGGAGTGAAACCTGCTCAAGTACCAAGAACAAGTCAAAGCACTACTACAGCAGTAAATCAACCACAACAGCAATAGCCTCACTGCGACAGCAGTGCATTTGTTGCGGTTCCCAGTGGAAAAGATTAGAGAGATGCAATTTTGGAAGCTCAAGTTCTTCGCGGCCGCGGTAGATTCTTCGCGGCCGCAGTAGCCTTATCACGGCCGTAATCCATTTTATGCGGTCCGCAGAGAGGGGATTCAGAGAGCTGGGAGTTTGGAAGTTGGAAGTTATCGCGGTCCATTTTGTGCGGACCGTAGTGAAGCCACCACGACCGCGGTGTATTTTATGCGGTCTGCGGTAGCCAGATTCAGAGACTTAGAAATGAAGCCAAAAAGCCTCACCGCGGTCGTGGTGAATTTTTCGCGGTCCGCGGTACCTCTGTCAGGGGTATTTTTGTCCAGAAAATTCGGCCTTGTATAAATACTTCTTTTTCACATTTTTAGGGTATCTTTATCTTAGCAGAGCACGTGAACAACAGTTTTAGTCCATTTTGAGTAATTTGTAGCTAGTTTAACATTGAATCTTCTAATCTTAGCTTGTAATTATATTATATGGGTTATTCTTCATCTAAATATCTGATTTCTTCCATTATTATGAGTAGCTAGACCCATTAGCTAGGGTTGTAGCTCAACTTAGTGTGGGTATTTGATGGGTCTTTTGTTTTAAGGCTTAGATGTTTATGGGTGATTGATATTTGGATTGATTTGTGTTTTTCATGTTGAATTAGTGGTTGCACACACTAATTTGTGCCTTTTTGACTTGGGCTCTTCTTGAGAAAGAGAGCTTGAGTCTAGGAAAATCAGTCCAACAAGGAATTGAGGTGTATTCAAGAGATTGATAGCCCCAATAAAGGGTTAAACCTAGATATCGTAATACCCGACTTGAGCCTATATTTCTTGCACAATTTTGACACCCAATTGGTTTTGAGAAAGTCAATTAGAGCAAAGTCACTCAAGCTACCAAGAGGTATAGAGTGAGTAATTTCATGCATTGTATATAAGGCAATCCCCAATATAACAACTTTGCCTTAGGCTTTAGAACCCGTTAAGTATTCACCTAGGAGAAAATCACTTCCCTAGTGCCTCTTTAACCATTTAGAAAACCTTGCAAGCATTCATACTTAGTATAATTTCGCATATTATTAGCATAAAATTAGAAGCAACAAAGAAACAAATATGATTGGAAGTTTAATTAAGAGCACTACGCACTGCTAGTTTATATAGGAATCCAAATCCCAAACATTCTAGCTCCCTGTGGATTCGATCCCGACCTTCTCAGGTAAAAGCTGCACCGATTGCTCTTGCCACTTTGTAGTGGTGTAGGGTTGGACCCGATCACTTTTTGGCTCTGTTACGGACGAGCTAACGGCTTTGGCTATCTATCGAAATAGTTTTGTGTATTGTTTTTCTTTTCTTCTGTATTACTAATTTGTGAGTGTCGCAAATTTAAGTACAAAATGGTAGCAAACAACGCACCTCTTGGAGATCTTCTGCCGGGGGAGGAGGTAGATGACAATATTGATAATGAGGTTCCTATAGTGCCTCAAGCTCAAAGGAGAGGCCGCCAGGCCAATGATAATGTTCCAGACCCTCCCCCGCCACCTCCAAGAGTGGCTCCTCGGGTACTTCCAAACCAAGGATATGATATTGCAATTGTCCTACCCCGGATCCTGGCGGGAAATTTCCAAATTACAAATGTGATGCTGACTTTATTGGAGCAACGTGGGTATTTCACAGGTGCTCCCCATCAGAATGCTTACAAACATCTTAAGGGCTTCGTAGATACCTGTTGGGGAGCAAGCAAACAAATGTGTCAGAGGATGCACTTCGGTTGAGATTATTCCCTTTTTCACTTAGAGGGAAGGCTTTGGATTGGCTTGAAAGTCTTCCCAACCATTCCTTCACTACTTGGGATGAGTTGGAGGATAAATTCATTGCAAAGTTTTTCTCGCTGGGCCACATGGCGACCTTGAGGGATTAAATCTTGGCTTTCAAGCAGGAGCTCAACGAACCACTGCATGAGATATGGGAGAGATACCGGACCATGGTAAATGAATGTCCAAATAATAATATGACTGAGGCAATGATACAACATACATTCTACCTGGGCATTAACACAACAAATCAGTGCATAAGGAACTAACTTGCCGGGGGCAATTTCATGAACACACCGTATGATGAGGCTAATTCAATATTGGATAAGATGGTTGACACGTCCTCCACTTGGAAAAGTAGAGCCAATGTGCCACAGGGTGACCCCACGTTCATTCACTTGCACAAAGAGATGCATGATCATGGGCAGGCAATAGCAGAACTGACAACAACAATGAACCAGCTAGCAAAGGCACAATTACAGCAAGTTCAAACTCAACGACAAGTAAATGCTATGGAGGGTGTCAATATGCTAGTGAACAAAAGAAGACAAAGAGTTCAACAGAACCAAGGGAGTTCAGATCAATATGACCAAGATAGTGGTGGGTTCCAAGATGATGGGTATGATGATTAGAATAAAGAAGTGCAAAACGTGAACAACTATCAAGGCCAAAAGGGCAATTATTCTAACCAACAACAATGGAGACCCTAAGGAAATTGGGGAAATCAACAACAACAAGGGAATAGTAATTGGAGGAACAACAACCAAAATTCAAATTGGGGCAACCAGAACAATAATCAGAACAATCAGGGTAACTGGAATGGTCAACAACTGGGGTGGAAACAACAATTGGGGTGGTTGAAACAATAGCAACCAAGGAAATCGGGGGCAAGGCTTTCGAAGGCCCTCAATGTATCAACAACTGAACAATCCACCCCCATTTCCATCCCAAGGTCCTAGTTCTTCTAACAATGAAATGGGGAGAATCGAAATTATGTTTGAATAGATGATGAAAAAGAATGCTGACTCTGATGCCCGGTTGGCATCCCACAATACTTCAATCAGAAACTTAGAGGTTTAATTAGGACAAATCTCACAATCCTTGAATACTCGTCTTAAGGGGGCTCTACCTAGTGATACGGTAGTCAACCCGAAGGGTAGGAATAATTCCGGGCATGTAATGGCAGTAACTACAAGAAGTGGACGAGGTGGTGATGTGAATGCCTCCAAACAAAAAGAAATTTTAAGTGATAAATTGAGTTGCAAGAGGATGAGATCCCTTTGGTGGTTAAGAATGTGACTGATGAGAACGTGAATGAGGAAGTGAGGATTGATATCCAAGATACTGAGGTGGAGACTCAGAATGACGTGAACCTATCTAGGGAAAACGTAATAGCCATGCCGAAAACGGTTATGCCTAAAGCCTTGGCTCCTTTGCCAAGGCCACCTCCACCTTACCCTCAAAGGCTTGCGAAGCAGAAAAATAAGAACCAGTTTAAGAAGTTCATTGACATGATGAAGAGCTTATCAATTAATGTGTTGTTGGTGTAGTCTCTAGAACAAATGTTAGGGTACACTAAGATCATGGAAAACTTGGTGACAAAGAAAAGATCCATGGATTGTGAGACCATCAAGATGATCCACCAAGTTAGTGCAATAGTGCACTCGATGGCTTTGAAGCTAGAAGATCCTGGTTCTTTCACCATTCCTTGCACCATTGGGAGTGAAAACTTTGCAAAATCTCTATGTGATTTGGGGACAAGTATCAACTTGATGCCTTAATCCATTTTCAAAACTTTGGGTATTGGGAAACCTAGGACTACCTCAATGAGGTTGCAAATGGCGGATAGAACTATGAAGAGGCCGCTTGGTATTGTAGATGATGTCGTTGTTTGGGTGGACAAGTTCATTTTGCCAGCTAATTTTGTGATCTTGGATTGTGAGGTAGATTATGATGTTCCGATTATATAGGGATGACCTTTCCTTACAACTGAGAAGGCCTTAGTTGATATGGAAGCAGTGGAACTCACCTTCTGGGTGGGTGATGAGATAGTGGTCGTTCATGTGTGCAAGTCAATGAAGCAACCTAATGTTCTGAAGTGTGCTCTTTTGTGGATCTTGTCACGACATTGATATTTGATGATACTAGTGCAATGATCAATGTGGAGGACCCTCTAGAGGCAGTTTTGTTGAATCTTGACGTAAATGAGGATGAAGGCCAGGTAGAGTGTGTCAATGCTTTACATGGAATGAGCTCTTATTCTTATGAGTCTTGGAAACTCTCTTTGGATCTTGAGAATAGGAAGACTCCACCAACAAAGTCCTCAATCGAGGAACCTCCCATGTTGGAGTTGAAATCATTGCCTCCACACCTCAGATATGAATTCTTAGGCCCTAGCTCAACTTTGACATTTATTTTTTCCTCTAGTCTTACTAGCATGCAGGTAGATGACACATTGGTGGTGCTCCAAAAATGGAAGAAGGCAATTGGATGGACTTTAGCTAATATTCAGGTGATAAGCCCCACCTTTTGTATGCACAAGATTATTCTTGAAGATTATGCAAAGCCCTCCTTGGAACATCAACGGAAGTTGAACAAAGCAATGTAGGAAGTTGTGAAAAAGGAGGTGATCAAATGGTTGGATGTCGGGGTTGTGTACCCCATCTCTGATAGCTCTTGGACTTTGCCGGTGCAATGTGTGCCGAATAAGAGTGGTATGATCGTGGTTACTAATGCGCAAAATGAGTTGATTCCTACCAGGACTGTCACTGGATGAAGGGTGCGCATGGATTACTGCAAGTTGAATAAAGTGAGCCGCAAGGATCACTTTTTATTGCCTTTTCTTTATCAGATGCTAGACAGACTTGGTGGGCGTGCCTTCTACTATTTTTTGGATGGGTATTCTGGGTACAACCAAATTTTGATTGCTTCGGAAGATCAAGATAAAACCACCTTCACTTGTCTGTATGGTACCTTTGCCTTTTCTAGGATGCCATTTGGGTTGTGTAATGCACCAGCTACATTCCAGCGGTGTATGATGGCCATATTTACCGACATGGTTGAGGACATTTTAGAGGTGTTCATGGATGACTTCAGTGTTGAGGGTGGCTCGTTTGATGAATGTTTGAAAAATCTTGATAGGATGTTGGCCCGTTGTGAAGAAACCAACCTTGTGCTTAATTGGGAGAATGCCACTTCATGGTTGAGGAGGGAATAGTCCTTGGCCATAAAATTTCAAAGCACGATATAGAGGTGGACAAAGCTAAAATTGAAGTGATTTCAAGGCTCCCTCCCCCTACTTCAGTCAAGGGGGTTAGAAGTTTTCTTGGGCATGCATGGTTCTACCAGAGGTTTATCAAGGATTTTTCGAAGGTAGTGAATCCTTTGTGCAAGCTATTGGTAAATGATTCCATGTTCGTGTTCAATGAGGGATGTATTCAAGCCTTCGAACTTCTCAAGCACAGGTTCACCACCACTTCTATTATTACCGCACCCAATTGGATCTTGCATTTCGAGATCATGTATGACGTGAGTGATGTTGTGGTTAGGGAGATCTTCGGGCAAATAATGAATAAATATTTCATCCGGTGTATTATGCGAGCAAGACAATGAATAATGCTCAAGTGAATTACACGGTGACTGAAAAAGAGTTGTTGGCTATTGTGTTCGTAATGGAGAAATTTCGGCCGTATCTCATGGGCGCCAAGGTCATAGTTCATACCGATCATGCCGCACTCCGATACTTGATGACGAAGAAGGATTCTAAAGCTAGGATGATGCGATGGGTCTTGTTACTTCAAGAGTTTGATTTGGAGATTGTGGACCGAAAAAGGGTGCGAAAACCATGTGGCGGACCACTTGTCCCGCTTGGAGGAGGAGAGGAGGCCTCGTGATGGCCTAGAGATTAATGATTCATTTCTCGATGAGCAACTCCTTTCTGTGTCGGTGAATGGTATTCCATGGTTTGCGGATGTTGCTAATTTCCTTGTGACTGGTATTGTCCCGTGTGAGCTCTCTTCTAACCAAAGGAAGAAGCTTAAACATGATAGTTTGGACTTCTATTGGGATGAGCTGTACTTGTTCAAGATCTGCACTGACGGTGTGATTCGGAGGTGTGTCCCGGAGGAGGAGCAATTGACTATCTAAAGGCTTGTCATTCCTCCCCCTATGGTGGTCATCATGGTGGGGCGAGGACAACTTCGAAGGTTCTTAGTTGTGGGTTTTACTGGCCAACTTTGTACAAAGATGCAAGTGAACTTGTGAAGAGATGCGAGGAATGTCAAAGAGCGGGTGGAATTTTGAAGAAGGATGAGATGCCTCTCAACACTATTCCCGAAGTTGATATTTTTTATGTGTGGGGCATTGAATTTATGGGCACGTCTGTTAGTTCATGTGGCAACACATACATTCTAGTGGCAGTTGACTATGTTTCAAAGTGGGTTGAGGCCGTAGCTTTAACCAATAATGAGGCCCGGAGTGTTGTTGCGTTTCTCAAGAAGAGTATTTTTACTAGGTTTGGCACCCCTCGAGCAATCATAAGTGATGGGGGTCTCATTTTTGAAATAGAGCTTTTGACACTTTGCTTGCAAAATATGGAGTCAATCACAAAGTTTATACCCCTTATCATCCTTAGGCGAGTGGCCAAGTTGAAGTCTCAAATAGGGAAATCAAGAATATATTGTCGAAGACGGTCAATGCAAATAGGACCGATTGGTCAAAGAAATTGGGTGATGCTCTATGGGCTTAGAGGATTGCTTACAAGACTCCGATTGGTATGTCTCGATACCGGTTGATGTTCGGGAAAGCTTGCCATCTACCGGTTGAGTTAGAGCATAAGGCCATGTTGGCTTTGAGGAAGCTGAATCTTGAATGAGATGTGACAACAAATCTTTGTGTGGAGCAGCTTAATGAACTTGATGAATTTCGATTTCATGCCTACTCCAGTTCGTCCTTGTATAAGGAAAACATGAAGTACCTTCATGATAAGTATGCTCGTGGCAAGAAGTTCGAAGTGGGTGATTTGGTTCTCTTGTTCAATTCTCGGTTACGTCTATTTCCGGGAAAGCTTAAGTCGAAATGGAGTGGACCTTTTGAAGTGGTGCTTGTGACTCCTTTTGGTACACTTGACATGAAAAACAAAAATGGAGAGGTCTTCAGAGTTAATGGACACAGGGTCAAGCACTATCTTAACAAGATTGATGACAACCACGTGGTGGCACTGATCCATCTATAGTGATTTGATGGTAGCTGTGAGCACGCGATTTTTGCCACATTTAAACGACTCCTATAAATTCCTTAGAATAAGAATTTTTCTTTATTATTTGAATTTTTAGGAATTAATTGTTGGATTTTTATGTCTTGTTTGGAATTTTGTGTGCATTCCGGGTGACACAATTCATAAAAATACAAAATAATGTGCTTTTTAATGTTACAAAAATAAAGAAAATACCAAAAATGATTCCTGGCATTTCTACTTTTTGTTAAAATTTGTCTCAAGCTTTTCCTTATAATTAGGAGTTAGTTAACTTTGGAATATGAATTAATATAATTTTAGGTTTGATTTAGTTGTTTTAGTTTTTGATTTTACATATTAAAATCAGAAAATTCAAAATAATAATAATAATAATAAGTAAAATATGTAAATAAATAAAGCACAAAAATAAGAAAAGAAGAAAATCATTAAAAAGAGTAAAAGAAAAGGAAAGGGCTGCCTAAATAACCCGAATTGGGCCAAAAAACCGATTAGCCCAAGCCAAAACCCCTTAAAATCGGACCAAATCCAAGACCAAACATTACCCAACCCGGCCTGCCCACCCAATGAACTGAAACGACGCCGTTTCATGACCTCAATCCTGGCCGTCGAGGTAACTCGATCTAACGGCCAGGAACTCACCTCTCATTAATATAAAACGGTCCGAACAGGCACCCCCTCTCAGACCTTCGTCTTCATCAGAGACTCCCTCCCATGAACCCTAATCTGAGCCGTCTTAAAATCCCTAAGCCGCCGGTGGCGGCGCCGGCGCAAACCTCTACCAAATTAATACCCCAGTACCCCCTCGTCTTTTTATTCCCATATCCGGCATCAGTTTTTCTCGAATCATTGCCCACCAGCTCGAATATTAGTTTGAAGATTCCGGCCAAAACGCTACTTTGTCCAAACGGCCCCAAATTTACACCACACAATCCCAAGGCCTCCCTTACCTCTAATCCCTAACCAAATCCCCTCGAATTTCGAATCTAGGGTTTATGTTGTTCTGGGCCGTTTCTGAGAAGTTTCCAAGTCGATTGAATTATAGTTAATACTATAGGTCTATTTTTGACAAAATAGATGTATAATATTAACCGGAAGTCAATCTCGGTTGGTTTTCTTATGAAGTCCAAATTTCAGTAAGTTTTCTTCTCATTTCTTTTCAGTTTCGTTTTAGTTTGATTCCTGCTTTAGCTATCTAATTAGGTGTAGTTTTAGTTTCCTAATCATTTTAATTGGTAGTTTAATTTCAATAAAATTCTGTCTATTATTGTTAGTTATTTCTGAGTCAAAATACTATTCTTCTTAGTTTAAATGTTCAATTGTTAAATAATTGTTAAGTATTAGCTTAGTTTCGATTAGTTCAACTTGATTAGTTTGGTCAAATGTCCTCTTTGAATCTGATTCCTTTTAGATTTTCTGTTTAATCCTGTTTCCAGCTTGCTTTGAAACTGTTTGATTCTCGTTTATTTGAATTAATGATTCTATTAGTTTAAGTTTAGTTTAATTGATCTTCAGTCTTCATTTGCAATTCAATTAGGTTTAAGTTTTGGATATAGCTTAGTAGTGTAGTTGAATTAATTTTTGTTAGATTTTAACTAAGGGTAAGGGGTTGGTGTAGTTAACTGAAGTTAGTAATTTCAGGTGGCAAATAAGGGTAGTATAGGTATTCTATAGGTAGAAGAACACCCTAGGGCCTTCTAGAAGGGGGCCTTAGTGTAAGTTTCTGCACTCTTAATGCAGTAACTTGGGTAACAAGTCAAAACTTTAGGATTAATATGCTAATTTCTGAAATAAAAAAAGGGGAAATGGAGTAAAACACTCCAGAACATTCTGCCCCATTTCTTGCCTATAAAAGGCAACCCTAATGCCTTCATAGAAAAGAGGACAGATCTGAAATTTTCCTCAAAACTGCTCAACAAGTTTCAAATCAAATTTGAATTTCAAATTCCAAAAACCTTCAAAAACCAAAAAAAAATAGAAACAACAAAAAGAAAAATCCAAAAAAAGGTATTGTCTCATTGAGATTTCAAAGAAATCTGAGTCCCTAGGTTTCTGCATTCGAGTGTAAAGCCATTTTGGTCTTCTTCAAGCTATTTTGGGTGTCTTTAATTGCTGAAACTTTTCCAAAGTTTACCAGTTCATTTCTAGGTGTATTTGATTCCAATTTGAGTCAGTTTTGGGTATAGTTGAGCTCCTGGGTAGATTTCAACTTGAAACTGGTTTATTCAGTCGATTTCTGGGTCTGTTTGCTGGTGTTTTACTGCTGGGATTCTAGACTTACTGCTGTGATTTTCCTGTGGCTGTTGAATTGTTATTTGGTCCTGCTAGCTTCTTGATCTGCTGCTGATTTTTATTTCTTCTGGTTGAATTTCGATCTCCAGGTACACATATTCGAATTCATCATGATGTAGCTTTGAATTGGAGTTGATAATATAAAAGTGTTCATCAGATCCCTGTTTATTTTGATTTCAATTGTGTTTATGGTCAAAAAATAGACGGTACTTGATATAAGTTGCCTAGCATAATTTAGCTTTGTATTTTATTGTTAAACTTGGACTGTGTAATTAGGACTGCAGTGGACTTTTGGACTATTAAGCTCGGAATGGTATTAGCTGTAGTATAATTTAGCTTGTTCTGTTTAGTTTAAACTTTTAGAACTAAAAATGGTTTGAGCTGGAAATCGATATGGAATTCGTGTTGTTCACCTGTGTTCGAACTAGTAGGAGTAGCAACATAAATATCAGCTAGAGTGTTAATAAATTAAGATTTGATATCATATCCGTGTAAAACCAGATTCAAAATAATCTGTTAGATCGAAAATTGAATCCAAAAGAAGATTGTAAGTTGATATTAGCCTAATACAGGCAGTAGTATGAAACGGATTCACGTTGGCTAATTTGCTAATTGGAACAGGATTTTGGTTCTGATTGCCTGCTCATAAGTATTAAAATCAGATCGTGAATTATTCTGCCTGCTTCTGACACGCTATTGATTCATTCAGCTATAGTAAGTAGTGAAGTAGTGAATTGATAACTTTACATGAAGAGTTGTTGCATTTTAATTCCTACCCTATTGTCATATGTATGTCAAACTGAGTCACGGTGACATTTTGGTTGGTAGTTTGATGGACTCATTCGAGAGTCAGGCCATACCGGGCCTAATGTCTTGATCAGAAGCCCAAAGCTGGACAACTTTTAATAAATAAAACATGGGTTTAAAACATAATAGTTCTTGAATAATACCGATTGATTAGGACCTTTCCTTTATTTTTAGAGAAAATTGAGTAGGACACCTTAAGTTTGCTTTAGGTGGGCCTTTAAATAATAAACGAGACGAGTCTCGCTAAATAAAATGCACATATTGTGGGGCCCTCAATAAATGGTTATAATGAAATATTTTAGAATTCGGGATGGGCCGTTTAACGAATTTCACGGTCTTTCCCAAAGATAAAAACACGTTAGTCTCTTTAGCAGCACACTTTAATAACATTATCTTCCTAAAATTCGGGTGCACATTTATGTGACCCGAATCCAAATCTCAACGAAGTCAAAATGTGTTAACAACCACGGGTGCATTGATGTGACGTGGCTCGAGATGCATTTTCACGACATTGCAATTCTTTTAAAATAATGATAAAAGCGGTTTAAAGTAAAAGGGAACATAAGTTACAACATGTATTAAAGTCGGATTTTAGCCATTTATAATAGTTTAAGAGACCGTGTTAGAACCACGGGACCCGGGGGTGCCTAACACCTTCCTTCGGGTCAACATAATTCCTTACTTAGAATTTCTGGTTCGCAGACTCCAATTGGGAAGTCAAAAATTTTCCTCGGTTCGGGATTCAAGATAAACCGGTGACTTGGGACACCAAAAGCCAAACCTATTTCAAGTGGCGACTCTAAATAAATAATCACGATCCGAATAATGTCACTTTAAATGGAAAAACTCCCATATACATTATCCTTCGGGTTGATGTAAAAAGGGAGGTGTGATAGCTCTGGCGACTCTGCTGGGGACACTTACCCAGAACTTCGGTTCAGGGTTTAAGAATTCGAGCTTAGAATAATTGTTGTGTTGGCTTTATCTAATCTCCTTACATGTTTCATGCTAAATGTGCTAAATGTTTTACCGCTTTGATATTATCTGAACTGTATATAAACTGTGCCGAAACCCTTCTCTTCTCACCTCTAGGGATGTGCTTACTGGTTGAGACTCCCTATTCTGTTAGTGTCATACCCTAAAATAAAAAAGAGGCTCGGATAAGTTGCAAAGCCGGACGATCTCGCGGGTCCCCGGTACGCTGCCCCCTCCTCGACTCGAGTTGTCCGCTCGAGTGCACTGTTTAGAACACATACCCAGGTTTTGAACCTAGAATAACTTGACTTCATGCCGGATCCCTAGTAGGAGCGCTTAATTGCATCATGCTGCATTTGACTTAGGGGACTCAACACAGGGGTTGGGTCCGTCTAGGGCTAGCAACCTGAAATGAAAAGACCATCGTGATGCATCCTTTTTGTTCTGTACATATATTTGTTTTGAACCAGCATGTTGACCGGCTTTTGAATCTCGAGAATGTTGGAAAATTGAGAAAAAGAGGAAAAGAGAAAAGAGAAAAGAGAGAAATAACAGTTAGGGAGTTAATTGATTATTTTAGAAAAGCCAATGACCAAATATTGTCGAAACTCTGCCGACATTTTGAGAAAATGAAAAAGAAAAATGCTTTATTTTTAATAGTCTGTTTTACTAAAAGCAAAAGAAAAATAGAAAAAGAGTCTTTTATTGAAAAGGGAAAAAAGGGGTTTTTATTTTAGTTTGGGAAAAATAGGTTGTTTATTATTTGTCGAAAATGAAAAAGAAAAAAAAAGAGTCGTTATTTTGTCTTGTTTTCAAAAAATAGAAAGGGAAAAATAGTTTGTCTTGCCATGGAAAATGAAAAGAAAGAGCCTTGTTTTAAAAAATATAGTTAGTTTCTTTGCCCGAACTACGCATGTTTGATTCTCACAGGGCATGAGATACGTAGGCAACCTTCATCGGGTCTAACCTCCCCTTTGCAAAAATAGCCAAAAATATTTCAGTTTAAATTTTTGCATGAATAAATCGGGTGATGCCGTTTTGTCAAAAACAGCCAAACGTTCCCGAGATGGACGTCGGAAGGCTGACTCTGCATAACGGCCACCTTTGGTCAATTTTTATTTTTGATTGATTGACTCTCACAGCCTTAAAATCTTCGTTCTTGGGAGTGCTGAAAGGCCGTGTTTGAAAACCGAGTCTTTCATTTTAAATTGGTAAAAGGAAATAGTTAATTTTGTTTGGAGTCAAATAAAAGTTTTGTTTTTGCTTAAAATCACCTTGATAAATGTGCAGGATGAGGATGATGCAAAATGAACCTTTCTCAATAATGACTAAAATCCCTTTTGAGTTGCGGCTATGGTGGAACGATTTAGGCAAAGAAGGACAAGACGAAGTCAAGAAATATCTGAAAGGTCTTACGGGTTTATTGGAAATCAAGCCTCGGGGTGATATTATAAGAGCGTTGGTCACCTGCTGGGACCCGGCGCACAATGTCTTCCACTTCTCAGATTTTGAGCTCACTCCAACTTTGGAGGGAATAGACGGGTACGTCGGAAATGTTGAGGTTCCGTTAAGAGGAAAATATCTCGTTGCTCCAAGAGCCATCACGGTGCATCGGTTTTTAGATTCATTGAAGATACCCAGGACAGTCCGTAATCCAGATTTGGCAAAAGGTTTCTGCACTCTACGCTTCATATACAACAGGTACGACCACGTGGGAGGGTTTAACAAGCCGGACATCAAGTTATGCAGTAAAAATAACCGTCAAAAGTGTGAAGAGCACAGACGGGTGGCTTTCATGATAACCTTTTTAGGCCTCCTGGTGTTCCCAAGAAAAGACGAGAATATTGATATAAAAGTAGTCGGGGTCGTTAGTACCTTGCTTGCTCAAAATGAAAGCACCCTTGCGCCTATGATTGTGTCTGACATTTTCCGAGATCTCACTGCCTGCAAAGCCGGAGGCAACTTTTTTGAGGGGTGTAACTTGTTGCTACAAATGTGGATGACCGAGCATCTATGCTACCGTTCCCCGCTCTTTAGTTATGGTTCGTCTGACAAGACATGTATAGGAGAGTTTTACACAAGGATTGACGGGGTTAGTCTGCCTGAAGGAGTAACAGCATGGATATCATACTTTCATACTCTCACGGACAGTCAGACACAGTGGACGTTGGGATGGTTGCCTGTTGAGGAAATCACATACATGCCAGCAGCTAGGTCGCATTTTCTTTTGATGGGCCTTAAGAGCATCCAGCCTTATGCTCCATGTCGGGTTCTGAGACAACTTGGGAGATGCCAAACCGTGCCATGGGAGGAAGATCTTAGTGTTCAAGTAATTGAGATTAGCCCTGACGGACAGGTTCCCGAAGTAAAAGTCCGCGAGATTTGGAATGAATGTCAATATCTACAAGCAGATACTTGTGTGCAGGATCGGGCCAAAGGAGAAATGTCGCCAGAATACCTCGCATGGTACAGAAGAGAACTTGAGCATCAGAGACCAGCTAAAAGATCCCACATCCAGGATTTCACTGAATCATCATAAGAACAATGGGGCTGGCTGGCAAAAGAAGAAGGCTATCAGGCCGAAATCAGCAAGCTGAAACAACATATCGGAGCTCTGAAATTTGAGAACAGTGTGCAAGTTGCTGCTGATCAGGGAGAAAAGAACAGGTTGGCCTAAGAAAACGAGGCGCTTAGGGCCCAAGTCCAGCAAATGAGGATAGCTTCCAATAACCAACAAAGGAGTCGGTCGGATGAACGGTTGATAAAAGGGTTGAAAACGGAAATCGTTGAGTACTGGGATGAGCTGAAGAAATTCGAGGGTACCATAGCAGAACTCCAGGCACAGTGGGCAAAAAGAACAAAAGAGCTCACACAGTATCTACAACATGTAAGGAAGGATTATGAAAATACCATTGCTAGTCTGAAATGAAAAATGATCACTCTTGAGGACAAGACAGCTAAGCAAGCCCAAACTTTTGAAACCGAAAGTGGACACTGCTATGATTTACTGGCCCGAATGAAAGTAGAAATACTGCAGCTACAGAGACAGCATCTTCAGGATTCTCAGGTTTTGGAGGCCCGTAATGATCAGATAAGGCGCTTGCTCATAGAAAAAGGTCGAACCAGGGACAAGATTGAGACTATTGCCCATGCCAGCATCAAGAGATGTCGACTATGTGAAGACATGACCTGCACTACCTTCTTTTCATCCATAATGATTTATGTCAAGCGGACAATGTATGAACTGGAGCAACTTGAAAGGGATCTCGCACCTAAGCCCGCGGCGAGGCCGAACGATGCCCCGCGGGCACCCATTTTTGAAGCTTTAATGTACTCATAGTTCGAGTTTGTATTTTCCGTTTCCGAGTCTGTTGTCTGTTTGTTGGCTTCCTTTTTGCATCAGTTGTTTTTGAGTCTGTACTTGGTTTTATTTTGAGTCTATTAGTTCCCTTTTCAAAAATGTTTAGTTTGTAATAGAATGTTTAAGAAATGAAAATTGAAAATTCCCAAAAAATTGTTCTTTATTTTTCGCATTTAATTTTCATGAACTACGCTTGGTCTGATTCGTGCGGGGTCGCGATACGTAGGCAATCATCATCGGATTCGATCGTAACCGTAAAGAGAAAAGCAAAAAGAGGGAAGAAAATAAAGGAAAAACAAAAGAAACAAAGAGCGGAAGAAAAATAAAAGGAAAAACCATGGCAAAAGAAAAAGGGAAAGCAGAAAATGAAGAAATCGGAGGGAAAAACAAAGTGGGAGAAAATAAAAGAAAAACAAAAGAAAGCTGGGATGACGCATGCAACCGTGCAAAACATGTAGAAATCCATTTAATTGTGTAGGTGCATCACACCCTAATATGAGATTACCTATCTGTTATTTGTCCAAAACTAACCATTTGCCAATTTCGATCTCTAGTCAGGTTTATAGAAACAGGTAGTTGGTTTTGTGGTAAACTGGCTTCGCACCACTACTTTACCAGATCTAAAGGTAGTACATAAATGTCATCAGAAATGACCCTACCAACAATCCCTATTTCGGAAGATAGCCCACTCTCGGGCATCCCGGCCTCAGAGTCCGCAGTGGCCGAAGAAAACAGAATCTTACGTCTGAGGGTAATGGAGATGTGGGACGCATGGACAAATGGAAAAGAACCACCGAGTGTCATCCCTGGATTTCCCGAGTTGTTCCCAAGACCAATGGGTACCTTTAACATTCCCATCAACCACCCGAACGTCCCGCTAGGACAACCTACTATATCCGCACATTTTGTAGGAGCAACTTCTGAGGTCCGACCCCAGGCATTCATACCCGGGACAGCTCCAAACATCTTCACTGTTCCACCATCTTCTGCTACAACACAGCCCGCAGTCCCAAGGCCTATGTTTGATCCATCAGCCTTCACTTATCAAACTCCTACTTACCAGCCAGAACTTCCTCCATACTCCGCATATGCTTACTGTCACGACCCAAACTGAAGGGCCATGACTAGCACCCGACCACACTTGCCGAGCACCAACGTACATTTCATCTAACCTTCATTATTATCTTTTAAGGCTGACGAGATCAATATAAATGGTAGACCTAGATCATGGACAACCAGCAATAAAATATGACGGCATGAACATACATAGCAGGGGATGACCAGACAATCAAGAAACTACGTATAAGGTATGAGCTACCTCGCTACTATGAAAGACTATACAACAAAAACTAGCCGACAAGGCATACCAAACTATACATGAGACGACACCTGTCTATGAGCCTCTAAAAGAACATAAGTGTTGCAACATAGCCGGAACAGGGCCCCGACATACCCATAATGTCTATAACAAAAATTACATACCAAGACCAAGGCAAGTCCGGAGAAGGGATCTCGCCAATCACCGCTGAACTGGACAGTCTACTGTGGTGGGGAGCTGCACCTGCCTGTCTATCAGGACCTGCAGCACGACATGCAGCGTCCACAAATAAAAGGACGTCAGTACGAATAAAGTACTGAGTATGTAAGGCAAGGAACCATAAATACGATCAGTAATGTAAGCAAGGATAGAGAATATACAACCTGTAACATCTTAGTACCTCTGAGGGCTACTTACATGAAATGCATGATACATATGTATAAATACATAAACCTTTAAAGCATTCGCCTCTGTGGGCATCATCATCATCATATCGTACCCGGCCATAATAGGCTCGGTAGAATCGTACCCGGCCACGTGGAGCTCGGTAAAACCCAACTGATCAGTGGTTGCACAATAGGTGCCGTACCCGGCCAACTATAGCGTGGCTTGGTAGAGTAAAATAGATACATATATATAATGCATGCTCGACTCATGGAATCACATTCTAAACCTTTCGGAGTGACGTAAGGTCGGTATCCTCTATACACGTTATTAGGACTAACTCTTCACTATGAACCTTATAAGATTTAGGAAGTACGAACAACATTGATAACATAAGAATAAGAGAAGTAACATTAACATCAATCGTTCCATAAGAGGGAAAACAATGTAAGTACTGCTAGCTTCTAAGAGTAGAGTATCTTGGAAGCTCGTTCATTACATTATGTACAATCGGAGTCGTGCAAAAGAAGGAAAGGGATAGCCTCACATACCTTGTATATACTGCCCCAATCTCAAGCTATGCAATTGTCAAAACTCCTTAGTCTACAATAAGAGAAACGATACTATCGTTATCATTTAAGCGTCATAACTATTATGTATCGACCACAACCTATTTTACGATGAAACGGACAGCACCTCCCCTATATATATGACCTCACACCATTCAAAACAGTCACCAAACAGCCCAAACAACATCAATAATAAACATATTGAGCCTCCCAAAATAGTCCACACACAGCCTAATCACTCCATACATACGACGACCACCGTAGTCGTGTCAAACAACCTGGAAATGTTACGAATAACTATCAGCCCATAACCCTACATATATATGGTGTTTCTCCACACCCTTCCTCCTCCAAAACTCCACAAGATAGTAGTAAAATACGCAGCCCAACAACAACGCAAAACAGTCCACAAAACAATAACATTACTACCAAGCCTTTCGATATATATCTCACAAGTTCTAGCTTCAATGGCTTAGCCGCAACTTGGATAATCTTAAATACATATAGAGTAAGAGGTTCCTTACCTTTATACAGAAAGAACAACTCCAATTTGACCTTAAATTTCCATGAAATATCCCTCCAATGCTGCCACAACAACAAAAAAGCGAAACTAGCGATCAATTAGTGTTTTTCGGCACTAGAATCACTTTAGAAGGCTTGAAATCACCTAGGATTGATATTAAGAACATGAGGGAGTATTTAAAGAACATAAACCCTTTAAAACAACCTCCCACACGAGCTGAAACGACACAAAAATGAGCAACAACAAGAAGAACAAGAGACTTACTAGCGCCACGGAATTTCCGACACTTGATTTGTGTTGTTTGCCCTTTTTTGGGTCTTGAATCTTGAGAGAACCTTGAGAGGATGTTCCTAGGGTTCTAAGGTCTGAAAATAGTGAAAATAAATGAATTAAAACGGGTTGGAGTCATCCTATATAAGTCCAAATATCTTAAACCGACTTAGTGGGCCCCATAGAGAGGTGCTTGGCGCAGTCTCGCGAAAACGCGAATATCTCTCTACTCCGAGATTGTATAGATGAACGGTTTAATGCGTTGGAAACTAGACTCCTAGATATTTAATTTGGTTGGTATATCACCCCGTAATTCCTTGTAAATTATGAGAAAAGATTAGAAACATTTGACCCAATGTTTAAGTAAAATTATGAACCTAAGTTGCGACAACTTTTGTCGACTTTTGTTTCATAACTCGTTTGACTTCAAGACTTATGATACGGATATTATATGATTAAAATACCTTAATAAATGACCTCTTGAGTGTATTAAGCACCGCTAGATTACCTGAAAATACGAGTTACAACATCCTTGATTCGTTTAACTTCTAATACTGGTTAATCACCCTTATACACTCTTGTATCACTTAAGACCAATAGGATTGACTTCTTATCCTCTAAAAGATAATTCCTTCTTGGATTTATGTTAACTAATATATGGCATGAACTAACACATGTGGATATGGGTTGTAACACTTACCCTCAGCCACCACCATATGAGTTTACACCGGGGCAAGAAAAAACCCCTAAAGCCCCAGATCAAGATGAGATGGCCAGGAAAATGAGGACCTTGAACAGAGATAAAAGAAAATGCAAGGTTTGAGCGGGCCAAAGAGTGTCTCTTATACAGATTTGTGTATGTTTCCGCATGTACACTTGTCGTTAGGGTTCAAAACACCAAAATTTGAAAAGTATGACGGGCACGGCGACCCCATTGCTCATTTGAAGAAATATTGTAATCAGTTACGGGGGGCTGGTGGCAAAGAAGAATTGTTGATGGCATATTTCGGGGAAAGCTTAATCGGCATAGCTTCATAGTGGTATATGGATCAGGACATATCTCGATGGCACATTTGGGACGATCTTGCCAGAGATTATGTTCGACAATTTCAGTACAACATAGACATTGCACCGAATACGAATTCTTTGACAAATCTAAGGAAAAAGCCCTCAGAAAGCTTCAGAGAATATGCCATTAAGTGGCGCAAACAAGCATCAAGAGAGTGAAGCCTCAAATAGATGAGGTAGAGATGGTCACTGTCTTCCTACAAGCCCAAGTGCCCGATTACTTCCAGAACATGATGTCGGCCATGGGAAAGCCTTTCGCAGAAGCAATTAAAATCGGGGAAATGGTTGAAAATGGTCTGAAAACGGGTAGAATCTTGAGCCAGTCGGCCATAAGAGCGATCTCCCAAGCCATCCAAGGCGGGTCTGAAGGAATCGCCAAAGGGAAAAAGAAAGAAGAAACAGTCATGGCAGCATCAGGAGGAAGGATATATCGGGATCATAGACCGGTGTTATCCGAAAGAACCCCTCAACACTACTATCCTCACAATGATATGGCCTACGCTCCCTCCCCTTATGCGGTCATGAATGCTCAACCTTTCGGCCGACTGCAACCACAAGCCAACCGAAATACACCTCCATTCCAATGAAACCAACCTCCTTACTAGAACCAATATAATCCCCGACCACCACAAAATAACTTTCGCCGCCGGGAACCACCTAGGAGGCCCAACTTTACACCAATCGGTGAACCCTACTCCACCTTGTTCTCTAAGCTTGTCCAGATGGATTTGTTGCAGCCTATTCCCCAAAACAGGCAGAATCCGGAATCTCCAGCTTACCAACGAGGTGTCCACTGTGCTTATCATTCAGTAGTTGAGGGGCATAGAACTGATAACTGCTGGACCTTGAAGAAAGCTGTGGAAGATTTGATTGAACAAGGAAAAATAGTGTTGAGGGATGAAAAAGCTCCGAATGTGACCAATAATCCATTGCCCGCTCGTAACAACAGGCCGGTAATCGGGATGATCTGTGAGGACAAAGAGTTCGATCCCACCTTGAAAGCTATAATTGCTATTGCTGATGCAGAAAGAAAACCTAAAGCAACCCCGAAGCAGGAGAAAGGGGGAAAGAAGACTAAAACTATCAAGATTGAACTTGAAAAGAATGTTGAAACAAAGGCAGAGATGGCGCCTCCGAAAAAAGAGGTTCTCTATATTCTGCGAGGTCGCCAAGAAAAGCCGTTAGTCGTGGGTATTCCAAAGAAATTTAAAGTGCAAAAAGGGAACACTAGCGTATGTGCCAAAAGGAGCCTATGTGGTCCGGGGGACGATTAAATTGCCTCGGCTGAACGAGCCAGTGGTTATCGGACGCGTGCCATATAAGCCAATAACGGACCCGTCTGTGGTGCCATGGAATTATCAACAGACGTTGGTTACATACAAAGGTAAAGAAATCACGGGAGAACCTCCGGGAAATACCTTCGCTAGGAAATATTCAGATGTACAAGAGGTGAACAATGCCACACAGAAGTGCTTTCCACCCAAGAAGCCTGTAAGTGCTGAGGAGGCAGAGGCTTTCTTCCAGAAAATGAAGATGCCTAATTATGAAGTGGTGGATCAGTTACGCAAGTACCCTGAACAAGTGTCTATGCTATCTTTGTTAAAGAGATCTGCCGAGCATCATAAGACCCTAGTGAAAACTCTAAATGAGGCGTATGTGCATGCTGAGACTTCAGTTGAACAACTCGAAAGAATGGCAGAAAGGTTCTTTGTTGTTAGTTAAATTTCCTTTAGTAAGAACGATTTGCCTCCAGAGGGAGCGGCTCACAACAAAGCTTTACATCTCACTATCAAGTGTGAAGTTTTTTATGTCAAGCGAGTAATGGTGGATGGGGGTTCGGGTGTTGACATTTGTCCACTCTCTACACTGCAGAGAATGGAAATCGGGACTGGAAAGATTCGTCCCAATAACATCTGTGTAAGAGCTTTTGATGGCATTAAGAGGGATACCGTCGGAGAGATAGATCTGGTGTTAACCATAGGCCCGGTGGATTTCGAGGTGACCTTCCAAGTGTTGGACATGGATACATCTTACAAATTTCTCCTAGGAAGGCCTTGGATCCATGCCGCGGGGGCTGTACCTTCCACCCTTCACCAAATGGTAAAGTTCGAGTATGAAGATCAGGAAATTGTAGTCCACGGAGAAGACTAGCAGTCTATTTATCGGGACCCATTTCTCCCATGTTTGGAGGCTAGGGAGGGAAGTGAACACATTATTTATCAAGCTTTCAAAGTTGTAGTGGTGGACCAGTACGAAGAGTGGAGCCCTTGCCCCCAACCTTTCCTATCTAATGCTTCAATCATGGTGGCAAAAGAGATGATCAAACATGGTTTCAAGCCGGGAAAAGGATTGGGAAAAGCTCTACAAGTACTACCGGAGCCAATAACCCTACCCACAACAGAAAAGTTTTTCGGGATAGGTTTCCACCCTACCCCAGAAGAGGAAGATTGGGCGGATGAGAGGAAAAGGGAAGGATGGGTCTTGCCATAGCCATTGCCACATCTATATCAGACCTTTGTCAAGCCAAAATACAGCGATAATGAAGATGATGAGGACTTCATGGTCGAAAAAATGAAAGATATATGTGGAGCTATGAGGCAAATGCTTTATGAAACCAACATGGTTCAGCTAGGGGAAGGTACTAGCACCGCTGAGGTGCTCTACATGGGACCAAATGCTAAACTCCAAAATTGGAAAGCTACACCATTCCCGATCAGGCGGGAGTCCGGGTAGACTTGTCCTGCCACTTTTTCTACATCACGAGTTACCCCAGGGTGTGACTCGGATGTTTGTTCCTTAAGTTTCCTGTCTTTGAATTCCTGAATGTAAACCCTGTTATCTTCCTAATCCCAAGAAATGAAATCAATATTTCATCATTTATTCTCTTTATTCTTTCTGATTTTTGCTATTTTTCTCTTTTATTTCTTCTTTTCAGTTATAATAATGCGGCTTTAAATAACATGACATGCTTGCGGACTTCACGCCCAGTTCCAAACATATTTTTTAATTGTGAAATCATGAACCAAGAACCGGAATATGATGAAGAAGAGGCTTTTAGGGAAAATCGAGAACTGGAACAATTTGAGAATAAACCTAAGCCGAACTTGAATGATACAGAACCAGTTAATTTGGGAACTTCTGAAGAAATTTGGGAAACAAAAATAAGCATTCACACTGATGAGAAAACGCGGGATGCAATAATTCAACTTTTGTTTGAGTTTAAAGACGTGTTTGCTTGGTCATACGATGATATGCCAGGATTGAGTGTCGATCTAGTGGTGCATAAATTGCCAATTTACCCTGATTGTCCTCCAGTTCAGCAGAAACAAAGGAAGTTTAAGACTGATATCAGTGATAAGATTAAAGAAGAAGTCACAAAACAGTTGAAAGCAGGGGTAATTCGGGTGGTCCAGTACATACGTGGCTGGCTAATGTAGTTCCCATGCCAAAGAAAGATGGGAAAACCCGGGTGTGTGTGGATTACCGAGATTTGAATAAGGCAAGTCCTAAAGACAATTTCCCTTTGCCCAACATCCACATCTTTACTGATAACTACACCAAACACGAGATACAGTCCTTTGTGGATTGTTACGAAGGATATCACCAGGTGTTGATGAATGAAGAAGATGTCGAGAAAACAGCTTTCATTACACCCTGGGGCGCTTATTGTTATCGGGTCATGCCATTTGGGTTGAAGAATGTCGGGGCAACTTATATGAGAGCTATGACCACCATTTTCCATGATATGATGCATCAAGAGATAGAGGTGTATGTGGACGACATGATTATCAAGTCCAGAACTCAGGATGATCATGTTCAAGACATGAGGAAATTTTTCGAAAGGTTGCGCAAGTATGATTTGAAGCTGAATCCGGCTAAATGTGCCTTCGGAGTCCCATCAGGAAAACTTCTGGGCTTTATAGTCAACATGAGAGGTATCGAGTTAGATCCAACAAAGATAAAGGCTATCCGAGATCTACCTCCTTCGAGAACTAAGAAAGACGTGATGAGTTTATTGGGCAGGTTAAATTATATCAGTCGGTTCATTGCTCAACTGACTATCACATGTGAGCCCATATTCAAGCTATTGAAGAAAGATGCAGCAATCAAATGGACATCTGAATGTCAAGAGGCTTTCAACAAAATCAAGGAATATCTGTCGAACCCTCCAATTTTGGTCCCACCAGAGTCTGGGCGACCTCTTTTCTTGTACCTGATAGTGTTGGAGAATTCTTTTGGTTGTGTCCTCGAGTAACATGATATAACCGGCAAAAAATAGCAAGCAATTTACTATCTGAGTAAGAAGTTCACTAGCTACGAGGCCAAATATACTTTGTTGGAGAGAACGTGTTGTGCCTTGACGTGGGTTGCTCAAAAGTTGAGACATTATCTTCAAACTCATACTACTTATCTCATAACCAGGTTGGATCCTTTGTAGTACATATTCCAATAACTGATGCCCACTGGAAGACTAGCAAAATGGCAAATCTTGCTCACTGAATTTGACATAGTCTACGTTACTCGCACGACAATGAAAGCCCAGGCGTTGGCATATCATTTGGCTGAAAACCCGGTTGACGAAGAATACCAAACGTTGAGCACATACTTTCTAGATGAAGAGGTAAACACAATAGAAGTAGTCCCTGAGGACGCTCATGCTTGGAAAATGTTCTTCGATGGGGCAGTGAACGGCAAAGGTGTAGGGATTGGGGCAATTTTGATCTCACCTACTGCTCAGCATTATCCGGCTACAGCTAGGCTCCGGTTCTTCTTCACGAACAATACTGCTGAATATGAAGCCTACATCATGGGCATGAATATGGCGATTGACCAAGATGTTGAAGATTTATTGATCATAGGGGATGCAAATTTGATTATCCGGCAAGCCTAGGGAGAGTGGGAAACTCGAGATGTCAAACTTATTTCTTATCGGCAGCATGTGGAAGGTCTCGGCAAATGATTCAAATCGATACAATTCAGGTACATCCCTCGGTGCCACAATGAGCTAGCTGATGCACTTGCTACTTTAGCCTCGATGTTGCCTTATCCAGGAAATGCCTACATCGATCCCTTGGAAATCCAAATCAGGGAAAGGCATGGTTACTGTAATGCGATTGAAGCAAGGCCAAACGTCCAGCCATGGTACCATGATATTAAGAGGTTTTTGAAAACACAAGAGTACCCCGAACATGCTACTGGATATCAAAAGAGGGCCATTAGGCGGCATGCGAGTGGTTTCTTTATGAGTGGTGAGGTCTTGTATAAAAAAACCCCGGATCTCAATTTATTGAGATGTGTTGACGCTGAGGAAGCTAGAAGAATCATGCAGGAAGTGCACGCAGGAGTGTGTAGACCTCATATGAACGGGTATGTCCTGGCAAAGAAAATACTTCGAGCTGGGTATTATTGGATAACTATGGAAAAAGATTGCTTCAACTTTGTCTGGAAATGTCATCAGTTTCAGGTGCACGGAGATCTGATTCATGCACCTCCAATAGAATTACATCCCATGTCAGCACCTTGGCCTTTTGTCGCCTGGGGTATCGATGTCATTGGTCCGATCGAGCTGAAAGCTTCAAATGGGCACAAATTCATATTGGTTGCTATTGATTACTTCACAAAGTGGGTAGAAGCCATCACTCTCAAAACATTCACTAAGAAAGTTGTAGTGGATTTTGTACACTCGAACCTTATTTGTCATTTCGGCATTCCTGTAACTATTATCACAGACAATGTGGCGAACCTGAATAGTCGTTTGATGGAGGAAGTATGCGAACAGTTCAAAATAATGCATAGAAACTCCACTCCTTATCGGCCCAAGGCCAATGGCGCTGTTGAAGTAGCGAATAAGAACATCAAGAAGATTTTGAGAAAGACAATCCAGAGTTCCAGACAGTGGCATGAACAGTTACCTTTTGCCTTACTGGGATATCGCACTACAGTGTGCACATCGGTAGGAGCAACCCCGTATTTGCTGGTTTATGGAACCGAGGCTGTGATACCGGCAGAGATGGAAATTCCTTCGCTCCGGACAATTGTTGAAGCAGAGATCGAAGATAGTAAAAACTTGATTGGAACAGTTGACTTTGATTTATGAGAAACGGATGGCCGCAGTTTGTCACGGGCAGTTGTACCAACAAAGAATGGCTTGAGCCTATAACAAGAAAGTACGGCCAAGGAAATTTGCAGTAGGGCAGTTGGTATTGAGGCGAATTCTTCCTCATCAACAGGAAGCAAAAGGAAAGTTTGCTCCTAACTAGAAGGGTCCATATATCATTAGAAAAATACTGCCCAGAGGAGCATTATACTTGGGTGACATTGAAGGAAACGATCGCGAAGCAGCTGTGAACACGGATGCAGTAAAAAGGTACTATGTCTAAGCTTGCTTCAGGTGGCGTCTTTGCGCAATTGAGATGACGATGGCTTTTGTTCCCGCTACCCAAAATAAACATTTGCAAACCCATTTGAGCCAGTTATTTTTCTTTGATTACCCTCTTTGGAACCCGAAAGTAAAAAAAATAAAATATAATATATATATATATATATATATATATATATATATATATATATATATTATTTACTTGAACTACGTCTGACTTGATTCCGAAAGGATACGTAGGCAGCCTCTCCTTGGGGTTCAATCATACCAGAACAAAAATCCAAATTTCCTCGAAATGGAAACTGGGGCAGATGTTATAATGTTCAACCATGACCCCGTCCAAATGGTTCCAAAGTTGTAATTTTGTCCACAATTATTTTTCCCAAAACCCGGTACAAGTCCTTCATATCAATGGCTAAAGGCGTGGGAATGGAGAAACATCATTGAAAACCGATGCATTCTAAATTGAGAGAAATAAAATGAGAGAGTCTTATCGGTGAAAACCTTCGGGCACCATGAGGCGACGAGAGTAGAGATATCAAAAATGAGAGAGTCTGCTTAGTGAAAACTCATAAAGAGCACTATCGGGCGACGGTGAGAAGAGAAATGAGAGAGGTCGACTAGAGAAAACCTGCAAAGGGCGCTGTCGGCCGAAAAGGGGATATTTCATCACTAAAAGTCATGGCAAGGTTCCCTGGTTTGGAGAACATGGATCAGTTGGTTCATGAGAAACTAGAAGTTGGTGCGGGTTGGGCATCCAGTCCAAGAAGCATGTCATGTCAGTTTGAAGCCAATATGCTCCCCAGATAAGTCCTTCTTTTCCCTTGAAAGGGACGCTTCTATTTAAAATTCATTATTCTGTTCTCTGTTTACCTTTCCTTGAATCCCTTTCGGCGTAACTCTGAATTCTGAAACTGTTACAAAGAAAAGGTGGCAGGACCGGCTTCACAGGGCTCCGCCCGGCAAGAGTCAAAGAAAATACCCAACCTCAGTGGTGCGTCAGTCCAATCCCGACTGACCATGGTGGTTGATTTGCTTCCAAAATAATAGACATTAGAAAAAGGCAAAGGTATGAAAAGCAGAATGAGGTGGAAAAAACTAGAACCCACACGAGCAAGTCATCATGAAATCCAAAGGTTGAACCCAGTCAATGTGAAAGAGATTCACACTCAAGATCAACAAGCAGCAAGGTTCTCAATGGAAATAGGGCTGGGATCAAGCAATAGGAATGAGCAAAAGCCACAAAACCAACTTTGCAACCATGCCAGAAACAGGTGCAACCCAAAAAGAAATGAAATGTGCAAGTGCCGAAACAACTTTGCAGCAGGAAAACGACCAAAAAGGAAGTTTCCTAAACATTCTCTCAGCATTCTGTTAAAAAGAAGGAAAACATATAAATAGGAGAACCAAAGAAAAAAAGAAGAAAATAGATGAAAATGAAAATCCCAAAAGAAAAAAAAATCATGGTAGCATACGATCCCACTCCTTAAATATCCCAGCCAAAAACCGTGGAGCTTTTTCTATCCAAATCCCGGTCAAAAACCGGGGATCTCCCGGCCAAAAACCGTGGAGCTTTTCTATCCAAATCCCGGTCAAAAACCGAGGATATCCCGGCCAAAAATCGTGGAGATTTTTCTATCCAAATTCCAGCCAAAAATCGAGGATCTCCCGTCCAAAAAATCGCGGTGCTTTTCCTATCCAAATCCTGGTAAAAAACCGAGGATCTCCCGGCCAAAAACCGCGAAGCTTTTTTCTATCCAAATCCCGGTAAAAAAACCGAGTATCTCCCGGCCAAAACACCGCAGAGCTTTTTCTATCCAAATCCTGGCCAAAAACCGAGGATTCCATTCGCCAAGATATATAATCTTAATTTGACTGTTTAGACATGTGTCACAACTAACTCACGAAATTTTCCTAGTGAAAACTGGGGCAAAAAATTTCGTTCGTTTTGTTTCGATATCTTAAGCAGGTTTGACCCCGAAGTACAGGGCTCGAGATGGCCTATAGAATGAGCCGTGATCCAGAGTAAAGGAAAGAAGAAAAAGAACAAAAGAAATGAATTCAAATGTGAACCAAATAAAGGTGTGGACTACTCAAAATCTGATTGAAGTCACACTATCAATCCTGTTTTGACTCAACGCTGCAGAAAGAAACAAACACCTTCAACTTGCGAGCATCAAGATTCAGGTCGAAGTCCACAGCAAATCAGCTAAGACTCAAGATCAAGTTTCTAGAGAATTATATAGATAGGAATCTTGTAACTCATAGTTGATGGGCATAGCTAACTTAGCTTTGAGTTTCCTTTTGGTGTAATAAGGAGGTCAGCAAGCAGTAGCAGCAGCAACAGCAGTGAGATCACAGCTCCTGGTAGTCCCAGCTACCAACACTCCAGAACTACACTGACCTGATTCCTTGATAGCTAAGGATATGTAGGCAACCTTGGAAGCAAGGTTCGGTCAGACGGTTTTCAAAATGCTTCTCATGGAGTGCTAAGCAGGCAAAAATCCCATAGTTGCTCAGTTCTCTTTGCCCGAAAACATTTCGTGTTTCCGAGCAAAGAGGGGCAGTTGTGAGCACGTGATTTTTGCCACGTTTAAACGACTCCTATAAATTCCTTATAATAAGAATTTTTCTTTATTATTTGAATTTTTAGGAATTAATTGTTGGATTTTTATGTCTTGTTTGGAATTTTGTGTGCATTCCGGGTGACACAATTCATAAAAATACAAAATAATGTGCTTTTTAATGTTACTAAAATAAAGAAAATACCAAAAATGATTCCTGGAATTTCTACTTTTTGTTAAAATTTGTCTCAAGTTTTTCCTTATAATTAGGAGTTAGTTAACTTTGGAATATTAATTAGTATAATTTTAGATTTGATTTAGTTGTTTTAGTTTTTGATTTTACATAATAAAATTAGAAAATTCAAAATAATAATAATAATAAGTAAAATATGTAAATAAATAAAGCACAAAAATAAGAAAAGAAGAAAATCATTAAAAAGAGTAAAAGAAAAGGAAAGGGATGCCTAAATAACCCGAATTGGGCCAAAAACTGATTTAGCCCAAGCCAAAACCCCTAAAAATCGGACCAAATCCAAGCCCAAACATTACCCAACCAGGCCTGCCCACCCAATGAACTGAAACGACGCCATTTCATGACCTCAATCCTGGCCGTCGAGGTAACTCAATCTAACGGGCAGGAACTCACCTCTCATTAATATAAAACGGTCCGAACGGACACCCCCCTCAGACCTTCGTCTTCATTAGAGACTCCCTCCCATGAACACTAATCTGAGCCGTCTTAAAATCCCTAAGCCGCCGGTGGCGGCGCCGGCACAAACCGCCACCAAATTAATACCCCAGTACCCCCTCGTCTTTTTATTCCCATATCCGACATCAGTTTTTCTCGAATCATTGCCCACCAACTCGAATCTTAGTTTGAAGATTTCGGCCAAAATGCTACTTTGTCCAAACGGCCCCAAATTTACACCACACAATCCCAAGGCCTTCCTTACCTCTAATCCCTAACCAAATCCCCTCAAATCTGAGTAGGAAGGCTCGAATTTTGAATCTAGGGTTTATGCTGTTCTGGGGCCGTTTTTGAGAAGTTTTCAAGTCGATTGAATTCTAGGTAATACTATAGGTCTATTTTTGACAAAATAGATGTATAATATTAACCGGAAGTCAATCTCGGTTGGTTTTCTTATGAAGTCCAAATTTCAGTAAGTTTTCTTCTCATTTCTTTTCAGTTTGTTTTAGTTTGATTCCTGCTTTAGCTGTCTAATTAGGTGTAGTTTTAGTTTCCTAATCATTTTAATTGGTAGTTTAATTTCAATAGAATTCTGTCTATTATTGTTAGCTATTTCTGAGTCAAAATACTATTCTTCTTAGTTTAAATATTCAATTGTTAGTTAATTGTTAAGTATTAGCTTAGTTTCGATTAGTTCAACTTGATTAGTTTGGTCAAACGTCCTCTTTGAATCTAATTCCTTTTAGATTTTCTGTTTAATCCTGTTTCCAACTTGCTTTGAAACTGTTTGATTCTCGTTTATTTGAATTAATGATTCTGTTAGTTTAAGCTTAGTTTAATTGATCTTCAGTCTTCATTTGCAATTCAATTAGGTTTAAGTTTTGGATATAGCTGAGTAGTGTAGTTAAATTAATTTTAGTTAGATTTTAACTAAGGGTAAGAGGTTGGTGTGGTTAACTGAAGTTAGTAATTTCAGGTGGCAAATAAGGGTAGTATAGGTATTCTATAGGTAGAAGAACACCCAAGGGCCTTCTAGAAGGGGGCCTTAGTGTAAGTTTCTGCACTCTTAACGCAGTAACTTGGGTAACAAGTCAAAACTTTAGGATTAATATGCTAATTTCTGAAATAAAAAGGGGGAAATGGAGTAAAACACTCCAGAACATTCTGTCCCATTTCTTGCCTATAAAAGGCAACCCTAATGCCTTCATAGAAAGGGGGACAGATCTGAAATTTTCCTCAAAATTGCTCAACAAGTTTCAAATCAAATTTGAATTTCAAATTCCAAAAACCTTCAAAAACCAAAAAAAAATAGAAATAACAAAAAGAAAAATCCAAAAAAAGGTACTGTCTCATTGAGATTTCAAAGAAATCTGAGTCCCTAGGTTTCTGCATTCGAGTGTATAGCCATTTTGGTCTTCTTCAAGCTATTTTGGGTGTCTCTAACTGCTGAAGCTTTTCCATAGTTTACCAGTTCATTTCTAGGTGTATTTGATTCCAATTTGAGTCAGTTTTGGGTATAGTTGAGCTCCTGGGTAGATTTCAACTTGAAACTGGTTTATTCAGTCGATTTCTGGGTCTGTTTGCTGGTGTTTTACTGCTGGGATTCTAGATTTACTGCTGTGATTTTCCTGCGGCTGTTGAATTGTTATTTGGTCATGCTAGCTGCTTGATCTGCTGCTGATTTTTCTTTCTTTTGGTAGAATTTCGATCTCCAGGTACACACATTCGAATTCATCATGATGTAGCTTTGAATTGGAGTTGATAATATAAAAGTGTTCATCAGATCCCTGTTTATTTTGATTTCAATTGTGTTTATGGTTAAAAATAGACGGTACTTGATATAAGTTGCCTATTATAATTTAGCTTTGTATTTTATTGTTAAACTTGGACTGTGTAATTAGGACTGCAGTGGACTTTTGGACTATTAAGCTCGGAATGGTATTAGCTGTAGTATAATTTAGCTTGTTCTGTTTAGTTTAAACTTTTAGAACTAAAAATGGTTTGAGCTGGAAATCGATATGGAATTCGTGTTGTTCACCTGTGTTCGAACTAGTAGGAGTAGCAACATAAATATCAGCTAGAGTGTTAATAAATTAAGATTTGATATCATATCCGTGTAAAACCAGATTCAAAATAATCTGTTAGATCGAAAATTGAATCCAAAAGAAGATTGTAAGTTGATATTAGCCTAATACAGGCAGTAGTATGAAACGGATTCACGTTGGCTAATTTGCTAATTGGAACAAAGTTTGGGTTTTGATTGCCTGCTCGTAAGTATTAAAATCAGATCGTGAATTATTCAGCCTGCTTCTGACACGCTATTGATTCATTCAACTATAGTAAGTAGTGAAGTAGCGAATTGATAACTTTACATGAAGAGTTGTTGCATTTTAATTCTTACCCTATTGTCATATGTATGTCAAACTGAGTCACGATGACATTTTGGTTGGTAGTTTGATGGACTCATTCGAGAGTCAGGCCATACCGGGCCTAATGTCTTGATCAGAAGCCCAAAGCTGGGCAACTTTTAATAAATAAAACATGGGTTTAAAACATAATAGTTCTTGAATAATACCGATTGATTTGGACCTTTCCTTTATTTTTAGAGACAATTGAGTAGGACACCTTAAGTTTGCTTTAGGTGGGCCTTTAAATAATAAACGAGATGAGCCTCGCTAAATAAAATGCACATATTGTGGGGCCCTCAATAAATGGTTATAATGAAATAATAGAATTCGGGATGGGCCGTTTAACGAATTTCACGGCCTTCCCCAAAGATAAAAACACGTTAGTCTCTTTAGGCGCACACTTTAATAACATTATCTTCCTAAAATTCGGGTGCACATTTATGTGACCCGAATTCAAATCTCAACGAAGTCGAAATGCGTTAACAACCACGGGTGCATTGATGTGACGTGGCTCGAGATGCATTTTCACGACATTGCAATTCTTTTAAAATAATGATAAAAGCGGTTTAAAGTAAAAGGGCACATAAGTTACAACATGTATTAAAATCGGATTTTAGCCATTTATAATAGTTTAAGCGACCGTGTTAGAACCACGGGACCCAGGGGTGCCTAACACCTTCCTTCGGGTCAACAGAATTCCTTACTTAGAATTTCTGGTTCGCAGACTCCAATTGGGAAGTCGAAAATTTTCCTCAGTTCGGGATTCAAGATAAACCGGTGACTTGGGATACCAAAAGTCAAACCTATTCCAAGTGGCGACTCTAAATAAATAATCACGGTCTGAATAATGTCACTTTAAATGGAAAAACTCCCTTATACATTATCCTTCGGGGTGATGTAAAAAGGGAGGTGTGACAGTAACCTATGTCGTGTCGCGACGTTAAATCAACCGCTTCTTGGGAGGCAACCCATGTATTTTTATTTTTGTTTCTCTTTGATTTTCTTTTTAGTATAGGATTTACTGTTGGAATAACTGGTTGTGAGATGTGTGTAGGGTTATTTTGATGCAGTGCAGGACCAAATTGAAAAAATGTTACGATCTCTGAGGTTTGGACCGCTGCCGCATTGCATTTTTCGCGGCTGCAATGGACTTATTGCGGGGGCAAAATTTTATTACGGTCCGCAATGTTGAATGGTAAAAATTGGAGGTTCTCTGAAGTTGTCACCGCATCCGCAGTGCATTTTATGCGGTCCGTGGTGCCCTACCGCGACCGCGGAGCATTTCTTGCGGTCTGCGGTGACATCCTTACCAGTGTTTCTTGTGGTTCGGTACCGCGGTCCGCGGTGCATTTTATGCGGACCGCGGTGGGTAGGTAACGAGGGTCCCAGGTCCTTTTTCTATAAATACGACCTTAGGCCCTCATTTACACTTTTCGCTCATTTGCTCTCTAAATAGAAAAAGTATTGTTCATCACGCCCTAAGTGCACAAATTCAATCACTGATTCTCATTCATCTGTATTGTATCTCATCTATGGTACTTCAAATCTTTCCCTAGTCTTTAATATTATTTTATTCTTGTTTTAATTCATTAGTTGGTACTTCTTTTTCTTCCCTTTTCTTTCAATTTTTAGCTTGGGGTTGCATAATGTGTTTAGATTAGGATTAATTAGTTAAATATAATGATTGACTACCTAGTGGTTTGATAATATGTGGATTAAGGCTAAAAATGAGAAAAATTTTAAAACCCTAGGTTGGTGTTGCTGAGTATGGCTTACCGCGACCGCGGTGGATTTTTCGCGATCCGCGATGCCTCTTCGTGGCCGTGATGGTTTTCCGCATTCCGCGGTGGTAAACTTCAGAGGGGTCAAATTTTAAGGACCGTGGTCGCGGTTGATTTTTTGCGTACCGTGGTGCCTTACCGTGGCTGCCTATCATTTCTTGTCGCCCGCGATGCCCTGAATCGGAGAGTGGGTATTCTGAACCCCACTCCACTACGGTCCACGGTGGTGACTTTGCGGTCGCAATGCTTTTTATGCGGTTCGCAGCCAGTTGTTTTCATGCATATTCTTCATTGTTTCTTTTGGTACTGTGATACTAACAAGCTTTAACTGACTGCCATTTGCAGACAATGGTTTAATCAAGAGGAGGTGGTGAAAAAAAGAAAAGAAAAGGAGAGTCCTCCCGTGGTAGGGGACGAGGAATGATAAGATTGACCCCGCTACTTCATAAAGCAATTAGAGATACAAGAAAGCAAATCAAGGTTGCAGATAGAGCTGCTTCCCATTCAGAGGTAAGTGAGTATGTACCCTCCTAGGAGGCATCTGACTCTGATTCAGTGCCGGAGTATGTTCCTGACTTCCCGGAGAGGTTTAGATTAAGAGATGTGCCCACACCTCCGAGCTCTCCTACTGCTCAAGCTTCAGTTCAAATTTCTTCTGAGTCATCTAAGGGCTCAGCAGAGAGCAGTGATAGTGCAGCATCTACTTCAACACTCGGGGAAGATCCCATTGCTGAAGAAGATGGGGGAGAACCCCAAACGGGGGGTGGAGAGAACTAGAAACCTGGAGGCTTGGCAGGATAGATTTGTTAGTGAGATAGCATACCACAAATTCCGAGAGTGGTGGCCTCAGAGGAAGTTGATTCTTGAGCGGCAATTCATTGAGAGGGACATTCTGCCTCACAACCCAAATGTGAGGAGGCAATTCAGAGAGAGACTGGGCTGGGAATATTTTACAAGCAAAGTTGAGGAGGGAAACGAGCACTTAGTCAAGGAGTTATACACTAATGCTGCCCACATCAAAAAGGGCACTAAAGTGACTAAGGTGTAGAATTTGACAGTGAAGTTTGATGGGAAGGCAATTAATGACTACCTGGGCTTTTCGGAGGAAGATGAATCCCTATACTTAGAGAAGGTAGCATTGGATGAGGTAGCCCGTCTGTGGTTGGCCGAATACCTGGCACTCCCGGGCACCACCCCAGCTTGGTTGACATCAGGGGTTCAAATTTTGAGAAAAACTTTAAACTTCGAGGCGAAGGGGTAGAAACTATCGTATGCAGCTGGCTGGTCTCCCGAGTAATATTGGTGGCTTCTATCATGGCGGGGTACCCGATCAAAATAGGGAATGTTATGTCTAGGGTGATCACATGGGTGGTCAATGAAGGTGATAGATCATACCCCTTCCCAAATTTCCTGACAATATATTTTGAGGACTAGGATGTGGAGAAAAGGAAGTTCGATTTGAAGGTGAAACCAAAGATGCCTTTTTCCTGGTATAGCCTAAAGGGTGATGACAACCCCAAAGCCAAAGATCTTAAAAGAAAAGCCACTACTTCTACTGGCCAATCTGAAGAGCTAGTAGTAGTAGTCCTTTCTGCTCAGCTCCCTCAGCTATACCAGATATTGCCCCATGACCCTCTACTTCCATCGCTCCAGATATTCCCTTATCCACAACCTACCCTTTGGCTGCCCACCGTTTGAGCCAAACACTTGCCAGTATCCACAACTGGATGCAGGTAGCTACTTCTAAGTTGTTTGTGCTTTCTAGCTCGGTGGCAGCCCAGTCCGTACCCAAACAGCCACAGGTTCCAGCTTCAGTAGAGGAGACTCTCAACGAGCTTCTGGACAACCAGAAGAAGCTCCTAGAGAACCAACAGTTGATATTGGAGTCTGTAGGTACTCATGGAAAATCATTGAAGGAGCTGACAAAGGAAACAAAGAAGTTGAGAAAGACTCGAGCATCAAAGGAGTCTGTGAAGGAGTTGAGGGTAGAAGTGGAGAAGATTAAGGCTGCTGACCATCTACCATTAGACCTACTGTTGCATGAACAACTTCCAGTAGCTCATACTGAGCCAGAGCAGGAGCAGGAGATGGAGAGGGCACAAAAGAGGAGGAGAGTGATCCCACAGACCGATGATGCAGTGATAGAGTTGGAGGACCCGTAGGGAGGTTCCTCTAGCCAGCCCCAGGCCCCAGAGCAGCCTCAGGTCCCAGTGCAGGCACAGGATACCGGGATCCAGTCACAGGTTCCCAATCAGTTACAGGACCTAGGGACCCAGGCTCATGATCTCATATATATGGAGGACCAATAGGGAGTTTCTCTTTACTCTCTATCTTATTCTTGAGCTATTTTTGGTTAGTTAGCATTGAGGACAATGCTAGCTTTCATTTGAGGGGGTAGCCCTATTTTTATGATGTTGGATTGTAAATATGATACTATTTTTATTTTTATTATGCTTTTTCACTTTTGGTATGTATATAATTTTACTAGTTTATTTCACTTTTCGTAGTTTACAACCTTGGTTTATATATAAAGTTACTTTCTGATGTATATATTCATCCCCTGTTATGTACATTTGTTTAAATCTCCTATTGTACATATTTGGTTTACTTTCCACATTTTTTTCATATCTTCTTACTTCATTTTCGTAGCTTCTTATTTTGAGTTTTGCATTCAATAAGCCTTTGATTTTCTTAATGCCACGGTTATTTCCAAAGGTAGAATTTGTGTGAATCGGGTGGCTCTTCCCAATGATGGATGGCATGACAACCCTCTTAAGGGTTTGAGTCTATTTTCTTTTTGTTTTCGTGTAAATAATAGCTCATGAGTATAGTGCGTCAAGCAAAGTTTCACTTGGGCCTAACACATTTGTCTTTGATCATATGGCCAAAAACAAATTGGTATGTATAGGATGGTGACGGTTGTGACTATGAGACTCTTGTGTTGGCCGATAATCATCAAGTGATTTTCCAGGACCATTTGTGTTGCTCAAATCTCAGCTAAGGTTGTTGTGGGCCCCCGACTCTGTCTCTTTAGTAATCCTATAGCATGTGTGGTGAGAATTTGAATTTCAAGTCCAAGTCTCGTGCCATTAGTCTAGAACTTGCCCTGAATGCTTGTCTAGGCGAAATCTTAAGTGTAGTTTGACTTGAGAAGTGATTATACGCTCTCCTTGATCCGAATTATATCTTGAAAACATCCATAGCCTACCAATGATAACATCCCTAGTCAACCTTTTTGAGACATAGACCTTTTTCTTTCAAAGACCATGATACAAGCCTTTACCCATTCTAAAAAGACCCTCTCTTGGCACCCGATCTTTCCTTAGCACAAGGAAAAAACATAAGTTTGGGGGGAGATACAGGGAATGCAACAAAGTGGTAAAAGGTACAAAATGAATAAAAGTAAATGCACAAAGAAAAAGAAAGAAAATCAAAAGGTCAAAAAGAATGAAAAATGTAGAAGAAATGAAGGTATTCAATAAAAGTAAAGAGATGAAAGGTATGAAAAGTTAAGAAAGGAGAAAAATGTTTCAAATGAACAAGAAATTGTGACAGTGTATCTCTCTAATCCCTAAGAAAGAAGTAAATGACTCAAAAAGTCAATAGAATGTGTGCCAAAATGAAGCAAATGAAGTGCTTAAGGGAATATGGAACCTACTTAGACCAAATATTTCCTACCCTAAACCAAAAGCCTTCATTGTATCCCTACAAATGCCCTATATGATCTTGAGTTGAATGAAACTTACATTAGTGGTGACTCACATAAGGAGCAAGCTTATGGTACTTAGAGCCGGACTTGTGACTTTTCCTTGAGAGAGATGAGTGTGTTTCCCACAATCCTCGTTCTGAGTGCTACAATCTAAAAGTGAGGTTTTCTTATGGAGAGTTGAGGAGTATGAGTTTGGGTTCCACAATGATCAAAGTAGTAAAAAGAGTTTCCTTGATGAGTTGAGTCAACTCTTGATGCTTTTGTGTCGCACTAAAACCATGGTGCTTGAAAGGTTGAATATTGTTAATGATTCATTTGAATTGAGGGCAATTGTTAGTCCCAATTGATGCTAGGTGAGGTCACTTTAGGTCAGCTCAATTTTCTTGGTTTTATTCTTAAGGAGGTGAGACTTACTTTATTTTCTTGAGGACAAACAAAAACTTAAGTTTGGGGGAGTTGATAACTAGGGATTCTAGTCTATTTTATACTCCTTTTTGCTTGAGTTTTAGACTAAAAATATATACAAGTAATCCCGAAAGCTTACATGTTATGCTTTTTTGCAATGTTTGTTCAAAAAGTGACAGGAAAGTCAAAACCAGCTCAAAAATGAGTGAAACCTACTCAAGTTCCAAGAACAAGTCAAAGCACTGCTACAACAGTAAATCCACCACAGCAGCAATAGCCCCACCGCGACCGCAGTGCATTTGTTGCTGTCCAAGGTGGAAAAGATCATAGAGATGCAATTTTGGAAGATCAAGCACTATGGTCCGTGGTAGATTCTTTGCGGCCGCAGTAGCCTCATCGCGGTCATAATCCATTTTATGCGATCCGCGGAGAGGAGATTCAGAGAGCTGGGAGTTTGGAAATTTGAAGCCATCGCGGTCCGCAGTCCATTTTGTGCGGACCACAGTGAAGCTACCACAGCCGCGGTGCATTTTATGCATTCCGCGGTGGCCAGATTCAGAGACTTAGAAATGAAGCGAAAAAACCCTACTGCGGCTGCGGTGCATTTTTCGCGGTCCGCGGTACCTCTGTTAGGGATATTTTTTTCCAGAAAATTTGGCCTTGTATAAATACTTCTTTTTCACATTTTTAAGGTATATTTATCTTAGCATAGCACGTGAACGGCAGTTTTAGTCCATTTTGAGTAATATGTAGCTAGTTTAACATTGAATCTTCGAATCTTAGCTTGTAATCATATTATATGGGTTATTCTTCATCTAAATATCTGATTTCTTCCATTATTATGAGTAGCTAGACCTATTAGCTAGGGTTGTGGCTAAACTTTAGTGTGGGTATTTGATGGGTCTTTTGTTTTAAGGCTTAGATGTTTATGGGTGATTAATATTTGGACTGATTTGTGCTTTCCATGTTGAATTAGTGGCTGCAAACACTAATTTGTGCCTTTTTGACTTGGGCTCTTCTTGAGAAAGAGACCTTGAGTTTAGAAATATCAGTCCAACAAGGAATTGGGGTGTATTCAAGAGATTGATAGCCCCAATTAAAAGGTTAAACCTAGAGATAGTAATACCCGACTTGAGCCTATATTGCTTGCACAATTTTTATACCCAATTGGTCTTGAGAAAGTCAATTAGGGCAAAGTCACTCAAGCAAACGAGAGGTATAGAGTGAGAAGTTTCATGCATTGGCTATATCGCAATCCCTAACATAACAACTTTGCCTTAGGCTTTAGAACCCATTAAGTATTCACCTAGGAGAAAGTCACTTCCCTAGTGCCTCTTTAACCATTTAGAAAACCTTGCAAGCATTCATACTTAGTATAATTTCACATATCATTAGCATAAAATTAGAAGTAACAAACAAACAAATATAATTAGAAGTGTAATCAAGAGCACTACGCACTGCTAGTTTATATAAGAATCCAAATCTCAAACATTCTAGCTCCTTGTGGATTTGATCCCGACCTTCTCAAGTAAAAGCTGCATCGGCTGCTCTTGCCACTTTGTAGTGGTGTAGGGTTGGATCCGATCACTTTTTGTGAGATGAGTTCTCCACTGCCACAGTAGGAATAGGAGTGACATAACCAGCGACCTTCAACCTTTCGTGTAACTGGTCGATGGGTTCAATAATAGCGGTGTATTGTCTGGGTGGTTTGCGATTAAAGTTGGGTCGGGCTTTCTGATAATTTGGATGATTTGAAGGTGAATGATAGTATGTTGGCTGGGTGTTATAGGTATGATAGTCGGTGGTGGGTTGAGAATATCTGGGAGATGAGGGCTGGTATGTGGGTGGAGGTATTTGGTATGTGGGTGGAGGTGTTGGGCCTTGAGCCACCATTACTTCCCCCACGTCTTTCTTCTTTGATATGCCGCTTGATTGCAATGCTTTGTTTGTGGCCTGTAGTACCTCAAAATTTATCACCATCTCGCTTTTGATACCTTCCTCAATCCTTTCTTCGAGTTTGATGATATCGGAGAACTTGTGATTCTCAACGACCATTAGCCTTTCATAATATTGTGGGTCCTGTGCCCTGATGAAGAACTTGTTTATTTGTTCTTCTTGTAGTTTTGGTCTGACCTTGGCTGCTTTTGACCTCTATCGAGTAGTGTACTCACGAAAAGTCTTAGTTGGCTTCTTCTTTAAATTCTTGATTTAAAAGACGTCCGGTGCATTCTCCATGTTGAACCTGAACTGGTCCATAAATTCTGACGCCATGCACACCTAATTTGTCCACGTTTTAGGGTTCTGGCTTATGTACTAGGACAGGGCTTCTCTAGTAAGACTTCTTATGAAGAGCTTCATTCAGATCCTTTCATCTTTTCCGACCCCCATGACCTTGTCACAGTAAATTCTCAAATGGACCTTGGGATCACCTATTTTGTCAACATTTCGAACTTGGGAGGTTTGTAACCCTCCGACAGTTCCACGTCTGGTTGTATGCACAGATTCTCATAATTCAGACCTTCTACCCCTTTGCCTCATTCGACACCCTGAACTCGACTTGTCAATTTCTTGAGTTCCTCGGCCATGTTCTAGATGAGCAGGTCCTTCTCAGCGGATTCTGGTGTATAGGATATTGGTTGAGTAGAGTGAGGTACGGTTTCCACATATATAGGGTTGTTTTGGTGAGTGTCAGGGAGTTGGGTGTAGTGGTGGTTGTTGGTTGAGTTTTGAGGATCGGGAATGGGTTGTGGTATGTTCTGAGGAGTGTTATAGGTAGTGTCTTGTGGGTACTAGATTGGTTGATGATGGTGCTATAGTGGAGTTGGCATTAACAAAGGATTGGGATTTTAAGGTGGAGTTGCATACTAGTGGGGTGCACCAGGATTTTGTGGATGCTGGTTTGCCATATTTTGGGGAGGTGCTGGGTTTTTGATGTTTTGTTGGTTGATGTCAGGGACGTTTAGGGTGAGGGAGAGGTTTGCTAAGTTGCGGGCCTGCTCAAGTTCTCCCTGTAATTCCAGTATTTTCTGTTCCAACCTCAAAACCAAGTCATTCGGTGCCGGAGTACTCCGACCGTTTGAAGTTTCTACATTCTCCACATTTTCCTTTTGGATACCACTTAAGTCATCCATCTTAGCTTTCTCTTTTCTTCTCGTATTACTTAGATGAGGAGGAGGTGGATGACCTATAGATCTGGTGTGGTATGATGATGATGATGCCAGTATGTGCGAACCAACCTTAGGGGATGGGAATAATAAAGAATAAAGAAAAACAAAAGGTAAACGAGTTAATAAGGATTCTGAAATATTTGCGGTATTTAAACACATATTGCTGGAATGTAAATTTACGTCATAATTTGGGAGCATCGTTGTGCCCGAGGTAGGCCTAGCGACAAGTAGATTTAGAGAAATTCAATGCCGATAATTGCCTCATTCATTAATATAAAAAATAGATGACCCAAAATGACACTAAATAAGATAATGTTACTAATGGCACTTGGCCTTATTACATTTTAAAAAGCAAGGAAACCTAATCTACTTTGTCCCAGAAGGACCCTCTCCAGACTGGATGCTCTTGTCGATCAGTTTCCCCAATTCGCGCAGGTTCAGCAGTAAGAATGCCCTTGCCAAATGTCCTCATTCGTTTCCCTCAGCATTCTGGCAATCGGTGACTCTCTTTCTCATTTTCCCTTCCAATTCCATCAGACTATACTCCAAATATTCCAACCTTTCGCTGGATTTAACAGCTCTCTCTTTCCACTCATTGATCATTTCCATGTCGGCCTTATGCTGCTCCATATGCTCAGCTTCAGACTCACGAATTATTTTGCGCAATTTGTTGTACTTCACATGTGCTTCGACAACTTCGTCTATGACCATGTTTCCTGGACCAACCCTAGGCTCGAAGATCCTTGCTATGTTATCATCCAACCATGAGGGGTAAAAGTATGTATGACCCGCATGATATCGATCCGGCTCGATGGTATCCTTTTCCACGATATTCTTCAAGTGCCATATATGTTATGCTTCATTTTTATATGTGATGTCATTACCCTGAAAATCGGCTATGAAGTGACTCATTTTAGCGACTCGCGGTATGACATGTCTTCTTCCTGCCTGTCTCATTACCCTGAGGGGAGCATAAAGATATATGCCCCTTAATCCAATCAGTACCAAGTGGGGAACATCCCTGGATCTGATGATGAACTCGTCGGTAGGGAACCACTCGAACATCCATTGAACCTAGTCCTCAGTTAAATTGTTGAAAAACTGCACCCATCCTACAACATCCTTAGGTTGAGCAAACATGTCTGGGATATAGGTCATTCTCTTGGGATGATGGAAGGCTATGTGATCATTCCACGACCTTCGTGGAAGCTCCTAATGATATTGACCCTTTTGGAGATGCTCTAACAACAAAACCCGCAATAGCAAATTGCAACCCCCGAAGAATCTGTGCCCATTTTGACAGTGCTCCAAAGCTCGGTACATATCTGCAATGATCATAGGGACAATGGTATATGTCTGCCCTTCGATCCTGTCCATCAAAGTTTTGGCCACCATGGCCAGCCTGGAGTGGATTCTATCCCCTTGGATCGAGAACACTAACATACCCAAGAAATACACGATGAACAAAAAGACCCTACGATGAATCTAATCCAATGAGGTGATGGAGAATTCATCATCGAAAATACGGTAAGAGATGTTGTGACCGTATCGTTCATAAGGAAGTTGAAAGGTATGTAGGAGTTCTTCAAGCACTCCAAGCCGTCATTCTTTTTTAACCTCATCATCTTCAGAAATCCCCTTGTGGTGCGATTTTCAAGTGCCAATAAATCAGGGATATCCCAAGGTAGCCTAGCAAACCCCCTATTTCTTATAAGAGAGGGGTCATATATGTGTCTCCAAAGAGGAACACAGCCTTTTCTTTATCCCAAAACATGGTGGCAGCCTCGATCAACATTTTGTTTGGGTGAAGATCCAATAGAGAAGGCAAATTTCCTAAGACTCGTTTCACATGATTTTGGTCACTTGAAGGAAGATCCCTTCACCAATCTAGCAAAAGTGAAGGTATGCTACCGACAATGCCGAACCTGGGGACTTCGTGCCTCATTTTCTACAAAACAAAAGATGGTTAGGCCCTTTCACCCTCCAGGTTCGTCTATTTATACAACAATGATTAGCATATTGGCATTTATTTCTCCAAAATTAATGCACACAATCGTGGTTGCGCACGTTGGGATTATGGAAAACCCAATGGACTTTTGGGTAAGGCTTGTCTTAATAGGGTTATTATGTGGACAACATATTAATCCGGCTAGGTTTGACCATGATGCATGCACAATTGATCAGATTAAGGTTGCAATAGAGGTCTAGACTAGGACCCTCAAGCGGACAACTTGAGAGGGAAAAGCACGGAATCGTCAAACACATCGTTGATCGACTAGTTTTACCGCAAATACGCCTTTCTGAATTTAAAAGGGTAATATATAGGAAGAGCACAGACACACATCAAACGTTGCTATAGGATTGATTACGCACGAGTGGAATATGATATTGAGCATGATTTATGCAACAATAAATAGCATTTTGTCAAGTATTGCACGTTTAAAAATGATAAATGCGGTATTTAAATAATTAAAAGACAATTACAAGAAAAAAAACAAGGAGACAAGTCAATTTTGGGAAATAAAAGAAATTATAAATGCTGGAAAATAAGCAATTAAACCCAAGTAAGGGGGAGGGGTGTATATGTGTTAACAGAAATAAGCATGCTTAAGACTAATTCACAAAAATAAGTTCTTTGTGGTAAGAGCCTAAAAATATCCCCAGTGGAGTCGCCATGCTGTCGTGCTCCCATTTTCCTTTTAGAATTCGGGTTTCGACATTCATTGGGAACAACTCATTTCCTTTTAGGAATTGGGTATGGAATTTGAAGAGTCACCACCTAATGGATTTAAGGTGTGTTAGGGAACCTAAAACAAGTAACTCATAAAAACCGGTTTGCATTACCAGAGATTCGGTAAGGACTCGAAATAACCTTGAGGGGAAGGTGTTAGGCACCCCTCTCCGTCCACAACGGTGGGTCTCGGCCAAACTCAAATTATGTGAATTAGTCATTTAACAGATAGGTAGTCTAAGCACACATATAAGATAAAGGAAATTTAACAGATAAGCGGTTTAAGCACACATATGTAAGATGAGGGAAGTCTTGGGTTTGTTAGCCTATTGGATCACATCTATACAATACCCGGTAAGCTCTTCCTCAACTAGAGGGGTTACACATGGCATTAGTGCATAGGTCATCATATCCTTTACTATCCAATTACCCTCCCCTTGGTCATAGCCTAAAGCGTTCTAGCAACCTTAAGATGTATCCTATGTGTGCACTACTCCTCCCTTTACTAATATAGTCCCGGAGGTATTTAAGACTTCTAGTTAAGGTGGATCTAGACTCTCCTACAGTAATTAAAAAGAGAAAACTCTAGGCGACAAACAAAACACGTTGGACTGGACCAATGATAGAACAGTTAAAAGGCTCACATTTTACCTCCACAAATAGAGCAAGCAAGTGCACGTCTCAAACAGCAGATTTCAGATACTTCAGAGAGGTCCTAGAACAGAATATCTAGGTGAGCAAATAGAACATTTCAGCACTATTAAAGTGAGGCAAAAATGACCTAATCAGTTTGCCTACTGATTTTAGGGCTCACTGAATCTGGGCAGTCACAAATAAGCAAAGCATAGTTCCACAGTTTTATTAGACCTTGATTACCTATAGGCTTTCCTAGGCGTAGTTTTGTAATACCCTATAAACATGTTGTCTAAATGCAATCAGAATTCTGGGAATCAGTTTAAAACGGTTTGAGTTTATTAAGTCCTATAGGCATGTTGCCTGGATGTAATAACTGATTTTAAACTTATAGATACTGGCAGCTAAATGAAGAAATTGGTTTTAAAAATCCTATAGGCATGGCGTCTAAATGCAGCAATTAGTTTTAAAACATGCATTTAAACCTTGTTAGTATGCAAAAGCTGATTCTTTTCAAACTTATAGGCAGGACAGATTAAATTTAAAACCCCATATAGGCATGGTATCTAAATAAACAATATTGTAACAACCTATAGGCATGGTATCTAAGCAAACATCGCAGCAAACTTACAGGCATGTTATCTAGAATACAGGGTCGATTTTTGAATCCTATAGGCATGATGTCTAAATGAACAAACATTGTAACAACTTATAGGCATGGTATCTGAATAAACAAATATTGTAACAACCTATAGGGATGGTATCTACCCTTTCCCAACAGGATATGTATAAGAATCCCTCCCTTTTACTAATGTCTCCAATATCTGTTTACAAGGAATTATTATTACAGACCAACATTAATAATGAATTATAGAAGTGAAATTGCTACAACTATAAGGAGCCTGAATATAGGCCCAAAGGATAAACCTGGCTGACCAGGCCTTCAACCAGTCCAAAAATGCCATAACCTCATAGTGCATCCAATAGTATCCTGGTGTGTCAAAGTTCCCAAGAGCCTCAGGAACCCCGGGCAATGCTCACACCAGAAAACTTTCAAAGAGAAGTAGTTATTTGTGCAATGTGGAGAGGTCAGCCCCAGTGTGCTAGAGTTCGGAGGAATATCATGGATTCCTAGGTAGTACACACATTGGAGGGGCATGATCCTAAGTATTCTAAGAATAAGAGTGAGAGATAGTGCTTGAAAGAGTAGAAGACACTTTTGAGAAACAGTTCAGAAGTAAAACAATTCAGAGGTGAGCATAGTTTAACAAGGGAAAACATTTAGGAGTGAAAATAATTTTGAAAGTGAAGGAAATGTTAGAAGTGTGAAACAATTTAGAGTTAAGGACATATCAGGAGTGAAACATAGTTTAGGAAACATTCTAAACAAAGGTTCAGCAAACCAAAAAAAACACACAGAACATAGTCATAAAACATCAAAGCAAAGACTCTCATTCATCTTAGTTTATTAACTGTTACTTGATGAGCCTACAGTCACATGCAAAGGGATAGAAGGGCTTAGGAGCAGTGCTGGTCAGAGGTGAACATAATATAGAAGGGACATGCTAGTGAAGAAGATATAAGCATGTGTCTGATTCATATGTAAACACAGAAGTCTAGCTAAAGTAGGAATCAACCTATTGAGAGCAGGACACACATGGGTTCAATCAGACAGAAGTAAACATATTATTGCAATCAACATAGAAGTAAACATGTTATTGAAGTAGACACATAGGTTCGACTAAGACAGAAATAGGCATGCTAACTATAATGAAGCTTATAGTTTAAGTTGAATAGCATGAAGCATGTAGTCTAATTGAATGACAGTACATATGCTGACTAGGAATAATGAGCATGAATCACATAGGTCTAGTAAAATATAGGCAGGCTAATATAGAGATACTACTGGTTTAATGACAGGAAAGTGAAAATGCTGATGACAGGGCACATAGTTGAATTAAAATAGTATTAGACATGCTGAGCAGGAAAACATACAAGTTCAGAAGAAGGCATAATGATTGTAAGATAAACACATATGTTTAATTGAATGGAAATAGTGAGAGCATACTAGTTAAGGACGCAGAAGTAGAAAGCAAAGTAGGAAGGATTCAACAGTCTAGTCTTGGTTTTCAGCCGACTAGACAAGCAATGAACACAAGTAGCAGAGAGATATGAGAGCAGAGTTTGTGTGTGAGTGTGTTTGTGAACTGTTATTTGTCTTTGAGAGGTAAAACAAGAGTGTATATGTAGCACTTAGGGAGTATAGCAAATAAGGTAAAGAGAATCAGAAGTCAGCCAATAAGGGGGCAATCAAATAATCATAGAATCAATTCATGTAAGGGGGTCTGGAATAGACCTCTTAATTAGAGGTAATCACTTAACGGTCACAGCGCAAATTGGGGGTTGATTAGGGTAAGGAATCCAAATCATACCAAATAGGAAATTAGTAATAATCCTAAAACCATACGGATAACTTATTAAGGCAAGTGTGATCACAAATAAGGTAACAAATAAGATCTGTGCACACAGATTTTAACAAGGCAAAATAATAGGAAATAGTCAGTAAAATCTTCAAAAGAATATTGATTTTTGGGAAAGAACTCCTCAGATTCCATAAATAGAAATTAAATAAGTAAAGCTTCACAGAATTACAGAATTCAACAAGAAAGCAGGTTTGAACCACAAATAGAGATTAATTAGGGAAAAATCCCAAAGAAATACTGAATTTTAACAAGGAAAAAGTTTAAGCCCAAAAACGGAGTAAACTAATACGATTGGTATCACAGAAATAACAAAGTATTGAAACAAAATCGAAGAAACCAGTATATCGCATAGAATCAACTAGGGTTTGAATATTCATGCGGAAATCAATTAAGATGATGAATTAACAATTAACTAAACACTGAGAACTTAGAAAAATCGTTAAAGAATAGTTTGAGATGAACCTTAGTTTAGAAAGAGTAACTAAAAATCAAAATAATCAATTAAAACAAGAGATTTTTTTAGGGAAAACGCTTAATAATACTCGAATCATCTCAGTTCTATAAAGATCTGAGAAGAATCGATAGTAATAACTAGTGTTTTTTCAGAAAATAATAGAGATTGAGAGATTTTGTCAAAAGACCCATGGATTCGTAATAGAAACAAGTGGAAATCCTCACTTACAAACGAAAATGGCCTGAGACAGGCAAGTTTCAAACCATAACCCATTGGGTTTCCTTGAGATCTAAGGACCCATGAAATCAAAGAGCCATGGAGTGTAGGAGACCAAGGGTGGTCGAAGAATACACATGAGCAACATAGGAGGGAGGCTTACGTCGGTGACGTCGACTAGGGTTAGGGTTAGGTTGTGAGAGCGTTGAGAGATGAGGGAACGAAGGATGGCGAAGTGAAAGAAATGAAAAGGTTTAGGGGTCGTTTGGGATTAATATAGTAAGTTTAATTATGGACCGTTGATCTAAAAGATCAACGGCCACGACTAAACAGGGTTACTGGGTGGGGTAGGTTTAATTGGGATAGGGTTATTTTAAATTAGGCTTGGGTTTAATAAATTGGAATGGGGGGAGGTCCGATTTTGGGTGTAAATTAGAGGTTGTTATTTAAATACCCATTTTACTAATTAAAATCATTTTAAAAATAGCTAAAAAAATGATTAAAAAATGGTTTTCAAGCATGAAGGTGATTTAAAATAATTATTCAATATTATAAAAATTTAAAAAGTCAATTTCTGTATAGATAATGTAGTTATGCCTATGTAGGGGTTATATTTGCAAAATATGCAATTATAGTCTTAACCATGCAAATGTAATTATAAAAAATACAATTAAAATATTTGAACACTCATACGAACATAAATGATGAATTTAGATGATTAAATCATCATAAATAATATAAGGGATAGTTTTGAACATTTATGTAATTAAAAATGCAGAAATAAATGAATTTATGGCCTTTAAAAATTGTAAAAAAATTATAAAATACTTGTGCATGTTTGCAAATGCAGTACAATATATTTAAAGTGTGTTTGCATATTTTAAAAATATATGAGGGAAAAATTGGGTATCAACACACATGTTGCCCGTATGGAGACGATTCGTTTGCTGATCTCGTTGGCGGCGCAAATGAAGTGGAAGATCCATCAACTAGATGTCAAGTCAGCCTTCTTGAATGGCTATCTTGAAGAAGAAGTCTATGTTGAACAACCATTGGGCTTCGTGGTCAAAAACCTTGAAGATAAAGTGTTGAAGTTGAACAAAGCTTTATATAGATTGAAGCAAGCCCCGCGAGCATGGAATAGTTGCATCGACAAGTATTTTCAAGAAAATGGGTTTACTCGTTGTCTCCATGAATATGCTCTTTACCTTAAAGTTCATACTAATGGAGATATCTTGTTTATTTGTCTTTATGTTGATGATCTTATTTCACGGGTAATAACCCAAGTTTGTTTGAAGTTTTAAGAAAGATATGTCTCGTCAGTTTGAGATGATGGACGTAGGACTCATGTCATACTACTTGGGCCTAGAAGTGAAGCAGATGGAAGATGGAATTTTCATCTCTCAAGAAAGCTATACAAAAGAGATATTGAAGAAGTTCAACATGTTCGATTGCAACCCCGTGAACACATTGATGGAGAGTGGGACAAAATTGTCCAAGTTTGATGGAGAAAAAGTGGATCCCACATTTTTCAAAAGTCTTGTGGGAAGTTTGAGGTACTTGAATTGTACCAGGCCAGATATACTCTTTGCGGTTGGAGTAATAAGCCGCTTCATGGAAGCTCCTACCTCCACTCATTTGAAAGTCGCTAGAAGAATTCTTCGGTACCTAAAAGGTATGATTGACTTTAGGCTATTTTATTCTTCTTCTAGTGATTTCAACCTTATGGGATTTTGTGATAGTGATTATGCGGGAGATATTGATGATAAAAAGCACAACTGGTTTGTGTTTTTCTTGGGTGATTCTGTTATTTCTTGGAGTTCAAAGAAACAATCCATTATTACTCTCTCGACTTATGAAGCCGAATATGTAGCAGCAACATCATGTATCTGTCATGCTATTTGGCTAAGAAGATTATTGAAGGAGCTCAATTTTTCACAAATTGAAGCTATAGAGATTTGTATTGACAACAAATTCGCACAAGCACTCGCGAAGAATCTCGTGTATCATGATCGAAGCAAGCATATAGACACAAGGTATCACTTCATCAGAGAATGAATTGCCAAGAAGGAAGTCGAGCTCAAGTATGTGAAGTCTCATGATCAAGTTGCATATATCTTTACAAAGCCTCTCAAGTTTGAAGATTTTCATAAATTGAGATCAAGACTTGGAATGAAAAAAGATAAATCAAAATTAAGGGAGAGATTTGTGGGGTCCTTATTAAAATAAACAAATAACTAAAATAAGAAAAACAAAAGGATAAGGAAAAGAGAAATAAACAAAGTAAGAAGTTTGGTTATAACAAGTTACAAAAAGTAACTTGGGCGGTGGAACAACTTATTAACCAATTTGCAATCTAAGTAGGCGGCAGAATCAATTTTGATTGGTTTTGTTAAGCATCCATTCAGCTATAAATGGGGACGATGTATCCACATTTTATGTACACCAAAAACGAGAGAGAAGCAGAAAGCGGAGAGTAGCCCACCGATTATAGTCCGTAAGATAAATAGTGAATGTAAATAATATTATACTCCCTTTGTTCCATGAACCTATTTCCTTTTTGGTCTGTTTCAAAAAAAATGACATATTTTTAAATTTGGTAATAATTTAGTTTAAACTTACAATTCTACCTTTAATGAGAAGCTTTTATAATCACACAAATACTCTGGTTCCCTTTTTGACTTGTTTAGGACCACAAATTTCAAAAGTTTTTATTTTTTCTTAAACTCCGTGCCCAGTCAAACAGGTTCACATAAATTGGAACAGAGGGAGTAGTGAGTAATCTAAAATAAAGAGTGTAATTTCTTTTGAAGATGTAGTAGTCTCTTGACACTACTAAATTGTAATATTATAGTGGTAATATTGATCCACTCGGGTATTGTATTTTACCTTGTTAAAAAATTTGGTATCGTTGTTACTCTCTTGTATTATTGTTATTTATCGTGGATATTATTCATGAGCGAGATATTATTTTATCCCAACACTTCCGAGTATTAGGAGAAGATATGATAAATGCAATTTTTTGGTAAGTTAATTTTAGTTTGACGAAATGGAAGTAACTTCTGTATAGAACTTCAATTTCCCATTGTTTTGAAGGAAGTATATTACATCCTTGTTGCCTACACTTTTAAATCTAGGAGGATGCCCCCCTCCTCATTCATGTATTTTGGTGTTTTTTTTTTTTGCTGGAATGGAAAGGGTTTAGCCTGACCCAACACTGAAGGCACTACGCCTGAAGTGAAGGCAAGCTAATTAGAAAAATCGGATTGGTATAAACATTCGATATGGGCAAGTTTTTAACCTCATATATTATCAACTAATAAACGATAAAGGATCTTTCCTGTCCCTCTACTACTAACAATTATTTAAAAATGTTCTCGTTATATTATTTGGCCATTAAAGTCTCTACCATTATACTATCACACAAATATACACATAATTTTAATGGAGTGCTACGTGGCAACTCAGGAACAAAAGGACCCACCCTCTGTTTTAATAGCAGGATCCAATTAAAATCAACCCCTAATTTTTTACCCATGCATTACCCGACCCAATCTGCTCAACTTTGGGTTTCTTTTTAAAAAAAAATCAAAAGAACAAATCCATACATAGCCTTAACGATTTGGCTTCTAAATTTATCATGCAACAACAATAGATTGAAATCAGTTCTTTAATTGATTTGCAGCTTCACGACTCAAACAACACCAAATTTCCAACAAATAAATCAGATAAAAATTTCAGATTTAATGATTCAATATCCAAAAGAGCTTCAATGGTGTGTTTAATTTTTGCTCTTCAAATTTAATAGCGATCTTCCATTTTAAGCTCAACAAATATTGCCCTTCAGATTTGAATTTGTCAACTATCACTTCTTCAAAATCGCAAAGTTAATTTTCATACCCATCTCACATGTACTGGTGCTCCAAATCGTCCGATACACTCGGTTTCCTCACCAACTTTCCTTGAATCCCTAGTCCGTTAGATGGATTATCAACAATAATAAATGGATGAGATTTGGAACAGCAACCAAAGCAGCCTCCGTTTTGTTCAAATTCAGGTTTATTTGCAAATCGAAAGCTTTGAAGCTTGTTCTTTCATGGTGGGCTTCAATTATTTTTTTTATCACCAATAACTTCTTTTGCTCAAATCAGATTTATGCCTCACGTCTCCCTTAAAAAAACACTATCACAAATTTATATTTCCAAAGCAAATGGGTTTTTAATATTTTTTTTTTTAACAATTATACCCGACCATTGTGAAGAACCGATTGTAGTTATGCTTTCTGATCTTTCTTTCTTCTCTTGATGACATTTGTCGAAAACCTTGATTGAAAAAATATGGAATCTCACAAACCTAATTTCTAACCATGAGATATTATTTTTCCATTTTGATTGGAGTGAGAAATATTGAAGAAATTTCCTTTTCTTTGAAAAACAAGGAAAATAAAGATGGTCTAGAGCATGGAATTACTTCTTTTTCCTGATTGTTGAATCGATCAAGTGGTGAAACATAAAGTTTAATGGTAAAAGCACCATGAAGAAGATGAAAATGGTAGTATTAAGCCAATTTGTCGTGAATTGTGGACTGAATTTGATGCACATGGGTCGGGTGATAGGCAAAAATTTAGGGGTGGATTTTAATTGAATTCGGCTATTGAAACAGAAGGTGAATCCTTTTGTTCCTGAGCTGCCACATGACACTCTGTTAAAATTTGGGGTATATTTGTGTGATAGTATAACGATGAGGACTTAAACAGCCAAATAATATAAAGGACATTTTTAAACAATAGTTAATAGTAGAGAGACATGTCATACTCTTTACCGATTAATAAATATGTTTCAAGTTCTACTTTCTCATTTATTTATTCTTGGTTTCAATATACAGATTGGTTCTCAACTAATGAAAGCCAGCTGGTAAAACTTATGAATATATAATATAACAACTAAGTTGAACCTTGCTAAATACTATAATCTTGTCGTAGTTTAGCAAAAATTTTTGCTAGAAATATTCAAATAAAACTTGATAAAATATTGAATGTTGACACGTTCCATTAACAAGTATGCACATATCTTTTCTTGTTCTCTCCTACTGATTGTTTATCATCTATTAAAACTCCTATCCTTCATCATGGCAGTCACCTTTCACACTCCATCCCATATCTTCTCTCTTATAAATCTAAGTATACCACACATATATAGTGATGTAATACTAGCTTTCGTTCCTCGATCGTACCTGTATTGGGAAAAATTGAATTTACATATTAAAGTGGAATAAAGATGACGTGTCAAGACACGTAGACTAGTCAAAGAGTTACAGCTGACAAAGAGACACGAGTTGCAACAGATACGAGCAAAGGCAAAGGAATAGGCACGGGCAGATATTCAAAGGACTCGGCGCCCGTACCTATTTAAGTCATTTAGGCCCAGGAATCAAGGAGAATGAATCTGACAATATATGAGAGTACAGATAAAGTATTTAATGAGCATTAAATACTGAATATGTTAGAGAATCTGTATTAAATACAATGATTGTGTAACGTAGCATTCAATGTCTTTAATTACTCATAATAGCCTAATTATGACAAGGGCAAAACGCATATCTCCCAAATAGCTATAAAAGGGAGATAACTGACCAATTGTAGAGACACAAAATACTATCTGAATACATTGATTTACTTGTTTTTCTTCTGATTATATTTTTGCTAGTAAAATTACTTTCTTTCATATATTCTTTGATTATCAGTAACCCGAGTTCTTCTAAATTAAAGCTTTGACCGAAATCTCATTTTTTGGTTAAACAAATTGGTTCCGTTACCGGGAATCTGATAATCTATTCTCTTTTGACTTAACTTTCCTTGTTGCATCAATCATGTCGAACAATAATGACAACATCCAAGGAAATCAAGGAAACCAACAACTTCAGGGAGATCCACAGGGTACTCACACACCGGTCCCTTCTCCACGAGGCTCTCCTCGGCGGTCTCGTGAAGTCACTCCTGACGGATCTCATACAAATGGAAACGCTCAATTTGAAAATGTTGAAGCTATCGATGAAGCTTTGCAAAAAACTAATTGTTGCTCAGGTCAATAAAGCTCTTGAAGCTTTTGCTAGCCAGTTACCTACTGCACCAACCATCCCCACTCCAAATAACAACACTTTGGAGAACCATCCGTCCGGGCTTGTTAATTCAGGTAGTGGTGGAACCCCCAGCGAATCACAGGAGGGAGAACCAGGTAACTTAGTCAATTCTAATTTACAAAATTTAGTACTAACATTGTAGAAACAATTCAAGGAGCAAAGTGATCGCATAGAACAAATACCCGGGGTGCCTCCCGTAATCAAAGGGATAGACATGGATAAATATTCACGGCAACCCAGGAAGCCAAGTGTTGCTCCTCTCCCGATTCCAAAGAAATTCAAAATGCCTTATATTCCAAATTATGATGGAACAACAGACCCACGAGACCACGTGACTGCATTCACAACAGGCGTAAAAGGCAACGATTTGACTAAGCAGGAGATTAAATCAGTATTAGTCAAAAAATTCGGTGAAACACTCACCAAGGGAGCATTAACATGGTATTCTCTTTTATCAGAAAATTCTATAAATTCTTTTGCTGAGCTTGCAGATTCTTTTATCAAAGCACACTCGGGAGCTCAAAAAGTCGAAAAAAGAATGGAAGATATTTTCAAGATCAAGCAAGGGGACTCAAAATTGCTTAGAGAATTTGTGGATAGATTCCAACGTGAAAGAATGATATTACCACGTGTACCAGATAATTGGGCAGCTATAGCTTTTACAAGCAATTTGAATGAAAAAAGCTCAGAAGCTACGAGGCGACTCAAAGAAAGCCTTTGTGAATTCTCAGCTATAACGTGGAATGACGTTTACAACAGGTATATCACGAAGCTGAGGATACAAGAAGATACTGTTCCACGACTTCAAAAAGAAGAAAAGGTAAGTTTGAGATGTGCGGAGACCAAAAAAAAATCCAGTAAAAATAGGTACGAGCCATACATGGGACCTGCGGGAAAAGACTCACGATCAAAGCAGGACAATCAAAGGTATGATCACAGATCAAGGAATAGAGAGTCGGGTTCTTCATCAAGATTTAGAAATGATCGAAATATCTATGAGTCACAAGATGATGAGAGAAATTTGAAGGCGAGATTTGGCGGTTATAGTTTCAACGTGAGCACTTACGAGCTCGTAGCTATTTTGAGAAGCATGGGAGATAAGGTACGATGGCCAAAAGAGATGAGATCGAATCCAAACAGGCGCAACCCTGATCATTGGTGCGAGTTTCCTAATGACCATGGGCATAAAACGGCAGATTGTAGGTTTTTACAAAGTGAAGTTGATCATTTATTAAAACAAGGATATCTCACTAAGTTGTTCAGTGAGAAAGGTAAGCAAGCTTACATGAAGAATAGGCAGGAGCCTCTGAAGCCACCTTCTCCCAAAAGAACCATCAACGTTATAAGCGGAGGTGAAGACATCAATGGCATATCATACACTGCAGCTAACAAAATTTCCAAAGTTAGAATTACCCAAGGGAAACGGGTGCGGCATGTCATAGAGGAAGAAAGCATTACATTTGATGATGCAGATGCAGATGGTGTATTAACCCTTCATAACGATGCACTGGTAATATCTCTAATTGTACATGATACTAATGTAAAACGAGTTGTGATTGATCCAGGTAGTTCTATGAACATAATTTTGCTAAAAGTATTACGTGAGATGTAGCAGAAGATAGAATAGTACCAAAGGCGCATACTCTATCTGGATCTGACAATTCTAGTGTTGTGACGAAAGGAGAGGTAACACTCGCCACATTCACAGAAGGAGCCGTCAAAGATACAAAGTTTCAAGTAGCAGATATAGAAATGGCTTACAATATGATCCTTGGGAGACCATGGATCCATGAAATGGATGTTGTTCCTTCAACCTTGCATCAAGTCATTAAATTTCCATCACCCTGGGGAGTATGTCAAATTCGTGGAGATCAACATACATCTAGGAGCATCAATTTTGTAGCAAATTCAAGTACGAAAAATGAAAGAAAATAGCAATTACAGAAGACAGTTGAGGGCACCACAACACAAGCCTCAACTGAACAGGGACAAATAGATGTGGATTCAAGGCCTGACACCATTCAAAAACCATAAGAAAACGAAAATATCAAAACAACAATTGAGAAATTGGAGCCTGTTGTGTTATTCGCTCAATGGCCTGATAAGAAAGTCTATGTAGGGGCCAATCTTAGCCAAGGCATGAGAGGTAAGTTAATTGAATTTTTAAAAACTAATGTAGACTGTTTTGCTTAGTCCTACTCTGACATGACAAGGATACCACCGGAGGTGATGACTCACAAATTAAATGAAGACCCATCATACCCTCCTGTTAAGCAAAAGAAAAGAAAACAAGGAACTTTCAAGAATCAGGTGATTCAAGAAGAGATTCAAAAATTGCTAAAGACTGGATCCATCCGCGAGGTAAAGTATCCTAACTGGTTAGTCAGTACTGTCGTAGTTCTAAAGAAAAATGGTAAGTGGCGAGTTTGTGTAGAATACACAGACCTTAATAAAGCTTTCCCTAAAGATTCATTCCCCTACCACATATAGATCAGCTGATTGATGCAACTGCAGGGCATGAACTATTAAGCTTTTTAGATGCATATTCAGGTTATAATCAGATCAAAATGGATCCGAGAGATGAAGAAAAAACTTCATTTATAACATACAGAAGGACTTACTGCTATAAAGTAATGCCTTTTGGTCTCAAAAATGTTGGTGCAACATATCAGAGGCTGGTTACTAAAATGTTTCAAGAACATTTGGGAAAAGGTTTATATAGATGATATGCTCGTTAAAACTCAGCATTCGAGAGATCACATATCACACTTGTCTGATACTTTTCAAATTCTGTGCAAAGTTAATATGAAGTTAAATCTCGAGAAATGTGCATTTGGTGTTGCATTAGGTAAGTTTGTAGGTTTTCTTGTTTCTAACCGTGGTATTGAAGTGAATCCCACACAGATTAAGGCCATTGAATAAATCCCTGATATGCTTTCAAGTAAAAAAGAAGTTCAGAGATTAACTAGAAGAATTGCAGCCTTGGGAAGATTCATTTCCAAATCATCAGAAAAGTGCTTTAAATTCTTTTCAGCTCTTAAAAAGCATGATCATTTTGAATGGAATGAGGAATGTCGTCAAGCACTCAAAAATTTGAAAATGTACTTATCAAATCCACCATTGCTGGCAAAACCAAAGGCTGAGGAAAAACTTCTCATTTACCTTGTTGTTTCTGAAGTAGCGGTAAGTGATGTTTTAGTCCGAGAAGACCAAGGTAAACAATCTCTGATCTATTATGTTAGTAAATCTTTATTAGATGCAGAGACACGATATCCTCAATTAGAAAAGCTTGCACTTGCATTAATCATGACATCTAGGAAATTAAGACCTTACTTTCAATGTCACCCTATTGATGTAGTAACTGCTTATCCCTTACGTAATATATTGCATAAGTATGAGTTATCAGGTAGATTGGCTAAGTGGGCTATAGAATTGAGTGAATACGAAATCACATGCCAACCTAGAACTGCTATAAAATCTCAAGTGTTAGCTGATTTCGTGGCTGATTTTAGCCAAGGGATGCAATTAGAAGCAGAAAAAGAATTAAAGGTGTTCAATGGAGCTAACCCAGGAACTTGGACGTTATTCACTAATGGTTCATCTAATGTAAAAGGTGCAGGTTTAGGGATCTTATTTGTACCACCTACAGGTGAAACCATTCAACAAGCTATCAAATGTCATTCTATAACTAACAATGAGGCAGAATATGAGGCTATGATTGCAAGTTTAGAACTGGCACGACAACTTGGCATAAATCAGATTATAATCAAGAGTGATTCACAACTCGTAGTTAATCAAATGCTGGGGACTTATACAGCCAGAGAAGCAAGGATGCAACAGTACTTGGAAAAGGTACGGGATTTGATAAAACAATTTCAAAATTGGAAAGTTACACAAATACCAAGGGACGAAAATGTTGAAGCAGACGCCCTAGCTAATCTCGCATCTGTGGCTGACGTGGCAAGTGATGCAAACGCTTCAGTTATTTATTTGTTTCATTCAGTTCTCGACCCCGACAAGAATGAGGTAAATTTTAATAACTTAACGTGGGATTGAAGGAATGAGATTGTTGCTTTTTTGCAGTATGGTACCGTCCCTGATGATAAGAAAAAAGCTCATGCACTTCGAAAAAAGGCTGCTCAGTATTGCTTAAAGCAAGACAATCTTTATCGAAAAATGTTCGGTGGTCCCTTAGCAAGATGCCTCGGACCATCTCAAATGGAGTACGTAATGAGGGAAATACACGAGGGGCATTGTGGGAATCACGCAGGAGGAAGATCATTAGTAAGAACCCTAATTAGGGCAGGGTATTATTGGCCTAAAATGGAAGAAGAAGCAGAGAGTTTCGTGGCTAAATGCGATAAATGTCAAAGGTACGGTAACAATATGCATAGACCTACGAAGTTACTACATCCGGTCATTGTACCGTGGCCATTTATGAAATGGGGAATGGATATCGTGGGTCCATTACTACAGGTAAAAGGACATGTAAAATTTTTGCTTGTATTCACTGATTATTTTACTAAATAGGTAAAAGCAGGAGCATTCAAACAGGTGCGAGAAAAGGAAGTGAAAGATTTCATTTGGCGGAATATCATATGCCGATTCAGTGTACCAAAGGAGATCGTGTGCGATAATGGCCCTTAGTTTATAGGTGCTCAAATCACGGAATTCTTTCAAAGTTGGCAGATTAAAAGGATTACGTCTACGCCTTATCATCCGGTGGGTAATGGGAAAACAGAATCAACAAATAAAGTCATTATCAACAATTTGAAGAAGCGTTTAGAGGAATCAAAAGGTAATTGGCTAGAAGTGTTACCTGGTGTTTTATGGGCATATCGCACAACCGTAAAAATAAGTACAGGAGAAACACCAGTTTTGTTAGTTTATGGAGCAGAAACTTTAATTCCCGTTGAGATAGGAGAGCAAAGTACGAGGTTTACACAGACAACAGAAGAGTCTAATGACGAAGAAGTGTGTGTAAATCTTGATTCACTTGAAGGAAGACGGGAAGCTGCATTAATAAGAATGGCAGCACAAAAGCAAGTCATAGAACGGTACTACAACCGAAGAGCACGCCTCAGATTCTTCAAAATTGGGGACTTCGAGCTCAAAAAGGCTTTCCAATCTACGAAGGCAGATAATGCAGGTAAATTAAGTCCAACATGGGAGGGACCCTATAGAATTCACGATATTGCAGGTAAAGGAGCATACGAACTGGAAACAATGGATGGCAAAATACTACCTTCACATTGGAATGTTGTTCATCTGAAGAGATACTACTTCTAAGGAATAACCACGGTCAGGTATCTATGTTTTAAAATTCTATTTTCGAATTGCTCAAATTTTACTAACAATTTTAGATGATAGGCAAAAAGCTATCCCGTACTAAATGATGAGCCACGACCTGCAAGGCACGTGAAATACATTAAACTTCCCGGCCCATGATTACAAATATTCTGATAGAAATTCAAAACGGATTAAGCAGTCTTCATTTATAATCGTACCTCCGAGTCCCGTATATTTTTCATTTTTCAAAGAAAGGATCAAATGAGAGGAATAATCAAGTGCTCGAGGCTTCATACTTCAACACTCAAACACTTGGGGGACTACATAATATACACAGGAATGTGTATAAAGAAGGCAAAGAAGATTGAGAAAAATCAAAGTTCAAGCCTGAAAAAGTCAAGTGCAGAGTAAAAGTCACGAAGTCATGAACTAAGGCCAAAGAAAACCTTACTATAGTTAGGGTAAAGGCTATGTACTGAAACGGGTTATAAATAAAAACCTCGTATTTATTATTTTTACTTTTTTAAATCTGTTACAAGAAAAACAGTTACGAGAAAGTTATAGATGTAATTCAAATACATGTAAAGAGTTATTCAAAACTAGACAAGGTTCAAATAAAGACTTGTCAAAGTTATTTCAAAGAAACATGTGTGTTCCTATTTCTTTTATCGTATGTTAAACACCATTATGAAGTTGAGACGTCTTTTTCATTAAGTGTCGAATATAAAAGGGCCCTCTTTTATAAAACTCATGTTTAAATTAATTAGTCATGAGGTTAACAGAAGCATTTTTGAAGAATAAAAATGCAAATTATTTTGTAAGTCCTTAGAAATAAAGGCAAGAATAAAGTAAACAGAAGTTCAAGATAATAACACGAAAACGTCTTAATATTTTAAAAAAACTTAAGACTAAGTACGAAATTAGTTGTAAAGCTACGAATTATTTATACAAATTGCCCCATGAAAAGGTCTGGGGACTTGCGTTTCCAAAATAAACCCTCAAATGAAACCAAGGGTTTGATCACAATTTTCCGAATAAAACAAAAACAAAGATATTCAAACAACTAAAGCTGGTCACTGAGAAGTTGAAGGTACTGAAGCAGGAGCATCAACAGCAACGGGCTCAACTTGGGCAGGAGTATCAACAGTTGCGGGCTCAACTTGACTTGCAGCAACAGGCTCGACTGGGCTTGAAGTAGTTGGGATACCCATATCGACTTCAACATTCACGGAAGCTTCGGCCACGGGAGAAGGAAAATCTTTAGTTTGCTGAGCTTTCTCAATAGTTTCATTGATTTTAGCCAACTCAGATTTCAAGTTGAAATTTTCTTGGCTAGCTTCATTTAGGGTATCACGACGTGAATTCAAAAACGCCCAACTTACTTCAATAGTAGATTTATCTTCAAGGATCTCATAATCTTTTCCCAGTCAGCAATCTCGTTCGTTAACTTCTCATTTTTAGCCAAGGCAGATGTGTAAAAAGTCTAGAGAGAGGCATGGGAGCTTTCTAAAGCACGCACCTTATCAGAAGAAGCTTGAAGGTTTTCTTGTGCCTGAGTCAAATTCTGTACGAGCTCCCCAGCGTAAGCTTCTTTTTTACTCAAAAGAGCTTTCAACTCTCTGATTTCTTCACTAGCCTTGGACAGCTGCTCTGAGAAGGAAGTTTCAAGGCGAGTTTTTTCTTTATCTGCTTGGCTTGAGGAAGCCTTTTCAACTGCCAACTTCGAAGTCAAAGCTCGTACCTGCTACTCCAAGGTATTCTTACTTTCTTCTAAGTACTCCATATCAATCTAAAGGCTTTCATACTGTTCCTTCCAATCACACGCCTCTAATTGAGAATCACGCGCTAATTGCTCTGATAGGGCAACCCTTTTCATCATCTCCGTGCCGATAAGATTGGCCTATAAAAAAAGGGAAGAAAAATAAGAATCTCAAAGATAGGAAAATTTTAAAGCACATCAAAGGAGAAAAGAAAAGGAGAATACTTTTAAAGAAGCGTGCACAATATCATTCATCATAGTCAAAGAGCTATGACTCTCTAGCTTGGCTCTTTCAATTGGTCCAATTAAAGGCTTCAACCACACATCTGCTTGACCCGATTTCCTTAAGAGATTGCCCTCAGCGGGGACTTCAATGATCACTTGCTTCATAACACCACTCCTACTTGAGGAGCCAACTTCAGCATGGTGAATGATTAGGGGAGGAATTGTTGAAGGAGGAACAGTAGAAGTAGTAAAGACAGTCTGGGGAGGAACGGAAACAGCCAAGATCGTCAAAGAAGGAGTCACAGACACGGGTGTATAAAAAGAAGCTAGAGGTGCTTCATCCAAAACTGGGCCTAAGCCTTCACCACCAAACCTGCTGATAAAAGGCTGCTCAACAGAGTCATGAGCAGCAGCGGGAGCAACATCATCATCAAGAATCACTACCGGGGCTTCAATAGACTCGGTAAGAAGAATAGAATGGCGGGGGGATGCTTCTTCTTCATCATCAAAAATGATGCATCTCCGAGCCCATGGCCTTGTTATCAAAGAGCCCCCGTCTTCCTCTTCTTCAGAGCCTTGGTCATTAACAACTTTTCTTTTCGATGAAGAACCCAAGATTATTTCTTGGGCCCTTTCCAAAGAGATACAAGAAGTTGTGACCGCCTCAGCAGTAACTCCTCGAATAGCAAATCCTTATAAAAAGAAGGATTGAAATTAGTTTAGAAAAATAAAAAATATATATGTAAGGTAAAAGCTCTTACCATGAGTTTTTACTTTCCAACCAAATCATTGGGAAATAGTCTTCCAAGATCTACCATCCATTGGCGCAATCTTCAATAGCTTGTCTACCCAATTATGGAAATTGGGAACATCTTCTACAACTCCTATGGTTGCTGAAAAAACAAGGCAAAATTAGAAGAATCAACAAAATTGAAGAAAAAGGTATGAGAAAGTTAGAAGACTCACGTGTAAAATTCCACTTCTCAGGGAAGGGAACATTATCATCACCCACTAAACCAACAGTGGGGGCAGCAACAAACCTGGCATACCAGCCACGGTCTTTGTCATCCTCAGGGCTCACCAAAACTCTCTTACTCCTGGCTACTAGTGTGAAAACACCATTGCGAAAGAGTCTAGGGGAGTAAAGGTGAATCAAATGAGGCAAAGTAAAGGGAACACTGGTTGTGTTGGTCAAATACCTCAAACAGGCAACAGCCCTCCATATGATTGGGCCAATTTGACCCAAACAAACATCCAAAAAATGACAGAACTCAAGAATAACAGGGTCAATAGATGGTCTAAACCCTAAGGTGAAAGGGTATGTATAAACAAAAGAAACCCCTATCATGTAAGAGGTGATTCTTTGATTTGGATTAGGGATAATAATAGGGAAATCATTACCCAATGATAGTCTCTACGAACTACAGAAATCAAACCTCATATGATTTGAGTGGGATAAATATCAGCACGATCTAAACCAGAGACTTGGTTCCTAAGAGATTCTCTGTCATGATAAAAAGATAGTTCCGTAGGAACTATCTCCTCTACTGTAGGCTCACGAAGAGGTTCAAAAGGTTCTTTACCTCTTGAAGATATTTGTGAAAGTGAACCCCTAGTTCTAGAAAAAGGGCCAGAACTAGGTAAAGGAGTGGAAGAACCGCGAACAGATCCTAAATTACGAAGCCTACCTCCTCTTCTGCTTCTAATGGAGGCATTAGGGAAGGTATCAACTATGGGAACCCTTCTAGGGTTAGAATTTGAAGAAGACATGATGAAGGAGGATGATACGATGAAGAAGCAAACAGGGATTTGAGAGATTGAATATTCAGTAAACTTTATGTGGAAAAAACAAAGAAAGAAATTATATTTATACTGATAAGCAACCACCGAAGGAAAAAGTGTAACGATGAAAGTACCACAATAATGATACCTGACACTTCGTGAATAGTGGAGCCGTGAAAAAGCCTTAAAAGGGGCTGCAAAACTGCAGAACTAATGAAAAGGTGACATGTGTGAAGAGCATTAAATGGAAGTGACAATTAAAGTGCCAATTTTGTCATAGCATTTATGGTGACAAAAATTCTCGTTTTAATGAAATTCACTTCCCAAATATTCAAATAAAACTTGATAAAATATTGAATGTTGACACGTTCCATTAACAAGTATGCACATGTCTTTTCTTGTTCTCTCCTACTGATTGTTTATCATCTATTAAAACTCCTATCCTTCATCATGGCAGTCACCTTTCACACTCCATCCCATATCTTCTCTCTTATAAATCTAAGTATACCACACATATATAGTGATGTAATACTAGCTTTCGTTCCTCGATCGTACCTGTATTGGGAAAAAATTGAATTTACATATTAAAGTGGAATAAAAATGACGTGTCAAGACACGTAGACTAGTCAAAGAGTTACAGCTGGCAAAGAGACACGAATTGCAACAGATACGAGCAAAGGCAAAGGAAGAGGCACGAACAGATATTCAAAGGACTCAGCGCCCGTACCTATTTAAGTCATTTAGGTCCAGGAATCAAGAGGAATGAATCTGACAATATATAAGAGTACAGATACAGTATTTATGCTCATTAAATTCATTCCTCTTGATTCTAGGACTTGAGATGTGGACTTTCTCCGGATCGTATGTAAACGCGAAATATTTTATAGACGGTTCTTTTTTTATTTAAATTTTGGAACTTCAAATATACTTTTTAAGACAGAGGAAATAGTCAAAATACAGCCTCATTAATACAACGCGCAATGCACACAAACACATGCAAGAAGTACAATGATATAGCTTGGATGAGACGATTGGTACCTTAAAAAAAAGGAAATTTTTGCAAATTATTAAGATCACGTGGGAAAATTTTATTTTGTGTCTCATACAACTGACACTAATTGTATGAGGCAACTTTTTTGTCTCACAGTTTTGTGGACCCAGATTTCTCCAGAAATGTAAGATTGTGGTCCACAAATTTGTAAGACAAAAAGAAGCCTCATACAACTAGTGTCAGTTGTATGAGACACAAAATAAAACTTCTCATATCACTTGTACTGTCAAGCAAGTTTTTTAGACTTGGGTGCATTTTGTATAACGAAAATCATTTTTTAAGAAAAACATTTATTGGAAAAGTCATTCTTTAGTGTTTAGTTACAAGAAATAATATTAAAATTTGAATATTTATTAAAATTTAAAAGTAGGAAAATGACGTTTCACTTATGGACGAAAAATATAATTTTTACAACTATCTTAATTTTTAACTTCATGTTACTTATGCCAACTAATACTTCAAAACTAGTCATATCTTTTATTAGTACTCAAAATCTAATAAAAGTGTTCTCTAATTTGCTACTATATATCATTATTAATTTTTAAATATATTTCTTTGCGAAACTCACCAATCAAAACATATTTTCCATCACACTAAACACACACTATTAGATGTTTATCCTTTTATTCCTTCCATTTTTTGTACAAAAATTCAATGTTAGACTGATGGTTGTGTCCCACCACAGGAAAACAAGACCGAAGTTGACACCGTTTACAATTTTTCTAATTTTCTTGTGTTCTATTTTCGGGTAAGCAATCAGCAATTCACTTAATTTCCACCCTATTTTCCCTTTGTTTCACATGGTTAATATTTTTTTAATCAAATTACAGTAAAGAAAAACTCTGATAAGTTCTATATATAATTTGTATATGCAATACTTGCAGGGTAACAGCAATGCAAATGACGTTACTTATCGGATTAAAGAATTCCGCTGCAACTATTGCAACAGCCATGTCTAACTTAGTCCCAGCAAATACATTCCTTCTAGCCGTCCTTCGCGGGTAATATTTTTGATTTTATATTTTTATGCACTACGAATGTAAAAATAGTTAAAAGTACAATAATAACTACGTACGTCTTAATCATAAAAAAGTCGAGGTTGGCTCTATAACTCCCCGCTAATATATTATTATGAGCTTCATCATAAATTGATAATATTTTATGTTGGCTGTCAATCTACCATAACTGTATTCCTGTATTTGGGTTTTGGACTTACGATGAGAGCAACTCACACAGGATTATACTAGTTAAAAATAATTGTTTATAATAAGTATTGATTGATAATTTGAGAAAGCTTGTAAGTGATATTCTAATATATAACATGTCAAGTTACAGATGCTGCCAATATTTATTTATTTATTTTATTTTATTGCGATAAATGTATATAATTTAAATTCATTCTTTCTAATCCTTTGAGAAAATATGTAAATTTATCAAAATATATATGTCTAATTTAGAAGGCTTATTTTTATAATACGAATTAAGGCTTGAAAAAGTAGGGCTGAGAAGTAAAGCAGGGCAAGCCAAAGTGTTGGGACAATAATATGCATTGGTGGAGCTATGTTGCTCTCATTATATCAAGGGAAAGTGGTAATTGGCAAATTGGGTATTCATTGGAAATTTTCAGAACGTACAACCAAAAATAATGAAGCTAACAGACATGGCGATTTCTTCACTGGGCCATTTCTAGTCATAATCAGCACTATCGTTTATTCTATATGGTTAATCATACAAGTAATATTACCGTTTCAATCTTTCTCTCCTAATAAAGTATTCATATTCCTATTTTAGTTCAGAATTTAAGTTATATGCACCGTCAGTATAAAATTCTTTTTATTTTATTTTATACTATCAAGCAGGGGCGGCTCAACATAATATGGGGCCTAAGGCGAAAATAATAAGTGAGGCTTTAATTTTATTTTTTTTTCTCTTATAATTCATCGAAATCTAAAAAAATTATAATCGGTTTTAGTTATTGCCAATATCTAACCAATTTGTTTAATCTCTCTTGTGTTATCATGTTGAGCTTTGTTGATTTAGTATTGAAAAAGTTTTCAATTGAGGAAACTGATATAGAAATTGTTAACGGTAATTGAATTAACACTTTTTACGTGATTGAGTTTGCCAATTAGAGTATTCTTCTACTTATAATATTTCTCTTAGCACTTTTAATTCTAAATATAAGTTGAAACAAATAATACTGTAGTAACTACAATGTTTCAAGAGTCATTCAGTATTAATGACGTATTAAGTTTAAGAAGATCGATTTAAGTTGGGACAAATTAAAGCCAGGAAACAACTAGTAAATACAATTTAAGATGTGTAAATTTTTTAGTTATAAATATTTTAACCAAATGATTTAAAAATTCTATCAATAGTGCATAATTATTAAAGATTATATATATTATTTATAAATTTTGGAGGCTTAAGGCCATTGCCTTAGTGGGCTTAGGCTGCCGCCGGCCCTGCTATCAAGTTATCGAGATGATTTCTATAGTAAAAAGTGAGATTTCTAATCTTTAAAATTATATTAGATAGTTACCTACTACAATAGATAATAGGTATAAGTGATATACAAAATTTTTACATTGATGGTGTATGTAATTTAAACTCATTAAAATAATTTTCTGATATCAGCCCCTTTATTTATTTTTATGTATTAGCCGAGAGTGAATGAGAGATATGCAGCTCCATATTCAAGCACAATTTTGATGTTCTTAATGGCAGGCTTGGAATGTGTAATTATTGCCATTTGTGTTAATCATGACAATTCTGCCTGGTCTTTGAACCCCATCAGAGCTATTTCAGGTCTTTACAATGTAAGTACATATAAGTTTTCACTTTTTTATATTCATAACATTTCAAGAAAAGAAAAAATAAAAGATTTTATACCGCTGAAAGTCTAGAATTGTCACGACCCTAAACCCGAATCCCATCGTGATGACGTCTCTCATGAAGATAAGGCCAACCGACACTTTCCCATTTTAATTTTTAAGCAATTAAACAATAATAATTTAAGTCTAAAACATAATAAATAATCCCAAAGTAAGCAGTGTACATTACAGTTTACGGAAATAAAACTCAACACAGCCCGATATCGGGATGTCACCAGTCATGAGCATCTATCAATATACTACAAGTCTGAAATGTCTACCAAGCTATTACAGAATAACTGAAAAGGAGAAAGAAATGAGATAAAGGGGGAGAGGCACGGGGCTGCGAACGCCGAGCAGCTACCTCGTGAACTCCGAAACTATCGAGAGCTCTCAACTCTTGCGAGCAGGATCAGCATCGCCTGAATCTGCACACGGAGTGCAAGGAGTAAAGTGAGTACTCCAACTTAGTGAGTAATAATCATAAATAAAGACTAAGAAGTAAGAAATCACGTAAGGCACATTACATGCTATAATGAAGCAATAAAAGCCAGTAAAAGTAAGGAAACAATGAAAATGTGCAAAATTCACTTTAGTTCAGTTTAAGCTTCATAAAATGCCCTTTTCAACAATTAAGCAAGTAAATGACAGGCAATTAGGAAAGATAAACCATAAAGGATCGCCCCTCGGGCACAGTGTCACAAATCCGCCCCTCGGGCAATATCTCAGAAATAATACGAGCCCCTCAGGCTATATCTCACATCACAATGGGTAATCGCACTCAGTGGGGGTGTGCAGACTCCTAGAGGGGCCCCTTACAGCCCAAGCGCAATATCAAGCCATCTCATGGCATCATCACTAGGCTCTCGGTCTCATATCAACAAACCACCTCATGGCGTACAAATCTTAGGCCCTCGGCCTCATAATCATAATCAGTGTTTCCTCACAACATAGTCCTTCGGCCTTACTCAGTCAGAATCTCACAGCCACTCGGGCAACAGTAAAACATGATGATCAACCCAAAATATCATTTAAAAATATCATTGAAGTGTTAAAGCAGAGTAAGCATGACTGAGTATGAAAACAGTAGAATATAGCATGGCTGAGTTCAAGTATAAAGTCAAAATAATGAGGAAATATCAGCAAAAATCCCCTAAGGGTTCAAATAGTTGGCAAGAGGCCCAAATATGGCATTCAACCCCAAATCATGATGATAACAAATAGTTTTCAGTCAAATACGCAGTAAAACAGTCATTCGGGATGGACTAAGTCACAATCCCCAACAGTGCACGACCTCACGCTCGTCATCTAGCGTGTGTGTCACCTCAATATAGCACAACAATGTGCAGTCCGGGGTTTCATACACTCAGGACATCCATTACTATCATTACTCACCTCAATCTGGTCCAAACTCTAGCTCGTGACGCCTTTGCCCCTCGAATCGGCCTCCACTCACGTCGAATCTATCCAAAATCAGAATCATAACGTCAAAATATGCTAAGGGAACGAAGCCCAAGCGAAAATAACCAATTTGCAAAATAAATTCTGAAATTAGCAAAACCCGACCCCGAGCCCATGTCTCAGAATTCGATAAAATTCACATCAATAGATTCCTCATCTCCCCATGAGTTCATACATATCAAAAGTAATAAAACACGACCACAAATGGTCCCTCAAATCCTCAAGTCTAGGTCTCCAATACCAAGCCATAGTTTCCCCAATTTTAACCCTTAAATTCCATTAATTATAGCTCTAATCCGTAAAATAATACCATAGGAACGAGTTTTAGGTCCAAAATCCTTACCTCAATGAAGTCCCCTAATCCTTTTTTAAAATCGTCCAAAAAGCTCCAAAGCCGACTTAGAAATGGTGGAATAGCTCAAAAATTACGAGGGAAAGAATTTATACCTTTTGGCCCAGGGATTTTACATCTGCGGCCAAAATCCCGCTTCTGCGATACCGCATTTGTGGTCCTTGAACCGCTTCTGCGGTTTTCACTTAAGTCACCCAAAATCGCATCTGCGATGCAATATCCGCACTTGCGCCATCGTAGGTGCGACTCCTTGACTGCTACTGCGGTTTCTGCTCTCCTAGCCCTTTTCTGCTTCTTCGATCACCATATCGCTTCTACGAGACCGCACCTGCGGTCCCCTAGCTGCATGTGCGATTATGACAGCAATTGGAAACTTCAACTGTCACAACCAACTCCAAATCTTTCCGCCAACCATCCTAAATCACTCCGAGGCCCCCGGGACCTCAACCAAAAGCACAAACATATCCCATAACCTTAGTCAAACTTATACCAATCTTCAAAACAACTCAAACAACATCGGATCAACCAAAACACATCGGATTCAAGCCTAAGTTTTCAAAATCTTCCAAATTACGCTTTTGATCAAAACCCAACCAAATCACGTCCGAATAACCTAACATTTTGCACACACATCCCAAAGGACACAAGGAACTACTGCAACTCTCAGAATTCTATTCCGACCCCTATATCAAAATCTCACCTATCAATCGGAATTGCCAAAATACCAACTTCGCCAATTGAAGACCAAATCTACTCCGAACCTCCAAAACGCATTCCGATAACGCTTCTAAGTCCCAAATCACCTCCCGAAGCTATCTGAATCATCAGAACTCACATTCGAGCCCTCTAACACATAAGTCAATATCCGGTTGACTTTTCCAACTTAAGCTTCCTCAAAAGAGACTACGTGTCTCAAACCTTCTCAAAACCTTTCCGAACCCGAGCCAACCAACCCAATCACATATAGAACCGATAGACAAATCAATAAGATGCAGAAATGCGCGGTAACTCATGAGACGCCCGACCGGGTCATCATATCCTCCCCCTCTTAAACAAACGTTCATCCTCGAACGAGTCAAGAAACTTACCTGAACCTCAAACATGTGAGGATATCTGCTCCGCATCTCCCGCTAGGTCTCCCAGGTAGATTGCTCCACGAGCCTACTTCTCCACTGCACTTTCACTGAAGCTATATCCTTTGACCTCAACTTTCGAACCTGACGACCTAAAATAGCTACTGGCTCTACATAATAGGGCAAATCATTATCTACTGAACCGTGCTAAAATCCAAAACATAAGATGAAACCCCAATATACTTCCGGAGCATAGAAACATGAAATATCGGATGCACATTTGACGAGCTGGGTGGCAAAGCAAGCTCATAAGCCACCTCCCCAAATCCTCCAATGCACCTCAAAAGGTCCAAGGAACCGAGGACTCAATTTACCCCTCTTCCCAAATCTCATAACACCCTTCATGGGTGAAATCTTCAACAAAACCTTTTTGCCAACCATGTAGGACACATCCCGAACCTTCTTGTCAGCATAACTCTTTTGCCTCGACTGCGCTATATGAAGCCTCTCTTGAATTACCTTCACCTTTTCTAAAGCATCCTGTACCATGTCTGTCCCCAATAGCCTAGCCTCACCCGGCTCGAACCAACCAACTGGAGATCTGCACCACCTTCCATACAAAGCCTCATATGGAGCCTTCTGAATACTCGACTGGTAGCTGTTGTTATAAGAAAACTCTGCAAGCAGTAGAAACTGATCCCATGACCCCCCGAAATCAATGACACAAGCATGCAACATGTCCTCCAATATCTGAATAGTGTGCTCGGACTGCTATCCATCTGAGGGTGAAAATCTGTGCTCAACTCAACCTGAGTACCCAACTCTCACTGCACGGACCTCCAAAACTACGAAGTAAACTGAGTGCCCCTATCTAAAATGATAGAAACTGGGACACCATGCACACTAACAATCTCCTGGATATATATCTCTGCCAACCGCTCTGAAGAATAGGTAGTACACACAAGAATGAAGTGTGCGAATTTGGTCAGCCGATCTACAATCACCCAAATAGCATCGAACTTCTTCAAAGTCTGTGGAAATACAACTACAAAGTCCATAGTGATCCTCTCCCACTTCTACTCTAGAATATCTATCTACTGAAGCAAACTACCCGGTCTCTGATGCTCATATTTCACCTGCTGACAATTGAGACACCGAGCTACAAATCCCACAATATCCTTCTTCATTCTTTTCCACCAATAATGTTGTCTCAAATCCTAATACATCTTCGCAGCACCCAGATGAATGGAATACCGCGAGCTATGAGACTCCTCCAGAATAAACTCCCGAAGCCAATCCACATTGGGCGCACAAATTCGGCCCTACATCATCAACACCCCATCATTACCAATAGTCACATCTCTGGCATCATCGTGCTGAACTCTGTCCTTAAGGACAAGCAAATGTGAATCTTTATACTGGTGCTCTGTGATGCGATCATATAAGAAAGATCGAGAAACTACACAAGCCAATACCCGATTGGGCTCCGAAATATTTAACCTCACGAACCGATTGGCCAAGGCCTGAACATCAACTGCAAGAGGTCTCTCCCCAACTGGAATATATGCCAAACTCTCTATACTCACCGCCTTTCAGCTCAAAGCATCGGCCACCATATTAGCCTTCCCCAGATGGTACAATATAGTGATATTATAATCCTTTAGCAACTACAACCATCTCCGTTGTGTCAAATTAAGATCCTTCTTCTTGAACAAGTGTTGGAGGCTACGATGATCAGTAAACACCTCACAAAACACACCATATAGATAGTGCCTCCAAATCTTCAATGCGTGAACTATGGCAGCCAACTCCAAATCATGAATGAGGTAGTTCTTCTCATGGGGCTTCAACTGACGATAAGCATATGCAATAACTCTACCCTCTTGCATCGAAACACAACCAATACCCACTCTCGAAGCATCATAATACACGATATATGAACCTGAAGGTGATGGCAAAACTAACACTGGAGTTGTGGTCAAGGCTGTCTTGAGCTTATGAAAGCTCTCCTCACACTTGCCCGACCATAAAAATGAAGCACCCTTTTGAGTCAATTTGCTCAAGGGCGATGTGATAGATGAGAATCCCTGAACAAACCAGTGATAATAACTCGCCAAACCAAGAAAGATGTGAATCTCTATTGTTGAGGATGGTCTGGGCCAACTTTGAACCGCCTCTATCTTCTTCGGATCAACCTGAATACCCTCGCTGGACACCACGTGCCCCAAGAAAGCTATTGAACTGAGCCAAAACTTGCACTTGGAGAATTTTTCATAAAGCTTCTCCTCCCTCAATCTTTGTAACACAACTCTCAAATGCTCCACATGCTCCTCCTGACTACGTGAATACACCAGTATGTCATCAATGAAGACTATGACAAACGAGTCGAGATAAGGCCAAAACACACTGTTCATCAAATGCATGAACATTGCTAGGGCATTGGTCAGCCCAAAAGACATCACCAAGAACTCATAATGACCACATTGGGTATTGAAAGTTGTCTTAAGAATATTCGAGTCCCTGATCATCAACTGGTGATAACCTGAACGGAGATCAATCTTGGAGAACACTCTCGCTCACTGAAGCTGGTCGAATAAATCATCAATGCGAGGCAAAGGATACTTGTTCTTAACTGTTACTTTGTTCAATTACCTATAATCAATGCACATTCTCATAGTGCTATACTTCTTCTTCACAAATAGAACTATGGCACCTCAAGGTGACACACTAGGCCAAATGAACCCCTTATCAAGGAGTTCCTGAAGCTGCTCCTTTAACTCCTTCAACTCCGCTGGTGCCATACGATACGACGAAATAGAAATAGGTTGAGTTCCCGACGCTAGGTCAATACCAAAATTAATATCCCTATCTAGTGGCATGCCCGACAGGTTTGCAAGAAACACATCAGGAAAATACCTCACAATTGGAACAAAGTCAATACTGGGAGTCTCTGCACCGACATACCTCATAAAGGCTAGATACAAAAGACAACCCTTCCCAACCATACGCTGGGCCTTCAAGAATGATATCACTCTACTGGGAACATAATCAGTCAAACCTCGCCACTCAATTCGTGGCACACCCGGTATAGCCAATGTGACTATCTTAGCATGACAATCCAGAATAGCACGATACAGAGATAACCAATCCATGCCCAAAATGACATCGAAATCCACCATACACAATAATAAAAGATCCACTTGGGTCTCTATACCCCCAATAGTCACCATACACGATTAGTACACACGGTCTACAACAACAGTATCGCCCACCAGGGCAAATACATGAACATATGAAGCAAGAGACTCATGGGGCGTACCCAAATAACGAGCAAAGTATGATGATACATAAGAAAAGGTGGAACCGGGATCAAATAATATAGAGGCATCTTTATGGAAGACTTAAACAATACCTGTGATAACAGCATCGGAAGCAATATCATCAGGTCTAGCTAGAAGTGCATAGAAACGGGTCTGGCCTCCACCTGATCGACCTCCCCCTCTAGGGCGACCCTACTTGACTGACCTCCACCCCTAGTTGGGTGGGTGGGTAGTTGTGAAGTAACTAGTGCTGAAATCGATGGCTGGCTCCTCTACTGAGATGAACTCGCAAGAAGACAAGGACACTGCCTCCACGTATGACCTATCTCTCCACACTCATAACAACTCCCCGGTGCTAGAGCATGGGACTTAAGGGAACCCCTCGCACCGGAATGACTAGCAGATGCACCTGGTATAGAAGAGCCCTAAACTGATGGAGCACGAGGCAAACTCTGAGTTGGAAGGGCACTAAGTGATGACTGTCCCTAATGAGAACTGTGAGAACCATGACCCGATGATGCCCCACGATAACTTGGGCGAGCTAGATGAGCATGCCTAAATGGACGGCCTCTGCCGTGCTGAAACTGACCTCTCAAAGGAGCACCACTATAACTACCAGATCTTCGATGCCTGTTGGCCTCCCTCTCCCCTCGCTCCTGGCGATAAACAGACTCAATCTCCCGAGCAATGTCTACAACCACCTCAAAGGTAGCACCAGTCACCCTCTTCCTGGTCATGAGAATACGAAGATGATAAGTGAGGCTATCAACAAACCTTCTAATCCTCTCTCTATCTATCGGAACCAACCAAATAGGATGACGAGCTAACTCGGAGAACCTCATCTCATATTGCGTCACAATTGTAAGCACGTGATTTTTGCTTCACGAACAATCACTCTAAAAGGAATCAAAATAATTGCAAATGGCCTCGCCGTACAAATTTTCAATTTTTATGTGACATGTGCTGGTAGTCCTTAGTGTTTATATCCATTTTTTCATTGAATGTTATCAAACAAAAATACAATAAGTATGCCGTGTGTAATCGGGCCGTAATTCGGTTTTTAAAAGGAAATTCACAAAAATATGCAGCTTTTACTCCAGGCTGTGATTTAACCATTTTTTAAATTCTAATATGTGTGTGTTAATTGTTGTAGGTGTCACCCAATATGTGTGTAAGTTTATTTTAATTTTTGCATTGTTTTAGGAATTTTTATTTAATTTGTTGAATTAAAAAAGGAAAAGAAAATATGATTGGGCCCCAAAACGAGGCCCAAAACCAAAACACTGATCCAGTCCAAGACGAGCCTGCCCAAGCACGGACTCAAACGACGCCGTATCGGCGTCCCTATTGAAGTCGTTGATCTGATTCAAACGAACGGTCCAGATCAGGCTGTTCAACTCACCTCAACGACGCCGTTTCAGGCAAGTTGATCTGAGCCGTCCAACCCCATTGATCCAACGGTCCCTAGCTTCCCTCATGACCCGACCTATTTAGCCGGTTCAACCCAATCCATCACTTAAACCCAAACGACACCGTTTTAATACCAAACGGCTCCGTCTCACCCCTCACCATCAGATCCAAGCCGTTGAGATCATCTGATCCAACGGCTCAGATCTAAACCCCTAGACCATATATAAGCCTTCCCTCACACCCCACGCCCCTATCTAAACCCCCCTTCACTCGTCTCCTTCCCCTAGCTTGAACCCCCAAACCCTAGCAAGCCGCCCTGATATCTCTTTCACCAGAACCCGGCGGCATGAATGCCAATGACCACCCCCTTCACACCCCTGAAGCATCCAACCACCCTGAACACGAATCCACTAACCATGTACCTCGAATCACCTCCTATCGTCTCGAATCTGGATTTGAAGATTCGAGACGAAACTTGATCTATACCAAACCACCCCATCTTCATACCAGACACTCCCCTGACCCTCCTCGTGACCAAACCGAGTTTGGTTTGGTCCGAATCTACCCACAACTCCCAAAAACTCAAAATCTGAGAATCTGAACCTTAGAACACAAGAGCCTGAGGAATCTGACCTGCTTCATAGAGGGTTTGAGGTCTAATAGACCTTAACCAAGGTGTTCTCGGCTGAGAACACCCTGGTTAGAGTTTGTTTGGCCTCAAATGGTCAAATCTAATTCGGACTGGGGTCGGCCTGCTTTGAACATTTTCTAGTAAGTTTTCCTTTTCTGTTTTTGTGTGGATGAGTCTGTTAGCATGTTCTGTTGTGTTTGTTCGGTATTTTCTGATACTTTTCTTAATTTCTTCCGTCCTTGTAAAGACCTTTTATTTGGTCGATTGTCTTCTGTGTATGTTTTGAACGTATCCTATGATAAGCATGTCTGATTAGGATAGTCGTCGCATGAATAATTTGTATAGGTTCCCAGTGATTGACCAAAGTTGTCCGAAGCCCTTTAGGTCCATGTACGTATTGTTTATATGAGCGACTGATTGTTACCTGTTATAATTAGTATAGTCGACTTGATGAATGTCGTCGATTAACTTCCTACGACTAAATGTTCAAATACTCTAATACGTACAACCTCACTTGACTGAATGGACCTGTATTGTGATTTGAATGTTGGACATTATCTATGAATGCTAGTTTGTAACTGCATTGTAAACAATTAAAAGGACCAGGCTAGGGCAGTTCTGAAATGGAACTTTCAGAAGTTCAAAATGTCCTGAGGCTGCAGTGATGCAGGACAGTAATAATCAAGGGCTAACAGGGGTAGTCTGGGGTTTGAAAAGAACAAAAATGATTAGTTTAAATGAGCTGACAAGTAGGGTACTAATTTGGGATTAAACTAATACCAATGGGGAACAAGACACAAGAGTATGGGGTTTAAAATGAATACTTAAATGAACCCATAACTCTTGATTAAAGAAAAGCCAGGCGTGGGGAACAAAAAGGGCAGGCATCAAAAGATGCTTAAGCATGGGTTTAAAGGGTATGGGCAGTCTGCAAGTAAGGGGATCCAGGCAGCTTAGCTGCACTGGGTCGTTTGGCTTATAAATAGGCCATTTCATAACTTAAAGAGGGGCTGGAATTTTAGTCTTGAGAAAAAAAATAGAAAGAGATTTCAGAATACTGTGAATGAGTATCATTTGAAAATAGTGTAAGAGTTCAAGTTGTTCAAGCTGTCTTTGCTGATTGTTGTTGGCTGTTGGCTCAGCTTTTGTGGTTATTGATTTTCTGCTGTTACTGCATTGAACATTCTGGGTTTTCTTGGCTGCATCTCATTACTCTTTTCTGGGATCACTTGTTTGGTGCTCGACCATCTGTTGGTTTTTCTTTGTTCTGGAAATTGTTGCTGGTTGTCTGTGGACTGTGGAAAACACTTGTGGTTGTTGGTTTGTTGCTGTGTGGTTGCTGTGTATCTGCTGTTGCCGTGTATATTGCATACTGCCCAGCTGATCATTCCTTTCTTCTTTGTCCTCTATACCAGGTACACAACCAATGCACTGTCAAATGTAATTGAAAAATTGAGCATGAATACAAATGAAAAGACCTGAAGAATGTCTTTTATACATAGATTGTTACATTAAATATTCATGTAATGTATAATGGTTTACATTCTTGTTTTGGATGCTGGAGATAGTCTTCATGCCTAATAAATGTCAATGTATGGTAGTTGAATGTTAGACTGTGTATATAGGTTGGTGATAAGAGTATGCCCAAGGCAGTAGGTTGTATCTCAGATTTAGTTCAATGGTGTAGTATAAGTCTGTAATGTATGCCAAGCATGAAAATCGTACACTACCAGTTAAGTTCTTTCCTTTCCGATAAACTGCCATATATAACTGTTAAACCATGTTTTAAGACAAAGAACACAGGGCTTGCAATCTCAACCCCACGAAGGTTGAGCCCAGGTCAAAACAGACCAAGCAGGCCTGCACCGGACAAACAATGGCCCAGGTCTGGCCCATCACGCATGGGCTGGATTTGGGCCTTTAATTTTTGCTCGGCTGACTGTGTACGTGGCCGTGCTTCTGATTTTGCGCAAGCACTCGGAATTCTGTTATAGATAACTTGCAAGCATGTAATTAATTAGGACTATCTATTGTTTTCAATTAGTAGAGACAAACGTGACAAGAAACGTAGTTGCTATAGGATATCCCTTTAAAATAAGAACGAGATGAGCCTCGACAAAAATAAACAAAAACGCGCAGGCTGCGGGGCCCTCGTTAAATGTATATTATCGAAGCATTCAGTTTCCAGGATGGGTCGTTTAGCAAATCTCACGGCCCTCCCAGAATAATAACGCGATAGTCTCTTTAAGCGCGTACTTAATAATGTTATCTCCTTAAACTCGGGTGCACATTTATGTGACCCGAATCCAAATCTCAACGGAATCGAAATGTGTCTCTAACCACGGGCACATTGATTGTGGCGTGATCTAAGATGCATTTCCATGACGTTGCAAATTCTTTTCATAAGGAATGAGACAAGCCTCGACAAACAAAGATGTACAAAGTGTGGGGCCCTCTAAATGTATATGTATAAAAATACTTAGAATTCGGGACATGCCGTTTAGCGAATTTCATGGCTTTTCCCAAAATAACAATACGCTAGTTGCTTTAAGCGCGCCTTTAATAATTTATTTTTCGTAACTCGGGTGCACATTTATGTGACCCAAATCCAAATCTCAACCGAGTCGAGATATGTCAACAATCACGTGTGCATTGATGTAACGTGGTTCGAGATATATTTTCACGACGTTGCAATTCTCGTAAAATATAATAATGAAAGCAATAAAAATTTAAAATTTGCACATAAGTTCATATTTGTATAAAATCAGATAATCAAGCCGAATATAACAGTTGAGCGACCGTGCTAGAACCACGGAACTCGGGAATGCCTAACACCTTCTCCCGGGTTAATAGAATTCCTTACCCGGATTTCTGGTACGCAGACTGTAACATGGGGTCATTCTTTTCCTCGATTCGGGATCAAAATTGGTGACTTGGGACACCCTAAACCTCCCAAGTGGCGACTCTGAAATAAATAAACAAATCCCGTTTCGGTTGTCCTTTAATTGGAAAAAACTCCCTTGCGCCCTAGCGGGTGCGTAAAATGGAGGTGTGACAGCACGTCCTCTGCCGTGCTAAAACTGACCTCTCAAAGGAGCACCACTATAACTACCAGATCTTCGATGCATGTTGGCCTCCCTCTCCCCTCGCTCCTGGCGATAAACAGACTCAATCTCCCGAGCAATGTCTACAACCACCTCAAAGGTAGCACCAGTCACCCTCTTCCTGGTCATGAGAATACGAAGATGATAAGTGAGGCTATCAACAAACCTTCTAATCCTCTCTCTATCTATCGGAACCAACCAAATAGGATGACGAGCTAACTCGGAGAACCTCATCTCATATTGCGTCACAATCATCTCTCCCTGACGCAACCACTCAAACTGCCTGTGCAGCTCCTCTCTGCGAGACTGTGACATATATTTCTCCAAGAAGAGAATAGAGAACTGATGCCAGGTAAAGGGTGCTGCACCAACAGGCCTACGCCTCTCAAATGCCTCCCACCAAGTGAAGACAGCTCTAGAAAACTGATAAGTAGTGAAAGCGACCCCGCTAGTCTCTAGAATACCTGTTGTACGAAGCATCCTCTGACACTTATCCAAGAAACCCTAAGCATCCTCTCCCTCTGCACCACTGAAGGTCGGAGGCTGAAGTCTACTAAACCTCTCCAACCTACTCTACTTGTCTTCTGGCATGGCAGGAACTACATAGTCCTGAGCAGCTACAACAGGCTGGGCTGGACGCGCCCCCGGTGTCTGAAGTCCCTGCACGACCTACTCAGGTGTGCGACCGGCGGGAGTCTGAGTGCCTCCCCCGGCCTGAGAAGTAGCTGCAGCTGTAGTGACTGAAACTGCTTGACCTAGGCCAGTGCAAACTGATAGAATCTGAGCCAAGGCCTCCTGAAGACCCGAAATCACAATGGGCACAACTGGTGCCTGAGCTGGTGCTGTTGGAGAGTCCACAACTGGGACATGATCCTAAACTGGGGCGGCTGGTGGATCTGCAGGTGCTGCCCATACCCCTGCCCCTACCGCGACCACGACTATGTCCTCGACCTCTAGTGGCCACAACTGGTTGTACTGGTGGTCGTCCATCCTAACGGTAGCGCGTGTCCTCACCATCTGTGAGAGGATAGAATAACAGAAGTTTAGTACTCGGATCAACAAATTCGCACGACAAGAATTTCAAGAATATGAAGTTTTCCTAAAGGTTCTGCAGCCTCTCGAGGATAAATACAGACTTCTTTGTACCGATCCGCGAGACTCTACTAAACCTGCTCATGACTCGTGAGACCTATGCAACCTAGGCTCTGATACCAACTTGTCACGACCTTAAACCCGGACCCGGTTGTAATGACGCCTCTCATGAAGACAAGCCCAACCGACACTTTCCCATTTCAATTTTTAAGCAATTAAACAATAAGAATTTAAGTCTAAATCGTAATAAATAATCCCAAAGTAAGCAGTGTACCTTACATTTTGCAGAAATAAAACCCAACATAGCCCGATACCGGGATGTCACCAGTCATGAGCATTTATCAATACACTACAAGTCTAAAATGTCTACCAAGTTATTACAGAATAACTAAAAAACAGAAAGAAATGAGATAAAGGGGGAGAGGCACGGGGCTGCGAATGCCAAACAACTACCTCGTGGACTCCGAAATCTGCCGGGAGCTCTCAACTCTCGCGAGCAGGATCAGCAGTGCCTGAATCTGCACACGGGGTGCAGGGAGTAAAGTGAGTACTCCAACTTAGTGAGTAATAATCATAAATAAAGACTAAGAAGTAAGAAATCTCGTAAGGCACATTACAGGCTATAATGAAGTAGTATAAGCCAGTAAAAGTAAGGAAACAATAAAAATATGCAAAATTCACGTTAGTTCAGTTTAAGCTTCATAAAATGCTCGTTTCAACAATTAAGCAAGTAAATGGCAGGCAATTAGGAAAGATAAACACATAAAGGATCGCCCCTCGGGCACAATGTCACAAATCCGCCCCTCGAGCAATATCTTAGAAACAATACCATCCCCTCGGGCTATATCTCACATCATAATGGGTACCCACGCTCACTGGTGGTGTGCAGACTTCTGGAGGGGCCCCTTACGGCTCAAGCACAATATCAATCCATCTCGTGGCATCATCACTAGGATCTCAGTTTCATATCAACAAGTCACCTCGTGGCGTACAAATCTCAGTACCTCGGCCTCATAATCATAATCAGTGTTTCCTCTCAACATAGGCCCTCGGCCTTACTCAGTCAGAACCTCACAGCCACTCGAGCAACAGTAAAACATGATGATCAACCTAAAATATCATTTAAGTGTTAAACCAGAGTAAGCATGGTTGAGTTATGAAAACAATAGAATATAGCATGACTGAGTTCAAGTATAAAATCAAAACAGTGAGGAAATATTAGTAAAAATACCCTATGGGTTGAAATAGTTGGCACGAGGCCCAAATATGGCATTCAGCCCCAAATCATGATGACAACAAATAGTTTTTAGTCAAATACACAGTAAAACAGTCATTCAGGATGGACTAGGTCACAATCCCCAACAGTGCACGACCCCATGCTCGTCATTTAGCGTGTGTGTCACCTCAATATAGCACAACAATGTGCAATCTGGGGTTTCATACCCTCAAGACATCCTTTACAATCATTACTCACCTCAATCTGGGGTTTCATACGCTACCTTTGGTGCTCAAAATAGAATGTTAAAAAGTTGAGCACCAGGGTCAGCGCCCCACGCTGCCCTGGACGCTCAAAATGTGAACATGTTCTATTTCGATCAGGACCTGATTATTTCGACCCAAGATGCCCCCAACTCATATAGAAGCCAACCTAAACCTAATTTGAGGGGAGAACATTTTTTAGAGTAACTTTTGCAAAAGGGAGAGCACAGAGCCGACGTGGAGGTCGCATTTCATCTTTTCTTCCACCAAACATAGTAATTTTTATGTTTCTTTGTATGATATGTTGTTTGGCTACCATGTCTATGTGGAGCTAAACTTCACATTCTAGGGTTGTGGTTCTTTCATGACTATTGTTATTCGAATATTGATTTTGATTTCTTGATTTATCATATTGGTTTATTTATTCAATATTGCGCTTAATTATTTAATTGCTTGATCACCAATTGAATACTATCTACAAATCTAGAATTGAACTCGAAAGTGGGAATTCTAGATTGCACATAGGATTGAGTAGAGCAAGTTCTTGAATCTAGGCATCAAAGAACGGATTCGTAGTTAGGATAGACATATACCTAATTGCCTTCTTGGTTGATGTAGGGGAATTAAATGTATTCTTGTTAGTTCTAATTCCATAGACATATAGGCGTTAGATTACCTTGAATAGACGAGTAAGAACTCGACAGATTCTTATGATCAATATTAACCATGTCAACCAATAAACTAGATAAATTAGTTAGTCAATTCAATTGAAGAATACAATAGGATTGTTAGATAACCCATAACCTTAGATCGTTTTTATCGCATTGATAACATAAAAATTTGTTATTCCTTTGTTCATAGTTCATTATTTGTTTCCTTTTATTTTAATTATATTAGAGTCAAATACTTATAGGTTTAATTATTGTTTAAATAAGTAGGATAATCTAATTTAGTTAATAGTTAATCACAAGTCCTTGTGGGTTCGACATCCAACTTTTAGTCACTTTATTACTTGATGATCGCATATACTTGCATGTGTGTTTGCTGATAACTAGGAATTATGACGCATTTTAGACTCCTTCATGCTCAAGTTTTGATTAGAAATGTGTACAAAATAGTCCCAAAGGCTCACAAGTTGTGCTTGATTGCAGGTTTGATCAACAAGGTGACAAGATGTCAAAGATCAGCTCAAAAATGAGTGAAACTTGCACAAGTACCAAGACAAGGCAAAGCTCAGTCAAATAGGGCCAGTGCGGCCACACACCATTCTGTGCGGTCCGCACAAGTGAAGTTCAGAGATTGTGCATCTCAGGCCAAAAGGCAATGCAACCGCAAAGGATTTTCTGCGGTCCGCATTGGATTCACTACGGCCGCACTCGATTTAGTGCGATCCGCAGAGCCAAGGTTCAGAGAATTGCCAGTTTGAAGATTGAAGCCCAATGTGATACGCGCTCCATTTCATACAGACCGCACTAAAAGCCACCACGGCCGTACTAGATTCTGTGCAATCCGCATTGCCAAAGTTCAGAGAGCTGGATATTCAAGTCAAGAGCCTTAGTGTAGCCGCACTTAATTTTGTGCGGTCCGTACTAACCCCCGCAAGGATATTTTTATCCAGAATAGTCGGATTAGTATAAATAGCTTATTTTCCCATTTTTAGGTCATCAGATAGTTTTTCCTCAGAGCTGCGCTTGTAACTTAGCTTCTTTTATCTGTTTTGAGTAATTTTAGCTTCATTACAACATTGAATCTTCAAGTTTAATTTAGCAATTAATTAATATGAGTTTTTTTTCATCTATTTCTTTATTTTCTTCTCTAATTATGAGTAGCTAGACCCATAAGCTAGGGTTGTGGTTCAACCCTAGTGTGGGTAATTGATGGGTCTTGTGTTTTGATGCTTGATTGTCTATGTGTGTTTGATATTTGGACTAATTTCATGTTTAATTGCTGAATTAGTGGTTGCAAACACTAGTTTGTGTTTAGTTGACTTTGGCTCTTCTTGAGAAAGAGAACCTAAGTCTTTGAAATTGGTCCAACAAGGAATTGGGGTGTACTCAAGAGATTAATAGCCCCAATTAAAGGGTTAAACCTAGAGATAGTAATACCCGACTTGAACCTTGATTGCTTGTGCAAATTTGCATACCCAATTGGTCTTGAGAAAGTCAATTCGGGCAAAATCATTCGAACTACCGAGAGGTATATAGTGAGTAGAATCGTGCAATGGTTATATCATACTCCCTAAATATGACAATCTAGCTTTAGACTCAAGAATCCGTCAATTGACCACCTAGGCGAAAGTCACTACCCTAGTGCCTTTTTAATCATTTGAACAACTCGCAATAGTTTAACCTTAGCTTATTTTAGTTTAATTAAGCATTGTAATTTTCTAGAATTAGAATCATAATAAAAACCAAAAATGTGTAGAAGTGCAATTTGGAGCAAATACTCAACTTCACTTTAGATAGACACCCGACTCCAATATCTAACTCTCTGTGGAAATCGATCCCGACCTTAATCGGGTAAAAGTTGCTTTGACCTCTATCGCTACTCAATAGTAGTGCAGGGTTGGCCTCGATCACCTTTTTGGCGCCATTGCCAGGGAGTTAACAGTTTTGTCTATCTATCTAAATAGTTTTGTGTATTGTTCTTCTTTCCTTTTGTGTTATTAATTTGTTTGCTTCACAACTTCAGGTACAAAATGGCAGCAAACTTAAACAATGCACCTCTTAGAGACCTTCCGCCGGGGGAGGAAGTAGATGATAATGTTGAAGATGAGGTCCCTAATGTGCCTCGAGGACAAATTAGGGCCGCTAGGCCAATGATAATATTCCAGACCCTCCCCCGCCACTTCCAAGAGTGGCTCCTCGAGTACTTCCAAACCAAGGCTATGCAAGTGCAATTATCCCACCCCAGATTCGGGCAGGCAATTTTCAAATAACCAATGTGATGTTGACTTTGCTGGAGCAGCATGGGTATTTTACGGGAGCTGCGAATCAAAATGCTTACAAACATCTCAAGGGGTTCGTGGATACCTGTTGGGAGAGCAAGTAAACTGATGTGTCCAAGGATGCATTGCGGTTGAGACTCTTCCCAATTTCACTTAGAGGGAAAGCACTTGATTGGCTTGAGTGACTTCCCAACCATTCCATCACAACCTGGGATGAGTTGGCAGATAAGTTCATTGCAAAAATTTTCTCACCGGGGCATATGGAAGCATTGAGAGATGAGATCTTGGCTCTCAAACAGGAGCCAACTGAACCTTTGCATGAGATTTGAGAGCGTTATAGAACAATGGTGAAGGAATGCCCCAACAATGATATGACCGAGGCAATGATCCAACAGAATTTTTACCGGGGCATTAACACAACAAACCAATGCATATTGAACCAACTTGCTGGGGGCAACTTTATGAAGCTGTCTTACAATGAGGCTTGTGACATACTTGACGAGATGGCTGACGCTTCTTCTGCGTGGCAAAGTAGAGCCAATGTGCCACAGGGTGACCCCACAATCACTTATTTGCACAAGGATTTACATGATCATGGGCAGGCTATAGCTGAGTTGACAACTACTATGAACCAATTAGCAAAGGCACAGTTGCAAGAAGTTCAAAATCCTTGCCAAGTGAATGCCATGAAGGGTGTTAACATGCTTGTCAACAAAAGAAGACAAAGAGGTCAATAGAACCAAGGGAATTCGGAGCAATTTGACAATGATTGTGATGGATTCCAAAATGATGGTTATGATAAACAAAATGAAGAGGTGCAATATGTGAATAATTATCAAGGCCAAAGGTGCAATTCTTCCAATCAAAAACAATGGAGACCTCAAGGCAATTTGGTCAATCAACAACAACAAGGCAATGGTAATAGGGGAACAACAACCAAAACTTCAACTGGGGCAATCAGAACAACAACCAAAACTCCAACTGGGGCAATCAGAACAACAATCAAAACAATCAAGGAAATTTGAATGGTAACAACAATTGGGGTGGTAACAACAATCAAGGTGGATGGAACAATGAAAACCAAGGAAATTGGGGTCAAGGCTTTCAAAGGCCCCCAATGTACTAACAACCGACAAATCCACCCCCATTTCCATATCAAGGTCCCATTTCTTCTAGCAATGATATGAGGAGAATTGAAATGATGTTCGAACAGATGATGAAAAAGAGTGTGGATTCTGATGCTCAGTTGTCTTCCCACAATACCTCGATTCAGAATTTGGAGGTTCAGTTGGGCCAAATCTCATAGTCCTTGAATACTCGCACTAAGGGTGCTCTACCAAGTGATACGGTAGTGAACCCGAAAGGTGGGAACAATCATGTTATGGCGGTAACTACAAGGAGTGGACGAGGCGGTGATGTGAATGCCTCCAAGCAAAAGCAAATTTTGAGTGATGATGTTGAGTTGCAAGAAGATGAAGTTCCTTTGGTGGTTGAAAATGTGATTGATCACAGGTGAATGAAGAAGTGAAGATTGATATTCCAGATGCCGAGGTGGAAACTCAAGATGATGTGAACCTGTCTAGGGAACACATAATAGACATACCAGAGTCGGTTGTGCCTAAAGCCAAGGCTCCTTTGCCAAGGCCACCTGCACCGTATCCTCAAAGACTCGCGAAGCAGAAAATGAGAATCAGTTTAAAAAGTTCATTGACATGATGAATAGCTTATCCATTAATGTGCCTTTGGTGGAGGCTATTGAACAAATGTCGGGCTATGCTAAATTCATAAATGACTTGGTGACAAAGAAGCGGTCTATGGATTGTGAAACTATAAAGATGAATCACCAAGTTAGTGCAATAGTGCATTCAATGGCCCCGGAGCTTGAAGATTCTGGTGCTTTCACCATTCCTTGCACCATTAGGAGTGCGGATTTTGCTAAGGCTCTATGTGATTTGGGGGATAATATCAATTTGATGCCCTACTCAGTTTTTAAGACTTTGGGTATTAGGCAATCGAGACCGACTTCCATGACATTATAAATGGCGGATAGAATGATGAAGAGACCATTGGGTATTATTGATGATGTGCTTGTCCGGGTGGACAAATTTATCTTGCCAGCTGACTTTGTGATCTTGTACTGTGAGGTGGATTATGAAGTTTCTATCATATTGGGGAGACCTTTCCTTGCTACGGGGAAGGCCTTATTTGATGTGAAAGCAGGGGAACTCACCTTCCGGGTAGGTGATGAAAAAGTGGTCTTTCATGTGTGCAAGTCAATGAAGCAGCCCAATAGTACTGAGGTGTGCTCTTTTGTGGACCTTGTCACCACAGTGATAGTTGATGACACCAGTGCAATGATCAATGTGGAGGACCCCTTGGAGGTCGTATTGCTGAATCTTGATCTCAATGATGATGAGGGCCGAGTGGAGTGTGTGAATGCTTTACATGGAATGGGCTCGTACTATTATGAGCCTAGAAAACTCTCTTTGGATCTTGAGAATAGGAAGACTCTACCAACAAAACCTTTAATTGAGGAGCCTCCGGTGTTGGAGTTGAAACCACTACCTTCACACCGCAGGTATGGGTTCTTAGGCCTTAGTTATACTTTTCCAGTTATTCTTTCCTCTTGTCTTACTAACATACAGGTTGATGCCATATTGGCGGTGCTTCAAAAGTGGAAAAAGGCAATTGAATGGACTCTAGCTGATATTTGGGGGGATAATCCACGCATTCTGCATGCACAAGATTATTCTGGAAGATGATGCAAAGCCCTCTTTGGAACATCAAAAGAGGTTGAACGAGGCAATGCAAGAAGTTGTGAAAAAGGAGGTGATCAAGTGGTTGGATGCCGGGGTTGTTTACCCCATCTCTGATAGCTTTTGGACTTCACTGGTGTAATATATACCGAAGAAGGGTGGTATGACCGTGGTTGCAAATTCACAAAATGAGTTGATTCCTACCAGAACCATTACCAGTTGGAGGGTATGCATGGACTACCGTAAGTTGAATAAAGTGACCCGCAAGGATCACTTTCCTTTGCCTTTTCTTGATCAAATGTTAGACCGACTTGCTGGGCGTGCCTTCTACTATTTCTTGGATGGGTATGCTGGGTAAAACCAAATCTTGATTGCTCCGGAAGATCAGGAGAAGACCACATTCACTTGTCCATATGGCACCTTTGCCTTTTCTAGGATGCCTTTTGGGTTGTGTAACGCACCGGCTACATTTCAGCGGTGTATGATGGTCATTTTCACTGATATGATGGAAAACATTTTGGAGGTGTTCATGGACGACTTTAGTGTTGTGGGAGATTCAATTGATGAGTGCTTGAAGAATCTTGATAGAGTTTTGGCCCGTTGTGAAGAAACCAATCTTGTTTTCAATTGGGAGAAATACCACTTTATGGTGGAAGAGGGCATAGTTCTTAGGCATAAAATTTCGAAACATGGTATTGAGGTAGATAAAAAAAATTGATGTTATTTCAAGGCTCCCTCCCCCCTACATCCGTCAAGGGAGTTCGAAATTTTCTTGGGCATGCGGGGTTCTACCGGAGATTTATCAAAGACTTTTTGAAGGTAGTGAATCCTTTGTGCAAGTTGTTGGAAAAAGATGCCAAGTTCATGTTTGATGACAAATGTATGAATGACTTTGAACTTCTCAAGCATAAGTTAACAACCACTCCTATCATCATCGCACCTAATTGGAGCTTACCCTTTAAGCTCATATGTGATGCGAGTGATGTTGCGGTTGGGGCGGTTTTGGGTCAAAGAGTGAATAAAATTTTTTATCCGGTGTACTATGCGAGCAGGACGATGAATGATGCTCAAGTGAATTACATGGTGACCGAGAAAAAACTTTTGGCTATTGTGTTCGCAATGGAAAATTTTCGGCCGTATCTCATGGGTGCCAAGGTAATAATCCATACTGACCATGCCGCACTCCGTTACTTGATGACGAAGAAGGATTCCAAAGCTAGACTGATGCGATGGGTCTTGTTACTTCAAGAGTTTGATTTAGAGATTGTGGATCGGAAGGGTAGTGAGAACCAAGTGGCGGACCACTTGTCCCGCTTGGAGGAGAAGGTGAGGCCTCGTGATGTCCTAGAGATCAATGATTCATTTCCCGACAAACAACTCCTTTTGGTGTCGATGAATAGTATGACATGGTTTGCGGATGTTGCTAATTTCCTTGTGACTGGTATAATCTCGTGTGAGCTCTCTTCTAATCAAAGGAAGAAGCTCAAGCGGGATAGTTTGGATTTCTATTAGGATGAGCCATACTTGTTCAAGATTTGCGCGGATGGTGTTATCCGAAGGTGTGTCCCATAGGAAGAGCAGTTGAGTATCTTGGAGGCTTGTCATTCCTCTCCCTATGGTGGCTATCATGGAAGGGAGAGGACGGCTTCCAAAGCTCTTAGTTGTGGGTTTTATTAGCCAACTTTGTACAAAGATGCAAGTGAACTTGTAAAGAGGTGTGACGAATGTCAAATAACGGTTGGAATTTTGAAGAAAGATGAGATGCCTCTCAATACCATCCTCGAGGTTGATACTTTTGATGTATGGGGCATTGATTTTATGGGCCCGTTTGTTAGCTCATGTGGGAACACATATATTCTTGTGGAGGTGGACTATGTTTCAAAGTGGGTTGAAGCCATGGCTTTGCCCAACAATGGGCCCGGAGTGTTGTTGCATTTATCAAGAAGAGCATTTTTACAAGGTTTGGTACTCATCGTGCAATCATAAGTGATGAGGGTCTCATTGTTGTTATAGAGCTTTTGACACTTTGCTTGCAAAGTATGGTGTCAATCACAAAGTTTCTACTCTCTATCATCCTCAAGCGAGTGGCCAAGTTGAAGTCTTCAATAGTAAAATCAAGAGCATATTGTCAAAGACGGTCAATGCAAATAGGACCGATTGGTCAAAGAAGTTGGATGATGCTCTATGGGCTTATAGCACTACTTACAAGACTCTGATTGGTATGTCTCCGTATCGGTTGGTGTTTGGGAAATCTTGCCATCTACCGGTTGAGTTAGAGCACAAGGCCATGTGGGATTTGAGGCAGCTAAATCTTGAGTGGGATGTTGCAGCCAATCTTCGTGTGGAGCAACTCAATGAACTTGATGAATTCCGATGCTATGCCTACTCCAGTTCGTCGTTATACAAGGACAAGATGAAGTACCTTCATGATAAATATGCTTGTAGCAAGGAGTTCAAAGTGGGTGATTTGGTTCTCTTGTTCAACTCTCGGTTACGTCCGTTTCCGAGAAAGCTTAAGTCAAAATGGAGTGGACCCTTTGAAGTGGTGTGTGTGACCCCGTTTGGTGCACTTGATTTAAAGAACAAAAATAGGGAAGTTTCAGAGTAAATGAGCATAGGGTCAAACACTACTTGGGAAAAATTGATGACAGCCACGTGGTGACACTTCTTCATCTCAAATGATTTGATGGTAACCTGCGTCGTGCCACGACGTTAAATCAGGCACTCTTTGGGAGGCAACCCATGTGTTCTTCTTCCTATTTTTTTCTTTAATTTTCATTGTAGTATAGTATTTATTTTTGAACTAACTAGTTGTGAGATGTTACAGGTTTGTGTTGATGCAATGCAGGACAAAGTGAAAAAAAATTGTTAAGTCTCTGAAGTTTGCAATGCGGACCACACTACATTTTGTGCGGCCGCAAGGAACTTAGTTCTAGGGCACAAAAATCAATGTGGACCGCACTGATGAGGGATGAAGCAACCAGCTCTCTGTAGTTTTCCACTGCGGCCGCATTACATTTTGTGCAGTCCGCGGTGGACCACTGCGGCCGCAATGGTATTTTGTGCGGACCGCAGTGGTTGCCTTCTCAAACTTGCATAACACTGTGTAGTGCGGACCACACTACATTGTGCGGTACGCATTGGGTTGGTAAGCTGGGCCCCAGGACCTTTTCTATAAATAGGGCCTGAGGCCCTCCTTTTACACTTTTCGAACTTTTCACTCTCAGAACTCTAAATTTCACTGTTCGCCTTCCTTCTTGCTCGTAATTCATCTGCCTAGGCTCGATTAATCTTCAGTACTTCTCACATATGGTAACTTTAACTTCTTTTTAATTGTTTGATTTAGTTATTTTCTTCTAATTTTGGTTTTTCTTGTTTCTTCTTCTTGCCCTACCCGTATATCTTTCAGTAAAAGACAAAAAGAATGTTCAATGTAGAAATGAATAAAAGGGATTCAAGAAAAGCAAAGAATGAAAGGTGTGAAAAATTGAGAAAGGAGAAAAGATTTGAAATAAACAAGAAAGAGCGACAGTATGTCTCTCTAACCCCTTAGAAAGAAGTGAAATGACTTAAAAAGTCAAGTAAATGTGTGACAAAATGAAACAAAAGAAGTGCTTAAGGGAAGATAGAACCTACTTAGACCAAACATTTCCTACCCTGAACCAAAAGTCTTCCCTATGTCTCCACAAAAGCCCTATATGATCTTGAGTTGAATGAAGCTTACATTAGTGGTGACTCACATAAGGGGCAAGTATATAGTACTTAGAGCCAAACTTGTGACTTTTCCTTAAGAGAGATGAGTGTGTTTCCATTAACCTCGTTCTGAGTGCCACTATCTTAAAGGTGAGGTTGGCTTAGGGAGAGTTGAGGATATGTGAGTTTGGGTTCCACAATGGCCGAAGTAATAGAAAGAGTTTCTTTGATGTGTTGAGTCAACTTTTGATGCTCTTGTGTCGCACTTAATCAATGGTGTTTAAAAGGGTAAATGTTGTTAATGATTTATTTGTATTGAGGGCAATTGTTAGTCCCAATTGATGCTAGATGAGGTCACTTTAGGACAACTGAATCTTCTTGGATGTTCTCTTAAGGGGTGGGTCTTATTTTGTTTGCTTGAGGACAAACAAAAGATTAAGTTTGGGGGAGTTAATAACTAAGAATTATGACGCATTTTACACTCTCATGCTCAAGTTTTGATTAGAAATGTGTACAAAATAGTTCCAAAGGCTCACAAGTTGTGTTTGATGGCAGGTTTGATCAACAAGGTGACAAGATGTCAAAGATCAGCTCAAAAAGGAGTGAAACTTGCACAAGTACTAAGACAAAGCAAAGCTCAGTCAAATAGGGCCAGTGCGGCCGCACACCATTTTGTGCGGTCTGCACAAGTGAAGTTCAGAGAGTGTACATCTCAGGCCAAAAGGCAATGTGGCCGCAAAGGATTTTTTGCGGTCCGCATTGGATTCACTGTGGCCACACTCGATTTAGTGCGGTCCGCAGAGCCAAGGTTCAGAGAATTGCCAGTTTGAAGATCTAAGCCCAATGCGGTCCGCGCTCCATTTCATGCGGACCGCACTAGAAGCCACCGCTCGGCCGCACTCGATTCTGTGCGGTCCGCATTGTCCAAGTTCAGAGAGCTGGATATTCAAGTTAAGAGCCTTACTGCGGCCGCACTTGATTTTGTGCGGTCCGCACTAGCCCCGCAGGGGTATTTTTGTCCAGAATTGTCAGCTTAGTATAAATAGCTTCTTTTCCCATTTTTAGGTCATCAGATAGTTTTTCCTCAGAGCTGCGCGCGTGACTTAGCTTCTTTTATCTGTTTTGAGTAATTTTAGCTTCATTTCAATGTTAATCTTCAAGTTTAATTTAGAAATTAATTAATATGAGTTTTTCTTCATCTATTTCTTTGTTTTCTTCTCTAATTATGAGTAGCTAGACCCATACGCTAAGGTTCTGGCTCAACCCTAGTGTGGGTAATTGACGGGTCTTGTATTTTTATGCTTGATTGTCTATGGGTGTTTGATATTTGGACTAATTTCATGTTTAATTGCTGAATTAGTGGTTGCAAACACTAGTTTGTGTTTAGTTGACTTTGTCTCTTCTTAAGAAAGAGAGCCTAAGTCTCTGAAATTGGTCCAACAAGGAATTGGGGCGTACTCAAGAGATTGATAGCCCCAATTAAAGGGTTAAACCTAGAGATAGTAATACCCGACTTGAACCTTGATTGTTTGTGCAAATTTGCATACCCAATTGGTTTTGAGAAAGTCAATTTGAGCAAAATCACTCGAACTACCGAGAGGTATAGAGTGAGTAGAATCGTGCAATGGTTATATCATACTCCCCAAATGTGACAATCTAGCTTTAGACTCAAGAATCCGTCAATTGACCACCTAGGCAAAAGTCACTACCCTAGTGCCTTTTTAATCATTTGAACAAGTCGCAATAGTTTAACCTTAGCTTATTTTAGTTTAATTGAACATTGTAGTTTTCTAAAATTAGAATCATAATCAAAACTAAAAATGTGTAGAAGTGCAATTTGGAGCAAATACACAACTCCACTTTAGATAGACACCCGACTCTAATATCTAGCTCCCTGTGGAAATCGATCCCGACCTTAATCGGGTAAAAGCTGTTTTGACCTCTCTCGCTTCTCAATAGTAATGTAGGGTTGGCCTCGATCATCTGCTGCAACACATATTTGGCGCCGTTGTCGGGGACTTAGAATTAGCTACTTCTCTAGATTAGACTTTTATGTCTATCTTTATAAGTTTTTTTTTGTAAATATTTTTTTTTTATTTATAATAATTTGATTTTTCTCTTAGCATGTTTCTAGTTCTGTCAACATGAAATCTGGGGATGAAATATTCGGATATAAGGTTATTGATGAAGACGCTTAGTTGACGGAACACTTTCACGACCCGTCTTTTTGGGCTTGTCATGACCTGGACTCTAGGATGTTTGAATTTGAATATGGAAGTAAGGGTTGGTATTGGAACGGATATTCTCGATTAGGCGAATATGCGAAACAGCGTTATCTTCTAACAACATTGGTGAATGATTGGTCTAATGAGATAGTTGAGCTTGCACATAAAATTGACAATTTTAGCTTGGCTATGCATAACTTGGATGCAAATTTGAGTGCAAAGATTGATGCGTGCAATGCCCAACAATCTAATAATGAGTTGTGTGAAGCTTAAAAAAATCTTCTAGATCAAATTGAGAAGCTAAAACGAGAATTCCAATCATTAGACCATGTTTTTCTTGATGATGCCAATATTGAGAAGGGTGCTCTAGAATCATATGAGAGAGTAGATAACATAACTTTGGGATACTCGAGTGTGCGTATATATGAGGATATAAATAGTAATACAATTTCAGAGTTGGGGCGTGTTGGTCCTTATTCTAAATGTTTTTCGACATTGTGTTTGGATGATGACATGGAAATCGAGTCATCTGAGCCTTTGGAGGAGTCAATAGAAGAGGAACAAACTGCTTACATTCTTGGATTTGTCGTGATAAAGAGAAAAAATACATTTCTCATTTAAAGGCAGAGAAGTACAGAGTGAAAAATTTATTACTTGGTCTGGTTATCTTTGTAGCCCTACCAAAAGAGCATAGCAGAATAATTGAAGCCAAATTAGGGGTTCAATTCATAAGTTCAAGGTGGCAGAAAAAGTAGTTCACGCCGTGCCGCGACGTTAAATTAGGCGCTTGTTGGGAGGCAGCCTAGCTTTACTGCTTTCTTTAAGTTTTGATTAATTTTTTTTCTTACTGTATTATTTTTGTAGTGTTATTTTATTTTGTAGGTTTTTGAGCATATGGAGAAAAACCATAGGAAGTGTGCAAAAGTGAGCCAGATTGTTGGAACTAAGTGTGGGGTGCCGCCACAAATGATCAATGCCTTGGAGAAGTCTGAGTACCCCGTGAGCTGCTATTGCTTCGGCCTTTGGCCTCTCAGGGAGTTTCATGTCCGCCCTTGTTGTTTTTGCTTTATTTGTGCATTGGGGACACTACACTCTTTTAAGTGTGGGGTGAAAGATTCTTTGTGATTTGTATAGTATAATATTAGTATATTGTTAGTTTTTATCTTTTTATTGTTAGCTAGTTTATTTTTTTATTTTTTTTATTTTCTTTTTGCATAGTTAGGAAATTAATGGTGTAGTATCATAGTAGTAGCTTTAGTAGCTTAATTTAAAAAAAAAATAAGAAAAAATAGAAATTTTAATTTTTTTTATAAAAAAAATTGGACGTTTCCCGACGACGGACCTCCTAGGCAGTTTTCTTGAGGGATTAAAGTATAAAAAAATTCCAAAAATATGTCTTTTAGCTTTCTTTAGGTAGTAATAATCCCCTGTGGGGGTTTTTGTGCCTCGGTTCTTTTCTATGGGATGTAGTTTGAACCGGGTAGTATTTTTTGAATTTTAGAGTAGATTAGACTTTAGGAAATAAATGGAGGAAGAATGATGAAAATTTGTAGGTGCCTTTGACTTGATTGATTCTAGCATATTTAGGCTTTGACATGTGTAGAATCTACCCTATGTGTTGAAATCGTTCATGTTGCCTTGTTTATTTGGATTGCATGTCTTGTGACGCCTATGTTTCACTTTCTTGACTTGTGTTCACTTTGTGCTTAATGCTTAATATCTTATGGCTTCGTGAATACTTGCATTGTTTGAGAGTCGGAATGAGACTGTCCTTAGTTAGTCATGTGCCATGTGTGATGAGGTTTTTGTGTAGTCCATGTTTTTGTGATTGTATCAAGAACTTGCCCGGTATGTGATTTGAAGAGAAAATTTGAGGTGACGCTCGATTTGAAAAATAATTTTAGGCTCTCTTTGATCTTTTTGAGCTTAATTGCTTATCATAAATAAAATTATCCGTAGTTATCTCTTTTGAGCCTATAGACTTTTATTTGGCACCCACATTACAAGCCTATACCCTTTTTGTTCTTAATGATATTTTTTATTCTTTTACCTCTTAAACACTTTAATTGTGAAATGAGCACTAAAAGAAGTAAGAAGGGACTAAGTGTAGGGTGGCTTTGGAGTGGAACCAATGAAAGAAAGAAGGGTACATTTGTTTTGTAAAATAATACACCACTACCGGAAATTGAAAAGGAAAAAAATGGTTGAAGAAAAAAGAAAATAAAAATATAGATTAATAAATTGTTGTCTTGTTCTTGCTAGTGGGTATAAATTAAAGTAGTGCTTAGAGAAGAAGGGAACATTTTTTGGGTAATATTATTTTTGAAATTGAAGTGGTGTTGAAGAAAATACGCTTAAAGTAATTTTGTGATGTGTTAAAGTGCTTAGAAAGGTGAGTCACTATTCCTAAAAATATATCCTACCCATCCTTTAGCCCACAATACAACCATGAAAAGTCCTAATTGATTTTAGATCAAGCGATCCTACAGTAGTAGAAATTTACATTAAGGGAAAGTATATGGTAGCTTTTGCATGCATGTGACTTCTTTGTGGGAGTGAGCGACTTTCTTTGATATATGTGAGTCTTTAAAATATATGTGAGCATGAGATCCGAATGTGTGGATTATTTTTACTCTCCTTGCTTTTGTTGTGAGGGCACATAGTTTCACGACGGATAGGTAACATTATTAGACTTCTCTAGGATGTTGGGTGTTCAAGTCATGAGTGCATTGTGACATTGAGTCGGTTTTTGAGGCTAGGATTATTATGCGCATATTTTCTTTGTTTGAATATTTTTGATGACACAAGTTAAAGAGAAATGTGTGGTGATTGCATATGCTAGAGTTTAATTGTTGTTATCAACCATGGTCATCGGAATAGAGTGCTCAAAGATAGAGTTATTTATTGGTTGACTCGAGGACGAGCAATGTTTAAGAGTGGGGTGTTGATGTTTGGCTTAAAGTATGTATATTTTTACATATATTGCCTCACATTGTGCTCAAGTCTTGTAGATTTCGGATGTATAATATAATGATTTGTGCTAATTTATGGTATTTCTATGTGTAGGAATTATTTGGATGTAATTTGGAACGAAAGCGAGTGAATTGGAGCAAAAATGGGAAGAAAAGGCAAAAGTGCACATTTGAGGGCCACAGGCAGTGTGGGCCAGGGCCAGCGCTGAAAACATAATGCCAAAAAGTTGTGCGCCAGCGCCCCACATTGCCCTGAATGCTCAAAATATGAACATGTCCTATTTCGATCGGGACTCGGTTATTTCGATCCCAAGACGTCCCCAACTCATATAAAAGCCAACCTAAACCTAATTTGAGAGGGGAGAATGTTTTTGAGAGTAACTTTTGCGAAAAGGAGAGCACAAAGTCGTCGCGGAGGTCGAGTTTCATCTTTTCTTCCACCAAACTTCGTAATTTTTATGTTTCTTCGTATGATTTGTTGTTTGGCTACCATGTCTATGTGGAGCTAAACTTCACGTTCTAGGGTTGTGGTTCTTTCATGACTATTATTATACGAATATTGATTTTAATTTCTTGATTTATCATATTAGTTTATTTATTCAATCTTGCACTTAGTTATTTGATTTCTTGATTACCAATTGAATACTATCTACGAATCTAGAATTGAACTCGAAAGGGGGAATTCTAGATTGCAAATAGGATTGAGTAGAGAAAGTTCTTGAACCTGGGCATGGGGGAACAATTCACAGTTAGGATAGACATATACTTAATTTCCTTGCTTGGTTGATGTACGGGAATTATAAATGCATTCTTATTATTTCTAATTCCACAGACATATAGGCGTTAGATTAGCTTGAATAGGCAAGTAAGAACTCGATTCGTATGAGCAATATTAACCCTGTCAACCAGATAAATTAGTTAGTCAAAGAAGAATACAATAGGATTTTTAGATAGCCCATAACCCTAGATCGTTTTCATCGTATTGATAACATACAAATCTGGTATTCCTTTGTTCAGGATTCTTTATTTGTTTTTCTTTTATTTTAATTATATTAGAATCAAATACTTATAGGTTTAAATCTTGTTTAAATAAGTAGGATAGTCTAATTTAGTTAATAGTTAATCACAAGTCCTTGTGGGTTCGACATCCGACTTTTTATCACTTTATTACTTGACGATCGCGTATACTTGCATGTGCATTTGGCCGCAACAAACCTGCAAGACCAAGTGTGGAAATGAGGTCTAGAGTGAACTTCCTTTGACAAACCAAAATGCCATGCATGCTCCTTGGAATTTCAAGACCAAGGAAGTATCTTATCTCCCCTAGGTCCTTGATCTTAAAGTGATATTGGAGCACAGTTTTAGCTTCCTAAATCAACTAAGGAGAGGAACCAGTGATTAAGAGGTCATCCACATAGATTAGGATAATAACCAAGTGAGAACCAGACTGCTTACTAAAGAGGGAATAGTCATGGTGACTCTAGACAAAGCTTGGGGATGAGAGGGCCTCACTGAGCTTCAAGTTCCATTGTCTAGAGGCCTTCTTGAACCCATACAATGATTTATGAAGCTTGCAAACTCTAGGAGGCTCGACCTTACCTAGAATATCAGGGTGTGGAGTCATGTATACTCAGTAAATCACCTTGAAAAAATGTATTGAAGACATCCATTTGGTGTAGCTTCCATCCTTTCATAGCATCTAAGGACAAAACAGTCCTTACTGTGACCATCTTCACCACAAGGAGATGGTGAAGGTCTCTTGATAGTCAAGACCTTCTTGTTGTATGTAACCTTTGGCCACTAAGCGAGATTTATACCTTTATACCTCCCCTTTGATAATGTACTTCACCTTAAACACTCATTTATACCCTATAGCTCTCTGTCAGCTGGCAAGGGAACTAAACTCCAGGTGTGGTTATTCTGTAAAGCTTGCAATTCTGCATCCATGGCAGCAATCCATTTGGGATCTTGAAGAGCATCATCATAGGAAGCTGGTTCTGTAACAGCTGAAAAAGAAAAAAGTACCTTGAAGTAAGGTGGAGACAAAGAGGCATAAGACATGTAGGAAGGCATGGGATAGCTTGATCCCAAAGAAGTAGAAGGACCAGCTTTTGACATTCCAAGAACAAAATCATTAAGCCAGCTAGGTGGTTTGGAGGTCCTAGTAGACTTCCTTAGACCCTCTTCTGGCATGTCATGTAAGGGAGCCAGAGTTGGGTGTGACATCACTGCTACTGGAGCTGATGTGAGGTAAGGCTTTTATATGACCTCAGGAACTAAAACATCATGGTTAAGAGTTGAGGAAACCTCAGGAGAAGGTTGGGGTGCAAGTGCTGAATCAAGATCTATCTCTGAGACTTCTGGGGTTGGATCTATGATGAATGCATCATCAACATCAACAAAGTGCTCAACATTAGGCCTCTTGTCTGTGAATGTTGTTGTCTTGAAAGGAAAAATGGACTCCTTAAAGGATACATCCCTGCTTACAAAGAAATATTTATTAGTAAGACTGTATAGCCTATAACCCATTTGAGTACATGAGTATCCCATATGCACTGCTGGGTCTGCTCTAACTCCAAATTTGTCAATTCTATTAGTGACAGTGCCATAACATAGGCTTAGTAGAACCCTGAGATGTTGAAATTTAGGTGGTTGACCATAGAACATTTCAAATAATGTAGTGCTGTTGATTAGATATACTGCATTTTGCACACAAAACCCCCAGAACCTCAATGGAATGCTTCCCTGAAACCTGATGGCTCTAGCAACCTGAAGAATTTGTCTGTGCTTCCTCCTACCACCTCATTCTGCTGGATTTTGTAAAACGTGAGCTTTGATGAACCTCACCCGCAGACTTAAACAAATCTATAAAATGAGAATTAAAGAACTCTATTCCATTGTCTGATCTTAACACCTTTATTGCATTGTTAATTTGAGTCCTTACAAGAGTCATGAAGTCCTTTATTATAGTAGGTACATCACTTTTAAGTTTGAGCAGAAATATCCAAACCATTCTACTATAGTCATCTACTAAAGTGAGAATGTATCTATTCCCATCATAGGTAGAGGCTCTATAAGGACCCCAAACATCACATTTAGAAGCTCTGCTAGTACTTTGTGGAAAAGGAAGTCTTGTCTGCTTTGCTAAAGGACAAATAGGACATATATTATTACTATACAACCTATTATGCTTTATTATGTGCATTTGCTGTAAAACCTTATGTGGAATGTGCCCAAGTCTTTTATGCCATAACTCTTCTTCATTAGTCATACACAGTGATGAAACCCTATCTTTTTCATTGTGAGGCCAATAGTATAGATCTCCTTTCAACCTACCAGTCCCCTTCACCTTCCTAGTGTGAAGGTCCCGCATTAGGCAAAATTAGGAAAGAACAACTTACATCAATTTAATTCTTTAGTCCGTTTCGACACTAACAGTAGATTGTATTTAAAACCTAGGATTCAAAGAACATTGGACATAATTTCTTGATCTAACTCAGAACTTCCTACACAAGAGATGCCCAAGCTATCTCCATTTGTTAAATGAACTTTTCCACCAACACATTTAGACTGCTCTTTGGGCTTAGAAATCATTTCACTATTTGAAACCATATGATTTGTTGCACTTGTATCTACTATCCACTTATCATCCTTTGCTTTACTATCAGTAGAATTAATTACACTGACTGTATTTGCAAGCATTAGATGACAAGTTATACCTGTTGCATTAGCTGTGGACTCAGGTGTATTATCCTTCTATAGCATCTTCAGAATTTGATCATTCTAGAATGAACGACATTAGCATGCTCAATCCTGCATCTCTATTTGCCCATGCATAACTTGTTGTTTATCATGTGTACCCTGCATTGTTATGATGATCAACATTTGGTCCCAATGGTCGTGTAGCTCCATAACATGTGTGTCACTTTCCTGGATTGTTTCTCATTCCTTGACGTTGTGCATGATTCCCGAATTGTGTAGAGTTACCAAAGTGTGGTGAAGCCACTTACTTTCTTCTGCCTTTGAAATCTGCTGGAAATCCAATCAACTGTTAACAATTCTCCTTACTATGTCCTTTCATTTTACAGAATTCACACTGTATATTGAAATTCTTTCTAGGTTTCTGCATCTGAGGTACTTTAGCACTCCAAAGTGTAGTAATATTATTTCCTTCCACTAACGAGTTGCGACATGCAGAGTTATGCCATGAAGATCCTCTTTGAGTCTTATCCTCAATAACCATGGCATATGCCTGATTTAAACTAGGTTCAGCGGATTTCATAAGGATTTGATGTCTTGCCTGGCTATATGAGTCATTTAGACCTCCTAAAAATTGAAGTAGCCTCTGTTGACTTAGTTGCTCAACATAGTCCTTCACAGAGCTAGGAGGTGGCACTATTGCAACAAATTCACCCCACAATTCCTTCAATCTTGTGATGTAGAAATAAAATCGGTACCTTGAGATATTGTTGCAATTTTCCTATGTAGCTGATAGATCCTCATTCGATTGACTTTGTCAAACCTTTCATGAAGATCCTCCCACAGAGCTTGGGCATTCGATGCATACTCTATCCCACTGAGTAGATCTGGTGATACAATATTCATAATCGATGAAAGGACATGGCGTTACAAGTTTCCCAATCCTCATGCAACACCACCGAAAATGAAGCCTTGGTGTGTTTACCATCAACGAAGCGTAGCTTTCACTTGTATTGAAGTACAATCTTCTTCGATCTCCACCACAAGTCATAGTTCTCGAATCCTTTGAGCTGAACCGGAATTAGCACTAAGCTCAAAGTATCTGATGGATGCACGAACGATGGATGCGTATGATCAATTCTGTTTTCCCCCATTTCTGAGTCGAACAAAACCTAATTGTAGAAGAAAGGTTACAAATGCCAATTTTGAGAAATCAACTATCTTCTAACTGGGATTTTAGCTTCTGTAACAAAACGATAGAGAGGCGTATTCAAATCTTCTCTGATGGCTCTAATACCATGTCGAAGGCAGCCATGGAAGCATCTAAGCTAGAGCTTAGTCATAGTTAGAAGAGAGAAGAGAAACTGAAAAATGTGAACTGTTTCATCGAAGAATAAAGCTACAGTATTAATAACAGATGCTAACCGACTAAACTAACTCATGTACAAATTACATAATTATCCTTAACTCATTAACTACTTAACTACCCTCGAGTCTATGTCCTCAATACATGAAAGCCATTCTCCTCTCTCTCTCTCTCTCTCACTCTCTCTCTATCTCGCGCGCGCAAAAACCATGTGGGCTTAATTAGAGAAGGCAATTGTATCCTGAGGCGGATCTAGAATTTTAATTTTATGAGTTCAATATTTAAAGTTTTTAGCATTGAACCCATTATATTTTAAAGTTATGGGTTCATATCTACTATTTATTGCATTTTAGCGATTTTTACGTATAAATTTATACTTCACATCAAAAATATTGGGTTCAGTTGAATCCGGTAATTCTATGCTGCATCCGCCCCCGATTATTTCGCTTCAACATAGATAAAATTAGCCAGCTGAAGCATCTTTAGAAAATAAGGGCATAAATAATACGTTTTGATCACTAAAAAACTTTTATTTTTTTGTTGTCAACTTCTAACGGATACACGAATGGTATAGTTAAGCAAAAGTCGAAAGTTAGATGGAAAAAAATTGAAAGTTTTCGACTATAGATTAAAACAACTTAGGTTAGTTTAGAGTAAGAATTACTAATAATTTTTGTAAGCAGTACTTCTTTTGTTATTGCCTATCAATTATAGTTTCAGAATATTAAATTTCACAATAAAAAAATCTTCATAAATCGACATTTATTTCTATTTCTCAAATTAAGGCACATTCTTATAAACTCAAATTTGCTTCAGGTACTTGGCCAATGAAAAAGGCTTCAATAATATCACTAGTTTTTATTTGTTGAAAGAGAAATTATTGGCGTCTGATTATATGGTGGCAGCTAGCGTTGCTGCCTTGTGAACCACAAACACAATGTGTCAATGTTTTCAACGTACCTACCAATTCCTATTAGTTTGGAGTAGTATTGGATTTTGCTTACCTACTACTTCTATGGAGGCGAGGCGGAACCAGAATTTCAAACTTATAAATTTTAGATTTTAGTTGCGTTAAGTTACTAGATTCTAAATTAATAATTTATATATATTCAATAACTTTTTTAAAATAAATATAGAGTTCGAACCAAAGCTACTAGATTCGACCGAACACGCGCTCCGCACTCTAGCTCCGCCGTTGTTTCTGCATAGGCTTGCATTCTTTCTAATTTTAAATGGCATAATACATTGGGGTCCTCTTGATTTTGACACTTCATATTTATTGTATATTTGAATTAATATTTATCCTAATTACCTTCACAAATTTGACAGCTTAATAGTCTTTGTCCCCCTAAATGACCTCAGCCCGAGAAAGTGTGATGTACTCGTTGTCAAACTAATATTTTTTGTTCACGTGGAATTTTTAATAATTTGATATATATGTTACCTTTTTAAATTTTGTTAAATTTTCAAATTATTTTTTCGGCAAAATATGTTTAAAGAAAATCATGTTTGTAACTTTATTATTTAGGCTATTATTTATATGGCTATATAAAGTGAATTTTCATCCAAGTCTTTTAACATATTGATCTGAAAAAGAAGAAATATACAATTGAAATAAATCGTCATCATATCTAAAGATTAAAAAAAATATGCAGTTGAAAATGCATTATTTTGACAAAACCGTTTATTTGGCTGAAAATAATGTAATTCTAGATTTTTCATATAAAATTTGCTAAAAATTGCATCTAAATAAGAAATAAAAAGAAAGTTCATCGTTTGAGCTCCATTATTTTGGCTCAGCCTTTTTCTTGGGCTAAATATTATGTAGCTCCAGCCACTTTATTTTTAATAATTGACACAACAAAGAAAGAATTACACAGTTAATTAAAATATATATCTTATATTTGAAGAAGAAATAAAATAAAATATATACTTGGAACTCCACTTTTTTGGCTAACATTTTTTATCTAACTAAAAATAATTAGTTCCAACTATGTCGTATTTACATATTTGGCCTGAAAAAGAAGAAATATACATAGGAACAAATAGCCATTTCACTTAGAGAAGAAAATTAAAATTATAAAGCTGAGGTAAAATATCTATGGGACATCATTAAGAAGTAAGAAGAGATATACAGATGAAATATAAACCAGTATATATGATTATGTAACAATCAACAATTGAAAAATACATCGCTTCAAGTTGATTTTTTAATGTTTCATTACTCATATTCGCCTAAAATATACCATTTTAGTGTATTCACTCTCTTTGCCATGTCAGTATTCAGGGGTATGAAGATGATCGAAATGCCAAATTTAAAGGGGTAATTAAAACAAAAAATAGTTTGTACATACACCGAATAAAAAGTATCAAGTTCATAGAAGTTCTAATATATTATATCAATTTTAAATTCGTATTCCATTAGTACTTAAATTCGTTTTTGCACATATTTATTATGATGGAAGTAAAGAGTTCAAATTTCATCGGCAGTGTAACATGTCCTTTTCCTTTGTCTTCCCACTCACCCTCTACTAAAGTAATATAAAAAATAGAAAGAAAAAAGAAAAGCACTTAAGAAAACGGAACTATTCATCTTAAATAGTAGCAGCAGCAAAGACTATTGAGCACAGGGGCGGATTTAGGGGAGCGGACGGGATTTACCCGAACCCTCTTCACCGAAAAATTATATTGTATATATAAGATAAAATTTATTTTTTTACCTCTATATATTAAATTTTGAAACCCTTAACACAACCCAAAAGTGTAGTATAGTGGTCAAGAGGATTCAAAACCTTAATAAGGTTATAGGTTCAATTCTCACTAACTACAAATGTATTTTTTGAACCCCCTTCATGGAGATCTTGCCTCCGCCATTGATGGAGCATAGGAGAATGCATACGTGAGAACATGTGACTATGCGAGAGCAGAGGCGGAACTAAGATTTTAATTTTATATATGGGTTCTGAATTTTAGAACGGCGATTTCAAATACATATAACTGAGTCATAAATTTAATATGTGCATATATTTAATAAATTTCTTAACATGAATACATTATCTAAGTAAAAACTTAGGCTCCGCCGGACTCATAGCTGGACTTCTATCTCCGAAGTGAGAGGATGATTCTTTCACACGCGTAATTGAGAGTTCTTTTAAACAGTTAGAAATAATGATGCTCAAATTTAGCAAATTTAAAAGAATGAATCTGAGAATGGGAGCTTTGGCATAACTGGTAAAGTTGACGCTATTTAACCAGGGAGTCACATGTGTCAAGTCGTGGAAACAACTTCTAGCAGAAATGTACGATAAGACTGTATACAATAAACAATTATGGTCCGACATTTCCTCGGACCCCACTTATATTGATAGCTTATATTTGATCAAAATTTAGATCTAGGTTTAAACATTGAGATTTTCTTAACAAGATAGGGTTAATCTTAGCCAACGATAATATCCACTAGATTATTTAACTAGCGCCAAGACAAAATGTTACATGATCTGCGATAACAGAGACGCATGTATAATACGGAACCACACTTAATGACACAAATACGAAGTAAATAGCATTAAGAGCCCGTTTGGACATAAGAAATTTTTCCTTTTTTCCCAAAAAAATTTCATTTTTTTTCGAAATCAGCGTTTGTTCATAAAATTTTCAAATTTCACCTGAAGATTCATTTTTAAAAAATTTGAAAAATTTGAAAAACTTCAAAAAGTTATTTTTCAAAATTTTCACTCAAATTACTCACAAAATTTCAAAAACAATCCAAAATTACATTCATATACAAACACAACTCTAAATTTCAAATAATATTTTTACAAGAAAATTTTTTCACTTCTTTTTAGAATTTTACCAATCTTATGTCCCGCTAAATAGGTGTGAATATACGGGTTGAGTAACACGAGTTTCATTTTTACCTTCTAGCTTATCATTATTCACCTCTACGGCTCTACCTACGGCCCTAATCATGTCTGAGATTCGTACCAAACAAAGCTAGCTGATTTTACAGTACTTGACCGAGTGGTCCAAATTTTTGTGTGGTTAAACCTCATTTGTCCACTTCCCACTGTGGACATCCTTGCTCACATGTGAATTAATAAGGACAAAAGTTTTATTTTGTGTCTAATATAACTACACTAGTTGTACGAGGTTCCTTTTTTGTCTCAGAAATTTCTGAACTCCAATCTTACACTTCTGGGTCTATAGAAATCTGGGTCCACAAAACTGTGAGACAAAAAAGTTGTCTCATACAACTCGTGTCAGTTGTATGAGATACAAAATAAAATTTTCCGTATACACTCTTTCGTTCAATTTATGTGACTTAATTTAACTCGGTAGGAAATTAAGACCAAAATAAATATTTTAAAACTTATGATACTAAATACGTTAAGATATTCGTGTAGTTATAACAAAAAAATTAAGATTAAATTCAGAAGTTTAAAGTTAAGTTATTTGAGATATAAAAATTGTCTCTTACGATGCTGATATTATTTTTTTTGCTTCTGTGAATGTCACGGATTCTATTATCTATTTTCGTTTTCTTGAGCCGAGAGTCTTTCGAAAACAACATCTCTACTCCTTAGGGGTAAGAGACACCACTTGCGGGATTTTATTGGGTTGTTGCTGTTATTTCAGATATAAAAAAAAAGTTATTCTTTTATTAACGGACTAAGAAAGCAAATAGTGTCACTGATTTAATAATATTACGACATGAAAATAACATGTGTATCACGTGTAAGTTGTACCCAACGTTTAATATAAAGTTGATCTAAGATGCTTACTAATTCACTATCTTGAACAAAACACCGTGAAAATGGAAGAAATCACCAGCCAAAAGACTCATGTTTTAGTTCTTCCTTCCCCTGCACAAGGCCACATAAATCCAATTGTTCAATTTTCCAAAATTTTGGCATCAAAAGAAGTTAAGGTGACAATTCTCACTATAGATTTCGTATGCAAAGCCATGCTATTAGATTGTGGCCCATTAATAAACATTGAGTCTATTCCACACGAGGCAATACCAGTAGAAGGAGTTGATAATTTTCTTGAATGGTTCCAAACACTAATGTTGGAAAAATTCAGTGGTATTGTTGAGAAATTTGGTGATTCTGAATATCCTGTGAAAGTTGTCGTAATTGATTCACTTATCACTTGGATAATTGACTTAGCACATGAGCTAGGCTTAAAAGTGGCTGCATTTCACACACAACCTGTTGCTCTCTCTGCGTTGTACTATCATATCGATCGGGAAGACTCTACTAATAAAATTCCTTTTGATAGTTCTGCTCCTTTTTCGTTGCCTTCGCTTCCGTTACTGGAAAAGGATGATTTGCCTTCTTTTATCTGTGAGACTGATGCATATCCTACCGTTAAAAGACTTGTCTTTGGCCAGAACTTCAATTTCAAGAAAGCAGATTGGCTTTTGTTCAACACATTTGACGCGTTGGAGGAGGAGGTGTTGTATCTCTCACCATGTTAAGATTAGACACATTTTAAATAAATACAATTTTTCCCTCCATTTTATTTAATATGGCAGTGTTCGATTAGTCACGTATGGAATTTAATAAAGAAAACAGACTTTTGGCAAGTACTAAAAGTACTCTTAGAATTTATGATTTTAATTATCACTATAGGTAAAATGAGAAGTTTAAAGTTAAAATTTTCATATATATAAAGGAATATTTTTTTTTCTAAATAGAAGAGGAACTTTGGCGTAACTGGTAAAGTTGATGTTATATGACCAAGAGGTCACAGACTCAATTGACCACCCTTTACCGAAAAATTATACTGTAGATATAAGTAAAATATTAGGTTTTAAAAGGTATATAACACATATTGAATACCCTTTGTGGAGTAAATTTTTTCTCTTCTTTCAACTTTGAACACTCTTGGAGAAATTTCTGGCTACAGGTTCGAGCCGTGGAAACAGTCTCTTGCACAAATGCAGGGTACTGCCTATAATAGATCCTTATGATCCGACCCTTCCCTGTACTCATAGCGGGAGCGTCGTGCACCAGACTGCCCTTTTTATTTTTTATTTTCTAAACAGACTAAAGTAACCACCCAGAATACTACAACAACATAATTATTTCTTTAGAATGCAGATATACTGATATACACACATCTCTACAAATTTCTATATGAATAATCTTAAGTTTTTGGTGCTGAATTTGCACAGGTGGTTAACTGGTTAAGGACCCAATATTCAATCAAAACGATTGGACCAGTTGTTCTATCAATGTATCTTGACAAAGAATATGACTCAAGTCTAACCAAGCCACATTATGAAACATGTAAGAAGTGGCTAGACTCCAGGGAAATTGGCTCAGTTATTTATGTATCATTTGGAAGTTTGGCTAGTCTTGGAGAAAAACAAATGGAGGAATTAGCATTGGGATTAATAATGAGCAACTCCTACTTCTTGTGGGTTGTTAGAGATACTGAAGAAAACAAACTTCCAAATGAATTCATATCAAAGGTATTAGAAAAAGGACTAATAGTGAATTGGAGTCCTCAACTTGACGTCTTAGCTCATAAATCAGTTGGTTGTTTCTTTACTCATTGTGGATGGAATTCGACACTCGAAGCGTTAAGTTTGGGAGTGCCAATGGTGTGTATGCCTCAATGGGCAGATCAACCAACTAATGCAAAATTTATTACTGATATATGGCAAGTTGGAATTCGAGTTAAGGTTGAAAAAAATGGTGTAATTACAAGAGAAGAAATAGCAACTTCAATAAACGAAGTTATGGTGGAAAAGAAAGGAGTAATGCTAAAAGAGAATGCAATTAAATGGAAAAATTTGGCTAAGGAAGCAGCAGATAAAGGAGGGAGTTCTGACAAGAATATTAAGGAATTTGTTCAAGCTTGTAATGCACTAAACTGAGTAAAAAATTCAGTGAGCATCTATTTTACAAGGGGTTTTGATTTTTAGAGCACGTTTAATTTGTGGTTTCCAATCGTATCATTATGTATTGTTTGTATTTGAGATTATATTGAACTCTATTATGTTATTAATATAAGTCTGAATATATATATATATTGTTATTTTTGTTGTTGTTTAATTTGATTGTGTCACACCTCTTCTTTCACCTCTTTAACCCCTTTTAAAATAAATAAAAAGATTTGTAAAGTTCAAAAGAAGTTTTAATTTGAAAAGTGACAAAAGTTGTATTTCAAAAGATTTTTCAAAGTCGCCACCTGACATTTGGTTTCTGTGTGCCAGGTCACCATTTAAAAATAATTTTTTTTCTTTCAAAACACGTTTGACTCTAAAACATACACTACTAGAAATTTGAAAATTAGCGACCAAAATTGGAAGGTCCAAAAAAGCGACCAAAGTTGGTCGTTAAAGGAGAGAAAAATATTTTATATTTATTTTAAATAAATTACCGATCAAAGTTGGTCGGTAAAGTTGTCAACAAGTTGACTGAGCTGGTCAGACTTGTTTAGTCAAAGATAATTTCTCATTACCGACTAACTTTGGTCGGTAATGTGGGACCCAGTTAAATTTTTTTAATAGTTATATTATTATTTAAAATATTTTATAAAATATAAAGAAATCTTATTTAAAATTACCGACCAAAGTTGGTCGGTTAATACTGGGGAAACATTTACCGACAACTTTGGTTGCTATACTTTAATTTCTAGAAAATAACCGACCAAAGTTGGTCAGTTATTAGGTCAATATTGGTCAAAATTTAAAATCACTTTTATATTATCTAAATAATATAAATGTAATCCGTTAACACTTTCGTAGTAAAAGGGATGAATACACTAACATATACTATAACATGCTATATATGTATATATATATATATATATATATATATATATAACCCGACCCTTTTCTATATAGATATAGATATAGGTCGGACGATTTGTTTTTAATATTCAACGATGCATCTAAGTAAGTTATAAGTCGATGAATCAATTTCCAAACAGATATATTTGATGATAAATTATATATACTAATTAGGATCATCACAAGTCTATCAATCCCTAAAAGAACCCGACCTTTATATATATAATTCATGCATTATATGTATATATATACATAGAGAAAGAGAGAGAGGTCAGACGTTTTGTTTTTAATATTCAACGATGCATCTAAGTAAGTTATAAGTCGATGAATCAATTTCCAAACAAATATATTTGATGATAAATTATATATACTAATTAGGATCATCACAAGTCTATCAATCCCTAAAAGAACCCGACCTTTATATATATAATTTATAAATAATTAGGGTTCTTTTATACCCGACCTTTATCTATCTTTTAGGGATTGATAGACTTGTGGAGATCCTAATTATTATATATAATTTATCATCAAATATATATGGTTGGATATTGATTCATCGACTTATAACTTACTCAGATGCATCGTTGAATATTAAAAACAAAACGTCTGACCTATATCTATTAATAGTATAAACAAAACGTCTTGGACTATATCGATTAATCTATGTCATGTATTATAACAGAGTTAATGAATCTGTTAACTCTGTTATAATACAACTAATGAATACAATAACATATACTATAACATGCTACATATGTAGTTAAAGTATTACAATAAAGTGTGTGTGTGTGTGTGTGTGTGTATACTTTGATAGCCGTATATATAAAAAAACATGAAGCACTAGGAACACAGGGTCAGGTTCTTTTAGGGATTGATAGACTTGTAAATTGATTCATTGTACTTATATCTTATTTAGATGCATCGATGAATATTAAAAACAAAACGTTTTGACCTATATAGATTAATATAAGAAATAAAACGTCTCGACCTAAAATAAAATAATATTATATTGGTTTATCAATTGATTAATTATTCGTACGTACGTAGTAATGTATAAGATTGATCATCAATTACAATATAGTTTATTTATGTGTGTGAAATTACTCATATACTTAAATATAACTTAAAAATTTACTTACATAGATGCTATTATAATCTATTAAAAGTAACTATCTAGTTAATAGATTTTTTTTAAAGATTATGCTTATAGTTTATAATTATTTAAAATAATTGTAGTTAAATAAAATAAATGTTTATAGTACATATGAAATTTTTTATAGTTTGTAATAATTTTTTTATAGTTTATAATATGTTAAAAATAAAACAAAAAAAAGATTTTATTTTTAAAAAAAAAACGACCAAAGTTGGTCGGTATTTGGTCAAACGGTCAACACTTAATGTAGCGACCAAAATACCGACCAACGTTGGTCGGTAAGTTTGAAAACAAACCTAAAATATACGGGATTGCCCCATTTTTTCATATCTCTCTTCTCAAAATTCCTTAAACTCCCACTCAATACCTTCCCCACTCCCTCTTTATTTCCCTCACACAAATCCCATTCCCCACCCCCACGTCGCCAGCGCCCAGTTGCCACCGTGTCGTCGCCGCTGCCACTGCCACTACTGCGTCTCTCCTTCTCCACCTCCTAAAAATTTTAGGTTTGAATTACAATTTATATCTTTTGTGCATAATCTAATGTTTTGTTTATTAGATATGACTTAGTTTGAATTGATTAGTGTTTCAATTGATTATTTAACATTGTATTTTATAGAAATCTAGGGTTTAGGTCTTGTTTTAATTGAATTGATTACATATGGTATAAATTGAATGTTTGAATTTGTATTGTCATTAGAATTGAATTATTAACTTTGTATTGTCTTGAGTAGTTTAGTTAAAAATAAGGGTTTAGGATTTGTTCTTGTGAATCAAACTTTTAGGATATGAAGTGAACTTTTAGGATTTGTAGTTGAACTTTTAGTTTATGAAGTGAACTTTTATGATTTGTAGTTGAACTTTTAGTTAATGAATTGAACTTTTAGTTTATGAATTGAACTTTTAGTTTATGAATTGAATTTTTAGTTTATAAATTGGACCTTTTGGATATGAATTGAATTTTTAGTTTATGAATTGAAGTTTTTGGATATAAATTGAACTTTTAGTTTATGAATTGAACTTTTAGTTTATAAATTGAAATTTTAGGATATGAAGTGAACTTTTAGGATTTGTACTTGAACTTTTAGTTTATGAATTGAACTTTTAGTTTATGAATTGAACTTTTAGTTTTTAAATTGAAATTTTAGGATATGAAGTGAACTTTTAGGATTGAATTTTTAGTTTATGAATTGGACCTTTTGGATATGAATTGAATTTTTTTGTTTATGAATTGAAGTTTTTGGATATGAATTGAACTTTTAGTCTGTAAATTGAAATTTTAGGATATGAAGTGAACTTTTAGGATTTGTAGTTAAACTTTTAGTTTATGAATTGGACCTTTTATGATATGAATTGGAACTTTTAGGATATGATTTAACTAAAAAAAGATTATGATATGAATTAACTAAATTAATTAGTTCTTGTTTTATTTGTATAGATGGAACATCGTACTTGGATGTACAATAGGAATTATCCTAATTGGCGGGGATTGCGAGAGGATTTTGTAGAAGGGGTTGATGACTTTATTAGACATGCAATGTCACTTCCACCATCCCAAAGTGAAGGAGTAATTAGGTTCCCTTGTGTCAGGTGTGACTGTATGAAGTTTGAAAAATCGGAGGTAGTTAAGTTTCATCTTTATAGGAAGGGGTTTATAGAGAATTATTTTGTGTGGACTAATCAGGAAGAGATTGATGGTATTTGTGGGATATTTCATAACATGGTTGTTGGTGAAAGTAGTAGGTCGGTGGAGAATACAAACCTTGATTCTAGAATTCATGATATGGTTACGGATTTTGGGATGCACTACGGGGGTGAGCCCAATGAAAATGTTGAAAACAACTCCTAATGATGATACAAAACATTTTTATAAATAGTTAGAGAAAGCTAGTCGTCCACTACGTAAAGGAAGTCCGCACTCCGAGCTGTCTGTTGCAGTTAGATTACTAAGTATAAAATCTGATTGGAATATTTCTCAAGCAGCCATGGACTCTTTCATTGACCTTATGAGTGAACTAGTTGACCCTAATATCAAGTTACCTGGTGATTTCTATAAGGCAAAGAGATTGGTTTCTAAGTTAAGACTTTCGTCAATGGGAATTGATTGTTGTGAAAATGGTTGCATGTTATATTATAAAGATGATGCAACTTTAAACAGTTGTAAATTTTGCAAAAAGCCTCCTTTCAAGAGGCTTTCCAGCGGGAATATGGTCGCTATCAAGGTGACGTATTATTTACCTCTTATACCTAGTTTAAAGAGGTTATATGCGTTGATGTGTTCTGCTCCTCACATGAGATGGCACTTTGAAAATAGAAGACCACCTGGTGTCATGTGTCATCCTTCGGATGGAGAAGCTTGGAAGCACTTTGATTGGACATATCCAGATTTTGCTAGTGAACTAAGGAACATTCAGTTAGGTCTGTGTGCGGATGGTTTCACGCCTTTTTCTGTATCTGCGACACCATATTCATGTTGGCCTATCTTTCTTACATCTTATAATCTACCACCCGAGTTGTGCTTGACTAGTCCATATATATTCTTAAATTGTATTATCCCCGGTCCACGTAATCCGAAAAGTTTGATTGATGTATATTTGCAACCTTTGATTGATGAGCTAAAACAATTGTGGTGTGATGGTGTTGAAACAAATGACCTATCAACCAAACAGAATTTCAATTTGTGTGCTAATTTAATGTGGACTATTAACGATTTTCATGCGTATGGAATGTTGTCTGGGTGGATGACTGCTGGGAAGCTAGCTTGTCCTTACTGCATGGAAAATAGTAAAGCGTTCACTTTGAAACATGGCCAAAAGCAATCATGGTTTGATTGTCATCGTCAATTCTTGCCTCATGATCATGAGTTTAGAAGGATGAAAAATGCATTCAAAAAGAATAAAATGGAATATGATTCTCCACCTCCGATACTTTCAGGTGAGGAAATTTGGGAGACGGTACAGAACTTCAGTAAAGTTACTGAAGCTCCACCTTATAGATTTCCCGGATACGGTGTTACTCATAATTGGAAGAAACAGAGTATATTTTGGGAGTTGCCTTATTGGAAGGATAATCTTCTCTGTCACAACCTTTATGTCATGCATATTGAGAAGAATTATTTTGACAATTTTTTCAACACAGTGATGGATGTTAAAGGTAAGACAAAGGATAACCTGAAGGCTAGAATGGACTTACAAGAATATTGCAGGCGACTTGAATTATACTTGCAGACAACAAACAATGGTAAAGTGTTCAAAACCAAATCAAGTTACACATTCACTTTGGAGGAAAGACGGCAAATTCGTGATTGGGTTACGAAATCGAAGATGTCTGAGGGTTATGCGTCGAATCTTGGAAAAAAAAGTAGATATGGAGGTAGGGAAGTTGAGCCATTTGAAAAGTCATGACTGTCATGTTTTCATGGAAACCTTAGTGCCTATTGCATTTTGTAGTTTGCCTGAAAGAATCTGGACACCCATCACAAAGATTAGTTTGTATTTCAAAGACTTGTATTCTACCACATAAAGGGAAGAAAACCTACTCCGGATGGATAGGAACATTCGTGTAACTTCTAGTAAGATGGAAAAGATATTTCCATGTGGTTTTTTTGATATGATGGAATACCTTCCAATCCACCTTGTACACGAGACACGACTTGGGGGCCTGTTCAATTCAGATGGATGTATCCCTTTGAGAGATAATATTATAAGTTTGATGTAATTTTCTGTTTTACTTGAATGTTCTTGTCTAACATGACATTGTGTAGGACAATTGGCAAATGCAAATAATTTGTTAAGCAGAGGAATAAGATTAAAGGATCTATATGCGAAGCTTATCTTGCAAAGGAAACTGCTCATTTTTGTTCTTATTATTTTGAGAGTAACGTGCCATGTTCTAGGAATAGGCCCAATAGGCACACGGTCAAATGTGTGAATGATCTATTATATCAGCCAATGCCCATATTCAATCAACTAGGCCGATGCTTGTCACGACCCAGATTTTCCACCCTCAGAAATCGTGATAGCGCCTACTAGTGAAAGTTAGGCAAGCCAATTATTCCAATTATTTAACCTTTTTCATTTTTTATCCCTTAGAAATTGTGAGTTAATATTTTTATAAACAGAGGAAATATAAAGGTAGAAATTTACAGTTAAAGATAGGAGGGGGAAAACATGCTGCGAGGAATATCAGGTAACAACAGAAAACCAATAGAAGAATGTAAAGAAAGCCATAATTCAATTATCAGCAAGAATAAAGAACTCAATAACACATGCACGGCATCACCCTTCGTGCTTTTACTCTCATCCTTACCATAAAAATCAATAGGATTGGCACGTCATCACCCTTCGTGCTTTTACCTCACATAATCATGGCACGGATTTATCCTTCATGCATTATCACTCATATCATGGCACATCATTGTACATCGTGCGACATGGCATCACCCTTCGTGCTTTTACCTCACAATATCGGCACGACATCACCCTTCGTGCTTTACACTCTTCCTCACCCAAGCAACAATCACAAAGCAAATTTGGGCAAGGGAATCAATAATATCACAATAACATCCCGGCAAGGGAACAATAGCATAACAACAATATTCCGGCAAGGGAAACAATATCATGAGTAATAACATCCCGACAAGGAAGATAATATCAAAAGCAATAACATCCCGGCAAGGGAGACAATATCATAAACCTCTTCTCTTTTCCACATTTACTTCACAACTCAATTCTCAACTTGAGCCAATGCTCTACAGTGTTCAATTACCAATAATACTTCCACAAGCCTTGTTCAACAATAGAAATCATCGTATAAAGCATGAACAATACGAAATGTAGTCACATTAATCATAGGATAAGACTCACGGGCATGCTTGACACCGACGTATAGATACTCGTCACCACGCCTATACATCGTACTCAACAATTAACACATATAAAATAAGACACAACTCCTAATCCCTCAAGCTAAGGTTAGACCAAACACTTACCTCGATGTCACGAACACAATTCAAGCCTCAAATACCGCTTTACCTCTTGTTTCCACCACCAACTCACTTGTATCTAGCCACAAGTTACTTAACGATATTAATAAATGCTAAATAAATCAATTATAATGCATGAAAATAGCTTATCTAAAGATTTCCCCAAAAAAAGTCAAAAATCGACCTCGGGTCCACATGGTCAAAACCCGAGGTTCAAACCAAAACCCGATTACCCATTCACCCACGAACTCAAATATATAATTTGTTTTGAAATCGGACCTCAAATCGAGGTCCACATCCCCAAAATTTGAAAATCCTAAGTTGTACCCAAAACACCCAATTTCCCCCATGAAAACCCTTGATTTTGAGTTGAAATCATGTGAAAAGATGTTATAGATTAAAGAAAATGAGTTAGAAATGACTTACAATCGATTTGGAGAAGAACTTTTCTTTGGAAAATCGCCCAAGAGAGCTTAGGGTGTATGGGAGTTTGAAAAATGAAGAGTTTTTGGCTAAGTTATAATTTGCACAGGCGCAGATTTGCAATTGCGGTGCCTGCTAAGGTCGCATTTGCGACATAATCCTCGCAAATGTGAAGGTTCCCTGCCCCAGCCCATCATCACAATTGCGATGTCTCTTCGCAAATGCGAGCTAGGCTTCGCAATTGCAAAGCCTGTAGACCTGCAACACAATAGTAGTTTTCCTAAGTCCAATTTCACTCTGTGGCCTATTCAAAACTCACCCGAGCCCTCGAGGCTCCAAACCAAACATGCACGTAAGTCTAAAAACATCATACGGACTTGCTCGTGCGGTCAAATCATCAAAATAACATCAATAACTATGAATTAAACCTCAAATTCATGAAATCACTCAAGAACATCAAAATTTTAATTTCTCAAATAAAGGTCCAATTTATACAAAACGAACTCGGATTCTTACCAAACTTTACAAATTCAACTTAATTATTATATAAGACCTGTACCGGACTCCGGAACCAAAATACGGGCCCTATACCTTCGATTTCAAACCTCTTTTTATTTCCAAAAACTCTTTCAAAAATTTATTTCTCGGGGTTGGGACCTCGGAATTAGATTCCGGGCATATGCCCATGTCCCAAATTTTACTACGGACCCTACGAGACCGTCAGATGACGGGTCCGTGTCTGTTTACCAAGAATGTTGACCAAAGTCAACTTTATTCAATTTTAAAAACCTATTTCCTTATTTTTCTTAGTTTTCACTTAAACGCTTTTCGGAAACGCTCTCGGACTGTGCACACACATCGAGGTGAGACAAAAAAGGTTTTTAAGGCCTTGAAACACATAATTTACTTTCAAAATGAGTGATGACCTTTTCTCCACCTCTAAAACAACTGTTCGTCCTCGAACGGACATAAGAAAAGTACCTAAGTCGGAGAAAAGATGGGGATATCGGCTCCGAATATTAGACTCAGACTCCCAGGTTGCTGCCTCAATAGGTTGACCTCTTTACTGAACACGAACAGAAGGGAAACTTTTTGATCTCAACTGACGAACCTACCGGTCTAGAATAGCTCCGGCTCCTCCTCATAGGACAAGTCCTTGTCCAATTGGACAGTGCTGAAGTCTAACACGTGGGATGGATCATCGTGATACTTCCGAAGCATGGACACATGAAACACTAGATGTACAACTGATAAACTCGGCGGAAATGCAAGTCTGTAAGCCACCTCTCCCGCTCGATCAAGAATCTTAAATGGGCCAATGAATCTAGGGCTAAGCTTGTCCTCTTCCCAAATCTCATCACGCCCTTCATAGGCGACACCCGAAGCAACACTCACTCGCCGACCATGAATGCCACATCACAAACCTTTTGGTCGGCATAACTCTTTTGCCTGGCTGAGCTGTACGAAGCCTATCCTGAATGATCTTAACCTTGTGCAAGACATCTTGTACTAGATCCGTACCCATCAACCGAGAGTCTCCCAGCTCAAACCATCCAACCGGCGACCGACTTTGCCTACTATATAAAGCCTCGTAAGAAGCCATCTGGATGCTTGACTGGTAGATGTTGTTGTAGGCAAACTCTGCTAAAGGCAAGAACTGATCCCACGAGCCTCCAAAGTCAATGACACAAGCTCGGAGCATATCCTCCAAAATCTGAATAGTACGCTCGGACTGCCCGTCCGTCTGAGGATGGAATGCTATACTCAACTCGACCCGTGTGCCCAAATCTCGCTGAACTGCAATCCAAAATTGTGAGGTAAACTACGTACCTCGATTAGAAATGATATACACGGGCACACGATGAATTAGAACAATCTCGTGGATATAGATCTCGGCTAACCTCTCAGAAGAATAGAAAACTACCACATGGATGAAATATGCTGACTTAGTTAGCTTATCAATAAAAACCCATACTGCATCGAACTTCCTCTGAGTCCGTAGGAGTCCAACCACGAAGTCCATAGTGATACACTTCCACTTCCACTTAGGAATCTCAATCTTCTGGAACAAACCACCAGGTCTCTAATGCTCCTACTTTACCTACTGAAAATTCAAACACCGAGACACATATGCAACAAGATACTTCTTCACCCTCCTCCATCAATAATGCCGTCGCGAATTCTGATACATCTTAGCGGCGCCTGGATGAATAGAGTACCGGAAACTATAGGCCTCCTCTAAAATCAACTCTCGAAGCCCATCCATATTAGGCACACAAACTTGACCCTGCAGCCTCAAAACTCCATCATCTTCTAATGTAACCTGCTTGGCAGCACTGTGTCCCTAAGAACACACAAATGAGTATAATCATACTATCAATCTCGGATACGATCAAATAATGAAGAACAAGCGATTGTGCAAGCAAACACACAACTGGGCTCAGAAACATCCAACCTCATGAACTGATTGGCCAAAGCCTGATCATCCAAAGCAAGCGGTCTCGCACCGATCGGAATATACGCATGACTGCCCATACTGGCTGACTTTCTACACAAAGCATCGGCCACCACATTGGCCTTCCCCGAATGATATAAGATGGTGATATCATAGTCTTTTAATAGCTCCAACAACTTTCTCTACCTCAAATTTAGCTCCTACTGCTTGAACAAATTCTATAGACTCTTGTGATCCGTGAACACCTCATAAGACACGCCATACAAATAGTGCCTCCAAATCTTCAGCGCGTAAACAATGGCTGCTAACTCCAACTCATGAACTAGATAATTCTTCTCATGAATCTTCAACTGTCGCGAATCATAACCAATGACCTTGCCATCCTGTATCAACACTGCACCAAGTCTAATACGTGATGCATAATAATAAACTGTATATGGCCCTGAATCTGTGGGCAAAACCAACACCGGTGCCGTAGTCAAAGCTGTTTTGAGCTTCTGAAAGCTCGCCTCACACTCGTCCGACCACCTGAACTGGGCACTCTTCTGGGTCAACCTGGTCATCAGGGCTGCAATGGATGAAAAGCCCTTCAGAAACCGACGGTAATAGCCTGCCAAACCCAATAAACTCTGGATCTCTGTAGCAGACGTGGGTCTAGGCCAGTTCTTGACTGCCTCTATCTTCTTCGGATCTACCTAAATACCTTCTACTGATACAATATGACCCAAAAATGCAACTGAACTCAACCAGAACCCACACTTCAAAAACTTGGCATACAACTTACTATCTCTCAAAGTCTAAAGAACAACTCTTAGATGCTGCTCATGCTCCTCCCAGCTGCGGGAATAGATCAAAATATCATCAATGAAGACTATCATGAATGAGTTCAAGAAGGCCTGAACACTCGGTTCATCAAATCCATAAAAGCTGCTGGGTCATTTGTCAACCCAAATGACATCACCAAGAACTCATAATGCTTGTACCGAGTGCGGAAAGCTGTCTTAGGGGCATCAGATGCTCTAATCCTCAACTGATGGTAGCTGAATCTCAAGTCAATCTTCGAAAATACCTTGGCACCCTGAAGCCGATCAAGCAAATCATAAATCCTCGATAATGGATACTTATTCTTGATTGTAACCTTGTGCAACTACCGGTAATCTATACACATCCTCATCGATCCGTCCTTCTTCTTAACAAACAACACCGGCGTACCTCTAGGCGAGATACTGGGTCTCATAAAGCCCTTATCAAACAAGTCTTGCAACTGCTCCTTCAATTCTTTCAACTCAGGCGGGGCCATACGATACGGCGGGATAGAAATAGGCTGAGTGCCCAAAACCAAATCAATACAGAAGTCAATATCCCTGTTGGGTGGCATACTCGGCAGGTCTGAAGTAAATACCTCAGGAAACTTGCGAACAACAAGCACAAAATCCATAGAAGGAACCTCGGCACTAGAATCACGAACATACGCCAAATAGGCCAAACATCCCTTATCAACCATACGCCGAGCCTTCATATATGAGATAACCCTATGGGTAGAATGACCAGGAGTCCCTCTCCACTCTAAACGAGGTAAACCCATCAAGGCTAAGGTCACAGTCTTGGCATGATAGTCCAAGATAGAGTGGTAAGGTGATAACCAGTCCATCCCAATATGACATCAAAATCAACCATATCCAAAAGTAACTACTCGAGTCTCAAGACCCCCAATCACAACTATACATAAACGAGGGACACGATCTACCATAATAGAATCACCCACCGGTGTAGACACATGTACATGAATACTCAAAGAATTACTAGGCATGACCAGATATAGTGCAAAATAAGATGACACATAGGAGTATGTAGATCCCGGATCAAATAGAACTAAAGCATCTCTACTACAAACTAGAACAATACATGTGATAACTACATCGGAAGCCTCAACCTTAGGCCTGGCTGGAAAAGCATAACATCGGGGCTAGGCCCCACCACTCTGAACTACATCTTTGGGATGGCCTCTTGCTGGCTGGCCTCCACCTCTAGCGACTTGAACTCTACCTCTAATACCTCTACCTCCACCTCTAGCACCTCTACCTCCAACTCTAGCTGGCTGAGCGGCGGGTGAACACTCGGTGCCTGAACCATAGCACGGGAACCCTGATGCTGAGAGCTGCTCGGTGCTCAAGGGAAAAATCTAGCAAAATGCCTCATATCGCCACAAGAATAACAAGCCTTCGGCTGCTGACCCTGACAGCCTGAATAACCACTCTAAAAACTCTAGAGCTGGCGGTGCACTGATAGGAGCTGGCGGTGCACTGTAGGGCAACTGATCTGAATACTGCATATGAGAACAACGACCACCTGGAGCACCGTGAGAATCTTGAAGTGCTAAATGAAACACCCTTGAAGAATGGCCCCTACCAAAAGAATCCCTACCTCAATATGAGGCACCACTGAACCTCCCCGAATGACGAGGCCTCTTGTCAGACCCCTGACCACTCTTTTGTGATAGAACCACCTCAACTCTCCTAGTCACATTGGCCGCATCCTGAAATGAAATCTCGCTCCCCGTCTCCTTAGCCATCTGCAATCAAATAGGCTGAACGAGTCCCTCAATGAACCTCCTCACTCTCTCTATCAGTGGGAAGTATAAGAAGAGTATGACGGTCCAAGTCAATAAATCTTGTCTCGTACTGAGTAACAGTGATAAAACCCTATTGGAGATGCTCAAACTGCCTACGATAGTTCTCCCTTTGAGTGATAGGAAGAAACCTCTCCAAAAATAGCTGAGAAAACTGATCCAAAGTCCAAGACGGTGACCTAGCTGGTCTAGCCACACAATAATCTCTCCATAAAGTCTTGGTGGAACTAGACAAACGAAAACCAGCAAAGTCGACCCCATTGGTCTCCACTATCCCATGTTCCGAAGAACCTCATGACAATTGTCCAAATAATCCTGGGGATCCTCAGAAGATGTACCACCAAATGTAGTAGTAAAAAGCTTGGTGAACCTGTCCAATCTCCACACGGTATCAATAGACATAGCTGGCCCTTTATCGGTCTGTGCCACAACACCTGGTTGAACTACCTTAACTGGCTGAGCTGCTGGAGTCTGAAACTGGGGAGCCATCTACTCTGAAGTGCGAGTAGCAGGAGTTTGGGCTCCTCCTCCAGCATGAGAGATGGCTGGTGCTACAGAAAGTAAGCCCACCTGGGCGACACTCTCCATAAGGCCCACTAGATGGACCAGAGCATCCTGAAGTACCGGGGTGGCGATGAACCCCTCTAGGACCTGAGCTGGTCCTGCTGGAACTGTCTGGGCTAGAACCTCATCATCAAACTCAACCTGAGGCTCCACTGCTAGTGTTTCTGCTCGAGCTCTGGGCTGAGCTCTGCCTCTACCTCGGGCCCTAGCACGGTCTTGACCTCTTCCCCTTGCAGGAGCTGCTACTGGGGGCTCGGTCTGCTGGTCAGCTTATGAAGCGGTACGTGTTCTCACCATCTGCGAAAGAACAAAGTGGAAGTCCAATTAGCATTGAGAAATCAAGTCGCACGACAAGAAAGAATAAATGTGAAGTTTTTCCTGACTCTGTAGCCCTTGGGGGATAAATACAAACGTCTCCATACCGATCCCTCAGACTCTACTAAGCTTGTCCATGAATTGTGAGACCTAAGCAACCTAGAGCTATGATACCAACTTGTCATGACCCGAATTTCCTACCATCGGGAGTCGTGATGGCGCCTACTAGTGAAAGCTATGCAAGCCAATTATTCCAATTATTTAACCCTTTTTCAATTTTAATCCTTTAACAATTGTGAGTTAATATTTTTATAAACAACGGAAATATAAAGGCAGAAATTTACAGTTAAAGATATGAGGGGGAAAATATGTTGCGGGGAATATCAGGTAACAACAGAAAACCAATAGAAGGATGTAAAGAAAGCCATAATTCAATTATCAGCAAGAATCAAGAACTCAATAACACATGCACGACATCACCCTTCGTGCTTTTACTCTCATCCTCATCATAAAAATCAATAGAATCGCCACGACGTCACCCTTCGTGCTTTTACCTCATATAATCATGGCACAAATTTATCCTTCGTGCATTATCACTCATATCATGGCATGACATTGTACATCGTGCGACACGACATCCCCCTTTGTGCTTTTACCTCACAATATCGACACGACATCAGCCTTCGTGGATTAACACTCTCAAAATCATGCACGACATCACCATTCATGCTTTACACTCTTCCTTACCCAAGCAACAATCACTAAGCAAATTTGGGTAAGGGAATCAATAATATCATAATAAAATCCTAGCAAGGGAACAATAGCATAACAACAATATTCTGGCAAGAAAAACAATATAATGAGTAATAACATCCCGGCAAGGGAGATAATATCAAAAGCAATAACATTCCGGGGAGACAAAATTATAAACCTCTTCTCGTTTCCACATTTACTTCACAACTCAATTCTCAACTTGAGCGAACGCTCTACAATATTCAATTCCCAATGATACTTCCACAAGCCTTGTTCACCAATAGAAATCATCATATAAAGCATGAACACTATGAAACTGAGTCACATTAATCATAGGATAAGACTCACGGGCATGCTTGACACTGACGTATAGATACTCGTCACCATGCCTATGCATCGTACTCAACAATTAACACATAGCAAATAAGACACAACTCCTAATCCCTCAAGCTAAGGTTATACCAAGCACTTACCTCGATGCCACAAACAGAATTCAAGCCTCAACTACCACTTTACCTCTTATTTCCACCACCAACTCGCTTGTATCTAGCCACAAGTAACTTAACGATATCAATAAATGCTAAATGAATCAATTCTAATGCATGAAAATAGGTTTTCTAAAGATTTCCCTAAAAAGTCAAAAATCGACCCCGGGCCCACAAGGTTAAAACCCGGGGTTCGAACCAAAACCCTAGTAACCATTCACCCACAAACCCAAATATATAATTTGTTTTGAAATAGGACCTCAAATCGAGGTCCAACTCCCTAAAATTTGAAAATCCTAAGTTTTACCCAAAACACCCAATTTTCCCCATGTAAACCCTTGATTTTGAGTTGAAATCATGTGAAAAGATGTTATAGATTAAAGAAAATGAGTTAGAAATGACTTACAATCGATTTGAAGAACAACCTTTCTTTGGAAAATCGCCCAAGAGAGCTTAGGGTTTGAGGGAGTTTGAAAAATGAAGAATTTTCGGCTAAGTTATAATTTACACAGGCGCAGATATTGCATTTGCGATCCCAGGTTCGCAATTGCAGCCAAAGCTTCGCAATTGCGAAGGAAGACCTGCCTCTGCTTTCTTCACAAATGCGAACAATTGTTCGCAATTGCGGTGCCTGCTAAGGTCGCATTTGCTACATAAGCCTCGAAAATGCGAAGATTCCCTGCCCCAGCCCATCATCGCAATTGTGATGTTTCTTCACAAATGCGAGCTAGAATTTGCGAGCCAGGCTTCACAATTACGAAGCGTGCAGACCTGCAACACAACAGTAGTTTTCCTAAGTCCAATTTCACTCCGTGGCCTATCAAAAACTTACTCGAGCCCTCGGTGCTCCAAACCAAACATGCACGGAAATCTAAAAACATCATACGGACTTGCTCGTGTGATCAAATCATCGAAATAACATCAACAACTATGAATTAAACCTCAAATTCATGAAATCACTGAAGAACGTCAAAAATTCCAATTTCTCAAATAAAGGTTTGATTTATACTAAACGAACTCGGATTCTTACCAAACTTTACAGATTCAACTTAATTATTATATAAGACCTGTACTGGGCTCCGGAACCAAAATATAGGCTTGATACCATCGATTTCAAACCTCTTTTCATTTTCAAAAACTCTTATTATTTCAGTTAAACAATTTTTTTCAAAAATTTATTTCTCGGGCTTGGGACCTCGGAATTCGATTCCGGCCATATGCCCAATTCCTAAATTTTACTGCGGACCCTACGAGATCGTCGGATCACAGGTCCGGGTCCGTTTACCAAGAATGTTGACCAAAGTCAACTTTATTCAATTTTAAAAGCTAATTTCCTTATTTTTCTTTGTTTTCACATAAAAGCTTTCCAGAAATGCGCTCGGACTGCACACGCACATTGAAGTGAGACAAAAAAAGATTTTTCAGGCCTCAGAACACATATATTACTTTCAAAATGAGTGATGACCTTTTGGGTCATCACAATGTTCTAAGGATATTAGTAAGAGAAGTTTGAGTGATATGGAGTACAAGTCAGCTACACTTCATGTGTTGCTAAATTGTCCCGAAGTTGTACCATTTCTCAAGTAAGTATTGATTTATTAGTTATCAAAATATAAAATTTACTGTGATTACATCTTGGTGCAACTACTAAAAATATTTGTTGTGTCACAGTCACTTCGTGGGTCAAGTTGGCCATGATGCTGTATATACGAGATTTGATACATGGTTCAAACAATTTGTAAGTTTATACTGATAATGTTCTAACACTATGTTGGTAAATAATGTTTGTATGTTATGCTAACTTATGAATTAATTTAACACTATGTAGGTGAATGATCGAAATAGTGGTGTAAATCAATTTTTGATAGATATATCTTGGAGACTTGGGTTTCAGGTCACAACAATGTCTAAGTACGTAGTGAATGGTTATAAGTTCCATACAGAGATTTGCTCTAAAAAAAATAGCAACAATAATGGGGTGTGGGTTCAAAGTGGTGATGGCAACCAAGTTGGAGATATTGATTATTACGGTGTGCTCAAAGAAATAATAGAACTGGAATATACAGGTTGGCCATATAAGAAATTGATACTCTTTAGATGCAAGTGCTTTGCCCCAAATCCAACAAGAGGTACAAGATTACACAACCAATAAAATATAATCTATGTTAATCATACAAGGGAGTATGATCGCTATGATACTTTCATAATTTCACATAATGTTAGGCAAGTGTAATATGCTCCTTATCCATCGCAGCAGAATAAGTCCGATTGGTGGGCTGTAATAAAAACTAAGCATGTAGGTAGGGTGAAAGTTGAGAATGTGTTGGATGTTGCATATCAAAACAATATCTCCAGTGTTCACCAAATAGTGGATGATCAACTAGAAAATGATTTGGAACATCCTGGACACATATTGGAAGAAGTTGATATAAATGAAGTAAGATTTATAGAAAATGAGGACGAAGAATCAACTGATGAAGCTCAAACAAGTGAGGACAAAAAATTCTCGGACGAGGATGAATAGGTCGATGAGCTTTAAAAAGTTTGTTTTTTAAATAACTCTCATTTTATAGCTAGTTTCTTATATGTTTCAATCTAAATATGTATTGTATTATGCATATGGCAGGCAAGGGTCAAGCTAACAATGACCCTATTGGTTCTCGAGGTCGAGAAAAGTCTAGGGAGGGAAAGAGGAGGGTAGAAAATAATACTCCATCTGCTCCACCCTCTTCAGGGATGCTTATGTCTTATCCTCCACCCGACGGCTATACTTAGCTGCCAGAGCATCACAAGCACAAGGCTGTTAGGAGCACTTCTCTTCTTGATTCCTCATCGTGCAATTTGATTCCTTTGAAGCTTATGCCTTTAGTTCTTTCCTACTCAATTTATGCGACACGAAGCGCTGATTATAAATCAAGAATTGAGGAATTTTAATGGTACTGCGGATGTGGTACGTGATGTTTCCTCCTGCGAGTTTGACTGGGCAGCGAAGGATGAGAAGGGGCATGTGGGAAGTTTCTTATGGTGATTAAACTCCTAGAAGGCCATGTGTGGGAAACAAGAGTCGAATAGTTTCTTAAAAGAGTGAGTTTGACCAAAGTGGGAGAGTGGCAGAATAGCATATGGGTTCAGTGGCAGGGTAACTATACAATTTATGGAAAAATTAGAGTGATTTGGGAATTTTAATGGATGGTGATTGGGTCCACGGGCTTAATTTGAAATATTGGCTATCATATGGCGGGAGATCGGATGCAACAAAAGGGGGCTGCTTGATACGAAAAGGGATGCAATATAACTTTGAATTGGATGATATTGTCTCACATTTGGTTGATGTCCATAAGAAGTGAATGGACTAGTACAGTTGGTGAATGGGCACGAGCTCAGGGTAAGTTATTGAGGTCGTAGTAATTGTACCCCGTGAAGTAGCGTTGGAAGATGTCAACACGTAATTTCCATAGGTGGGTTATCTCGTGTAAGCAGATCAGCAGTCATATGGTTGGCGAAGCTTCTGCGAAGAATTCTATTGGCTATACGGCAAAGAGAGCGGTCATGCGAATGTGGTTGATGATTCAGAGTATTCATAAAGTGTTTTACAGAAAGATTCCAAGAATTTTGGCGATTGATTGTGTAAGGTTATGTCAATGAGAGATAAAGAATCTTGGTGGGTTCCACAGTTGTGTAATAGTAGCTCCAAGCTAAGTGGGAGAGTCCCACCGCCTACAATTGGGTTGCATGGTTAACTACTTGTGAGGTTTCTGGCTATCGGCATAAGGGTGAGTTATTTTAGCTAAGGGAAAAGAATATAAATGGTCATTTGAGCGAATGGTTCGAGAGATGTGTGCCATAAATGGCTTATCAATTATGTTCAGGCTTGGGGAAGGTTCAGGATTTACGTTTCGTGTAGATGCGGGTGCTTCATTAAGAGGGTGTTCATGTGCTAGAAGAGTCTTGGAGTTGATTATATTCAGGACCAAGTCAGAGTGGGTGACTCTTAATAACGGTTGTAGTGGATTCAAAGGCTAAGGCATGGCGCCTAAGGATTTCGAGTCCATAAGTATGGTTGAGAATTGAGCTTTGCATCGGATTATGGAAAGAGGCTCGAAAGGCTCCATGATATCTTCGGCTTGTAGTATAGCTTTTGGAGGAATGAAAGGGAATGACTTCAGATTCGCAAAGGGATTTTCAAGATGGGTATATCAGATGAAGGTGCGAATATGCGCACAAGGGGGGCATGCGACGGTTTGTGGGATTTGAGACAGCATAGTCTCGCGATACATGCCACTCGGGAGGAGTGCAGATTGAGTTGTTTTATGTTGACTGGAGTTATTATTGCTTCTGAGGCGATTAAGGATAAATTATAAGAAGTTAGATCGGTTAGCCATGGTTGAACTGGCATATTGGTGGCAGTGGTCAGTTCCTCCAGCGTGATTGAGTTATGCCGATGATTTGTGACTATACGTGCGAGGTCTGACGGCAGCCACAATTGATTTTAATCGGAAATATTCTAATGTTATGGCCCTGTTGCGTGTAGGCGGATCCCAGAAGGGCTATGGTGGCTTAGACCACTAATTAGAGATTTGCATATTCTACGGATATGAGAATTCACTTGTGTGTGGCTATGATTCTCCTGAAATGAGTCAAGTGAAAAGTGTCTATAAGGTGAAGTATTAATCTATTAGTGGTTCCGGAGTTATGATGAAAATCTTGTACTATCGCATATTGGCATGTTGGGTGCAGTGAGTGGTATGGAATTTGAAAGTGAGGATCAAGGTTGCGGTTCGGTGTTGACAAAGATGTCATGAGCTCGGATGAGCAAGAAAGGGGTTTGAATGTTTAGAGTAAGCTGGCATTGTCTTTGACGTTACCTGAGATCGATGTTTTGTGAAAATGGCTTTGCATCATGGTTAAGGATTCTTGATCGCTTTTCAGCGTTAGTGCGGACGGTGGTATGGATGTGTAGACCTGTTATCTGTTACGGAAGGTCATGGGAGCGTGCCCCACGGGAAGGTTGTATAATTGTCGCATGTAATCACTTGATTGATTGAAGAATTATACCAAGTATGAAGATTGTGGTGATATCGTTAATTTGAGAATTTATGCCTGGAGGGAACTCGGTTTATTGAGAATATATATGTGTTCCAGTTATGGAGGGAAATTGCTAACTGAGAACTTGAGTAAAATAAAGAAGAAGGGGGATGTTACTATGTGTTTTATACAAGTTTATTTCATATGATTGCCCTGTTTCATACTTATTCGCTTCTTTATTGTAATGATATTATTGGGCCGTTAGTAAGTGTCGAAGTCGACCTCTCGTCACTATCAGACACTAGGTCTTTCATTACAGGGCCATAGGACTACACGTCCAGCATACAATCCAGCTACCTTACCACCACGTGGATCGCAACTATCTACATCGCATGGATCACATCCATCCATGTAACAACCACATGTGTCACGACCCAAATTCCACTAAGGGTCATGATGACGCCGGACACCGCTGTCAGGCAAGCCAACCAAAATACTTAATCAAATTCTTGTTTTAATAATTTTGAAAACTATGATTTTCCTTCAATTTTACTAGTAAAAGATAATCGTTTCAAATCAAATATGAATTTTAAGAGGTTAATACAAGATACCCCATAATAATCTCAGAACCCGGTGTCACAAGTGCATGAGCATTTACTAGGGAATGAAATAAAATACAATAACTGTCCGGAATACAAAGTGGAACCCAACCCGGAACCCACCTACCCGATTGAATCCTGACAGTTGATCTCCCAGATCAACGGTCCAAACAAGCCCCTTCCTTTTTTAATCCTTAAGACCCCCTAACCCTAATCACTTTTTTAAACTTGTCGCCTTCAGATGCTCTCATCTCCCTTCCCTCTCAACCTAACCCTAATCACTTTTCAACCGTCGCCTCCTTCTCCGGTCATTTCCAGCAACTACCTCTCAACCCCAAGCCTCCAATGGTCACTCCACCCCTTTGCCCATCATCTCTAAGGCCTTCAAGGGTCCTAGGCCATGCCGATTTGGATCTAGGGTTTCTGTTTCTGTTACTCATGACTTCTATGGTGTGATTTTGGGCCTAATCACGCCATATATGTCATGATCGTTGAAGTTTACAACAGGTTCTTTCGATTTCTATTTGGGTTTCCTTTGAAACCCTAACTCTCGTCTGAATCTCTCAGATCTGTGCTATTTTTATGCTTTAAGTCTGTTTCTTCCTATGTTTTGCACTATTCTCGAACTGCTTCTGAAAGATCCTCTACTTCAAACCATTTTACTTTCTTTAAAAAAATTAGGGTTTTCTCGGAGTTCTTTCTACACCTGTTTTAGCCGATTTTCTTTATGATTAAACCTCTTTCCTTGCTTATTTTGACCGATCTTATGTTCTTACTACTTTTTAATAAGCCTATGTCAAAAGCCCTAATTTTTAAGATTTTCTTTGCTTTGGTTCTGTGTGTTAGCCTATTCACTTGACTCTTGTTAATCTTCCGTGGTTACCATGCTTCAAATGTGTTTTACTAAATCCTTAGCCTACTTATGTCACTTCTGTATGCGTGTGCTCATTTTGATTGTTCATCTCTTGCTTCTCTCTGTCAATATGTCTAACCTTGACGTTTGCTACGTCTGTTTGATCTTCTCTATTTATATGTTGAAAATACAGAATCATGACTCCCTCTTAATTGATTCTGATTTCCTTAATTGATGGTGATTGAAAGATTTTCTTTTAAAGCCCTAAAAGCTTTACCCCATCTGTTTAAGCTGACTGATTTCATTACCATATTTGCTATGATACTTTATTTCTACTGAGTTGTGTCCTTAATTAAGGTTTTATGAATTTAGTCCTAATCGGCTACTCTATGCTTACTGAACCTTGACTCTTTCCTTATTTAGTCATGCACTGATTTTTCTTCTTGCCTTATATGATACTGAATCTTCCCGTTTGATTTGATTCCCTTAACTTTAGGGGATTCTTCCTTGATTCTCTAATTGATAGATTTTGAGTTCTACAATCTTTCATTAACACGACGAACACTGGGGTTTTCAAAACTACCTCTCTTACTAAAATCTCTGCCCTCCCCTCTATCTTGTGCTATTTGCTGCTATTAGCCGGCTGCAAGCCAAGGCTAATCATCTGTGCTCTTTTGTTATTTCATTCTGCTTACTTCTCTCTTTACTGGTATGTCCTAGTTAATTTAAAGCCTCAACAACAACATGCTTCTCTTATTGTTTCAGTTTCTCTTATTTCTATTCTGCTTCTACTTGTGGTTTTGTTGTGAAACTTGTAGTTAAGTTACCTTATTAGCATGTTATTAGGTCTCCCCTCCCTTTAGATTAATGTATTTCTTTATGTGTGTTTCAAAGCATGCCTTGTCAATTGTCTTTTACCTACTATGTACTTACCATCTTATGAATCCCAAATCCCTATCCCCCTCTATGTGTTTATGTTCTTCCTGACTGGTTTGTGATTATGCCAGTGTCAAATATCTCTGAGTATGTCCAAACTAGTCCTAAAACCCTTACTGGGGTTATGTGTTTGCAGTCAAATGTCTGTATATCCCCAAACCCTTTGACCCCTGTGTGACTATTGAATTCATTTGGATTCTGTATGTAATCCTATCCTGAAGTGCTTGCCTTTGTTTACCACTCCCACTTCTTTTCAAACAACCTCTGTTGCTTTACTAATTTCTTCCAAAACAATCTCCAATAAACCTTTTTCCACTTGTGTCCTGCACTCTCACTTTACTCTTAGTCAATAAGTTCTGCCCCCTCTAGTATGTGTACTGTCTTGGGATCCTCTTGAGAGCCCTCTAAACTCTGGCATACTGAGGCTGGCCTTTCCACACTGCACTGGTTCAATTCTTGGTTGCTAAGTCTAGGTGTAAGCATTGCCGGGGGTCGTTGAGACCCTTAAGGAACTGATTTGTTTAGGGAAATGAGGCTTGTGAGACCATTTGAGACTTTGGGAACTTGGGCCTAATTGCAGGCTCCCTATAGAATAGCTTCTTGATTTTCTATTTTACTTATGTAATTCATTCATTGGTCTATTATAATTTGTAAATAGATATTTGGGGTGTTTAGTAAAAAGGGTGGGTAGATGTATACTTTATGGGGTAATATGGGTAGAAAACATGCACTTAGGATCTTACTTTTAAAATCTGCCTGCTTCACTCAATAGAAAACATGCTCTTAGTATCTTACTTTTAAAATCTGCCTGCTTCACTCAATAGAAAAAATGCTCTTAGGATCTTACGTTGAAAATCTGCCTGTTTTACTTAATAGAAATCCTGCCTATAGGATCTCATTTCTAGCTTCGTTTGCATCAGGTAAAAATCACGTTCTTATGGTTCTGCATTTGTCATGTTAGAAATCATGTTTATAGGTTCCAAACAATGATGTCTTAAATTTGTTCAACTATAGATGCCATGCCTATAGGATTCAACTCCGCTTAAGTTTTAACGAGTATTCCTGTATGTTGCTGCAAATCGATTAAAATCAGCAATCCACCTAGATATCATGCTTATATGGATCTCTACTCGCAATTCTATCTAATAATTTAATTAGCCTAATAAATCAATTTCATTATGCCTAGTTCATTTTTTTAAACTGGTCTTATTAAGTGTCAAACATTTCCTAAAAAAGTTCGTTCAAAATTACCTCAATCTCATTAGATATCATGCCTATAGGTATTAAAGGAGTCTATTTCGAAAACCTATTTGTTTCTGCATTAACATAAACACAGTCTACTGCATATAGGCAAGCCTTAGGGCATTTTCAAAAACTGCATTTCCCTGAAGCTCTTTCTATCGTTTAACGTTTCTGATTCTGGTAAGCTTTTAAAAGGGGATCCCTAGGCAACTGCTAGGTTATAACTTCTGGGTATAAAAGTTTGGTCTGTTTCTGCATAGTCACTTAGAGATCCTGCTTTAAGACTTTAATTAATAAAGACCTTAACTGTGCTTGAGTCGTGCTGCTTGTATGTTTACTTGAGGAGGAAACTGTGAGCCTCTTATTTGCTCCCATTATGTGTGAAAGTCCTAAATATTTTTGACTGTTGCCTTAGTGTTTTCGCCTTGCTAAACCTTAGGGGTACGTCTAGAACTGCTTATAGGTAGAGGTCTTAACCCCCCCCCCCCGAGACCATTAAGAAGGGACGGGTAGTAGCATACAATAGGAATCAGTGACCAAACACTCGCTTTGCATGACCAATAAGGGGATGTGAAGGGTAGACATGGGATATGATGACTACACATTAATGTCACGTGTATCCCCTCATTGAGGAGTGTTTACCGGACATTGCGTGGGGTGATCCTATAGGATAAACAACCTAGGACCCCTCTTTACCAAATCCTCTCTCTTTATTTGAACTTGTTCAAACCCTTATCTTGTCACTTGAGTTATCTAACGTGCTTTACTTGCAACTTATTTGATTCAACTATTTTATGGACTAATTTGTAAATATAAGTTCGGTCGGGACCCATAGTTGTGGACCAAGAGGGGTGCCTAACATCTTTCCCTCGAGGTTACTTCGAACCCTTACCCTAATCTCTGGTAATGTAAACCAACACAAGAGTTAATCACTCTAGGTGCCCTAATGCACCATAATCCGTTAGGTGATGACTCTTCAAATACCCAATTTCCAAAAGGAAATGAGTCATTACACCCCGTGAATGTCAAAACTCGGATTCCACAAAAGGAAAAAGGGGGCACGATAGCATGGCGACTCTGCTGGGGATTTTTTTAGGCTCTTACCATAACAAACTTGTCTTTACAAATTTGTCCAAGCATGCTTATCTCGTACCCTTCTCCCTTATTTGAATATCAACTGTCTATTTTGATCATTTATGATTTCTTTATTACCCTGAAAGCTGACTTGTCTCTTTGTTTTCCTTTTTCTGTAACTGTCTTTTCAATTATTTAATTACTGTATTTATTTTTCCTACATGAAAATACTAGACTACATGCTATTAATTGCTGCATAAATCATGCTCCACATCATATTCCACTCGTGCGTATCAAATCCTATAGCAACGCTTCAATGACTGGTTGCGCTCTTCCTATTTATTACCCTTTAAATTCGGAAAGACTTATTTGCGGTAAAACAAGTCGATCAGCGTTGCAGTCAACGATTCCGTGCCTTCCTCCTCAAGTTGTCCGCTTGAGGGTACCAGTCTAAAACCACATAGAAACCTTACTCTGTTTAAATTGTGCATACATCATGGTCAAACCTAGTCGGATCAGTTATGTTGTCCACATAATGATCCTTTAAGATAAGCCTTATCCAAAGTTCATCGAGTTTTCCATAATCCCAACGGATGCAACCACGTTCTGTTCATTAATTTGGAGAACTAAATGCTGATATGGTGATTATAAATGTATAATAGTCAAGTGCGATGGGGGTAAGGCCTAACCCTTTTGTTTTGCAGAAAATAAGGTACGAGGTCCCCAGATTCGGTATGGTTAGCAATATCCCTCCATTATTGCTTGACTGGTGGGAAGATCTTTCCTCAAGTGACAAGAAGCACGTGAAAACGTACCTGGGTAACTTGCCATCCCTGCTAGATATTGAACCAAACAACACATTGACTGAGGCTGCTACCAGTCGCGCCCCCTTTTTCCTTCGCGGAATAGGGTTTATGACATTTTGGTTGAGACAACTCTTTCCTTTTGGAAAAAGGGTTTGCAATTTGAAGAGCCGCCACCTAACAATTTAAGGTGCATTAGGGCACCTATAAGGTTCATCTATAACTACGTTCAGCAACCAGAGATAGGGTAAGGGCTTGAAATTATCCTAAGGAGAAGGTGTTAGGCACCCCTCAGGATCCACTAGTGTGGCTCCTGGCCAAACAGTTTTTTGTGAATTTGTACAATTAACAAATAGCAAGTATGTCTCAAATAGTAGGGGATTTAATTTTAAGAACACAGATGTTTGAAAAGCAATTAATGAAAAGCAAGATTTTTGGAAAAAGAATTATAATCTAAGCATAAAGGAAATGGGGTACTAGGTTTGGTTATAATATGGATCACATCAATGCAATACCCGGTATGACACTCCTCCAAGAGGGGCTATACGAGGCATTAGTGTACCGGTCATCATATCCATATCTACCCTTTCCCGCCCTGTGAAGGTAATTAAAGCGAGGGTTGATCTCGACCCCTATTGCATGTTGTTACCCGTCCCTTCCTATCAGTCCCGGAGGAATTTAGGACTCCTATCCTATAAAAGGGGGTTCTAGGTAGACCCTCAGGTTTAAAGGCAAAATACTAGGCAATAAACAAGGTTACATAGGACTGCATTTAGGGGGAAAACACAGAAAAACAAATAGAAGGCCCATATATAGCTCCACAATTAATGCACATAGACAGCATGACTCAGACATAGATAAGGTCTGAATTCAGGTCCTAAGCATGGTATCTAAGTAACAACAGCAGAACCAGATTTATTACATGACTCAGAAAAGAAGTCCGAATCAGGCTTGCCTACTGATTTTAACATGCTGGCAGTTAAACAAAGACAGCTATGGTTTTTTATTTTAAAGTTATTACCTAAGGCTTGCCTAGGCATAAAATAATATGCAGTAGTTACCAGAATTGTCAAAACAATTTGGAAGTTATATTTTACCTAAACATGCTGTTGTAAATGTTGATACAAATATAAGAATACAGAGATTGTTACCAGTTTTATTCAGAAAACATCACAATATGAGACTGTTTTTTTATTACCTTTTCATGAATCAGTAATTAACTAGGCGTCTTAAACAAAATGCAGACAGGATCCTAGAACATGATATCTAATATGTACATGCAAATGGCAGGATTGTTAAAAATAGGATCCCTAAGGCATGATTTCTAAATGCGCATAAGAGTTGTAGAATTATTGAAATATGACTTCTGAAAGTTCAAGAGTAACAACTTTTATGCCAATGTTGTTATTGTCCTAGGAGCAGGATTTTTAAGTGATAGACATAAAACCAGGATTAGTGACGGATGAGATGCTGAAGCAAGAAACATGGGACCTAAGAACATGATTTCTAATGCATGTATGAATCCTAAGCATGATTTCTATTGCAAATTTAGGAATATAACCCTAATAACATGTTTTCTATCCTTAACAACTATAACATGCATATTTATCCCATCTCTTTTCACTAGCCAACCCTAATACTTGTTTACAATAGGTTATTACAGACCAACATTGAAGTGAATTACATAAGTAGAAATGAAAATAAGAAGTTAAGCTATAGGAAGCCTGATTAGGACTTCCTCCCTGAGTTATGTAATAAACCACCTCAAGTGCCAAGATTGTTCCATAGCCTTTCTCATATGTGGGTGTGTTAGAGTTCCCTAAGGACCTCAAGGGATCCCGGGCAGTGCTCACACCCAGATTTCATAGCCAAGACAGAGTAAGTATAGTGTTGAAAGACCAGCTTTTATGTGTCAAAGTTCAGAGGGAGCTCAAGGGTCCCAAGGCAAGACTCACACAAAGGGGCAGAACCTAGTGGTCTAAGAGTATATGTGAGAGTGCTTGCCATAGATTTAAAAGAGTTGGGGTGGAAATAGGTTTGACAAAGCATGTTTGAAATAAGTTTGGAAAACAACAGAAGAGTTGCTTAGGGAAAAAACAGTTTTATAAGGAGAAGGGAAAAGGAGCAACAACAACTTGGAACAAGCCAACACACATAGAACAAGTTCAAAGAATAAGATCATTTCAACATTCACAAGCAGGGAAGTAAGGGGTTGGGGACACAGAGGGCCCAAATCAGAAATAAAAAAATATGGATGAGAAGAGAATCATATAGACCAGTAGGTACAAAGAACAAATAGCAACTGATTGGCCTCCAGAACACAGAACTACTACTTCAAAGTGTTAACAAGTGAATCTTGCTTGAAGTTAGAATAGTAATAGGCATAGAGATAGTGTATGGGAGTAGTCATGTTGCTTAGTACATTAAGAGTCTATGATGGCATACTAGTTGAAGGAAACAAACAAGAACTCAAGTAGACATGCTGATTACACTTAAACAAGAGAGGGCAAAACTTAAGGATGCTGAAATATGCAGTAAACAAGAAGGATAATTTAAATACATAAGCCATAAAATTAGTGCAGAAGGAGACATGGATTAACATACATGGAGCACATAGAGTTGAGTTTTAGAATTGAACTAGGAACATACCAGTTAAGGAAGCAAAGTGCAAAAAAGTAAAGCGAGTAGAGTTCCATAGTCTAGCTTTGGCTTTCTGCCGGCTAGACAAGCATTTAGCACGAGTAGCAGAGAGAGAAGAGAGAATCTTATGTGTGTGTGTGTGTATTCTGAACTAATTGTTCGTGTTTTAAAAGAGAATCAGAATGAGATTTATATAGCATCGAGTAGAGTAAAACATATAAGGTAAAGGAAATCAAGAGTTCACAAATTAGGCAAAGAGACCACTCAATCATTCAATTAGGGCTTAACAAGATCAATTAATAGGCAGGATTCCGGGAGAGACCCTTCAAATTAGGGAGAGATCAATTAACAGCCAAGTTACAGTTTCAATAAGGTACAGAAATCAATCAGAGAACCTCTAGGAGTCGGTTTAGAACAATAAAATCCCATAAATCTGGCTGATAAACTAATTAAGGCAAGTAGTACCAGTCATGAGTCATGAATAAGGAAAGAAATCACAGAGAAGTACCAATCTCGGCAAAAAAATATAATTTGAACCCTAATTAGGAAAATAAAATCAGTCAGCCCCTTTTAATTGAATGAACTAAAAAATAACGGGCAAAAAATTGAAATAATTAGTGAAATAAGTAGAAACCCTAGGGCTTAAAACATAGACACGAAGAATCAGTCGAACAAGTAAAAACACTTTAGGACTTTTGCAGAAAACCTAAAGGGATGAAACCCTAGTTTGAAAATACTTAAAGAAGCAAACTTAAAGGCATGTCGACATATAAAGATTCGAACAAACAGAAGTCATAGAAACCAAAACCTGAAGTATTGTATCGTTTAAAAATCGTTCAGTACTAAAGGAGTAAAAGAACCCAGAAGAGTAGCCATGGAAGTCTTTTTAAATAAAATGTTTCAGATACCCTGATATAACAAAAATGTCCAAACATCAATTAACTAGTAAAAAAGTAAAGGAGTTTTTAGGAAAATCAACGATGAACTCAGGATCATTCTAGATCTACGGAGATCTGAATCGATTCAAGTCCAAACATTGGGTTTCTTGAAGAAAAGAGAAAGGATAAGAGAATATAGCCTTTGAATCAAGGATTCGAACCATAAAACATCGATAGAAAGCACTCACAGACCATAGACAGACTCTTGGAGAGTTTTGAACAAGATCTGGACTAGATCTCTTCGAGATCCTTCCATAAAATCACAAAAACGAGCAACCAGGAGACGTAGGAGACACGTATACATCTCAAACAGCCATGGAAATCCATAGATCGAGTGAGGATCGAAGGGATTAGGGCTGGTTTTGGGTGGCGGCAGCTAGGGTTTGGTCTAGGTCTCAAAGAGAATTGGAGAGGAAAGGGGGTTTCAGGGCGGCCGTTTGGTGAAAATGGCTTAGGGTTTCGGGGGTTAGGTTAGATAAAAAAAGGAAGGTTTGTTTTGGACCGTTGATCTCTTGAGATCAACGACCAAAATTGGTTCCGGGCTAGGCGGGTTATAAAATTGGGTTAGGTTAATTGGGTCGGGGTTTTAATTGGGCTGGAAATTGGGGTCCTGATTTGGCTATAATTTAAATAGCCAATTTTTCCTATTTAATTTATAAAAAAATAGTAAATAGTTTCAGAAAAATAATTTAAAGTACTAAAAATGATTTATAATACATACTTAGTAATTTTAAAAAATGTAGGATCCAATTTTATGCATATAAAATATAATTAAATCTTAAAAAGGCTAGTATTGCTATTATGTGCAATTTAGCTTTAAAAATACTAAATGTAATTATAAAAATATATAAAAATTACCTTAGTCATATTTTGACATTAATATAGAAATCCGATAGATGAATTATCAAAACAATAATTTTGGAAATAATTATTGAGAATTTTATGGATAAAAAGGGAGAAAATAAATCAATTTAAAACCTTAAAATTATGAAAAAATAATAAAAACTTTGGACATGCTTATATATATATATATATATATATATATATATATATATATATATATATTATTTTGAAGGTATTTTGAATATTTAAAATATATAGGGAAAAATTGGGTATCAACAACTGCCCTGTTTACTCGGAAATGATGAAAGAGTTGTCGGGTAAAGACATGATGGCCAATTTTGACCGAGCGAAATAGTTCGAGAGATTAGGCTGCACTTCGGGGTTCTGAGTTGCCTACATATCACTGGTTTTATAGGAATCAGGCTGTATGTACTTCCGGATCCATCGGCGGAGTATACTGGTGAAGACATTTCAAGAACTGACGCAATATCTAAGGCTGGGTGAGTGAAAGGTTTACGGGAAGGTCTAGGTTTGATATGGCCGAGGGAACTGGAGCGGGATCGCTCCTGCTAGGATAGTCGTTGCTCGTCGTCTTACCTGCAAATAGAAGCAATACAAGCGTGTACTGTGCATAATTTTAAACATGATGCAAATTCCCATTAGACCATGAAAGTTGTCTTTGGACGGTTTGGAATGGCGTCCTCAGACCATGATGTCCTGGGACATGAAGCGTATGATAAGAGATTCGTAGGCCATGAAATGATGTTCTCGGGCTATGAGGATGGTGCCTCCGAACCATGATGCCTTTGAATAATGATATGCAAAAGATTGAAAGAGATCCTCAGGTCATGACATGGTGTTCCCGGGCTATGAAGATGGTGCCTCTGAACGATGACGCCTTTGGATGTGTTGGCGATATTTCAGCCTATGAAGGATGCAGTAGTATGATGCGGACAAGACGTAGCTTAGTTTTGCAAATTGAAGGGCAGAACTTAGCCCGTAAAAGAAGCGAGATAAATAGTTCTTGGGATAATATTTAGTTTCGAAGAAAATTGGAGGCAGAGCTTAGCCTCGGAAGGCAGAATTATAGCCTTATGCAAGTTGGAAGGCAGAATAGTAGCCTTATGCAAGTTGGAAGACAGAATAGTAGCCTTATGCAATGATGCAAATGGAGACATCGTTTAGTATCGGAAGGCAGAATGGTAGCCTTCTGCAATGCAGATGCAGATGGAGGTAGAGCTTAACCTCGGAAAGCAGAATGGTAGCCTTATGCGATGCAGATGCAGATGGAGACAACATTTAGTCTCGGAAGGCAGAATGGTAGCCTTATACAAGAATGCAAATGCAGATGGAGACATCGTTTAGTCTGGTTAGGAAGAATGGTAGCCTAATACAAGAATGCGAATGCAGATGGAGACAACGTTTAGTCTCGAAAGGCATATGTAATGCAGATGCGGATGGAGACAACGTTTGGTCTCGGAAGGCAGAATAATAGCCTTATACAAGAAATAAGATAACAACTGACAGTAGAGTTTTCTTAGTTGATAGCAGATTGCGGCGTTGTGATTACTGGGAGCATTGTGACATACGGAATGTCACTGGTGTGTGCTGATAGAAAATATTGGCAAGTGCAACGGTTCGGAGAGTTGTATTCTTGAACAATGTTTGTTCCATAAGCGTATAGTATGTTTAATGATTTCACAATCCTTGTGCCTCTCTTGCTACTGAATTTTAAGGGTCCTCCTCAAAATTTTGCCCCAATATGATGGGTTGACATTTCTGACTGCTGCTCGCGCGATGATCGGCTGAAATTACTTTGGAATTTTGAGGGTCCTCCTCAAAATTCTGCCCCAGTTTCCAATTGCGGGGGAAAATGAAATTTTATTGAATTGTGAATGAACCCATAGGGTTGCCTACGTATCCCCTCTTAAACAGAAATCAGGTCAGGCGTATTTCAATTTACATCATATAAGGAAAACATATAGATTACACATAGTAACGTTTGACTGCATCTGAATTAATTGGTTTTGGCCAGACTTCTCCGTCTATTTCTGCAAGTATGAGGGTTCCTCCTGTCAAAACCCGGTGAACCATGTATGGACCCTGCCAGTTGGGAGAGAACTTCCCTTAGGCTTCATCTTGATGTGGAAAAATTTTCTTCAACACCAGCTGCCCTGGTGTGAACTATCTTGGCTTGACTCTTTTGTTGAAGGCTCTGGACATTCTGTTCTGATAGAGTTGACCATGGCAGACTGCATTCATTCTCTTTCTGCCTATAAGGGCTAGTTGCTCATAATGACTTTTTACCTACTCTGCATCGTCGAGCTCAACTTTTTGTATGATCCTTAGGGAAGGAATTTCCACCTCAGTGGGGATGACAACCTCTGTACCGTAAACTAGAATATAAGGGGTTGCTCCAGTTGATGTCCGGACTATGGTGAGATACCCCAGTAGAGCAAATGATAACTTCTCGTGCCACTATTTATGCTTCTCTATCATTTTCCTCAATATTTTCTTGATATTCTTGTTGGTAGCCTCTACAGCTCCATTCATCTAAGGCTTGTAGACTGTGGAATTTTTGTGTTTGATCTTGAACGTTTCGCACATAGCTTTCATCAAGTCGCTGTTGAGGTTGGAGCCATTATTAGTAATGATTGACTCTAGAATTTCGAATGGACAAACAATGCGGCCGCGGACGAAGTCTGCCACGACTTTCTTAGTCACTGCTTTGTAAGATGCTGCTTTGACCCATTTGGTGAAATAGTCGATGGCTACTAGGATAAACCTGTGTCCGTTGGAAGCAGCATGCTCGATTGGTCCAATAATATTCATTCCCCAAGCGGCGAACGACCACGGTGAGCTAGTTGTGTTAAGCTCGCTTGGAGGTACCTTCATCATGTCTGCATATATCTGACAGCGGTGGCATTTCTGGACATATTGGATGCAGTCCGTTTCCATAATCATCCAAAAGTAACCTGCCCTGAGTATCTTCTTTGCTAAGACAAAACCGTTCATATATGGACCGCAGGTCCTAGCATGAATTTCCTCTAGTAGCCTAGATGCTTCCTTTGGGTCGACACATCTTAACAATCATAAATCAGGAGTCCTCCTATACAGGATTCCTCCGTTGTGAAAGAAGATGTTGGACAATCTCCAAAGTGTGCATTTATGAGTACGATTAGCAAGCTCCGAGTACTCTCCTTGTCCAAATATTCCTTGATATCATGAAACCAAGGCTTTCCGTCTGCTTGCTCTTCAACATGTAGATAGTAACTGGCTGAGTGGACTTTCACCTGAATAGGATCAATGAAATTCTTATCGGGATTCTGTATCATGGATCATAGGGTAGCCAATGCATCGGCGAAGTCATTCTGGATTTTAGAAACATGCTGGAATTCCATTTTCGTGAACCTCTTTCTCAATTTCTATACGTGATGCAGATACGGGAGTATCTTGGAGTTCTTGGTCGTCCATTCTCCTCGTACCTGATGTATAAGCAAGTATGAATCTCCAATCACTAGAAGCTCTTGAATGTTCATGTCAATGGCTATTTTGAGTCCTAAGATGCAGGCTTCATACTCGGCAATATTGTTGGTGCAGGGGAACCTGAGTTTGGCAGACACCGGATAATGCTGACTGGTTTTTGATATTAGGACTGCTCCTATGCCAACTCATTTGAAGTTTTCTGCTCCATCGAAGAACATCTCCAACCGTCATAGGATTCCGCAATGTCTTCTCCTATGAATGATACCTCTTCATCAGGAAAATACGTTTTTAAGGGTTCGTATCCTTCATCTTCGGGATTTTCAGCAAGGTGGTCTGCCAGTGCCTGTCCCTTGACCGCTTTCTAAGTTACGTAAACAATGTCGAACTCACTCAATAAGATTTTTCACTTGGCTAGCTTGCCGGTGGGTATGGGCTTCTGAAAGATGTACTTCAAGGGATCCATCCTCAATATGTAGTATAGGCGCAAAAGTAATGTCTCAGCTTCTAAGCTACCCAAGTCAAATCACAACAGGTGCGTTCCAATAGAGAATATCGGGCCTCGTACGGGGTGAACTTCTTACTGAGATAATAAATGGCGTGCTCCTTCCTCCATGTTTCATCATGCTGCCCCAAAACGCAGCCAAAAGCTCCATCTAACACTACAAGGTAGAGTAATAAGGGTCTAGCTGGCTCAGGCGGGACTAAGACTGGTGATGTTGACAGGTACTCCTTGATTTTGTCGAAGGCCTTTTGGTAGTCATCAGTCCATTTGGTGACAACGTCCTTCTTTAACATATTAAAAATTGGCTCATAGATAACTGTAGACTATGCTATGAATCGGCTGAAGTAGTTAAGCCTTCCCAAGAAACTCATCACATCCTTCTTGTTCTTTGGTAGTGGTAGTTATTGAATGGCTTTGACTTTCGATGGATCCAGTTTTATTCCTCGGCGGCTCACGATAAACCCAAGCAACTTCCCAGCAGGAACCCCAAATGCACACTTTGCGGGGTTTAGTTTCAGGTTATACCTCCGCAGTCTATTGAAGAACTTCCTCAGATCTTCTATGTTGTCAGTGGCCTTCTTGGATTTGATAATAACATCATCCACATACACCTCTATCTCCTTGTGTATCTTATCATTAAAAATGGTAGTCATGGCCCTCATGTAGGTGGCCCCTGCATTCTTCAGGCTGAATGGCATCATCTTGTAACAGTACACTCCCCACGGCGTAATGAAAGTCGTTTTCTCAGCATCTTCCTCATCCATCCAGATCTGATGATAACTAACGAAGCAATCTACGAATGATTATAGTTCATGCTTGGCACGAGTATTTTTGGCAAAGGGAAGTCATCTTTCGGACTGGCCCGATTGAGATCCCGGTAGTCGACACAGACTCTGACCTTCCTATCCTTCTTTGGCACTGGCACAATGTTGGCTAACCATGTCGGGTATTCTACTACCCTGAGAACCTTAGCTTTGATCTATTTGTTGACTTCTTCCTTGATTTTCAAACTCATATCAGGCTTGAGCTTTCTGAGCTTTTGCTTTACCAGTGGACACATTGTATTAGTTGGCAATTTGTGAGCCATAATAGACATACTCAGACCAGTCATGTCATCATATGACCATGAGAATATGTCCTCATACTTCTTTAGAAATTTTGTATACTCTTTCTTCTCTGATAGCGATAGGTGAATGCTGATTCACGTTTCATTGACGTTTTCTTCATCCCCTAGGTTGACAATTTCAGTCTCGTCCAGGTTGGACTTATGTCTGTTCTCAAAGTTCTCAACTTGTTTGACAATCTCGTCAAGTATGTCATCTCCCTCTGAATCAATGTCCGTTTGTCACGTTGTCTCATTGCATGTCACAGTCGTTGGTTCATCAAGACAAGTAATAGTAATTCCGTATGGGTAAAGTAAGGAGAGATAGCAATAAATATTAATTCACAAAAAAAAAATCAAACATGCTTTTGATAGATTGAATAATTGTTTTGAACATCGAAGATCTTATTGTAGGAATTAAAAATGCGGAAAGAAAACCATTTAGTAAATAAAAACAAGGAATAATGATTGTTTTAGCCTTCCTACCTCGATGCTCGTCGGGCTTTGGTTGTCTTGACGGTCCAATTCTTGAGATGTGCCCCTCTTCTCATAGCCTTTATGGAAGGGCCTTCCTCCCCCTCCTCCTCGAGAATAACACATTAGTCCATGTCATTGTCCTCTAGAAACAAGTTATTCACTGCTGCAAGTGCTTCTTCTTCATCTGACCTATAAATAATGTCGGCCTATTGGAAGGTCTGCTCCAGATGGGATATTGGCTGCTCTAGTGGATAGTAAAGACCGCGCTATGGTGGCGACCAGTTATTGAATTCTTCCCATGTGTATTCATATCCCAGACTGAAGGTAGTGCCATATTTCTTGAGTTTTATGGGTTTAGAGATTCTTTGGAGGTTCTTGCCGAGCCCCTTGCCAGATTCGTACCCACTCCAACTCAGTCTTTCGATTTTCCTGTCCCACCATTTGTCTTTGTCGATAGCATTGGCTCGCTCAATGTGGTGGTAAGTTTCTCCACCCATCTTCCTTCTTCCCTTGATCACCAGAATGGTCGGGCGACTGTATATGGGGTTGCTACCGTCGCCATGAATGATCACTTCCTGGTGATTCCATTCAAACTTTACTGCCTGATGCAGCGTTGATGCTATGATTCTAATAGCATGAACCCACGGCCATCCCAACAATAAGTTGTAAGATGCTGGTACATCTATCACCTAGAAATCAACCTCGAACCAGGTAGGTCCCATCTGCAAGGATAGACTAATGTCACCAATGGTGGACCTCTGAGAACCATCAAAGGCTTTCACATTGATTGCTCCATCCTTTATCTCATGCATCCCTTTACCCAACTTCTTGAGTGTTACCAGCAGACAAATGTTGAGACTGGAACCTCCATCGATCAGGATTCTGGTGATAAATAATCTTCGCATTGCACGGTGATGTGCAGTGCCTTGTTGTGCCCCAGCCCTTCAGGCGGCAGCTCGTCCTCATGAAAGGTGATCTTATGGCTTTCCAGAACTTGTCCTACCATATTAGCCACTTCCCCGCTAGTGATTTTACTTGGTACGTACGCTTCACTCAGCACCTTTAATAAAGCATTCTTATGTGTTTCAAAATTTTGTAGCAAGGAGAGAATGGATATTTGTGCTGGCGTCTTGTTTAACTGGTCGATTATCGAATATTCCTTGGCCTGTATTTTCCTCCAAAGGTCGTCCGAACCTGTCTCGATGAAGGGCAGCCGATTGGAGGCCTGCTTACTTGACTCAGCAAGATGTTTAGGGGTATAGACTCTACTAGTTCTTGTCATACCCTGTGCTGCGACAGTTTCTTCAATCTTGACCTTGCCCTTCCTTATTGCCTCGGCTGTATAGTCCCAAGGTACATTATTTGGATAGAATGATGGCATGGTTGACATCGCCGCTGGGATCGGCGCGGCTATCCTCACTTCGAATGAAATATGTACATTGGATGGCAAGACTGCAACATCAAATGGTGCGGGTGCTTTTGCCGGAGACACGAATTCAACCTCAATTGGTGCCGGTGTCTTTGTGGATAGCGCTGCTTCAAACTTGAGAGGTACAGACATATTCACCTTAGCTTCCCCAATTGTTGGTTTCTTCGGGTCATCATCTTCTGTGATCAAACCGATTGATCCCTCGAGATCCCAATCATCTTCTAACTCAATCATGTGGATACCTCCACCCTTATGGTCTGGCAGAGGGTTGTTGCGGACATTCAGAGCGGGTTCCTTTTCCACAATGATCTTGTTATCAATCAGAGATTGTATCTTGTCTTTCAATGAGCGGCATTCATCAATGGTGTGCCCTTTCATGGCGGAGTGGTATGCACATGACTTGTTTAGGTTAACCCACTGAGAGGGATTCTCAGGGGTTGCAGCAGGGATGGGGGTGACATAACTAGCAGTTTTGAGCTTCTCATACAGCTGGTCGATGGGTTCAGCGATGGGTGTATATTGTTTTGGAGGTCTGCGATCAAAATTAGGTCGAGGTCTAGGGAAGTTTTGGCGTGTAGGGGGTGATTGATAGTGAGATGGTTGAGTATTATAAGTTTGGTAGACATGAGCAGGATGGGAGTATCTGGGTGAAGTAGGTTGATATGTAGAAGGTGGGGATGACTGATAAGTTGGTGGCGGAGCTTGGTACGAGGATGAGGATGCTTGGTAATTTGGGGTTGGATGGTATGTGAGTGGAGGTGTTGGGTAAGTTTGGTATTTGAGGGGAGACTTGGTCCTTTGTGCAACCATCACGGCCCCTACGTCCCTTTTCTTAGACACACTACCGGATTGTAAAGCCTTATTTGTAGCTTGTAAGGCCTTGAAATTTGTAACCATACCACTTTTAATACCTTCTTCAATTCTCTCACCTAATTTGATAATGTCAGAGAACTTGTGGTTCTCAATCATCAGCAGCCGCTCATAGTACTACGGGTCTTGAGCCCGGACAAAGAACTTGATCATTTGCTCCTCTTTTAAGGCAAGTCTGACCATAGCAGCTTTGGACCTCCAGCGAGTAGCATACTCGCAAAACGTCTCTGTGGGCTTCTTCTTCAAATTTTGGATATAAAACACGTTTGGTGCATTCTCTGTATTAAACCTGAATCTGTCCATAAAGTCCGACGCCATGCCCACCCAGCTTGAACACTTATTGGGATCTTGGCTGATGTACCAAGATAATGCATCTCCCTTCAATCTCCTCATGAACAGATTCATGCGGATCTTTTCATCCTTCCCTACTCCAACCAGCTTGTCGCAATATGTCCTTAGATGGACCCTTGGATCACCCGTACCATCAAACATTTTGAACTTAGGAGGTTTGTACCCCTCAGGCAGTTCGACATCATGCTGTATGCAAAGATCCTCATAGTTCAGCCCCTCGATTCCTTTGCTTCCCCCAACGCCCTGAATCCGCCTCGTCAGTTTCTTAAGTTCCTCGGCCAAGTTCCTGATAAGCAGATCCGTTTCATTAGACTCAGGTGTGTATGAGATAGGTTGGGTGGAGTGTGGCATGGTCTCCACGTAGATAGGATTGTTATGGTGGCCCGGTGTATGGGTGTGGAAATGATCGTTTGTGGAGTTCTAAGGTTCTGGGATGAGTAGTGGAGTGTTGTTTGGGGTATGGCAGGTGTTGCATTGGTTCTTTGGTGGAGCATCGTGATGATGAGGAGCGGGATGATTCTGCCATTTTGGGATATTTTTAGGAGGTGTAGGGTTTTGAGAGTTGGGGAAGTTGATATCTGCGGTGCTGAGGGAAAATGACAGGTTTGCCAGATTCCGGACCTGATCAAGCTCTTCCTGGAATTTCAACAGTTTCTGTTCAAGTTGTGACACATTCTCGTTAGGAACCCGAATACCATATCCATCAGTGGCCTCTACCCGTTCAACTATGTTCTCCTTCCTGATGTTGTTCAAATCTTCCATCTTGCCTTTAATGGGACTAAGAGGAAAAGTGGGTGGAGGGCCCTTGGATATTGTGAAATAAGATGATGATGCCAGTGTGCACGAACTAACCTTTGGGAAGGGAAATAATAAAAGAAAAAATAAAACAAAAAGTAATCAAGTTAGTGAGGATTATAAAAAGTATTGCAATATTTAAACACATAGTGCGGGAATGTAAAGCGTGTCCTAATTTGGAAACCTCTTTTGTGCCCCAGGTAGGCCTAGCGACAAATAGACTTGGAGAACTTAGAATGCTAAATGCTTCATTTTATTGATAAAAATATACAAATCCCAAATGACACTAAATCAGCAAGAAATAAAAGTCACTAATGGCCATTGTCCTTATTACATTCATAAAGCGAAAAAGTAAACTCCTATCTACTTGGTCATAGAAGGACATTCCCCAGACTCGGCATCCTTGGCTCCATAGAACAGCTTCCCCAATTCGCGAAGTCCCAGCAACAGGTATGCTCTGGATAGATGTCCGCCTTCGGTCTCTTCAGCCTTTTGACAGTCTTCAATCCTCTTGAGAAATTTTCCCTCTAGTTCTACTATGCCTCACTCCAAGTATCCTAGCTTTTTGTTGGCACTGATAGCCATGTATTTCCATTCCTCAATTAGCTTCTGGTTGGACTCTTGTATATCGCGGTGTTCGTTCTTGCTTTCAGGGATCCTTTTGCGCAACTGGTTGTACTTGACTTGCGCCTCGACCTTTTCATGTATAATTCTATGACCTCGAATGAACCCTGGCTGGCCTAGACCATCCCAATTATATTCCAACCAACCTGACTAGAAAGGGGTACAACTGGCATGATATCTATCTAGCTCAATGGTGTCTTTCCCCATTACGATCTTACAGTGCCACATGTGCTGGACTTGGCACTTGTGGGGACTATCATCATTTTGGAAGTCAGCTCAAAGATGGCTCATATTGCCGACCCTGGGTATGACTTGCTTCCTACCTGCTTGCCTTTTAACTCGAAGAGGGACGTAAGGGTATGTTCCTCTTAGACCAATCAGTATCAGGAAAGGCGCATATCTGGATCGGGCGATGAACTCCTCTGTCGGAAACCACTAGAACATCCATTGAATCTGTTCTTCAGTCAAATTATCAAATAGCTCAACCCATCCTTTGGCATTCTCAGGCTGAGCGAACATGTCGGGGATTTAATTCATTCTCTTCGGATGGTGGAAAACGATGTGATCATCCCAAGCCCTTCGCTGAATTTCTTGTCAGTATTCGCCCTTTTGGAGATGTTCCATGAGCTAATGCTGAAGTAGTATATTGCAGCCTTCGAAGTGTTTCACTCCTCGTTGACATTTCCTTAAGGCTTGGTATATGTCTACGATTATCATGGGTACAATGCTGAATGTCTGCCCACCAATCCCCTCCATTAGGGTCTTGGTTACCATAGCGAGCCTAGTATGGATTCTCCCTTTCTTCATTGGAAACACGATCAGATCCAGGAAGAAAAACATGAAGAAGAACACCGTACGATGAATATGTCCCAAGGACATGATGGCAAACTCGTCAGTGTAGGTACGATTTGATTTGATGTGACCGTACCTTTCATACAGGTAGTCAAAAGGGATGTACGATTCCTTCAGGCATACCAATTCTGCATTCTTCTTCAAACCCATCATTTTTAGGAAACCATTGCCTATGCGGTTCTCAGGCATTAGCAAGCCCGGAGTTTCCCACACTAGACCGGCCAGTCATCCTATATCCTCTAACAAAGGTGTCATTTTGATGTCCCCAAAGCGGAACACAGCCCTTTCACAATCCCAAAATAAGGCAGCAGCTTCTGTTATCATGTTATTAGGCTGGATCTCTAGGAGGGATGGTAGATTTCCCAGATATTTTCTGACGAGGGTTTTGTCACTAGAATGTAAATCTTTCTACCAGCTTAGCAATCTTGGGTGGATGTTGGTGACCACGCTGAATCTGGGGACTTCGTGCCTCATATTTCTGCAAAACAAACAAGGTTAAGCCCTTACACCCACCAAACTCGACTATTTAACATCAACAATTAGCATGAAACATTTAGTTCTCCAAATAAATGCACGGAACGTGATGATATCTGTTTGGGTTTAGGGAAACCCAGTGGACTTTTGGACAAGGCGATCTTAAAGGATCATTATGTGGACAACCTAATTGACCCATCTAGGTTTGACCATGATGCATGCACAATTTAAATAGAGTAAGGTTTCTATGGGTTTTAGACTGGTACCCTTGAGCGGACAACTCAAGGGGGAAGGCACGAAACTGTCGACTGCACCGCTGATTGACTAGTTTTACCGCAAATATACCTTTTCGAATTTAGAGGGTAATGATATAGGAAGGGCGCAACCACTGATCAAGCGTTGCTATAGTATTTGTTTGGCACGAGTGGAGTATGATGTTGAGCATGATTATGCAATAATTAAAAGCATGTTGACATGTATATGCACGTTAAGAAAGCAATAAACACATTAGTTTCATAATTTAAAGTAGTTATAAAGGAAGGAAACAAGAAAGATACGTCAGTTTTGCCTTGAAGAAGAAATTAAATGTTTAAAGAAATTAAACAAGTAATTGCACATAGGGAGGGGTACAAATTCGCGAAAACGGTATGAAATGGTAAAAGCCTAAATATCCCCAGCAGAGTCGCCATGCTGTCGCGCCCCCTTTTTCCTCCGTAGAATCGGGTTTATGACATTTTGGTTGGGACAACTCTTTCCTTTTGGAAAAGGGGGTTTGCAATTTTAAGAGTAGCCACCTAACAATTTAAAGTGCCCTAGGGTTCATCTATAACTACGTTCGGCAGTCAGAGATAGGGTAAGGGCTTGAAATTATCCTAAGGAGAAGGTGTTAGGCACCCCTCAGGATCTACTAGTGTGGCTCCCGGCCAAACAGTTTTTTTTTGAATTTGTACAATAAACAAATAACAAGTATGGCTCAAATAGTAGGGGATTTAAGTTTAAGAACACAGATGTTTGAAAAGCAATTAATGAAAAGCAAGATTTTTGGAAAAAGAATTATAATCTAAGCATAAAGAAAAGAGGGTCCTAGGTTTGTTTATAATATGGATCACATCAATGCAATACCCGGTATGACACTCCTCGAAGAGGGCTACACGTGGCATTAATGCACCGGTCAACATATCCATATCTACCCTTTCCCGCCCCGTGAAGGTAAATAAAGCGAGGGTTGGTCTCGACCCCTATTCCATGCTGTTACCCGTCCCTTCCTATCAATCACGGAGGAATTTAGGACTCATATCCTATAAAAGGGGGTTCTAGGCAGACCCTCAGGTTTAAAGGCAAAATATTAGGCGACAAACAAGGTTACATAGGACTGCATTTAGGGGGAAAACACAGAAAAACAAATAGAAGGCCCATATATAGCTCCACAATTAATGCACATAGACAGCATGACTCAGACATAGATAAGGTCTGAATTAAGGTCCTAAACATGGCATCTAAGTAATAACAACAGAACCAGATTTTTTACATGACTCAGAAAAGAAGTCTGAATCAGGCTTGCCTACTGATTTTAACACGCTGGCAGTTAAGCAAAGACAACTATGTTTTTTTAATTTTAAAGTTATTACCTAAGGCTTGCCTAGGCATAAAATAATATGCAGCAATTACCATAATTGTTGAAATAGTTTGGAAGTTATCTTTTACCTAAACATGATGTTCTAAATGTTGATACGAAATTGAGAATGCAGAGATTATTACCAGTTTTATTCAGAAAACATTACAATGTGAGGCTATTTTTTTTATTACCTTTTCATGAATCAGTAATTAACTAGGCGTCTTAAACAAAATGCAAACATGATCCTAGAACATGATATCTAATATGCATATGCAAATGGCAGAATTGTTAAAAACAGGATCCCTAATGAATGATATAGCACAAGAGTTGCAGAATTATTGAAATATGACTTCTGAAAGTACAAGAGTAACAACTTTTATGCCAATATTGTTATTGTCCTAGGAGCAGGATTTCTAAGTGATAGACATAAAACATGGATTAGTGACGGATGAGATGCTGAAGAGAGAAACATGGGACCTAAGAGCATGCTTTCTAATGCATGTATGAATCCTAAACATGGTTTCTATTGCACAATTAGGAATATAACCCTAATAACATATTTTCTACCCTTAACAAATATAGTATGCATATTTACCCCATCTCTTTTCACTAGCCAACCCCAATACTTGTTTACAACAGGTTATTACAGACCAACATTGAAATGAATTACATAAGTAGAAATGAAAATAAGAATTTAAGCTATAAGAAACCTGATTAGGACTTGCTCCCTGAGTTATGTAATAAACCACCTCAAGTGCCAAGATTGTTCCATAGCCTTTCTCATATCTGGGTGTGTCAGATTTTCCTAAGGACCTCAAAGGATCCCGGGCAGTGCTCACACCCAGATTTTATAGCCAAGACAGAGTAAGTGCAGTGTGGAAAGGCCAACTTTTATGTGTCCAAGTTCAGAGGGAGCTCAAGGGTCCCAAGGCAAAGCTCACACAAAAGGGGCAGAACCTAGTAGTTTAAGAGTATATGTGAGAGTGCTTGACATAGATATAAAAGAGCTGGGTTGGAAATAGTTTTGACAATGCATGTTTGAAATAAGTTTGCAGTTGCTTAGGGAAAAAATAGTTTTGAAAGGAGAAGGGAATAGGAGCAACAACAACTTGGAACAAGCCAGCACACAGGACAAGTTCAAAGAATAAGATCATTTCAACATTCACAAGCAGGGAAGTAAGGGGTTGGGGACATAGAGGGCCCAAATTAGAAACACATAAATATGGATGAGAAGAGAAGCATATAGACCAGTATTAGATCCTAGAAGGCATCTTAAACAAAATGTAGACAGGATCCTAGAACATGATATCTAATATGTACATGCAAATGGCAGGATTGTTAAAAATAGGATCCTTAAGGCATGATTTCTAAATGCGCACAAGAGTTGTAGAATTATTGAAATATGACTTCTGAAAGTTCAAGAGTAACAGCTTTTATGCCAATGTTGTTATTGTCCTAGGAGCAGGATTTTTAAGTGATAGACATAAAACCAGGATTAGTGACGGATGAGATGCTGAAGCAAGAAACATGGGACCTAAGAACATGATTTCTAATGCATGTATGAATCCTAAGCATGGTTTCTATTGAAAAATTAGGAATATAACCCTAATAACATGTTTTCTATCCTTAACAACTAAAGCATGCATATTTATCCCATCTCTTTTCACTAGCCAACCCTAATACTTGTTTACAATAGGTTATTACAGACCAACATTGAAGTGAATTACATAAGTAGAAATGAAAATAAGAAGTTAAGCTATAGGAAGCCTGATTAGGACTTCCTCCCTGAGTTATGTAATAAACCACCTCAAGTGCCAAGATTGTTGCATAGCCTTTCTCATATATGGGTGTGTCAGAGTTCCCTAAGGACATCAAGGGATCCTAGGCAGTGCTCACACCCAGATTTCATAGCCAAGACAGAGTAAGTATAGTGTGGAAAGACCAGCTTTTATGTGTCCAAGTTCAGAGGGAGCTCAAGGGTCCCAAGGCAAGGCTCACACAAAAGGGGCAGAACCTAGTGGTCTAAGAGTATATGTGAGAGTGCTTGACATAGATTTAAAAGAGTTGGGGTGTAAATAGGTTTGACAAAGCATGTTTGAAATAAGTTTGGAAAACAACAGAAGAGTTTCTTAGGGAAAAAACAGTTTTGAAAGGAGAAGGGAAAAGGAGAAACAACAACTTGGAACAAGCCAACACACATAGAACAAGTTCAAAGAATAAGATCATTTCAACATTCACAAGCAGGGAAGTAAGGGGTTGGGGACACAGAGGGCCCAAATCAGAAACAAAAAAACATGGATGAGAAGAGAATCATATAGACAGTAGGTACAAAGAACAAATAGCAACTGATTGGCCTCCAGAACACAGAACTACTACTTCAAAGTGTTAACAAGTGAATCATGCTTGAAGTTAGAATAGTAATAGGCATAGAGATAGTGTATGGGAGTAGTCATGTTGCTTAGTACATTAAGAGTCTATGATGGCATACTAGTTAAAGGAAACAAACAAGAACTCAAGTAGACATGCTGATTACACTTAAACAAGAGAGGGCAAAACTTAAGGATGCTGAAATAAGCAGTAAACAAGAAGGGTAATTTAAATACATAAGCCATAAAATTAGTGCAGAAGGAGACATGGATTAACAGACATGGAGCACATAGAGTTGAGTTTCAAAATTGAACTAGGAACATACCAGTTAAGGAAGCAAAGTGTAGAAAAGTAAAGCAAGTAGAGTTCCACAGTCTAGCCTTGGCTTTCAGCCGGCTAGACAAGCAGTTAGCATGAGTAGCAGAGAGAGAAGAGAGAATCTTATGTGTGTGTGTGTATTCTAAACTAATTGTTCGTGTGTTAAAAGACAATCAGAATGAGGTTTATATAGCATCGAGTAGAGTAAAGAATATAAGGTAAAGGAAATCAAGAGTTCACATATAAGGCAAATAGACCAATCAATCAGTCAATTAGGGCTTAACAAGATTAATTAATAGGCAGGATTCCGGGAGAGACCCTTCAAATTAGGGAGAGATCAATTAACAACCAAGTTACAGGTTCAATAAGGTACACAAATCAATCAGAGACCCTCTAGGAGTTGGTTTAGAACAATTAAATCCCATAAATCAGGCTGATAAACCAATTAAGGCAAGTAGTACCAGTCATGAGTCACAAATAAGGAAAGAAATCACAGAGAATTACCAATATCGACAAAAAATATAATTTGAACCCTAATTAGGCAAATAAAATCAGTCAATCCCTTTTAATTGACAGAATTAATGAATAACGGGCAAAATATTGAAATAATCAGTGAAATAAGTAAAAACTCTAGGGCTTAAAACATAGACACGAAGAATCAGTCGAACAAGTAAAAACACTTTAGGACTTTTGCAGAAAACTTAAAGGGATGAAACCCTAGTTTGAAAATACTTAAAGAAGCAAACTTAAAGGCATGTCAACATATAAAGATTCGAACAAACAGAAGTCGTAGAAGTCAAAACCTGAAGTGTTGTAGCGTTTAAAAATCGGTCAGTAGTAAAGAAGTAAAAGAACCCAGAAAAGTAGCTATGGAAGTTTTTTTAAAAAAAATGTTTCAGATACCCTAATATAACAAAAATGTCCAGACATCGATTAACTAGTAAAGAAGTAAAGGAACTTTTAGGAAAATCAACGATGAACTCAGGATCGTTCAAGATCTACGGAGATCTTAACCGATTCAAGTCAAAACATTGGGTTTCTTGAAGAAAAGAGAAAGGGTAAGAGAATCTAGCCTTTGAATCAAGGATTTGAACCGTAAAACATCGATAGAAAGCACTCACAGACCATAGAAAGACTATTGGAAAGTTTTGAACAAGATCTGGACTACATATCTTCGAGATCCTTTCATGAAAACACAAAAACGAGCAACCAGGAGACGTATGAGACAAGTATACGTCTCAAACAGCCATGGGAATCCATGGATCGAGTGAGGAGCGAAGGGATTAGGGCTGGTTTTGGGTGGCGGCAGCTAGTGTTTTGGTCTAGGTCTTAGAGAGAATTGGAGAGGAAAGGGGGGTTCAGGGCGGTCGTTTGGTAAAAATGGCTTAGGGTTTCGGGGGTTAGGTTAGATAAAAAAGGAAGGTTTGTTTTGGATCGTTGATCTCTTGAGATCAACGACCAAGATTGGTTCTGGGCTAGGCGGGTTATAAAATTGGGTTAGGTTAATTTGGTCGGGGTTTTAATTGGGTTGGGAATTAGGGTCCTGATTTGGCTATAATTGAAAGTCAATTTGGCTATAATTTAAATAGCCAATTTTTCCTATTTAATTTATAAAAAAATAGTAAATAGTTTCTGAAAAATAATTTAAAGTGCTAAAAATGATTTATAATACATACTTTGTAATTTAAAAAAATATAGGATCCAATTTTATGCATATAAAACATAATTAAATCTTAAAAAGGCTAATATTGCAATTATGTGCAATTTAGCTTTAAAAATACTAAGTTTAATTGTAAAAATATATAAAAATTACCTTAGCCATATTTTAGAAATCTGATAGATGAATTATCAAAACAATAATTTTTGAAATAATTATTGGGAATTTTATGGATAAAAAGGGAGAAAGTAAATCTATTTAAAACCTTAAAATTATGAAAAAATAATAAAACCCTTGGACATGCTTATATATGCATATATATGCTATTTTGAAGGTATTTTGCATATTTAAAATATATAGGAATAAATTGGGTGTCAACACTACCCTATTTTGGGATAGTGAAAGAGTTGTGTTCCGTTTCGGTGACATAGAAATGATACCGCTTCTAGAGGAAATAGGAGGACTTGTAGGGTTGACTTGGATAGTCTTGGGATTTTGGTGCCGGAAAATCGTACAGGCAGGGGATTTTTGAAGATGATGGGGCTGAAAAAGAATGTCGACCTAGTGTGCCTGAAGGACTCCTACATACCTTTCGAATATATCTACGAGAGGTATGGCCACATCAAGTCTTTCCGCACTTATCATGATGAGATCGCCATTACTTCACTGGTTCACATCCGTCACAGAGTGTTCGTTGTGTGCTTCCTAGGGCTGATAGTGTTCCCAATGAAAAAGGGAAGAATCCACACTAGGTTGGCCATGGTCGTCAAAACTCTGATGGAGGGGATTAATGGGAAGACATATACCATAGTCCCCATGATCATAGCTGATATCTATAGGTCCCTAGACCGCTGTCAAAAAAGGGTCCAACATTTTGAGGGTTGCAACTTACTGCTGCAGTTATGGTTGTTAAAGCATCTCCAAAAGGATCGCTATCACCAAGAATTTCCTCGAAGGGCCTGGAACGACCACATTGCTTTCCATCATCCTAAGCAGATGACCTACATTCCGGATAGATTTGCTAGGCCGGAAAGTGCCAGGGAATGGGTAGAGTTCTTCGACAATCTGACTGAGGAACAGGTGCGGTGGATGGTGGAATGGTTTCCAACAGAAAAGTTCATTATCAGGTCTAGGGATGCTCCGCATTTGGTGTTGATCGGGTTGAGAGGGATATATCCATATGTCCCTATGCGAGTTATGAGGCAAGCAGGTTGTACCAAAGGTCGTCAAGATGAGTCATTTTAGGGCAGATTTCCAAGACGATGACATACCTTACAAGTGTCAAGCTCAGCACATATGGCACTGCAAAATCATTGTGGAGAAAAGCACTATTGAGCCAGACAGATATCACGCGGTGTGCGAGCCTGTCTACCCTGCATGGTTGGAGGAAAATCTGAAAGGAACGATGACACCGAGGACTGGTCGAGGGAATAGAATCATAGACGAGGAAGCTGAAGCCTAAGTCAAGTACAACAGCCTGTGTAAGAGAGTCCACGACTCAGAGAATGAGCATCGGGAGACACATGAGAGGAACGTGACGTTGATTGAGGAATGGAAAGAGATAGTAGTCACTTCCAACAGAAAACTGGAATACTTGGAGCGAGGAAAGGAAATCAAAGATGGACGACTTAAGTGGAATCCGAAAGGAAAACATTGAGAACGCAGAGACCTCCGATGGCCGTAGTACTCCGGCCCCGAATGACCTGGCTTTGAGACTTGAACAAAAGATACTAGAACTGCAATGAGAACTTGAGTAGGTTCGCAATTTGGCAAACTTGTCACTTACCCTCAATGTCCCTGATATCCACCAACATAATGCAAAGAACCCAACACCTCCTCAAAACACACAAAACCAACAGTCTCAAAATCCTACCATACCAAATCAATACGCAACTCCACCACAAAATATCAATCCATTGCCGATACCAACTCCACTACAACAGCACCAACCAATCCCGTACCCACCAACCACCACTTACCACACACCCCAAAGTACACCACCACTCATTCCCAATCCACCAACGACCATCACTATACCCAAGTTCCACCAACGACCATCACTATACCCAAGTTCCTGGCACCCATCAGAGCAACCCCAAATACGTGGAAACTATACCATATTCTACCTAGACAATCTCCTATGCATCGGCTCCGAAAAGGACCTGCTCATTAAGAACATGGCCGAAGAACTCAAGAAGTTAACAAGAAGAGTTCAAGGTGTTGAAGGCGATAGAGGAATAGAATATTTGAACTATGAAGATCTGTGCATACAGCCCGATGTGGAATTTCTAGAAGGATACAAACCTCCCAAGTTCGAAATGTTCGATGGTATAGGTGATCCCAGGGTTCACCTAAGGACCTACTGTGACAAGCTCGTCGGGGTTGGGAAAGATGAAAAGATTCAAATGAAGCTCTTTATGAGGAGTCTTACAGGGGATGCTTTGTCTTGGTATATCAGCCAGAATCCCAAGAAATGGTCCAATTGGGTAAGCATGGCGTCAGATTTCATGGACCGATTCATGTTCAACACAGAAAATGCACCTGATGTCTTTTACATTCAGAACCTCAAGAAGAAATCCACTGAGACTTTCTGCGAGTATGCTACTCATTGGAGGTCGGAAGCCGCCAAGGTCAGGCCCTCTTTTGACGAAGAATAGATAAATAAATTATTTGTCAGAGCACATGACCCACAATATTATGAGAGACTGATGGTCATCGAAAATCACAAATTATCTGATATCATCAAGCTCACGGAAATGATCGAGGAAGGAATCAAGAACGGGATGGCAACAAACTTCGAGGCACTGCAAGCCACGAATAAGGCACTCCAATTAGGTGGCATATCGAAGAAAAGAGATGTTGGGGCAGTAATGGTGGCCCAGGGCCCAAAAACTCCACTCACATATCAAACACCTCTACCTACATATCAGATAGCTCCACCCACCTATCAAACACCTCCACCTGCATATCAAACACCTTTACCTACATACCAAGCATCTCCACCTACATACCAAGCATCACCACCTACATATCAACCCTCATCTCCCAGATATTCTCAACCAGTGTCCATCGCACCTACAATTCCCAACCATCCCACTTCCAATCACCACCAAATTGCCAAAATTATCCAATACCAAGACCCAATTTTGACTGCAAGCCACCCAAACAATACACCGCCATTGCTGAGTCTGTCGACCAATTGTATCAAAGATTAAAGGCCGCAGGTTACGTCACTTATATTCCCGCTATGGCGCTAGAAAATCCATCTCAATGGGTCAATCTGAACAAAACCTATGCATACCACTCCGGTATGAAAGGGCACACCACTGCTAAGTACCAAACACAGAAGGACAAGAGCCATACACTAATTGACAACAAGGTCATACGAGCGAAGGACACTGCATTTAACGTCTGCAGCAATCCCCTCCCTGATCATAGAGGTGACGATGTACATGTTATAGAAACAAATGAAGAATGGGACCCTGAGGGGTCAATTGGGCTTATCCGAGAAGGCGATGACTTCAAGGTTGCAATCACACTCACTCCTATTATGCTTCATACTTAGGCACCTATTGACGTTGAGGTAACTGCATCAGTTCCATTTGAGGTGGAAGTAACTCTGCTCGCAACCACCTCCGCTCCATTTGAAGTAGAAGTGGTCACATCTTTTACTATGATGGTGTCAACCACACCCCCATTTAACTCAAAATAAATACCCTAGGATTATGTCAACGAGGCTCGACGAAAAGGGAAGGCTAAAATAGAAGAATCTGATGCCGCACAAGGGATAACTAGAACTAGAAGAGTCTATACACTTGAACACCTGGGAAGTTTAAGTAAGGATGCCACTACTAGGTAGCCTATCATTGAGACCGGAATGGATGACGTGTGGAGGAAAGTATAGGCGAAAAAGTATTCTATTGTTGATTATCTGAACAAAGTCCCTGCTCAGATATCTATCATGTCACTACTACAGAATTCAGAGGCACACAAGAATGCCTTGATGAAAGTACCAAGCGAGGATTATGTACACAATAATATCACTGGTGGAGAAATGGCCAACATGGTCGGTTAGGTACTAGAGAGCCATAAGATTATCTTCTTCAAAGATGAGTTGCCGCCCGAAGGTCTGAATCACAATCGAGCATTGCACATTATGGTATAATTTGAAGACTAGTTCATTGTCAGGGTCCTGGTTGATGGAGGTTCTAGTCTGAATATCTGTCCACTGGATACCCTGAAAAGGTTGGACAAAGGTTTCCATGAAATACAAACCAGAAACATTAACGTGAAAGCTTTCGATGGGTCCCAGAGGGCCACGATCGGGGAGATCAACCTTTGCTTGCAAATGGGGCCAACTTGGTTCGACGTTGAATTCCAAGTGTTGGGCATACAAGCCTCATATAATCTTTTGTTGGGATGCCCATTGATCCATGTTGTTGGAACCGTGCCCTCCACACTACATCAAGCCATAACATTCGAATGAAATCGTCAAGAGGTAATCATTCATGGAGATGGGAGTAACCCCATCTATATTAGTCAAACCATCCCGGTCATTGGACATAGAAGGAGGCTAGGGGGAAACCTATCATTACATTGAACGGGTCAATGCTGTCGAGAAGTATAAGTGGTGGAGTAATAAAATAGAAAGCATACTAGCATGGTTCGGATATGAACCTGGCAAAGGGTTGGGAAAGAACCTCCAGGGTATCACCAAGCCGATACGGCTGAAAAACCATGGTACCACCTTTGGGCTCGGATACCACTATACATGGAAAGAGTATAGGGAGTGGTCACCTCCATAGCGGGGACCGTATTACCCTCTTGAGCAACCAGTACCCCATTTGGAACAAGCTTTCCATCAAGCAGACACAATATGGGGAACTACTGAAGAAGAAGCACTAGCTGGGCTAAAGGACCTGTTCTTGGAAGATGAGGATATGGACTACAATGCCATATTGAGGAGGAGGAGGAGGAAGAAGGCCTCTCCATTCAGACTGTGGCAAAAGGAGCTGTTCTCATAAACTGGACCGTCACACCATCCCGAGCCCACTGAGTCTCTGGTTAGCTTGGTAGAATTTATAGCTGTTCTAGGCATTTAAAATTTCCAGCAATTTTGTTTTAAGATTTCTTTGTTTCAAAATAAATTCTCGATTTGCCGAGCCGAGCTTTGTTTGAACAATTTTCTCAGTTTTAATCAAATGCATTTATCCTTTTTCATTATTCATTACTATTTTTATACTTTTTCCCTTTCTACAGTGTTATTATTAATTTTCCTAATGAACCAGTGATTGTGGCGTGTAATAAGGCAACACAACATGAGAATAGTGACTCAGAGGAATATGATGAGATACCCGAGGAAATTGTCAGGAAAGTTGAGAATTTTGAGAACAAGCCTAAATCCAACTTGGACGAAACAAAAGCAGTAAATTTGGGAGACGCCGAGACCGTCAAAGAGACCCGCATCAGCATTCACTTGTCACCAACAGAAAAGGAAGAGTACATCCATTTTCTAAAGGAACATGAGGATATCTTCACATGGTCGTATGATGATATGACCAGTTTGAGCACATCTATAGTAGCTCACAAGTTGCCTACCAATCCTATGTGTCCGCCAGTCAAGCAGAAACTCAGAAAATTCAAACCAGACATGAGTATGAAAATGAATGAGGAAGTTACCAAGCAGATCAAAACCGAGGTTCTCAGGGTGGTTGAGTACCCAATGTGGTTAGCTAACATTGTGCCGGTTCCGAAGAAAGACGGGAATGTCCGAGTATGTGTTAATTATCGGGATTTAAACAGAGCAAGTCCAATAGACAACTTCCCACTGCCAAATATACATATCCTGATCGATAACTGCGCCAAGCATGAACTCCAATACTTTGTAGATTGCTTTGCAGGTTATCACCAGATCTAGATGGATGAAGAAGATGCGGAGAAGATAGCTTTTATTACACCTTGGGGTGTATACTGTTACAAGATGATGCTATTCGGTCTGAAGAATGCTGGGGCCACTTACATGAGAGCCATGACAACCATTTTTCCATGATATGATACACAAAGAAATAGAGGTGTATGTGGACGATGTCATTATCAAATCCAAAAGGGCCACGGATCATATGGTAGACTTGAGGAAGTTCTTCGACAGGCTCAGAAGGTACAATTTGAAGTTGAACCCCGCGAAGTGTGCATTCGGGGTCCTTGCAGGAAAGTTACTGGGATTCATTGTCAGTCGCCGAGGGATCGAGCTAGATTCGACTAAAGTTAAAGCTATTCAGGAGTTACCACCACCCAAAAGCAAAAAGGACATGATGAGTTTCCTGGGATGGCTCAACTACATCTAGCCGATTCATAGCACAGTCCACAATAATATGTGAACCCATCTTCAAGATGCTGAGGAAATATGTCTAGATAAGTTGGACCGAGGATTGTCAGAAACCTTTTGACAAGATCAAGGAATACCTGTCCACACCGCCGATTTTGGTCCCACCAGAACAAGGACGACCTTTGATGCCTTATCTATCCATGTTAGATGGAGCCTTTGGATGTGTTTTGGGACAACATGATGAGAAGGGAAGAAAGGAGCAAGCCATAATTACCTGAGTAAGAAATTTACACCTTATGAAGCACGATATTCTCTACTTGAACGCACTTGTTGTGCTTTGACCTGGACAACCCAAAAGTTGAAGCATTATTTCTGTGCCTACACTACATACCTCATATCCAGGATGGATCATCTGAAGTACATATTTCAGAAGCCCATTCCTACGGGGAAGTTGGCTAAATGGCAGATACTACTGAGTGAGTTTGACATCGTCTATGTAACTCAAAAGACAGTCAAGGGACAAGCATTGGCAGATCACCTCGCTAAAATCCGATGGGAGGAGAATACGAACCCTTAAAAACATATTTTCCTGATGAAGAAGTATCATTCATAGGATAAAACATTACGGAAGCATATGATGGTTGGAGGATGTTCTTTGACGGAGCCACAAATTTCAAAAGAGTAGGCATTGGAGTAGTTCTGGTATCAGAAACGGGTAAGCATTAACCGGTATTTGCTTGTGCACCAGGTGCAAGGAAAATAGGCTACCAAGAATTCCAAAATATTTCCATAACTGCACCATGTGTAGGAATTTAAAAGGAGGTTCACGAAGCTAGAATTCCGACATGTGCCTAGAATTTAGAATGAGTTCGCCGATGTATTAGCCACTTTGTCATCAATGATACAACATCCAGATAAGAACTATATTGATCCCATTCTGGTGAGGATCCATAATTAACCGGCATATTGTGCTCATGTAGAGGAAGAAGAAGATGGAAATCCTTGGTTACATGACATAAAACAGTACCTATCAAAAGGAGAATACACAGAGCATGCAAATCACATTAAAAAACGCACACTCCGGAGATTGTCAAATCACTTCTTCCACAGCGGAAGAAACTTATACAGAAGAACTCCAGATTTGGGTTTACTGAGGTGTGTCGATGCAAATGAAGCTTCTAAGCTACTTGAGTATGTGCATGCTGGGACATGCGGCCCGCACATGAATGGTTTTGTTCTAGCCAAGAAGATACTCAGGGCAGGTTACTTTTGGATGACCATGGAGATGGATAGTATTTAGTATGTCCGCAAATGCTTTCAATGTCAAGTACATGCCTACATGATAAAAGTGCCATCAGACGAGCTCAATGCAACAAGCTCTCCTTGGCCATTCACCGCCTGGGGAATGGATGTTATTTGTCCGATTGAGCCCACAGCTTCAAACAGACGCCGGTTTATTCTGGTAGCCATTGATTATTTCACAAAATGGGTAGAATCCGCATCTTACAAAGTTGTAACCAAGAAAGTTGTTGCAGATTTTGTCAAGGATCGTATTGCTTGCCGATTCGGAGTTCCTGAGTCCATTATCACTGATAATGCCGCCAACCTCAACAGTGATCTGATGAAAGCTATATGGGAAACCTTCAAAATCAAGCACACGAATTCCACCTCCTATAGACCTCAGATGAATAGAGCTGTGGAAGCCGCCAACAAGAACATTAAGAAGATACTAAGGAAAATTGTAGAGAATCACAAGCAGTGGCATGAGAAGTTACCCTTTGCTCTATTAGGGTACCTCACCACGGTTCGCACGTCAACCAGGGCAACCCCCTATATGCTGGTTTATGGTACCGAGGCTGTCATCCCAGCCGAGGTAGAGATTCCTTCTTTAAGTGTTATAGAGGAAGCTGAACTCAGCGATGTAGAATGGATAAGAAGTCACTATGAACAGTTAGCCTTTATCGATGGAAAGAGAATGATCGCATTAAGTCACGGCCAACTCTATCAGAATAAAATGAGCAGAGCCTTCAACAAAAGGGTCAAACAAAGACAGTTAGCACCAGGGCAGCTGGTATTGAAGAAAATTTTCCCACACCAAGATGAAGCCAAAGGGAAATTCCCTCCCAACTGGCAAGGTCTGTATATGGTTCATATAGTACTAACAGGAGGAGCACTCATACTTATAGAGATGGATGGAGAGATCTGGCCAAAATCAATCAATTTAGACGCAGTCAAGAGATACTATGCCTAGATTATTTTACATTTTCTTTTCTGATGTAATTGAACTACGCTTGACCCGATTCCTGTTTAAGAGGGGATATGTAGGCAGCCTTATGGGTTTGGTCATATCATAATAAAATTTTCATTCCCCCCCCCTCAAAATCAAAAACTGGGGTAGAATTTTGAGGAGGGTCCTCAAAATTCCCGAGAAAGTCCAGCCAGCACCATCACATGCCAGAAGTTAGTCATCACTCAAGAACTATGGTAGAATTTTTATAAGGGTTCTCAAAATTCCGAGGAAAATTCAGCAAGGTTCGCCATCCAAAAACGGTTAAAAATCATCTACCAAACTGGAGCAAAATTTTGAGGAGGACCCTCAAAATTCCAACATAAGAAACCTTCAATGCCTTTGGAATGTGTCACAGTCGCCAGTTCATCAAAAGTTACTTGAGATATCAATATACTTCCAAAACAATTCTATTTTATCAATGAATGCATATTTTCGAAAATTCTATTTTTATAACAGTCAGGTACTACCTAGGGGAACTCGAAGGGGGCTTCTAGAGTGGAGCAATGCAAGGCCGACAGACAAAGCAAGAACCAACCTTACCTCATGAAACTTACGATTTTTCTTTGAGCGCAGACACATTTGACGATAACCTTCGTACACAAAGCATATTCACCATCCATCCAGTGCGTAGACGCTGAACATATCCTAGCTAAGATATACTCTACTCTTATCTGTTATTTTCTCTTTGCATGAGTCTAATCCCAGACTCTACTTGCATAAGGCTAAACAATGCCTTCATCCTTGCATGAGTTTAAGCTCTACCTCTATATTTGCATGAGGTTAAGATCTACCTCCATATTTGCATAAGGCTAAGCGTTGCCTTCCATTTGCATGGGACTAAGCCCTGCCCCTAATTTTGCATGAGGTTAAGCTCTACCTCCATATTTGCATAAGGCTAAACGCTACCTTCTCTTTTCATGAGAATAAGATCTGTCTCCAATCTTGCATGAGTCTAATCCCTGACTCCATATTTGCATAAGGCTAAGCATTGCCTTCCATTTGCATGGGACTAAGCCCTATCCCGACGAATCTTGCATAAGGTTAAGCTCTACCTCCATATTTGCATAAGGCTAAGCGCTGCCTTCTCTTTGCATGAGACTAAGCTCTATCTCCAATCTTGCATGAGTAAAATCCCTGACTCCATATTTGCATGAGGGATCCTTGCCTCCACACCTACATGAGTCTAAGCCTTGACTCCATATTTGCATGAGTCTAATCCCGGACTCCATATTTGCATAAGGCTAAGTATTGCCTTCTCTTCGCATGAGTCTAATCCCTGACTCCATATTTGCATGAGGCTGATCATTGCCTCCACACCTGCATGAGTCTAAGACCTGACTCCATATTTGCATGAGTCTAATCCTGACTCCATATTTGCATAAGGCTAAACACTGCCTTCTCTCTGCATGAGTCTAAGCCTTGACTCCATATTTGCATGAGGTTGATCCTTGCCTCCATACCTGCATGAGTCTAAGCCCTGACTCCATATTTGCATGAGGCTAATCCTTGCCTCCCCGTTTGCATAAGGTTAATACCTGCCTCCCCACTTGTACGGGACTAAACACTGTCCCTCTTTGCACCAATATTTCTCTATTTTCTACTACTATCTACCTACTTTTCAATCGGGCTAAACTCTGCCCTCTACTTCGCAAGACTAAACCTTGTCTTGTTACATCATATTATTGCATATCATGGGATGAAACATCGCCAATCTGTCCAAAGGCATCATAGTCTAAAGGCACCATCCTCATAACCGGAAGACACCAAGCTATGGCTTGAGGATCTCTCAAATTTGCATATCATTATTCAAAGGCGTCATGGTTCGGAGGCACCATTTTCATGGACCAAGAACATAATTTCATGGCCTGCGAATCCCTCATTAAATAATTCATGGCCCTGGACTTCATCTTTAACCGTCCGAAGACAACGTTCATTGTCAAAAGGGAATTTGCATCATGTTTAAATTTTTGCAAAAACGTGTGTACCATCTTTTATCTACAGGTAACTAGTAAGAAACCGCTATCCTAGCATGAGCAATCTCGCTCCGTTTCACTCCAACCATCCCGAGCCTTAACCGCTCATCGTAGCCGCTTCCACATCTCGTGTCCGTTCTTACAACAATTTCATCTGCATACTCTGTAGGTGAATCCAGAACTACACATGGCCTGATTCCAGTAAAACTAGGGATATGTAGGCAACTCAAAAACCGGAGCTCGTCCTTTGTCTTTCAAAGCATCCCATCCGGTCAAAATTGGCCATCATTTCTTTATCCGAAAACTCTTTCAACCTTCCCGGGTAAAGAGGGGCAACTGTTGATACCCAATTATTTCCCATATATTTTAAATATGCATAAATACCTTCAAAATAGCATATATATATATATATATATATATATATATATATATATATATATATATATATATATATATATATATATATATTCATATATAAGCATGCAAAAGGTTTTTCATTATTTTTCCATAATTTTAAGGGTTTAAATTAATTTATTTTCTCCCCTTTTATTTATAAAATCTCCAATAATTATTTCCAAAATTATTATTATAATGATTTATTCATTTAATTTCTATACTTATGCCAAAATATAGATAATTTAATTTTTATGCATTTTATAATTATATTTAATATTTTTAAAGCTAATTTGCATATAATTGCAATGTTAGCCCATTTTAAGGTATAATTATATTTTATATGCATAAAATTAGTCCCTATATTTTTAAAATGTTAATTATGTATTTTTTATTGTTTTGTCACCTTAAATTATTTTCTAGATATTACCTATGATTTTTCTATAAATTAAAATAGGGAAAAACTGGCTATTTAAATAATACCAGATTTGGCTTTCAATTGTAGCCCAAATCGGATCCAATCCCCAATAAAATTTCCTATTAATTGACCTGATCCAGACCCTATAAACTCTTACCCAAACCCGGAGCCCACCTACCCGGTTGAATCCTGACCGTTGATGTCCTAGATCAACGGTCCAAACAAGCCCCATCCTTTTTTAATCATAAAGACCCCCTAACCCTAATCACTTTTCCAAACTTGCTGCCTTCAGATGCTCTCATCTCCCTTCTCTCTCAACCTAACCCTAATCACTTTTCAACCGCCGCCTCCTTCTCCGGTCATCTCCGGCGACTACCTCTCAACCCCAAGCCTCGAATGGTCACTCCACCCCATTGCCCATCATCTCTAAGGCCTTCAAGGATCCTAGGCCATGCCGATTTGGATCTAGGGTTTCTGTTTCTATTACTCATGGCTTCTCCGGTATGATTTTGGGCAAAATCACACTTTATATGTCACGATCGGTGAAGTTTACAACAGATTTTTTCAATTTCTATTTGGGTTTCCTTTGAAACCCTGACTCTCGTCTGAATCTCTTAGATTTGTGCTATTTTTATGCTTGAAGTCTGTTTCTTCCTATGTTTTGCACTATTCTCGAACTTCTTCTGAAAGACCCTCTACTTCAAACCATTTTACTTTCTTAAAAAAATTAGGGCTTACTCGGAGTTCTTTCTACACCTGTTTTAACCAATTTTCTTTATGACTAAACCTCTTTCCTTGCTAAATTTGACCGATCTTATGTTCTTACTACTTTTTAATTCGCCTATGTCAAAAGCCCTAATTTTTAGGAATTTCTTTGCTTTCGTTCTTTGTGTTAGCCTGTTTACTTGACTCTTGTTAATCTTCCATGGTTACCATGCTTCGAATGTGTTTTACTAAATCCTTAGCCTATTTATGTCACTTCTGTATAACTGTGATCATTTTTCTTGTTCATCTTTTGCTTCTCTCTATCAATATGGCTAACCTTGTCGTTTACTACGTCTTTTTGATCTTCTCTATTTATATGTTGAAAATACAGAATCATGAATCCCTCTTGATTGATTATGATTTCCTTAATTTATGGTGATTAAAAGATTTTCTTTTAAATCCCTAAAAGCTTTACCCCGTCTATTTAAGCTAACTGATTTCATTACCATATGATACTTTATTTCTACTAAGTTGTGTCCTTAATTAAGGTTTTATGAATTTAGTCCTAATCGGCTACTCTATGCTTACTGAACCTTGACTCCTTCCATATTTAGTCATGCACTGATATTTCTTCTTGCCTTATATGATACTGAATCTTCCCGTTTGATTTGATTCCCTTAACTTATGGGAGTATTTCCTTGATTCTCTAATTGATTGATTCTGAGTTCTTTAATCTTTCTTTAACACGACGAACACTGGGGTTTTCAAAACTACCTCTCTTACTAAAATCTCTGCTCTCCTCTCTCTCTCTCTTGTGCTATTTGCTGCTATTAGCCGGTTGCAAGCCAAGGCTAATCATCTGTGCTCTTTTGTTATTTCATTCTACTTACTTCTCTCTTCACTGGTATGTCCTAGTTAATTTAAATCCGCAACAACAACATGTTTCTCTTATTGTTTTAGTTTCTCTTATTTCTAGTCTGCTTCTACTTGTGGTGCTGTTGTGAAACTTGTAGTTAAGTTACCTTATCAGCATATTATTAGGTCTCCCCTTCCTTTAGATTAATGTATTCCCTTATGTGTGTTTCAAAGCATGCCTTGTCAATTGTCTTTTACCTACTATGTACTTACTATCTTATGAATCCCAAATCCCTATCCCCCTCTATGTGTTTATGTTCTTCCTGACTGGTTTGTGATTATGACAGTGTCAACTATCTCTGAGCATGTCTAAACCAGTCCTAAGACCCTTGGTAGGGTTATGTGTTTGCAGTCAAATATCTGTGTATCCCCAAACCCTTTGACCCTTGTATGACTATTGAATTCATTTGGATTCTGTGTGTGATCCTATCCTGAAGTGCTTGACTTTGTTTACCACTCCCACCTCTTTTCAAACAACCTCTGTTGCTTTTAATTGATTCCAAAACAATCTCTAATAAACCTTTTCCACTTGTGTCCTGCTATCTCACTTTATTCTTAGTCAATAAGTTCTGCCCCTCTAGTATGTGTACTGCCTTGGGATCTTCTTGAGAGCCCTCTGAACTCTGGTATACTGAGGTTGGCCTTTCCACACTGCCCTGGTTCAATTCTTGGTTGCTAAGTCTAGGTGTAAGCATTGTCCGGGGTTCTTGAGACCCTTAGGGAACTTTGATGCACCTAGACTCTGATTTGTCTATAGAAATGAGGCTTGTGAGAACATTGGAGGCTTTGGGAACTTGGGCCTAATTGCAGGCTCCCTATAGAATAGTTCTTGATTTTCTATTTTACTTTTGTAATTCATTCATTGGCCTGTAATAATTTTAAACAAATATTTGGGGTATTTAGTAAAAAGAGTGGGTAGATGTATACTTTATGGGGTAATATGGGTAAAAAACATGCTCTTAGGATCTTACTTTTAAAATCTGCCTGCTTTACTTAATAGAAATACTGCCTATAGGATCTCATTTCTAACTTCGTTTGCATCAGGTAAAAATCTTGTTCTTAAGGTTCTGCATTTGTCATGTTAGAAATCATATTTATAGGTTCCAAACAATCATGTCTTAAATCAGTTCAAATATAGATGCCATGCCTATAGGATTCAACTCCGATTTAGTTTTAACAAGTATTCCTGTATGTTGCTGCAAATCGATTAAAATCATTAATCGACCTAGATATCATGCCTATAGAGATCTCTACTTACAATTATGTCTGATAATTTAATTAGCCTAATAAATCAATTTCATTATGCCTATTTCATTTTTTTAAACTGGTCTTATTAAGTGTCAAACATTTCCTGAAATAAGTTCTTTCAAAATTACCTCAATCTCATTAGATATCATGCCTATAGGTATTAAAGGAGTCTATTTCGAAAACCTGTTTGTTTCTGCATTAACATAAACACAGTCTACTGTATATAGGCAAGCCTTAGGGCATTTTCAAAAACTGCATTTCCCTGAAGCTGTTTCTATCGTTTAACGTTTCTGATTTTGATAAGCTTTTAAAAGGGGATCCCTAGGAAACTACTAGGTTATAACTTCTGGGTATAAAAACTTGGTCTATTTCTGCATAGTCACTTAGAGATCCTGCTTTAGGAGTTTACTTAATAAGACCTTAACTGTGCTTGAGTCGTCCTGCTTGTATGTTTAGTTGAGGAGGAAACTGTGAGCCTCTTATTTGCTTCCATTATGTGTGAAAGTCCTAAATATTTTGACTGTCGCCTTAGAGTTTTCGCCTTTCTAAACCTTAGGGGTACGTCTAGAACTGCATATAGGTAGATGTATTAACTCCCTCCGGGGCCATTAAGAAGGGACGAGTAGCAGCACGCAATAGGTATCAGTGACCAAACACTCGCTTTGAATGACCAATAAGGGGATGGGAAGGGTTGACATGGGATATGATGACTACGCGTTAATGTCACGTGTAGCCCCTCATTGAGGAGTGTTTACCGGACATTGCATAGGGTGATCCTATAGGATAAGCAACCTAGGACCCCTCTTACCAAATCCTCTCTCTTTATTTGAACTTGTTCAAACCCTTATCTTGTCACTTGAGTTATCTAACGTGATTTACTTGCAACTTATTTGATTCAACTTTTTATATGGACTAATTTGTAAATATAAGTTCGGTTGGGACCCACAGTTGTGGACCAAGAGGGGTGCCTAACACCTTCCCCTCGAGGTTACTTCGAGACCTTACCCTAATCTCTGGTAATGTAAACCAACCCAAGAGTTAATCGCTCTAGGTGCAATAACGCACCATAATCCATTAGGTGGAAACTCTTCAAATACTCAATTCCCAAAAGGAAATGAGTCATTACACCCCATGAATGTCAAAACCCGAATTCCGCAAAAGGAAAAAAGGGGAGCGATAGGGTGAAAAGCCTTTTTCACACTATACCAATCTCAGCCTCTCTGGTGACGCTAAAGACAATACCAACTTACTTTAAACATCAAAACTCCTTTCCCGCTCATTTGAGCTCGTGACATCCTTGTCAACACCGAACTGCAACCTTGCCCTACTTCAAATTCCATACCACTTGCACCCTACATACCAATATACGATAGAACATGATTTTCATCATAACTTCGGAACCACTAATAGATTAACACCACATAATATAAAAACTTTTCACTTAACTCATTTCAGGAGAACTATCGCAATACGCAGGTAAATTCTCATAACCGTAGAATATGAAATCTTCAAGTAGTGGTCTAAGCCACCATAACCCTTCCGGGATCCGTCTACACATAACAGGCCATAACACTAGAATACTTCTGAATAAAATCAATTACAGTGGCCGACATGCCTCACAGGTGCCGTCACAATTCATATGCATAACTTGATCACGCTGAAGGAACAGATCTCTACCACTAATATGCCAATTCAACTATGTCTAACCAATCTATCTTCGTCCAATTTACCCTTGATTGCCTTTGAAATAATAATAACACCATTCAACACATAGCACACTCCATCCGCACTCGTCCCGAGTGACCCTGAATCACGAGACCATGATGTCTCAAATCCCATGAACCATTTCATACCTCCCTTGTGCGCACATTCGCATCCTCAACTGGTATGCCCATTCTGATAATTCCTTTAAAAATCCGAAGTCCTTCCTCATTTTCCTCCCAAATGCTACACTGCAAGAAAAAAAACATCATAGAACATTCTGGGCCTCTTCTTATAAGCTGCTACAAAAGTTTGATTCTTAGCCGTACCTATAGGCTCGAAATCATTAGCCATCACACTTTACCCTTTGAATCCAATAGGACCGTTATTGAGAGCCACCCGCTCTGACTTGGCCCCGAATATAATTAACTCCATGAATCTTCTAGCATATGAATACCCTCTCGACGAAGCACCTGGTAGAATCACTTCCCTTGAAACCCGCATCTATACAAGGCATAAATCCCGAATCCTTCCCCTAGTGTGAACATGAGCCAATAAGGCCAACCATAGCACACCTTTAACAATTCTTTTGCTCAAATTACCATATATGTTCTTTTCCCGTAGCTGAAATAACCCACCAATATGCTAATAACCAGAAACCTTGCAAGTAGTTAACCATGCAACCCAATCATAGGCGGTGGGACTCTCCCACTAGCTTGAAGCTACTATTACACAACTCTGGAATTCACTAAGATTCCTTATCTCTTTTTGACATAACCTTGCGCAATCAACCGCCAAAATTCTCGGAATCTTTCTGTAAAACCCCTTTTCATACTCTGAGTCATTAACCACATTCGCACGATCAATCTCTTTGCTGTATAACCAATATAAATTCTTCGTTGAAGCTTCGCCAACCATGCGACCGCCGATCTGCTCACTAGAGATAACCCACCCGTGGAATTTATGTGCTGACATCTTCCAACGTTGCTGCACGGGGTACAATCACTACGGCATCACTAGCCCATCCTGAGTCCGAGCTCGCTCTCTAGCTACACAAGTCCATTCACCCCTCGTGGGCATCAATTAAATATGCGACAACATCCTTCCAATTCAAAGTTATATTGTATCCTTCCTCATTTCAAGCAGCTCCTTTCCGTTATATCAAATCTCCTGTCACATAATAGTCCGTACTTCAAATTAAATCCGTAGACCCCAATCACCAATCACTAAAATTCCCAAATCATTCCAAACTCTCCTTAAGGTGCGTAGTCCTCCTACCACAAAGCACATATGCAACTCTACCACTCTCCCATTTTGGCGGAACTCACTCCTTTAATCGATTACTCGACATTTGCTTCTTATACCTAGCCTTCTAGAAATTTTAACCACCGCCTGACACTCCCCACATGTCCTTTCTCATCCTTTGCTGCTCAGTCGTTGCATTAAATAGAATCTATCTTCGTAGCACTTGAACCCACAAATCACTACTAACTTTAAACCTTTCCGAAGATCATCTTTCTCGAGCCGTCACTATTAGAAACGCTGATTCAATCCTGAACAACCGCACCCCACGATATCTAACAATCGTTTCTACAATATTATTTCACAATATCTTATCCCAAAGGCGAATTGCAGAAGACCATAACACCGGCGAACTTAACACATACAATTGATAGCGTCGACATTACATCACAGATGAAAATTCCACCACGCTCGAAAATACCAAGTCTCGTTACTCCATCACCCCAAATCCGGACATTCATAGGCCAATTGCTTTTCCTCCGCCGGAAATGAAATATCATATCTCTAAATTGTGCACTGAGTGGACTTCCTTTCAAATCATTCATTGCCCCAACACATAGGCAAGTATCCTATCATCAAGTCAATATTGTGCGATAACCAATCGTGAGCATCATAGCAACCTGTGCATAGCCTCAAAGCTCTTAGAAGCACAACTACCGAGCTGAAACAATAGAAAAATCCTTCCGCAAGGCGACGACAATAGACCAACCAACTATACCGGGAGAAACATCCTGCACTACATCTATAGTACCATTACAATTCTTTAATTCTCGATTTATAACAAGCGGTTCTCATCGCGTAAGATTGAATAGGAAGGAAATAAAGGCATAAGTCTTAAGGAATTAAACCGTACGATGAGGAATCAAGAAGGGAAGTGCTCCTAACAGCCCTATAGCCTCTTGAAGATAAGTGCAGACTTCTCCATACCGATCCAAAAGACTCTACTAGACTCGCTCATGACTCGTGAGACCTAAGGGAACCTAGTGCTCTGATACCATGTTGTCATGACCCAAATTCTACTAAGGGTCGTGATGGCGCCGGACACCGCTGTCAAGCAAGCCAACCAAAATACTTAATTATATTCTCGTTTTAATAATTTTTAAAACTATGATTTTTCTTCAATTTTACTAGTAAAAGATAATCATTTCAAATAAAATATGAATGTTAAGAAGTTAATACAAGATACCCCATAATCATCCCAGAACCCAGTGTCACAAGTGCATGAGCATTTACTAGGGAATGAAATAAAATACAGTAATTGTCCGAAATACAAAGTGGACAAAAATGAAAAACACAGTAAAATACTCTGAAGGGGACTCTGCTGGCTGCGAGTCGTCTCGATAAATGTATCTCACTTAAGTCTCTGTATCAACCATGCCGCTGTGCCACTAAGCCACTAGCCACATATGAACCTGTGCAAAAAAATGCACAGCAAGTGTAGTATGAGTACGAAAACAATGTGTACCCAATGAGTATCCTGTCTAATCTCGAAGAAGTAGAGACGAGAGGTCGACTTCGACACTTACTAATGGTCCAATGATAATATAGTAAAAGTGTGAGGAATTCATGGATATCATAAAGCAAAATTTAACTCATTATGCCGGAAAGCAAGTAAACAACTTCTCAAATAATAAAGAATTCCAAAGATTTACTTTTCATTATCTTTATAAATTTATCTCTGGCCAGGAAGGGCAATTATCAACATTTAAAATTCTCAGGCAAGCAATACAATCATGCGCATATCATGCCGAAGTCGTATGACCCGATCCAACATAAATGTAAAATGTGCACTGCCGAGAGTCAAACGGCACGAACCATAGATGCATCTATTACTCCGCTCGCGAATCACACATGAAACGCGGTCAAATTTAAATAAACAATTACCCTACTCGCGAATCATTCATGCGACGCAGGTACACATAGAAATACATGCTCAAATAGCCAATTAAAAATTTATTGGGGAACGTTTATCCAAATAAAAGCTAATTCTCTTTTAGCGATTTAAGAAAATGAAGTTTAATCCTTTTAGAAATTCATTTACCGATTCGATAGGATTTAAGCAATTCAACTGCCAACAAGATTACAAATATTCCAAGTATAGCATGCTTTTGGGTCCTAGACTACCCGGACTCATATATAATAGTAGCTACACACGGACTCTCATCACCTCGTGCATACGTAGCTCCCACAAATAGAAGCACATAACCAATTATTTTACCTATGGTGGCAATTCCATCTTACAAGGTTAGAAAGGAGACTCAACTCGCTCCAATGATCCATAACCGGCATTCCATGCCATTCCGAAGACTCGAATCGATGCTAAATGCTCCAAAACTAGCCAATAATTATGCAAATCCATTAATATATGTTCAATTACTCATTACAATCCAGTTTATAACGATTCCTAACCCCGATCGAAAAGTAAACAAAATTGCCCTCGGGCCCACATGCCTGGATTCAAAACAATTTCGAAGATAAAGTTTACCCATAAACTCACAAACCCAAATATATAATTTTCTCTCAATTTCATGCCCAAGATCGTGGTCAAAATTCAAGAATATCAAAATTCGTGGTCTTCCTCAAAATCCCCAAAGTTCTACAAATTTCCTTGTCTAAATCCATATATAAACCTTGTATTTACTCAAAACTAGTAGAAATCACATACCTCATGTTTGGTGATGAAAATGGCACTCCAAAGTTGTTCCAAAATCGGCTCCCATTAAAAATTTGAGATAAAAATGAGCCAAAACCCGTTTTAAAACACTTCACTGCCCAGGCGACCCTTCTATGTGATCGCAAACAATGCTCCGTGATCATATAAGCCAATCCCAGGGCCTTCAAATTCTTGCACAATGCGATCGCAAACACACCCCTGCAATCGCATAACGCGATTTGCACATATACCCATGCGATCACATAAGCCAATACCAACTGCCTCCAAAAATTGCACTATGCGATCACAGACCCACTCACGCGATCGCATAGAGTAAAAACCTGCTGCACTCACACCCGAGAACCAGCAATCCTCACAAGGCAAGAATCGACCCGTTGAGCATCCGAAACACGCCCGAGGCTCCTGGGACCTAAACCAAACCTACCAACCAGTCCTAATACATCATTCAAACTTAGTCGAGCCTTGAAATCACCTCAAAGAACATCGAAATCATAAATCGCAACCCGATTCAAGCTTAATGAACTTAGAACCTAAAACTTCAATACTCGATGCCGAAACCTATCAAATCACGTCCGATTGACCTCAAATTTTTCACACAAGTCACATTCAACATGACGGACCTACCACAACTTCTAGAATCGGAATTCGACCCTGATATCAAAAAGTCAACTCTCGGTCAAACTTCCCAAAAACTTTCAAATTTCTATCTTTAGCCAAATGACTCCAAAAGGACCCACGGACCTCCGAATTCACTTCCGATCGCGCTCCCAATACCAGAATCACCATACGGAGCTATTCCCAGACTCAGAATCCCAAACGGACATTGATAACAGTAAAATGCACTTCAACCCAAACTTATGAGATTCTTCCTAAATGGTAACTTCCACAATAGGCGCCGAAATGTTTTTGGGTCTTCTAAAACCTAGTCCGGACATACGCCCTAGTTCGATATCATTATACGAACCTGTTGGAACCTTTGAATCTCGATTCTGAGTTCGTTTACTCAAAAACCCAACCTTAGTCAATTCTTTCAACTTAAAGCTTCCGAAACGAGAATTCTTTTTCCAAGTCAACTCCGAACTTCCCGGAATTCAATTCCGACCATGCGCACAAGTCATAATACCTGAAATGAAGTTGCTCATGGCCAAACTACTGAACGATGCGCTAGAGCTCAAAACAACCTGTCGGGTCGTTACATTCTCTCCCACTTAAACTTACGTTCATCCTCGAACGTGCTAAGAACTACGCTGGAGTTGCCCAAAATCACTATTTAACACCTCGAGCACCTACCCGTGCTACCACAACTCAGCTGGGCATCCTAGCTCAATCATTCTGAAGATATCCTTTTTCGCTTAAGCAAATAAGCCTTAGAGCCCAATTCCAACATCCGGAATTCTTTGCCAGGCCTGTTCCAGTATACGCTCACCGTATCAATAACTACACGTAGCACCAAAACATGACTGCATACCTTAGCTGAATTCACACCTTGCACCACTTTACTCACAGGATCACAATAATATTCTCTGATCAAATTATTCGAAATTCCACGAATCGAATGCTCCCATTGCACCTCATGACATACATAGGTCTTGTTCTAACGCTCATAATATCGCCGCGATGGAAGAGATGTGTAGAAATTCATAACCAGCTGCTAAATCAACAAATCGTTGGGTCTATACTCCTGACAAGAACCGTCACCTCATTCTGAACCAAATAATAGTCTTAGCTCCTTAATATACTTCATATAATCAAATTTCACTGATCCTAAATCCAATGATCTCGTCTCACCCAGTACAAACTGCTCAAGCAATAAGCCACCCAGACGTGACCAAAAGTCTTAAATGATTCCACAATGCACCAATAGGCTACCAACTGGGCTACCAACTCGAACGTGATACAAAAGGAAAACGAACTCTGAAAAGGAAATCCAATTACCCCGCTCGCAAATCATACATGCGATGCAGTCAACATAATTAAACAAATACCCCGCTCGCGAATAATACATGCGACGCGGGCACACATCTAATATGAGTTTTCCTCAGAAAGATAGGAAACAAAATACATAAAAACAGATATAGGAATCTGTACTCAATATCACATTGTTGTGGCGCGCAACCCGATCCAAACAACATACCCATGCCGGCGTGCCACCCGATCTACCCATAAAATTCACATAAGAAGATACACACCGAGCCAGATTGCTCATTACAACAAAATACCGAATGTCGGTCACAAGCACACTAAGTGCATAATACCATCCCTGGGGAGACATATAAGTGCTATAAGCTACAAACTCAAGCACAACTGAGGTGCGATATACGATCTGAATCCCAAGAGCCATTCTGCTAATATAACGTCATCTCTGCGCGGAACCTCAACACATAAGAAATTCACCAAGTTGTCTCACAACTCACACGACGCAATATATCATTACATGAAATAGCTGACGACGAAATAACACCCCTGTCACACCTCCTTTTTACTACACCCGGGAAAGAGTATACATAAGGGAGTTTTTTCAATTAAAGGACAACCTAAACGGGATTATTTTTATTAAATTCAGAGTCGCCACTTGGGATAATTTATGGTGTCCAAAGTCACCGGTTAGAATCCCGAATCGAGGATAATATTAACTCTGTATTACAGTCCGCAAGCCAGAAATCCAGGTAAGGAATTATGTTAACCCGAGAGAAGGTGTTAGGCATTCTCGGGTTCCGTGGTTCTAGCACGGTCGCTCTATTGTTATGTTCGGCTTAATTATCTGATTTAGAACAATTTGAACCTACATGCAATTTTATATTTAATCGCTTTTTAATTAAGAAAATTATCTTGAACGGGTTACGCGTACGTATACCCATTTGTTTGGCGCATCAAAAATCATGTCACGTGTACGTGTCCACGATTAATAACGCTTTATTAATGTGAAGTAAACTATGCTAAAATTGTGCGTACTTAGATTTGGCTTTTGGAATCGTAATTATGTCATGAGAACATGTACACAACCACGATAGTATTCTATCAAAATTAAGATGGTTTCGCCCGATGTTGCGCGAACGCATACGTTGGTCTTCATTATGGAACCCATAATCATGCCACATGAAATGCACTCGCGATCCGCGACATACGTTGTTAAGATTTGGATTCGGGTCACATAAATGTGCACCTGAGTTTAGGATTAAAATACGCGCCTAAAGCAACTACGCGTTTTATCTCCGCGAGTGCCATGAAGTATTGATGAATGGAATGCCTTGAATTCTAAAATTGAGTTAAAATTTAATTAAAGCGAGGGTCACACAATTGTCATTTTTTCTTAGCATGACTAAATTAAATTCTTACATTAATTAGTTGATTTGCTCCCACCTATGAAACTGCGCTTACTAAATTAATTTGCAACCTTAATTACTTGTTAATTAAACAGCTATTTGCAAGACTAACTAGCTTTACACTAAAATAGAGACATTTACGAGAATAACCACCATTTGCATTCTTGAGCCTTAGGCTTGAAATGTGGAATTCAAACAATTAAATGACTTTTATCATGGCATTACAACACCCAGATTTTATTATATGGACTAGCCTAAACCACTTAAAGCAAACTCGCATAATTAATAAACCAAATAATATTCAACATTCGAATGCAAGTAATTTTCCTTAAACAAATATACTACTTGTGTAAATGGAGATAGAAAATGAAGTTGATATTAAGCCCAATGCATAACATGACCAAAACTCAACCCGTTCATTCTCCCGATTACCCAGATTCCTGTCTCATTCAGCAGTAATCCCAACACCCAACTAATGACTATTCTTTTATACTTCTTCAATTAACGGACCGATGATTTAAATAACACAAGGCTGCCCAGTTTAGGCTCAAACCTGAGACCATCAGCCTACCTTATTTTAATTACTAACTAGTCTAGATACTATCTAAATCCTGGGCCCAAAGGGAGCCCAGTATCACGTTACCAATGCCAGCCCAATCCAATGACACAATGTGATGGCCACGCAGGGATTTAAGGTCGAATCCCTGCAGCAACATGATCGGTTCATAGGTTGTCCAAATTACACCAATAGCCCTTTTGAACATATACAAGTAAAAAAATTTGCAACCTTGTATAAACATAGATGCCACTAAACTAGAAAACACCCCTAATACTGATAGTTGCCAAACCAGTACATTAAAATCTGGTTCCCTTATGAATTCCAGAAAATCATATTAAAGCTTTCACTATAATCCTTAGACATTTCAAACTCATTCAGGAACGGATGTAAACACAGAACATGTTTATCAAATACTTTAAACCACGCTGATTCTCAAATAAGCATCATACGTACATGTCCAATTATCTATACATACTACTATTAAATATGTACAACAGAATCATACATACATATCCAATTGCCTGTACATATAACTATTGATCATACACGGCATTAAATGTGCAAATGATATCTTAGATAACCTTTAAAACTACATATTTATTACAGTAATTAAAGTAGTACGAGAAGCAGGGAAACTAAGTTCAAATGCAGCCTGTATCCAATAAATATTCCATCTGATTTATATGTTCAAACAATCAATCATCATGCAGGGTCTAAGAAAGTACCTGAGAATAAGGAAAAAACAAAGAGGGAGTGAGGAGGCAGTAATCAACAGCAGCTAACCCAGTTTAATCTTCAACAATGTAACAATAACTTCAAAAGTCAAAACAGCTTCAAACCAGAACTTCTCAGAATTACATCATTTTCAACCCAGAATCAGAATCTTCTTTTTTTTTTAAAAAAATTCTGACTAACAAACCAATTTAAAGAACAGAACTAAGACCCATTTATATCAAAAGATTGCAGAAATTTCTTCTGTAATTTTAGTCGTTTCTCCAGCTCTCTTTCTGTGTATATCTTTTTTTTGTTTCTGATTTTCAGCTCTCTTAAATGGTCATTCAATTAATGCATTTTTCACTACCAATTCAACTTTTCATTCTTTAATCATCCACTTAATTGTCCACTCAGTTATCCGACTCAATTATTTAATCCATTAGTGCAATCCTAACCCTACTTTCTATTAGAAACTTCTTAAGTAGGTAAACACTTGAATTATTTATATTAATCAGTTCTCATTGACATAATTAAACAAGAGGTTAATACCAAACTTATTGAACTAATCTTAACTATTCTGACCAAGTAACTAAGTAAAATACGATTTCAAAGTCTACTGATATCCCAACTATACGAAACAAATCAACGAAACCAATCCTAAAGAAACCAACAATGAACAGAATGATTTACCAAAATACTAATCGAATTTGAAATTGACCAGAAAAGAAAAAGAGATGAGGAAGATGAACAACATAATAACACTAATTAAAATACAGAAAATAGGACAGAAGAACTCACCGGACAGGCTCGAACTTGTGTTTGGCTTTGATACTGTGACTCACCCCAAACTGATGCTAATCATTTGTTCTTTATCAAGAACAAATGAACAACATCGGTTTGTAGTGAGTCGACCTTCTAATCACAACAACTAGAGGCTTGGATCGATACATGTCACCAGGCTCAAAGGAAACTGATTTTGAACTTTTAGGTTCGAATCTTAGATTTAAAATTCGACGAGTTCCGGCCAGATTCGAAGGAAACCCTTGATGGATTTGGTATGAGGGAATCATGGGAGTTGTGTGGTGTTAAACTGGATTGGGTAGGCTAGGGTTCAGAGATTTTGGGATTTGACAGCTTCAATCGAAGATTCGAGAAGTATTAGGGTGATTCGAGGGAAATGAGTCATGGATTTGGAAAGAGGGTCTCGGGGTGGTTCTGGGGTGTAAATTTGGGAGTGATTAGAGCCGACGCCGCCACCGGAAGGCGGTGGGGAATGGTGGCGGCTGGTCTCTAGGGTTTGGGTGAGGAAGATGGGATGGGGGTTATGAGGGGGGAGGGGTCTGTTTGGTCAAATATACACTGGGGGTGAGGTTAAATCCAGGATGTTCGATAAAACGAGATCAACGGCTTGGATAATTTGATTGGTTTGAACGGTGTCGTTTGTTAGGGTTAAAGGCTGGATCGGGTTCAAGGGGAAACAGTTCAGGGTCGGGTTAAACGGGTAATGGGTTAAGTCCTGGTCGTTAGATGTGGGGAATGAACGATTGAGATTGGTTGACACTGAAACGACGTCGTTTGAGTCATCTCTGAGATCTGATTTGAATGGACCGGGTATGGCATGGTTTTGGGCTGGTTTTGGTTGGGTATTAGGTGTGTTTAATTTGGGCTTGGGGATTAAATTGGATTGGTCCAAGAATTCTTTTCCCTTTTCTTCCCTTTTTTCAAAATTTGAAATTAAAATCCTAATTAAATTATAAAAGACCTAAATTAGCTTAAAAATATTAATTAACTTTAAATAATACCTATCACAAATAATTAAACACTAAATTAAAAGAAAATCACACAATTTGACCAAAAATACAAATAATATGTTATTTTGTGAATTTTTATTTTTGTAAAACACATAATTATTAATTAATTCCAAAAAATATAAAAATCCAATCTTAAATGCAAATGCTATATTTTTTTGTATTTTTAATGCATTAATAAAATTAAACATGCACACAAACATATGCAAACAATCAGAAAAATCACGCAATAATTCCTAAAAATAACAAATAATCAAAGAAAAGACCTACTTTCGGGAATTCTTTTGGAGTAATTCGTGTGAGGCAAAAATCACGGGCTCACAGCTTCCCCTCTTTGTCCGGAAACACGAAGAGTTTTCGTGCAAAGATAAAGTGAGCAGATACGAGCAATTTTTGCCTGTTTGAACACTCCGTGGGAAGCATTTTTGAAAGATTTGACCGAACCTCTGCTTCAAAGGTTTCCTACATATCCTTGGCTATAAAGAAATCAGTTCAATGTAGTTTGGGAAGTTTGGTAGCTGGGACTACCATGAAGCTGCGGTTTTGCTGTTACTGTTGTTGCTGCTGCTGATACTGCCTACTGACCTCCTTATTACACCATGACAAAAATGGAGAAGCTAGACTAAGCTATAATCTATGCTTTACAAAGATTTATTTTCAAACTTGATCTTGTGACTGATGTTGCCTTGTTGACTTGTATTTTCCTCAGAAGTTTCTTTGTGGCTGACTTGAATGGTATTCTTTGAAATGCTTTCCCTCCTTCTCCAGATGGGAACCTGACTACTTGAAATTTGAATTGTATTCCCTTGTTCTCCAGGTGGGCTCCTGATTGTTGAGACTTGAATTGTATTCCCTTGTTCTCCAGGTGGTCTCCTGATTGCTGAGACTCGAAATGTATTCCATTGTTCTCCAGGTGGGCTCCTGATTGCTAAAACTTGAATTGTATTCCCTTGTTCTCCAGGTGGGCTCCTGATTGCTGAAACTTGAATTGTATTCCCTTATTCTCTAGGTGGGCTCCTGATTGCTGGAACTTGAATTGTATTCCCTTGTTCTCCAGGTGGGCTCCTGATTTCAACAAAATAGACAAAAGCAAACAAAATTTCTGCCCCAGTTTGGTAGCTGGGTATATATATGAGTGTAAACTAAATCATGTTACCAAACATCAGTAAGAACTTGAAAGCGGAAACTTGAATTGTACTCCCTTGTTCTCCAGGTGGGTGCCTGATTGCTAAAACTTGAATTGTTGTTCTTGTTCTTCAGGTGGATGCCTGATTACTGAATCTTTAACGGTTGTTCCTGGTTCTCCAGGTGGACGCCTGATTGCTGATACTTCGACTGTTCTTCCTTGTTCTCCAGGTGGATGCCTGACTTCAACAAAAATAGACAAAATAAAAGAAAACTTTCTGCCCCAATTTGGTAGCTGGGTGCATCTGTGAGTGTTAAACCGGAGCATATTACCAAATATTAATATGAATTTGGAAGTTAGGTCCCATTATCCAGGAGGGTCCCTCACAATTCTTAACTAAACGACAATTTTTAAATCTAAGCTATATCTTTTAAAGGCATGACTTCTGCTAAATCTTGTTATGTAAACCAGTTTTAAACTATGTCCCATTATCCAAGAGGGTCCTGATAACTTACGCGAACTTTGAAGCCAATTTATATTCCCTTTGGTGCACATTTGTCCTATATTTACTACTTATGATTGTTTTAGGGTTTAACCTAGGTCCCATTTTCCAGGAGGGTCCTAAAGTTTCTAATTGAGTCTTGTCTTAAAAACAATGAAAAATTCAAACCAACTTATATTTTCACGAAGTAGAGCTTATGCTAGATCTTGTACTCATGAATGTTTTGAATTAAAGCTAAGTCCCATTTTCCATGAGGGTCCTGAAAATTTATACGATCAAACCTGCTTGGTACTTGCTTTCCTCACAGGGTGCTTCCTGAAACAAATGCCATCTTTGCCCCTGTTTTCAAATCAAAGAAAATCTTGTCAGTTTAAAATGTGGTAGTTAGTTGTGGCATTCTTGCTGGGGAGAGTTTTCTCTTTGCCCTGCTTTGCTTCAACAGACTGCCTTGAACCGGTCGAAAGGACTATTTTGACCTCATGATTGATCCTTAACTGCAGGATCCGCAACTTTTGTTTTCACTTCTGAACCTTCTGTCTGAACTTGTATATATCCCATGACATTACTGAACCATTCCACCGATTCCACTTTTGCTTACACCCTATGTCTCATTTTCATCATATTATCTCCAGCATGTCCTATCCGTATTTTGCTCTGTGCAATTTTGAATCTTGGTAGTATACTTTGACATTCCTTCTTATTTGTTGGAACAAGGCTAACCTTGGAAGAGCTTTAGGGGAGTAAAAATTAATAGCAATGAAATGCGACGATTTTTAGAATTAAGAATAAAGAAGAAAATCCAGATTTGGATGACTGTTGGAGATAGGAAAAAGGAACTTATCTGAGCGGAGTCACTGGCACCAATATCATGGTATGCATTTTGGATTAATCAGCCCAGTCTATTTAACCAATCTCCTTTCCAATTGTTTTACTTCGTGCTCCAAGATTTCCACAACCCAATTTTACTTTTCGCCAATCTTACGGACCTTGTTCGACTTGCAGTGCCCTGAATGGTTTTCACCGACAAACCTCTCTCATTTGTTTTCTCTCAGCTTTCGTCGCCTCATGGTGCCCATGAGGGTTTTCACCAATAAGACTCTTTCATTTTTTATTTTTCTTGCTTAAACCGGAGTGTTACCCCTGATATGAATTCTCTTTACATTGCTCGACTTGGCATCTCTCGAAGACTGATCGGAAGGTCTTTCTTTGGATCGTAATATGGGATTTTGGATGGAGTTAAAAAGAAAGGGTATCAAAGGCTCAAAACATTTTGACATGGGTTTTAAAATTACAACTCTTGGAATCACATTTCTTATTACAAGTACAACTTCTGCCCCAATTTCTTGCTTGGGGATCTTTTGATATTTTATTTTACTATGACTGAGCCGTGAGGCTGTCTACGTATCCTTAACAGGATTCAGGTCAAACGTAGTTCACACCTGAATTTCCTTGTTGTTATACTTTCTCTTTTCACTTCTTTTCTTTTCTCTTTTCTTTCTTTTCCTTTTTTTTATTGATTCCAAAAGAGGGGTATGAAAGAAACAAATGCCGCTCAAAAGGGGGAACAAAGGGTAGAGTGTTTAGATAGCAGAACAAATTGCCTTCATCATTTCAATCTTCAAAACAATGCCAAATACAAACAATCAACAATTATACCAAAGAAAATCATGCATAATATCTCTTTACTGCATCAGAATTGATGGCCATGTCTATGCATTTTCCTTCGATATCTGTTAAACATAGAGCGCCATTGGATAATACTCTGGTCACAATGAATGGCCCTTGCCAATTCGGGGCAAACTTGCCTTTCGCTTCAACCCGATATGGAAGAATACGTTTCAGCACTTGCTGACCCACTTCAAACTTTCGGGGACACACCCTTTTGTTGTATGCTCTTGCCATTCTTTTTTGATATAACTGGCTATGACATACTGCTGCCAATCTTTTTTCATCAATCAAATTCAACTGCTCCAAACGTGTTTTGACCCACTCATTATCATCAATTTCAGCCTCAGTGACAATCCGAAGGGACGGGATTTCAATTTCTGCAGGTATTACTACTTCAGTGCCTCGAACCTTCTACTATTTTCTGAAGTATCTTCTTTATGTTTTTGTTGGCTGCCTCGACTGCTCCATTCTCCTTGGGACAATATAGGGTAGAATTGCGATGTGTAATCTTAAACTGTTGACAAACCGCTTCCATCAAGTTACTGTTAAGATTAGCACCATTATCTGTGATGATCACCTTTGGGATTCCGAATCGACAGATGATATTTGAGTGAACAAAATCGACCACTGCTTTCTTGGTCACCGATTTGAATGTTTTAGCCTCAACCCACTTGGTGAAATAATCAATGGCTACCAGAATGAACCTGTGCCCGTTGAATGCTGCTGACTCAATTGGTCCAATGACATCTATGCCCCAAGCAATGAAGGGCCATGGTGTCGACATTGTGTGCAATTCCGATGATGGAGAATGAATTAAATCTCCGTGTATCTGGAACTAATGACATTTGCGCACAAAATTGATACCATCTCGCTCCATGGTAAGCCAATAATAGCTTGCTCGGAGAATTTTCTTCGCCAACACATATCCACTCATATGTTGTCCGCAGACTCCTGAATGTACTTCGGACATAAAAACCGTAGCTTGTCTAGCATCTATGCATCTTAATAATCCAAGGTCTGGTGTTCTCTTATACAAAACTCCTCCACTTAAGAAGAATCCATTTGCCAACTGTCGAATTGTTCTCTTTTGATCCCCCGTGGGTTGCACTTGATATATCCCCATTCTGATGTATTCCTTGATATCGTGGAACCATGGTTCTCCATCAAGTTATTCTTCAATCATGTTATAGTAAGCATACTGATCTCGGACTTGAATATGCAGAGGATTGACATAAGCTTTGCCTGGATGGTGCAACATTGATGCCAGGGTAGCCAAAGCATCGGCGACCTCATTATGGACCCTTGGAATATGCCTAAACTCCATTGATCGAAACCGTTGACAAAGATCATGTAAACATTGTCGATACGGTATGAGCTTCAAGTCTCGCGTTTCCATTTCTCCTTGAATTTGATGTACTAGAAGATCCGAGTCTCCCAAGACCAATATTTTCTGGATATCCATGTCTGCAGCTAGCCTTAGACCCAAAATACAGGCTTCATATTCAGCCATATTGTTGGTGCAACAAAACCGAAGCTGAGCCGTAACAGGATAGTGATGCCTTGTTTCAGAAATAATCACAGCTCTTATCCCGTCTCCTTTCATGTTGGCAGCCCCATCAAAGAAAAGTGTCCAACCTGGTTTTTCAATTTTCTCCAGTTCATCGATATGCATCACTTCTTCATCGGGAAAATAAGTTCTCAATGGCTCATAATCTTCATCGACCGGGTTTTCGGCCAAATGATCGGCCAATGCTTGGGCTTTTATCGTAGTCCGAGTCACATAGATGATGTCAAACTCTGTGAGCAATATCTGCCACTTTCCAAGTCTCCCTGTCGGCATAGGCTTTTGAAAGATATACTTCAACAGTTCCAAGCTCGAAATGAGGTAAGTAGTGTAGGATGACAAATAATGTTTCAATTTCTAAGCCACCCAGGTTAGGGCACAACATGTCCTTTCCAGATGAGTGTACTTAACCTCATAAGCTGTGAACTTCTTGCTAAGATAGTAGATGGCATGTTCCTTTCTGCCGGTGATGTCATGCTGCCCCAGTACACAACCAAATGAATTTTCCAAGACTGTCAAGTAAAGAATCAAGGGTCTTCCTGGTTCTGGCAGAACCCGCACAGGTGGGTTTGACAAGTATCCTTTTATCTTATCAAGTTCTTCTTGACACTCATCAGTCCACTTGACCGCAACATCCTTCTTCAGCAATTTGAAAATAGGCTCACAAGTTGTCGTGAGATGAGCAATAAACCTACTGATGTAGTTCAACCTCCCTAACAGACTCATCAATTCAGTCTTATTCCTCGGAGGTGATAATTCTTGGATGGCTTTGATCTTTGATGTGTCCAACTCGATGCCTCGCCGGCTGACTATGAATCCCAACAGCTTTCCGGATGGAACACCAAATGCGCACTTGGCAGGGTTAAGCTTGAGGTTGTACCTGCGAAGTCTCAGGAAGAATTTCCTCAAATCCCCAATGTGGTTGGCCTGATGCTTTGATTTTATGATCACATTATCCACGTATACCTCAATCTCCTTATGTATCATGTCATGAAACACTGTAGTCATTGATCTCATGTAAGTTTCCCTGGCGTTCTTCAAACCAAATGGCATTACTCGGTAGAAATAAGTTCCCCACGGCGTGATGAATGCCATCTTTTCTGCATCTTCTTCATCCATCAGAATCTGATGATACCCGGCATAGCAATCCACAAAAGATCCTATCTCATGCTTGGAACAATTATCGATCAAAATGTGGATATTGGGTAGTGGTAAGTTATCCTTCGGACTTGCTTTGTTGAGATTACGGTAATCGACGCATACTCTGATCTTGCCATCCTTCTTTGGCATAGGTACGACATTAGCCAACCAAATAGGATATCGAGTGACCCGAATGACCTTTGCATCCAGCTGCTTGGTGATTTCTTCTTTAATCTTCACACTCATATCAGTTTTGAATTTCCTCAACTTTTGCTTGACTGGAGGAAACATTGGATCGGTGGGCAATGTGTGGACCACTAAATCAGTGCTCAAGCCCGGCATGTCGTCATATGACCATGCAAAGACATCTTTGAATTCGATGAGTGCTTTGATTAACTCTTCCCGGATCTTTGGCTCGAGGTGGACACTTATTTTAGTCTCTCAGATATTATCTGTGTCTCCTAAATTGACGGCTTCTGTATCATTCAGGTTGGGTTTCGGTTTCTCTTCAAAGTGAATTAAATCTTTACTAATCTCTTCGAAGGCCTCATTTTCATCGTATTCTGATTCGTAATCACAATCTACTTTTTGAATTATTATTTCGAAATCAGATTGATTTTTAAGACTGGGCTAAGGATTTCTTATGCATGCCATATCACTAGAGCCAACGTAAAAAGAACTGTACAGAAAAGAAAAACAAAAGAAAAACTATCAGGAATGATAACGAAAGGGAAACTGCATTTCATTGAATGAAACAAGGTTTGGACACTTCAAACAGACTGAAAGATAAAATTCTGGATTACAACCCTGGAATGATCCAGACAAACTGAAGGAAAATCAAAATAAACTACCAAGACTCCTTTCGAATGGGGAGAGGAGTGGCTTTCCAATTATTAAGCTTTGTTTCTGGCCCAACGAATTGAATTTCTGCATTGCTAGGACCTTCACCACTTTCCACCATGTTCACACCATCAAACAACTTTTCAAATCTTTCAATTAACTCCTTGTCAGGATTAATCATAGAACTGGGAATTGTTGTTACTGGGCGACTTCTGGTACCGGACTTGACAAAAGATTTGGAGAGATGGGGGACTGGCTTTGGAAGGACCCATGCCTTCTGTTTTAGCTTTCTGGCCTTTCTTATGTCTGCGGCAGTGGGCTTGAATCCCAAACCAAATGTTCCCAAGTTTTCGGGAAGAGATACCGACTTTATGATGCCTTGCAAATATGATCCCAAACCTTTACCGAGTTCAAAACCATTCTTCAACATCTCATAGGCTACCATGACCGATGCGGCGGTTATCTTTGGATTTGGAATGTATTTCCCCTCCGGAACTCTCTCTGCCAACATCGTGTCTGAAACCTGGTAGACCCATGGTCCCTGGTCATCTTCCACTTCAATAATTGGTACAATGGCATTGTTGTGAGCACATACACTGTCTTTCCCATGCACAACTATTTTTTGTCTATCCCATTCAAATTTGACTACCTGGTGAAGTGTTGATGGGACTGCTTTAGTGGCATAGATCCATGGTCGACCCAACAGTAAGTTATAGGAAACAACTATATCCAGCACCTGAAACTCCATGGTGAACTCAACTGGCCCTATCGTTAGCTCCAGCACTATGTCCCCAACTGAATCTTTACCTCTGCCGTCAAATCCCCACACGCAAATACTGTTCTTATGGATCCTCTCATTTTCTATTTTCAACTTGCTTAGAGTGGAGAGAGGATAGATGTTTGCACTTGACCCGTTGTCAACCAATACCCAGGTCACCACAGAGTTTTCACATTTTAATGTGAGATAAAGAGCTCTGTTGTGCTCAGTACCTTCTACAGGCAATTCATCATCGGAAAATGTGACTCTGTTTACTTCGAAGATTTTGTTGGCTATTTTTTCCAAGTGGTTCACGGAGATCTTATCAGGAATGTGCGCCTCATTCAAAATCTTCATTAAAGCTTGACGGTGCTCGTCTGAATGGATCAATAATGACAATAGGGAAATTTGAGCGGGCGTCTTTCTTAATTGTTCCACGATAGAGTAGTCATGCAGCTTTATTTTCCTCAAGAATTCTTCTGCTTCTTCTTCAGTTACGGCTTTCTTTATTAGTGCTGGATTATTTTTAGCTCTTCTTAACTCTTCGGGAGCAAAACACCTTCCCGAGCGAGTTAAGACATGTACTTCACAGATTTCTTCTTTGACTTCCTTCCCTTTGTACATCACCGTTACCCGCTCGTAATTCCATGGAATAGCCTTGCTGTTGATTATTGGTAATTGGGTTACTGGCTTGATAATAACCCGATCTGCGCGGGATCCTTCCACGATTATGATGGGTTTGCTGGCCGCTCCTGGTACAATCACCTTTACCCCTTCCTGTTTCGTTGCATCTCTACTTAAAGACCCCTTCTCTACTGCTATAGATGGCTCAACACTCTTTTTGCTCTGCTTGAGCACCAACTTCTCATCTACTGATTGTTCATCTATCTTGACTCTACTAGATCGAATCATCATGATGGTTTGTGATGGCTTCTTGGGTTCCCCCTCCGCATGCATATTTCGATCATATTTGCCTCCTGATAGGCTAGCATCAGATTCCTGTTGATATTGGGTGCTTCGGGAGCTTGAACTTCAATTCTATTGGTATCAATAAACTACTGTATCGCAGTTTTCAACTGCCAGCACTTTTCTGTATCATGACCCGGAGTACCAGAATAATACTCACAGCTGACAGTATAGTCAAGATTCTTTGGAGGAGGATTTGGCAGTTTGGACTGTATCAGCCTTAGCATATCTAGCTGTTTTAGCCTGTGGAACAGACTGGTGTATGATTTTCCCAATGGAGTAAAGGTTTTCTTTTTCTGCAACCTTTCACCCTTGAGTGCTTGACTAGGCCTGAAACTTGGTCCTGGAGTGTTTTGGTAGGCTCGTGGATGTGGATAAGTATTTGGTAGGACAGAAGCACGCCATTGAGCGTGGGCAGGAGGTTGGTTGTATGCTTGTGCATGGTGGACGGAAAAATGAGGTTCTGGTGGGGGATAGTAGTATTGGGGTGGATTATGGTGATAATTTTGTTGGTGGGGTCGAGGTTGATTGTAGTGGTAAGGTGAACCTCTGGATCCGGGCCAAGTTCTTGAATCAACCATTGCTGCTTCCTCTCTTTTCTTATTCCCAATCCCTCCTATGCCGCCCTGAATAGCCTGAGTAGTTTTTTTGATAGCCGAATAGCTCATGATTTTATTCTACTTGAGGCCTACTTCTACCATGCCCCCCATCTTTACTACTTCGTTGAATGGCTTTCTCACAGCTGAGACCAAATGGCCATAGTAAGTAGGTTCCAAAGCCTGTAGGAAGTAATCTACCATCTCACTTTCCTTCATTGGGGGATATACTCTTGCTGCTTGCTCCATCCATCTGAAACCATATTCTCTGAAGCTTTCACTGTGCTTCTTCTCAAGTTTAGTCAAGGACAGTCGATCTGGAATAATCTCAAGATTGTACTGGAAGTGACAAGCAAATGCTTGCGCCAGATCATCCCATGGTCTTGGCGGGTATACCATTCCAATGCTGATCCACTCAAACTCTGACTGAAGTAAGCCATTAACAACTCGTCTTTTCCTCCAGCTCCCATCATCTTGCTGCAAAAACCCCTCAAGTGGGCTACTGGATCGATGTGCCCGTTGTATAGATCGAACTTGGGCATCTTGAAATCTGCAGGTAATTGCACATTTGGGAACAGACATAGGTCCTTGTAGGCCACGCTGACTTGCCCTCCTAACCCCCGTATGTCTCTGAATGATTGTTCTAAGCTTTTGACTTTCCTGAACATCTCCTCTTGTTCGGTATTTTTGACTGGTTTATCCGCTTCTATCGGGAGGTCAAAGTGAGGAGTATAGGAATGGGTTTCTGGAGCATTGAAAGTGGGTTCCGAGGGGTAGTATTGGTTGTCCTGGGCCTGGAACATGGGCTCGCTAGGAGATTTGTGGAGTGTAGCTGGTGGAGGTGCTACGAAGAAAGGAGTTACTGGTGGAGGAGGGTATGGAATTGGTTTAGGGGGTGGAGATTGTGGTGTATGAGAAGTGGTGCCCCGGTAGTGCTGGTAAATGGTAAAGCTCGGGGATAAATCGGTGGCAGGATGATCCTGAATTTGAGCCGGTGGTGGAGTGAAAGCAGGGTTAGCATGGTAAGCTGGGGGTGATTGTCCTCTAGACCAGGCCTGATACATTTCGGCCATCTGTTGCTTAAGTTTGAGCATCTCCTCTTTCATTTTACTGACGTCCAACTCCTCTACCTCAACACTTGCGTCGACATCCGGGATAGACATGATTTCTGGTATTGGTCCTTTCGATTTGGTTTGGTAATGATAATGTGCCAGTATACTCTAGATAAACTAACTGCTTGAATTCTCTGGAAATACAACAAACTTGTTAGTTTTTTAGAGTTTAACACATATGTAATCGCACGTTGGGATGTAATGCACCTAGGTAATTAACCAGTTCTATCATGTATTTGCTTGGTTGCTTGTGTCATCCCAGCTTTTCCTGACCTTTCCCTTTTATTGTCACTCATGCCTATCTTTTATTTCCCTCCCCTTTTCATTTTATTCTTTTCTTTTGGTCATGGTCGAATCTTATAGAGATTGCCTACGTATCATGTCCCCGCATGAATCAGACCGTGCGTAGTTCTGGCAGAAACAATTATTAATACTCTTATTTATTTTTAACAAACGAAACAATACAAAGACAGAAATGACATTACATTTGGACAACACTTTAAGAAAAAGGTTTAAAAGACTCAACATGGACTTAAACTAAAACATGACTATTATATGAAAAGTTCCAACAATTATGACTACGCTTCACTCCACAATCTTTTGCTTTTAATCACTGGAACATTTGCTCACGGTGGGGCTTGACCCGGCTGACCTCCTAGTGTACGGTACACTCTTTCTAACTCCATTGCAAGATGACGGGCAAAATTAGGTGCATGCTCTAGAAACCTTTCATAATCCATCCCTTGGCAGTTTACATAACCTTGAGAGGTGTAAACAACCAAATCATGGATTTGTGCTCTGAAATCTTAGAGATTTTGGTCTTGGTTTTGCAATCGTTGTTGGCGAGTGGTGGCTATATCTCTTATGTGGTCTTCGCGATCTAAAGCTGACTCCAATTGAGCTCGAAGTCTGGCCTGATCGAATCTTGCCTGTGCTCTCTCCCTATCAATATCTGCGTGCTGATGTTCTCTATTGTACCTTCTCATTTCTTCCAACTGTGCATGGAGTTGAGCTTTTGAATGTATCCAATGGTCCTTCTCTCTCTTGAATTGAGCCATTTCTTCTTCGAATCTCATTACTTGGCGTTCCTTACTAGATTTGGCCTCCTCATTTAACTGTATGATTTTTTCCTTAGCTTTGTCTAACGCCTTTTCAGTCTTTGTCAAGATGGAGTCATAATCTTGCATTTTTTCCATCAGATTGACAATGATTTTCTGATCTTTCCAACTTCTCACTGGCTCTATAGAGGCTTTCTTTATCTGTTGAAACTGAGCGCGGAGAGTTTTATTCTCGCTAATCAGACTCTTCTTTTCACCTTTTGCTTCTTGTGCCTGTACGTCTTTCTCCAAATTGAGGTTCCTCAGGCTTTCTTCTAAGGCATGAATAGTTTCTTTGTACCCCTTTTCCTTTTCACCCCAAGCCATCCGTTCTTGGATTTTGTCATCAAAGGCTTGAACATGCGGTCTTTTTATGGGCCTTCTAGGATCAGGTTCTGGTGCATCATCCACACAGGATCTTTTCTCAAACCACCTAGCATAACCCGGATTTATCTCGCCTTTCGCAGGATCTGGAACTTGGGTATCATCTTTCAAGTATCGACAACCATTCCAAATCTGCTGGATTAAAGCCTCATGGAGAGCGGCTTCGGGGTGTAGTTCAATCACTTGCGCACTCAAATCTTCATCATCAGGCACCACTTGGTATCTCCCCAGCTGTCTTAGAACTCTCTGTGGCGCATACGGTTGGATGCTTCTTAAACCCAACAGCAGCAAATAAATCTTCAAGGTTGACATGTGTATCACCTCTCTTACCGGAAGCCATCCCAAAGTCCACTCAATTTGACTCGCCATTAAAGATCTTAAGTGGGATATCCTGGCTTCTACCCCTTCTGGAGATTTATAATCTTTTATTCTTTCTTCATAACTCTCGATGAAATTGTACTTGCTTGGACCATACTTCATGAACTTGGGGTGATGTCAGAGATGTTCAGTCAACCACATTTGCAACAAAATATTGCAACCTTTGAAGAATTTTGCCCCGGATTTACACAAAGTCAACGCCCGATAAATGTCTGAGAGAATGATCGGGGCAAGAGTGTGATGTTATTTGGTAGTTAGGACTTGTACGACTCTGGCTATGTGAATATCAATCGTCCGCTCTTTGTTTGGGAAGACCATGATTCCTAGAAAAGCCATGATGAAAGAGAAGCGACGGTGAATCTGCCAGGTGTCCTTGTTTTGTTTGTTAGTAAGGCCCTTTTTATGAATTTCAAATCCATCCAGCTTTCCGAACCTTGAATATAGGAAGTTGAAAGAACAACACCCTTTGACAACGTTGCTTTTTCTGATTTGATTACTGATATTCAGAAGACGAAAGAATCGGTGTATTGAGGGAGCCTTTGGGAATATAAGATTCTGGTTTCTTAAATCTCCGTCAAAACCGGAATATCCAGCTATTTCTTCTAATATGGGAGTAAGATCAAAATTAGAGAAGCGAAAGACATTGTGAACAGGGTCCCAAAAAGTCACTAGTGTCGTAATCAAATCATCGCGTGGTTTAACTTTTATAATATCTGTGAGAGCTCCCAAATACTTAATGACCCATTTCTGACCATCTCCTCCTAACTCATGCCACCACATCTGAAGCCGAAATAGAAACTCATCTACATCTGTGAACGGTGGGTTTTGGATGGTGCTCATTTTGTACCTGTGAGTGATTTTAATTTTTTTTTTTTAAAAAAAAAACAAAATCAAGACTCATTTTGAAAAAATCATTAATATTAAAAATATTCGTATAAAGAAAAAAAAACAAAAACACTTCGATGAAGAAGATTTAAATGATGTGTTTACTAGCCGGATTTTGTTTTTTGAAAGAAAAAAAGCGACCAAAGACGGCTGTTCTTGCAAAATCAGCCTTCTGGCGCCCTTTTGGGGACATTCGGCATGTTTTGGACAAGAATGGCATCACCTTACTTAACACAATGACATTTATGTACCCATATTTTATTTATTTATTATCTAATTGTTTTTTTTATTTATTTATTTTAAAAAAAAAATAGTTGGGCCCGATGTGGATTGCCTACGTATCTCACCTCCCGCGAGAATCAAACTTACGTAGTTCGTAATAATAAAACTATTTTTAAAAGAAACACAAAACTTCCTTCTCTTTTTTTTCTTTTTTTTTTCAAACTTTCGAAAGAATTTCAAAACATTTTGGAAATTGTTTTTTTTTCCGAAAAACAGCCAATTTCCTTTCTTGGTTCTCACATTGATTTTTCTTTTCTAACTTTTCCCTATAAGCTGGTCAACATGCAAATCCGAAACAAATGAATGCACAAGTAGCAAGTAAGATGCATCAGGATGGTCTTTTCATTTCGGGTACACCTGTCCTAGACAAACCCAAGCCCTGCGTTGAGTCTCCGAAGTTAAATGCACATGATGCAAACAAACGTTCCTACTAGAGATTCGGCATGAAGATGAGTTATTCTAAGTGTAAAACCTGGGGTATATTGTTCTAGACCTGGCTTACCCAAGCGGACATCTTGAGCCGAAGTGGGGGCAATGTACCGGGAGCACGAAAGTCTACCCGGCCTAGTTACTTGACCCAACTTCGTCCTAATTGGTATGACTTCTAACAGAAAGGTGGGCCACGCGCACGTGTGCACCATAAATTCAGAAGACTCATAAAGAAAAAGGGTTTCGTAACAGTTTATATATACAGTTCAGATAATATCAAAGCGGTAAAAAGTAAAATTTAGCACATTAAGCCCAAACATGTGAATAAACCAGATAATAAATAAAGCCAAATATAACAATTATTCTAAGCTCAAATTCTTGAACCCTGGACCAGAGATTCTGGGTTTGGTCCCCAGCAGAGTCGCCAGAGTTGTCACACCTCCTTTTTACTACACCCGGGAAAGAGTATACATAAGGGAGTTTTTCCAATTAAAGGACAACTGAAACGGGGTTATTTTTATTAAATTCAGAGTCTCCACTTGGGATAATTTATGGTGTCCCAAGTCACCGGTTAGAATCCCGAATCGAGGAAAATATTAACTTTGTATTATAGTCCGCGAGCCAGAAATCCAGGTAAGGAATTTTGTTAACCCGAGAGAAGGTGTTAGGCATTCCCGAGTTCCGTGGTTCTAGCACGATCGCTCTATTGTTATGTCCGGCTTAATTATCTGATTTAGAACAATTTGAACCTACGTGCAATTTTATCTTTAATCACTTTTTAATTAAGAAAATTATCTTGAAACGGGTTACGTGTACGTATACCCATTTGTTTGGCGCGTCAAAAATCATGTCACGCGTACGTGTCCACGATTAATAACGCTTTATTAATGTGAAGAAAACTAGGCCAAAATTGTGCGTACTCCGAATTTGCTTTTGGAATCGTAATTATGTCATGCGAACATGTACACAACCACGATAGTATTCTATCAAAATTAAGGTGGTTTCGCCCGATGTTGCGCGAACGCATACGTTGGTCTTCATTCTGGAACCCAAAATCATGCCACATGAAATGCACCCGCGATCCGCGACATACATTGTTAAGATTTGGATTCGGGTCACATAAATGTGCACCTGAGTTTAGGATTAAAATACGCGCCTAAAGCAACTACGCGTCTTATCTCCGCGAGTGCCATGGAGTTTTGATGAATGGCATGCCTTGAATTCTAAAATTGAGTTAAAATTTAATTAAAGCGAGATTCACGCAATTGTCATTTTTGCTTAGCATGACTAAATTAAATTCTTACTTTAATTAGTTGATTCGCTCCTACCTATGAAACTGCGCTTACTAAATTAATTTGCAACCTTAATTACTTGTTAATTAAACAACTATTTGCAAGACTAACTAGCTTTACACTAAAATAGAGACATTTACGAGAATAACCGCCATTTGCATTCTTGAGCCTTAGGCTTGAAATGTGGAGTTCCAACAATTAAATGACTTTTATCATGGCATTACAACACCCAGATTTTATTATATGGACTAGCCTAAACCACTTAAAGCAAACTCCATAATTAATAAACCAAATAATATTCAACATTCGAATGCAAGTAATTTTCCTTAAACAAATATACTACTAGTGTAAATGGAGAAAGAAAATGAAGTTGATATTAAGCCCAATGCATAACATGACCAAAACTCAACCCGTTCATTCTCCCGATTACCTGGATTCTTGTCTCATTTAGCAGTAATCCCAACACCCAACTAATGACTATTCTTATATACTTCTTCAATTAACGGACTGATGATTTAATTAACACAAGGCTAACCAGTTTAGGCTCAAACCTGAGCCCATCAGCCTACCTTATTTTAATTACTAACTAGTCGATACTATCTAAATCCTGGGACCAAAGGGAGCTCAGTATCACGTTACCAATGCCAACTCAATCCAATGACACAATGTGATGGCCATGCAGGGATTTAAGGTCGAATCCCTGCAGCAACATGATCGGTTCATAGGTTGTCCAAATAACACCAACAACCCTTTTGAACATATACAAGTAAAAAAATTTTGCAACCTTGTATAAACATAGATGCCACTAAACTAGAAAACACCCCTAATACTGATAGTTGCCAAACCAGTACATTAAAATCTGGTTCCCTTATGAATTCCAGAAAATCATATTAAAGCTTTCACTATAATCCTTAAACATTTCAAACTCATTCAGGAACGGATGTAAACACAAAACATGTTTATCAAATACTTTAAACCATGCTGATTCTCAAATAAGCATCATACGTACATGTCCAATTATCTATACATACAACTATTAAATATGTACAGTAGAATCATACATACATATCCAATTACCCATACATATAACTATTCATCATACACGGCATTAAATGTGCAAATGATAGCTTAGATAACCTTTAAAACTACATATTTATTACAGAATATTAAAGTACTACGAGAAGCAGGGAAACTAAGTTCAAATGCAACCTGTATCCAATTAATATTCTATCTGATTTATATGTTCAAACAATCAATCATCATGCAGGGTCTAAGAAAGTACCTGAGAATAAGGAAAAAATAAAGAGGGAGTGAGGAGGCAGTAATCAACAGTAGCTAACCCAGTTTAATCTTCAGCAATGTAACAATAACTTCAAAATTCAAAACAGATTCAAACCAGAACTTCTCAGAATTACATCATTTTCAACCCAGAATCAGAATCTTCTTTTTTTTAAAAAATTTTTGACTAACAAACCAATTTAAAGAATAGAACTAAGACCCATTTATATCAAAAGATTGCAGAAATTTCTTCTGTAATTTTAGTCGTTTCTCCAGCTCTCTTTCTGTGTATATCTTTTTTTTTGTTTCTGATTTTCAGCTCCCTTAAATGGGCATTCAATTAGTGCATTTTCTACTACCAATTCAACTTTTTATTTTTTTATCATCCACTTAATTGTCCACTCAGTTATCCTACTCAATTATTTAATCCATTAGTGCAATCCTACCCCTACTATCCATTAGAAACTTCTTAAGTAGGTAAATACTTGAATTATTTATATTAATCAGTTCTCATTGACATAATTAAACAAAAGGTTAATACCAAACTTATTGAACTAATCCTAACGATTCTGACCAAGTGACTAAGCAAAATACGATTTCAAAGTCTACTGATATCCCAACTATACGAAACAAATCAACGAAACCAATCCTAAAGAAACAAACAGTGAACAAAATGATTTACCAGAATACTGATCGAATTTGAAATTGACCAGAAAAGAAAAAGAGATGAGGAAGATGAACATCATAATAACACTAATTAAAATACAGAAAATAGGATAGAAGAACTCACCGGACAGGCTCGAACTTGTGTTTGGCTTTGATATTGTGACTCACCCCAAACTGATGCTAATCATTTGTTCTTTATCAAGAACAAATGATCAGCATCTGTTTGTAGTGAGTCGACCTTCTAATCACAACAACTAGAGGCTTGGATGGATGCATTTCACCAGGCTCAAAGGAAACTGATTTTGAACTTTTAGGTTCGAATCTTAGATTTAAAATTTGACGGGTTCCGGTCAGATTCGAAGGAAACCCTTGATGGATTTGGTACGAGGGAGTCATGGGGGTTGTGTGGTGTTAAATTGGGGTCGATTGGGTAGGCTAGGGTTCGGAGATTTTGGGACTAGACAGCTTCGATCGAAGATTCGAGAAGTACTAGGGTGATCCGAGGGAAATGAGTCATGGATTTGGAAAGAGGGGCTCGGGGTGGTTCTGGGGTGGTTCTGGGGTGTAAATTTGGGAGTGATTGGAGCCGGTGCTGCCACCGGAAGGCGGTGGGGAATGGTGGTAGCTGGTCTCTAGGGTTTGGGTGAGGAAGATGAGATGGGGGTAATGATGGGGGCGGGGTCTGTTTGGTCAAATATATACTGGGGGTGAGGTTAAATCCAGGATGTTCGATCAAACGAGATCAAAGGCTTGGATAATTTGATTGGTTTGAACGGTATCGTTTGTTAGGGTTAGAGGCTGGATCGGGTTCAAGGGGAAACGGTTCAGGGTCGGGTTAAACGGGTAATGGGTTAAGTCCTGGCCGTTGAATGTGGGGAATGGACGGTTGAGATTGGTTGACACTGAAACGACGTCGTTTGAGTCGTCTTTGAGGTCTGATTTGAATGGACCCGGTATGGCATGGGTTTGGGCTGGTTTTGGTTGGGTATTAGGTGTGTTTAATTTGGGCTTGGGGATTAAATTGGATTGGTCCAAGAATTATTTTCCCTTTTCTTCCCTTTTTTCAAAATTTGAAATTAAAATCCTAATTAAATTATAAAAGACCTAAATTAGCTTAAAATATTAATTAACTTTAAATAATACCTATCACAAATAATTAAACACTAAATTAAAAGAAAATCACACAATTTGACCAAAAATACAAATAATATGTTATTTTGTGAATTTTCATTTTTGTAAAACACCTAATTATTAATTAATTCCAAAAAATATAAAAATCCAATATTAAATGCAAGTGCTATATTTTTTGTATTTTTAATGCATTAATAAAATTAAACATGCATACAAACATATGCAAACAATCAGAAAAACCACGCAATAATTCCTAAAAATAACAAATAATCAAAGAAAAGACCTAATTTCGGGAATTCTTTTGGAGTAATTCGTGTGAGGCAAAACTCACGTGCTCACAACCTCGACTACTCTACAATAAGGAGCGCATTCCTGAAATGATCACATCTAGCCTGATATAGAGCCCATATTCACATTTAATTCCATCCACAGACCTTAAGCTGATTCTGATCGCACTGAACTAAGCTAATAACCTTTCAAAGGTCCATAATAACTCCCCTTTTCTCATAACACACAAGAACAACCATCATAACCGGAGTAATCCTCCACAGTCCGCAACCCAATAAACCGAGTACCCTTCAGGCATCAATTCTCAATTTAACGACATCACCACAATCTCCATACTTGGTTTAACTCTTCAATCAATAGAGTAACCACATGCCACACTTATACAACCTTCACGTAGGGCACGATCCCACAACCTTCCGTAATAGATAACGGGTCTGTGCATCCAAACCACCGGCCGCACTAACGCTGAAAAACGATCAAGAATTCTTAACCAGAGTATGTTGATACCCAATTTTTTCCTATATATTTTAAATATGCATAAATACCTTCAAAATAGCATATATATGCATATATAAACATGCATAAGGTTTTTCATTATTTTTCCATAATTTTAAAGGTTTAGATTGATTTATTTTCTCCCCTTTTATTCATAAAATCCCCAATAATTATTTTCAAAATTATTATTATAATGATTTATTCATTTAATTTCTATAATTATGCCAAAATATAGCTAATGTAATTTTTATAATTATATTTAGTATTTTTAAAGCTAAATTGCATATAATTGCAATGTAAGCCCATTTTAAGGTATAATTATATTTTATATGCATAAAATTGGTCCCTATATTTTTAAAATATTAATTATGTATTTTTAATCATTTTGGAATCTTAAATTAATTTTGAGAAATTACCTATTATTTTCTATAAATTAAAATAAGGAAAAATTATCTATTTAAATAATAGCCAGATTTGGCTTTCAATTGTAGCCCAAATCGGACCAAATCCCCAACCAATTTCCTATTAAATAACCCGACCCAGACCCGATAAACCCTTACCCAAACCCTTACCCACCTACCCGATTGAATCCTGACCGTTGATCTCCCAGATCAACGATCCAAACAAGCCCCTTCCTTTTTTAATCCTAAAGACCCCTAACCCTAATCACTTTTTAAACTCGCCGCCTTCAGATGCTCTCATCTCCCTTCTCTCTCAACCTAACCCTAATCACTTTTCAACCGCCGCCTCCCTCTTCGGTTATCTCCGACAACTACCTCTCAACCCCAAGCCTCGAATGGTCACTCCACCCCATTGCCCATCATCTCTAAGGCCTTCAAGGATCCTAGGCCATGCCGATTTGGATCTAGGGTTTCTGTTACTCATGACTTCTCTTGTGTGATTTTGGGCATAATCACACCTTATATATCAAGATCGGTGAAATTTACAACAGGTTCTTTCGATTTCTATTTGGGTTTCCTTTGAAACCCTAACTCTCGTCTGAATCTCTCAGATCTGTACTATTTTTATGCTTTAAGTCTATTTCTTCCTATATTTTGCACTATTCTCGAACTTCTTCTGAAAGATCCTCTACTTCAAACCATTTTACTTTCTTTAAAAAAATTAGGGTTTTCTCGGAGTTCTTTCTACACCTGTTTTAACCGATTTTCTTTACGATTAAACCTCTTTCCTTGCTTATTTTGACTGATATTAATTTCTTACTACTTTTTAATTCACCTATGTCAAAATCCCTAATATTTAAGATTTTATTTGCTTTGGTTCTGTGTGTTAGCCTGTTTACTTGACTCTTGTTAATCTTTGGTGGTTACTATGCTTCGAATGTATTTTACTGAATCCTTAGCCTACTTATGTCACTTCTGTATGAGTGTGCTCATTTCGATTGTTCATCTCTTACTTCTCTCTGTCAATATGGCTAACCTTGCCATTTGCTACGTCTGTTTGATCTTCTCTATTTATATGTTTAAAATACAGAATCATGACTCCCTCTTAATTGATTTTGATTTCCTTAATTGATGGTGATTGAAAGATTTTCTTTTAAAGCCCTAAAAGCTTTACCCCGTCTGTTTAAGCTGACTGATTTCATTACCATATTTGTTATGACACTTTATTTCTACTGAGTTGTGTCCTTAATTAAGGTTTCATGAATTTAGTCCTAATCGGCTACTCTATGCTTATTGAACCTTGACTCCTTCCTTATTTAGTCATGCATTGATTTTTTTCTTGCCTTATATGATACTGAATCTTCCCGTTTGATTTGATTCCCTTAACTTAAGGGAGTACTTCCTTGATTCTCTAATTGATTGATTCTGAGTTCTACAATCTTTCATTAACACGACAAACATTGGGGTTTCAAAACTACCTCTCTTACTAAAATCTTTGCTCTCCCCTCTTTCTTGTGCTATTTGCTGCTATTAGCCGGCTACAAGCCAAGGCTAATCATCTATGCTCTTTTGTTATTTCATTCTTCTTACTTCTCTCTTCACTGGTATGTCCTAGTTAATTTAATGCCTCAACAACAACATGCTTCTCTTATTGTTTCAGTTTCTCTTATTTCTATTCTACTTCTACTTGTGGTTTTGTTGTGAAACTTGTAGTTAAGTTACCTTATTAGCATGTTATTAGGTCTCCCATCCCTTTAGATTAATGTATTCCCTTATGTGTGTTTTAAAGCATGCCTTGTCAATTGTCTTTTACCTACTATGTACTTACCATCTTATGAATCCCAAATCCCTATCCCCCTCTATGTGTTTATGTTCTTCCTGGCTGGTTTGTGATTATGACAGTGTCAACTATCTCTGAGTATGTCCAAACTAGTCCTAAGACCCTTACTGGGGTTATGTGTTTGCAGTCAAATGTCTGTGTATCCCCAAACCCTTTGACCCCTGTGTGACTATTGAATTTATTTGGATTTTGTATGTGATCCTATCCTGAAGTGCTTGACTTTGTTTACCACTCCCACATCTTTTCAAACAACCTCTATTGCTTTACTAATTGCTTCCAAAACAATCTCTAATAAACCTTTTTCAACTTATGTCCTGCACTCTCACTTTACTCTTAGTCAATAAGTTCTGCCCCCTCTAGTATGTGTATTGCCTTGGGATCCTCTTGAGAGCCCTCTAAACTCTGGCATACTGAGGCTGGCCTTTCCACACTGCACTGGTTCAATTCTTGGTTGCTAAGTCTAGGTGTAAGCATTGCCCGGGGTCCTTGATACCCTTAGGGAACTTTGATGCACCTAGACTCTGATTTGTCCAGGGAAATGAGGATTGTGAGACCATTTGAGGCTTTGGAAACTTGGGCCTAATTGCAGGATCCCTATAGAATAGCTTCTTGATTTTCTATTTTACTTATGTAATTCATTCATTGGTCTATTATAATTTGTAAACAGATATTTGGGGTATTTAGTAAAAAGGGTGGGTAGATGTATACTTTATGGGGTAATATGGGTAGAAAACATGCACTTAGGATCTTACTTTTAAAATATGTCTGCTTCACTCAATAGAAAACATGCTCTTAGTAGCTTACTTTTAAAATCTGCCTGCTTCACTCAATAGAAAAAATGCTCTTAGGATCTTACTTTTAAAATCTGCCTGCTTTACTTAACAGAAATCCTGCCTATAGGATCTCATTTCTAACTTCGTTTGCATCAAGCATTTGTCATGTTAGAAATCATGTTTATAGGTTCCAAACAATCATGTCTTAAATCAATTCAACTATAGATTCCATGCCTATAGGATTCAACTCCGATTCAGTTTTAACGAGTATTCCTATATGTTGCTGCAAATCGATTAAAATCAGCAATCCACCTAGATATCATGCCTATATGGATCTCTACTCGCAATTCTGTCTGATAATTTAATTAGCCTAATAAATCAATTTCATTATGCCTAGTTCATTTTTTTAAACTTGTCTTATTAAGTGTCAAACATTTCCTAAAAAAAGTTCTTTCAAAATTACCTCAATCTCATTAGACATCATGCCTATAAGTATTAAAGGAGTCTATTTCGAAAACCTGTTTGTTTCTGCATTAACATAAACATATTCTACTGATATAGGCAAGCCTTAGTTCATTTTCAAAAACTGCATTTCCCTTAAGCTATTTCTATCGTTTAACGTTTCTGATTCTGATAAGCTTTTAAAAGGGGATCCCTAGGCAACTACTAGGTTATAACTTCTGGGTATAAAAGTTTGGTCTATTTCTGCATAGTCACTTAGAGATCCTACTTTAGGACTTTAATTAATAAAGACTTTAACTGTGCTTGAGTCGTGCTACTTGTATGTTTACTTGAGGAGGAAACTGTGAGCCTCTTATTTGCTTCCATTATGTGTGAAAGTCCTAAATGTATTTGACTGTTGCCTTAGAGTTTTCGCCTTTCTAAACCTTAGGGGTACGTCCAGAACTGCTTATAGGTAGAGGTCTTAACTCCCTTCGGGACCATTAAGAAGGGACGGGTAGCAGCACGCAATAGGAATCAGTGACCAAACACTCGCTTTGCATGACCAATAAGGGGATGGGAAGGGTAGACATGGGATATTATGACTACACATTAATGTCATGTGTAGCCCCTCATTGAGGAGTGTTTACCGGACATTGTGTGGGGTGATCCTATAGGATAAACAACCTAGGACCCCTCTTTACCAAATCCTCTCTCTTTATTTGAACTTGTTCAAACCCTTATCTTGTCACTTGAGTTATCTAACGTGCTTTACGTGCAACTTATTTGATACAATTATTTCTATGGACTAATTTGTAAATATAAGTTCGGTCGGGACCCACAGTTGTGGACCAAGAGGGGTGCCTAACACCTTTCCCTCGAGGTTACTTCGAACCCTTACCCTAATCTCTGGTAATGTAAACCAACACAAGAGTTAATTACTCTAGGTGCCCTAATGGACCATAATCCGTTAGGTGGCGACTCTTCAAATACCCAATTCCCAAAAGGAAATGAGTCATTACACCCCGTGAATATCAAAACTCGGATTCCGCAAAAGGAAAAAGGGGGCGCGATAGTATGATGACTCTGCTGGGGATATTTTTAGGCTCTTACCATAACAAAATTGTCTTTACAAATTAACCCAAGCATGCTTATCCCGTACCCTTCTCTCTTATTTGAATATCAACTGTCTATTTTGATCATTTATGATTTCTTTATTACCCTGAAAGCTGACTTGTCTCTTTGTTTTCCTTTTTCTGTAACTGTCTTTTCAATTATTTAATTACTGTATTTATTTTTCCTACGTGAAACTACTAGACTACATGCTATTAATTGCTGCATAAATCATGCTCCACATCATATTCCACTCGTGCGTATCAAATCCTATAGCAACGCTTCAATGAGTGGTTGCGCTCTTCCTATTTATTACCCTTTAAATTCGGAAAGGCTTATTTGCAGTAAAACCAGTCGATCAGCGTTGCAGTCGACGATTCAGTGCCTTCCCCCTCAAGTTGTCCGCTTAAGGGTACAAGTCTAAAACCCCATAGAAACCTTACTCTGTTTAACTTGTGCATACATCATGGTAAAACCTAGTCGGATCAGTTATGTTGTCCACATAATGATCCTTTAAGATAAGCCTTATCCAAAGTCCATCGGGTTTTCCATAATCCCAACGGATGCAACCACGTTCTGTTCATTAATTTGGAGGACTAAATGCTGATATACTGATCATAAATTTATAATAGTCGAGTTCGATGGGGGTAAGGCCTAACCCTTTTGTTTTGCAGAAAATGAGGTACGAGGTCCCCAGATTCGGTATGGTTAGCAATATCCCTCCATTGTTGCTTGACTGGTGGGAAGATTTTTCCTCAAGTGAAAAGAAGCATGTGAAAAAGTACTTGGGTAACTTGCCATCCCTGCTAGATATTGAACCAAACAACAAATTGATTGAGGCTGCTACCAGTCGCGCCCTCTTTTTCCTTCACGGAATCAGGTTTATGATATTTTAGTTGAGACAACTCTTTCCTTTTGGAAAAAGGGTTTACAATTTGAAGAGTCGCCACCTAACGATCTAAGGTGCGTTAGGGCACCTATAGGGTTCATCTATAACTACGTTCGGCAACCAGAGCTAGGGTAAGGGCTTGAAATTATCCTAAGGGGAAGGTGTTAGGAACCCCTCAGGATCCACTATTGTGGCTCCCGGCCAAACAGTTTTTTGTGAATTTGTACAATTAGCAAATAGCAAGTGAACCTCAAACTTCAATACTCGATTCCGAAACCTATCAAATCACGTCTGATTGACCTTAAATTTTGCACACAAGTCACCTTCAACATTACGGACCAACCACAACTTCCGGAATCGAAATCCGACCCCGATATCAAAAAGTCAAACTATCAATCAAACTTCCCAAAAACCTTCAAATTCAAATTACTCCAAAAGGACTTACAGATCTCCGAATTCACTTCCATTCACGCTCTCAATACCAGAATCATCATATGGAGCTATTTCTAGACTTGGAATCCCAAACGGACATTGATAACACTGAAATGCACTTCAACCCAAACTTATAAGATTCTTCCATAATGCTAACTTCCACAATAGGCGTTGAAACGTTCCCGGATTTTCCAAAATCCAGTCTGGACATACGCCCAAGTCCGATATCATCATACGAACCTGCTGGAACCTTCGAATCTCGATTCCAAGGTCATTTATTCAAAAACTCAACCTTAGTCAATTCTTTTAACTTAAAGCTTCCGAAATGAGAATTCTCTTTCCAAATCAACTTCGAACTTCCTGGAATTCAATTTCGATCGTGCACACAAGTCATAATACCTGAAATGAAGCTGCTCATGACCTCAAATTGTTGCTAGAGCTCAAACGACCGGTCGGGTCATTACAACATGGATCACAACCACTCGGGTCATATCCATCAGTATCACAGCCACTTGGGGTCCATCCAGCTATCTCGCAGTCACAGGGATCGCATCCAATATTCATCATCGACTCCATTCATGCCTTTGCCTGCGAGGTAGTAGCTCTGACCCCTTACGACGTCCGCACATGCCTCTGATATACATGCTTCGGACGATGATGCTGATGATGACAAGGAGGTGCATTATGATCAATATAGCATGATCATCATAGTCCCTGAGGGTGATAGGTAAGAGTTATTTGTTATTTTTGCGTTTATTGTTTTGTAAAGTTCTTACTAAGATATTAATGTATTTTTATTATTAAATTGCAGGTTCATCCCGAGTGATAAGACTATGAGGATAATCACCAAAGCTATCAGAAAGCTTTATGATGGCCATCCCCCATTCCATTATTAGTACAAAATGAACAAAAAAATGAAAAGCCGTTTTTTTCTTTGGACTTTAAACCCTAAAGAAAACTGTCTAGGAAGTCCATCGTCAGGAAAAGTCCAAAACTTTTTGAAAAATCTACTATAAGAAAAAATTACTATCCGATTCAAAGAGTCATCCCTTGGAAAAGAAAACAGTGGCCATAAGAAAAACCAAGTGGGATTATTTCTTCCTAATTTTTTTTTATTTTTTTTCCAACACACATTTTTTAACATAACTAAAATAGCACAGGAACACCCAAATTGTCTCTTCACTCTACGCTTAAAATTATGCATTATCCCCAATGTACACCCATAAATACATGAGGGTAAAAGAAATTTCCTGTTAGGCCAAAGGCCTATGCATTAGCATCTTATGGGTTACTCAGACTTCTCTCAAACTTGGTTTTTTGTGCGGGCAACCCACACTTAGTTCTAACATATCACTTGCTTTTGATTTCTTCCCGTAGCCTTACTTCCCATGCTCCTAGATAAATAAAAAACAACACTACAATAATAATACAATACAATAAAATAAAAAATTATAGAAAACAGTAAATTTTGGTTGCCTCCCAACAAGTGCTTGATTTAACATCGCGACACGAAGTGAATCAATTTATGCCTCCACCTCGAGCTTATGAATTGAACCCCAAGTTTTACTTCAAGCTTATGATTATGTTTCTAGGATGATAGAATGAATCCAACTGACCCACGAAAACAATGTAGTATTATGCACTTCTTGGCCTCTAAATGAGATGTGTAATCCTGACTTTCTAGCAAGAAGACTTCCATAATGTAAAAACATTGTTCCTCATTCCTTGAATTTTCAATTGGTTCGGATGACTCTATTTCCATATCATCATCCAAACACAATGTGGGAAAATGCTTGGAGTGTGGATTAATGCGCTTAACTATATGAACATCGGGATTGTCAATATCCTCAACACCAATAACACTAGAGTCAACCAAATATGTATCCTCAATGTCCTTGGTTGACTCTAGTATCTCTTCTACAACATCAGCATCCTCAAATTCTAGTTTGATTGATTGTTGGTTTTCTACTATGGACCCCTCTATTGGCACCTCAATTTCTATCTCTAATGCACACTGCTCCTTGCTTCTATTCATAATATTATCTTGTTGAGCATTTAAATCCTCAACCAATTTCCTCACTTGTGCCTCCAGGTTAAGAATAGTTTCCTCTTGCCTTTGGATGGTATCTCATTTCCTTTGGTTAGTATCCCCTAGCCTTTGTATTTGCAGTTGTTTCTCATTATTTCGTTCCATGAGGCACTTAGCATATATTTGATCTCCTTAAGGTGAACTTGCCTGGGTTCTTTGTTCCTGTTAGCCTCACAAGAAAAATTAGAAACATCATACTAAGAGGTTGGGAGGATAAGAAATACAAGCACAACCAAAAAAGTGACCATCTTGACCACCACAAACATCACATACTTTCCCCACGTAAAATTGAGTTGGTCCACATGACTCGCTCTCGAAAATATTTTGATAATTTTGCCATAGGTGATTTCCTCCAAAATAAGAACAAGGAAGATCAACATTATAATTACCAACTTCAAAACTCTCAAAATTCCAAGATGCCATATTTCTCAAATCAACAAATAAAACTAAAATTAAAAAAAATCAAATACTAAAAAAAAGTTTTAAATTGAAACCTAGCAATATGTACAGCTACAGATGTACCGTTAGTTCCCCGAGCGCAAAAATTTTATCACGCCCAACTATGCCTTATAAAAAAGGACTAAGCGGTCGTTGCAAATATAATCTGGTTTATAAGTCCGGAGTTGAATCCCACAGAGAACTAAGACTTTGCTACAGTTGTTCAATATCGCTAAGAAATAAAAGTCCAAACAATTTTCTAAATATAAATATTATAATGTTTATTCCTATCTAATTTACTAACAAATCTAAAAAGTAGTAAAATATCAATTAACAAAGATAATGATTGGAGACAAGATTAAGGAGGTCTAGAGTTATGAATTCCCTAATTGTCGAAACCCTTCCTACTATGTATTCTATAAATTTCGCCTAAGTTTTCTCTACCGGTCATAAGCACTTTATTGTCGTAATTATCTTTCAAGCAACTACCATAATTTACTAGATGTATTCTCTCGAACTACACTAGTTGGCACTAATTTGCCTATCACTACCATCGCACCAAGATTTTGTTATCTCTAATCCCGCCTTTAAACCCTCTGTATTGATCTCTTATATACATTAGGAGCGATGTTGTTCAACAACTACCTAAATATGTATTCTCTCTCAAGCAGTACACACTAAATAGGCACAGTCAATTGATGGTCATTCAATCAACAACAACAAACACGTAGTTGAACAAGTAGAGAAATCCTATGGATCAATTATATAAAAACATAACAAGAATTTATCCTACAAAAGGTTCCATCAAAACCCTAGATAACAAACTAGCTATTCATAACAGTATGCAAAACTACAATACTAGAATTCATAACCATAATAATGAATCCTTCTCCTTCTTGGTCCTAGTGTGTTCTTACTTCCCTAAAGTCTTCTCTCCCTCCAGAGTAGTGGCACTCCCTTCAAAATCACATTTTATGATGTATTTATAGTGACTAGGGGTTGTATGGGGCAGAATTTCCTTCTGCTATTTCGGATTGGAGAAGCTGGTTTTTTCTGCTCCGGTCCCGGTCTGGTGAAGTGAACCTCGCTTCGTTGTCCAGGATTTTTTCCGGTTTCTTCCGCTCCGGTTCTGGTCTGGCGAAGTAAACCTCGCTTCGCTATCCAGGACTTTTCTGTTCAGCTCTTTTTTCACCAATTTTTCTCCTATTTGATCCTTTTCCGCACAAGTTTGTTCCTACACATAAGAAACACATAATGATCATATTTTTCACTTCAAAAGCAGTGTGAACTCCCGCAACTCACACAGAATTAATACACAAACACACTCAAAACATGCACTTTTCTCCTTTATTAATAGGCTATCTATATCACACCTATTAGGGTGCGTCCCTTCATCACTATGTGAACGTAGGATACTTTGTGCATCGAGGAGCATGAATTCGATATTTCTAATTAAAGGTGAAGAAGTCATTATCATTTTACTATATCTTTTGGTGGGTGTTGTTTCTTAGTACAATGGAAAGTGCCTGACTGTATTCTTCTATATTTAAACTATCTATCAATTTGGAGTTTATTATAGTGTCATTAATGCCAAATTATTTCACAAACATGTCAGCTTTTCCAATTTCCATATGTACGAAACGAAATGAAATGATAATACGTGATTTTACGACCGGTCGACCCCAGAGAATAGTATGGTTCCTGCTATCATTTAGTCGAAATGAAAAAGTACCTGAATTTTTTTTGAATAGTCACAATAATAGTCACGACAAACAAAATGGAGAAGATTTGTCTTTTTCCCGACAATAAATTGAAAACTGAAAATGGACTAGTATATGTTTATGGTTTTGATGGATAAAGTTTCGAGTTTTCAATCGATCTAGCTAGTTCAATCGTTGCATATATTAATCTAGCTAGTACGGAATTCTACCTAAAAACAAGATAAAGGTTCAGTCACTTCGACGAAAAGTTGCCCATTACTGTTTAGTTCGGAGGACCTTTAGCTAGATATTTCGGACCTTCTCAAACAGAATATGTGATGAGAGAAGTACATGAGGTTTATTCTGGAAATCATGCAGGAGGAATATCCTTGGTAAAAACTCTAATTAGAGCGGGATGTTATTGGCCAAAAATGGAAGAAGATGCGAAAAGTTTTGTGGCCAAGTGTGACAAATGCAAACGCCACAACATGCATCGCCTAGCGGAGCTATCACATCCGGTTATTTCACCATGGCCTTTTATGAAGTGGGAGTATCACGATCCCAAACCACCCCGGTCGTGATGGTGCCTATCGCAGTACTTGGCCAGCCGATTCGACATTTAAAACATAAAAGGGTCTTTTTCTTAATTCATTTACTAATCAGATATTATCACAAATCTTTCGTTTAAACATTTCAAAACAAGCGGAAATAAATATTCAAAACATCAAACACTGCCCGATCCTGGTGTCAATAATCATGAGCCACTAAAATACAATCTGATACTGACTACTCGATACAAGATGAGTCTGATAAAAGCAAATACTAAAAGATAGGAAGGATAAGGCAGGGTTGCGGACACCGTGCAGCTACCTTGCTAACTCCGAAAATGCTTTGAAAGAAAGAAACAGCTCTCACTCGGATGCTCTGGCACCAGGATCTGCACACAAGTGCAGGGAGTAATGTGAGTAAGCCAACTCAGTAAGTAACGATTATAAATAAAGGCTGAGTGTCGTGATGAGCATTTAAAATCATATACATATCATAACATAAAAACCTCAGTGGGAATAACAAGATCAAATCAGTAATTAAATTCTGAACATCTAGACAAAACTCCAGTTTCAATGAAAGTCGTTAACACATTTGTTCAACATTTTCAATAGAGGCTTAGTGTAAAGAAGAGTGAAAACAGTATTTTCATAAAACAAGCCCCTCTGGCAAAGTATCACTCATATATATAGCCCCTCAGACAAGCCTATCCATCACTCGTAACTCAACTCTCATCAATCATCACTCACGCTCAATAGATATCTTATAATAACCGCTGCGGCATGTAGCCCGATCCATAAATATTTAGTCGACTCGCTCATTGGGGGTGTGCAGACTCTGGATGGGCTCCTACAGCCCAAGCGCTATATCACTGCGGCGTGCAGTCCGATCCCCATATATATATATATATATATATATATATATATATATATATATATATATATATATAACATTGCGGCGTGCAGTCCGATCCATAACTACCCTCACAATACGGCCCTCGGCCTCACTCACTTATCAACCTCACAAGTCACTTGGGCATCTCAGTGCAAACTCAGGGAACTCGGCCCAAAACACTTTCATAAATATTAAAATAGATTCATGAACAAGATTTAACAATAAACAGATATGAACCATGACTGAGGATAATACTTTCTATCAAAACAATGTGAGAATAAAGGTAAAATACCCCTGAGGGTTCAAATAGTACGACACAAAGCCCCAAACATGGCATTCAGCCCAAGTTACCAGAATCATTTCTAAAATGCATAGATATCATCTAGAGTTTATCAAAATATGCAACTCTACAGTTGCCACGGGAAGGACCAAGCCACAATCCCTACAGGTGCACTCCCATACGCCCGTCACCTAGCATGTGCATCACCTCATTTGTTAAAATAGTATGAAATTCCGGGATTTCATATCCTCGGGTCTAGATTTACAATCGTTACTTACCTCGAACCGGTTGAAAATTTACTACAAAATGCCCTTGCCTCTCGACTCAGCCTCAAATCTCCCAGAATCTATTTAAAATCAGAAATCTATACATGCCAAAGGAACAAAGCCCACACAAAAATTATCAAATTCAATCAAAATTCCCGATATTGGCCAAACCCGACCCCCAGACCCACGTCTCAGAATTTGATAAAAATCACAACACTAGAATCCTTATCATCTCACGAGTCTATACATACCAAAATCATCAAAATCGGACCTCAAATAACCCCTCAAATCCCCAATTTAAACTCTCAAATTTCAAGCCCTAATCTCCCAATTTCTCCCCTAATTTTCCCACTAAAATCATGATTAAATAATGGAATAATTGTCATAAACACAAGATACAAGGTCCAAGTAGCTTACCTCACTGAAAACACTTAATTCCCCCTTGAAATCACAGTCCCCAAGCTCCAACTCGTCCAAAAATGGTGAAGAAAATGGCAAAAATTCGCGAAGTGAGGCTTTTATAGTTTCTGCCCAATGATTTCCGCATCTGTGATCTCCAAGTCACTTCTGCGATGTTGCACCTACAGAAAAGCCCTCGCATGTGCGGTTTTCACTTAACTCTGAAAATCCCGCTTCTACGATCAACACCCGCATCTGCGGTCTCACAGGTGCGGTCCTTTGTGTGCACCTGCGAATTTGACTCAGCTTCCAACCCTCCGTATCTGCGGACTCCCTCACGCACCTGTGGCCTCGCACCTGCGGTCCCCAATTCGCAGGTGCGGCCTCGCTTCAGCTGCTCACACCAAGTCTAATCTTTTCGTTAACCATCCGAATTGATCTTGAGGCCCTCGGGACCCCAATCAAAAATACCAACAAGTAATATACCACTTTTCAAACCTATTCCAACCTTCGTAACACTCATAAAAACATTGTCGTAATTATCTTTCAAGCAACTACCATAATTTACTAGATGTATTCTCTCGAACTATACTAGTTGGCACTAATTTGCCTATCACTACCATCGCACCAAGGTTTTGTTATCTCTAATCCCACCTTTAAACCCTCTGTATTGATCTCTTATATACGTTAGGAGCGATGTTGTTCAACAACTACCTAAATATGTATTCTCTCTCAAGCAGTACACACTAAATAGGCACAGTCAATTGATGGTCATTCAATCAACAACAACAAACACGTAGTTGAACAAGTAGAGAAATCCTATGGATCAATTATATAAAAACATAACAAGAATTTATCCTACAAAAGGTTCCATCAAAACCCTAGATAACAAACTAGCTATTCATAACAGTATGCAAAACTACAATACTAGAATTCATAACCATAATAATGAATCCTTCTCCTTCTTGGTCCTAGTGTGTTCTTACTTCCCTAAAGTCTTCTCTCCCTCCAGAGTAGTGGCACTCCCTTCAAAATCACGTTTTAGGATGTATTTATAGTGACTAGGGGTTGTATGGGGCAGAATTTCCTTCTGCTATTTCGGATTGGAGAAGCTGGTTTTTTCTGCTCCGGTCCCGGTCTGGTGAAGTGAACCTCGCTTCGTTGTCCAGGATTTTTTCTGGTTTCTTCCGCTCCGGTTCTGGTCTGGCGAAGTAAACCTCGCTTCACTATCCGGGACTTTTCTGTTCAGCTCTTTTTTCACCGATTTTTCTCCTATTTGATCCTTTTCCGCACAAGTTTGTTCCTACACATAAGAAACACATAATGATCATATTTTTCACTTCAAAAGCAGTGTGAACTCCCGCAACTCACACAGAATTAATACACAAACACACTCAAAACATGCATTTTTCTCCTTTATTAATAGGCTATCTATATCACACCTATTAGGGTGCGTCCCTTCATCACTATGTGAACGTAGGATACTTTGTGCATCGAGGAGCACGAATTTGATATTTCTAATTAAAGGTGAAGAAGTCATTATCATTTTACTATATCTTTTGGTGGGTGTTGTTTCTTAGTACAATGGAAAGTGCCTGACTGTATTCTTCTATATTTAAACTATCTATCAATTTGGAGTTTATTATAGTGTCATTAATGCCAAATTATTTCACAAACATGTCAGCTTTTCCAATTTCCATATGTACGAAACGAAATGAAATGATAATACGTGATTTTACGACCGGCCGACCCCAGAGAATAGTATGGTTCCTGCTATCATTTAGTCGAAATGAAAAAGTACCTGAATATTTTTTGAATAGTCACAATAATAGTCACGACAAGCAAAATGGAGAAGATTTGTCTTTTTCCCGACAATAAATTGAAAACTGAAAATGGACTAGTATATGTTTATGGTTTTGATGGATAAAGTTTCGAGTTTTCAATCGATCTAGCTAGTTCAATCGTTGCATATATTAATCTAGCTAGTACGGAATTCTACCTAAAAACAAGATAAAGGTTCAGTCACTTCGACGAAAAGTTGCCCATTACTGTTTAGTTCGGAGGACCTTTAGCAAGATATTTCGGACCTTCTCAAACAGAATATGTGATGAGAGAAGTACATGAGGTTTATTCTGGAAATCATGCAGGAGGAATATCCTTGGTAAAAACTCTAATTAGAGCGGGATATTATTGACCAAAAATGGAAGAAGATGCGAAAAGTTTTGTGGCCAAGTGTGACAAATGCAAACGCCACAACATGCATCGCCTAGCGGAGCTATCACATCCGGTTATTTCACCATGGCCTTTTATGAAGTGGGAGTATCACGATCCCAAACCACCCCGGTCGTGATGGTGCCTATCGCAGTACTTGGCCAGCCGATTCGACATTTAAAACATAAAAGGGTCTTTTTCTTAATTCATTTACTAATCAGATATTATCACAAATCTTTCGTTTAAACATTTCAAAACAAGCGGAAATAAATATTCAAAACATCAAACACTGCCCGATCCTGGTGTCAATAATCATGAGCCACTAAAATACAATTTGATACTGACTACTCGATACAAGATGAGTCTGATAAAAGCAAATACTAAAAGATAGGAAGGATAAGGCAGGGTTGCGGACGCCGTGCAGCTACCTTGCTAACTCCGAAAATGCTTTGAAAGAAAGAAACAGCTCTCACTCGGATGCTCTGGCACCAGGATCTGCACACAAGTGCAGGGAGTAATGTGAGTAAGCCAACTCAGTAAGTAACGATTATAAATAAAGGCTGAGTGTCGTGATGAGCATTTAAAATCATATACATATCATAACATAAAAACCTCAGTGGGAATAACAAGATCAAATCAGTAATTAAATTCTGAACATCTAGACAAAACTCCAGTTTCAATGAAAGTCGTTAACACATTTGTTCAACATTTTCAATAGAGGCTTAGTGTAAAGAAGAGTGAAAACAGTATTTTCATAAAACAAGCCCCTCTGGCAAAGTATCACTCATATATATAGCCCCTCAGACAAGCCTATCCATCACTCGTAACTCAACTCTCATCAATCATCACTCACGCTCAATAGATATCTTATAATAACCGCTGCGGCATGTAGCCCGATCCATAGATATTTAGTCGACTCGCTCATTGGGGGTGTATAGACTCTGGATGGGCTCCTACAGCCCAAGCGCTATATCACTGCGGCGTGCAGTCCGATCCCCATATATATATATATATATATATATATATATATATATATATATATATATATATATAACATTGCGGCGTGCAGTCCGATCCATAACTACCCTCACAATCCGGCCCTCGGCCTCACTCACTTATCAACCTCACAAGTCACTTGGGCATCTCAGTGCAAACTCAGGGAACTCGGCCCAAAACACTTTCATAAATATTAAAATAGATTCATGAACAAGATTTAACAATAAACAGATATGAACCATGACTGAGGATAATACTTTCTATCAAAACAATGTGAGAATAATAGTAAAATACCCCTGAGAGTTCAAATAGTACGACACAAAGCCCCAAACATGGCATTCAGCCCAAGTTACAAGAATCATTTCTAAAATGCATAGATATCATCTAGAGTTTATCAAAATATGCAACTCTACAGTTGCCACAGGAAGGACCAAGCCACAATCCCTACAGGTAGACTCCCATACGTCTGTCACCTAGCATGTGCATCACCTCATTTATTAAAATAGTATGAAATTCCGGGATTTCATATCCTCGGGTCTAGATTTACAATCGTTACTTACCTCGAACCGGTTGAAAATTTACTACAAAATGCCCTTGCCTCTCGACTCAGCCTCAAATCTCCCAGAATCTATTTAAAATCAGAAATCAATACATGCCAAAGGAACAAAGCCCACACAAAAATTATCAAATTCAATCAAAATTCCCGATATTGGCCAAACCCGACCCCCAGACCCACGTCTCAGAATTTGATAAAAATCACAACACTAGAATCCTTATCATCTCACGAGTCTATACATACCAAAATCATCAAAATCGGACCTCAAATAACCCCTCAAATCCCCAATTTAAACTCTCAAATTTCAAGCCCTAATCTCCCAATTTCTCCCCTAATTTTCCCACTAAAATCATGATTAAATAATGGAATAATTGTCATAAACACAAGATACAAGGTCCAAGTAGCTTACCTCACTGAAAACACTTAATTCCCCCTTGAAATCACAGTCCCCAAGCTCCAACTCGTCCAAAAATGGTGAAGAAAATGGCAAAAATTCGCGAAGTGAGGCTTTTATAGTTTCTGCCCAATGATTTCCGCATCTGTGATCTCCAAGTCACTTCTGCGATGTTGCACCTACAGAAAAGCCCTCGCATGTGCGGTTTTCACTTAACTCTGAAAATCCTGCTTCTACGATCAGCACCTGCATCTGCGGTCTCACAGGTGCGGTCCTTTATGTGCACCTGTGAATTTGACTCAGCTTCCAACCCTCCGTATCTGCGGACTCCCTCACGCACCTGTGGCCTCGCACCTGTGGTCCCCAATACGCAGGTGCGGCCTCGCTTCAGCTGCTCACACCAAGTCTAATCTTTTCGTTAACCATCCGAATTGATCTTGAGGCCCTCGGGACCCCAATCAAAAATACCAACAAGTCATATACCACTATTCAAACCTATTCCAACCTTCGTAACACTCATAAAAACATTGAAACACCAAAACACCCTCGGATTCAAGTCGAAGGATTTCTAAACTTCTGAATTCCGCAAACGATGCCAAAACCTATCAAACCTCAGTTGAATGACCTCAAATTTTGCACACACGTCACAAATGACACAACAGACCTACTCCAATTTTCGGAATTCCATTCCGACCCCAATATCAAGATTTCCACTACTGGCCGGAAAGCTCCAAATTTCCAATTCCAAATCAAGCCTAAATCTACCACGGACCTCCAAATTACATTCCGAACACGCTCCTAAGTCCAAAATCACCTCGCGAAGCTGTACAAATTATCAAAATTCACATCTGAGACCTTCTATACATAAGTCAACATCCGGTTGAGTTTTCCAACTTAAGCTCCTAAATTAGAAACGAAGTGCCTCATTTCACTCCAAGACCACTCCAAACACAGAATAACCACCACGATATGTTGAAATACAGTTGAACAACACATAAAGAAGCAGAAATAGGGGAAGCGGGGCTGTAACTCATGAAACGACCGGCTGGGTCATTGCAGGTGGATAGATATTGCGGGTCAACTACCACAAGCTAAAGGAAAAGTAGAATTTTTATTAGTATTAACGGATTATTTTACCAAGTGGGTAGAAGCAGGTTCCTTCAAATAGGTGCGGGAGAAAGAATTCAGGGACTTTATTTGGCAAAACATCATATGCCGGTTCGAAGTCCCAAAAGAAATTGTATGTGATAACGGCCTGCGATTCATAGATGCGAAAATCACGGAATTCTTTCAGAGTTGGAGATTAAAAGGATAACTTCAACACCTTACCACCATGTGGCTAATGAATAAGCCGAATCAACAAATAAAGTTATTATTAATAACTTGAAGAAAAGATTAGAAGAGTCAAAAGGTAAGTGGCCTGAAGTGTTACCAGAAGTCTTATGGGCTTATCGAACGTCAGGAAAAATAGGTATGGGAGAGACTCCAATGTTACTAGATTTGCTTGAAGAAAGGAGAGAAGCGACTGTAATAAGGATGACAGCGCAGAAATAAATTATTGAGTGATACTACAATCGGAAAGCTCATCTTAGATACTTCAAGATTGGGGACTTCGTCCTCAAAAAGGTTATTCAATCGACAAAAGCGTCCAATGCAGGAAAGTTGAGTCCAAATCGGGAAGGACCCTATAGAATTTGGGGCATTGCTAGAAAGGGTGCGTATGATTTAGAAAAAATGGAAGGCAAAGTACTCCCATTAAATTGGAATGTTGTTTATTTAAAGAAGTATTACTTCTAAGCAAAGGCTTTGAACCCCCTGGTCAGGTATCATTTGAGTATGATTTAGTTTTGTTCTTTTTTAATTATACTAACCATTTTAGATGATAGGCAAAAAGCTAAATCTTACAAAATGATGATATTAGACCGGAAAGACATGAGGAATACTGTATTATTTACGGTCTAGGTTACAACCCTTCTGATTGAGAAAATGAGTTAAGCAATCATCTTCTAAATGTATACTTCCGAGTCCTGTGTGTATTTTCCTTTTCGGGGAATGGACCAAAGGAAGAAGCGATCTAGTGCTTAAGATTTCATACTTCAAAGCTCTAACACTGGGGGGGGACTATATATATATATATGAAAAGTTTGAAGAAACTCGAAAAAAGGACACAAATGGATCGAAGATGTACTACAAGTTCTTATGAGTTTTTAGACACTGGATTATAAAACCAAAATTGTGAACTTGTTATAAATAAAACAACTGTGAAAGAGTTGTAAATATTGTATTACATAAACAAAGAATGGTGCACAAAGTTTGAAAGTTCAAAGTATAAAACTTTCTCAAATTATTTCTTTTTTATACTTCTTTCATATATTTACACCAATATGAAGATGAGACGTCATCTTCATCAGTGTCACGACCCCGAATACCGATCGTGATGGCGCCTATCATATTACTAGGCAAGCCAACCCAAACATTAATCACACCCTTTTTTTCTTTTATAAAAACCATTTTTCTAGCACGAGTTAAAATACCAATTTTCATAAGAAGTGTTTAAAACAACTAAAATATGCAAAAGTCAATAAAAGATAAGACAACACAGCCCAAACAACTGGTGTCACGAGTCTAGAGCCTCTAAATGCATAACTAACTGTCTAATACATCATAAGTCTAAAAATGTAGAAAAAACAAGATAGGAAGGAGGAAGTAGAGCTGCGGACACCATGCAGCTACCTTGCAATCTCTGACAAACTTTGGATAAGCTGAGGACCCACACTCTGCTGCTCGGGCACCTGGATCTGCACACAAGGTGCAGGGAGTAGCGTGAGTACGCCAAACCAGTAAGTAACTAAAGTAAATAAGGTCTGAAAGAAGTGACGAGCAGTTAAAAATCATATAAAGAAATAAACAACACAATAATAGATCAAACTCCATAGTTTAAAACCAGTTTCGTCATAAAATCTTCAGTTTCAGTTGGAATACTTGAAATCATATAGTTAGCAATTTTTTCAACAGAGTCTTATTTTAAAAGAAGAGTGAAATCAGTGAAAATGTCACAACTAGGCCCCTCGGGCAAGGTATCACTCGGAATATGGCCTCTCGGGCAGCATCTCAGTCACTCGTGACTCAACTCTCGTCACTCAGTACTCACTCTCAGCACTCAGGCTCATTAATATCTCATAATAATTATAATCATAGTAACCGCTGCGACGTGCAGCCCGATCCATAATTTATAGTCAACTACGCTCACTAGGGGTGTACAGACTCTGGAGGGGCTCCTAATTACACACACACACACACACACACACATATATATATATATATATATATATATATATATATATATATATATATATATATATATATATATATATCGCTGTGGCGTGCAGCCTGATTCATAATTCATACATATATAAATATTGTCACCATAAGGTTCTCAACTTCTCTCAGTCATTAACCTCACGGCCTCTCGGGCACAATAGTAGAAATTAGGGAACTCAGTACAAACACTCCTCACATTTAAGAAGTAGAGTGATAAAACCAGTTTTAAACAATAAAGAGGTAAAACATGACTGAGGATATACTTTCAAACAAGTAGAGTGAGGAAAAACAGTAAAAATGCCCCTAAGGGTCTCAATAGGTCGGCACAAGGCCCCAAACATGGCATACATCCCATAATATAGTATAAATGACTAAAGTAAGGAATATCATAAGGTTCCAAATCAAATACGCAGCTTAATAGTCGCTACGGAACAGACCAAGTCACAATCCCTACCGGTGCACGCCCACATGCTCGTCACCTAGCATGTGCGTCGCCGCATTTATCAAAACAAGTCAAATACCGGGTTTTTGTACCCTCAGTTCCAGATTTACAATGGTTACTTACTTCAAACCGGTGGAAATACTACTCTGCGACGCCTTTTCCCCTCGAATTCGCCTCCACTCGCGTCGAATCTATCCAAAATCAAAATCACGGCATCAAAATATGCTAAGGGAACGAAACCCAAACGAAAATAATCAAATTATACCAAAAATATCAAAATTGGCCAAACCCGACCTCTGGGCCCACGTCTCGAAACTCAATAAAAATCACATTAACGGAATCCTTATCTTCCCATGAGTTCATTCATACCAAAGCATCAAATCCAACCACAAACGACCCCTCAAATCCCAATTTCTAGGTCTCCAATTTCAAACCCTATTTCTTCAATTTTAGGCTTAATTTCCATGATTAATTAGGTAGATTTCACATTAGAATCGAGTTTTAAGTCCATGAATCTTACCTCCAAGTGATTCCCCTTGAATCCCTCTTCAATCCTCTTCAAAAAGCTCCAAAAACGATCAAAAATGGAGGAAATAAACCCCAAAATCGCGGACAAGACGACTATTAAAACCTTCTGCCCAGGCCTGAAATCCTTCATCGCGATCGCGAAACACAAGCTAGCAGGCCCTCAGATTTACTCTACGCGAACGCGGATAGGCCCACGCAAACGCGATGCTCAGGACCTTAAATCTACGCGAACGCGGATAGAGCCACACGAACGCGATGCAAAACTTGCCCAACTCACGCGATCGCGACTCAAGCTATGCAATCGCGAAGAAAAATTTGACCTGCCCTCCTCACAACCCTACGCTATCACGAGACTCCCTATGCGATCGTGAAGGAGAAATCTCTACAACAGTTGAAGCTCAAAAATCTGCAACTTCAAACAACATGGAATGGTCCGATTGACCACCCGAAACTCACCCGAGGCCATCGGGGCCTCAACCAAACATGCCAACATACCCCATAACATCATTCAAACTTTTTCCAACCTTTAGAACGCTCAAAACAACATCAAAACACCAAATTCGCATCGGATTCAAGCCTAAGAATTCCAAAATCTTCTAAATTACGCTTTTGATAAAAAAAACCAACCAAACCACATCCGAATGACCTGAACTTTTGCACATACATCCCAAATGACACCACAGAACTACAGCAACTCTCGGAATTCCATTCTGACCCGTATATCAAAATCTCACCTATCAATCGGAAATCGCCAAAATTCCAATTTAGCCAATTCAAGCCTAAATCTACTCCGGACCTCCAAAACTCATTCCGATCACACTCTTAAGTTCCAAATCACCTCCCGAAGCTATATGAACCATTAGAACACACATCCGAGCCCTCTAACACATAAGTCAACATCCGGTTGACTTTTCCAACTTAAGCTTCCTCAAAAGAGACTAAGTGTCTCAAACTTTACCAAATCCTCTCCGAACCCGAGACAACCAACCCATCATATATAGAATAGATAGACAAAGGAAAAAAGCAGAAATGGGGGAAACGCAATGGTAACTCATGAGACGACTGGCCGGGTTGTCACATCCTTCCCAACTTAAACAAACGTTCGTCCTCGAACGAGTCAAGAAACATACATGAAGCCTCAAACAGGTGCGGATATCTACTCCGCATCTCCTGCTCGGTCTCCCAGGTAGCTTCATCCACGGGCCGACCTCTCCACTACACTTTCACTGAAGCTATATCCTTTGACCTCAACTTTCGAACCTGACGACCCAAAATAGCTACTGGCTCTACATCATAGGTCAAATCACCATCCAACTGAACTGTGTTGAAATCCAGAATATGAGACAGATCCCCAATATACTTTTGGATCATAGAAACATGAAATACTGGATGCACACTCGACAATCTAGGTAGCAAAGCAAGCTCATAAGCCACCTACCCAATCCTCCGAAGCACCTCAAAAGGCCCAATGAATCGAGGACTCAATTTCCCTTTCTTCCCAAATCTCATAACACCCTTCATGGGTGAAACCTTCAATAGAACCTTCTCGCCAACCATGTAGGACACATCCCGAACCTTCCTGTCAGCATAACTCTTTTGCCTCGACTGCACTGTACGTAGCCTCTCCTGAATCACCTTCACCTTTACTAAAGCATCATGCACCAAGTCTGTCCCCAATAGTCTGGCCTCATCCAGCTCGAACCAACCAACTGGAGATCTACACCACCTCCCATACAAAGCCTCATATGGAGCCATCTGGATACTCGAATGGTAGCTTTTGTTATAAGCAAACTCTGCAAGTGGTAGAAACTGATTCCATGACCCTCCGAAATCAATAACACAAGCACGCAACATGTCCTCCAATATCTAAATAGTGCGCTCGGACTGCCCGTCCATCTGACGGTGAAAAGCTGTGCTCAACTCAACCTGAGTACCCAACTCTTGCTGCACAGACCTCCAAAACTGCGAAGTAAACTGAGTGCCCTATCGGAAATGATGGAAACTGGGACACGATGCAATCAAACAATCTCCCGGATATAGATTTCTTCCAACCGCTCTGAAGAGTAGGTAGTACACACAGGAATGAAGTGTGCGGACTTGGTCAGCCGATCCACAATCACCCAAATAGCATCGAACTTTCTCAAAGTCCGTGGAAGTCCAACAACAAAGTCCATAGTGATCATCTCCCACTTCCACTCTGGAATATCCATCTGCTGAAGCAAGCCACCCGGTCTCTGATGCTCATATTTCACCTGCTGACAATTGAGACGCCGAGCTACAAATCCCACAATGTTTTTCTTCATTCTCCTCCACCAATAATGCTGCCTCAAATCCTGATACATCTTCGCGGCACCCGGATGGATGGAATACCGCAATCTGTGGGCCTCCTCCAGAATAAACTCTTGAAGCCCATCTACATTGGGCACACAAATCCGGCCCTATATCCTCAACATCCCATCATCACCAATAGTCATATCTCTGGCATTATCATGCTGAACTCTGTCCTTAAGGACAAGCAAATGCGGATCATTATACTAGCGCTCTCTGTTGCGATCATATAAGGAAGACCGAGAAACCACGCAATCCAATACCCAACTAGGCTCTGAAACATCTAACCTTATGAACCGATTGGACAAGGCTTGAACATCAACTGCAACAGGTCTCTCCCCAACTGGAATATATGCCAAACTCCCCATACTCACTGCCTTTTGGCTCAAAGTGTCGGCCACTACATTGGCCTTCCCTGGATTGTACAATATAGTGATATCATAATCCTTAAGCAACTCCAACCACTCCGCTGCCTCAAATTGAGATCCTTCTATTTGAACAATTGTTGGAGGCTATGATGATCGGTAAACACCTCACAAGACACACCATACAAGTAATACCTCTAAATCTTCAACGCGTGAACTATGGCTGCTAACTCCAAATCATGTACGGGGTAGTTCTTCTCATGGAGCTTCAACTGACGAGAAGCATAAGAAATAACTCTACCCTCCTGCATCAATACACAACCAATACCAACTCTCGAAGCATCACAATACATGGTATATGACCCTAAAGCTGACGACAAAACTAACACTGGAGTTGTGGTCAAGGTTGTCTTGAGCTTCTGAAAGCTCTTCTCACACTCATCCGACCATACAAATGAAGCACCCTTCTGAGTCAACTTGGTCAAGGGCAATGCGATAGATGAGAATCCCTGAACAAACCGGCAATAATAGCCTGCAAAACCAAGAAAGCTACGAATCTATGTGGCTGAGGACGGTCTGGGCCAACTTTGAACCGCCTCTATCTTCTTCTAGTCAACCTAAATACCCTCACTAGACACCACGTGCCCCAAGAAAGCCACTAAACTGAGCCAAAACTCACATTTGGAGAATTTTGCATAAAGTTTTTCCTCCCCCAATCTCTGCAACACAACTCTCAAATGCTCCGCGTGCTCCTCCTAACTACGTGAATACACCAGAATATCATCAATGAAGACTATGACAAATGAGTCGAGATAAGGCCGGAACACGTTGTTCATCAAATGCATGAACGCTGTTGGGACAATGGTCAGCCCAAAAGACATCACTAAGAACTCATAATGACCATATCGGGTCCTGAAAGATGTCTTAGGAATATCCGAGTCCCTGATCTTCAACTAGTGATAACCTGAACGGAGATCAATCTTGGAAAACACTCTCGCTCCCTAAAGCTTCGAATAAATCATCAATGTGAGGCAAGGGATACTTGTTCTTAACTGTTACCTTGTTCAATTGCCTATAATCGATGCACATCCTCATAATGCCATCCTTCTTCTTCACAAATAGAACCGGCGCTCCTCAAGGTGACACGCTAGGCCAATGAACCCCTTATCAAAGAGTTCCTAAAGCTTCTTCTTTAACTCTTTCAACTCTGCTGGTGCCATACGATACGACAAAATATAAATGGGCTGAGTGCCCGGCACCAGGTCAATACCAAAATCAATATCCCTATCCAGTGGCATGCCTGGCAGGTCTGCAGGAAACACATCGGGAAAATACCTCACAACTAGGACATAATCAATACTGGGAGTCTCTGCACGGACATCCCTCACAAAGGCTAGATACGAAAGACATCCCTTCCCAACCATACGCTAGGCCCTCGAGAATGAGATTACTCTACTGGGAACATAATCAGTCAAACATCGCCACTCGATCAATGGCACACCTGGTATAGTCAATGTGACGTTCTTGGCATGATAGTCCATAATAACACGACATGAAGATAGCCAATCCATTCCCAAAATGACATCGAAATCCACCATACACAATAATAAAAGATCCACTCGGGTCTCCAGACCCCCAATAGTCATCACACACGACTGATACACACGGTCTACAATAACAGTATTGCCCACTGGAGTAGATATATGAACAGGTGAAACAAGAGACTCACGAGGACGTATCCAAATAACGGGCAAAGTATGATTACACATAAGAAAAGGTGGAACTGGGATCAAATAGTACAGATGCATCTCTATGGCAGACTAAAACAATACCTGAAATCACGACGTCTGAAACAGCAACATCTAGTCTACTTGGGAGGGCATATAAACGAGCCTGACCACCACCTAATCGACCTCCCCCTCTAGGGCGACCCGTAGCTGACTGACCTCCACCTATAGCTGGCTGGGTGGGTGGTAAAGTAACTAGAGCTAAAGTTGAGGGCTGACCCCTCTGCTGAGACGGACCATTATCAAGACGAGGACACTACCTCCTCATATGCCCAAACTCTCCACACTCATAACAACCCCTCGGTGCTGGAGATGGGGACTGAAGGGAACCCTTGGCAACGAAATGACCAGTAGAAAGACCTGGCATGGAAAAACCCTGAATTGATGGAGCACGGGATGAACTCTGGGATGTAAGGGCACTGAATGATGAGTGGCCCTGATGAGAACTGTGAGAACCATGAACTGATGATGCCCCATGATAACCTAGGTGAGCTGACTGAGCCTGCCTGAATGGACGACCTCTGCCCTGCTGGAACTGACCCCTCAAAGGAGCACTACTAAAGCTACCAGATCCCCTAGGCCTCTTGGCCTCCCTCTCCTCTCGTTCTTGGGGACGAACCGACTCAATCTCACGGGCGATGTCAACAACCTTCTCGAAAGTAGCACCTGTTACCCTCTCCCTAGTTATAAGAATCCAAAGCTAATATGTGAGGCCATCAACAAATCTCTTGATCCTCTCTCGATTTGTGGGAACCAACCAGACCGCATGACGAGCTAACTCAGAGAACCATATCTCATACTGCATCACAGTCATCTCTCCATGACGCAACTGCTTGAACTGCTTACGCAGCTCCTCTCGACGAGACTATGGCACATACTTCTCCAGAAAGAGAATAGAGAACTGCTGCCAGGTAAAGGGCGCTGCACCAACTAGCCTATGCCTCTCATAAGCCACCCACCAAGTGAAGAAAGCTCTAGAAAATTGAAAGGTGGTAAAAGCTACACCACTGGTCTCTAGATTACCTACTATACGAAGCATCCTTTAGCACTTATCCATGAAACACTGGGCATCCTCACCCTCTGCACCACTGAATGTCGGAGGCTAAAGTCTACCAAACCTCTCTAGATGACGTTGCTCATCGTCCGGCATAACTGGTACCACATACTCTTGAGATGGTGCAACCGGCTAGGCTGGAGGTTCCCCCGGTGTCTGAAGTCCCTGCACAATCTGCTTAGGTGTGTGAGCAACAGGAGTTTGGGTGCCTCCTCCGGCCTGAGAAGTAGCTGCGGCCGTAGTAACTGAGACCGCCTGAGCCAAACCGGTACACACTGATAAAATCTGAGTTAAAGCCTCCTGAATGCTTGGAATCACAATAGGCACAGCTGGTGCCTGAGTTGATGCTGTTGTAGCGTCCACAAGTGGGACCTGATCCTAAACTAGGGCAGCTGGTGGATCTGCAGGTGTTTCCCTAGATGCTCTGCCCCTACCACAGCCTCGGCCTCTGGTGACCCCAGCTGGTGGTATTGGTGGTCATCCATCTTGCCCAGTAGCACGTGTCCTTACCATCTGTGAGAGAATAGAATAACAGAAGTTTAGTACTCGGATCAACAGATTCGCACGACAAGAATTTCAAGAAAATGAAGTTTTTCCTAAGGTTCTACAGCCTCTCGAGGATAAATACAAACGTCTTTGTACCGATCAGCGAGACTCTACTAAACCGACTCATGACTCGTGAGACCTATGTAACCTAGGCTCTGATACCAACTTGTCACGACCCTGAATACCAGTCGTGATGGCGCCTATCACATTACAAGGCAAGCCAACCCAAAAATTAATCACGCCGCTTTTTCTTTTATAAAAACCATTTTTCTACCACGGGTTTAAATACCAATTTTCAAAAGAAGTGTTTAAAATAACTAAAATATGCGGAAGTCAATAAAATATAATGCAACACAGCCCAAACATCTGGTGTTATGAGTCTAGAGTCTCTAAATGCATAACTGACTGTCTAATACATCATAAGTCTAAAAATACAGAAAATAACAAGATAGGTAGGAGGAAGTAGGGTTGCGGACGCCATGCAGCTACCTTGTGTAATCTCCGGCAAACTCTGGATAAGATGAGAACCCTCACTCTGCTGCTTGGGCACCTGGGTCTACACACAAGGTACAGGGAGTAACGTGAGTATACCAACTCAGAAAGTAACTAAAGTAAATAAGGTCTGAAAGCAATGACGAGCACTAAAAATCATATAAAGAAATAAACAACAGAATAACAGATCAAACTCCACAGTTTAAAACCAGTTTTATCATAAAATCTTGAATTTCAGTTGGAATACTTGAAATCATATAATTAGCAATTTTTTCAACAGAGGCTTATTTTAAAAGAAGAGTAACATCAGTGAAAATGTCACAACTAGGCCCCTTGGGCAAGGTATCACTCAGAATATGGCCTCTCGGGCAGCCTCTCAGTCACTCATAACTCATCTCTCATCACTCAGTACTCACTCTCAGCACTCAGGCTCATTAATATCTCATAACAATAATAATCATAGTAACCGTTGTGGAGTGTAGTCCGATCCATAATTTATAGTCTACTATGCTCACTGGGGGTGTACAGACTCCGGGGGGGCTCCTACAGCCCAAGCGTCATATCGTTGCGGTGTGCAGCCCGATCCATATAAGTATCGTTGCGGCATGCAACCCGATCCATAATTCATACATATATAAATATCCTCACCATTAGGTTCTCAACCTCTCTCAGTCATTAACCTTACAGCCTCTCGGGCAAAACAGTAGAAATTAGGGAACTCAGTCCAAACAGTCCTCACATTTAAGAAGTAGAGTGATAAAATCAGTTTTAAATAATAAACAGGTAAAACATGACTGAGGTTATGCTTTCAAACAAGTAGAGTGAGGAAAAATAGTAAAAATGTCCCTAAGGGTCTCAACAGGTCGGCACAAGGCCCCAAACATGACATACATCGCATAATATAGTATAAATGACTAAAGTACGGAATATCATAAGGTTCCAAATCAAATACGCGGCTTAATAGTCGCTACGGGATGGACCAAGTCACAATACCTATCGGTGCACGCCCAAATGCTCGCCACCTAGCATGTGCGTCACTGCATTTATCAAAACATGTCAAATACCGGGGGTTTGTACCCTCAGTTCCAGATTTACAATGGTTACTTACTTCAAACAGGTGGAAATACTACTCCGCGATGCCTTTTCCCCTCGAATCAGCCTCCACTCGCGTCGAATCTACCCAAAATAAGAATCACGGCGCAAAATATGCTAAGGGAATGAAGCCCAAACGAAAATAATCAAATTATACCAAAAATCTGGAAATTGGCCAAACCCGACTCCCGAGCCCATGTCTCGAAACTCGATAAAATTACATCAAGGGAATCCTTATCCTCCCAAGAGTTCATTCATACCAAAAGCATCAAAATCCAACCACAAAAGACCCCTCAAATCCCAATTTCTAGGTCTCCAATTTGAAGCCCTAGTTCTTCAATTTTAGGCTTAATTTCCATGATTAATTAGGTAGATTTCACATTAGAATCGAGTTTTAAGTCCATGAATCTTACCTCCAAGTGATTCCCCTTGAATACCTCTTCAATCCTCTTCAAAAAAACTCCAAAAACAATAAGAAATAGAGGAAATAAACCCCAAAATCGCGGACAAGATGACTATTTAAACCTTTTGCCGAGGCCTAAAATCCTTCATCGCTATTGTGGGACCCTCATCACGATCGCGAAGCACAAGCTACCAGGCCCTCAAATTTACTATACGCGAATATGGATAGGCCCATGCGAATGCGATGCTCAGGACCTTAAACCTATGCGAACTCGATGCACAACTTGCCCAACTCGCGATCGGGAAGAACAATATGACCTGCCCTCCTCACAGCCCAACGTGATCGCGAGACTCCCTACACGATCGCGAAGGAGAAATCTCTGCAACAGCTGAAGCTCAAAAATCTGCAACTCCAAACAACATGGAATGATCCGATTGACCACCCAAAACTCACTCGAGGCCCCCAGGGCCTCAACCAAACATGCCAACATATCCCATAACATCATACAAACTTGTTCCAACCTTCTGAACACTTAAAACAACATCAAAATACCAAATTCGCATCGGATTCAAACCTAAGAAATCTAAAATCTTCTAAATTACCCTTTTGACCAAAAACCCAACCAAACCATATCCAAATGACCTGAAATCTACTATGGACCTTCAAAACTCATTTTGATCACGCTTCTAAGTTCCAAATCACCTCTTGAAGCTATTTGAACAATCAAAACTCACATTTGAGCCCTCTAACACATAAGTAAACATTCGGTTGACTTTTCCAACTTAAGCTTCCTCAAAAGAGACTAAGTGTCTCAAATCTTACCAAATTCTCTCCAAACCCGAGCCAACCAACCCGATCACAAATAGAATCGATAGACAAAGAAATAAAAAGCAGAAATAGGGGAAACAGAGCGGTAACTCATGAGACGACTGGTCGGGTCATCACAATCAGTGACGCTTATAAAAGGGCCCTCTTTTATTATAATTTACTGTCTATCAGAATCACAAAATAATGAAGCATTTTTAATGCAAATTAAATGTCAAAGGGAGAAACAAAAACTCAAACATCAAAATAGGCGGAAAGGAAAGTCAAAATTTATATATTAAACTTTGAAAAACACAAGGAATATGTTTGTATTTAAACCCCAAAACAAGATAGGGGTAAACCAACCATTATTCCAAAAAAAAAACTTCCCATCTACAAGTTCTAAACAAAACCATAAAAAAATAGAAAAAACTAGGAGGCATCATCCATTGGAACATCAGCAATGGGAGCATCATTGACGGAGGTAGAGGGATCAACTTGAGAAGAAGAGGCTTGAATAGTAGCTTCACCAAGAGCAAGTTCATCACCCTCGGGAATTCCATCTTCAGATGAAGGAAAGTTTAGACTTTGCTGAGTTTTTTCGATTGCCTCTTTAGCTTTAGCAATCTCAGCGTTGAGGTCAAAATGCTCCTGGTTGGCTTCCATTAAAGTTTCGAGGTGAGTATTCAGAAAAGCTCTACTCACTTCAAGTGACATCTTATCCTCGAGAGCCTCATAGTATTTCTCCCACTGATCAATTTTAGTTATCAACTACTCCTTCTCTATTTTAGAAGCGTCAAAAGCTGTCTTTGAAGGAGTAAGGGAACTTTCCAAGAACTTAACCTTATCAGTAGAGGCACTGAGGTCTTCTTGAGTTTGAGTAAGTGTTTGAACCAACTCTCCTGAATAAGCCTCTTTCTGGTTAAGGAGTTCCCTCAAACTCCTTATCTCCTCGGTTGCCTTTGAAAGCTGCTCAGCTAATGAGGACTCAAGGATATCCTTATCTTCCCCAACTTGGCTTGAAGAAGCTTTTCAATCGCTAATTCGGCGGCGATCACGTGCATTTGTTGCTCTAAGGTGTCCTTCTCCTCTGCCAACACTTCCTTCTTCAGTGGAAAAGAGGTAAGGGGAAACTCCTCAGAAAAGGGATCAAAGGCTTCTTCACTTTTGAAGCCATGGTCAAACAGCTATCCAACAAAAGCATGGGGGATCATTCACTTCTTTATTAGAAATCAGTAATGAAGCGTTTTTTGGTTCATCTAAAGGTATGGGAGGAACATAGCTTGATGGATGGGTAGTTTCATCGTCGAAAATAATGCGCCTCCTAACTCGAGGTCTATGAACTAAAGAACACTCCTCTGGTTCTTCTTCTCCCTCAAAGCCACGAGCTCCGTCAACCTTCCTCTTTGAAGAAGAGCTTAGAATTCTTTCTTGAGCAAGACTCATTGTAAGTCTTGTAGATAAAACAGAAGCAGGACTAACACCACGAATATGATATCCTAACAAAATAAAAGAGTCATGGTAAGAAACTCCAAAGTTAGCAAAAGAGAAAAAGAAAAAGACTAAGCTGGAAAAAGTACCGTGTGTCTTAACTTTCCACCCAAATATCTGTGAGAGATACTTCCAAGATCTTCTCTCCATAGGAGAAAAAGATAGCAAATTTCCTACCCAAACATGAAAGTTAGAGATCTTCTCAAAAACTTCCATAGTTGCTGAAAAAGTAGGCAAGAGTGTACATGAGAATCATTTTTTAGAGAAGAAAAATATAAGGTGCAAATACTTACGTGCAAAATTTCACTTTTCTGGAAAAGACATGTTTTCTTCACCCACCAAAGCACTAGTGGGAGCAGTAATGAAGTTAGTACACCAGCTTCGATTTCTGTCATCCTCAGGGCTAACTAATACTCTCTTACTTTTGTCCACAAGGGAAAAAACTCCTTCACGAAATAGTTTAGGGGAGTAAAGATGAAGAAGATAACGAAAAGTAAATGGCATGGAAGGCAAGTTTGACAAATAACAGAGGCATGCAACAACTCTCCAAATAATAGGACCAATCTACCCTAAACACACATTCAAGTAATGGGCAGTACTCAATAATCACTGGGTCAATAGGAGGTTTAAGGCCTAGGGTAAAAGGATATATATAAACGAAGGAATAACCAGTTTGGTATGAGGTTATTCTCTGGTTGGTACCAAGAACTAAATTTGGGAAGTCAGGTTTCCAATAACATTCCCTTTGAACGAGAATGAGAAGACCAGTAGTAATCAGAGTAGGGTAACGATCAACACGATCAAGGGAAGCAGCCATGAAAGAAACTTGGCTCTTCATGGATTCACTATCAGTCATAAAGGATAGCTCTTGAGGAACAATTTCCAACATCGGGTTCACATAAAGCTTCAGTTGAATCTTTATCTCTAGAAGAAGATCTTAGGGTTGCATAAGCCCTAGGTCTAGAAGAAGACGGATTGGCTGCACTGCTTTGAGATGGGGAACCGCGGTTAGAAATAGAACCGAGGCTACTCAATCTACCACCTCTTCTACTTCTAGTAGGTACATTGGAGGAAGCAAACTCGTCGACAATTACAACTTTGCGAGGATCGGGGGAAGACATGATTAACTAAAGAATCACAAGAAAAAATATAGAAAGGCATAAGACAAGAAGTCAAAGGAGGAAAGGCTTTAGAAAATCGGAAAAAAGGGTGAAAGATTTATAAGAAGACACGACTATTAAGGTTATTATGAAGCGTCATAATGGAACTGTCACTTCATGATTGATGTGGTTGCATAAAACCCCTAAAAGACGCTAAAGAACTGAAGGACCAGTTGATAAAAACCACGTGGCATGATCATTAAATGAAATTGATGAACATCACATTGGTTCAGAAAAGGGTATGATTACATTCAAAAAAACGGTGGCAGAGAATTCCCGCCATAAAAAAAATTTCACTTCCCCAAATATTCACCAGAGAATATTCAGGAAAGTGGGGGATTATCTGTACTAGTGGTGAAAAAGTGCTACACGTGGAGTATTAGATTGCTGACATGCCATAACGCGTGAAAAATTAATATAGCGACACATGAATATATTATTTGATAGAAAAAAAAAGGCACGGGAAGAAATACCCACGAGACGGTACCACGCCTAACAATTGGCAAGGAATGAATAAATAATAAATAAAAAAATATACATGAACCGGAAGGAAATAAGGAAGGAGAATCGGAGTGAGACATTTATAGCAATAAATGCATCAGTTATAAGTATCCAAAATAATGGGCAATCAATATCATTAATGCCCATAGTGAACCCAAATTATGAGAGAAAAACCGTTACTATTGTATATTCCTATATAAGGTCGCGTAATTCTATTTGTAAAGACAGATCAAAAACAATATTGAAATATACACTTTACTTTTCTGCTTTCTCGAAACTCTCTACTTTGACTTTGCAATCAATTATTTCTTTAGTTATTTTTATTATATTTTTGAGAGAGTGAAGTAAAACTTGGTTATCAGTAACCCGTTTTCTTCTAGACTTTGATCAAAAGGTCTATTTTTGGTTAAACATATATATGTAGTACATGTGAGAGCAAGATATATTCTTAGCGATTTACATCCAAATATAAATTATTGGGAGAATTTAATTAGTTGTCCTTAAATTTTATATCTCAACGAAATAATCCTATAGTCTTATAGCCATAGAGAAACAATGACATGTATAAGAGCATTATGTCAAATTATGTCTTTTCTTTCTTAATTAATTAAAACAGTCAAACACCGCTATGTAAAATGAAATGTAGAGAGTATTTAGTTTGAATATTGGACGTCAAAGGTTGGTGTTAAATCAGATTATGCGTAAGATCACATAATTTTTTCAGCATGCAAAATCGCTTGCCAAAAGTAAAATTTGGCAAAATTAAAAGATCAAATGTGTCCAGAACTAGCTACTTGTATTAGAAATAAAACCAAGAATCTCCAATTCAAGCCTCTTTTGTCAATCCGGGCACCAAAAAAAGTCGAGAAGATTGGGGCGCAAGGTGATTGTCGCTCAAGCAACTGTGAAAGCAGACTCCGTGAAAAAGTCGTGTGCATCAAAGAAAAGAAATGGAAGGACTCTCCTTCTCTATCTTGAACCTAGCTCTGCCCGTTTGGTGTATTAAACATAGAAGGAAGCATCACTATTTATAGGCAAAATTACCAATCTCACAGCCAATCAAATTTGCTCATTCAACACTTTGCAAATTGTTGAATTAACCGCCCAACTTCTCTTCAACTTTTTAATCATTTTCTTTGTTTTATTTATGGGTCCCACAATCACATGTAAGTTGCACCCAGCGTTTAGTATAAAAGATGACCTAAGGTGCTACTAATATCATTCTCGGAAAAAAAACAAGAGAGCTAAGAGTAAAAAAAAAACTGTGGGAAATGGAAGAAATCAACAGCAAAACTCATGTTTTAGTTCTTCCTTGCCCTGTACAAGGCCACATAAATCCAATTGTTCAATTTTCCAAAATTTTGGCATCAAAAGAAGTTAAGGTGACAATTCTCACTATAGATTTCGTATGCAAAGCCATGCTATTAGATTGTGGCCCATTAATAAACATTGAGTCTATTCCACACGAGGCAATACCAGTAGGACTTGAAAATTTTCTTGAATGGTTCCAAACATTGATGTTGGAAAAATTCAGTGGTATTGTTGAGAAATTTGGTGATTCTGAATATCCTGTGAAAGTTGTCGTAATTGATTCAATTATAAGTTGGATAATTGACTTAGCACATGAGCTAGGTTTAAAAGTGGCTGCACTTCATACACAACCTGTTGCTCTCTCTGTGTTGTACTATCATATCGATCAGGAAGACTCTACTAATAAAATTCCTTTTGAGTGTTCTGTTCCTGTTTCGTTGTCTTCGCTTCCGTTGTTGGAAAAGGAAGATTTGCCTTCTTTTATCTGTGAGACTCATGCATATCCTATTGTTAAAAGACTTGCCTTTGGCCAGAACTTCAATTTCAAGAAAGCAGATTGGCTTTATATGACAGTGTTTGATTGGTCACGCATTAAATTTAATAAAGAAAAAAGAGTTTTTGCACGTACTAAAAATATGTCGTTAAAGCAAAATAGGAAGTGTAAAGTCAGAATTTCCAAAAAATAGAAAGGAGTTATTCTTTTTAAAACAGACTGAAGTAACCGTCCAGCGTACTGCAATAACATAACTTTAATCTTTCCGTAAACATAAGTATTTCATTAGTATGCAGATATACACACACATCTCTAAAATTTCTAGATCAATAATTTTAAGATATTGGAACATGTCACTTGATATGCGGGTGTGGAGGTCAAGAATTAGGGTAGTAGGTAGTCGAGTGTTTTGCTCTTTCTTTCTCAAACCGGTAGCACAAGTGATAGTATGGTATCTTTTTCACTCGTAGATTGCTATCTTTACCTATTGTTTGATTGATATCTTTCGCTTTGATTTTCTTAATTTCTTGTTATTTTTTTTACTACTTGTGACCTATGCTTCTTTTCATCTAATCTCTAGCCGAGGGGTCAATTACAAATAACCTCTCTGCCCTCCCAGGTAGGGGTAAGTCTGCGTACACATTATCTTCCTCAGATCCCACTTGTGTGAATTTACAGGGTTTGTTATTGTTGTTGTTGTAATAATTTTAAGTTTTTGGTGCTGAATTTGTACAGGTGGTTAACTGGTTAAGGACACAATATTCAATCAAAACCATTGGACCAGTTGTTCTGTCAATATATCTTGACAAAGAATATGACTCGAGTCTAACCAAGCCACATTATGAAACTTGTAAGAAGTGGCTAGACTCCAGGGAAATTGGCTCAGTTATTTATGTATCATTTGGAAGTTTGGTCAGTCTTAGAGAAAAACAAATGGAGGAATTAGCATTTGGATTAATAATGAGCAATTCCTACTTCTTATGGGTTGTTAGAGATACCGAAGAAAACAAACTTCCAAATGAATTCAAGTCCAAAGCATCAGAAAAAGGACTAATTGTAGATTGGAGTCCTCAACTTGATGTCTTAGCTCATAAATCAATTGGTTGTTTTTTTACTCATTGTGGATGGAATTCGACGCTCGAAGCATTGATTTTGGGAGTGCCAATGGTGTGTATGCCTCAATGGGTAGATCAACCAACTAATGCTAAATTTATTAGTGATATATGGCGAACAGGAATTCGAGTTAAGGCTGGAAAAGATGGTGTAATTACAAGAGAAGAAATAGCAAGTTCAATTAAGGAAGTTATGGTGGAAAAGAAAGGAGTAATGCTAAAAGAGAATGCAATTAAATGGAAAATATTGGCTAAAGAAGCAATAGATAAAGGAGGGAGTTCTTATAAGAATATTGAAGAATTTATTGAAGCTTGTAATGCATTAAACTGAGTAAAAGATTCAAAGAATATCTGTTTTACTAGTGGTTTGGATTTTTAGAGCATGTTTAGTTTGTTGTTTCCAAACGTATTATTATGTATCGTTCTGTAATTTAAGATTGTATTGAACTCTATTATGTTATTGTTATAAGTCTGAATAGATAGACTCTATATATTTTGTTATTGTTGTTGTTGTTTGATTTGATTGTATTGTACCGTATAATAACTGTTAAGTTGCTAAAATGCTCTTTAACTACTCATGTAAATATTGGGTTTATCTAAAATACATCTTAAAGAAAATTTAAGACAAACTTTTCCCTAATGTATAATCAATCATAATTAGACATTGAGCTACTAAATCCATACAATTCATAGTTAATTATTTATTTAAATTAATGTAAGTTAATCACTCGCTTTGTTTAGAAAATTAATGAAATTTTTTTGAATCTTATGATTAGAGGCGGCTCAAGCATATGTGAGGCCTAAATTTTTTAAAAAGAGTTATAATATATATTTCTATTTGAAGTCAATTCTTCTGGATTATTGAGATGCAAAGTTGTTAATAATATTTTTATAATCAATTTTTTTCAACTAATATAACCAACCCATTTAATCTTTTTTGAGACATTATTGATCTTAGCTAATAATTTATCAATTTTAATTTTGAAAAACTTCTTTCAATGAGGCGCCTGTTATAGGAGCTGTTAATATTATTCTATAAGCAATATAAGCATTTGAAAAAGAATTTTTTATTTATTTAATTGAGTATGTTGATTAGAGTAGTATCTTCTACTTATGCTATTTGCCTTATAAAATTAATCCCAATTCGCACGTTAATTATTTATATTGCCCACTTTTAAGTAAGCCAAACAATTACCTTATTTACGTAGCAAAAAAAGATTTCTTTCTTTTTATATGAAAAAGTCTACTTTTGTACTACAACTACTAAATATTATTCTTTAAAACACGTATAATGATATTGTTTCTGAAAATGGAGCCTCCCAAATTTTGGGGCCTGAGGCACAATCCTTATTAACTACAACATTAGAGCCCGCATTGCTTAAGATATTAAATTGAAATATGTGTATAATTTATCAAAAATAAGTTATTTGAATCTTGTGATCTTAAACATAATACGTTATTTCTATAACACTGTCACGACCCGAATTTCTCACCGTCGGGACCGTGATGGCGCCTAACATTGTGCTCGCTAGGCAAGCCAACGTTTCAAAATATCTTACCTTTTTCCTTTATCTTTTAAATATTTAAGACTTAACAAAAGTAAATCAGTGGGAATAAATGCAGAAGAAAACAGTTTAAAAGCTTATCTTTACACAAAATACGAAAACCGTAATAAATTCCACCCAGAACTGGTGTCACAACTCACGACAATCTACGAATTCTACAAATAATAGTCTGAACGAAAAGTTTACATCTGTCCCGAAAGTAGATAAAACATAAATGAAGTGGGATAGAAGGTGACGCCAGGGCCTGCGGACTCCTGCAGGACTACCTTGGGTCTCCTATGCACTGAAGGTATCAACCTCAAACTCTGGTCAGCCACTAGCTCCGCCATCTGCACTGGAAGTGCAGAGTGCAGTATCAGTACAACCGACCCAATGTACTGGTAAGTATCGAGCCTAACATCAACGAAGTAGTGACGAGGCTACAGTGGGGCATCACAACGTATACAACCTACAACAGTTTATACTAAAATGGAAACGAAATACGAAATGAAATATAACAGAAACTTGCATTAATAAATACGGACACCAGCCGTTCTACCAGTTCTCAGCTATAACCAATCCTTAGGGATTTTCAACATCTTAGTAACGAACTTCAATAGATACGAATACTAAAACAATAATTGATGCGGCGTGCATTCTGATCCCACCATATAAACAATAACAATATCAATATTTACCCTTATTCCTCCTTTTTGCGGCGCGCAACCTGATCCCCCCTGTCCACCCTTATTACTCCTCAACACATATCACCCTTATTCCTCCTATTGCGGCGCACAACCCAATCCCACCCTATCCACCCTTATTGCTCCTTGTTGCGGCGTACAACCCAATCCCACCAGTCAATCACATTTCGCCCTTATTTCTCCTATTGCGGCGTACAACCCGATCCCAATATATATGTATCAGCACCTATCACAAAAGAGTAAAAACAAAGTGTATCACAAACTAACTTCAATTCCCCATATTACTCATACTTCGATCCACATAATGGAATATTACTACGATTATGAACCTTTACCAGTTAAAACTACTCAGTGAGACCAATCAAGGTGTACCATAAGGCACTAATAAACCAATATAAGCCAACAAAGTAGTAAAACAAAACCATGAAACAATTCAATACTTCAATAAAGAGAACAACAGTTAATATGAAGCATTTAGGCATGGAAACATTTATGAGCAAGTAGCAATTAAGGCATGGAAATAATTATGAACAAGTAGCAATTAAGACAAGAAATAGTATAACGGAAAACGGGTTAGGGAACCAGCTAAAAATGGTAATTTGGTGGCCCATAGGTACTCGTAACCACACATATACGCCACACAAATGGAATTTCACATAGTAAATAAGTCGGGGATTCTTATTCCCTCAAGTCAAGGTTAGACCAAATACTTACCTCAAGCCAACGGGTATTTTAAAGCTCAATCACCGCTTTACCTCTCGATTTCACCACCAATTCACTCGTATCTAGTCATAATTAAATCAATAACATCAATAAATGCTAAATAACTCAACTCCAATGCATAATTATAGATTTTCTACCATTTTCCCCAAAAAGTCAAAAACTGACCACGAGCTCAATAGGTCAAAACCCGAAGTTCAGATCAAAACTTAATTACCCATTCACCCCCGATCCCGGATATGTAATTGGTTTTGGAATCCGACCTCAATTTAAGGTCTAATTCCCCAAATTTCACCCAAAACACCCAATTTCCCATGAGAACCCCTAGATTTTCTGATGAAATCTTGCAAAAAGATGAAATAGATTGAAAGAGTTGAGTTAGAAATCACTTACCTATGATTTGGAGAAGTTTAGATCTTTGGAAAATCGCCTAGGGAGGTTTAGGGTTTTAGAGAATTGAAAAATGGGTGAAAATCTCGTCTATGTCCCAACTTAACTGCTACAGATGTCGCAATTGCGACTGGAGTATCGCGAACGCGAACCCCCTCACATTTCTGCTACCTTCGCAAATACAAAGAAGAGTTCGCATTTAATTGCGAACCTCATCTTCCGCAAATGCGACTAAAAGATCACATTTGTGTCACGACCCTAAACCCGGACCCGGTCGTGATGGCGCCTCTCGTGAAGACAAGGCCAGCCGACACTTATCCATTTCTGTTTTAAGCAGTTAACAATGAGAATTTAAGTCTAAAACATGATAAATAATCCAAAATTAAGTAGTCAACAGTACAAATTTGCAGAAGAACAACCCAATACAGCTTGATTCCGGAGTGTCACTAGTCATGAGCATCTATCAATCCTAACACAAGTCTAAAAAGTCTATAAGCTATTATAAATGTCTGATAAAGAGATGGAAATGATAAAGGGAGAGGAACACGAGACTGTGGATGCCAAGCATCCATCTCGTGGACTCCGAAGTCTGTCAGAAGCTCTCAACTCGCGCTAGCAGGATCAGCAAAGCCTGAATCTGCACACGGGGTGCAGGGAGTAAAATGAGTACTCCAACTCAGTGAGTAATAATCATAAATAAAAACCGAAGGCAAGAAATCACGTAAGGCACATTACAGGAAATAATGAAGCAGTAAAAATAGTGAATCAGTAAAGACATGTAAAGTCAATTAAATTTGGTTTAACTTCATGAAATACCTTTTCAACAATTAAACAGGTAATGAAAGACAAATAAGAAAGATAAACATATAAAGGTTCGCCTCTCAGGCAAATGGTTAACAAATTCGCTCCTCGGGCAATATCTCAGAACATTACCAGCCCCTCAGGCTACATCTCACATCACATGGGTACCCGCACTCACTAGGGGTGTGCAGACTCCTGGAGGGGCTCCTTACGGTCCAAGCACAATATCAAGCCATCTCGTGGCATCATCACTAGGCTCTAGGCCTCAGATCAACAAGCCTCCTCGTGGCGTACATATCTCATGCCCTCAGCCCCATAATCATACCAGTGTTTCCTCACAACATAGGCTCTCGGCCTTACTTAGTCAAAATCCTCAAAATCCACTCGGCAATAGTAAAACATGATTCTTAACTCAATATCATTTAAAAGATCATTTAAGTGTTAAAACAAAATAAACATGGCTGAGTATGAAACAGTGGAATATAACATGACTGAATTCAAGTATAAAGTCAAAATAGTGAAGAAATATCAATAAAAATCTTCGAAGGGTCCAAATAGTTGGCACGAGGCCCAAATATGGCATCCATCCCAAATCATGATGATCGCAAATAGATTTCAGTAAAATATGGGGTAAAATAATCATTCGGGACGGACTAAGTCACAGTCCCCAACAATGCACGACCCCACGCTCGTCATCAAGCATGTGTGTCACCTCAATATAGCACTACGATGTGCAATCTAGGGTTTCATACCCTCAGGACATCATTTACAATCATTACTCACCTCAATCCGGCCCAAATTCTTTCCCGCAATGCCTTTGTTCCTCGAATCGGCCTCCACTCGCGTCGAATCTATCCAAAATCAGAATCACAGTGTTAAAATATGCTAAGGGAATGTAGCCCAAGCGAAAATAATCAATTTACCACACAAATCCCGAAATTACCAAAACCCGACCCCTAGGCCCACGTCTCGAAATTCGATAAAATTCACATCAATGGATTCCTTATCTCCCCACGAGTTCATACATATCAAAAGTACAAAAATCTGACCACAATAGGTCCCTCAAATCCTCAAGTCTAAGTCTCCAATACTAAACCCTAGTTTCCCCAATTTTAACCCTTAAATAACATTAATTATAGCTCTAATCCGTAAAATAATACCATAGGGATGAGTTTTAAGTCCAAAATCCTTACCTCAATGAAGTTCCCTTGAGATCCCTCTTCAAAATCGTCCAAAAAGCTCCAAAGCAGACTTAAAAATGGTGAAATAGCAAAAAAATTGCGAGTGAAACAATTTATACCTTCTGGACCAGGGATTTCACATCTGCGGCCATATTCTCGCTTCTGCAGTACCGCTTCTGCAGTCAAGACCACCGCATCTACGGTCCTCACTTAAGTCACCAAAACCGCATCTGCAATACATTGCCCGCACCTGCGCCATCGCAGGTGCGGCTCCTGAACCACTTCTGTGGCTAATCTTCCGAAACCACCCCGAGGCCCCCGGGACCTCAACCAAAAGCACCAACGTATCCCAAAACCTTATTCAAACTTATACCAATCTTCAAAACACCTCAAACAACATCGGATCAACCAAAACACATCGAATTCAAGCCTAAGTTTCCAAAATCTTCTATATTATGCTTTTGATCAAAAACCCAACCAAACCACGTCCGAATGACCTGAAATTTTGTACACACATCCGAAAAGATACCACGAAACTACTACAACTCTCGGAATTCCATTCCGACCCCTATATCAAAATCTCACCTACCAACCGAAAATCGCCAAAATATCAACTTCGTCAATTCAGGCCTAAATCTACTCCGAACCTCCAAAACTCATTTCGATCACGCTCATAAGTCCCAAATCACCTCCCGAAGCTAACCGAACCATCGAAACTCACATTCGAGCCCTCTAACACATATGTCAACATCCAGTTGACTTTTTCAACTTAAGCTTCCTCAAAAGAGACTAAGTATCTAAAACCTCACCAAATCCTTTCCGAACCCAAGCCAACTAACCCGATTACATATAGAACCGATAGACAAAGAAATAAGAAGTAGAAATGGGGGAAACGGAAACATCCTCCCCAACTTAAACAAACGTTCATCCTCGAACGAGTCAAGAAACATACCTGAAGCCTCAAACTGGTGAGGATATCTGCTCTGCATCTCCCGCTCGGTCTCCTAGGTAGCCTCCTCCACGGGCCGACCTCTCCACTGCACTTTCACTGAAACTATATCCTTTGACTTTAACTTTCGAACCTGACTCTCCAAAATAGTTGTTGGCTCCACATCATAAGTCAAATCACCATCCAACTGAACCGTGCTAAAATCCAGCACATGAGACAGAGCCCCAATATACTTCCGGAGCATAGAAACATGAAATAACGGATGCACACTCGACAAGCTGGGTGGCAATGCAAGCTCATAAGACACCTCCCCAATCCTCTGAAGCACCTCAAAAGGCCCAATGAACTGAGGACTCAATTTACCTTTCTTCCCAAACCTCATAGCACCCTTCATAAGTGAAACCTTCAACAGAACCTTTTCATCAACCATGTAGGACACATCTCGAACCTTCCTGTCAGCATAACTCTTTTGCCTTGACTACGTTGTACGAAGACTCTCCTGAATCACCTTCAACTTTTCTAAAGCATCTTGCACCAAGTTTGTCCCCAATAGCCTAGCCTCACCCAGCTCAAAACAACCAACTGTAGATCTACACAGCCTCCCGTACAAAGCCTCATATGGAGCTATCTGAATACTCGACTGGTAGCTATTGTTATAAGCAAACTCTGCAAGCGGTAGAAACTGATCCCATGACCCTTCGAAATCAATGACACAAGCACGTAACATGTCCTGCAATATCTGAATAGTGCGCTCGGACTTCCTGTCCGTGTGAGGGTGAAAAGTTGTGCTCAACTCAACCTAAGTACCCAACTCTCGCTGCACAGACCTCCAAAACTACGAAGTAAACTGAGTGCCCCTATCTGAAATGATGGAAACTGGGACACAATGCAAACAAACAATATCCCGGATATAGATCTCTGCCAACCGCTCTGAAGAATATGTAGTACACACAGGAATGAAGTGCGCGAACTTGGTCAGCCGATCCACAATCACCTAAATAGCATCGAATTTCTTCAAAGTCCGTGGAAGTCCAACTACAAAGTCCATAGTGATCCTCTCCCACTTCCACTCTGGAATATCCATCTGCTGAAGCAAGCCACTCAGGGTCTGATGCTCATATTTCACCTGCTGACAATTGAGACACCGAGCTACAAATTCCACAATGTCCTTCTTCATTCTTCCCTATGTTGCCTCAAATCCTGATACATCTTCACGACACCAGAATATATGGAATACTGCGAGCTATGGGCCTCCTCCAGAATCAACTCTTGAAGCCCATCCACATTGGGCACGCATATCTGGCCCTGCATCCTCAACACCCCATCATCACCAATAGTCACATCTCTAGCATTATCATGTTGAACTTTGTCCTTAAGGACAAGCAAATGCGGATCATCATACTGGCACTCTATGATGCGATCATATAAGGAAGACCAAGAAGCCAGACAAGCCAATACCCGACTGGGCTCCGAAATATCTAACCTCACGAACCGATTGGCCAAGGCCTGAACATCAATTGCAAGAGGTCTCTCCGCAACTGGAATATATGCCAAACTCCCCAAACTCACCGCCTTTCGGCTCAAGGCATCGGCCACCATATTGGCCTTTCCCGAATGGTACAATATAGTGATATCATAATCCTTTAGCAACTCCAACCATCTTCACTACCTCAAATTGAGATCCTTCTGTTTGAACAAGTGCTGGAGGCTACAATGATTAGTAAACACCTCACAAGACACACCATACAAGTAATGCCTCCAAATCTTCAACGCATGAACTATGGAAGCCAACTCCAAATCATGAACGGGGTAGTTCTTCTCATTGGGCTTCAACCGACGAGAAGCATAAGCAATAACTCTACCCTCCTGCATCAAAACACAACCAATACCAACTCTCGAAACATCACAATATACGGTATATGAACCTGAAGTTGATGGCAAAACTAACACTAGAGCCGTGGTCAAGCCTATCTTGAGCTTCTAAAATCTCTCTTCACACTCATCCGACCACACAAATGAAGCACCCTTCTGAGTCAACTTGGTCAAGGGTGATGAGATAGATGAAAATCCCTGAACAAACCTGCGATAATAGCCTGCCAAACCAAGAAAGTTGCACATCTCAGTGGCTAAGGACGGTCAGGGCCAACTCTGAACCACTTCTATCTTCTTCGGATCAACCTGTATACCCTCACTGGACACCACGTACCCCAAGAAAGCCACTGAACTGAGCCAAAACTCACACTTGGAGAATTTTGCATAAAGCTTCTCCTCCCTCAATCTCTGCAACACAACTCTCAAATGCTCTGCGTGCTCCTTCTTACTACGAGAATACACCAGAATATTATCAATGAAGACTATGACAAATGAGCCGAGATAAGGTCGAAACACGTTGTTCATCAAATGCATGAACGCTGCTGGGGCATTGGTTAGCCCAAAAGACATCACCAAGAACTCATAATGACCATATTGGGTCCTGAAAGACGTCTTAAGAATATCTGAGTCCCTAATCTTCAACTTGTGATAACCCGAACGGAGATCAATCTTGGAGAACACTCTCGCTCCCTGAAGCTAGTCGAATAAATCATCAATGCAAGGCAAAGGATACTTGTTCTTAACTGTTACCTTGTTCAATTACCTATAATCAATAGACATCTTCATAGTGCCATCCTTTTTCTTCACAAATAGAACCGGCGCACCCAAAGGTGAATCAATACTAGGAGTCTCAGCACCGACATCCCTCACAAAGGCTAGATACAAAAGACAACCCTTCCCAACTATACGCTGGGCCTTCAAGAATGAGATCACTCTACTAGGAACATAATCAGTCACACCTCGCCACTTAATCCGTGGCACACCCGGTATAGCCAATATGACCGTCTTGGCATGACAGTCCAGATAACACGACACAGAGATAACCAATCCATTCCCAAAATGACATCGAAATCCACCATACACAATAATAAAAGATCCACTCAGGTCTCTAGACCCCCAATAGTCACCACACATGACCGGTACACACGGTCTACAACAACGATATCGCCTACCAGGGTAGATACAGGAACAGGTGAAGCAAGAAACTCATGGGGCATACCTAAATAACGAGCAAAGTATGATGACACATAATAAAAGGTGGAACCGGGATCAAATAATATAGAGGCATCTGTATGGCAGACTGAAACAATACTTGTAATAATAGCATCAGAAGCAATAGCATCGGGTCTAGCTGGAAGTGCATAGAAATGAGCCTAAACGCCACCTGATCGACCTTCCTCTCTGGGATGGCCTCTAGCTGACTGACCTCCACCCCTAGCTGGGTGGGTGGGTGATGATGAAGTAACTAGCACTGAAGCCGATGACTGACCCATCTGCTGAGATGAACCTGCAAGACGACGAGGATACTGCCTCCATATATGACCTATCTCTCCGCACTCATAACAACTCCCAAGTGCTGGAGAAGGGGACTAAAGGGAACCCCTCGCACCGGAGTGACTAGCAGATGCACCCGGCATAGAAAAGCCTTGAACTGATAGAGCACGGGACGAACTCTAAGCTGGAAGGGAACTAAGTAATGACTGGCCCTAATGAGAACTATAAGAACCATGACTCGATGAAGCCCCACGATAACCTGGGCGAGCTGGCTGAGCATGCCTAAATGGATGGCCTCTGCCGTGTTGAAACTAACCTCTCAAAGGAGCACCAATATAACTGCCAGATCCTCGAGGCCTCTTGGCCTCCGTTTTCTCTCTCTCCTGGCGACGAACAGACTTAATCTCATGGGCAATATCCACAACCTCCTCGAAAGTAGCACCAGTCACCCTCTCTCTGGTCATGAGAATACAAAGCTGATAAGTGAGGCCATCAACAAACCTCTTAATCCTCTCTCTATCTGTCAGAACCAACCAAATAGCATGACGAGCTAATTCGGAGAACCTCATCTCATACTGCGTCACAATCATCTCTCCCAGACGCAACCACTCAAACTGCCTACGCAGCTCCTCTCTGCTAGACTGTGGCACATACTTCTCCAGAAAGATAACGGAGAGCTGCTGCCAGGTAAGAGGTGCTGCACCAACAGGCCTACGCCTCTCAAAAACCTCCCACCAAGTGAAGGCAGCTCCAAAAAACTGACAAGTAGTGAAAGCGACCCCGCTGGTCTCCAGAATACCCACTGTACGAAGCATCCTCTGACACTTATCCAAGAAACCTTAGGCATTCTCGCCCTCTGCACCACTGAAGGTCGGAAGCTAAAGTCTACCAAACCAACCTACGCTACTCGTCCTCTGGCATGGCAGGAACTACATAGTCCTGAGCAACTGCAACCGGCTGGGCTGGATGTGCCCCTGGTGTCTGAAGTCCCTGCACAACCTACTCAAGTGTGCAAGCGGCGGGAGTATGATTGCCTCCCCCGGCCTGAGAAATAGCTGCGACTGTAGTAGCTGAGACCGCCTGAGCTAGGCCAGTGCAAACTGATAGAATTTGAGCCAAGGCCTCCTGAAGACCCGGAATCACAATGGGCACAGCTGGTGCCTGAGCTATTACTGTTGGAGCGTCAATAACTGGGACTTGATCCTGAACTGGGCGGTTGGTGGATCTGTAGGTGTTGCCCTAGCCCCTGTGCGGGCCACACCTCTGCCCCTAACGTGACTACGACCGCGTCCTCAGCCTCTAGGGAACAGATGGTGGTATTGGTGGTCGTCCATCCTAACCGATAGCGCGTGTCCTCACCATCTGTGAGAAAATAGAATAACAGAAGCTTAGTACTCGGATCAACAAAGTCGCACGACAAGAATTTTAAGAATATGAAATTTTTCCTAAAGGTTCACCAGCCCCTCGAGGATAAATACAGACATCCTTTTACCGATCCGTGAGACTCTACTAAACCTGCTCATGACTCGTGAGACCTATGTAACCTAGGCTCTGATACCAACTTGTCATGACCCTAAACCCGGACCCGATTATGATGGCGCCTCTCGTGAAGACAAGGTCAGCTGATAGTTACCCATTTTAGTTTTAAGCAAATAACATTGAGAATTTATGTATAAAACATGATAAATAATCCAAAATTAAGAAGTCAACAGAACAAATTTGCGTAAGAATAACCCAACACAACCCGATATTGGGGTGTCACTAGTCATGAGCATCTATCAATCCTAACACAAGTCTGAAAAGTCTATAAGCTATTACAAATGTCTGATAAAGAGATAGAAATGATAAAGGGGGAGGAACACCGGACTGCGGACGCCAAGCAACTACCTCGTGGACTCCGAAGTCTGCCAGGAGATCTCAACTCGCACTAGCAGGATCAGCAACGCCTGAATCTACACACAGGGTGCAAGGAGTAAAGTAAGTACTCCAACTCAGTGAGTAATAATCATAAATAAATAATGAAGGCAAGAAACCATGTAAGACACATTACAAACTATAATGAAGTAGTAAAACCAGTAAAAACAATGAATCAGTAAAGACATGTAAAGTCAATTAAGTTCGGTTTAACTTCAGGAAATACCTTTTCAACAATTAAACAGGTAATGACAGACAAATAAGAAAGATAAAAACATAAAGGTTCGCCCCTCGGGCAAAAGGTAAACAAATCCGCCCCTCAGGAAATATCTCAGAACAATACCAGCCCCTCGGGCTACATCTCAAATAACATGGGTACCCACGCTCACTACGGGTGTGCAGACTCCTAGAGGGTCCCCTTACGGCCCAAGCGCAATATCAAGACATCTCGTGGCATCATCACTAGGCTCTCAGCCTTATATCAACAAGTCACCTCGTGGCGTACATATCTTAAGCCCTCGTCCTCATAATCATAACCAGTGTTTCCTCACAACATAGGCCCTCGGCCTTACTCAGTCAAAATCCTCACAAGCCACTCGGCAATAGTAAAAATATGATTCTCAGCTCAATATCATTTAAAAGATCATTTAAGTGTTAAAACAGAGTAAACATGGTTGAGTATGAAACAGTAGAATATAACATGACTGAGTTCAAGTATAAAGTCAAAACAATGAGGAAATATCAATAAAAATCCCCGAAGGGTTCAAATAGTTGGCACGACGCCCAAATATGGCATTCAGCCCAAATCATGATGATAGCAAATAGATTTCAGTCAAATACGCAGTAAAATAATCATTCGGGATGGACTAAGTCACAATCCCCAACAGTGCATGACCCCACGCTCGTTATCAAGCGTGTGTGTCACCTCAATATAGCACTACGATGTGCAATCCGGGGTTTCATACCCTCAGGACATCATTTACAATCATTACTCACCTCAATCCGGTCCAAACTCTATCTCGCGATGCCTTTGCTCCTCGAATCGGCCTCCACTCGCGTCGGATCTATCCAAAATCAGAATCACAATGTCAAAATATGCTAAGGGACGTAGCCCAAGCGAAAATAATCAATTTACCACACAAATCCCGAAATTACCAAAACCCGACCTCCAAGCCCACATCTCGGAATTCGATAAAATTCACATCAATGGATTCTTTATCTCCCCACGAGTTTATACATATTAAAAGTACCAAAATCCGACCACAATAGGTCCTCAAATCCTGAAGTCTAGGTCTACAAAACTAAGCCCTAGTTTCCCCAATTTTAACCCTTAAATTCAATTAATTATAGCTCTAATCCATGAAATAATACCATAGGGATGAGTTTTAGGTTCAAAATCCTTACCTCAATGAAGTTCCCTTGAGATCTCTCTTCAAAATCGTCCAAAAAGCTCCAAAGCAGACTTAAAAATGGTGAAATAGCTCAAAATCGCGAGTAAAACAATTTATACCTTCTGGCCCAGGGATTTCGCATCTGCGGCCATATTCTCGCTTCTGCGGTACCGCTTCTGCGGTCAATACCACCGCATCTGCGGTCCTCACTTAAGTCACCAAAACCGCATCTACATACATTGCCCGCACTTGCGCCATCGCAGGTGCGGCTCCTGAACCGCTTCTGCGGCTAATCTTCCGAAACCACCCCGAGGCCCCCGGTACCTCCACCAAAAGCACCAACATATCCCAAAACCTTATTCAAACTTATATCAATCTTCAAAACACCTCAAACAACATCGGATCCACCAAAACACATTCAAGTCTACGTTTCCAAAATCTTCTAAATTACGCTTTTGATAAAAAACAAAAAAAGCCAACCAAACCACGTCCGAATGACCTGAAATTTTGCGCACACATCCCAAATGACACCACGGAACTACTGCAACTCTCGGATTTCCATTCCGACCCCTATATCGAAATCTCACCTACCAACTGGAAATCGCCAAAATATGAACTTCGCTAATTCAAGCCTAAATCTACTCTGAACCTCCAAAAATCATTCCGATCATGCTCCTAAGTCCCAAATCACCTCCCGGAGCTAACCGAACCATCGAAACTAACATCCGATCCTTCTAACACATAAGTCAATATCCAGTTGACTTTTCCAACTTAAGCTTCCTCAAACGACACTAAGTATCTCAAACCTCACCAAATCCTTTTCGAACCCGAGCCAACCAACCCGATCACATATAGAACTGATAGCCAAAGCAATAAGAAGAATAAATAGGGGAAACGGAGTAGTAACCCATGAGATGACTGGCCGGGTCGTCACAATTTGTGACCAGTCCTCTCCCAGCTTTTACTTTGCAAATGCGAAGAGTTCTTCGCAAATACGAAGATTGTTGGCCTAGCTATTCTTCGCATTTGCGATGAGTGGCTCGCAAATGCAATACTGTCAGACTTCGCAATCGCGAACTGTGGTCTCGCAATTGCGAGATTAGAGGCCAACACTAGAACTGAACCTGCAATAGTTTTTCCTAAGTCTAAAACACTCCATGGCCAATCCAAAACTCACCCGAGTCCTCGGGGCTCCAAACAAAACATGCACATAAGTCTAAAAACATCATACAGACTTGCTAACGCGATCAAATCGCCAAAATAACATCTAGAACTACAAATTCAACACCAAAACTCATGAAATTTTCAAGATAGTTCAAAATTTCTAACTTTTCAACCAAAGGTTCGAATTACATCCAATCACCTCCGTTATTTACCAAATTCCACAGATGAGGTCTAAATATCATAACGGACCTATACCGGGCTTCGGAACCAAAACGCGGGCCCAATTCTAACATGATCAAATCTTATTAATTTCTTAAAAAACCACTATAATTTCAGTTAAACAATTTTCTTCAAAATTTCATTTCTCGGGCTAGGGATCTCGGAATTCGATTCCGGGCATACACCCAAGTCCCATATTTTATTACGGACCCTCTGGGACCGTCAAAATACGGGTCCGGGTCCGTTTACCCAAAATATTGACCGAAGTCAACTAAAATTATCTTTTTAAGCCAAAAACCATTATTTCTCAAATCTTTCACACAAAAGCTTTCCGGTATCGTACATGGACTACACACGTAAATCGAGGATATATATAAAGAGGTTTTCAAGGCCTCAGAATATAAAAATGGATTCTAAAATAAAAGACGACCTTTTGGGTCATCACAAACACGAAATTACATTAAGAATAAAATAAAAATATTAGAATTAACGAGTAGTACTAATAAATATAGAAAATAACATTCTTTCGAAATCATAGCAAAGACAACTACAGAACTTCTCCTAAATAACATCCTCGAGGGCGGCTCATATAATATTAATAACCTTTCCTTCGAGCTCCCCGAAAATATTTGCAAAAAAAAAAATCTTTAGTACCTATGTAAAACAAATTGAACCAGCAATAGACAAGTTCACATAGGTAGAGGGATCCAATGGGGATTTCTCCACAAAAGCAGCCTATCAAATCATTGCGAATCATTCAAAAATAGAAGAAAATCTGGCAGACTACTCTTGGTTATGAAAACTAGATACGCTCAACAAAATTAAAACATTCCTCTAGACGGTAGTCCATAACAAACTCCCAACATCAAAAATGCTTTTTAATAGGAAAATCATTGCCTCTAGCCTTTGTAATATTTGTAAGACGGAAGAAAAAGATATGGAGCATATATTCTTTAACTGTCTTTATTCAAATCTAATATGGGATCAACTCAGAAGCTCTTACAAATACCCAAACAAACCCCACAGTGACTTCACTATGCATAACTGGGTTAAACTACATTGTCAATCAAAATTCAAATTCAACAGTCTTATAAAGAAGGCAGACATTCTACCTTTCACCCTTTGGCACATTTGGATACACAAAAACAATTATATCTTCAACAAAAATAAAAATCCACTCTTGTTAGAGCATATAGTCAATAGCACAATTGAATTTAAACTGTTAACGGCTTCAAATAAGAAGCCATGCTTAAGTACAACCATCTACATAAAATGGAGGCCACCAGATGCGGGTACCTTCAAATAAACATTGATCGCTCGAGCATAAGCAACCCGGGAAAAGGGGGCATTGGGGGTGTTTTTCGAAACAGTGACAGTAACTGGATCTTGGGATTCAACATGTACATTCCCCATGCAACTAATATACACATGGAAGGCCTGGCCCTTATGCATGGTTTAAAAATAGCCTTGCAACAAAACATCATGCCATTAGAAATTGAAACCGACTGTAACATATTAATCAATATGCTTACTAACAACAATTGTCTATACCAAAACTTGATCAATGATTGCAGATGGATGCTCACTAGAATTGGGGAGCCTACGGTGACTCACGTCTTCAGGGAAGCAAATGGAGTCGCCGATCTTTTGGCCAAGAATGAAGCAACTCGAACGTTTTTGGAAATCCTACATTGTACTTCACCCCGCCCAATTTTGTTGTTTCTACTTTTCAATTGGACAAGCTAGGAACATTGTGTCCTAGACTAGTCCCATCTTGTAATGACTCTTAAAAAAGGTGGAATAAACTGCTTCATTACCAAAAAAAACTCCAGAACTTCTATCTCGTGAAATCAGAGAGAAATAGTAATCACGTGAAATTTTATAAATATAATATTTGACACGCATACAACCTGTAATGTAATATATTTACCTCGAAAATATGAGTAACAATTAAATTTGATTAGTGGTTTTAAAGATATGTAATTTAGTTCAATACCAATTAATAATCAAGAGATATGAAGTAGAAATGAAAGAAATAAGTGAATCAAACCAATAATACTCAGCAGTGGTGACCTCGATCTTAGTAACCTCGAGGTGGGTTTAGAACAATAAGAACAATTAGGCAAGAAAAGTAAAGTAAGCGATACAAATGATTGTGGTCCCCTTTATATAATAGGACTAAGGACAATTCTGATGAACTTGCGGGTACCTTCAAGTAGAGCTAAGGACAATTCTGATGAATAGTAAGCGAAAAAGTAGAGAGTATATTCTTTGCTCAATGATTAGATGATGATACAAATGATTGTGGTCCCCTTTATATAATAGGGGAACCCTAAATAAGGTGTATTTCTATTTGCATTAAGGAATATTCTCCTAGTACGGAATCATCCAATCCTATTCCGAGATTTGCACCATGATCTTGGGGACGTGGTAGGAATATAGCTCATTATGTTACAAATCCATAACGGTACTATTTCGGGGTCGAGCATAATTGGCCCTGGTATTCTTCGTACTCCTATCGCCGAGCATTGCACTTTGTCTTCGAGCTCGAGTGTGGTCCACCGGTCTCGAACTCGACCTTGCCCGGACTCAGGCCTAGGACGGACCCTCAAACCTATAAATCGGAGGCATATGATTTTAACTGTATACATAATATAACAATTCCCACGTTACATTACAGACTTAGTCCAACTACTGCCACGTTATATTATGTCTCTTTTTGACCCTTCTCTTTCTTCCTCTTTTGCCTACGTAAGCATCTCTATTCCTTCCACATGGGAATGCAATACTCTACTCATTAATGGAAATGCTACAAAATCATACCATTAAGTTTTAAAATTTTTTTTTGTGCAAAAGATACTTTTTATATAATACTAATGTTGAACGTTACAAGGAGCATGCGGCAATATAGACAACGTCCTAGCGAGAGACCTCTTGATGGGTCGTAACAAAAAGAGGATACCTGTTGAAAACTAGTATTAGGGGAAGCCGTTTCCGGGGGTTACAAAAAGGCCTGCCAAATGTGCTTGGCCGGCAGTTGGGTTGAACATGTCTAACAAAAAGTGTTCCCGAACGATCTTCGGCCAGCGGCTAGTTTTTAAAGTTGACACGAGCTAGAGTTTAATATTTAATTATCACATTATATTTTCTAGTAACACGACTTACCTTTTTTGCGTCTTTATTTTCTATTTTGGGGTTGGGATGTATCTTCCGTAATCCTTTTTGATAATCATACTCTTCGTTCTTCCCAACCGACAAAAAATATAAAATAGTGCCTCCATTCATTAAATATTATTCTACAGTTCCATTTTATTTGACACTTTTTAAGTTTTTTAATCAATCTAAAAATGACATATCTTTATATTAGTAATAATTTTAACTTTAATCATCTCACTTTATTTTTAATGAGATAATTTATATGTACATAAATTTCTATTGTTTATTTTAGATCACAATTTTTTTCATTTAAAAACATTCTCTTAAATATTGTGCCTAGTCAAACACCCTCACAAAATAAGAACGAAATAAGCATTATAAAATAGTGCGACCACCCATTAAACATTATTTCATGACCTATGCCAATTTGGAATCAAACGACGTGTAACTGCAGTACTTCACAGCCAACTACAACGTGTTTTAAAAGAAAAATTAGTCAATCACCAGAAACTATAAATTAAAAAGACCAGATTATTATCACAATATAATATCCACGTTACAAATATTAAATTCTGCACCAGTTAAAACTGACTTATTGAAAGTGATACAAAGTCTTTTTTTATAGAATACATATGTTTGAATAACACATTTTCCTTGACTTTACTTATCTTCATCATTTCTCAAATTTTTTCAATCGATCTAGAATACATTGTACGTTGGACGTGTGTAATCATCTCATCTAAAAGCTTAAACTATTAAAAAGAGCATGCTTTTATTTATTTAATTATGTCTTAACACATGCCCTCTTTTCACGTGTGGAATGGGCTTCATGATTCTTTTATTATGATCCAAACACGTAGAAATTCTTTTTAATAATGGATGACAATGAGACTCGAACCCAAAATCTCAACCAACTCTGATACCATGTTAGATTAGATGGCTACACACTTCAATAAAACACTATATATCTCTCAACAAGATTACGTACTTTTTGTTCAACACAATATTTGACATGCATATGCATGTTAGTTGGTTTGATTTCCTTATTTTTTTATTTACGGAAATCGAACTAAACCGAATCATGAACACTTACTATTTTGTTACTGAAATTGTACAGGTGATCAACTGGTTAAGGACCCAATATTCAATCAAAACGATTGGACCAACTTTTCTGCCAAAATATGTTGACAAACAACTAAGGGATATCAAAGAAAATCGTTTGGGTTCTAATGTTGAAACGTTTATAAATTGGATAAACTCAAGGGAAATTGGCTCAGTTGTTTATGTATCATTTGGGAGTTTGTCTTGACTTGGAGAAAAACAAATAGAGGAACTAGCCTCAGGATTACTAATGACCAACTGCTACTTTTTATGGATTGTTTGAATTTCAAAAGTGCACAAACTTCCAAAACAATTCGTGTCCAAATTATGAAAAAGGACTAATTGTGAATTGGTGTGCTGAGAAAGTTATGGAGGGAGAAAAAGGAGTAATGCTCTATAAAGAAAGTTATGGAGGGAGAAAAAGGAGTAATGCTAAAAGAGAATGAAATTAAATGGAAACAATTAGCTAAGGAAGCAATAAATGAAGGAGGAAGTTCTAACAAGAATATCGAGGAATTTATTCAATCACTATACACTAAGTAACATATTCAAAGAACATTTTTTTTGCAAGAATCATTTTGTTCAGAATTTATAGAGCATGTTTTTATTGTTGTTTCTCATTGTTCCATATATAGTGTTCATTGTTGTACCTTGATTGCTTGAAGCTTGAAACTTATAGAGAAATTTATGGTGTTTGATCCACGAGTTCTCTGTTGCTTCTTATTATAACTTCTGCCGTCTTTTCTAAGTTATGAAGACCCTTATTCATCATTGTGGAAGAGAAGAATTGTGATGAGAACAAACTCTTTCTGACCAATAAAATTGAAGCGTGACAAGGCCGTATTTGATTGGCCAGAACATGCCACTTGCACATGTGGCACAGTTTCATTGGCTTTTAAATTTGCTTTTTGCATGCCTTGTCATTTGACACGCGGCATGATTCTATTGGCTCAGCCGTTTGACTTAGCATGCAACGTCATTTGACACATGGCACCAAACTGGGCCTATAGGAAGATAATATTTTGGGCTTAATAAAGTGGGTCCATCATTTGTAGCTACCTAAATGGGCTAACCCAATAGATTTAGACTTATTTATTTAACTCATACATATTGGACTTACATAATTAATATAATTTTATTAGCCCATAATATTTATCTAGACTAGCATATTTAAATACAACTTTGTTGTTGTTTCTCATTGTTTCATATATTGTCATGACCCAAAACCAGCATGTCATGATGGCGCCTAACGTGGTACTAGGCACGCCGACTTTATTTCCAAAACATTTCACAGTAAATGAATTTAAGAAGTTTTTAATAACAAAAGTTCTCATAAACGGGATAGAAAACCCAAAACATAATGCCGAAACTCCCAACATCGGGGTGTTACAGAGTAAATGAGCATCTAAGAATCACAAGTCTGAAAAAATATTGTCTATCATAATCCGAAATTAAATACAATAAGTGGAAGGATAGGGAAGGAGAAACAAGTGCGAAAACGACGAGTAGCTACTGATAAGTGGGAATTTTGACAACTTATAAGCGCCTTTTAGCTTTTGTTTTATTCTAAAAACATTAAATTATGTTCCTGAAACTGATAAAATGTGCAAAATTGCAGGAATGTTGGAAGTTAGACTCCTGAGATGAAATCTGACTCAAAAAGGAGTAATCTAAACACAAGGCAATAAAAGGCACAGAAGCTTACAAAGTGCGGACTGCAGAATTTCATCTGCGGCCGCAAAAAAGAAGGAAATCCCAACATACTTTCTAGCAAACAGGGGACCGCATAGGAATAGTGCAGCCGCAAAAGAAGAGCTTGAGATAAACTTCAGAGGGTGTGCAAATTTTCAAGTTCCGAGTCCCTCAGAATTGCGGACCACACAAGAATTGTGCACCCGCGGAAGTAAAGGTGCGGACCGCAGAAGACTAGGTTGCAGCCGCAGTGCTAAATTTGCGGATCGCAAAAATATTGCATCACGGCCCCAGTTAAGAATTATGCGGCCGCAGAATCCCAACTCCTGCAAGGTGAAGAATTGGGCGGCCGCAGAACTTCTGGAAGGGTATTTTTGTCTAAAATTTTTAGCCTTGTATAAATAGACGAGTTTCACAAAATTAGGTCAAGTTTTGACATCAGCAAGTCCTGTAGTCATTTTTCTTTGCCTCTTTTAGAAGTTTTCTAAATTTTGGAGTATTTTACTATAGATTTTATCATTTTAACTTTACAATATGAGATTAATTAGTATCTCTTTTCAGTTTCTTCAATTTCAAGCATGAGTAGCTAGATTTGCTTTAGGGTTATGACCCAACCCTTGTGTGTAAACCTTATGGGTATCTAATTTTATTCTTGTTTATGAATGAGTGTTTATTATTTAGCTTAGTTCATACTTCAATTGTAGAATTAATGGTTGCAAATATTGATTCAAGCCTATTTGACTTAGTGTCTTCTTGAGAAAGAGGGGCCTAGTCTAGGTTAACTTAGCTAACAAGGAATTTGGTCAATTGAGAGATTGATTAACCCAATTAAAGGGTTCAACCTAGAGATAGTAACAACCCAACTTTACCTCTTATCAACCGTTTTGGTAGACACCCATTTGGTCTTGAGAAAGCCAAATTGGACAAAATCACTCACTGAACGAGAGGTATTGGGTGGGCAACGTAGTGTCGTGAGCTATAATACACCCCAGTCAATAAAACGAGCATAAAAGTCTTTATCCGATTAGGTAAATACCTAGGTCATGGTCACAACTCTAGGCCTTTTATATATTTGTAAAATACTCAAACCAATTATCTCTAGTTTTATATCTTTGAATTTGCAATCAATAGCTTAATTTTAGAAGTAGAAACAAAAATATATTTGTGAAAGTGCAATGTAGATACTTCACTTGCTAATTCTAAATATATACTCCTAACTCCCATCTTAGCTCCCTGTGGATTCGATCTCGATGCTTTGTTGGGTTTTATTATTGCAAAACGGCTGTGTCATACCTCTTAAGAGCTTTGCATTTAGACGTGTTCAATTTTTGGCGTAGGTGCCAGGGAGTTAAAACGGTATATATATTTGGGTGTGTTTTTGGAATATCTTTTTTTCCTTCCATATTACTAACTTGTTTGAGAAATCGTAGGTACAACCTTGGCAAACAATGAGCTCAAAAATATTGCTTTTTTTTTGGGGGGGGGGGATGTGGACGTCGAGGACGAGAAAGTTGATGAGGTTTGATGTTGGGCATATTTCTATAGGTTTTGATGTTACGTTACCCATGTTTTAACCGCTTTTTGTTGCTATTTAGTGTTAAAAATTCCCAACATGATTTAATTATTAGTTTTATGACTAATGGAGTTGTGTGTGATGATTTAAGGTGTTTGGAGTGCAAAAATAAAGAAAAGATGCTCCAACTAAAGGAAAAGAGGTTGGATGCGTCGCATCCAACCTTGTAAAGAAGGTACTTGGTGCAGCCCTTAGCAGTGAAGTCAGCCCATAGCATCCGCACCTGGGCAAAGCTGAGATGGAGGAACAAAGGGTGGATGCGAAACATCCACCTTAGCATGCGAAGCTGAGAAGCGGAGGATGAGGTGAATGCGAAGCATCCACCCCAGCATCAATCCCTGAAGCAGATTCAGACTAGGATTAGGAGAACTTTGGCCCACGATTTTTGTACGCAATGTATAAGCCAAAAACACCTCTTTTAGGTCATATAACATATTGGGAGAGGAGAAAAAGCCACGACAAAGCTTGGGAACCACGGAATTCGTCTTGAGTTCTTACTTTTTCCTTCATTTATTCATTTTTATGTATTCTTGGGAATTACTTGAAATTGTTACCATGAGAATGCGTGGCTAAGAACCCTATTTTTATAGGGTCACGGGTGAAACATGAATTATGATATTTCAAGTTTAATTTGACGATGTTGATTTTATCATATTGGATTATTTATTTAACTCTGTTTTTAATTATTTTTCTGAGTAGCTAATAGTGAAATACTATCTATAAATCTAGAGTTGAATTCGAAAGTGGAAATTCTAGATTGCATATAGAATTAAATAGAGCAAGTTTCACTTCAATGATAAATGCATGAGATCCTTTGAATTTTTAAATTTCAAGTTGACAACTACTCCCATTATCATCGCTCCAAATTGGAGTGTTCCTCTTGAGCTCATGTGCGACGCAAGTGACGTAGCTGTGGAGGCTGTTTTGCGGCAATGCATCAACAAGATTTTTCATCCAGTCTACAATGCTAATAAGACCATAAATAGTGCCCATGTCAACTATACCGTTACGGAGAAAGAGCTCCTTGCCATTGTGTTTGCAATTGAGAAGTTCCGCCTGTACTTGATGGGTACAAAAGTCATTGTCCACACGGATCATGTGGCACTTTGTTATCTTATGAATAAGAAAGATTTCAAAGCTGGATTAATGAGATGGGTGATTTTGTTGCAAGAGTTTGATATTGACATCCAAGATCGAAAAGGTAGTGAAAATCAAGCAACGAACCACTTATCTTGTTTGGAAGAGGAGAGGAGGCCACGTGATGGTCTTGAAATCAATGACTCCTTCCCCGATGAGCAATTTTTGGTTATTTTGATGAAAGAGGTTCCATGGTTCGCAGATTTAGCAAATTTCCTTGTGTGTGGTATCATCCTGGATGAGTTCTCTTCAAACCAAAGGAAGAAGCTCAAACGGGATTGTCAAGATTAATATTGGGATGAACCGTACCTTTTCCGGATTTGTACAGATGGGGTGATTAGAAGATGTGTACCGGAGGAGGAGCAATGTGAAATTATTGGGGCTTTCCATTCTTCGCCATATAGTGGTCACCATGGTGGAGCAAGAAAGGCGGCCAAAGTGCTAAGTTGTGATTTCTATTAGCCCAATCTTTAGAAGGATGCAAGTGATCTAGTGAAACTATGTGATGAATGTCAAAGGGCCGGTGGAATCTCAAAGAAAAATGAAATTCCCCTCACTGCCATTTTGGAGATCGATATTTTCAAGTGTGGGGTATTGACTTCATGGGTCCATTTGTGAGTTCTTGTCGAAACACCTACATCTTGGTCGCGGTTGATTATGTGTCAAAATGGGTTGAGGTCTTTGCTATTCCCAACAATGAGGCGAGAAGTGTGGTGGAGTTCTTGAAGAAGAATATTTTCACAAGGTTTGGTACTCCACGGGCTATTATAAGCGACGGGGGAGGGGTCACATTTTTTCAACAAGGCTTTCGACACATTATTTATCAAGTATGGTGTCACTCATAAAGTCACGATCCCTATCATGCACACAAACAAGCGGTCAAGTGGAAGTCTTTAACCGAGAGATAAAGAGTATTTTGCCTATAATAGTGAATGCTAATCGGATAGATTGGTCCAAGAAGCTTGATGATACATTATGGGCTTATCGGACGGCTTACAAAACACCTATTGGAATGTCTTCATACTGGTTGGTGTTCGAAAAAGATTGTCATCTTCCGGTATAGCTTGAGCACAAAGCAATGTGGGCTGTCAAAATTTTGAATCTTGATTGGGATGTAGCCGCTAACTTGAGGGTTGCACATTTGAATGAATTGGATGAGTTTCGGTACTATGCTTATATAAGTTCGTCCTTGTACAAAGAAAAGATGAAATACCTTCATGACAAATACATTTGGAACAAAGATTTCATTGTGGGCGATCTTGTGTTGTTCTTCAACTCACAGTTGAGAATGTTTCCCGGAAAGCTAAAATCTAAATGGAGTGGTCCCTTTAAAATTGTGGGTGTGACGCCTTTTGGTGCATTGGACTTGAAGAAAAAAACAATGAGGTATTCCGAGTCAATGGTCACCGGGTGAAGCACTATTTGGGAAAAGTTGGTAATGACCACATTGTGGTGATGATTCATTTCAAATGATGGTAATCTATGTCGTGTCGCGACGTTAAATCAGGCTCTTCTTGGGAGGCAATCCATAGTTATTTTTCTTTTCTTTTCTTCTTTTGTAGTTAGGTGTTATTTTTGTGCTAACTAGATTTGAAGTGTGTTTCAAGGATGAGTGTGCTTTACTGGAATTCTGCCCAGAAATTTGGTTAAGTATGGAAAGAATTGCGGACCGCAATTATATTGTGTGGAGGACACAATAATGGTTGCTACAGCAAAAGGTGATCTGTGGATGCACAATTACATTGCATACCACACAAATTGAAGGTGGAAAATGACAACTCTCTGAAGTTGGCCTGTCAGAAAAATGGCCAACCTGCGGCCGCACGACAAAATCTACGGTCCACAACAAATTCTGCAGCCGCTCAATAAATTTTGCGGATCGCAAAGCAAAAAGGCATCTGAGCCCCAGGTAACAGAGTGCGGACCGCAATTGGAATTTTGTGGCCGTAGTCACTTCCCATTCCCTTGGCAAGCATTGAATAGTATAATAGAGAGGCTAGCGCATTGTTTCCCTTTTCCCTCTCTACCTCACAATTTGCACAAATTTGAAATTTCATCTTCAATTGTTTGCCTACACACCTAGCCACTATTGATCATTCATATCTTGCACTCATTCACTTCTGGTATGTTTTATCATCTTGTTAATTCCTTTTAATTTTTATATTTTTAGTAAAAATTTAGACCATTTGTTTGTTGAATCTATTTGAACAACCATGTGGGGTAAATATGTAGTGGGTAGACTGGAAAATGCTCTAAGGGGAATGGGTAAATAGAACTTCATGCTTAGATGTTGTTTCCATGTCAAAATTTTGCAAAAATTTCAAGATCTAGGTAAAAATGATTGTCTGTCGTAATTGGTTGGAATTTGCGTGTCACATAAGAAATTATAAGGTTTGCAGAATTTAAAGTCTAGGGTATAGTAAGGCATGGTTCTGCGGCCGCAATGAAAAATGTGCGGACCGCAGAAATCCCATTGCGGCCATAGAAAAACTTATATCCTGTGATCAGAGAGTTGTCAAATTGGTGACTCTCATGTGCAGCTGCAAGACAATTTGTGCGGATCGCATAAAAGTTGTTGTGGCCGCAAAACAACCAATTTTCCGTCATCAGGGAGTTGGCCTATTTGTGGTATCTGAGTTGTGTCCGCAATGAGAAATTTGCGGACTCAATCCATTTTTGCGGCCCCAATAGAAAGTTACACGATCCGCAATGCCCATTCTGCGGTCGCAATGAAAATTCTGCGAACCACAACTCCCTACCCTACAAGCATGTTTCTATTGTGTCTTTCACTATATCTTCTGGTGTGTCCTCACATTCATTCTGTGGCTGAATGTCACTTGCAACTAACAATCGCCTTTGCTTGGTACAGAACATGGTTCGATCTATAGGCAGAGGCGACACTTCAAAAGGAAGGTATGAGCCTTCTTGGGGACAAGGGAAGTGACCCTTGCCTAGTGCCCAACAGCATGAAATAGGAAAGAAGACAGTTGTTGGTAAAGGGAGAGGAGCAAACCTCTCGAATATCGGCTATTATGCTCCATCTAAGGACGTATTAGAGGGCAACTCAGCCTCTGTACATGAGCAGCGGACCGCCCAATCAAGCCCCCCAGGGAGATATCAGCTCAGGGATGAGCCATCATCATCACATAGCACCTCCGAGGGTTCGGAGAGTACCAGTCAGGCTTTTGAGCCTTCCATTACACCTGTTCCCCAGGCACCAGAAACATCCGTTTAGGACATCACAGATGATGGAAGAGGGGGAGATGCCACAGTTGTTGTCCTTGAGCTCTCAAAGAAGAAAGAGGTGTGTGAGGACCGTTTCGTCAGTTTGGATGCTTTCTCTAGCTTCCGTGAGTGGTGTCTAGTGAGGCGCTCACTCTTGAGTGACAATTCTATTTGAAAGATCTAGAAAAGTACAAACTTGCAGTTTTGAGGCAGTTTAGAGAATGCAAAGGATAGATGTGGTTTACCTAGAGCATAGTGGATGTTAAGGAGTACATTGTACTGAAATTCTATGCCAAAGTGGCGCACATAAAAAGGGGTCAAAGGTGACAAAAGTGAGAAACCTCAAAGTGTGATTTGACCAGCACACATTGAACACATACTTGGTATTTGATGATGTCGAGCCCATAGAGTACTTAGAGAAGTATGCACTTGGGGAGGCAGCTCGTCCTTAGTTAGCATATATTTTAGCAGCTCTTGGGCAACCACCAACATGGATCATAGCAGGGGTTCCTATTCAGAGGAACACTCTGAACTTTGAGGCAACAGGATGGCAAACCTTTGTCTGCAGCAGACTAAACTCGTGCAAAATGAGACCTATCTTCTGACTCCATGGGCAGTTCTAGTTGCTTCTATCATGGTCGGGTACCCGATCAATATGGGTGCCATGATGTTTGCCAACATCTCTATGATTGATACGCAAGCTGACTTGTCATACCCATATCCTAACACTATTATAGAGTATCTCACAGATGCAGGGATAGAGCTGAGGGATTATGATGTGAAGGTGTGGCCGAAGAAGCCTTTCTCATGGTACTCTCTATTGGATGCTACGAACCTAAATAAGAAGATTCAGCATCCTACCACTGGGGGCTTGTCTGACGAGCTAGCTATGGTAGTTGCAGAGGCAAATGATGGTCTACTCACTTCGGCCGAGCCTTCCTCCACTGTCGTAGCGATACCTCCACCACCATCTTCAGTTCCTACTACATTTCGTGCCATAGGTTCCACCTCGTCTTTGAAGATGCTACCCATGCCTACTTCTCCACTTTCTATGCTGGAGTCTCCCAGAAACTGGCGAGCCTCAACAACTGGATATATAAAATCACTGCAAAGCTATCTGATATATCCCGTATTATTGCAGCACAGTCATCCCTTTAGGCACCCCAGGTTCCTCCGACAGTGGAAGATATATTAAAGAAGCTCCTGGAGAACCAGACTACTATCATAAATATTTTGGTATAACATGGGACATTGATTGAGGAGATGGAAAAATAAGTAAAGAAAATGAGAAAGTCTCAGGCTTCCAAGAAATCTGTTGACAAGCTCCGGAGAAAGGTGACCAAGATTGAAGCAGCCGGAGATCTCCCATTTGAGATGCTGATTGATCTAGCTCTTACAGCACCATCAGCTTTATTGGCACCAGTTGGCCAGTCTGAGGAGCCAGACCTGACTGCCGACACTGCTGAGGCAATGCGCCAGATATTCACCGACCCAGTCACTCTCAAAGTTTAGGATGAGATCTAGTTGGAGGAGACTGAGGGCGGTGACGTTGTTATGGATGTAGATATGTCCAAGGATCCACAATGAGTTTTCTTCACTCTTTCCCTTCCTTTACTCTTATTTTGTTAAGCATTAGGGACAGTGCTTATTTTTATTCGGGGGGGGGGGGGAGGGGAGGGGGGAGGTGGAGACATTTGATCTTATTTGATGATTCTGAGACATTTGGCCTGTAATTAACTTGATACTATTTTCTTTTTCTGTCTCATTATGTATATATTCTCTCTCCTCTCTCATGATGTATATTCGTTGTGCTTTCAATAGTTTTTTCTTTGTAGCTTCTTTATGTTTGTTTTCTTAGTAGTTAGTGTTTAGTTTAGTAGCTTCTTTTTGAATTAGTAGCTTCTTTTTTCTGTTTTAGTAGATAATAAGTCTTCGGTTTTCTTAATGCCACATTTCTTTCCAAAGGTAGTTTTTGTATGAACCGGGTGACTCTTCCCAACGATGGATAGCGTGACAACCTTCCGAAGGGAATGCGTTCATTTCGTGTTTAGGTGATAATAGTAGTAGTAATGAATAAAAAGGCCTGATTAAGTCAAACTCGAAGAGTCAAACTGCACCAACACACTTACCTATGTGTTTATGGTTAGAGACAAGTTTTTTTAAAAAAGAAAATAGCTCTAATTAGTGACTTTGTGACTCTTGTGTTGACTTTGATACCATCAAGTGGTCTAACTAGACCATAGTGATCTTCACTCTTGGATGTGGTTGTTGTGGGCCCTCGACTCTATCCTCTTTAACAATCTAGTTGCATAAGGTGTGAGATGATTTGTTGCTAGTCCCCATGCGGAAGGTCTAGAACTTGCCCCGAATGTGTTTCAAGGCGAAATCTTAAGTTTTGCTTGGCCTGAGAAGTGATTGTAGTCTCTCCTTGGACCGTTTGAATTTTCCATTGCCTACCAATGTTTTTATCCCTAGTCAACCCATTTGAGCCTCGAGCCTTTCTCATTTGATAACCATGTTACAAGCCTTTATCCATTTTGTCGTGACCCTTTCTTCACACCCGAGCTTTCCTTAACACTTTGCTGAAACAATAGACTAAAAATCTAAGTTTGGGGGAGAGATGAGGAACTTGAAAGAAGTATCAAGGCACAAAAAGAGAAAAGAAATGATGATAAGGAAGGGACAACAAAAGAAAAGAACTAAAAAAATGCAAAAGAAAATGAATAAGTTGAAGAGCTGAAGGGATTCAAAGAAAGATAATGATCCAAAACATGGAGAAATCAAAAAGGGAGAAAATGAATGCCATGATCAAGAGTGATGTTAAGTCTCTCTAGTTTACCAAGGAAGAGAAAGTGCCTCAAAGAATTGGCAAAGCATGAGCCGAGAACAAAAAAATGGAGTGCTTAAGGAAAGGTGAACCCACGCAACCATAGCGTATCCAACCTTAGTCCAAAAGCCTTCATTACATCATGAAAAAGCCCTACTTGATTTCAAGCATAATGATCTTACATTAGTGGCGGTCTAGATGAGGGGAAATCCTATGGTACTTGAAGTCGTACTTGCGACATTCTCTTGAGAGAGATGAGTGGACCATTCACAAATCTTAGGATTAAGTGCTAAAATTCTTAAGTGAGCTAGGCAAAAGGAGAGTAGAGGAGGAGGAGTTTGGTATCCACAATGACCTACATGGGAGAGCGAGCTTCCTTGATAAATAAAGCCAATTCTTGATGCTTAAGTGTTACATTAGAACTATATGTGCAAATATTTTAACTTGTCGCATTTTTTATAATACATAAGTAGTGTGGGTAATTGTTGGTCCCAACTAATGTGTGAATGGTTCACCTTTGACTGGCTGAAATGACCCTTAACTTTTGGAGGTGGAAACTATTTTGTTTGCTTGAGGACAAGCAATGACTTAAGTTTGGGGGAGTTGATAAGTGGGGATTTTGACTACTTATTAGCGCCTTTTAGCTTTTGTTTTAATCTAAAAGCATTGAACTACGCTCTCAAAACTAATAAAATGTGCGAAATTTCCGGAATGTTGGAAGTTGGACTCCCGAGATGAAATCCGACTCAAAAAGAAGTAATCTAAACACAAGGCAATAAAAGGCACAGAAGCTTACAAAGTGAGGACCGCAGAATTTCATCTGCGACCGCAAATAACGAAGGAAATCCCAACATACTTTCTAGCAAATTACGGACCGCACAAGAATTTTCCTGCCACAAAAGAAGAGCTTGAGCTTGTGCGGTCGCAGAAGAAGTGCCTTGCGGCAGCAGAAGTAAAGGTGCGGACCGCAGAAGACTAGGTCGCGGCCGCAGTGCTAAATATGCGGACCACAGAAATATTGCCTCGTGACCTCAGTTAAGAATTGTGCAGCCGCAGAATCCCAGCTCCTGCAAGGTGAAGAATTGTGCAGACCGCACATGGAATTGTGCGGCCGTAGAACCTCCCAAAGGGCATTTTGTCCTAAATTTCCAGCCTTATATAAATAGACGAGTTTCACAAAATTAGGTCAAGTTTTGACATCAGCAAGTCCTGTTGCTAATTTTCTTTGCCTGTTTTGGATGTTTTGTATATTTTGGAGTATTTTACTATAGATTTTATCATTTTAACTTTACAATATCAGATTAATTAGTATTTCTTCTTCTATTTCTTGAATTTCAAACATGAGTAGCTAGATTTTCACTAGGCTTGTGACCTAACCCTAGTGCGTAAATCTTATGGGTATCTAATTTTATGCTTATTTATGAATGAGTGTTTATTATTTAGGTTAGTTCATGCTTTAATTGTAGAATTAATGGTTGCAAACATTGATTCAAGCCTATTTGACTTAGTCTCTTCTTGAGAAAGAGGGACCTAGTCTAGGTTAACTTTGCTAACAAAGAATTGGGTCAATTGAAAGATTGATTAGCCCAATTAAAGGGTTCAACCTAGAGATAGTAACAAGACGAATTGAGCTCTTATCAACCATTTTGGTTGATACCCATTTGGTCTTGAGAAAGCCAAATTGGGCAAAACCACTCTCTAACCAAGAGGTATTGAGTGAGCAACATAGTGTTGTGAGTTATAATACACTCCAAGCAATAAAACGAGCATAAAAATTTTTATCCGATTAGGAAAACACCTAGGTCATGGTCACAGACCTAGGCCTTTTATATATTTGGAAAACACTAAAAACAATTATCTCTAGTTTTATATCTTTGAATTTGCAATCATTAGGTTAATTTTAGAAGTAGAAACAAAAACCTATTTGTGAAAGTGCAATCTCGATACTTCACATGCTCCTTGTGGATTCGACCTCGACTTTTTGTTGGGTTTGATTATTGCAATTCATACCTCTATAGAGGCGTGCAATTGGATGTGATCAGCTACCTCGAAATCTCTGAAAGGTCAACTGCACAGTGAATCAACACCCACCATGTCCGAAAATATCTGGATCTGCACACGAAGTGCAGCATGTAGCGAGAATACAACCAACTCAGTAAGTAGCAAGACTAAATAAAGAGTTGAAAGTAGCAATGAGCTTCACAATTATAGTTCAATTACAGTGATTTCAACATAGGAAGGTAGGCATGCTTTCAAGTTCGATAAATTAGGTCAAAACGGTTACTTCATGACAATTTTAAGTGAAAAAGAGTGTAATATCTTTTAGAAATTTAATACAGTGATACATGGCAGCTAAGTGCCACAATAGTGAAATTAAATGCATCTTCTCAGGGTCAAAATCACTCAACCATCCCATTCACTCGACACTCGAAACTCGTACTCAGTAGGTACCTGTGCTTACTGAGGCGTGTACAGACTCCGGAAGGGGCTCCTTCAGCCCAAGTGCTATATCAAGCCAATCATTGCATAAATCAATGAAACATGTTGCGGTGTGCAGTTCAATCCCATATATATATATATATATATATATATATATATATATATATCCATAAGGCTCGTTGTGGCGTGTAACCCGATCCACATATATACAGTCATAAGGCTCGTTGCGACGTGCAACCCGATCCACATATATACATATATCTCTCACATCTCGGCAGTCAGGACCCAACTCAGTCACCAACCTCTCTAGTTTCTCGGGCTCTCAAAAATCATGAAAATCAGCCCAAACAGAAATGATGTAATGTATCAACAAGGAACAAAAAAAACTGAGAAATGATTATGAGCATGTAATTTTTCCCAACTAGAAATACTCCTACAAAATTAAAAAATAAGTTTTTCTAAATTATTTTCATTTTTATAGAATTTTGTAGGAATTTCTTGTTAATTGTTTGCATTTAGTTGTATTTTTATGCATATTTAATATTTTAAAATCATGGAAAAGACCCAAAAAATATTCAAAATTTCGTGCATTGCATTTTAGGTTATTATTTGCATTTTTAAGTTTAAGTCGTTAATTAATTGTAATATTAAAACAAAAATCACAAAAATAATGTTTAATTTTACATTTTTAGATTTTGGTGTTAAATAAGTAATTTTTCTTTCATTAATTTAGGATTAATTAATTATGTAAATAGTATAAATGGATAATTAGCTTAATTTTATAAATTAGAATGATTAGGACTTAATTTAGTATTTTATTTAATTTAGTTAGATTTTAAAATCAAAGAAGAGAAAAAAAAACAAATATCCACACTCCTCTCATTCAAAATCCCCAAACCTTTTCCTTCAAAAATCCCTAAAATCTCCCCGTCTCTTTACCTTTTTTTGCACTGCCACTGTCTGTCGCCGCCGAAAATCGCCTACGGCGATGGCTCACCACCCAACCACCCCCAAAATTACACCCTACACTCCCCACACCCTCTTAAACCTTAATCACATACTAGTTTTCCCAAATTCCTCACCAAATCCCTTCAGTTTCAGATCTGAGAACCTGAAAACCCTAGCCGCCCATAAACTCCAAACCACTGCATCGGCCAAACACTCACCAAACTCCCCTAAAAAGTTACACCCTTTACCCTTCACCATCTCTCTCAATCCCTCTGGTTCTTTCAAAGGTCCTCGTGCCAAGATCTCCCGTCAGGGACTCAAAATTCTAGACGGGTATCTTGGCGAGAGGGTTTTTGGCAGCTAGACCCCTTTTTGCCAAGTCTGGCCGGTTAGGTATACCCTCGTTTCTTTTTCTATGTCTTTTATTTGTTATTTTATTCTCTGAATTATGGTTCTTAGTTATTTAAACTGTTTGTAGATTGATTCAATTAAAATAGGTTGAAGTTAATTGCATGATATTTAGTTTAATCACATGTTCTTTAGATAAGTTTAATTAGTTAAGTAAGCTATTTAGGTAAATTAGTTATTTTATTTATGTTTTTCTTTTGATCCTTAAGATGGTTTTTGATTGTTTGAATGTTTAAATTAAAATATTTGAAAGGGTAATGATAAAAACTTTAAGGGGGGTTAATTGAAAGCCAAAATTAAGGAGTCTAAGTCTGGAATTATCTAGAAGGTTCTAGAAGATAATAGAAGGGACTAAAGTGTAATAAAATAACTGAAATTGGGTCAGATTGGGGTAAAAAATGGTTATGTTCAGAATTAAATGGACCTAAAATATATGAGAAAAATCTGTTTAGACAGCTATCTATTTTCTGGTACAAAAGATGCCTTATCCCTGAATTTCAGCTGGCAGAATTCCCAAAAGATTCCCTCATACCCCTCCAATTTTTTCTCATAAAAGCACTCTTATATTCTATATAAACAACCACATATCACTCACAGACACAGAATTCATATACGGAAAACACTCTCTGCACTTCAGAATTTCCTCTTCATTTTGACACTAATTTTTACATTTAAATAGAAAGGACACAGAATTTTCTGCAATTTACACTTTCTCACATAGATTCAGAAAGTTCTGATTATCTTCAACCTTTGGTCTTCTCAAGTTGGTTTAAAGCTGAAGTGAAGTTTATTCTGGAACTTTTTTTGTTGTGGCCTGTTTTAGTTGTTGCTGTTTTCTTGAGGTTGTTGAGCTTATTCTCCAGTTTTTCAGCCTTTATTTGGCTATTTGTTGGCTGTCTTTCACAAGTAGGTATGTAAGATTCTTTCTTGTGACTCTTATGAATGTGGAAATACAGAATTGATATGCTAATACCATGTCTACACCCATTTTCTATGTGTTTCTGATGTTAGTATGCTTAGATTTGATTCACCTGTATTTTCCTTAATGGATCTCTGATTATGTTAGTTCATTTTAATTTGAATATATAAGCTATGTTGGCTCATTAACTAGGCTGTTTTGCTACTGATTGTTTACTCATATGGGTGTGTAAGTCAATATTAGTCAAGTATTAATGTGAGCCTATGAGTTTTGAACTAAATACAGCTGTTGTCGCTATTTCTGTACACACATAAGGGTGCAACAGTGAATCATGGGGTTCAATTTGAAGTCAAAATGTGTAGTGAATATGCTTTAATGGCCCAAGATTTATCTATTGTAATATTGTTCAAGTCAAGAAGAAAAATGGAAAGTGTTTAGTTTGTGGAATTGTCTGATAGTATGAGTAAGGATTTGAACTAGTTCCCTCTATTCTTTTTAGTATGCAGTGAATTTAGTTCCAGTATTCATGTATTGGTGTTTCAGAAAGTCTATAATTAATGTTGCTATTTCTGATTTTTTGCAAATTATATTGAGAAACAACCTTGTTTAAACTGAGTTGGGCAGTTGGTGCAAATGGTGTTTATTTAGCTAATGAAAAGGGGGTTTTGAAATTGGTATTTTTTCCTTCCTATATCAGTAATAAAACTTTATTACCAAATATGTGCATATTTTGTAAATTACCCGACCTGTGCACTGTTTTTCTACAATTTTTATACCATTCATTAATTAGTAATTAATAGTAGCTGAATCTTCCTAATATGGCGCGCTAAAAATCAGGAAAAGAATATCCTAATTGATTTAGCGACCTTTAGTTCAAATTTGAACGCAAATCCTTTATCTGATCTCTCCCAAATTTTTTTCGTAATTCAAAAAAAAAAAGACGAAAAGCTTCAGCAAACTGAAATCAAATTGTAGAAATCAGTTCGTTGAGTTTCTTCCTCAATCCAGACATCAAAAAGGCGGTCAGTTATTCAACAAAATCAAGTCAAATTGTAGAAACCAATACTGCCGGTACTTTGTTCTTCATCTTTTTTTTTCTCAATCCACAAATCAAAAAAATAATAAAATATAGAACAATACCTCAGCAACAACACTCAATCATGTCCAACATCCCAATCATGCTACAATTGAATGGGAAAAATATGATTATAAAAAATGGGTCTCATCTCTGTATTTTTTGAGAAGAAGAAGGAATGGAGAAGAGGAAGAAAGGGGAGGGGGAAAACGGCACTGGTCTTAGGAACTAGGGGGAGCTGATTAAAATTGTTATGTTACAAATTCTATGAAAGTCTAATTTTATGTTAATATCTACAAAATTCCTACATTTATCTACAAATAAATTACAAATCAGTTTAAGTATGTATAAAGCAGTATTGTTTTTAAGGATATCTATAAAATTACTACATTTATACTACAATTAAACTACGATCTATGTTGAAAAAAAATATTGACTACAAAATTTTCTCTTCATCTACAAAATTTCTACAAAAAAACTACAAATAAACTACAAATTTGTTTTAGTATTGTATGAAGCTGTATTGTTTTTAAGAGTATCTACAAAATTACTACATTTATACTACAATTAAACTACAATTTATGTTGAAAAAAAATGTTGACTACAAAATTTTCTCTTCATCTACAAAATTTCTTCAAAAAAACTACAAATAAACTACAAATCAGTTTAAGTATTGTATAAAGTTGTATTATTTTTAAGAGTATCTACAAAATTACTATATTTATACTACAATTAAACTACAATTTATGTTGAAAAAAAATGTTGACTACAAAATTTTCTCTTCACCTATAAAATTTCTACAAAAAAAAACTATAAAACAATTTAAGGTTTCAGGGTGAAGCTTGGTCTTTAAAAGTTGAATCTTTGAATCAAAGTCAGAAGAAGGGGTAGGGGATTGATTGGTTTCAGGGGTGATTTGAAGGTAAATATTGTATAGAATTTTGAGATGGACATCAACATTTGACACGCCTGAGGCTGGGCTTATGCTTCTCTTCTCAAACGGAAAAATTGAGAGGGATTCATTTTATAGTAAAACCATAATGCTATAATAGTTAGTATTTTGAATCCGAGAAGAAGTAGGAAAACTATGAAAGCATGTGCCCTAGATTGCTTTTGCTTACATACCAAAAAGACAGTAGCTCTATGTCGTAAAACCATAAGAATATGATTTTGAATCCGAAAAGAAATAGGAAAGCGTGGGCCCTACTATTTCGTACGAAACAAAATTGCAATTTCCATCTCTGTATTTTTTGAGAAGAAGAAGAAGGAATGGAGAAGAGGAAGAAAGGGGAGGGGAAAAACGGCGCAGGTCTTAGGAATTAGGGGGATAGAGAAACGTGAGATATATGGACACCTTTAATTAAGGAGTAAAAATTGCCCATTAATTAGACCCTTAATTAAATATGGTATAAGATTGGTAATTTGGTATACTAAGTGTAATTAAATCAAATCTTAAATATTTAAGGTAATAAGGTTTCCTACGTGGCATAAGAAGATAAAAATCCCTTTGAAATTATCCATGCATTTGGGCTCAACATGGAGCCCATTTAGAGATTTTGCCCCATCGCATGAGCAGGCCAAGGTGGGGAACACCCCATGCCTTATTCTGGCCCATGTGTATCTCACATATAGGGCATATTCGAGATCCCAACATGGGACTTTAATTATACAGTCCATAGCGCTATTATTTGAATATTAGCCAACTAATATAACTGACAAGCAAGCATGCCAACATATCCCATAACCTTATTCAAACTTTTTCCAACCTTCCGAACGCTCAAAATAATATCAAAACATCAAATTCGCATCGGATTCAAGCCTAATAATTCCAAAATCTTCTAAATTACGCTTTGATAAAAAACCCAACCAAACCACATCCGAATGACCTGAAATTTTGCACACACATCCCAAATGACACAACAGAACTACTGCAACTCTCAGAATTCTATTCCGACCCCTATATCAAAATCTCACCTATCAACCGGAAATCGCCAAAAATTCAATTTCTCCAATTCAAGCCTAAATCTACTCCGGACCTCCAAAACACATTCCAATCACGCTCCTAAGTCCCAAACCACCTCCCGAAGCTATCCAAACCATCGAAACTCACATCCGAGCCCTCTAACATATAAGTCAACATTCGATTGACTTTTCCAACTTAAGTTTCCTCAAAAGAGACTAAGTGTCTCGAACCTTACCAAATCCTTTCCGAACCCGAGCCAACCAACCCGATCACATATAGAACTGATAGACAAAGCAATAAGAAGCAGAAATGGGGGAAACGGAGCGGTAACTCATAAGACGACAGGCCGGGTCGTCACATCCTCCCCAACTTAAACAAACGTTCGTCCTCGAACGAGTCAAGAAACATACCTGAAGCCTCAAATAGGTCCGCTAATTGATTTCCTCAGAATTTGTCACGACCCAAAATCCCTCCGAAAGAATCGTGATGGCACCTAATCTCTATACTAGGTAAGCCTAACATTAACTGAAATAATATGAATATTTACTAGCTTTAATTAAATAACTCTGAACAATTACAATTTCCCAAAATCGATGGTATAAGTCATAAGCCTTTCTAAGAGTAGTTATACAAAACCGATACGTCACTAATCCAGAACAAAAGGAACCAATGAAAATAAGTACAACCGAAGGCGACTCTGAGGCCTGCGAACGCAGTAGCAGGTTTACCTTGAGTCTCCTCTGCGACGATCCGCACAGCTACTACCGATCAAGTACTTGGATCTGTACACAAAAATATACAAAAGTATAGCATGAGCACACCACAGTGGTTCGCAGTAAATATCAAGACTACCATCGGTGGACTAGTGACGAGGAACAGTCAAGACACCTACTGGTCAAATAAATTGAATAGGATATGATAATAAACTGTCAGCATAAGAATAGCAAAGTAATATCAATAGCAGAGAGAAAAACAAACTACAATCAGTAGAACAATAAAGGGAAACACGGATGGAAAAGAAATATAACCAAGTAAATTAACACCAATATAACTGGGACACAGACAAGTAAAATGTACTCAAATAAGGAAGGTGATGTCAACTCAATCAATCATATCATTTCTGATGAACATACCAGCCATCTCAAAACTCGATGTCTCACATCTTAACCTTACTTTCCCAACCTTTAGTACTCCCGACACCTTGTGCCCACATATTTCTATCTCACTTTGCATAATAACATTCTCATGTTACTCAGTACATAATGTCCATAACAGAGCAATTAAGAAGTTCAAGGAGTCTCATTTACCAAACATAAAGTAGAGTACAACTTCTAAACTAATTAGGAAATCAACAAGAAAAGATGAAGTTGTTTTTAGAAATCATTTGAATAAAGAAAGTACCCTTTTCAATTAAAATACAACATCAAAGGAATTATTACCTTTAACGTGGGATTTAATAAATTAAAACTTAGTAGAAATTCCTTTTTTTAGTAAAATACAACCTCAAACGGTTTAAGGAAACTTAATTGAGAAACTAATTGAATTATATATATATATACGGGGAATTCAAATTTAAAAAGTCATACAAGTAGTGTAGTATAAATTCCTTTATTTTTAGTCACGATATTACTCATAACTTAACGGGATAGGAGAAAAATGTTTCAACATAGTAAATTTACTTTAAAAATTATTTCACCAGAATAATAGTTTCAGGGAAAGAACTCAAGGAACAATGGCGAGTCAATAACTCAATGCCAATAACCCGATATTCACGACTCAGTGAAACCCGAAATATAAATTGTCAAGTTTTAAATGAATGAACTAGGATTTTCTCAGTATTCAGCTATAACCAAATCCTAAATGAAATGTAAAACCATCGGATAACTTGTACAGTCAAAGAGGAATACATAAGCATATATATATATATATATATATATATATATATATATATATATATATATATATATATACATTGATGCGGCGCACATCCCGATCCCGCCAATCCTCCCTTATTCCTCCTCAACAATTACTATAAAGTAAATAGTATATATTTGTTGCGGCATGCAACCCGATTCCATAAATTCTCCCTTATTCCTATTATAAAAAGAGTAAATAGTATTTATATCACCATATCAGTAACAACATGATCATTCTCCCTTATTACTCCTTGTTGTGGTGTGCAACCCGATCCCACCGGTCCACCCTTATTACTCCTCAATATATATATATATCACCCTTATTCCTCTTGATGCGGCATGCAACGCGATCTCACATGTCCACCCTTATTACTCCTTGTTGCAGCGTGAAACCCGATCCTGCCAGACAACATCAATTCTCCCTTATTTCTCTTCAACATATCAACAACTCAACATAGTCTAAAATCAACAACAACAACAACAATTCAACAACCCAATCACAAGGTTTTCTACCACCAAGAGTATGAGTACACGACAACGAGAGAATCATGAAAAATCAAGAAGCACAACAACCTTTACAAAAACAACAAGACACATAAGGCACGTGTTAATTACATAGGCAACCAAAACAATTTGGACACATAGCATAAGGCACGGGGTCATAGAGGAATTTCACAATTAAGAATAACAACACAATAAAGAGGACAATTAAGGCAATTAAAGGCCAAGTAACAAGTAAGAATTAGAGGAAAGTTAACAACCTTGTATGGAGAATATAGAGGTAAAACAAGCAATTGGGAAACACAATCATATTGGAAAACTTCCCACTTAATGAACATAAGGACCTAAGAACCGGAAAGGCAAAGTTTCTACAAATATGTCAGAGCACACACTCGTCACCTCGCGTGCACGGACTACAAATAGCATAGAAGACTCAAATCCTAAGGGGGGTCCCCCACAAAAGGTTAGGAAAGATACTTACCTCAATCCGACCAATTCAATAATCAATTTAGCTTTTCCTTTACCGATTCATCAACGCTCGGCTCAATCTAGCCAAAAATGACTTGAATACATCAAACAATGCAATAGAAAACAAGTTCAATTAATAAAAACTATGATTCTTATACAATTTGCAAAAAGTCAACAAAAGTCAACTCCCCGGCCCTGCACCTCGGAACCCGACAAAATTTACAAAACTGAATACCCATTTCACTACGAGTTCACCCATACAATAATTATCTAATTCCGATACCATTTGGTCATTCAAATCATCATTTTACATTTGTAAAAGATTTCACAATTTTCCCCAAATTTTCTTTTAGATTCTCATGAATTTGATGTTAAATCTAAGATATAATCACAAAATATAGTTGGAAATTGATTATAGACACTTACCCAATGATTTGTTATGAAAATCTTCTCTCAAAATCGCCCACTCTCGGAGTTAGGGTTCAAAAATATGAAAAATAAGCAAAAACTCGAAATACCCATCGTTTAGCAGGCTGCAGATGTCGCATTTGCGAAACTGGGTTAGCAAATGCAAACTCGCAAAACTGAAGAAAGCTTCGCAAATGCGAAGCCTGGAAGAGTATTGTCTTCATCGCAAATGCGACAGGGAGTTCGCAAATGCGAACTCTGAGGGCTTCGCAAATGCGACCCTGCCCCTAGCAGCCCAGCTTCGCAAATACGAGGCTGCTTCGCAATTGCGATAGTCGCATTTGCGACATAAACTTCGCAAATGCGATGACATCAGAACCAGAACTCAAAAACTATGTAAAAATCATTCCGAAACCAATCCGGAACTCACCCGAGCCCTCGGGGATCCAAACCAAATATGCACACAAGTCTAAAAATATAACAAAAACTCGCTTGTGCGATCGAAACACCAAAATAACCTCTAGAACCACGAATCGGATGCGAAAACAAATGAAAATCACTATGAACTTAAAGAACTTCTAGAAATGAAACTAAGCGTCCGAACCATATCAAATCAACTCCAAAAGACACCAAATTTTGCAGGAAAGTTCTAAATGACATAACAGAGCCGTTCAAACTTTCGAAATCACATTCCGACGCCGATAACTCAAAAGTCAACAATGGGTCACACCTCTCCATTTTTCCAAACTTCAACTTTTCCACTTTCGCCGAAATGCCTCAAATTACCCTACGGGCCTCCAAATCCAAATCCGAACACACGCCTAAGTACAAAATCACCATACGAAGCTACTGACATCATCCTAAACTCATTCCGGGGCCGTTTACTCAAAAGTCAAATTCCGGTAAAACTCTCACCGCTTAAGCTTCCAAAACTAGATTCTTTCCTTCAATTCGACTCAGATTCAACCTGAAATAGATTTCATCCATGCACAGAAGTCGATACACATAATATGAAGTTACTCGTGACTTCAAACTACTGAACCGGATATAACTGCTTAAAACGACCAATCGGGTCGTTACATCATCCTCTACTTAAACATACGTTCGTCCTCGAACATGCCCGGAGTCGTTCCAAAGCCATCGAACCACTGCATGAGCTCACCATACATACAGCCGGGGGTGATTCCCCATCACCCAAACCCATGTAGGACTGACAGTGCAACTTAACTGAAAGTCTCACCTCATCCTTAGTCCATAATCTTAGGACAGACCCAAACTCCAACTTCTAAAACTCATCTTAGGACCCGAATCCCACGTCATCACACTGAATAAACCTGAACAAGCTGAATCGAGCCAAAATTCTAATCTAGAATACAATCATATGTTGTTCCACACCGCTCAAATGCTCGAAATAACTTCCTCTGACCACCATAGCTACTCAAATAACATCTTGAATACCGGAAATACACTTCTCATTGAATATAACCTTGTTTCGAAACTTCACAACACTGCCCATGATGAAAAAACATTCGGGGACTCATAGCGGCCCATGAAGTCAACAAGTCAAGAAGCTTTCTCGCCCACCAAGGGACATTACCCAAACCTTACCAGAAACACCCTCATACTTCCAAACACTACTCACCCCCTATACCAAAGTACGAATCTCAGGTCTAAGAACCTCATCTCAGCCAATGCAGCAGCCTAACTAACAATCCATCACAGAACCATATAGATTCTCACACCACACAGCTCGTACACCAAACTAGCAATAACTCAATTATGTAACACAAATAAAAGGAAAGCAAGGTAGAAGAATTATCTAACCAGTTTAACATGTGCAACAACAAAATATAGTTTTCATCAAATCGCTCCACAGAGGAAAAATAGAACACCAAATAAACACAAGGAAATGGTATCCCACATAACATCCGCTGCAGCGTACAGCCTGCTCCCAAATACTAATCGAGCCAAATGCTCAGGTTCAATGATCACATGAATATTGATATCAAGCATATCAGAGTGCACAAGTAAAACTGTGGGAACAATGAATAGAAGTAATAAAACATGAGAGAAGCAAGCACATCTATGGTGCAGTGAGCAAATCAACATCACGAGGGTAATTTTGCCCGCATCGTCATAAAGCCTAAACAGAATTACAACATGCGTGGAGAATAATCATACAACCTCACCGCCTAACACAACATAAAAGAGTAGCATAGATCATAGGCTAGGGGCACAAATAATATACATTCTGCCTGATAACATGACCATAATGACAATCTCACAGGAGCACACAAACTTGACCTGATACAAAATACACATTCTCGTCGAGCTTCCGAATAGCTTTTAACCAAATCTTGATCCTTCCCAATTAGGTAAATATTCTTCAAAAAGATCCACAGCAACCTATCGATAACGCATGTTATTAATTATCCCATTCTCAACATTTCTTCACAATCCACCAATAAGAAATAGTCCACATGTGGGGACATCTAGTCCTAAAACCTTAGGAACACTAAAATTTGCATACCCGAACCTAACTACGCAAATCAAATGGCTAATACATCACTCACATCCCATTATCATGTTTGAGCACACATGAAATTTTCGGCCGCGTAACAAAACATAGACCTCGAAAGCCTCAAAGCCCAGTAATCACCATGCCATTAGCCACGCACCCGCAAACCAACACTCAAGGTCCTTTACAAAAATGCACCATCTTCACATATGATAGCCAACAATGCCAACACTCTATTATTTTCTGACAATTATGCAGGAGAAAACCACATTGCACAACATATTTCCTTATGCCCATAATGGACAACCAACTCAAGCCATTGCCAAACTATCGAGAATCCTCCGAATTCGCCCACGCACAACTAAGCCATTAGGACCGCATCTCCCCAAGTCAACCGAGTCACACAAATCTTCCAATACCAAGGTATTGCCACAAATGCTAGTAGAGAATTGCTATCTAAAAGGACCAATTACTTCTGTTACCACGCTGACCCAACACCATGGAGCTGACCCATGATATTCGATATACAATAACCCCGATCAAAGTCCTAAATACAGATGATCCAAACATGAATCACGTAGCCCAGAAGCTCATAAACTACTATATTTCCTCTGAGGCACCCTGTCCTACTGCAACCATGACACCCACGCTAAATAGACCTTCTGTGAATCCAAAATTGTTCCTCCGACTCCCTTTGATACTGAAATGTATATTCATTAATGACGCAGAAACATCGTAAGCCCCAACATCATCCCGTGCAAGATCTCAGACCTTTGCCATACACAAAATCTGGGAACCTACTATTACCACATACACACATACCTAAGGCCAACACTGATGTAAATCTAACTCTGCAATCTGAATGCTGCTAATAGACTCATCCACTTAGCGCAAAGCCATAGAAAACATCATCCGATGAATCCGCAAAACTAACCTTCACAGCTCGAATAACACAAATCACAAGGTACTCCAATACCACCAACTATCCCCAATTAACACCCAATTTGTAACCTTGCCAAAATTGCAACGACTAGTCAACCAATTAAACCTTCCCAAGCTCGCACTCATCAACCAGATGTCGGAAATCGATGCGCCTCCATATGAGACAACGTATAAGCATCCCTGACTCCCTCGTAACCCGTTTATAACATCACGAACCACTGGCGCATACCGAACACTGAGAGCGTAATATTATACACGAGTGGATGTAAAGGAACATAAGTAATATACTTTGAGCTGAAACAATAATGCACGATAAGGAATAAAAGAAGTAGAATTTCCTAATAGTTCTATAGCCTCTCGAAGATAAGTACAGACGTCTCCATACCAATCCGTAAGACTCTACTAAACCTGCTTATGACTGTCACACCTCCTTTTTGCGCGCCCAGCCCCGAAGGGTTAATGCGCGAGGGGAGTTTTTCCAATTTAAGTGACAATATTCGAAATGGGATTATTTATTTAATTCAGAGTCGCCACTTGGGAAAGGTTTGGCTTTTGGTGTCCCAAGTCACCGGTTTATCTTGAATCCCAAATCGAGGAGATTTTCGACTTTTCCAAATGAAGTCTGCGAACCAGAAATTCTAAGTAAGGAATTCTGTTGACCCGAGGGAAGGTGTTAGGCACCCTCGAATCCCGTGGTTCTAGCACGGTCGCTTAAATTGTTATAATGGCTAAATATCTGATTTAAATACATGTTGTGACTTATGTGCTTTTATTAAGTTTTAACCGCTTTTATTATTATCATTTATTTTACAGAATTGCAACGTCGTGAAAATGCATATCGAACCACGTCACAATCAATGCACCCGTAGTTGTTAACACATTTTTGACTCCGTTGAGACTTGAATTTGGGTCACATCAATGTGCACCCGATTTTAAGAATATAATTTACTTAAACCGTGCCTAAAGAGTCTAACGCGTTATTATTTTGTAGAAAAGCCATGAAATTTATTAAATGGCCTATCTTGAGTTCTAGATAATTATCATGGTTATTTATGGAGGGCCCCACAATTGTTGCACTTTTGTTTGGCGAGGCTCATCTCTATTTTTAGAAAAGATATCCTAAAGTGGCTACATTTCTAATGCATTTTTCTCTAAAACTAGAAGAAAAGGTACGTGCTAATTCAACTATAGGCTTTTGCCTAATTCGGATTCTTATCAATTTCTGATTGATTATTTATAAAGTGGAGGGATGTCATAACTCATGAAACATACTTTAATTGGGCAAAGAAATTACACTCGAGATTGACCCAACATTATACTTGTGTCCAAACATTTCTTGAATTGAAATTTACTAGATTGATTGGGGCCGAATTAAAGGAATTAACTACTAGGCATTGTCACTAACGGGATTTGAACATAATATTATGTACTGCCTAACGAGTTATGGTAAAAGAAAACTAAAATGAACAAAGAAACATTTGTGTAAGGTGGAAATATTCTATTCTATGCATGTCGCTCAGTTGAACAGAAATCCTAGTCAAAATCTATACTAATTCTCCATGCCCTCTCTGTATTGTGTCATTACATTTTTGTACCAGCAAACAACTACAAACTAAGAAGCTAGAGGCTAAACTTGATGGAGTATTATCTAACTAATCTTTCATTACTGAATCACACTAATCAATTTATACAATCTGAAGTCAGTATATCACAAACATTTACAAACAGATATCTAAATCTTCTTCAGGAAACTCCTTTCATTTCATGCTTTTGAATTGTTACAGTTAACACCAAAGTTGGGTTTGAAATGTGTACCTGGAAACACTGAAAATGCAAAGGAGAAGAAGAAAAAGATGGGGAAATCAGCAGCAGCAAGAAACAAAATAGCAGCAGCAGCAGGGCAAGATAGCAGCAGGCAAAGCAATATAGCAAGAAGCAGGCTCGAGTGCAGAAATGCAACTATGGCCAACAGAAAGCAATAGCCAAATAACAGCAAAACCCAGTGGAGTAGAATCAGAACTCCAGACAGACCAAACCAGTGGTAAACCAATGAAAACACTCGACTAATAGACACAACTGGAATTTCAAAGAATCAGAATTGATTTAAACAAGTTGAACAATTGAAACCCAATAATAATAGGAGGAAAAAAGTTTCTGATTGTTGGTTGTATCCCTTCTATCCCTTAATCTCTCTCTATCTATGTGTATCTGTTTTGTATGTATTTCAGCTCTCCTTTCCAAACTCCTCACAGTGTGTGTATTTTTCTTTTTCAGTTCTGATTCTTTCTCTGTCTCTCTTTCTTTTTTTTTTCTTCCAGGTTCAGTCCTTTTATAGGCCTCAAAACTATCTCTTTTAACAGCCTGTTTTCAGAATATCCCAGTACCCCTCCCATGTGCCTTCCATTTCAATTCCAACTTTAGCTAATCAAGTATTAAACCCCATCAACATTCCCTGGCAGACTTACTTTTAAAAGGTTTAACATTTTTTAAACTTAAAGCAAGGTATGGGCAGTAGAATATATCTGACAACATATGCTGTCAAATTGTTTAGAGCTTAACAAAAACCTTTATGCAGGCCACAGGCTGTGCACAAAACACATGAGGTGCACCAGTGCACATGCTGTGCACGAGTGCACATGCCTCCCAATTCAGAATTTAAACCAAACAATCCTTATTACTGATCAATTCAACAGCTATAAGTAAACAGAATTGGTTCTTAATTGATTCAACAAATGTTTAACAGAAGCAAATCGATTTGCTATGCTCAGACAGTTGAAACTAATTGACGACTCATGTCGACTCGACTATATTAGCATTAACATACACAAACGTAGCCAAAAATCAGACATTCAGAAGTATGGGACACATGACTCAACTTATACTGCTTAAAACAGAATTGTACTTCGAGGAGTTAGTTAGTCAGTACAAATTTGGAATACAACCAATACACATGTCTTATCAGAATAGGAGGGGAGGGATTCAGACAAACACAGAGGTTTAAGCATAGTGGACAAACAAAATTTGATAAAATCAAAACAAATATGAACAGACTTTTAAAAACAAATCACACGGAATAAAACAAAAATAAAGAAAAGAAAACAAGACTCACCTCAAATCTTTTTAAGGAACAAAATCAGAAAAATCCACTGGTGTTTGAACAGACCTTCTTTAAGGTTGAATGGACTTTAAACGAAGTGTTTCTCGGATGAGAAACACCTCGATTAAGGTCCATTAGACCTTAATCTCTTCAGTTTGAACAAAGCACGGAACATGCACAGGGAAAACTAGAGTTCAAAAACTTAGATCTGGGATTCGTGTTTCCCTGGTTAGATTCGGACCAAACCAAGTATGGTTTGGTCACGAGGAGGGTCCGGGGAGTGTCTGGTATGAAACTGGGGTTGGTTGGGTTAGATCGAGTTTTGACTCGAATCTTCAAATGAAGATTCGAGGACCTGGGGGGTGATTTGAACCAAACGGTTGACAGGTCTATGTTCAGGGTGGTGAGGGGGTTCTATGGTGTTCAAGTGGAGGTCACCGGCGTTCAGGCCGCCGGGTTTCTGGTGAAGGTGTGCAGGGGCGGATAGGGTTTGAAGGGGATGGGTTCGGTGAAGACGAAGGCAGGGGTGTTAGCTAGGGGAGGCAGGGTATGGTGAAGGGCTTATATAGTTAGTGGGTGGGTGAACCTCGACCGTTAGATCAATCTAGATCTACGGTCTGGATCTGAAGGCTTAAATGGAACGGTGTCGTTTTGAGGGTTTGGGTTCGGTCCGGGTGAGACGGGTCGGGTTTGTTAGTGGGTACGGGGTGTGAGATCTTGGCCGTTGGATCAGTTTGGTTTGAATGGTTGAGATGGATCGGCCTTGAAACGACGTAGTTTTGGTGTTAAACTACGTCGTTTTGTGTCCTGGGGGTGGGCTGTTCGGACTGGGCTCCAGATTTTGAAATGGGCACGGCCCAAATTCATTTTACAACAAATTTTGTCTTCTTTTTCTTTATTTCTAATTTCCTAAATACACAAACTAATTAAATAAAACCAAGCACCACTAATTAACACTTAACATATTTATTTCCCGCGGATAAAATGTTAAAAGTAGGCAAAATTAAACACGGCAACAAATCAGGACAAAAGAAAAAATGCGTATTTTTGTAATTTTCCATCTAACAAACGGGTCATGGTTTAAATTACGCATGACACATACATTTTTAATTCTTTTGGAGCGATTGTCGCGTAAAACAAAAATCACGTGCTCACAGCTGCCCCTCTTTGTTCGGAAACACGAAGAGTTTTCGTGCAAAGATAAAGTGAGCGTGTATGAGCGATTTTTGCCTATGGACTACTCCGTATGAAGCATGTTTTTGAAAGATCTGACCGAATCTTGCTTCAAAGATTTCCTACATATCCTGGGCTAAACAGGAATCAGGTCAATGTAGTTCGGGAAGTTTTGGTAGCTGGGACTACCATGGGATTGCAATGCTTGCTGCTACTGCTGTTGCTGTTGTCACTGCTACGTCACTGACCGCCTTATTACAACCAAACGAAAATTGGAAACTGAACTAACTACTTATATGCATGTCAACTGCTAGTTACAAGATTCCTATCTATGATTCTTTTACGACTTGATCTTGGGTCTTAGCTGATCCTGCTTGTAGACTCCGATCTGAATCTTGATGCTTGCGAGTTGCGGCGACTTGTTCAACCTCTGGGATACTGAGTGAGACGCGATTGGCAGGGTTTAGGACCTTAGTCAAACGTTGGAGTCGATCTGCTCTCCATTCACTCTGATATCTCGGGATGTCTTCCCTAATGCTGATTACATGGAAAAGCTCAGTTTAGGGTTTTAAAACCCTAATGCTGGCTGAAAGGAAAAGTTCAGTTTAGGGTTTAAAACCCTAATGCTGACTAAAAGGAAAATTCAGTTTAGGGTTTAAAATCCTAATGCTGACTAAAAGGAAAATTCAGTTTAGGGTTTAAAACCCTAATGCTGATTACATGGAAAAGCTCAGTTTAGGGTTTTAAAACCCTAATGCTGGCTGAAAGGAAAAGTTCAGTTTAGGGTTTTAAACCCTAATGCTGACTAAAAGGAAAATTCAGTTTAGGGTTTAAAACCCTAATGCTGACTAAAAGGAAAATTCAGTTTAGGGTTTAAAACCCTAATGCTGATTGCATGAAAAAGCTCAGTTTAGAGTTTAAAACTCTAATGCTGGCTGAAAGGAAAAAGTTCAGTTTAGGGTTTAAAACCATAATGCTGACTAAATGAAAAAGCTCAGTTTAGAGTTTAAAACTCTAATGCTGGCTGAAAGGAAAATTCAGTTTAGGGCTTAAAACCCTAATGCTGATTGCATGAAAAAGCTCAGTTTAGAGTTTAAAACTCTAATGCTGGCTGAAAGGAAAATTCAGTTTAGGGCTTAAAACCCTAATGCTGATTGCATGAAAAAGCTCAGTTTAGAGTTTAAAACTCTAATGCTGGCTAAAAGGGAAATTCAGTTTAGGGTTTAAAACCCTAATGTTGATTGCATGAAGAAGCTCAGTTTAGAGTTTAAAACTCTAATGCTGGCTGAAAGGAAAATTCAGTTTAGGGCTTAAAACCCTAATGCTGATTGCATGAAAAAGCTCAGTTTAGAGTTTAAAACTCTAATGCTGGCTAAAAGGGAAATTCAGTTTAGGGTTTAAAACCCTAATGCAGATTGCATGAAAAAGCTCAGTTTAGAGTTTAAAACTCTAATGCTGGCTGAAAGGGAAAATTCAGTTTAGGGTTTTAAAACCCTAATGCTGATTGCATGAAAAAGCTCAGTTTAGAGTTTAAAACTCTAATGCTGGCTGAAAGGAAAATTCAGTTTAGGGCTTAAAACCCTAATGCTAATTGCATGAAAAAGCTCAGTTTAGAGTTTAAAACTCTAATGCTGGCTAAAAGGGAAATTCAGTTTAGGGTTTAAAACCCTAATGCTGATGGCATGGAAAAGCTCAGTTTAGAGTTTAAAACTCTAATGCTGGCTGAAAGGAAAAAGTTCAGTTTAGGGTTTAAAACCCTAATGCTGACTAAATGAAAAAGCTCAGTTTAGAGTTTAAAACTCTAATGCTGGCTGAAAGGAAAATTCAGTTTAGGGCTTAAAACCCTAATGCTGATTGCATGAAAAAGCTCAGTTTAGAGTTTAAAACTCTAATGCTGGCTAAAAGGGAAATTCAGTTTAGGGTTTAAAACCCTAATGCTGATTGCATGAAAAAGCTCAGTTTAGAGTTTAAAACTCTAATGCTGGCTGAAAGGAAAATTCAGTTTAGGGCTTAAAACCCTAATGCTGATTGCATGAAAAAGCTCAGTTTAGAGTTTAAAACTCTAATGCTGGCTAAAAGGGAAATTCAGTTTAGGGTTTAAAACCCTAATGCAGATTGCATGAAAAAGCTCAGTTTAGAGTTTAAAACTCTAATGCTGGCTGAAAGAGAAAATTCAGTTTAGGGTTTTAAAACCCTAATGCTGATTGCATGAAAAAGCTCAGTTTAGAGTTTAAAACTCTAATGCTGGCTGAAAGGAAAATTCAGTTTAGGGCTTAAAACCCTAATGCTAATTGCATGAAAAAGCTCAGTTTAGAGTTTAAAACTCTAATGCTGGCTAAAAGGGAAATTCAGTTTAGGGTTTAAAACCCTAATGCTGATGGCATGGAAAAGCTCAGTTTAGAGTTTAAAACTCTAATGCTGGCTGAAAGGAAAAAGTTCAGTTTAGGGTTTAAAACCCTAATGCTGACTAAAAGGAAAATTCAGTTTAGGGTTTAAAACCCTAATGCTGATTGCATAAAAAAGCTCAGTTTAGAGTTTAAAACTCTAATGCTGGCTGAAAGGAAAATTCAGTTTAGGGTTTAAAACCCTAATGCTGATGGCATGGAAAAGCTCAGTTTAGAGTTTAAAACTCTAATGCTGGCTGAAAGGAAAAAGTTCAGTTTAGGGTTTAAAACCCTAATGCTGACTAAAAGGAAAATTCAGTTTAGGATTTAAAACCCTAATGCTGATTGCATAAAAAAGCTCAGTTTAGAGTTTAAAACTCTAATGCTGGCTGAAAGGAAAATTCAGTTTAGGGTTTAAAACCCTAATGCCGATGGCATGGAAAAGCTCAGTTTAGAGTTTAAAACTCTAATGCTGGCTAAAAGGGAAATTCAGTTTAGGGTTTAAAACCCTAATGCTGATGGCATGGAAAAGCTCAGTTTAGAGTTTAAAACTCTAATGCTGGATGAAAGGAAAAAGTTCAGTTTAGGGTTTAAAACCCTAACGCTGACTAAAAGGAAAATTCAGTTTAGGGTTTAAAACCCTAATGCTGATTGCATTAAAAAGCTCAGTTTAGAGTTTAAAACTCTAATGCTGGCTGAAAGGAAAATTCAGTTTAGGGTTTAAAACCCTAATGCCGATGGCATGGGAAAGCTCAGTTTAGAGTTTAAAACTCTAATGCTGGCTGAAAGGAAAATTCAGTTTAGGGTTTAAAACCCTAATGCTGATTGGCTGGGGATAAAGCTTGAGAATACTACACGATCTATTTTTGAGTTTTCTTGTTTTAATAGAAGATAAAAGGGAGTTTTGCGGGAACTTACCTTTTGAGTGAATTCCTTATTGCCAAAATGTTTCTCGTACCCGTGCACCTTCCTCTTTGGGCGACACCTGCTTCTTGCACGGTTGTCTTGGGTTAACACCTGTTTCAACTTCTCAGACAAAGAAAAATTGTTAGTTCGGAAATGACGGTTGGTTCGGTGACCTTGATCGTTCCCAATTGCTTTGTTGCGTCTCTATTTCTGTTGCGAAGTCCCGCCATTGATTTGATTCGAATGGTGAAACCTTTAGACTGCTCAGGCTTGTATTTCCGGATTCTGTGATGATTTGCCTCGTAAGGCCTCTTTTTTTTTGGTCCCGTTTTGATTGAAGGTTCTCAACGGGGATTTTATTGGAGGTGTTCTGTGGGAACTTGTACAAAAGGAAGGTATGTGGGGGGAATATTTACAAAGTGGATTCTTTGTGCGGATTCTGTAAAATGGGGTATGCTGGGTTTTGGTTTCAAAACGGGTTTCCCAGGGTTTGTTGGGGTAAGCTTGTTGGAGAATATTTACACAAGGACTCGCTGGGGATGTGCTGATGAAATTCCAACGGGGATTTTTTTTTTTTTTTATACTGGGGAGGCTTTGTGGGAGATTGTACCAAAGAGAAACTCTGTGGGGTTTTGTACAGGGGGAGACTCTGTGGGGATTTGTCCGAGGGTGGACTTGCTGGGGAAGATTTCAAGATTTCTCTCTTTCTTCTTTACTCCGGAACACCGTCAAACGTCATGATTCATCATGCTTGGGTAATCATACCAACGAGATGAGGTGCTTTCCTTCATGAGACAGGATTCCGTGCAAACAAACCTGCCACCTGTCCTTTCCGGTGTTCCTGAACTCGGGGTAAAAATGCAAAAGGGATTCGAAAAGAAACAAAGAAAGGGGAAAACAAATCAGAAAAGGAATACCCTTTTCGGGACGAGAAAGACTTATCTGAGGAAGATAACGCTGGCTTTAAATGACATGACACGCTCTTTGGACTGGACATCCGACCTTCCATGAACTTGCGTTTTCCTGAACCAGAACAGATCTGTGATTCCAAAACCGGTGGAACTTTGCCGAGACCTTCTTGGGGTGGCGTCATTCCTTTTCGGCCAACAGAGCCCTTTGCGGGTTTTCGCTGGCTGACCTCTCTCATTTCTCTTCCTGTCATCGCTTGATAGCACTCTTTGCGAGTTTTTACTAAACAAACTCTCTCATTTTGGTTTCTCTACTCCCGTCGCCTCGTGGTGCCCGAAGGTTTTCACCGCCGAGACTCTCTCATTTTATCTCTCTCAATTCAGAGTGTGCTGGTCTCCATTTGTGATGCTTACTGGTTCCCCACCATATTTGGTAATTGATTTGAAGGTTTGTGCTTGGTAAAGAGAGGTAGATGATACTAACTCCTAAACTGCTCGACGTGCCCCAGTTTCAATTTCAGGGTGAATGGGATTTTATTGTTGGTGTGACTGAACCTCAGGGAGAGGCTGCCTACGTATCCTTTCGGAATCAAGTCAAACGTAGTTCAGGCCTCAATCAAATTTGTTTTGTTTTGTTTTCTCTTTTTTGTTCTTTTTTTTTTCTTTTTTTCTTTTTTTTTTCTTTTTTTCTTTTTTTTTTCTTTTTGTAGAGAGGATTGGGTAGTGTTTGGGAGTAGTGGGGGATAAAAACCTTCGCCATTCTCAAATGTGTCAGGACCTGCTTGGAGTATGATCTAGACGTAGTATCTCTTGACTGCATCTGCATTCACCGCTGTGTCAGGGTCATTTCCTTCGATATCACCTAAATACAATGCTCCTCTTGGCAATATTTTCCTTACGATGTATGGGCCTTTCCAATTTGGGGCAAACTTTCCTTTTGCTTCTTCATGATGCGGCAGAATACGCCTCAGTACCAATTGTCCTACTTCGAAATTCCGAGGTCGGACTTTCTTGTTGTAAGCACGGGCCATCCTTCGTTGGTATAACTGTCCGTGACAAACTGCAGCCATCCGCTTTTCATCAATCAACGTCAATTGCTCCAGTCGAGTCTTAACCCACTCGCTGTCCTCGATTTCTGCTTCGACAATGATTCGAAGTGAAGGAATCTCTACCTCTGCCGGTATTACGGCCTCGGTCCCATAAACCAAAAGATAAGGAGTTGCTCCTACTGATGTGCGTACCGTAGTGCGGTACCCCAATAATGCAAAAGGTAACTGCTCATGCCACTGTCGGGAACTTTGTATTGTTTTCCTCAAAATCTTCTTGATGTTTTTATTTGCAGCTTCCACAGCACCATTGGCTTTTGGCCGATAAGGAGTGGAATTCCTGTGTGTTATCTTGAATTGCTCGCACACATCTCCCATCAAGTGACTGTTCAAGTTTGCTGCATTATCTGTAATGATAGTCGCAGGAATACCGAAGCGACAGATAAGATTTGAGTGTACAAAATCCACCACAGCTTTCTTGGTGACCGACTTGAGAGTGACAGCCTCTACCCATTTCGTAAAGTAGTCTATGGCCACTAGTATAAACCTATGTCCGTTCGAGGCCTTTGGTTCAATTGGTCCAATGACGTCCATGCCCCAGGCGACGAATGGCCATGGTGCGGACATGGGATGCAGTTCCGTGGGAGGTGCATGAATCAAATCACCGTGCACCTGACACTGATGACACTTCCGGACAAAGCTAAAGCAATCTTTTTCCATGGTCATCCAGTAATAACCTGCTCGGAGGATTTTCTTCGCTAAGACATACCCGTTCATGTGAGGTCCGCACACACCTGCGTGTACTTCGTGCATGATCTTTCTCGATTCCTCGATATCGACACATCTTAGGAGATTGAGGTCCGGGGTCCTCTTATATAACAATTCACCGCTTAGAAAGAAACCACTTGCATGTCGCCTAATGGTCCTCTTCTGATCTCCAGTAGCATGCTCTGGGTATTCTTGCGTCTTCAGGAATTTCCTGATGTCATGGTACCAAGGCTGCGTACTTGATCCTGCCTCGATTACACTGCAGTAACCGTGTCTTTCCTTGATTTGGATTTCCAAAGGATCGACGTGGGCGTTGCCCGGGTAGGGCAGCATTGAAGCCAAAGTAGCAAATGCATCTGCCAGTTCATTGTGACACCTCGGAATGTACCTGAATTCTATTGATGTAAAGCGCTTGCTGAGGTCTTCCACATGTTGTCGGTACGGGATAAGTTTGACATCCCGAGTTTCGCATTCGCCTTGAGCCTGCCGGATGATCAGGTCAGAATCTCCCATAATCAGTAAGTTTTCGACATCCTGATCGATTGCCATATGCATGCCCATAATGCAGGCTTCATACTCAGCTGTATTGTTTGTGCAAAAGAAACGCAGTCTAGCTGTGGCGGGATAATGCTGACCGGAAGGCGAGATCAAAATTGCCCCAATCCCTACACCCTTGGCGTTCACGGCTCCGTCAAAGAACATCTTCCAAACATGAACTTCTTGCGAGATTACTTCTACGGTGTTTACCTCTTCATCTGGAAAGTAAGTATCCAATGGCTGGTATTCCTCATCAACCGGATTTTTGGCCAAATGATCTGCTAACGCCTGGGCTTTCATGGCCGTGCGAGTGACATAAACTATGTCGAATTCCGTAAGCAAGATTTGCCATTTAGCCAGTCTCCCAGTAGGCATTGGTTTCTGAAATATATACTTCAAAGGATCCAACCTGCTTATGAGGAATGTAGTGTGGGCTTGGAGATAATGTCTCAGCTTTTGAGCAACCCATGTGAGAGCGCAGCATGTCCTTTCCAGCAGAGTGTATTTGGCCTCGTAGCCGGTGAATTTCTTGCTCAAGTAGTAGATTGCTTGCTCCTTCTTTCCGGTTATGTCGTGTTGCCCGAGGACGCAGCCGAAAGAGTTCTCCAAGACTGTCAGATACAGGAAAAGTGGTTTTCCCGGTTCTGGAGGGACCAAGACTGGGGGATTCGAAAGGTATTCTTTGACTTTATCAAAGGCTTCTTGACACTCCGTTGTCCACTTAATCGCCGCATCTTTCCTTAACAGCTTGAATATGGGCTCACACGTGCTTGTCAGCTGGGCAATAAACCGACTGATGTAGTTCAACCTGCCCAAAAGACTCATCACGTCTTTCTTTGTTCTTGGAGGAGGCAAATCTCTGATGGATTTTATCTTAGTTGGATCTAGCTCGATACCTCTCCTGCTTACGATGAAACCCAAAAGTTTGCCCGACGGAACTCCGAAAGCGCATTTGGCTGGATTTAGCTTCAAGTCATACTTCCTTAGCCTCTCGAAGAATTTCCTCAAGTCTTGGATGTGGTTATCCTGCGTCCTGGACTTGACTATCACATCGTCCACGTACACCTCTATTTCCTGATGCATCATGTCATGGAAAATGGCGGTCATGGCCCTCATGTAAGTAGCCCCAGCATTCTTTAGACCAAATGGCATGACCCGGTAACAGTAGGTGCCCCAAGGCGTGGTGAAAGCAGTTTTCTCGGCGTCTTCTTCATCCATCAGTACCTGATGATACCCAGCATAACAATCTACGAAAGACTGTATCTCGTGTTTGGCACAATTGTCAACGAGGATGTGGATGTTGGGCAGCGGGAAGTTATCTTTGGGACTTGCTCTGTTCAGATCTCGGTAATCTACACATACCCGAGTTTTCCCGTCCTTTTTTGGTACTGGAACCACATTTGCCAACCATGTTGTATATTGGACTACCCGGATCACTCCTGTTTTCAGTTGCTTGGTGATCTCCTCCTTAATCTTGTCACTGACCTCAGTTTTGAACTTTCGTTGTTTTTGTTGGACTGGAGGACAATCAGGATGAATCGGTAATTTGTAAACCACTAGATCAACACCTAGTCCCGGCATGTCATCATATAACCAAGCAAACACGTCTTTGAATTCAAGAAGAAGTTCAATTATCGCCTCTCGCGTTTTCTTGTCCGTGTGAATGCTTATCTTGGTCTCCCGGACTTCTTCCGGGGTTCCTAAGTTTACCGGTTCAGTGTCATTCAGATTTGGCTTAGGTTTATTCTCGAAATATTCCAACTCTCGGTTTATCTCCCTAAAAGCCTCTTCCGCATCATATTCTGGTTCTGGGTTCATTAATTCGCAGTTAAATAGCTCATTGTGATCTGGGCGTGAAGTCCGCAAGCATGTCATATTTAAAGCCGCATTATTAGGACTGAAAAGGAAGATAAGAGGAAAAGTAATAAAAATCAGAACAAAAGAAAGAATAGGAAAGCAATGATGATTCTTTTTTGTATTTTTGTATATTTCTTTTGGAAAGTTGGAAGACAACAATGTTTACAACTAGGAATTCAAACAACAATCGAAAAGAAGAAAATGTTCAAGTTATGTCCCGGGGATAACTTGTGATACAGGAAAGGTGGCAGGGCAGGTCTACCCGGACTTCCGTCTAGTCGGGAATGGCGTGGCCTTCCAGTTTTGAAGTTGGGCGTTCGGTCCCATGTACAGCATCTCAGCAGTGCTTGTGCCTTCACCTGGTTGAACCATGTGGACCTCGTAGAGCATTTCTCTCATCGCCCCACATATTTCCTCGATTTCCTCAGCTGTGAAGACCTCATCATCTTCTTCTTCAGCGTACCTTGGCCTGACGAAAGTCGCATATAAATCCGGCAGTGGTTGAGGCAACTTCCAGCCCTCATTTCTCCTTTTCTTTGCCCATTTTTCGTCTGTTGGAGTAGGTTTGAAACCTAGTCCAAAAGGTTTCTTGATGACTGGTAAAGTAATGGGTTCCGTCATTCCCTGAAGGGTTCGTCCAAGCCCCTTCCCTGGCCTAAATCCGTGTCGGATCATCTCTTTGGCCACCATAACCGAAGCGTTAGACAAGAAAGGCTGGGGGCAAGGTACTCCCTCTTCGTGCTGCTCTGCCAATACCACCTCGAAAGCTTGATAGACCGTATGCTCGCTCCCTTCTCTTGGTTCAAGATACGGGATAGATGGGTCCCGATAAATGGCATGTTCATCTTCTCCATGGACCACGATCTCTTGGTCTTCATACTCGAACTTCACCATCTGGTGAAGAGTAGAAGGCACGGCTCCTGCCGCATGGATCCAAGGCCTGCCAAGGAGGAAATTGTAAGATGTGTCCATGTCGATCACTTGGAAAGTGACTCGAAATTCGACTGGTCCTATGACCAGCAGCAGGTCTATTTCTCCCATGGTGTCTCTCTTGATACCATCGAAAGCTCTTACGCAGACGTTGTTGGGTCGGATTCTTCCGGTCTCAATTTCCATTCTTTGCAGCGTGGAGAGCGGGCAAATGTCAACACCTGATCCCCCATCCAGCATCACCCGCTTGACATAGTAGTCCTCACATTTGACTGTTAAATGCAATGCCTTGTTGTGTGCTGCTCCTTCCGGGGGTAGATCGTTCTTGCTGAAGGAGATTTGGTTGACGGCGAAGAATCTTTCTGTCATCCGCTCTAATTGCTCAACCGAGGTTTCAACCGGCACATATGCCTCATTCAGGGTCTTCAGTAAGATCTTTTGATGCTCGGCCGACCTTATCAATAATAATAGCATGGACACCTGCTCAGGGTGCTTGCGCAGCTGATCTATCACTTCGTAATCCGGCATCTTCATTTGTTGGAAGAACACTTCCGCCTCTTCAACACTCACAGGCTTCTTTGGAGGAAAGCGCCTTTGTGTGGCGTTGTTCAGTTCTTGGGTATTTGAGTACCCTCTAATGAAAGTATTTTCTGGAAGTTCTCCCACGACCTCTTTTCCTTTGTACATCACCAAGGTCTTTTGATAATTCCACGGCACTGTGGTCGGGTTGGTCATTGGCTTTTGTGGCACGCGTCCGATAACCACTGGCTCATTCAGCCGAGGTGGTTGAATCGTCCCCCGGACCACATAGGCCCCTTTTGGCACGTACATAGGTTTTGTCTTTTTGATCCCGGATTTCTGCGTCTTCTCAGCTTGACCTCGCGGTACGTAAAGAACTCCGCCCTTTGCTGGTACCACTTTCTTTTCCACCTTCTTTTCAGACTTGCTCTCTGCAACCTTGGCCTCCTCCCCCTTTTCTGATTTTTGGTCTATTTCAGGCCTCTTCCCCGTGTCGACAATGGCAATTATGGCTTTCAAAGCAGGGTCGAACTCTTTGTCTTCACAAATCATGCCGATCAGCGGCCCATTATTGTGAGCGGGCAGTGGATTGTTTGTTACATTCGGGATCTCCTCGTCCCTTAGCACTATTTTCCCCTGCTCTATCAAATTTTCGACCACTCTTTTCAATGACCAGCAGTCGTTTGTATCATGTCCCTCGGCCCCTGAATGATAGGCGCATCTGACTCCGGCTTTGTAAGAAGGAGATGTCGGGTTTTGCCTTGTTTGAGGGATGGGTTGCAAGAAACCCAACTGGACCAACTTTGGGAACAAAGTTGAGTATGGCTCACCGATGGGTGTGAAAGTCCGCCGTCGAGGTGGCTCTTGGGGGCGGTAGTTATTCTGCGGGGGTTGTGGGTTATAGTGGTTGCGGTAAGGAGGCTGATTTCTGGGAGGTGGAGCTGGGCCTCGGTTGGCTTGTTGTGGTGGATGGTTATAAGGTTGGGCATTCATGACCATATAAGGTTGATGAGCATATGCCGAATTTGAATGGGGGTAATAGTGTTGTGGGGCTCTTTCCGGAAAATGGGGCCTGGGATGACGATACTCCCTTGCTTCAGAGGCTGCCATAGTCGTTTCTTCTTTCTTCTTCCCCCTTGTTGTTCCTCCAGACCCGCTTTGGACGGCCTGGGAGGTTGCCCTTATGGCTGCTTGACTCAAAATCCTTCCCGTTTTCAACCCATTTTCCACCATCTCTCCAATCTTGATCGCTTCCGCGAATGGCTTACCCATGGCCGACATCATGTTCTGGAAATAGTCAGACTCTTGAGCCTGGAGAAAGGTAGTGACCATTTCCACTTCATCCATGGGAGGCTTCACTCTCGACGCCTGTTCACGCCACTTAATAGCATACTCTCTAAAGCTTTCCGAAGGCTTCTTCTTCAAATTCGACAGAGAGTTTCGGTCTGGCGCAATGTCGATGTTATACTGGAATTGTTTTACAAAATCTCTGGCGAGATCATCCCATATATGCCATCGGGACATTTCCTGATCCATATACCATTCCGAAGCTATCCCTACTAAACTTTCCCCAAAGTATGCCATTAGCAGTTCTTCTTTTCCGCCGGCTCCCCGCAATTGGTTGCAGTATTTCTTAAGATGTGCAATGGGGTCACCGTGCCCATCGTATTTCTCAAACTTGGGGGTCTTGAAACCCGTTGGCAGGTGTACGTGAGGAAACATGCATAGGTCGGCGTAAGAGACGCTCTTTTGCCCGCTCAATCCTTGCATATTCTTCAGACTTTGCTCAAGGCTTCTCATCCTTTTGGCCATCTCATTTTGTTCTACAACTCTGGGGTTCTGATCCTACCCTGGTACAAGCTCGCACTGAGGCGGTAGAGGATTAGTACTGGTGGCGAACCTAGTTGGTTCCATTGAGAACGACGGTGCTTGGAATGTAAAAGAGGATGAGACAAGGCTTGGCTTGTACGTGGCAGGCTGTGCCATAGCTGGGCAAGGCGATGCAGTAAAGATGTTCACGCTTGCATCAGTGGCCGACATTCGGGGATGAGGCTCAGAAGGTGATCCTGCAGAGAAGGCGGAGGTGGCCGGGTACCCAAATGGGGTAGCAGGGTAATTTATGGGGACATTAGAAGTCCCACTTGACCTGGAGAATAGTTCAGGGAATCCGGGGACGACACTTGGCGGCTCTTTCCCATTGTTCCAGTCATCCAGCATTTCCAACATGCGGAGCCGTAGGATCCTATTTTCCTCCGCAGTTGCGGATTCAGGTGTGAGGACGGCTGAGATTGAGCTCTCCTCAGAGACGGGGACTGTTTGCAATGGAATTTCCGAAGACATTTCCACACTTCCTTTTGACCTGGTGAAGTAAGTGTGAGTACTGCTTCTGGTCCTAACAACAGGTAGTTGAACACCTCTCCTTGACCTCGTGAAGTATGAGTGCGAGGCCAGACTTTCACCAAACCAACCGTCTTTTCAAAAACCCTGGGAAAATGCTCAATGACAAACGCACGGTTAATTTTGCAGCAAATAATAGATAGTTAATCTCACGTTGGGCATGATGCACCTATGCAGTTAAGTGGATTACTATATGTTTGCTACGAGAGCATGCGTCATTCCGGCATTTTCTCTTATTAGTCTTTCCCCCTCTTTTTTTTCTTTTCTTTTCTTTTCTTTTTCTCTTTTGTTTTCCTTTTATTTTATTTATTATATATATATATTTTTTTATTTTTGTAGTAAAAGAAATGCGACCGGATCCGATGAGGATTGCCTACGTATCACGATGCCTACGTGAATCAGATCATTACGTAGTTCGAACAACACAAATGAGCGTGAAAGAAGCAAACTCTTTATTATTGAAGCAGTCTATTACAAACTACATTCTGCAAAAATCAAACTTTGAAAAATAAACCTAAACTCAAAAATAAACTAAAAATCACCATGATGGAAAAACAAACAGAAGACGCTAAGATACAGGCTTGACTTATGAGTGCATTATAGTTTTGAAAATTGGTGTCCGCGGGGCGTCGTTCGGCCTTGCCGCGGTCCTAGGCGTGAGATCCCTCTCAAGTTGCTCCAGCTCGTGCATAGTCTGCTTGACATAACCCATTACTGCTGAGAGGACGGTAGCGCTGGACATGTTCTCACATCGTAGACATCGTCTGGTGACGGCATGGGCAATGGCCTTGATCCTATCTCTGGTTTGCTTCTTCTCTAGGAGTAGGTGCTTTATCTGATCACCGCACGTCTTGAATACCTGTGAGTCCTGTATGTGCTGATCCCTCAGCTGCCGCACTTCTTCCTTCATTTGGGCCAACAAGTCGTAACAGTATCTACTCTCCATTTGGAAATCCCTGGCCTGCTTAACTGCTTTAAACTCAAGTGTAGCCATCTCCCTCTTTATTTTGGAAACGGCCTTCTCGTGGTCACGTTTCGATTGGTTCAAACATCGGCGATGCTTATCTACTCTTGTTTCCCACCGTGCCTTGAACTCTGTCATGACCTTTTCGGATTCTTCTAACCTGTCTCGCCATTCCGTGATCTCTCTTTTCAGACCCTTTATCAACCGCTGGTCTGATTGACTTCTGGGTCGCTCATCAAGAGACAATCTCAATTTTTGGACTTGGGCCTTAAGTTCTTCATTCTCTTGGATCAACCTATTCTTTTCGCTTCGATCCGCTGCGATTTGTACGCTGTTATCGAATTTCAAACTATCTATTTGTAGCTTCAAATCGCCAATCTCTGCTCGATAACCCTTCTCTTTTGCTAACCAGTTCCATTGCCCTTGGGATGATTCTACGAAATCTTTGAGATGCGGCCTCTTAGCCGGTCTTTCGTAAGACAGGCTACCTCTAAACCAAGCGTGATATCCTGGGGCGACTTCCCCTTTTGCCGTATCGATCACACAAGTGTTTGCTGTCAGATGTTGGCATTCACTCCAGATTTGGCGAACTTCTTCTTCAGGGAAATGACCGTTCGGACTGATTTCAATCACTTGGGTACTCAAATCTTCATCTTTTGGTACCACTTGGTACCTCCCAAGTTGCCTCAAAACCCGATACGGTGCATAGGGTTGGATACTTTTCAGTCCCATCAACAGAAAGTGAGGCCGGGTTGCCGGCATGTATATGATTTCCTCGATAGGTGACCATCCGAGCGTCCATTGGATTTGGTTGGCGGTGAGAGTTCGGAGAAATGAGGTCCATGATGTGACTCCCTCAGGTAAATTGAGCCCTTTGATTCTTGTGTAGAATTCTCCAATACAAGTTTTCTCTGGCGAACTATAACCCAAAAGTGAGGAGCGATGACATAAATGATCGGTCATCCACACTTGCAACAGTAGGTTACATCCTTCGAAAAAGTCACCCCTGGCTCGACAAACAGTGAGAGCCCGGAGAATGTTAGCCATAATCATAGGCGCCAGAGTACTTTTATCTTGGGTAAGCAAAGTACTGACAACCCCAGTTATTCTTAGATCGATGTGGCCGTCCTTCCTTGGGAACACTATAAGACCTAAGAAGGCCGTCATGAAAGCCAACTGCCTGTGTTCGTCCCATTTTTGTCGGTTGCCTTTACTACATAGTTTGAAATCCGGCTTATTGAACCCGCCCTCATGACCGTATCTAGCATACATGAGATGGAGACTGCAGAAACCTTTGGCAAGATCTGGATGGTGAAATGTTCGGGGTATTTTCAGAAAATCCAAAAATCGGTGTACCGTGACGGCCCTAGGTGCAATCAAGTACTTGAACCTTAACGGAGCTTCATCACCCCCAATGTATCCCGCTATTTCCTCCAACGTCGGGGTGAGTTCGAAGTCTGAAAAATGGAATACATTGTGCGCCGAATCCCAGTAAGTGACCAATGATCTGATAATATCACCCCGAGGCTGAATGTCTAGTAAATCCGGGAGATTTTTCAGATATTTCCTCACTTTGCCTTGCCCTTCTTTGCCTAAGTCGTTCCACCATAATCGCAACTCAAAAGGGATCTTGGTCATTATTGAAAATGATTCATTTTGTATCGTGCTCATCCTGCACATTTATTAAGGCGATAAACTTTATTAGACTCAAAAAATTAAAATTATCTAGATTTTTTTTTTTTTTTGTAAAAACGGGAGGTTGGACCCGCCGAGGGTTGCCTACGTATCTCACCCCGTGCGAGAATCAAACCGGCGTAGTTCGGTCATATCGTGAATAGAGAAAATCAAATAAACCTAGTAATCAAAAATAAGCATTTTTTGTTATTTTTGGAGAAGGATAAATACTAAAAAAAATATTTTTTTTTTGTTTTTTTTTTGCAATATTTGGACTATTAGTCCGAATTTATAAAAGGGTACTACAAAAGAAACAACGCATTTTTTGAATTATGAGTTTTCTATTTTTTTTTTTTTGAAATAAATACCCTCTTTTTCTTAAAAGAAAAGAACAATTTTTTATATGTTTTTTTTAATCAGACTAAAAGGCAACTTTTGGTTTTATTCTTTTTTTTTTTAGGAAAATTCCGACGAGGTTTCGACACTACTTGGACATTGGTTTTATTTTTCCAAAATAAGTAATTATCTCCCTACGCTGCTATTTTTTTTTTTTTAGAAACCGATCAACATGCGGAACTGAAGCAAATAAATGCGCAAAACAAATAAGATGCATCAGGGTGGTCTTTTCATTTCTGGTTGCTTGTCCTAGACGGACCCAACCCCTGTGTTGAGCCCCCTAAGTCAAATGCAACATGATGCAAATAAGCGTTCCTACTAGGGATCCGGCATGAAGTCGAGTTATACTAGGTTTAAACCTTGGTATTTGTTCTAGACTGTGTACCCGAGCGGACAACTCGAGTCGAGGAGGGGCAACTTACCGGGAACCAAAAGGCCGTCCGGCTTCGTAACTTATCCGTCCTCTTTCTTATTTCGGGTATTGACACTAACAGAATAGGGAGTCTCGACCAGCGAGCTTCTCCCCGGAGGTGAAGAGAGAAGGGTTTCGGCACAGTTTATATACAGTTCAGATAATATCAAAGCGGTAAAAGACAACATTTAGCACGTTATGCAAAAACATGTAATAAAGATCAGATAATAAAGCCAAATATAACAATTATTCTAAGCTCGAATTCTTGAACCCTGAACCAGTGGTTCTGGGTTTCATCTCCCCAGCAGAGTCGCCAGAGCTGTCACACCTCCTTTTTGCGCGCCCGCCCCGAAGGGTTAAATGCGCGAGGGGAGTTTTTCCAATTTAAGTGACAATATTCGAAATGGGATTATTTATTTAATTCAGAGTCGCCACTTGGGAAAGGTTTGGCTTTTGGTGTCCCAAGTCACCGGTTTATCTTGAATCCCAAATCGAGGAGATTTTCGACTTTTCCAAATGAAGTCTGCGAACCAGAAATTCTAAGTAAGGAATTCTGTTGACCCGAGGGAAGGTGTTAGGCACCCTCGAATCCCGTGGTTCTAGCACGGTCGCTTAAATTGTTATAATGGCTAAATATCTGATTTAAATACATGTTGTGACTTATGTGCTTTTATTAAGTTTTAACCGCTTTTATTATTATCATTTATTTTACAGAATTGCAACGTCGTGAAAATGCATATCGAACCACGTCACAATCAATGCACCCGTAGTTGTTAACACATTTTTGACTCCGTTGAGACTTGAATTTGGGTCACATCAATGTGCACCCGATTTTAAGAATATAATTTACTTAAACCGTGCCTAAAGAGTCTAACGCGTTATTATTTTGTAGAAAAGCCATGAAATTTATTAAATGGCCTATCTTGAGTTCTAGATAATTATCATGGTTATTTATGGAGGGCCCCACAATTGTTGCACTTTTATTTGGCGAGGCTCATCTCTATTTTTAGAAAAGATATCCTAAAGTGGCTACATTTCTAATGCATTTGTCTCTAAAACTAGAAGAAAAGGTACGTGCTAATTCAACTATAGGCTTTTGCCTAATTCGGATTCTTATCAATTTCTGATTGATTATTTACAAAGTGGAGGGATGTCATAACTCATGAAACATACTTTAATTGGGCAAAGAAATTACACTCGAGATTGACCCAACATTATACTTGTGTCCAAACATTTCTTGAATTGAAATTTACTAGACTGATTGGGGCCGAATTAAAGGAATTAACTACTAGGCATTGTCACTAACGGGATTTGAACATAATATTATGTACTGCCTAACGAGTTATGGTAAAAGAAAACTAAAATGAACAAAGAAACATTTGTGTAAGGTGGAAATATTCTATTCTATGCATGTCGCTCAGTTGAACGGAAATCCTAGTCAAAATCTATACTAATTCTCCATGCCCTCTCTGTATTGTGTCATTACATTTTTGTACCAGCAAACAACTACAAACTAAGAAGCTAGAGGCTAAACTTGATGGAGTATTATCTAACTAATCTTTCATTACTGAATCACACTAATCAATTTATACAATCTGAAGTCAGTATATCACAAACATTTACAAACAGATATCTAAATCTTCTTCAGGAAACTCCTTTCATTTCATGCTTTTGAATTGTTACAGTTAACACCAAAGTTGGGTTTGAAATGTGTACCTGGAAACACTGAAAATGCAAAGGAGAAGAAGAAAAAGATGGGGAAATCAGCAGCAGCAAGAAACAAAATAGCAGCAGCAGCAGGGCAAGATAGCAGCAGGCAAAGCAATATAGCAAGAAGCAGGCTCGAGTGCAGAAATGCAACTATGGCCAACAGAAAGCAATAGCCAAATAACAGCAAAACCCAGTGGAGTAGAATCAGAACTCCAGACAGACCAAACCAGTGGTAAACCAATGAAAACACTCGACTAATAGACACAACTGGAATTTCAAAGAATCAGAATTGATTTGAACAAGTTGAACAATTGAAACCCAATAATAATAGGAGGAAAAAAGTTTCTGATTGTTGGTTGTATCCCTTCTATCCCTTAATCTCTCTCTATCTATGTGTATCTGTTTTGTATGTATTTCAGCTCTCCTTTCCAAACTCCTCACAGTGTGTGTATTTTTCTTTTTCAGTTCTGATTCTTTCTCTGTCTCTCTTTCTTTTTTTTCTTCCAGGTTCAGTCCTTTTATAGGCCTCAAAACTATCTCTTTTAACAGCCTGTTTTCAGAATATCCCAGTACCCCTCCCATGTGCCTTCCATTTCAATTCCAACTTTAGCTAATCAAGTATTAAACCCCATCAACATTCCCTGGCAGACTTACTTTTAAAAGGTTTAACATTTTTTAAACTTAAAGCAAGGTATGGGCAGTAGAATATATCTGACAGCATATGCTGTCAAATTGTTTAGAGCTTAACAAAAACCTTTATGCAGGCCACAGGCTGTGCACAAAACACATGAGGTGCACCAGTGCACATGCTGTGCACGAGTGCACATGCCTCCCAATTCAGAATTTAAACCAAACAATCCTTATTACTGATCAATTCAACAGCTATAAGTAAACAGAATTGGTTCTTAATTGATTCAACAAATGTTTAACAGAAGCAAATCGATTTGCTATGCTCAGACAGTTGAAACTAATTGACGACTCATGTCGACTCGACTATATTAGCATTAACATACACAAACGTAGCCAAAAATTAGACATTCAGAAGTATGGGACACATGACTCGACTTATACTGCTTAAAACAGAATTGTACTTCGAGGAGTTAGTTAGTCAGTACAAATTTGGAATACAACCAATACACATGCCTTATCAGAATAGGAGGGGAGGGATTCAGACAAACACAGAGGTTTAAGCATAGTGGACAAACAAAATTTGATAAAATCAAAACAAATATGAACAGACTTTTAAAAACAAATCACACGGAATAAAACAAAAATAAAGAAAAGAAAACAAGACTCACCTCAAATCTTTTTAAGGAACAAAATCAGAAAAATCCACTGGTGTTTGAACAGACCTTCTTTAAGGTTGAATGGACTTTTAAACGAAGTGTTTCTCGGATGAGAAACACCTCGATTAAGGTCCATTAGACCTTAATCTCTTCGGTTTGAACAAAGCACGGAACATGCACAGGGAAAACTAGAGTTCAAAAACTTAGATCTGGGATTCGTGTTTCCCTGGTTAGATTCGGACCAAACCAAGTATGGTTTGGTCACGAGGAGGGTCCGGGGAGTGTCTGGTATGAAACTGGGGTTGGTTGGGTTAGATCGAGTTTTGACTCGAATCTTCAAATGAAGATTCGAGGACCTGGGGGTGATTTGAACTAAACGGTTGACAGGTCTATGTTCAGGGTGGTGAGGGGGTTCTATGGTGTTCAAGTGGAGGTCACCGGCATTCAGGCCGTCGGGTTTCTGGTGAAGGTGTGCAGGGGCGGCTAGGGTTTGAAGGGGATGGGTTCGGTGAAGACGAAGGCAGGGGTGTTAGCTAGGGGGGCAGGGTATGGTGAAGGGCTTATATAGTTAGTGGGTGGGTGAACCTCGACCGTTAGATCAATATAGATCTATGGTCTGGATCTGAAGGCTTAAATGGAACGGTGTCGTTTTGAGGGTTTGGGTTCGGTCCGGGTGAGACGGGTCGGGTTTGTTAGTGGGTACGGGGTGTGAGATCTTGGCCGTTGGATCAGTTTGGTTTGAATGGTTGGGATGGATCGGCCTTGAAACGACGTAGTTTTGGTATTAAATTACGTCGTTTTGTGTCCTCGGGGTGGGCTGTTCGGACTGGGCTCCAGATTTTGAAATGGGCACGGCCCAAATTCATTTTACAACAAATTTTGTCTTCTTTTTCTTTATTTCTAATTTCCTAAATACACAAACTAATTAAATAAAACCAAGCACCACTAATTAACACTTAACATATTTATTTCACGCGGATAAAATGTTAAAAGTAGGCAAAATTAAACACGGCAACAAATCAGGACAAAAGAAAAAATGCGTATTTTTGTAATTTTCCATCTAACAAACGGGTCATGGTTTAAATTACGCATGACACATACATTTTTAATTCTTTTGGAGCGATTGTCGCGTAAAACAAAAATCACGTGCTCACAATGACTCGTAGCGCCTATGAACCTAGCGCTCTAGTACTAACTTGTCACGACCCGAAATCCCTCCGAAGGAGTCGTAATGGCACCTAGTCTCTATACTAGGTAAGCCTAACATTAACTGAAATAACATGGATATTTATTAGCTTTAAATTAAATAACTCTGAACAATTACAATTCCCCAAAACCCGTGGTACAAGTCATAAGCCTTTCTAAGAGTAGTTATACAAAATCGATACGTCACTAATCCAAAACAAAAGGAACCAATGAAATAAGTACAACCGAAGGTGACTCCGAGGCATGCGAACGCAGCAACAGGTTTACCTTGAGTCTCCGCCACAACGATCCGCACAGCTACTACCAATCAAATACTTGGATCTATAAATAAAAATATACAGAAGTGTAGTATGAGCATACCACAGCGGTACCCAGTAAGTATCAAGACTAACCTCGGTGGAGTAGTGACGAGGAACAGTCAAGACACCTACTGGTCAAATAAATTGAACAGGATATGATAATAAACTGTCAACATAAGGATATCAAAGTAATATCAATGCCAGGGAGAAAAACAAACTATAATTAGTAGAACAATAAAGGGAAACATGGATGAAAACGAAAGATAACCAAGTAAATTAACACCAACATAACCGGGACACGGACAAGTAAAATGTAATCAAATAAGAAAGGTGATGTCAACTCAATCAATCATATCATTTCTGATGCACAATTCCAGCCATCTCAAAACTCGATGTCTCATATCATAACATCACTTTCCCAACCTTTAGTACACCTGACACCTTGTGCCCACATATTTCTATCTCACTTTGCACAATAATATTCTCATGTTACTCAGTATATAATGTCCGTAATAAATGCAATTAAGAAGTTCAAGGAGTCTCATTTACCTAACATAAAGTAGAGTACAACTTCTAAACCAATTAGGAAATCAGCAAGAAAAGATGAAATTATTTGTAGAAATCATTTGAATAAAGAAAGTACCTTTTTCAATTAAAATACAGCATCGAAGGAATTATTACCTTTAACGTGGGATTTAATACTTAGTAGAAATTGTTTTTAGTAAAATATAACCTCAGACGGTTTAAGGAAACTTAATTGAGAAACTAATTGAATTAAAAATATAACAATTATTGAAATTTGAAGTGTTGAAATATATATATATATACGGGGAGTTCAAATTAAAAAATTCATACAAGCAGTGTAGTATAAATTCCTTTATTTTGAATCACGATATTACTAATAACTTAACGGGATAGGAGAAAAATATTTCAACCTAGTAAATATACTTAAAAAATTATTTCACCAGAATAATAGTTTCGGGAAAGAACTCAAGGAACAACGGCAAATAAATAACTCAATGCCAATAAACCGATCTTCACGACTCAGTGAAACCCGAAATACAAATTGTCAAGTATTAAATGAATGAACTAGGATTTTCTCAGTTTTCAGCAATAACCAAATCCTAAATGAAATGTAAAACCATCGGATAACTTGTACAGTCAAAGAGGAATACATAAGCATATATATATTTACATTGATGAGGCGCACATCCCGATCCCGCCAATCCTCCCTTATTCCTCCTCAATAATTACCATAAAGTAAATAGTATATATTTGTTGCTGCATGCAACCCGATTCCTCCAATCCTCCTTTATTCCTATTATAATAAGAGTAAAAAGTATTTGTATCACCATATCAGTAACAACATGATCATTTTCCCTTATTACTCCTTGTTGCGGCGTGCAACCCCATCCCACCAGTCCACCCTTATTACTCCTCAATATATATATCACCCTTATTCCTCTTGTTGCGGCGTGCAACCCAATCCCACCTGTCTATCCTTATTACTCCTTGTTGCGGCGTGCAACCCGATCCTACCAGACAGCATCAATTCTCCATTATTCCTCCTCAACATATCAACAACCCAGCATAATCTAAAATCAACAACAACAACAACAACAACAACAACAACAACAATAATTTAACAACAACAATTCAACAACTCAATGTCAAGGGTTTCTACCACTAAGAGTATGAGTACACGACAATGAGAGAATCACGGAAAAACCAAGAAGCACAACAACATTTACAAAAACAACAAGACATATGAGGCACGTGATAATTACACCGGCCACCACAACAATTTGGACACATAGCATAAGGCACGGGGTCATAGAGGAATTTCACAATTAAGAATAACAAAAAAAAATAAGGAGGACAATTACTCCAATTAAGGCAATTAAAGGCCAAGTAACAAGTAAAAATTAGAGAAAAGTTAACAACATTGTATGGAGCATATAGAGGTAAAACAAGCAATTAGCAAACACAATCATATTGGAAAGCTTCCCACTTAATGAATATAAGGACCTAAGAACCCTAAAGGCAAATTTTCCACAAATAAGTCCGAGCACACACTCGTCATCTCGCGTGCACGGACTACAAATAGCATAGAAGCCTCAACTCCTAAGGGGGAGTCCCCCACATAAGGTTAGGCAAGATACTTACCTCAATCTGGCCAATTCAATACTCAATTTAACTTTTCCTTTACCAATTCATAAACGCTCGGCTCAATCTAGCCAAAAACAACCTGAATACATCAAACAATGCAATAGAAAACAAGTTCAATTAACAAAACTATGATTCTTATACAATTTGCAAAAAGCCAACAAAAGTCAACTCCTCGGTCTTGCACCTCGGAACTCGACAAAATTTACAAAAACTGAATACCCATTCCTCTACGAGTTCACCAATACAAAAATTATCTAATTTCGATACAATTTGGTCATTCAAATCATCATTCATTTTTGAAAGATTTCACAATTTTTCCCAAATTATCCTTTAGATTATCATGAATTTGATGTTAAATCTAAGATATAATCACAAAATATGGTTGAAAATTGATTAGAGACACTTACCCAAAAATTTGGTATGATAATCTTCTCTAAAAATTGCCCACTCTTGGAGTTAGGGTTCAAAAATATGAAAAATGAGAATGTTTACCGTGAAAATGGTAACGACAATTAAATTTGTAAATGAGATTCTAAAAATACGTGATCTATTTTTATGCTAGTTGTTAGAGCAGATGGTACTAAGAATATGAAGTTTAATGACAAAATACAAGCTAAAACGGGGCAGTAATCAAACCAAGGGGCTTGCTGCCCTGGCTTCGGACTGGTCGATGGAGGACCTTAAGGTCAATATCCGGCTAGATCTCGAGCTATCGGGGGTAGTCGGGAATGGGATAACAGTTAAGATATGATTAAACAAGGCTCTTTATGGCCAATACTGAGCAATAAATGAAGAACAAGTATGAAAACTATAGACTCTAAGAGTGGTCTCGAGCCAATAAGAACGAGGAAGTTAAAGAGAAAAGAGAGAAAGAGATATTATTGATCCTGTGGAGAAATAGTTGGAGCAGCATCAGACCCTTACAAAGTAGTGTGGGTTCCCTTTATAGAGGAGGTGAACACGGCTATAGTACAACATGTATTAATTGTAAAGCATGGAGATGGGATGGCGAGATGCGATGCTTCGGCATTGGCTCTGGATAGGCCAGCTCTGTCAAATTTTAGCTGTGTGCCTTGGGAGCTTCCCCTTCTGCTCTAGCTTCGACCTCCATCTTCTTCGAGTCGGGCCCCGACGATTCCCAAGGGAGGGGACTTGGTCGCGGCTCCACGTCCTCGGGGTCTCGAGGCATTCTTCCGAAGTTGCTTGATAGCGAGGAATTATGTCCTCTAATTTTGCCACATACAAATAGTCTCCGCATTTCCCAAAACAAAGTGATGGGAAATGATTCTGACACCTGACTTCATAAGCTTCTTATGGCGACGTCGTACTAATGACACAACCTGTGACACGAGCTTTTGTGGCAACCGGGGTGTCCCATGGATTTGTGTATTTTGTCAGCATTCAATGCACTGTCGATTCCCTTCCTCCAAGGTGAATGTACCACCGTCGATTCGGTTCTTCAAGAATGCAGTAACTGCGCCTGCCGGTCAATATTCCAAAGCCTTGATGACCGTGTCGTTACCCCCTATAAATGAGGGTGCCTTGGCATTGTTTTTTCTATCCCAGTACCTTCGTTGGCTCATTTTCCCGCTTATTCTCATCATATTCTTCTACCCTTGAACATTATGCTTGGGGCTCATGGCCTCAAGGCCGTTTGGCAGAGTTCACGTAGGTTGTGTTGCAGCCTCCTGCAGGAGCTTCCCTTTGTCGAGCATGACCAAGTTGTCCTGTCACTGCTGTGGTTGTCGTGAAGTTTGCCGCTGTTGTTGCCGTTGGCTTGAGATGATGACGGACGGGGAGTCAGTTTTCCCCTTATGTAGACAGTCATGCGGACTATGCACCGCTGCTCACTCTCCTACCAAGGCCTGGTGTGGCACTTCATCCCTTGAGTTTTTCCTTTCCCAAGGGATAAAATGGCACTACCTGCCGTTGATGCTAGGGCCCGCCGAATATTCAACCTTTGGCTTTGGCGGGCCATGTCTCTTTTCTCTGCCTCCTCCGCATCCCCTCTGTTTCCTCTTCTTCATCTTTTCCCTCCATAGGGACCCCCCGAGGGGTCGATCTAGGAACCTAGAGGAGGTGGCAGTCGAAGGAATTGCCCTCGAGGATGCGTGCTCGAGGAGGTGACGCTCGGGGATGCTGATACCAGAGATGGGCCTTCGAGGATGGACCGGGCTCTCGGGTTTCATCACATGTACATCCTTCCGTTCCTCCGTTTTTGTGTAGAGACCGCCTGTAGGCTTTTGTAATTGTATGTAAGGACCCCTCGAGGGTTGTTGTACATGGATATTTATGAATATGAAGATACATCCTTGATTTCTGTTTTTGAGTCTTGCCTTATTATTGTATGCTCTCGTGCCCTTCGAGGCCTTTGAATGTTTTCATTTGTCGTTGACCACTGATATCTAACTCGGATGCGAGAATTCTTTTCGATCTTCTACCGATTGACAAGGCTCTTTTCCAAGTAAATTATCATACCTTGGACCAAGCCTGAATTATTATGATAGACCCAAGCTACCGGGCCCTTAGGGTTGCATGGAGATAGTTCACTGAGTTCCGGAGCCTTCAAGAGTGGTATCCTGAGTGAGGGTCAGCTTCGGGTACCCGGAGGTCTGTTTTGAACTTGACGCAGATAGCCCTTTTAAAGCATAGTGGATAGACTTCCTTTGAGGGGTTTCCTATACTTAGGTGATGCCTCGAGCCCTCTTAGAGCCTTCACGATTGGAGCTTTGTGTGCTTATTTTTCTTTTTAGGAAGAAAAATTATGAGATCGGGTACCGCCTCAAGTTCTATGACGGCGTTGAAAGCTTCCCGAAGCTTGACTTCTTTTTTTGATGAGATCCTCGAGGTCGGGCACTACCTCGAGACTGGAGACAATACAATTGACTCCATAAGGCCTGACGTCTTGTCGATGGAGGCCTCTGGGGTCGGGTACCACTCCGGGATTTGCATCGAGGTCGTTGTCCTCCCGAGGCTTACCCTGGATAGGCGAATCGTCGCCACTTCCTGCATACATGTGAGGTGGCTTTTGTTTCCTTGGGAGATTTCATTATTCTGGATAGTTATCCCTCCGCCTTGGCATCGGGTCCTTCATCTCTTCAGGCGCAAAAAGCGTTGGAGCAAGTCTTAGCCTTAGTCTGTCAATTCTACTATAGGCGTGGCAGCTACTTCGGGGAATGCCAGAAAGGGAGGGGAGAGTCCCACCCCCAGCGTTCATGATCCGCGGAAGTTCACTCTGAAGACTGTGTCTTTGATAAGAGAGGAACATCTGGAGATGGTGAAGAGATACTGTGGATGGAGCGAGGGGATGGCGCTGCAGGTGCTTTCCCTGAATGAGAGTATACCTATATCCCTTCGCTTTTGGCCCCCATTGACAGGGTTGTGTTTGACTTTTTCTTGGAGTATAGGGTTACTTTGGTGCATATACACCCGTTGTTCTGGAGAGTGGTGTTGATGATGAGGTTCTTTGTGGAGAAGGCTGGGCTTGATTTCATGCTCAGCCACTTCGTCAGGCTGTACCGAACCTTCCATCATCGAGGCCTGTTAACCTTGCAGTGTCATTCGTCTACGCACTTTGTTGTCGATGATGGAGAAGATGGGGACCAAGAGTAGGTCAATCGATTCGTCCGGGTTCGGACCGTTGACATTATCCCTGTGGAACTCTTGCCATTTCCCGAGGGATGGAATTACGTGCGTGAGTGGGGTGTCTTGCGCTCCTTTTGATTAGCTCATAGTAAAAGACAGTTGGATAATCGTGTCTCTTCTTATTTTGCAGCAACTTCATGGATGTCGGGGAAAGTTCTCGATCTGCCCGGCTGGGTCCAGAGGTTGGCGACCATTCGACTTGCAATGAGCATAGGTGGCAAGCTGTGTTTCGCGACAGATAGGGAATGAAATGCCAGGGTATGCACATACGCTGCTCCTACCTTTGCCTTTGTATATTTGAGATGACATTTCCATCTCTCTTTGATACCGGTTTTGCCGTTGCAAGTATCGGGCGGTTCCTTGGGGTGAGGCTTCGCTCCTCCGGAGAGGGGATGAAGTCGCTGGCCTCCGAGCTAAGGGATGATGGCGATAAATAGGATTTGCACCCGTAGTGTGATGGAGATTTGAATGGGGCTCAACGAGCCCGTGTCTTCGAGGAGAGGGCATTGCCAGAGCCTGCTGTCCTTGGAGTGTTTGGTTCTAGAACGGTGGTTCCTCCAGGCGAATATGCTTTGCCCGGAGTTGATTCTTCCAGGGCCGAAGGGACAATATCGACAGGAGTGTGCTTTGCTTTCGAGGAAGTCCGCCGGCTTCACTTCATGGTGAGTTTTGGCACAGTCCTTCTATATTTCGTGTCTTCCTTTCTTTATCGAGTTTTTATTTTGTAGGCCTTTGATAGGCTCATATCTGAGCTACTCCATCATGGAGCCAGGCTTTAGAAAGCTCTGGACGAGGGTGAGTCCCTTAGGCTCCTTAGCGAGGAGAAGGAAGCTAAGTTGATGCGCAAGCGATATGAGGCGTGTTGGAGCTCGGATTACGACAACTTTTTGATGGAGCAGGTAACCTTCCGTAGTACACGCTTTGCTCTTTTTGATCCTTAAGATTAATCCTTTGGCCTATCTTAGCTGCAGAAAAAGACGAAGGCCTGGGATTACCTTAAGGGCGAAGCCGACCGCGTCAGGAATGCTTGCGGTGAACTGAGGGCTTGGGTGCAGGCTCAAGCTTTAGAGAAGCGAGGCGACTTGGCCAAGGTCCCCGCCTTCGATGCCCAACTCCATTTGGTTCGTGACAATGCTACAGTTCAAGCGAATATGATCGGGAAACTCGAGTCCGATCTCTCGAAGATCATGGCTGAGATAATCGATGCCCGAGCTGAAGCAGCATTAAGTCGAACCAAGCCTAGGAGATGGTGATTCGTATGAAGGACGTTGTTGATTCCCAAGCCGAGTTGAAGTGGGCCCTCAACCGTGAGAAGAGGATCATGGAATATATTCGTTGCAGATCCCGAAGAGAGGTACTCGAGGAGATCGATGCTAAAGGCTTCTTTCTCTCGGAGGAGTTGGCTCGAGCCAGGGCGAACGAGCGCAACGCTTGGTCCCTTCTTGATGATATTATAGAGAGTGAATCTGGGGCTGGCAGGCTGTAGACTTTTGGAGCAGAGTGTAGATTTTTTCGCTTTTCCATTTTGCACTTTGATACTTACAGAGCATGTTTGTAGATGGAGAGCGCGCCTTTTGCATATGTAAATAAGAGAAACTTGAAGTTTTGTATTTTTTGTATCTCTTTCTTCATTGCTTTCGACCAGGCAGGCTGGTTTCGATGTCTGGCAGAAGCCTTGTGGATCTGGAGCTAACTAGATAGGCCTAGAGGCTCTTAAGCGCGCTTTTCTGACGTGAGTAGGCATAGGGGCCTTTGCGCTTTGCCCAACTGTTTAGGCCTAGTCTCCGAGTTGGGCCCTGATTCAAGCTTACTTGTCCTCCAATCTTTTGCTCTTGCATGGGCGGATGGTGATTGTCCTTATTCCTTGCCCGTAGGCATTTGTGTTCCAACTATCTCGGGTTCAGTCTCCGAGTCACATTGCGACTCGAGCTTTAATCGACCCTCAAGTTTTTTCATGCCTGCATGGGTAGGCGACGATGGCCCTTGTGCTTTAGGTCGATGCGGCCTTTTAGGTGTGTGGCCCGGAGGCTTGTTCGGCTGGCGATAATAGCTCTTACATTTTTGCCCATGGGCATTTTGTAGTAAACTATTTTGGATCCGGTCTCTGAATTGGGTTACGACTCGAGCTCATTTTAATCCTCAAATTTTCAATTTTTAGGCTGGCGACAGTGGCTCTTACATTGTTTGGTCGATGAGACCTTTTAGTGTGTGGCCCGGAGGCTCATTTGGCTGGCGACAATGGTTATTACGCTTTTACCCGTAGGCACTTTTGTAGGCTTTGTTTTCCTTTCGTTAAGGTCTTTTTTTGTAAAAATGATTTTGCCTGACCCGTCGTCGGTTCTGGAAGAACCTCGATTTCAAGTCTTTAGCGGCGATGTTCGAGCACCTCGTAAGGTTTTTAGCTCATAGGCTGAGTAGCTCGAAGCATTGTGTTTTTGGAGCTGACATGGTCGAAGCCCATTCCTATTCAGGAAGCCTGTTTTAATCGGTTCTTTTCGAAGTAAATTCGAAGTAATGGCATGTGATTTTGTTAGCGATAGTCGGCCGTCCCCGAGTCGCATTAATTTGGCTGGAGAAGCCATTTTGACCATAGTTATATGTGTTTGGCCGGAGCCATTTTTGATCCCGATTGATAGTTTAGGCATCTACACTGAGGGTTTTCCCTTCCAGGACTCTTACAAATGCGACGTATAGCCTAAACTTAGGGATTGAGTTTCTTTCCTGTAGAAAGATCTTACAAAATTTTCATGCTTGTTGAGGTCTTACAGTTTGTCATGCCTGTTGAGGTCTTACAGTTTATCATACATGTTGAGGTCTTACAGTTTGTGTTGCTATGTAGAATAGATCTGGTTATACCGAGTCTGCCCACTCGGGATCTTACAGCTTTGGGTTTTCTAGTGTTCGGTGATTGGAGATAGTCTCCGAGTCATTGAGTTTTCTTCGGCTCGAAAGCCATTATTCGTGAGCTCGGAGTTACCTTGATAAGGCTTTATGAGCCCAGAGTTCTGACCCTGGGGTCGTGCGGGTGCCAAATTATTGATGCTAACTCTTCGAGTATTTCGAGACGCATTGGCGGGGGAACCCCTACCGAGGGTGTGCTGAAATTCCTTTTCTTAGAGTGTGAGATGCTGAAAGATATTCTTTTATTTCTTGGTGTAAACACATATCATTTCGTTGTTGTGCGCTCGGCCCTCGCGGGCGCGACTCTTTGGACCATTTGGCCCGGTACATGAGTCCCTATTGAGGCCTAGTCTGCCATTCCCTGGCCCTTCCGAGCGGACGGCGCCTTCAAAAAAAGGGGGGGTGTCCTTCATTGTTTGATTGTAGAAGAAGGCCTGTGATCTTGTCGGATCCTCCTCAGGGGTACGTTGCTCTGCTAACTATCTTGTTGGCGATACCTTCTTTGGGGCAGAATTCCGACCGAGGGGAAAGAGCATGGCGATTTTTGTTAAGGACTTGAGGTCTCCGGGAAGAGTTAGAACTCCCGAACGCCCTGACCCAATGTCTACATACGGGTTAGTGAAAAATAACGAAGGGGGGAGGTAGTTTTTCTTTACCGCGGGATGTGTAGGTGATGTGTCATGTGATGCGGGATTTCCCCTTGTCGCGTATTGCGGTTTTAATTGTCCCTTGTGTAGGATTTCATCTTTTTGGCGAAGTGGGGACGGACCTGTCCTCGGGTGATGCGCCCGTAGTCGTCTGGATAAGGCATCTGTGCCTTACGCCTCCCTTGATGACATGGAACTCGGTGTTCCGGCCTGGGCCAGTCATTCCGTACTAAGAAAATGGTCTTTATTCTTATCGTAGCGATCGTCATTTGGAATTTGTCAAAGATTTGAGAGGTGGCTGTGTTTTGACCCGGCGGTCCGAGCCGACCCATCATCCTTGGCCCGTCAGCGCTGATCGAGCCACCTGCACTCATGTGCATATGTTTTATTTAAAACGGATCGAGTGAGGAAGAAAGTTATTGGTGCGTCATTGTGAGGTCGAGACGAGGTCCTAGTACCCTCTTTACTGAGTGCAAGGGCGTCCGTGGGGGTATATCCCCAGATCTGCCTTTCTCTTGTGGCGAGAAATTTTGCTCTCCCTTTTACAAGTCCTTGGAAATGGTCGTCGATCCTCTGCTATCGTGGTAATTCACTGCGACCTGTTTACTTCGTTCCTCCTGGCCGCCTTCTGTACTGGGGACTGAACTTGAATTCGGTCGCTCGTCAGTTTCTGGTGGTGATTTTTGTTGAGCGGCTTGGCGTCTTTCGTTCGGAGCTGGTGGTTCTCTTCGGCCCTGCGACCGCGCTTGTTATGTAATTCCCACGTCGGGTCGTGACTCCTTTCAAAGGAATTCGGCCGAATTGGTCCGAGCTATTTGACGTCTCCGGTTTTGTGTACGGAAAACACGATGTTTGGTATATGGATGTGGAAATTGTATTCTGATGGGCAAGGCGCCCTTGCTGACAATGCGTCCTCGTCGAATCTGGATATGTCGTCGATTCCTCGAGGATGTTTTCCTCGGTCCATTCTCCGATCGTTGCGAGGTAGATAGCATCTCGGGGCGTCCCTCCTGTCTATGCCACACGGGAGGTACCTTCTTCTGTTTGGCATTGGTTTCTTTGCCAGGAGCCTGTTTGAGTAAGGTGAGCTCGAGGGGGCTCCCGAATGGCAATCTACGACCCTGATTTGCGACTAATGCCAGGTACGGGCATCCAACCGGGTCTTGGCTGGGTACCTGATCAAGTTTTGTTTGAACTACACTAAGATCGTCGGTCTTGGGATGTTTAGGCTATGAGTGAAGGCACGTGTTGCCCAGTCATCCGAGGCCGGGGAAATCTCGTTCGTTCCACAAGGGAATAAGGTGTGAATTCCTGTAGCGTTTCATTCTCCCTTGGTTCGGCCTTGGATGTGTCGGGCTCTCTCGTCGCTGCTTCGATCGCATCGGCGTGCGTCTTTACGAAGGAATCTACCGGTATGATAGGCGAGTTTATGGGATCGGGCGCTAGGTTATGATGCCACATCATGGTTCCTTTTGAAAGTGTTTCCCCGAACCTCTTCGATAAGGCGGGCTCGAACTCATCATCCCGTGGGTCGTTACCTTTTTCCCACGCACGTATAGGCAGTGACGTATTCGTTTGGATATGAGGTCCCGTTGTACTTATGGAGCTCTAGCATTCTGGACTTCTTTGAAATGGGTTCTGGGGCCGTTTCCTCGGGGAACGGTCGTTGCACGAACTTCCTCGAATCTACACCTTCTAGGACCGGGGGTGCGCCCGGGATTTGGTCAACTCTAAAGTTATAGGTTTCGAGCTTCTTATCGTTGGTTGCTATCATTTTCTCGTCTAACTCGATCCTTTTAGTGAGATCCTCCAGCATCTTTGCTATGGCAGGGTCGGCTACCGATCTGTTACTGCTTGATCTCTTGGGTACTTGCTCAGCGGGGGGAGCTATTTCCGGTGCCGCAGTGCTGGGAGTCTTCGGATGGTTTTGTAACTGAGTGGTGGCCAACTGTTGTGCCTGCAACATTTCAAAAATAACATAAGATTAACTTCATGTTCTTCCTCGACTGGGGTTTTTTGGGCTTCCTATTGGCCGCCATGATATGTGCTTCCGTCGGTGTGTGAGGTCTTGTCGACCTGTTGGACGTCTTGCGAAACCACATCCGCCGGAACCGGTCCAGGTGTGTTATCGGGGTTCCACGGTGGCACGCCAACGACTGGGACAGCCATACCATTTTCTCAGTAGTTTTCGAGGTTGCCATTCCCGACTTTGTTTACTGAGCCAGACATTTTGACCTGAAATCAAGAGATCTTGGACAATAAAAGGGGTGAAAGATAAATTGCATTTTTGTAATGAAACCAGCAAGAAAATAATCACTATTATTTTTAGCCCCACGATGGGCGCCAAACTGTTTACCATGAAAATGGTAACGATAATTAAATTTGTAAATGGGATTCTAAAAATACATGATCTATTTTTATGCTAGTTGTTAGAGTAGATAGTGCTAAGAATATGAAGTTTAATGACAAAATAAAAGCTAAAATTGGGCAGTAATCAAACCGAGGGGCTTGTTGCCCCGGCTTCGGACTGGTTGATGGAGGACCTCGAGGTCGATATCTGGCTCGATCTCGAGCTATACGGGGTAGTCGGGAATGGGATAACAGTTAAGATATGATAAAACAAGGCTCTTCATGGCCAATACCAAGCAATAAATGAAGAACAAGTATGAAAACTATAGACGCTAAGAGTGGTCTCGAGCCAATAAGAACGAGGATGTTAAAGAGAAAAGAGAGAGAGAGAGAGAGAGATTATTGATCTTGTGGAGAATTGGAGCAACACCAGACCCTTACAAAGTAGTGTGGGCTCCCTTTATATAGTAGGGGAACCCGGCTATAGTAAAACATGTATTAATTGTAAAGCATGGAGATGGGAAGGCAAAATGTGACCCTTCGGCATAGCCTCTAGATAGTCCGGCTCTGTGTGCCTTGAGAGCTTCCCCTTCTGCTCTAGCTTCAACCTCCGTCTTCTTCGAGTCGAGCCCCGACGATTCCCGAGGGAAAGGACTCGGTTGCGGCTCCACGTCCTCGGGGTCTCGAGGCATTCTTCCGAAGTGGCTTGATAGCGAGGAATTATGTCCTCTAATTTCGCCGCATACAGAGAAAAAACTCGAAATACCCAGCTTTTAGCAGGCTGTAGATGTCGCAGTTGCGACACTGGGTTCGCAAATGCGAACTCGCAAAAGTGAAGAAAGTTTCGCAAATGCAAAGCCTGGAAGAGTATTGTCTTCATCGCAAATGCGACAGGGAGTTCGCAAATGCGAATTCTGAGGGCTTCGCAAATGCGACCCTGTCCCTAGCAGCTTAGCTTCACAAATGTGAGGTTGCTTCACAATTGCGATAGTCGCATTTGCGACATAAACATCGCAAATGCGATGACACCAGAACTAGAAATCAAAGACTATGCAAAAATCATTCTGAAACCAATCCGAAACTCACCCGAGCCCTCGAAGCTCCAAATCAAATATGCACACAAGTCTAAAAACATAACATAAACTCACTTGCACAATTGGAACACCAAAATAACCACTAGAACCACAAATTGGAAGCCAAATTGCATGAAAATCACTATGAACTTCAAGAACTTTTAGAATTGAAACCAAGCATCCGAACCATATCAAATCAACTCCAAACGACATCAAATTTTGCAGGCAAGTTCCAAATGACATAACGAAGCCGTTCAAACTTTCGGAATCGCATTCTGACCCCGATAACTCAAAAGTCAACTATGGGTTAAACCTCTCCATTTTTCCAAACTTCAACTTTTCCACTTTCGCCGAAATGCCTCAAATTACCCTACGGGCCTCCAAATACAAATTCGAATGCACGCCTAAGTCTAAAATCACCATATGAAGCTAATGACATCATCAAAAATTTATTCCGGGGCCGTTTACTCAAAATTTAAATTCCGGTAAAACTCTCACCGCTTAAGCTTCCAAAACTAGATTCCTTCCTCCAATTCGACTCTGATTCATTCTGAAATAGATTTCAGTCATGCACGCAAGTCGATACACATAATATGAAGCTGCTCGTGACCTCAAACTGCCGAACTGGACGTAACTGCTCAAAACGACCAGTCGGGTCGTTACAGAATTTAAGCTCAATTAGCCTCTTCACCTTACTTTTGAACTCATTAATTTGGATTTCTATTTTTAAATATCACATGTTTCCCTCACAAATTGCTCCGGTCAAGTTCTAGTTATGTGTTATCATTTCAGTAGCATTTATATACACATGTTTATGATTTAAACATTTTGTCAATCAATACCATAAGGATAGACCCCTTTTACTTAACCATAGAACTTTGGATAGTAATGAATATCCAAAGAAATGGTTCTTAAGCACACACTCAATCTTATTATCGTGATTGTGTACACGTTCGCGTGACATAGTTACGATTTTCCAAAACTAAATCGAGGTATGCGTTCGCGCAACTTCGACCAAACACTCTTTAATTAATAAAGCGTGATAAATTGTGTACACGTACGTGTGACATGATTTTAGCGCCCCAAATAAAATGGATTTACACACGTGTAATCCGTATTCAAAGATAGTTCCATTAACGCCATAATTAAAAAGTAGTAAAAGGTAAAAATATACATAAATTCTAAGATGAGTAATTAAACAATTTAATTAAGCCAGGTATGATTAAAGCGACTGTGCTAAAATCATGGAACTAAGGAATGCGTAATACCTTCTCCCGGGTTAACAGAATTCCTTACCCGGTCTTCTGGTTTTGCGGACTTTTAAACGGAGGCAAACTTCCTCGATTTGGGATTTAAAATAACTGATGACTTGGGACACCATAAAATTATCCCAAGTGCGACTCTGAAATTAAATAAATGATCTCATTTCGATTAATGTCACTTCAATTGAAAAAACTCCCTATCTCCCCCTCGGAAAAAAGGAGGTGTGACAGCTCTGGCGACTCTGCTGTGGAACATACCTAGAATCTCTAGTTCAGGGTTCAGAATTTGATCTTGTTAACATGATCTATGCTTGGCTTTATTGTTTGTTGATATTACTGTGTTTGTGGACCTAATGTGCTAATTGCCGCTTATTTACCGCTTTGATATTATCTGAACTGTATTAAACTGTCTTCATATGCCTCCCTTCTGAGTCTTCTAAAAATATAGTGCACACGTACGTGTGGCCTAATTTTTTGTTAGAAGTCATACCTAATAGAACGAGGTTAGGTCAGCAACTAGGCCGGGTAGACTTTCGTGCTCCCGGTACATTGCCCCCACCTCGGCTCAAGCGGTTCGCTTGGGTAAGCCTTGTCTAGAACACAACTCCAGGTTTAAACCTAGAATAACGTAACCTCAAGCCTGATCCTTATTAGGAACGTTTGTTTGCATCACCTGCATTTGACTTTGGGGACTCAACACAGGGGTTTGGTCCGTCTAGGACAGGTGTACCCGAAATAAAAGACCATCATGATGCATCTTACGTGCTATTTGTATATTTATTTGCTTCGGCTTGCATGTTGATTGGCTAGGAAAAGAAAGTCAAGAAAAAAACCAAGAGTGAGGTAAGAGAGAAATTAAGCTCGGTTCTGAATACCCCGGTATTTGAAAATATCCTGAAACTCTACCGAATTTTTTTAAAAAAAAAGATAAATATGATGAAAATTGAAAACCAAAAGGAGTTATTTCAAAATAAGTCAAATATCATGTTTTCCCGGTTATGTCAAAACTGACCGAACTACGCGGGTCTAATTCTCACCGGATGTGAGATACGTAGGCAAACCTCATCGGTTCCGGACCCAATTTTCAAAAATTCAAAAATATTTTCCTTTAATTCCTTCTTTAGAAATCTTTCCTTAAAAACAAAAGAAGAAAAAAAAAGGATTTTAAACCCAAAAAATATTTTCCTTCTTTCCAGAGTCTTTCGTATGTTAAAAGAAATCAATCCAAACTATGGATTTCCTTCATTTTGAAATATTTTCCCAAAAATTAAAAAAAAAATCAGAAACGAAAATCCAAAAAACAATCTGTTATTCTTTAAAAGTCTTCTTTCGCAAATTTTATTAAATTTGAAAAGTTGAAGTCCAAATATATTTTCGTTTTTCTTCATAAGTTTGCTTTCGGAAATTAAAAAGAAAACTCAAAATTTAGAATTTTTCTCTCTTTTAAGAAGTCTATTTCCCAAAAATTCAAAAAAAAAATAATAAATCATATCAAAATCCAAAAATAGTTTCTTTCTTCTTTAGAAGTTTTACTTTCAAACATTTCAAACAAAAATCAAAATCAAAAATCCAAAAAATATTTTCGCTTCTCTTTTAAAGCATTTCTTTCGAAAATTCTAAAAAATAAAAAATTCAAAAAAGTATTTTTTTCTTTTTCTTAAAGATTTCATGGTTTGAGTTTTATAAAAAGTAAACAAAAAAAAGAGTTAACTTATTTACTCCATTTTCGATCTTTCCGAACTATGCAAGATCTGTTTCATGCGGCGTCATGATACGTAGGCAATCCCCATCGGATTCGATTATAGCCATAAAATTAATTGAGTGAAAATTAAACTAAAAAAAAAAAAAGAAAGAAAAATCGAGTGACAAAGAAAGAAAAGAGGGACAAAAAAAGAGTGACAAAAAATAAAAGAGCAACAAAAATAAAAAGACAAAAAAAGTGCCAAAAGTAAAAGAGCGACAGAAATAAAATGAGAAAAAAATCAAGAGTGATTAAAGAGAGGCAGAAATGAAAGAAAAAAGGCATGAAATGAAAAAGGGTTAGTTAAGGCCGCGATTAAACATACAACCGTTCAAATACATAGTAGAAGCGTTTAACTGTTTAGGTGCATTGCATCCCAACGTGTGATTTTCTATCTGTTAAGCGTCTCAAACTAACAAGGTTCTTGGGTGTGCAAATTAGCCAGGTTCTGTTCAGGTGGTTGGTTTTGTTGGTAATCTGGCTTCGCATCCTTACTTCGTAAGATCCAAAGGAAAGGTTCCTATGGTCTTCAAAAGTCATCTACCAATTATCAATCCTGAGGATAGCCCAGCACCGGCTATTCCACAACCAGAATCCGTAGTTGCTGAAGAGAATAGGAGGTTGCGCCTCCGCATATTGAAAATGTGGGACGCCTTGTCCAATGGTAGGGAACCGCCAAGTGCAATCCCTGGGATCCCTGAGTTGACCCCCATGTCAGGAAAGACTACCAACACCCATGTGCCCAACCTGTTTATCCCGTGTGAGTGCCCTTCAATTCTATATAACGGTCCCAGAATGCATTTTGTGGTTCGCCCCCAGGCACCGGCTTCAAGGGCACTGCTTCCAATGTTCACCTTTCAGGGTCCACGGCTTCAACCAGAAATAACATATGTGAACATGTACTCCTTTACTCAACCTCTGCAATATGATCTCTCGATGGAATAAGAAAAAGCTGTTAAAAGTCCCGAGCAAGAAGAAATCGCTTGAAAGATAAAGAGTTTGGAAAAAATCCTGAAAAACATGCAAGGTCTGAGTGGCCAAAAGAGTGTCTCATACTCTGACCTCTGTATGTTTCCCCATGTCCACTTGCCAGCTAGCTTCAAGATGCCAAAATTTGAAAAGTACGACGGGTACGGAGACCCGATCACTGATCTGAAACAATACTGTAACCAGCTGAGGGGTGCTGGTGAAAAGAGGAGTTGCTAATGGCCTATTTTGGGGAAAGTCTTGATAGGTTCGAGGTTAAGTTTTAATGATGACAATAATTCCTTATAGTATATGTGCAGGACAAACAAAAAGTAAAGAAGACAATTTGCTCAGTAAGATTCGAATTTGAAAATAAGCAAAGCCTGATCATGTTGTTACTACAATAAAGAGAAGCAAGATTGATATTGGACTAGAAATGGAAAGTAAGGAAAGAAGGAAGATGTTGCTACTATAATTAAGTTTAGCAAGATTGAATTGCCCTCAATCACAAAATCTTAGATTGCAATCATGGATTCTCCAAATCTCAGTAATCCCTCGTTCGTGGTATATTCAACTCCTAAATTAAAGCTGTGACAAGGAATGTCACAATCGAATCTGGGCTCTTCAAAGAGCAAGATTCGAACAGGCACCCCTTGGGTCAAATTCCTCTATCAAAGATCTTGTGCCTCTAATTTCGCTGAAGATTCAACGACTTTTTTCTCTCCTATAAGAAGATTGATTATTCAAGAAGAAGACAACGTAACTACACAAATTGTATTCCAAATCTGTCTACTTCTTAGTTCAAACACTGTAATTTTTGGTTCTCAGTGTCTCAAAAGATAGAGAGATCTAGAGTACAAAAGAAAGTTGTGTCAACTGATTAGAACTCAAGTATTGATACTGTACATTAGTGGTGAACGCGATAAAACCATCAATATTGTAATTTTGTTCAAAGATCTTAAGGGAACGCTTGTGACCCAAGGAAAACTGGATGTAAGTACCACAACGGTACCGAACCAGTATAAATTGTTGTGTGTTTTATCATTTCTCTTTACTTCTTTCATTTTTTTCTGTTCAGTGATTAGTCAACTAATACTTATATTAGTCGACCAAATTTTAATTAGTCAACAATTCACACCCCCCCCCTCTTGTACTTTTAATTGGTATCAGAGAAAGGCTCACATTATTTGCTTTACCGTTAGTGAGAAAAGTATCAATGGGATTCAACACTGTTGTCGGTGCTCTCTTTCAATAAGGAACCTCTCAGATTCGACCCCCTTACTTCAATGGTCAGCATTTCTCTCATTGGAAAGTTCGCATTGAAACTTATACTATGTCATATGACATCAAAGTATGGCGCGTGCTAAAAAAGAGAAACCTTCCAATTCCTCCCAAGAAGGATGCAAATGGTCAAGTCATCACATCAACTGATCCTCTGGATTTGGACGATTACACTGATGAGCAAGTTGTTGTTAACTATCAATGCAAAAGCAAAAATCTACTGTACAATGTTATTAATGGAGAAGAATATGAAAACATATCCAGTTGTGAGATTGCAAAAGAAATGTTGGATAAACTGGAAGTCACTTATGAAGGAACCAACAAGGTAAAAGAGACTAGAATAAATTTCCTGGTTCGGGACTATGAATTATTTCAAATGAAGGATGGAGAATCTATTGAAGAAATTTTATTCCAGGTTCAGCAAAACTCTTAGAAAACTCAAATCATACTCAAATCATTTGGAAGACCTATTAAAAGTGGCGAACAAGTTAGAAAGATCCTCAGAAGTCTACCTACAATCTAGCAACCAAAGGTCATCGCTTTAGAATGTCAAGATCTAGACCAAATATTCTATGAAGAACTCAGAGGTGACTTGATTGCTTTTGGGAAAACTCATCGTGACAGACAAATTCAAGAGAAGAAGAAAATTGTTGCTTTCAAGACAACTATGGCTGAACCATAAAATGAAGATGAAGAAGAAGGAGGAGAACAAGATGAAAACATTGCAATGCTCTTGCAAGTTGTGACCAACATGATGAGAAGAAACAAAAACTATAGCAGAGGTAAGTCTAATTTCAGAAAAGGAAGGTTGAGCAATGAAACAGATAAAAATGATGGAAGATGTTATGAATGTGGAAAGTTCAGACACGTTCAAGCTGACTATATGAAATTAAAAAAGAAGCTTAGTAGAAATATGCAAAAGAAGAAAGCTTTTGGAGCATGGAGTGATGATGAGGAATCTGATCACGAGAAAACTGCCAACATTTTCTTTATGGATCTAAGTGATGATGAAGATTAGAGGAACTTGGACTAATGATAGACAGGAATGATGAAGAAGATGATTCAAAAGAACTTTGTTCACGGTCAGATGAAGGAACTAGTGAGGTATGTACTTCTTTATGTCTAAGATGATATGAATGTGACGACCCGGCCAGTCGTCTCATGATTTACCGCTCCGTTTTCCCTATTTTCTGCTTCCTTATGCCTTGTTTATCCGTGTTATGTGGTATCAGGTTGGTCAGATCGAGTTCGGAAAGGATTTGGTAAGGTTTGGGACACTTAGTCTCTCTAGAGTGAGTTTAAGTTGGAAAAGGCAATCGGATGTTGACTTATATATTAGAGAGCTCGGATGTGAGTTCCAATGGTTCGGTTAGCTTCAGGAGGTGATTTATGACTTAGAAGCGTGATCGAAATGAATTTTGGAGGTTCGTAGTAGATTTAGGCTTGAATTGGCGAAATTGATATTTTGGAGATTTCCGGTTGGTAGGTAAGATTTTAATAAAGGGGTCGGAATGGAATTCCGAGAGTTGTAGTAGTTCCGTTGTGTGATTTGGGATGAGTGTGCAAAATTTCAGGTCATTCGGACGTGGTTTGGTTGGGTTTTTGATTGAAAGCATAATTTGGAAGATTTTAGGAAATTTGGCTTGAATCCGATGTATTTTCGTTGATTTGATGTTGTTTGAGGTGTTTTGATGATTGGAACAAGTTTGAATAAGGTATTGGGATATGTTTGTGCTTTTGGTTGAGGTCCCGAGGGCCTCGGGGTGATTTCGGATGGTTGACGGAAAGGTTTGAGACTTGTGAGGTTGCAAAATCTCAGTTGCTTCTGGTATTTCCGCACCTGCGGATTGGGGACCGTAGGTGCAACGCCGCACTTGCGGAAGAGGAGCCGCAGAAGCGGATTTTGTAGGAATCGTTAGGAACCATAGATGCGGTAGTGTGAAGCACCTGTGAAGGCGCAGGTGCGGAGAGTTGACCGCAGATGTGGATTGGGCCTTTTAAGTGAAGAATCACAGAAGCGGTAATTTGGCCGCATATGCGGTACCACAGAAGCGTGTATTGTGTTGCAGATGCGAAAATGCCTGGTCAGAAAGTATAAATTGTGGCCTTCGCAAATTTTGAGCTATTTCACCATTTTTATCTCGGCTTTGGAGCTTTATGGACGATTTGAAAGAGGAATTTCAAGGGAACTTCATTGAGGTAAGGAATTTGGACCTAAAACTCGTTCCTATGCTATTATTACATGGATTAGAGCTAGAAATCATGAAAGTTAAGGATGAAAATTGGGGAAACTAGGGCTTGGCAACTTAGGCCTCTGATTGAGGATTTGAAGGACCATTTGGGGTCGGATTTGAGAACTGTTGATATGTATAAACCCGTGGGGAGATAAGGAATTTATTGATGTAAAAATTATTGAATTCCGAGATGTGGGCCCGGGGGTCGGGTTTTGATAATTTCGGGATTTGTGTCGTATTTTGATTATTTTTGCTTGGGCTTTATTCCCTTAGAATATTTTGACGTCCTCGTTCTGGTTTTGGATAGATTCGACGCGAGTGGAGGCTGATTCAAGGGGCAAAGGCGTCGCGAGCTAGAGATTTGACCGGTTCGAGGTGAGTAATAATTGTAAATGATGTTCTTAGGGTTCAAAACCCCGGATTGCACATTGTAGTGCTATATTGAAGTGACATACACGCTGGATGATGAGCGTGGGGTCGTATACTGTTGGGGATTGTGACTTAGTCCGTCCCGAATGACTATTTTACCGTGTATTTGACCGAAATCTATGTGCTACAATCATGATTTGGGCTGAATGCCATATTTGGGCCTTGTGCCAACTGTTTGAACCCTTCGAAGATTTTTACTGGTACTTCCTCACTGATTTGACTTCATACTTGAACTTAGTCCTGTTATTTTCCACTGTTTTCGTACTCATCCATGTTTACTCAATTTTAAATACTTAAATGATATTTGTAAATGATGTTTGGGCTGAGAAACACTGTTTTACTATTTCCCGAGTGGCTTGTGAGGATTTTTGACTGAGTGAGGTCGAGGGCCTATGTTGTGAGGAAATATTTGATACTGATTATGAGGTCGAGGGCCTGAGATATATACGCCACGAGGTGGCTTGATTGGTATGAGGCCGAGGGCCTAGTGATGATTCCACAAGGTGGCTTGACATTGTGCTTGGGCCGTAAATGGCCCCTCCAGGAGTCTGCACACCCCCAGTGAGTGCGGGTACCCATTGTGATGTGAGATTGAGCCCGAGGGGCTGGTATTGTTCTATGTGATTGCCCAAGGGGCTGGCACTGTTCTGAGATATTGCCCGAGGGGCGGATTTGTTGATACTATGCCCGAGGGGTGGACCTTTATGTGTTTAATTTTTATAATTGACTATCAATTACCTGCTTAATTATTGAAAAAGGCTTTTCATGAAACTACGTTTGAGTTAAAGAATTTTATCTATCTTTCTCTAGTTTACTGTTTTTAATCGTTTTACTACTTCATTATAGAATGCTATGTGCCTTACGTGATTTCTTGCTTTCAGTCCTTATTTACATTTGTTACTCACTGAGTTGGAGTACTCACTTTACTCCCTGCACCCCTGTGTGCAGATTCAGGCGTTGCTAATCCTGCCAGTGTGAGTTGAGAGCTCCAAGCGGACATTCGGAGTTCATGAGGTAGCTGCTTGACATCCGCAGTCTCGTGTTTCTCCCTCTTTATCATTTCCATTTCTTATCAGACATTTGTAATAGTTTGTGGATTTTTCAAACTTGTATTAGGTTTTAAAGATGCTCATGACTAGTGACAACCCGGTTTCGGGCTGTGTTGGATTGTTCTTCCGTATATTTATGATATTATCTGTTACTTATTATTATTAAACCATGCTTTAGATGGTTTTCTTGCTGTTTAACTATTTAACATCGAATTGGGAATAGTTGGTTGGCCTTGTCTTCACAAGAGGCACCATCACGATCGGGTCTGGGTTTAGGGTCGTGACAATGAACTTCAAGAATTTGTTGATATTGCTCTTGTAGACATAGAAAGAGTAGTAAATGAGTTCAGAAAAGTCAAGAGAGAAAAGGAAAGAGAGAAGAAGGACTGGGCCCTGAAACAAGAAGTATGTGAAATTGAACGTGATATGCTTCAAGATGAAGTAAACGAATACAAGCTTCAACTGAATGGATTGCAAAGAACCTCAAGTTCTCGTCCAGTCAAGTCTGATCAGAACGTTCCAGTCAGAAAGAAAATAGCGTGTTCCTTTTGTGGTAAAAATAGTCATATCACTGACAATTGTAGGAACAAAGAGCTGAAAATAGTTCTGGCAACTCTAACAGCTCATCTTGCACAAAAGAGGTCACACCTCAAATCATTGCAGGTTCAAGAACAACAAGAGATGGATCTGGAGACCAAAATCTTCAAATTAAACTAACTCTTAGAAATCTAACCATTCAGGACCCAAGCAGGCTTGGGTACCTCAAATAAGTAATCTTTATTTGCAGGAACACCGCAAGAAGAATCGAAAAGGAAAATGGTATCTCGACAGCGCGTGTTCCAGACATATGACGGGTGACAAACAATTGTTCAAATCAGTCACCAAGCTAGATGGAGGAACAATTACCATTGGTGACAAATCCAAAGGAAATGTTATTGGTGTTGGAAAGGTTCCTTTAAGCTCTACATGTGACGTGGATGAAGTTTACTTAGTCGATGAACTCGGCTACAATCTTCTCAGCATTAGTCAACTATGTGACAATGATTATGAGGTTCGTTTTAAGAAACATGGCTGGTTCATAGAAAACGAATCAGGTAACATCATTCTCTCTGGTAACTGGGACAGAAATATCTATACTATCAGAAACCTGGAAAACTTTGGGGATCAAATTTGTCTTACTTCTATAGTTGAAGATCCATGTGTTTGGCATAGAAAATTTTGTCATGCAAGCAATCACACCATTCAAAAACTTTCAAAACATGACCTTGTTGTTGGTCTTCCAAAACTGGATTTTTCAAAAGATAATATCTGTGATGCATGTCAATTAGGAAAACAAACGCGATCCTCTTTTAAAGTCGAAAATATTGTTTCTACCTCTAAACCTCTTTAACTGCTGCATATGGATTTATTTGGTCCCATTAGAACTGCTAGAATAGAAGATAAGAAATATGCTTTTGTTATTGTAGATGATTTCTCTAGATTTACATAGGTTATATTTCTTAGTCATAAAGATGATGCCTTAAAGAATTTTGTCTATAAGAAGGTTCAAAGTGAGAAGGGTTACTACATCTCTACCATGAGAAGTGATCATGGAGGAGAGTATGAAAGCAGAGCTTTAGAAAATTTCTGCAATGATCAAGGAATCTCCCATAATTTCTCTTCACCAAGATCTCCTCAATAGAATGGTGCAGTAGAGCATAAAAATAGAACCTTGTAGGATATGGCAAAAACCATGATTGTGGAAAACTCTTTACCTCATCATTTCTGGGCAGAAGTTGTGAGTACAATATGTCATAACATTAACAAGTGTCTCCTTCGACCTATACTCAAAAAGACTCCCTATGAACTGTGGAATGGTAAGAAACCAAACATCAACTACTTCCACCATTTTCGGATGCAAATGCTTTGTTAATAACAATGGAAAGGATAATCTGGGTAAGTTTGATCCAAAGAGTGATGAAGGTATATTTCTTGGTTGCTCTCCCTTAAGTAGAACTTACAGAGTTTATAATAAGAGAACCTTATGTATTGAAGAATCTATTCATGTTGTTTTTATTGATACTAACCCTCGCCCAAGGAATGAACATGTTCCTGAAGATGAGGAAATCTCTTGTGCTCCAAAGAATGTTATTGTAGGTAAGGATCATCAAAGTGAGTCAGCTAATCTACAGACTCAACCAGTTGAAGCTCCTCCATAAGATCTTGACTTATCTCAACCAGATCAGTCAACTATCAAATAAAAGATCTCTACAACAAATACTCCAAATGAATGGATGAACAAACCCAGATATCCTCACAAATTTATCATAGGAGATCTACATGAAGGAATAAGTATAAGGATATCTCAAAAGAACAAATCTCATATAGCTCTCATTTCCCAATTTGAGCCCAAGAAGGTTGATGAAGCTCTAAAGAATTCTCATTTGATCAATGCTATGAAAGAAGAATTAGATCAGTTTGAGAAAAACAAAGTCTAGCAATTAGTTCCAAAACCTCAAAACTCTTCTGTTATTGGAACTAAGTGGGTTTTCATAAATAAATTGGATGAATCAAGCCAAGTCATTCGGAATAAAGCAAGATCGGTGGCTCAAGGTTACTCTCAACATGAAGGAATCGACTATGATGAGATCTTTGCACCTGTGGCAAGAATTGAATCCATCCAAATTCTACTTGCCTTTTTCCGCTCACAAAGGATTCAAACTATTTTAGATGGATGTCAAAAGTGCGCTCCTAAATGATTATATATTTGAAGAAGCATACCTGAAGCAACCTCCTGGATTTGCAAATGCCACTATTCCAAACCATGTATACAAGTTGACTAAAGCCCTGTAAGGTCTCAAACAAGCTCCATGAGCATGGTATGAAAGGTTAAGTTCTTTTCTTCTAAATCAACGTTTCAAACGAGGTAATATAGATACAACTCTTTTCATTAAGTAAACAAATTCTGGTAATCTCATTACTCAAATTTACATTGATGACATTATCTTCGGTAGCCCTAACACTGTTCTTTGTGCAGAATTTGCTCTTTTCATGAAAGGTGAATTTGAAATGAGCATGATGGGAGAACTAACCTTCTTCCTTGGACTTCAAATCAAGTAGTATCCTAAAGGAATTTTCATCAGCCAAACCAAGTATACCAAGGAGCTATCGGCACTCCAATGAGTCCAACTACCATGCTAGATAAAGGTAGCAATGGAAAAAGAGTTGATAAAACTATGTATATAGGAATGATCGGATCTCTACTTTATTTAACTACTAGTCGATCAGATATTATGTTTAGTCTATGTAAATGTGCGAGATTTCAGTCAGCTCCTAAGGAATCCCATTTGATTGCGGTTAAACGCATAATTAGATATTTACTTGGTACTACTGAATTAGGACTATGGTATGATCGTACTAACAATTTCTCCTTGAGAAGCTTTTCAGATGCTGATTTTGCAGGAGACAAGACTGATAGGAAAAGTACCTGTGGGACATGTCAATTGCTGGGAAATGTCGTAATATCTTGGCATAGAAAGAAACAAAATTGTGTTGCTCTATCAATGACTGAGGTAGAATACCTAGTTGTTGGAAGCTATTGTACACAAGTTTTATAGATTATACATCAACTCCTAGATTATGATTTATCTCTTACTGCTACTCCTATTTTTTGCGACAACACCAGTGTTATCTGCTTATCTAAAATTTTGTGCATCATTATAGGGAAAGCATATAGAAATTAAATATCATTTTATTTGTGATCATGTTACAAAAGGTGATATTACATTAGAGTTTATTAGTACTGATTCTCAACCTGCTAATATTTTTACTAAACCTCTTTTGGAAGAAAGATTTTGCATCCTTCGGAAAAAAAATTAGCATTGTGCCAAATTTGTAAACCAAATATTTCTCTAAGTGGTTAAATTATTTTACACGCTTTTAGTATATTTCATTCCCCAAATTGTCCACGTACTAATTACTTTTATTGTGGAGGTGTAATTATTAATTGTACCACCAAGCAATCATTCAGAACCATCACCTTCGTCTGTACTTGACCCTTCTAGTAACCAAGAATCCCCTTTGCTCCTCTCAAGTCTCTTGTTAAAAACCTTCCATCTCCAAATACTCCTCACATTCCCTGCCAAACCACTGATTTCTCTATGGCCAAAAGAAACCCTTCCTCTGCAACCAGACGAAGCTGTATGTTTCAAAAACCTCTCAATACTGAAGAGCCTATGAATGTAGAATCATCCATTGACTCAAACTTTCTCAAAACAGACAATGATAGTAGTGCCTCATCTGAAAATCACACTATCATCCAGAAAAAGGCTGGAAAGAGACCCATGGAGCAAACCCCCAAAAAGGTTGCATGCAAGAAGGACAAGGTAGAACGCTTGGAATTTGGTCTAGAAGACAAGCTGATCTTCTACGTCCCCAATGAAAAGGCAAGGTTTGAGTCCTATAAGTCAAAATCCATGGCTTATGGACGATATGTAAGTCTCTCTCTTATGCAAAGTCTTCATTGTGATGTGAGTACAATTTCAATTTTCAGCACATTTCCCCTTTGTTTGACATTCTTGGAAATTTTGTGTATGAAGAAACTGTGAGAATGTTTTATGCAAATTTGTTTGTGAATGATAAGGATGACTTAGAATCTATGATTTTGGGAACTAGAATTGTGTTGGACTCTTACCAATTTGAAAAGATTTTTTTTGCCAAATTTAATGGGTATGATGTGTTTGTCCAAAATTCTTGTCCCAAAGACTTTGAAGTGTTTCTTGAAGAAGCAAAATTTTCCTGCCTGATAACCCCCGGACATTAGCCCCAAAAATCTAAAGTTTGAACACCCTCTTTTGGCCCACATGATTGCCACCACTCTCCTTCCCAGGTCTAAGACTCTAAGTTCTTTATCCACTAGAGATATCTTTGTCCTCTAGTGTCTGGTCAACAACAAGCATCTTGATTGGTTTGTATGGATTCGTCAATATATGCTTGAGAGTATCAGGGATATTTTCTCTTTTGCTGCTTGTCTGCCCTATGGTATTCTTATCTCTCATATCCTGGAAGTTATGAAGGTAGACTTGGCACCTTTCACACCCAAGCACATCTCAAGTACTTATGATAAGACTGCATTTTCTATGATGGAATACTCTTTGGGTGAAAGTGGATGGGTTGAGAGAGCCAAGGTTGAAAGTGCTCTAGCTCCGGTTGATGTCCAAGCTGATCAACCAGTCTCTCAGTCGACTACCTCTCAGAACCTTCGACAAATTCAACACTACCTTGATGGAGTCAAGCTGTTGCTTGTGGAGATAAAAGAACATGTAGATAAGATCAGAGATGTCACTGTCACACCTCCTTTTTACCTACACCCTGAGAAGGGTGATATAAGGGAGTTTTTTCTACCTTAAAGTGACAAAATCGAAACGGGATCATTTTATTAAAATTCAGAGTCGCCACTTGGGATAATTTTATGGTGTCCCAAGTCACGGGTTCAAATCTCGAATCGAGGAAAAGATTGACTCTATTTTACAGTCCGCGAACATAGAAATCCGGGTAAGGAATTCTGTTAACCCGGGAGAAGGTGTTAGGCATTTCCGGATTCTGTGGTTTTAGCACGGTCGCTCGACTATTATAATTGGTCTATTATCTGATTTTTAATTCATGTTTTAGCCTATGGTATAACTTTAACTTGTTAACCGCTTTTAATTCATTTTAGGAAGATTTCAACATTATACAAAACACGTCTTTGGATCACGCCACATGAAATGCACCCGTGATCCACGACATATTTTATTTAACGTTGTTAGGATTTGGATTTGGGTCACATGAAATGCACACCCGAGTTTAAGGAAATTAATTATTAAAATAACACACCTAAAGTAGCTACGCGCTTTTAACTTTGCGAGGGCCATGAAAATTTGCTAAATGGCGCGCCTCGATTTTTAAAGACAAAAGAAAATTAATTAAAACGAGGGCCGTGCAATTAAAATTTTATTTGGCACGACGCACCTCAAACCCAATTTAAAAGGAAATTCAAACTAGATGTCTGAGGGCCATAAATTGTGACTTAATTAATAGCTCACCTCAAATTAACTAAAAGGGATTACCCGTTGAATAAGGCCTAATGAAGTCGTAACCATTTTTAATTAGGAAGAATCTAAGTTAATTCGAGTAAACAAACGTCAACGGGCCCAAATATATGTCTATCCAATTTTTGCACATCACTTCGGATCTAGGCCCATAAAGAAAAATCAAGCCTCAATGAAATCAAACTATGCTAGGGTCGAGGATCGAATCCACACAGGCACGGCCAATGCTGAGTTAAAGCCAACCTTCAACAAAACAGATTTCTTGTACCAAGGTGGATCATAGCTCAAAACAAACACACAATTTAGAGCCTAAATTAATCAGTGCCAACAACTAAGCGTATTACCTAGAAAACCTTATTCATTATTCATCTTTACCACATTAACTCTCAAATTCACGTGTCTTTCTAAAAGACTCCACACTTGAGTATATATGATGCATTCTAACAAACCAGATCTTCAAGAGTCTAACCCGACATTATTGAGCTCGAACAGATTTCAAGGAAAGAATGCTGCCCTTATTTAACTTGATTTTAGCTATATGTTTCATCTTGTCCATGTATTATTGAATTAAAAAAAAATTGAACCACTCAAACAGTTGCATTCCCAATTCACGAAGGCCAAACTCAAGTAAGGAAACAAAAGGGCTGCTCGAAACCTCATGGAGCTTAAATTCCATGCTGACATTTAATTCATAGCTTAAGGTTAAAATACTAATAGATCTACATGACAGCATCAAATAACTAAACATCAATTACAGTTTTGAAAGAACACTCAGAAGAAAAGAAAACTGAAGACTAGACATCAGATAGACTTTTATAGCTAAACAGATAGGAGATAGCTTGTAGGGCACCTACTTAACCACATAGAGCTTAAACTTAAGAGAAACGAGGCCAAATAGAGGCTAGAATCAACAAACTATTGTCCCAGATTAAAAATTAACTACAAAGAAACAATGAATTAAGCTATAAAACACCATAAATACAAAGTAATAAGGCTAAACTCGTAACAGAAAGCTGAAAATATGTTTTGAACTTTAGAATTTCCATTTCTATTCCTCGAATCAATATTCACATGGGGTAAAATGAAGAAGTGTACCTGAAAATTGAAAAGAGAAGAAAGAGGTGAGGAAGCAGTAAGCAACAGAAAGCCCAGTAATCGACACCCAGGAGGAATAGACCAAGCCAAACACCAGCTTACTTTAGCCAATGAAACAATAAAATTCCCTCATAAAAAATCAATAGAACAGTGATCCCATCAGCAAATTTAAACCAGCTTTTCTAATACTGAGTTCAATCAATTTTTCCAGCTCAAAAAAAATTAGAAATTACTTCAGCAATGGAGAACTTCTCAATTCGAAACAAAGAAGGCAATAGAACAATCCTTTTTTAAGTTCAGCCGTTTTTGATTTTTTTCTTTCTGATTTTTCTATCTCTGAATTTCTGCCTTGAATGCCAAGTTAAAGAGCCTTTATAGGTAAGGCATTTAGGGCAGCTTCAAAGTATCAGTTTTGCAATTAGACCCTTTTTACATTTTCATTTTTGCTCAGAAAACCTTAGTCTAAGAATCAGAGTTCCACCTTAATCCCAATACTCAACTTCCAAGAAGTTTCCTAGGTTGTTACTGAGATTCCCTTACCCTTTGAATTTCCAAATTTACCCCTTAGGGTCCTGTTAATTACCCCAGCAAAAATCCCATGAGTCATGGGTCAACTTGACCCAATAACTAAACCAGTCCAACATGGATCACGAGCCAAATCCATTTTGGGCTTTGCAGATTTCAGGCTCAGATCGAGCCCTAATTCAACATCCCAATTTAATGAGCCAATGAAAAAACTCGAAACCCATAAGAAAAACCCAAAAGAAAAGGAAATGACTTAATTAATTTCAAACGAATAACCAAATAAAAAAGGTTGATTATTAAACACTCATGCATGGACAAAATTGAAACGAATACATAATGAAAAAGAGAGGAAGAAACAAAGAAGATATGAAGAAGGACAGAAACAAGGAAAATACCTAAATCAGGCTGGCCAAACCTTGAAGAACAGGACTCTAGATAACAATGAAAATTGCAACACAAGCACTAGCTGGAAAACTTCCAAACGGCTGGTGCTTTATGTCACAATTTTGTCATTTGCCAAAAGGAAAAGAAAAGAGGATGAAAGACTTCGAATCTTCAGGCAGCCGGTGAGGCACAAGTCCAACGATATCCCCTTGTTGAAAGTTCGATATCAAACATGGCCATCTCTTGGGGAAACCAAAATAGGAAGAGAAAAGAGAAAGAAGAAATGGTACAAGGTTGGGTTCTCGGCAAGCTTGGATTTAAGATTTGGATGCATTGAGTAACTTTTGGAAAAAACTAATGGCGGATTTTGAACGGGAAGACAACAGGGGTGATATGGTCAAAATTTGGTGGAGTTTGGAGATACACCGCCACCAGTGGCGAATTCCGGTGGGTGGTGGGCGGTGGTGAGAGATGAGAGGTCTGATAGATGAAGAAGATGGTCCTAGGTTACTCTTTCGGACAATTTAATTATATTGGTTGAGATCAGTTTGACAGAATTGAACTCAAAAGATGTAGTATCGCTTCCATACTACGTCGTTTCAAAGGTCTTGGAGACTACCAACTTGGACCTGATACTGGCTGGGTTTGGGCCAGTTTTGAGATGGGTTTGGTGCGAAATTATCTGAGCTGATGCGAATTTGGCCCAAAACCAACTTCTTAATTCTTTTCCTCTTAATTTCAATTGCTTTTTTTTTCTTTTTCTCTTTTCTTTTTTTTTCAAATCAATTTAAATCATAAATTAACTCTTAAACTAAATTAAATCCCTACATTAAACTAATTACTCAACATAATATTTACAACAATTAATTAGTTCCCAAATTAAAGAAAGCTACAAAATTCAAAGCTAAGTAAAAATGCAAAAATGAGTCATTTTTGTGATTTTTTCTCTGTTTTTGTCAAACAAATTAATTTACTAATTAATCTAAAATGTAAAATTAAATCCTACATGCAAATGCAATGCATTTTTTTGTATTTTCATGAATTAAACAAAATTAAACATGCATAAACAAATGAAAGCAATTAACGAAAAATACTACAAAAAATCTACGAATTTGTAAACAATGGGAAAATTATTTTATTTTGAATTTATGGGAGTAATTTATATAGGGCAAAAATCACGTGCTAACAGCTGCCCTCTTTACTCGGAAACACAAAGGGTTTTCGTGCAAAGATAAAGTGAGCGGATACGAGCGATTTTTACCCGTTTGAATACTCCGTGGGAAACATTTTTGAAAGATTTGACCGCACCCTGCTTCCGAGGTTGCCTACATATCCTTGGCTAAAAAGGAATCAGGTCAGTGTAGTTCGGGAAGTTTTGGTAGCTGGGACTACCATGAAGCTGTGATTTCACTGTTGTTGCTGATGCTGCTACTGCTTACTGACCTCCTTATTACACCATGCCGAAATAAAAGAAGCTAGACTAAACCATGATCTATACATTACAAAAAATCTTATCTGTGTTTTCAAACTTGATCTTGTGATTCTTGCTGCCCTATTGACTTGTATTCTCCCGGTGAAGTCCCTTTGTTGAGTTGTGATCTGAGACACTCTCCCTTGTCTTCAGGTGGACACTTGATTGCTGAATTCAAATTATAATCTTCAATGATTTTCTTTTCTCCAGGTGGACGCCTGATTGCCAAGACTGAACTGCATTCTCGTGCTCTCCAGGTAGGCGTCTGATTGTCAAAACTTTAACTGTATTCCCTTGCTCTCCAGGTAGGCGCCTGATTGCCAAAACTTCAACTGTATTCGCTCTCCAGGTGGGCGCCTGATTGTCAAAACTTGAATTGTACTCCCTTGCTCTCCCGGTGGGCGCCTGATTGCCAAAACTTCAAATGTATTCCCTTGCTCTCCAGGTGGACGCCTGATTACAACATTTAAACTGTACTCCCTTGCTGTCCTGGTGGGCGCCTGATTGCCAAAACTTCAACTGTATTCCCTTGCTCTCCAGGTGGACGCCTAATTACAACATTTGAATTGTACTCCCTTGCTCTCTAGGTGAGCGCCTGATTGCTAAAACTTTAACTGTATTCCCTTGCTCTCCAGGTGGGTGCCTGATTGCCAAAACTTCAACTGGATTCCCTTGCTCTCCAGGTGGGCGCCTAATAGCCAAAACTTTAATTGTATTCCCTGTCTTTCCAGGTGGGCGCCTGATTGCCAAAGCTTCAACTGTTCGTCTGAAACTGCTACTTTTGAACCTGATTACAACAAAACAAACAAAAGAAAAGAAATTTTCTTGCCCCAGTTTGGTGTTGGGCGCATCTATGAGTGTGAATCATGTCACCAAATATCTCTATGAATTTGAAAGCTAGATCTCATTATCCGGGAGGGTCCTGAAAACTCCTAGTTAAATGACAGCTTTAAAAGCTGAATTATGTTTTCTAAAGGTATGACTTCCGTTAGATCTTGTTATCTAATAAGGTCTTACGACTATACCCCATTATCCAGGAGGGTCCTGACAACTCTTAATTAGGTGACAATTTTAAATCTAAATCATATCTTCTGAAGGTAAGAAAGTATTAAAGCTACATCCCATTATCCAAGAGGGTCCTGACAATCAAAAATCAAGTCTTATCTTAAGAGTGACAACTTTTACGGCTGAATTATACTTTCTTACAGCAGAACTTACATTAAATCTTGTTATTTAGAGGAAACCGTAAAACTACATCCCATTGTCCAGGAGGGTCCTGAAAATCAAAATCAAGTCTTATCTTAAGCGTGACAATTTTTACGGCCAAATTATACCTTACAACAGAACTTACGCAAAATCTTGTTATCTAATGGAAATCTTAAAGCTAGGTCCTATTATTTAGGAGGGTCCTGACAACTCCTAATTGAATCCTATCTCAAACTTGCACACTTTGAAACCAACTTATATTCCTTTGAGGTGCATTTATGCTAGATTATGCTACTCATGATTGTTTTGAATTTTAAACTAGGTCCCATTTTCCAGGAGGGTCCTGAAAACTTCAAATGAAGTCCCATTATCCAGTCGGGTCCTGAAAACTTCAAATGAAATCCCATTATCAAGGCGGGTCCTGAGGGTTTACAGTCAAACCTATCTGGTGCTTGCCTTTCCTTATAGAGGATTTCCCCAGAACAATCGAAACTTTCTGCCCCTATTTTAATCAAAGAAAAATCTTGTCAGTTTAAAATGTGGTGGTTAGTTTGTGGCGTTCTTGTTGAAAGTCTTCCCGCTGTCGTGCTTTGTTTTGACTGGCTTCCCTGAACTGGCTTTGAACCTCTTGACTTTCTGGCTATCTTTCAACTCACATGACCTCGAATGACCCGATTGTTCTATACTCGGACCGCTATTTTGCACTTCTGACCCCTTTTACTGAGCCTCTGCATTTCCCATGAAATTACTAAATCATTCCATCGGTGGATCTTTTGCTGGCATTTTATCCCACTCTACATCATGCTATCTTTGGTATGTTCTGGCCATACTGTGCTTTGCAATGTTTGGAAGTTGGTAGTGAGCTTTGAAATCCTTTCTTATTTTGCTTTGCCAAGACTGACATTGAAACATCTTAGAAAAATGAAACCCAAAAGAAATGAAATGCAATGACCCTGAGAGTTAAGGATAAAGAAAATCCAAAACTGGATGACTTGCTAAAAAGGAAAAAGGAAAGAGACTTATCTGAGTGGAACAGCTGGTACCAATGATCATGACATGCATTTCGGATTAATTGGCCCAATCTATCTACCCAATCAACTTTCAGTTGCCATACTTTGTTGCCCCGGAGTTTTCATAACTTGATTTCTTCACCGAAACCTTGACCTTGTTCGGCCTGCGGTGCCCTGAGGGGTTTTTACTAACAAGCCTTTCTCATTTGTTCATCTATCAATTCATTTTCGCCTTACGGTGCCTGTGAGAGTTTTCACCAATAAGACTCTCTCATTTTTTATTTCTCTCAGCTCCCGTCGCCTTATGGTGCCCGTGAGAGTTTTCACCAATAAGACTCTCTCATTTTTAACATTTTTCTGCTTGGACCAGAATGTTGCCCCTGATATGAATTACCTCTCCTTGCTTGACTTGGCATTTCTCGAAGACTGATTGGAAGGTCTTTCTTTGGACCGTAATGTGAGCTTTTGGATAGGGTTAGAAATAAAGGGTCTCAAAGGCTCAAAATAATTCAAATGGGTTCAAAATTACAACTTTTGGAATCAGATTTCTTGCAATAACCACAACTTCTGCCCCAGTTTCTTTGCTCGGGGATTTTTGGGATTTTATTTTTATGGGACCGAACCGTGAGGCTGTCTACGTATCCTTTAAAGGAATCAGGTCGAACGTAGTTCATGTCATAGGAATTACTTTGTTGTTGTGATTTTTCTTTCCTTTTCTTCCTTTTTCTCCTCTTTTCTTTTCTTTCTTCTTCTTCTCTTTTTGTTGTTTTGTTGTTTTGTTGTTTTTTTGTTTTTTTGTTCTTTCTTTCTTTTTCTTTTTCTTCTCTTTTTCTTCTTTTTTTCTTTTCTTTTCTCTTTTTCCTTTACTTATCTTTCATGCTTGCGTTTCTGATCTTTGCTACTGATTCCGAAAGAGGGGTATGAAAGAAAATAAATAAGGCTCAAAGGGGTAACAAAGGATAAAGTGTTTAGATAGCAGAACAAAATGCCTTCGTCATTCCAATCTTCAAAATATGCCAATTACAAACAAATACAATTTAACCGAAGAGATCATACATAATATCTTTTGACCACATCAGAATTGATGGCCATTTCTACACATTTGCCTTCTATATCTGTTAAATACAAAGCACCATTGGATAACACTCTCGTCACGATGACCGGCCCCTGCCAGTTTGGGGCGAACTTGCCTCTTGCTTTAGCCTGATAAGGAAGGATACGTTTCAATACTAACTGACCCACTTCAAACCTCCGTGGACACACCTTCTTATTATATGCTCTTGCCATTCTCTGTTGATACAACTGGCCATGACACACTGCTGCTAATCTTTTCTCATCAATTAAACTCAACTGTTCCAAGCGAGTTTTGACCCACTCATCATCATCAATTTCGGCCTCAGCGACAATCCAAAGGGACGGGATTTCAATTTCCGCAGGTATCACCGCCTCAGTGCCATATACCAACAAATAAGGAGTTGCCCCTACTGAAGTGCGAACAGTAGTACGATAACCCAGTAATACAAAAGGCAGGTTCTCATGCCATTGCCTAGAACCTTCCACCATTTTCTGAAGTATCTTCTTTATATTCTTGTTGGCCGCCTCAACTGCTCTATTTTCCTTGGGGCAGTAAGGGGTGGAATTGCGATGCGTAATCTTAAATTGCTTACATACCTCTTTCATCAGATGACTATTGAGATTAGACCCATTGTCTGTAATGATCACCTTTGGTATCCCAAATCGACAAATGATATTTGAGTGCACAAAATCAACCACCGCTTTCTTGGTTACAGACTTGAAGTTTTAGCCTCTACCTACTTGGTGAAATAGTCGATGACCACTAGAATGAACTTGTGCCCATTTGATGCTGATGGCTCAATTGGCCCAATGACATCCATGACCCACGCAACAAAAGGCCATGGTGAAGACATTGTGTGCAATTCAGATGGTGGAGAATGAATCAAATCTCCATGCATTTGGCACTGATGACACTTGCGCACGAAACTGATACAATCTCGCTCTATAGTGAGTCAATAATAACCTGCTCGGAGGATCTTCTTTTCCAATATGTACCCACTCATATGCGGTCCACAGACTCCAGAATGTATTTCGGTCATGATAGTTGTGGCCTGTCTAGCATCTATGCATCTTAACAATCCAAGATCCGGAGTTCTTTTGTACAAAACCCTCCGCTGAAGAAAAATCCGCTAGCTAACCACCAAATTGTTCTCTTTTGATCGCCTGTGGCTTGTACCAGATACACCCACATCCTGATATATTCCTTGATATCATGAAACCAAGGATCTCCAACAAGTTCTTCTTCTACCACATTACAGTAAGCATGCTGATCATAGACCTGAATATGCAACGGGTCGACATAAGCCTTATCCGGATGATATAACATTAACGCCAAGGTAGCCAAAGCATCAGTAACTTCGTTATGGATCCTTGGAATGTGCCTGAACTCTACTAGTCGAAACCGTTGACAAAGATCATGTAAACATTGCCGGTACGGTATGAGTTTTAGATCTCGTGTTTCTCATTCCCCTTGAATCTGATGACCAGAAGGTCCGAGTCCCCCAAGACCAAAACTTCCTAGATACCCATGTCTGCAGCTAACCTCAAACCCAAAATGCATGCCTCGTATTCAGCCACGTTATTAGTATAGTAGAAAAGAAGCTGAGCCATAACAGGGTAGTGATGTCCTGTTTCAGAAATCAATACAGCTCCTATCCCAACGCCTTTCATGTTAGCAGCTCCATCAAAGAAAAGTTTTCAACCTGTCTCTCTAACTCGTTCCAACTCATCAATATGCATCACCTCTTCATCAGGGAAGTAAGTCTTCAAAGGCTCATATTCTTCATCCATTGGGTTCTCAGCCAAATGATCGGCCAAAGCCTGGGCTTTCATCGCGGTCCTGGTCACATAGACGATGTCAAATTCTGTGACCAAGATCTGCCACTTTGCGATCCTCCCTGTGGGCATAGGCTTCTGAAAGATATACTTTAATGGATCCAAACGCGAGATGAGGTAAGTAGTGTAAGATGACAAATAGTGCTTCAACTTCTATGCTAGTTAGGGCGCAACATGCCCTCTCAAGGGGAGTGTACTTAACCTCATAAGATGTGAACTTTTTGCTGAGATAATAGATGGCCTGCTCTTTCCTGCTGGTGATGTCATGCTGACCCAGCACACAACCAAACGAATTGTCCAAAACCGTCAAATATAGAATCAAAGGTCTCCCTGGTTCTGGTGGCACCAATACAGGTGGATTCGACAAATACCCTTTTATCTTATCAAATGCTTCTTGACACTCATCTGTCCACTTGACCGTATCATCTTTCTTCAACAGTTTGAAGATAGGCTCACAAGTTGTCGTAAGCTGAGCAATAAACCTGCTGATGTAATTCAACCTCCCTAATAAACTCATCACTTTAGTCTTGTTCCTTGGAGGTGGCAATTCTTGGATAGCTTTAATCTTTGACGGGTCTAATTTGATACCTCGGCGGCTGACTATAAATCCCAGCAATTTTTCGGATGGCACACCGAATGCGCATTTTGCAGGATTGAGCTTAAGATTGTACCTGCGAAGCCTTTGGAAAAATTTTCTCAAATCTCTGACGTGATCAGACTTCTTTCTAGACTTTATGATTACATCAACCACATAAACCTCGATCTCCTTGTGTATCATGTCGTGAAATATGGTTGTCATTACCCTCATGTAAGTTGCCCCAGCATTTTTCAACCCGAAAGGCATGACCCTGTAGCAATATGTTCCCCATGGTATGATGAATGTCATCTTCTCCACATCTTCCTCATCCATTAAGATCTGATGAAAACCCGCATAACAGTCCACAAAAGACCCAAGCTCATATTTACCGTAATTGCCAATCAGAATGTGGATATTTGGCAGTGGGAAGTTGTCCTTGGGACTCTCTTTGTTGAGATCATGGTAATCAACACACACCCTGGTCTTGCCATCCTTCTTTGGCACAGGTACTACATTGGCTAACCAAGTGGGATACCAAGTGACCCGAATGACTTTTGCATCAAATTGCTTAGTGACCTCTTGTTTGATCTTCACACTCATATCAGTCTTAAATTTCCTCAGCTTCTACTTGATAAGAGGGAATACCGGATCAGTGGGCAATTTTTGAACCACCAAGTCAGTGCTTAAACCCGGCATGTCGTCATATGACCATGCAAAGACGTCTTTGTACTCAAGTAATGCTTTAATTATCTCTTCCCTGAGTTGAGGTTCAAGCTGGACATTTATTTTAGTTTCTCTGATATTATCTGGATCCCCTAAATTGATTGCTTCTGTATCACTCAGGTTAGGCTTGGGTTTTTCTTCAAAATGGCTTAGTTCTTTACTAATCTCTTCAAAGGTCTCATCCTCGTCTTATTCTGATTCAATATCACACTCTATTTCTTGAATTACTATTTCAGAATTAGATTGGCTTTTAAGATTGGGCCGAAGATTCCTCATGCATGTCATGTTATGAAACCAGCATAAAAAGAGTTGTACAAGGAAGAAAAGAAAACAAAAATAAAACTGTCAGGAATGAGGAAAAAGGAAATTGCATTTCATTCAAATTGAAAGATAACAAGGTTTATACATCCAAACGGACGGAATATAGACTCTGAATTACAACCCTGGAATAATCCAGATAAACTGAAAGAAAATCAAAGCAAACTACCAAAACTCCTTCCTGGTGGGGAGAGGAGTAGCTTCCCAATTGTTAATCTTTGCGATGGGCCCAATAAATTGCACATCCGCCTTGCTAGAACCCTCTCCAGCCTCCACCATGTTCACCTCGTCGAATAATTTCTCAGACATTTCAAGAAACTCCTTATCAGGACCAACCATAGAACTGGGAACTGTTGTTGCTGGGCGTTTCTTGGTGTCGGGCTTGACAAATGATCTGGAGAGACGTGGGATGGGCTTTGGGAGGACTCATGCCCTCTGTTTCAACTTTTTGGCTCTTTTTATGTCCGCAACTGTGGGCTTGAACCCCAAACCAAATGTATCCAAGTTTTTGGGGAGAGACACCGGCTGTACGATACCTTACAAAGATGCACCCAAATCCCTGCCTGGTACAAAACCATTTTTCAACATTTGAACGGCTACCATGACTGCTGCAGCAGCTACCCTCGGTGCTGGAACGCACTTCCCTTCTGGAATTTTCTCTACCGATATCGTGTCAAAAACCTGATAAACCCATGTCCCCTTGTCGTCTTCAAATTCTATGAACGGAACAATGGCATCATTGTGGGCACACAAAATTATCCTCGCCATGCACAACAATTTCCTGTCTATCCCATTCGAACTTGACCATTTGATGCAGAGTAGATGGGACCGCTTTTGCAGCATGAATCTAGGGTCGACCTAACAGCAGATTGTAAGAAACAGCCACATCAAGCACCTGGAACTCCATGGTAAATTCAACTGGCCCTATTGTAAGCTCAAGCACTTTGTCCCCGACTGAATCTTTCCCTCTACCGTCGAATCCCCGAACGCAGATATTGTTCTTGTGAATTCTTTCATCATCCACCTTCAATTTGTTCAGAGTGGAGAGAGGGCAAATGTTCGAACTGGAACCATTGTCGACCAGTACCCAGGTAACCACAGAATCTTCGCATTTCACTGTGAGATATAGGGCTCTATTGTGCTCAGTACCCTCCACAGGCAACTCATCATCAGAAAAAGTGACTCTGTTTACCTCAAATATCTTGTTAGCTATCTTTTCCAAGTGATTTACTGAGATTTTATTAGGGACGTGGGCCTCATTCAAGATCTTCATCAAAGCCCGACGGTGCTCGTCTGAATGGATCAATAATGACAATAGTGAAATCTGAGCCGGCGTCTTCCTCAACTGCTCCACAATGGAGTAGTCCTGCACTTTCATCTTTCTCAAGAATTCCTCTGCTTCTTCCTCGGTCACAGCTTTCTTCACTAGCACCGGGTTGACTTTGGAGCTCTTAGATTTTCTCAACTCTTTGGGGGCAAAGCATTTCCCCGATCGAGTCAAACCATGGGTCTCACAAACTTCTTCTTTAATCTCTTTCCCCTTGTAAGTCACTATCACTCGTTCATAATTCCACGGGACTGCCTTGCTGTTAACTATCGGTAATTGAGTTACCGGCTTGATAATGACAGGGTCTATGCGGGCACCCTCCACAATTACAACAGGCTTGTTCGTCATTCCTGGCACAACCACTTTGGCTACTTCTTGTTTTATTGCCACATCACTTGGGGTCTCCTTCTTGGCCTTTCAACCGGCCTGACTTTACTGGACCGGATCATCATGACGGTCTGTGAAGGCTTCTTGGGCTCCCCTCCCCTATGAACTATCTCGATCATATTTGTCTCAAGATGGGCCGACAATGGATTCTGGTTGATATTGGGTGCCTCTGGAGCTTGGACCTCAATTCGATTAGTATCAATAAGCTCTTGAATAACTGTCCTCAATTGCCAGCACTTCTCTGTATCGTGCCTCGGAGCACCAGAACAATATTTTCAACTCATAGCGTGATCAAGGTTCCTCGAGGGAGGATTTGGTAGTTTTGGCTCGATCGAACTCAGCATACCCAATTGTCGCAACCTGTGGAACAAATTGGTATAGGATTCTCCCAATGGAGTGAAAGTATTCTTCTTTTTGCAACCTCTCGTTCTTAAACGCTTGGTTGGGCCGGAAACCTGATCCAGGAGGGTTCTGGTAGGCTCTTAGGGGTGGATAGGCATTTTGTGGAGCTGGGTATGTATTTTGTGGGACTGGCGCACGCCATTGTGCGTGGGCCGGAGGTTGGTTGTATGTTTGGGCATGGTGGACAGAAAAATGGGGGTCTGGTGGTGGGTAGTAGTGTTGTGGTGGGCTATATGGGGTATAACGGTAGGTTTGGTGGTGGGGTCGAGGCTGGTTATAGTAATGTGATAGACCCATGTGTCCGAACCAAGCTCCTGAATCAATCGTTGCTACATCCTCTTTCTTATTCTTCCCAATTACTCCCCCAGTTCCGCTTTGAATGGCCTGGGTGGTTGCCTTAATAGCCGAATAACTCATGATTTTATTTGTCTTGAGCCCTTCTTCTACCATGATGCCCATCTTTACCACTTCATTGAAGGACTTGCCTATAGTTGATACCAGATGACCATAATAAGTAGGTTCTAAGGCCTGCAGAAAATAATCCATCATTTCACTTTCTTTCATTGGAGGGTCAATCCTTGCTGCCTGTTCTCTCCACCTAAAACCATACTCCCTGAATTCTCATTGTGCTTTTTCTCAAGTTTCGTCAAAGACAGATGATCCGGAATAATCTCGAGGTTGTACTGGAAGTGACAAGCAAATGCCTGGGCTAGATCATCCCATTTGTACCATCTTCCATGATCCTACCGAGTATACCATTCTAGCGCTGATCCGCTCAGACTCTAACTAAAATACGCCATTAGTAGCTCGTCTTTCCCGCCAGCTCCCCTCATTTTGCTACAAAAACCTCTCAAATGCGCCACTGGATCACCGTGCCCATCATACAAATCAAACTTAGGCATCTTAAACCCTGCCGGCAATTGCACATCTAGAAATAGACATAGATCTTTGTAAGCCACACTTACTTGACCTCCCAACCCCCGCATGTCCTTGAATGACTATTCCAGGCTTTTAACTTTCCTGAACATCTCCTCTTGTTCGGGATTTTTAGATGGTTTTTCAGTTTCTGCAGGGAGGTCAAAATAAGGAGTGTAGGAATAGGGTTCGGGAACCTTGAAAGTGGGCTCCAGGGGTAATACTGGTTATCATGAGTCTGGAACAGAGGCTCACTGGAGGATCGGTATAGAGCATCAGGTGGAGGTTCCACAAAAACAAGAGTGACTGGTGGAGGAGGGTACGGGATTTGTTTGGGTAGTGGAGCTTGTGATGTATGGGAAGTGGTGTCATAGCATTGTTGGTAGAGGGGAAAGGCCGGAGATGAGTTCATAGTGGGAGGTTCCTGGGTCTAAGCCAATGGCGGGATAAAAGCACGGTTGGTGGGGTAAACTGGCGGTGGGTGCCCTTTTGCCCATGCTTGGTACATTTCAGCCATCTGCTGCTTCAGCTTATACAACTCATTTTTCAGATTAACCTCCGATTCGTCCACCTCTTTTGACGGATCGACAATACTTGCCTCAAGTTCCTGGTTGGCCATGTTCAGCTTGTTTTTGGTCCGGGTGTTGTAGGAGTGAGTTGCCGGAATGCCAATCAGACTAGCCATCTGCCTGAACTATAATTTTAACAAACTTATTAGCGATTAGGGGTTTAATAGATAAGCAACCGCACATTTAAGGAGTGAATGCACCTAAGCAGTTAACCGTTTCTATCATGCATTTGATCGGCTGCTTGCGTCATCCCGGCTTTTCCTTATTTCCATGTGCAACTTCTCTTTTCTCTCTCTCTCACTTTTTTTCCTTTTCATTTTTGTCTTTCCTTGCTTTGTCTCTCTTTGTTTTTATCCTCTCATTTCTCTCTCTTGTTTTGCCGTTGTTTCCTCCCCATGGTTTCTTATTTTCTCTCTTTTCCTTTTCTTTTCGCTCTTATTTTTCCTCTTTTTTTCTTTTCCCCATCTTTTTTATCACTCTTTTTTTCTTTCTTTTGGTTATGGTCAAATTCTATGGAGATTGCCTACGTATCATGACCCCGCATGAATCAGACCGAGTGTAGTTCTAGGAGATAAGTGCATACTATAAATAACAAAACATTTTGGGATTTTCAAATTTTTTCCATAAAACAGTTTTGATTACAACCACTCATTCTACCAAATTATAAAATTAACAGAGTAGAAAAGGGAAATTAATAGACTCTGAGTCAAAACAAGACCAACAGACTCAAACAAAAGGTGAAAACAACAGACTCGAAAACCAACTAACAGACTTCAATAAAAGAAAATACAGACTCGCAAACAAACTAACAGACTCTAATGAAAATCATGAATACATTAATGCCTCAAATGCTCCTGGGGCCCGCGGGACATCATTCGGTCTCGCCATGGGCCTATGTGCAAGATCCCTTTGAAGCCTCTCTAAGTCACTCATTATCTACCGAACAAATGTCATCACTGCCGCAAAGAAGGTGGTACGAGTCATATCCTCACATGCTTGGCATTTCATAATAATGTAGTCGGCAATAGTTCTGATCCGCTCTCGGATTCTGCCCTTTTGCTGAAGCAAACGCCCGACCTGTTGATTCCAGGCTTCTAACACCTGAGTATCATGGAGATGTTGATTTTGCAACTATTGCATTTCTTCCTCCATCCGAGCCATCAAATCATAATAGTGTTCCCTATCAGCTTTAAAGTCCTTGGCCTGCTTGGCTGCCTTATTCTCGAGAGTAACTATTTTTTTTTAGGCTAGTGTTTGTCCCTTCATGCTTTCTTTTCATTTGTTGCACAAACTGTGTCCGACCTTTTGCATTTTCCGCCAATTGAGCCTGGACTTTCACTAGACTGGCCTCAGACTTTTCTAAGTCATCTTGATACTCAAGGGCTTTCTTTTTCAGACTGCTTATAAGCCTTTCATCTGCTCGGCTTCTTTCCGGGTTTCTAGCAGCTATTTTCATCTTCCGAATTTGAGCTTTGAGGGCTTCATTTTCCTGGGTTAGCTTCTTTTTCTCGCGTTCATCTGCGGCGGCTTGCAACCCATTCTCAAACTGAAGGTCCATGACTTGCTTTTCTAGCCTGCCTATGGTAGCTCGGTACTCATTTTCTTTGGTCAACCAGTCCCATTGCACCTGTGCTCCGTCGGTAAATTGTTGGACATGGGGTTTCTTTGCGGGCCTTTCGGGCTCCTGATGAACTCGGGATCTTTTACCATAACACGTAGTGTAACCAGGCTCCACCTCGCCTCTGGATAGATCTCGTACTTGAGTTCTAGGCTCTAAGAATCTGTAGTGATGCCAAATCCGACGCACTCTTTCTTCTGGAAAAGCGGCTTTTGGTTCCAACTTAATAACCTGCCGACTCAAATCCTCATCGTGTGGTATGGTCTAGTATCGGCCTAACTGATGTAAAACTCAGTGCGGGGAATAAGGCTGGATACTTCGCAGACCCATTAACAGTAGAAAGCACACCTCAGCCGACATATAGATTACCTCACTGACTAAGAGCTAACCGAATGTCCATGCGATCTTATTTGCAGTCAAAGATCTCAAATGAGCATGCCATGCTTCCGTACCATCCGGGAACTCATAACCCTCTACCCGCTTTTCTTATTTTTCAATGCACTCGAGGCCAGTCGCACCACAATTCAAGTATCCAGGACGGTGGCAAAGGTGTTCCTCCATCCATAATTATAACAGCATATTGCACCCTTCAAAGAACTTTCCCCCTTCTCGACAAAGGGTCAGAGCTTGGTAAATTTCTACCAAAATCATCGGCACTACGGTCCCATTTGCCTTTTTCATCATAAAGTCGGCTATTCCCATGAATCCTAACTCTATGTTCCCGTCTTTTCTGAGGCAAATCAAAGTGCCCAGGAACGCCATTATAAAAGCTAATCCTCTTCGAGCTTTCCACTTGTCTTGGTTTCCCATGTGAGTAAGACCGGTATCTGGCGTCTCGAAGCCACGGGGATTCCCGTAATGTCGGTACAAAAAGTAGAAGGTACAAAACCCTTTGGCCAAATTTCCGTCTCAGATGTCCCGACTGATGCTTAACAGGTTCGAAAATTTGTGAGGGGTTACTGTTCTCGGTGTTACCGGGTATTGATTTCTAAGATTCCCCTCGAAACCAGCGTAGCCTGCTATCTCTTCCAGTGTAAGAGTTAACTCGAAATCAGCAAAGTGGAATACATTATGTGTTGGGTCCCAAAATGGTATCAATGCCTCAATTATGTCCTTTCTCGGCTTAACCTTCAAGAGCTCGACAAGACCACTCAATGCTTTTATCACAACTTTTCTGCTATTGTCCCCCAAATCATGCCACCACATATATAGCTCCAAAGGGATCTCTTCACGGACTGAAAAAGGTTCATTTTGAATTGTGTTCATCCTGTACATTTATCGAGGTGCTTTTAATTAAAAGAAAACTATGACTCATTTTGACTCAAGAAAAATGACTATTTTTTCAAAACTTTTCACAAAATATCCGGCTTCACCAATGCGGCCTTTCAGCACTCCAAAAACGAAGATTTTAAGGTTGTGTTCGCTAACCCGCAAAAACCTTTAAAAATGACTAAAGGTGGTTGTTCGTGCAAAAACAGCCTTCCGGTGCCCTTTTGAGGGACATTCGGTTATTTTTGACAAGAATGGCATCACCTTACTTATTTGCAATAAACATAAAATTTTGTTCTTTTTGGCTATTCTTTGCAAAAAAGGAAGTTGAACCCGATGGGGGTTGCCTACGTATCTCACATCCAGCGAGAATGAAACTGGCGTAGTTTGGGCAAATAAAATAAAACCAACTATTTTTTTCAAAACAAAACCCTTTCGTTTTTTTTTCATTTTCTCAAAACAATTCGGCAGAGTTTCAGTACCATTTGGACATTGGTTTCTCCAAAACATGTGATTTAACTCACTTAACCCTCACATTGTTATTCTCTTTTTTCCAACTTTCTCCCATTATTCAAAAGCCGGTCAGCATGCAAATCCAAATCAAATAAATGCACAAGTATCAAGTAAGATGCATCAGGATGATCTTTTCATTTTTGGTACACCTATCCTAGACAGACCCAACCCCTGTGTTGAGTCTCCAAAGTCAAATACACGTGATGCAAGCAAATGTTCCTACTAGGGATCCGGCATGAGGTCTTGTTATACTAGATTTAAAACCTGGGTTTATTGTTCTAGACCTGGCTTACCCGAGCGAACAACTCGGGCCGAGGGGGGCAGCATACCAGAAATACAGAAGCTTCACCGGCTTTACAACTTGTCCGAACCTCGTTCTAAAATTTGGGATATGACTCTAACAGAAGAAAAGTCACACGAAGTGCACACTCCTCCATGATTTAGGAGATTTAGAGAGAAGAAGGGTTTCGTAGCAATTTATATACAGTTTACAGAATATCAAAGCGGTAAAAGCAACTCTTAGCACATTAGGCTCAAACATGTAACAAAATCAGATAATCAATAAATCCAACTATAACAATTCATCTAAGCTCGAATTCTGAACCCTGAACCAGAGATTCTGGGTTCGATCCCAAGCAGAGTCACCAGAGCTGTCACACCTCCTTTTTACCTACACCCCGAGAAGGGTAATATAAGGGAGTTTTTTCCACCTTAAAGTGACAAAATCGAAACGGGATCATTTTATTAAAATTCAGAGTCGCCACTTGGAATAATTTTATGGTGTCCCAAGTCACCGTTTCTAATCCCGAATCGAGGAAAAGATTGACTCTGTTTTACAGTCCGCGAACACAAAACTCCGGGTAAGGAATTCTGTTAACCCGGGAGAAGGTGTTAGGCATTCCTGGATTCCGTGGTTCTAGAACGGTTGCTCGACTGTTATAATTGGCCAATTATCTGATTTTTAATAAATGTTTTAGCCTATGTTATAACTTTAACTTGTTAACCGCTTTTAATTCATTTTAGGAAGATTTCAACGTTATACAAAATACGTCTTTGGATCACGCCACATGAAATGCACCCGTGATCTGCGATATATTTTATTTAACGTTGTTAGGATTTGGATTTGGGTCACATGAAATGCACACCCGAGTTTAAGGAAATTAATTATTAAAATAACACACCTAAAGTAGCTACGCGCTTTTAACTTTGCGAGGGCCATGGAAATTTGCTAAATGGCGCGCCTCGATTTTTAAAGACAAAAGAAAATTAATTAAAATGAGGGTCGTGCAATTAAAATTTTATTTGGCACGACGCACCTCAAACCCAATTTAAAAGGAAATTCAAACTAGATATCTGAGGGCCATAAATTGTGACTTAATTAATAGCTCACCTCAAATTAACTAAAAGGGATTACCCGTTGAATAAGGCCTAATGAAGTCGTAACCATTTTTAATTAGGAAGAATCTAAGTTAATTCGAGTAAACAAACGTCAACGGGCCCAAAAATATGTCTATCCAATTTTTGCACATCACTTCGGATCTAGGCCCATAAAGAAAAACTAAGCCTCAATGAAATCAAACTATGCTAGGGTCGAGGATCGAATCCACACAGGCACGGCCAGTGCTGAGTTAAAGCCAACCTTCAACAAAATAAATTTCTTATACCAAGGTGGATCATAATTCAAAATAAACACACAATTTAGAGCCTAAATTAATCAGTGCCAACAACTAAGCGTATTAACTAGGAAACCTTATTCATTATTCATTTTCACCACATTAACTCTCAAATTCACGTGTCTTTCTAAAAGACTCCACACTTGAGTCAATATGATGCATTCTAACAAACCAGATCTTCAAGAGTCTAACCCGACATTATCGAGCTCGAACAGATTTCAAGGAAAGAATGCTGCCCTTATTTAACTTGATTTTACCTACTCCCTCCGTTCCAATTTATGTGAACTTGTTTGACTGGGCACAGAGTTTAAGAAAAAAATGAAGACTTTTGGAATTTATGGTCCTAAATAAGTCCAAATGGGGCCCAAAGTATTTGTGTGGTTATAAAAGCTTCTCATTAAGGGTAGAGTTGTAACTTTAAGCTAAATTGTTACCAAATTTAGAAAGGGTTCATTCTTTTTGGAATGGACCAAAAAAAATAGGTTCACATAAACTGGAATAGAGGGAGTATATGTTTCATCTTGTCCATGTATTATTGAATTAAAAAAAATCGAACCACTCAAACAGTTGCATTCCCAATTCATGAAGGCCAAACTCAAGTAAGGAAACGAAAGGGCTGCTCAAAACCTCATGGAGCTTAAATTCCATGTTGACATTTAATTCATAGCTTAAGGTTAAAATACTAATAGATCTACATGACAGCAACAAATAACTAAACATCAATTATAGTTTTGAAAGAACACTCAGAAGAAAAAAAACCTGAAGACTAGACATCAGATAGACTTTCATAGCTAAACAGATAGGAGATAGCTCGTAGGGCACCTACTTAGCCACATAGAGCTTAAACTTAAGAGAAACGAGGCCAAATAAAGGCTAGAATCAACAAACTATTGTCCCAGATTAAAAATTAACTACAAAGAAACAATGAACTAAGCTATAAAATACCATAAATACAAAATAATAAGGCTAAACTCGTAACAGAAAGCTGAAAACATGTTTTGAACTTTAGAATTTCCATTTCTATTCCTCGAATCAATCTTCACATGGGGTAGAATGAAGAAGTGTACCTGGAAATTGAAAAGAGAAGAAAGAGGTGAGGAAGCAGTAAGCAATAGACAGCCCAGTATTCGACACCCGGGAGGAATAGACCAAGCCAAACACCAGCTTACTTTAGCCAATGAAACAATAAAATTCCCTCATAAAAAATCAATAGAACAGTGATCCCATCAGCAAATTTAAACCAGCTTTTCTAATACCGAGTTCAATCCATTTTTCCAGCTCAAAAAAATCAGAAATTACTTCAGCAATGGAGAACTTCTCAATTTGAAACAAAGAAGGCAATGGAACAGTCCTTTTTTAAGTTCAACCGTTTTTGATTTTCTTTCTGATTTTTCTATCTCTGAATTTCTGCCTTGAATGCCAAGTTAAAGAGCCTTTATAGGCAAGGCATTTAGGGTAGCTTCAAAGTATCAGTTTTGCAATTAGACCCTTTTTACATTTTCATTTTTGCTCAGAAAACCTTAGTCTAAGAATCAGAGTTCCACCTTAATCCCAATACTCAACTTCCTAGAAGTTTCCTAGGTTGTTACTGAGATTCCCTTACCCTTAGAATTCCCAAATTTACCCCTTAGGGTCCTATTAATTACCCCAGCAAAAATCCCATGAGTTATGGGTCAACTTGACCCAATAACTAAACCAGTCCAACAAGGATCACGAGCCAAATCCATTTTGGAAAAATGACTTAGTATCGCTTCCATACAACCTCGTTTCAAAGGTCTTGGAGACTACCAACTTGGACCGGATACTGGCTGGGTTTGGGCCAGATTTGAGATGGGTTTGGTGCGAAATTATCTAGGCTGACGCGAATTTGGCCCAAAACCACCTTCTTAATTCTTTTCCTCTTAATTTCAATTGCTTTCTTTTCTTTTCCCTTTTCTTTTTTTTTCAAATCAATTTAAATCCTAAATTAACTCTTAAACTAAATTAAATCCCTACATTAAAATAATTACTCAACATAATATTTACAATAATTAATTAGTTCCCAAATTAAAAGAAAGCTACAAAATTTAAAGCTAAGTAAAAATGCAAAAATGAGTCATTTTTGTGATTTTTTCTCTGTTTTTGTCAAACAAATTAATTTACTAATTAATCTAAAATATAAAATTAAATCCTACATGCAAATGCAATGCATTATTTTGTATTTTCATGAATTAAACAAAATTAAACATGCACAAACAAATGAAAGCAATTAACGAAAAATGCTACAAAAAATCTACGAATTTGTAAACAATGGGAAAATTATTTTATTTTGAATTTATGGGAGTAATTCATATAGGGCAAAAATCACGTACTCACAGTCACAAAGAAGACAGTTTTAGACGTTGCCAAGCTTCGGATAGACAAGCTCGTCGGGGATGTTGAAAACTCTCATGACTCCTTCTGCACCAAAGTGATCAACACCCTCAAATACTTTCTGGGACAAAATTAATCATCTTCGTTTGTGTTGTTGTGACAACAATCTTTTGTTTGTTTTTTTGTTGTGTTTGTTTTTGTTACTCCTTCCTTTTTGATTGATGTCAAAGGGGAAGAAAATGTGTGAGTAAACACTCAGGGGGAGATATGGGCACAACATTCATAATGGAACAACAACTCAGGAGAAGCAACAACTTAGGGGGAGAAATCCCAAAAAGGGAAGTTTTTTAAATTACTTTGTTTACTCATTCTTGATTGTCATCATCAAAAAGGGGGAGATTGATAGGTTCAAGGTTAAGTTTTAATGATGACAATAATTCCTTATGCTATATGTGCAAGACAAACAAAAAGTAAAGATGACAATATGCTCAGCAAGATTCGAATTTGAAAATAAGGAAAGCCTGAACGTGCTGTTACTATAATCAAGGGAAGCAAGATTGATACTGGACTAGAAATGGCAAGTAAGGAAACAAGGAAGATGTTGCTAGTACAATTAAGGGAAGCAAGATTGAATTTCCCTCAATCATGGAATCTTAGACTGCAATCATGGATTCTCCAAATCTCAGTAATCCCTCGTTCGTGGTATATTCAACTCCTAAATTCAAGCTGTGACAAGGAATGTCACAATCGAATTTGGGCTCTTCAAAGGGCAAAATTCGAAGAGGCACCCCTGGGTCAAATCCCTCTATCAAAGATCTTGTGCCTCTAACTTCGCTGAAGATTCAACGGCTTTTTTCTCTCCTATAAGAATATTGATTGTTCAAGAAGAAGACCACACAACTACATAAACTATATTCCAAATTTGTCTACTTCTTAGTTCAAACACTGTAATTCTTGGTTCTCAGTATCTCAAAAGATAGAGAGACCTAGAGTACAAAAGAAAGTTGTGTCAACTAATTAGAACTCAAGTGTTGATAGTGTACGTTGGTGGTGAACGCGATAAACCATCAATATTGTAACTTCGTTCAAAGATCTTAAGGGATACCTTGTGACCCAAGGGAAACTGGATGTAAGTACCACAATGGTACCAAACCAGTATAAATTGATGTGTGCTTTATCATTTCTCTTTACTACTTTCTTCTTTCTGTTGTATGATTAGTCAACTAATATTTGTATTAGTCGACCAAATTTTAATTAGTCAACAATTCACCCCCCTCATGTACTTTCAAGCCTCACCGGAATCGCTTCTGAGTGGTATACATATCAAGAAATTACCCATTGGCACGTATGGGATGATATTGCCCGAGATTTTGTCCGTCAGTTCCAGTATAATGTGGACATCGCTCCCAACAGAAACTCTTTGTCTAATTTGAAAAAGAAACCGCAGAAAGCTTCCGTGAATATGTAGCGTGAGCAAGCCGCCAGGGTAAAGCCTCCAATGGTTGAAATTGAAATGGTCACAGTCTTTGACAGGCCCAAGAGGCGGACAACTTCCAGAACATGATGTCCTCTATGGGTAAGCAGTTCGATGAGGCTATCAAAATTGGGAAAATGGTTGAAAACGGTTTAAAAACAGGTCGAATCTTGAGTCATGCTGCTTTTAAGGCCCTATCATAGGCTGCTCAGAATTGTTCGAAGGGTTTGACGAACAGAAATGGGAGTGAAGAGGGACCCATGATGGCTTCAAGCTCGAAGGAGGCCCTGCAGGTTATTCAGCCAATCATATGTGCCTCTTATGGTCCCACCACACTATTATCCGTTGTTGTTTATGTTGTGGCACCACATCCTTATACGGTGATGAACGCTCAACCTTACACGCGGCTACAACATCATACACAAAACTGAGCTCCACCTCCCAGAAATGACCATCCTTACAAAGCTCCATATAATCCCCAACCAAATGTTCCCCAGTACAATCCTCGCCCAAGAAAGCCTTTAAGAAAGAATCAGTTTACCCCTATTGGTGAATCGTATTCAAGATAGTTCAAAAAGTTAATCAGGCTAGATCTATTGTAGCCAGTGGCCTCGAACCGGCCAAACCCCGAGTCCTCCTCGCACTGAGCTGATGTTATACGTGAATACCACTTTAGAGCAGTGAGACACAATACGGAGGACTGTTGGACCCTCAAGAGGGCAGTTGAAGACTTGATTGAAGCTGAAAGAATTATTCTTTGGGATAAAGAGGCTCCTGATATAAAGAACAACTCGTTGCCTACTCACAACACCGGGCCAACAGTCAGAATGATTTGTGAAGATGAGGAATTTGATCCAGCACTGAAAGCCATTGCAGCTATTGCCGAGACAGAAGAAAAGCCGAAAAAATGGTCATCAAGTTTGAAAGTTCCCCATCAGATGGGAGTCTCGGTAGCCAGTCTTGCTATCCTTTCTGTGTTAGGATTATTTTAGGGTGTGATCTGGATGTTTTACTTTATTTTCTTACTTTTCGATGTAAACCTTCTATATTTAAAATTAAAAAAATCAAATGAAATTAATATTTCATTGTCCAGGAATGTCTCTTTTCTTAATCTTGTTATTTTTCTTATTTCTCTTTTCAGTTCTATTAAATGTAGATTTAAATAACATGACATGCTTGGGGACTTCATGCTCAGATCCTAAAATGCTGTCAGACTTCGAAATAATGAGTCAAGAATCAGATTGCAATGAAAATAGGTTTAAGGAAATAAAACAAAGAATCGGAACAGCTAAAGGAAAATTGGCTCTAGATTGGAAAGGTCCATGCGTTGCAACAAGAGTACTACCAAAAGATAACGTTGTACTTGGGATACATAGAAGGAAATATCCTTGAAACAACTGTCAATGCAGGTGCAGTCAAAAGGTACTATGTTGGATCCTCTTTGTAATATTAATGTTCTCCGATTGGGATGAAGAAGACTTTTATTTTCACCACCTAAACACCATTAAACCTTTTGTAAACCATTTGAGCTGGCTCCCTTTCTTTGATTACCCTCTTTGGAATCTGAAAGTGTTATGAAAAAAAAAATTGAAAACATGAAATGAAAAAAAAAGATTAAAAAAAGGAATAAAATACAAAGAAAATGAAATGAAAAAAAAAGAAAAAAAAAAGAAAGAGAAACAAACCAAAACAAAAAAACAAAAAAAATTAAAAACAAAGTTCCCTAAACTACGTTCGACTTGATTCCGAAAGGATACGTAGGCAGCCTCTCTCTGGGGTTCAGTCACTCCAAAATAAAAATCTGAATTCCCCCAAAAGTTGAAACTTGGGCAAAAGTTACAATGATTCGGCGATGGTTTTGCCCGAAGGGTTCCAAAGTTGTAATTCTATCCAAATGCTTTACACCCCAAAATCTTGTTCAAGTCCTTCCGATCAATCGACAAAGATGTTCAAATTGGAGGATACAGCTACTTGATCTGATGCAACCAAAATGAGAGAAATGGAATGAGAAAGTCTTATTGATGAAAACCCTCACGGGCACCGTAAGGCGATGGTAAGCAGAGAAATTGAAAATGAGAGAGTCTTGCTAGTGAAAACTCGCAAAGAGCACTATAAGGCGATGGTGAGAAGAGAAATGAAAGAGGTCAGCTGGTGAAAACCCGCAAAGGGCACCACTAATCGAAAAGAAGATCCTCACAGCCATCGGTATCGACAGAGTCTTGGCAAGGCTTCTTGATTTTGAGGCAAAAATTATGATGAATTTCTGAGAGTTGGACGGTTTATACAGATCATGATCCAGTCCAAAAGGTATGTCATATTCATTGAAGTCCGCATGTACTCTAGATAAGTCCCTCTTTCCTTTTCCCGAAAGGGATGTCCTTTGTCTAAATTCATTGTCTATTCCATTGTTTGTTTTTCTTTGAATCCCCTTCGGTCTAACTCTATTTCGAAATTAAGGCAAAGAAAGGATGGTAAGACTGATTTACAAGGCTTTCGTTTGACATGAGCTAATGTGAAAAAAGGCACCCAGCCTCGTCAAGGGCATCAAGTCAACCTCGACTGGCCATGGCAGTTGATGCTTCGAAATCAAAACTCTTGGAAGGAGAAAATCAAAGTGAAGTGCATATAAAGGCAAATGAGGTCGAAAAGGTTGAGTCTCACGTGGCTAACCGTTTGAGCAAAGATTTGCAAAGCCAAGGTACCCAAATGCTCTAAAACTAAAGTTGGAAGAAAGAAGCTAGAAATGAAAGGGCTACGAAGGCAAAATAAATTTGGAAAAGTTAAGTCCCACGCGACTAGCCATTGCAGCAAAGTTTGAGGAGCCAAAAAGTTCCCCAATGCTCCGAAGTTAAAATCGAAAAAAAACAAGTCAAAAGTGAAAGGCCTACAAAGGCAAAATAAAGTCAAAAAGGTTAAGTCCCACGTGATCAGCCGTCGTGGTAAAGTTTGGAAAGACAAAGTTTCTACGGGGCCAGAAATAAAATCGGTTTTCAAGAAACAACCAGTTACAGTAGAAAGTATCATCAAAGAAGCCGACCAAGATCAAGTGGTTGAAACAAACCAAGGCCACAAAACCAACCATCATTTCAAACTAACAATTGTTATTTGTTTGAAAATAGGAAACGGGTGCAATCCAAAACAACCCTGCAAGAAGTAGGTGCAACCAAAAAAAATTGCGCAAGGGCTAGAAATAGCTTTGCAGCAACAACCCAAAAAAGGGAAGTCTCCTCAAAAAAAATCCTGCATTTACTCCTTCTCTAAAAAAAAGAAAAAAAAATGATGATGAAAATGATTTAAAAAAAAAGAAAAAGAAGAAAATTCAAAATCATGGTAGTATGGGGTCTCCAATCCCTAGTCGTTTTTCCAACATAGGTCTCCATTCCCTAGTTGATGCCAACATAGGGTCTTCACTCCCTAGTTAATGATAACATAGGGTCGTCACTCCCTAGTTGATGCCAATATAGTGTCTACACTCTCTATTTGATGCCAACATAGTTGTTGCCAACATAACTTGATGCCAACATAGGTCACCACTCCCTAGTTGATGACAACATAGGGTCTATTCACTAGTTGATGCCAGCATAACCTGATGCCAACACAGGGTCACTACTCCCTAGTTAATGCCTACATAGGGTCTCCACTCCCTAGTTGATGTCAGTATAACTTGATGCCAGTATAACCTGATGCCAACATATGGTCTCTACTCCCTAGTTGATGCCAGCATAACCTGATGCCAACATAGGGTCTTCACTCCCTAATTGATGCTAGCATAACCTGATGCCAACATAGGGTCACCACTCCCTAGTTGATGCCAACATAGGGTCGCCACTCCCTAGTTGATGCCAACATAGGGTCTCCACTCCCTAGTTGATGCCAGCATAACCCGATGCCAACATAGGGTCACCACTCCCTAGTTGATGCCAACATAGGTTCTCTACTCCCTAGTTGAAGCCAGCATAACCTGATGCCAACATAGGATTTTCGCTCTCTAGTTGATGCCAACATAACCTGATGCCAACATAGGGTCTTCACTCCCTAGTTGATGCCAGCATAATCTGATGCCAGCATAACCTGATGCCAACATAGGGTATCCACTCCCTAGTTGATGCCAGCATAACCTGATGCCAACATAGGGTCACCACTCCCTAGTTGATGCCAACATAGGGTCTCCACTCCCTAGTTAATGCCAGCATAACCTGATGCCAATATAGGGTCACCACTCCTTAGTTGATGCTAACATAGGGTCTCAACTCCTTAGTTGATGCCAGCATAACCTGATGCCAACATAGGGTCACCACTCCCTAGTTGATGATTTTCCAATAATAGGGTCTCCAATCCCTAGTTGATTTGATTTTAGATATAGGGTCTCAACTCCCTAATATCATTTTCCCAAGGATACACAATCCTGATTTTTATTGCTTTCAATAATGGAGTAGTATAGAGTTTTGGTTACAAATAACTCATAAAATTTTCCTAGTGAAAACTGGGGCAGAAAAATTCTATTTGTTTGTTTGTTTTGGTGTCTGAGCAGGTTATACCTCGAGACACAGGGTTTGAGATGACCAAAAGAAGAAGTCTCAATCCGAAATAAGAGAAAAAGAAGAAAAGAAAAAGAAGTGAACTTAAAGTGCAGAAGCGGAAAAAAGATTTGGACTGCTCACGACACGATTGAAGTCACAAGCTTTGCATGTCCCGCTTTGATCCGAAAAGATGAAGGAGAATGAACCAGCACTTGCAGTTAACAAGCATCAAGATTCAGATCAGAGTCTGCATTGAAGAACTAGCCAAGACTCAAGATCAAGCTTCTAAAGATTTATAGAAAGGAATCTTGTAACTCTTGGCTAGTAGGTTTAGCTAGTTTAGTTTTTCATTTTAATTTTGGTGTAATAAGGAGCTCAGCAAGCAGTAATAGCAGCAACGGCAGTGAAATCACAATTTTCCGGTAGTCCCAGCTACCAAAGTTTCCAGAATTACATTGACCTAATTCCTTTATAGCCAAGGATATATAGGCAACCTCTAAAGCAGGGTTCAGTCAAACTTTTTCAAATGCTTCCCATAGAGTATCCAAACGGGCAAAAATCGCTCGTAATTGCTCATTTTGTCTTTGCCCAAAAATTCTTTGTGTTTCCAAGCAAAGAGGGGCAGTTGTGAGCATGTGATTTTCGCCCGACTAAAAATACTTATACAAAATTTTAAAAAATAGGTTTTTCTAAATTATTTTTATTTTTATAGAATTTTGTAGGAATTTCTTGTTAATTGTTTTCATTTTGTTGCATTTTTGTGCACATTTAATATTTTAAAATCATGAAAAATACCCTAAAATGTTCAACATTTCATGCATTGCATTTTAGGATGTTATTTGCATTTTTAAGGTTAAGTCATTAATTAATTGTATTATTAAAACAAAAATCACAAAAATAATGTTCATTTTTAGATTTTTAGTTTTTAGTGTTAAATTAGTAATTATTTTCATTAATTTAGGATTAATTAATTATGTAAATAGTATAAATAGATAATTAGCTTAATTTTATAAATTAGAATGATTTAAGAATTAATTTAGGATTTTATTTAGTTTAATTAGATTTTAAAATCAAAGAAGAGAAAGAAAAACAAATAAAAAGAAAAGGGGTTTTGTTTCTTTTAAATTAAAACCGGAATGGGCCAATTTAAAATGGCCCAATTGCCCCAAAAACACCCTTAATCCGCCCCAGCCCAGTCCCCAAATACCTGGCTGTCTTCGTTCTTTTTTTATTAAGGTTGGTGAAGGTGGTTGTTGGTTTGGTGGTGTGAAGAAGAAGGGTGGCCGGCGATTTTGGAGTGAGGGAGATGCGGCAGTGATAGAGGTCTTTTGGGGTTGTGTTGCTGCGGCTGCTTCTCCTATCTCTAGGATTCCTTAGGATTTTTTAGTTTAGGGTGTGTAGATGAAGATCAGACCGGGGGTTCTCTTAGGGTTATTTTAAGGAAATTTTACCACCTATAGAATAGGTTAGTACCCTATTTATAATATATAAATATCCTTTTAAAATATTACATTCTATAAATACCCTTTTTAGTTTATAGCAAAAAATCTAAATTTAGTTCCATCCTAAAATTAAGGCTTAATATATGCTACAAAATATTTTTCTAATCTCATTTTTTTATTTTCTCTCACCTAATTTGTGTATATCTCCTCTCATCAGCTTTTCTCTCTCTTCTTCAATACACTTTTCCCTCTTCTCCCACAAACACACGTTCCATACACTTCCAAAACCCTCCTCCGCCATTATCGCCCCAAAGGCTATTCTTCTTCGCAAGCTTCACAATTGTATTTTGGAAATTTTCTTCCCGTAGGTAATTCTTCTTCGCAATTGCTTTTTCATTAGTTTGTTTCTATAAAGTTTTTTAGCGAATTTACATAATTTTCTGATATATCTTCCATTTGTATTGTTAATCACCAGGATTCTTTGAGCTTTCTCTCTAATGTCGGATGCAACGCCACTCAACAGACTACCCAGAGGTATACCCACCAAAATTCTCTATTTTGATGGGCCCTCTTTCTCGTTGCAACTGACTCAAGCGGAGAAAGATTTTGCAGGTTTATCAGCATCCAAAGTTGATGAAAGAAGAAGTAAAATACACAAGGACAAGTTGAAAGAAGTCCAAGTTGATGAAGCTTCAAAAGAAACCAAAAATCAAGTTGGCTCAAAGAGGAAAAAACCTATGAAAGATTCAAGAAACCAAAAGGTAATTGGTATTTGTTACATGTATTCTGTTGTATTCATATCTATCTTCTTGTATTTTTGTACCTTTTTGTATAGTGTAGTCTGTTTCTTCTACAGTATGTTTATGTATTCATATGTATTTGGTTGTTTCCAACAGTTCATTTTTAATGTAATTTTACCTGTATTCATATGTATTCATGTGTATTTAGCGTTTGCTAATATATATTTGCGATAATTCAATTATCCAGTTTGACCTCAAATGTATTCATATGCATTCATATGTATTCAGTTGTATTCATCTGAAATATTTTGTATTATATCTGTATGTTACAAAGTATGTTAGCATATATTTAGCCTTGTCACTGTATCTAGTCTTCTGTAAGTGTTTGTAGTTGTCTGACATGCATTTGGCTTTGTCACTGTATCATGTCTTACATGTATTCCAAAAAATCTTAATATGTATTTTTGCAATGTATTCATCTGTATTAACATGTATCTTTCAATGTTCATTGCAGGGAATTGATTTGTTTGTGAAATACTAGCCAAAATTAGCACCCCATATTAGTAGTTACACTAACACTGATATAGTATCCCAGCTAAAAGATAAGCTTACTCCCAATCAGTTCCAACAATTCGGCAATACATGCTTTGGCTCATTTCTTCAAATGAAGCGATTTGATGTTCAACATCAACTCTTCAGATGCTTCATGGCTCGACAGTTAAACGGCACTCCAAACAATGTATTTGCAGTATACGTCAATGGTACTGAATTACATTTCACATTAAGGGAGTTTGCGCTTGTGACTGGCCTCAAATGTGTAGGTAAAGATGAAGATTTTGAGTTTAGTGAAACTCCTCCTAACCGGCTTATTGCGACTTATTTTGGAAGTGCTAATATTGTAAAGAAGAAACACTTGAGACAATGCTTCAATGACAAGGCATGGGGCCCCGACAATGATGAGGATGCTTTGAAGATATCTTTGTTGTATTTCATCCACACCTTTATATTTTCATCTGAGAAGAATAGTGCAACTATACCGAGGCTAGATTTTGACTTAGTAGAGAGTGGGCGCTATTCTGAATATCATTGGGGTATTAAAGCATTTGAGTTGTTGATAAACTCGATTAGCAAGAAGATGGATGCTTTGAAGAAGTATTACAGGATAGCTGGGATGCCCCTAGCTATGCAGGTGTGGTTTTATGAGTGTTGTTCTTCTGTTGATTCCAAAATTGCAGTCCGAGTCTGCGACGTGGTCCCCAGAATACTCAATTGGAGAACCACCGGAAATCAGCCAACATTTTCTTATCTGATGAACGGCATGTTCAAAGACACCGGAAACACGGTAATATACAAATGTTATCAATATTCTGAAGATAATTGAACATAAATACATATATAATTTGCATACATTTGCATTCAGTTAGAGGGGAAGCCTACTGTTGTATTCATTGGATTCATAAGCTTATATACATGAATACTTGCATACATATTAATACATTTTAATACATTCAGAATACAACAGAGTTAAATACACCTGAATATAGCATTATACAGTTATGCATTAATATGTTTTTTGTAAGTCATAACTTATTTTTGTTCACAGATTGTGTTCAAGGACATCACTCCTCTAGATATAGAGCTTGCTGTTTTTCAGATTCCTCAAGTGTGCGCCGATATTGAGAAAATACCTACTCCTGCGCATTCAGACAAATCGGGACAGGATACAGATGACTTTTCTCCTACACCCAATCTTCAATCTAAGAATAAACATGTTGATAGTGTCGGTCCATCTTCATCACCGCCACATAAGAAGGTCAAGGAACAACCCAAGATTCCTACAAAAGAACCAGAACATCAGCCCAAAGTCCCTCCTGTTTGTCTTTCTGACATTGGACATAAAGTTGTGCATGACCATCAGCTCCTAGAAGGCCAAAATGAGGACCCATCTTCTTTGAGGAAAGAGCTAAAATCATTCAAAGAATACGTGAGTATTTACCCACCGATTAATCAATAAAGTTTGATAGCTATGTGTTTTAGTATTTTTTCTAACTATTTTGTACTATTAAGATTGTTGGAGAGTTCAAGTCTCTAAGGACATTGATCAATGATAACTTTAAGATGCTTTCAGACCAACTTCAACAAAATCAGCAAACTGAACTCATAGTGAGACATGATGGTGGCATTGACACAGATGTCGGAGATAATAATGAGGTATAAAAGCAGTTATCATATTCAACATATGTATTTAGTTGTATTCATATATGTTTTAATCTAGCCACTTTACTGATGTATTTAAATGTTATTCAGCTCTATATATATGTATTCTGACTTTTAAATCTTAACATATTGAGCATATTTTTTTAAATGTATTCATAACTGTGTTACACTTAATCTGTAATATCACTTTAAACTGCCGTATTTATTTTTATTTCAACTGTATTTACATGTATTCTGCTTGGTTAATCTGCATTTTCTGTAATGTATACTAGCTACATATATGTATTTAATCTTTTTTCTAACATTAAGTTACCATGCTAACAATGATACATACATCTACCAGAAAACTATTTCAGAGGTACCGTCCATCATACCATCTACCACAAACCAAGAGGATGTATCTAAAGAATTCTATGTTTCTCAATTTGAACTGGACGATAAGTTTCTACCCAGTCAAATTCCAGAAACTAGAATAGTTGTTCACGCAAGTGCAAAAAAAGATGAAGCCACACCAGTGCAACCTCAACGAAATAGGCGACCAAGTAGATGGAACTCTTCGCCTTATCAGTCTAACTTTGACTCAGGAGGTAAGTGATTTTACAAACGTAATAATCAGCATTCATCGTGATTATTTACAGCATGTTCTATTTACAGCATGTTCCTCTGTAAAGTTGACACCCATCTTTGAAAAAAGACACCCGTTTGAGGAAGATCCAATAACGGGTCCACATCCTATGTTACTCATTCAAGAATATGACAAGTGGGTTCGTGAAGGTCTTCTAGCAAGACATGATCAGAAGTGAGTTTTCCCCCGTTCATTGTATTATGTTTTCATTTTTTTAAGGTATGTACATAATGAGTTTTATATCATACTTGTAGAGGTAATCTCGACGACCATTACAAGAAAAACAAGTCTATACTTCACATTCCATTGGATTTTGGAGTTGATCAAGTTGATTCCAAAAACTGGTTTTACCTTCTATCCATTTACGGGAAGTTATGGGATGACAATGTGAGTCTTTCCCAAAAATGATAATCTTATCTTTAAATAATAATATGCTGTTTTATTAACTTGTATTTAGTTGTATTATTCAGCTGTATTTTTCTCTTATTTCCTATGTATTCAGCTATAGTCAATTGAATTGAACTGTATTATTAACATATAATTAAATTTATTGATACTGTTGTATACAACCGTATTTATCAATTGAATTACATGTATTCATCCAATGGCGGTTAAATTCAACTGTTTCAACCAGCTGTCTAGATCTGTATTCAACTATATTACAGTGTATTCCACCAAAGTCAGTTGAATTGAACTGTGTTATTAACCTATATTCAACTCTATTCTACATGTTGTATTCACCTATATTAAGGAATTGAATTAGTTGTATTCATTCAATGTCAGTTGAATTCAACTGTAGTCCATAAGCTGAATACAATTGTATTCACCTGTATTACAGTGTATTCCTCTATTTTCTGTATTCAGTTGTATTCAACTTTTTTTTAGCATCTGTATTGAGGTATTCTTATATATTATTTCTTAGTTCAAGCAAATAAACTCACACTATCTACCAACCTCTTTTGTTTATAGCATATGGATGTCATATTCTACTATTTGCGAAAGATGGGCAAGTACAATCAGCATAGGGACTTCACGTTTACTACTGTTGATTGTATATTCAAGACAAGAACAGATGAAATATATGACAGGTATGAAGATATAGATAGTAATGCTAATGTAGCAAAACAAGAAGACGTTGTATGTGAGTATATTAGGGGCTACAGATTACATGCTAATGTACCTTGGCATATAGTGGATAATGTCTTGATACCAGTGAACTTGAAGGAAAAACTTCATTGGGTGTTGGTTGTTGTGACTTTCAAAGATAGATGTATCAAAGTGTATGACTCGTACACGTCTTCCGGTCATGATGCATACGTAGTCTCTGAGATTGTAAAGCTAGCTAAGCTATTACCTCTGTATTTGTCAATTAGTGGCTTTTACAGAGATAGTCAAGGCATTCACTGGTATGCTTATCCCGCATACACAAACAAGGATCATAACGAACCTTTTGAAGTTATCTTCGTTCCAAATCTGCCTCAACAGAAAGCGGGCAGCATGTAAGTATCCAATCATCATTCTTATATGTTTTATACACAGTATATGGATTAATTAATTTATATTCTGTTTCAATCAATTATTGTTTAGAGATTGTGGAATGCATGTTGCAGCCTTCGCGGAGTTTCTGAGCACTATTGGAGAGATTACACAAAAAACACCATTTGATGCCACTCTTCTCCGTCAAAGATATGGTGCTCTGTTATGGGACTATGTTATGCGCAAGATAGATGCTGATGCAATAAGCGAGAGTGAAGCACCTTCAAAGATTGAAAGGCAAATCTCTGAGTCGGAGGCAAAGATGCAAATAGTTTTAGAATAGCTTTAGGTTTTTTTTTTTAGTTTAGCTTGAACAATGATACTGATTGTAGTGGTTTTGGTCGTAGATGCTATTTACTTACATGCTGAAATTTGGTTAAGTTTGCTTGAACAGGTTTTAGCTAACGCACATGTTAGTTAAAATTTCTGAAACTTTATGTATGCTGAATGATTTTTGTTAATGCCAATTTTTGAATTGTATTCAGCTGCATAAGATCAGCTTTATCTTGCAGTATTAAGCAGTTGTATTTAGTTGTATTATTCTGTTTAGCTTATTGTATTAATATATATTATTCAGTTCAATTCAGTTGTATTAAAGTGTATTTATCAGTTGTCTACAGTTGGTATGCAAGTATATTCAGCTGCATCCATTCAGATGTAACTTTGAATTGACTAGAAACAATACAAGTTATATTGATTAACTTGTATTTAGTTGTATTATTCAACTGTATTCAGCTGTATTTTTCTCTGATTTCATATGTATTCAGCTATAGTCAATTTAATTGAACTGTAGTATTAACCTATAGTCAACATTATTGAACATGTTGTATTCAAATGTATTAAACAATTGAATTACCTATATTCATCCAATGTCAGTTAAATTCAACTGTTTCAACCAGATGTCCAGATCTGTATTAAACTGTATTACAGTGTATTCCACCAAAGTCAGTTGAATTAAACTGTGTTATTAACCTATATTCAACTCTATTCTACATGTTGTATTCACCTATATTAAGGAATTGATATAGTTGTATTCAACTATACTAAGATACTCTCACGGCCAAATCATATATATTTATATATATATATAAAAATACTTCAACTAAATAAATTCATAAAATATTAACGAAAGTCATTCCATAATATATTACTTCGAAAAATGAATTCATTATAGCTGATAATGTCAAGTCACCAATACATGTCAAAATACAACTATTTATTACGTGGAGCATTCCTACAAGTTCGCTTGTTATGTCCTCCCTGCCCACATATGCTACATGAATGTTGATTTTTCGGCAACAACAATTCACTTAAATTTTTGTCGCGCTTCTTCTTTGGCCTTCCAGGAGGTCTTTTCCATTTGGGTGGTAGTACAACCTCCTCTGCAACATGCTCTGGTATATTCCAGTCATTTTTGTCCGGTAGCGGGTACACTGGCACATCGTATGTCATTACAATTGTACTTGGCTTGTAATAGCTAGAGCAGTATTCTTCAGGCATTAAAAACTTGCTCTTCAATACAGCCCAGGCATGTGGGCATGGCAATTCATCAATTTGGAATCTCCCACAAACACATTTTCTCTCGAGCAGACAGACTGTGTAATTCCTCCCACCATCGTTAACAGTATGTAAGTATTCAGTTGAGGGTACCACCTACATTTAAAAACAGAAATATACGTTTTGAACACATTTACATGAATTAACAAATATATACTACTGAGTTAAATGGTTACTATCAACTTCAAAAATTGCAACTTCATTCAATTTCAGTTAAATTCAGCTGATTCCAGTAACTGTATGCAACTGTATTCAACTGTATTACTCTACAGTCTGCATTTGTATGCATTTGTATTCAACCTTTTTTTAGCAGATGTTTTCAGGTATTTCCAATCAATTTAAACTGTATTAATCACCTGAATTCCATTGTAATCATTATCACATGCATACAGTCTTAATAATAAACATGTACTTACCTGTATTCATCTATATTATTTACTAGTTCAAGTAAATATTCATAAAAATGCATACCAGTAGTTCTGCCTAAAAAAATGTATTCAGTTGTATACAACAATGCCATAAAAAGTTAACTTACAGTCATACGGGTACACATGGTCTCATTCACCTCCAGCATTTCTTGGTATTTTCTCCCAAGCGTCTTGTATGTCTGAGTAGCTTCTTTACGATTACTACAATTCCAACGACCAAACATCTTCCTAACTTCTTCGAGGAAGTTATATATTGGCAATTCTCTTGCTGAAACTAGTGTTGCATTGATTGACTCAGCGATATTTGACGTCATTGTCCATCCCATGTTAACAGGTGCATACAACCTAACCCATTTTTCGTAACCAGCTAACTCTAAGTATTCTTTCACCCTAATATCTACCTTCTCAACCTTCTCCATCAGACTATCAAATTCAGTTTGTGTGTATGCTTTTGCCATCGAGAAGTATATCTCACTCAACTTGGCATGACTCTTTTTGAATTTCTTGTATACGTTATTCCATAGATGCCATATGCAAGCACAATGCGGTAAATCCGGATATACTCTCGATACAGATTTAATGATGCTCTCATTTCTATCCGAAACAATGCACATGTTTTCCCTTACACCGTACGCTATCTTGAATTGCTCAAAGAACCACGTCCAAGCAGCATCGTTCTCTGAATCAATAACACCGTATGCTAGTGGCAATATATGACATGTTTAATACAATTGAATATAATTGTTTTTAAATACATGTTTTCCAATGCTTTAAATATTAACAAATTGTATTATTATTGAGGTACTCACCTGCCCCATCCAACGTGCTTGTAGAAACGAATGTCCCGGTGTAGTAGGATTTTAGATGACTTCTGTCCACTACAACAATTGGTCTACAATGATCAAACCCCCTTATAAATGCATACAATGATATATACACGTACATGAATTCATTCTTTGACGATTTTTCCATTCTTATGTGAGAACCTGGATATGTCTTATCCATTGTATATAAGTATTCTGGTAATTTTTTGTATGAATCAGCCGGTTCACCTCTAAGAAAATTCATTGCCTTTTCTTTAGCCCTCCACGCCAACATATAGCTAACATCAACACCTAGATCTGATTTCACGTCATCAATAATGTCCCTCGGAGTGTATTTCCTCTTATGGTTTGTAAGCTTTGTCCTTATAATACCACTTATAAGGCTGCTACTAGCTTGCCGCTGCTCGTACACTTTATCCTTCAGCGGACATGTATGGTTGTCGTTGAATTCTCTCACCTTGAATAATTCCGATTTGTTAATGCTTGAAGCCTTAAACCTCCAATCACAATCTTCTGAAATACATATTAATGCATAGCTGGACAGAAAAGTTCATACATCAGACAACTTAATGATTCTGACATATATACTTCATATTCATAAAGTACCAAATTAATATCTGTGTATATGTAATTTTGTATGCTAACGAATTACAATATTGTTAGATGTGATTAAATACAATAAATACAACTAAATATATTCGTATGAATAATCAAACACTTAGTAATATTATAGACATAATATGAAAATAATCATAGCCACTGTTGTATTTTTTCAATAGTAAAATACACCTGAATACATATTATTAAGAACACTAAACAAATATAAATTTTCAAAGGTGTTCATCATCTGCAGGAAACACACAACTACAACTAAATACAACAAAGTTAAACAAACATCAAACCTGACAGCATTAGACCGATCAACACGGAATTGAAACCTTTGAGCTATAGCATAATTATTCATCACCTCTTTCAATGTAGCCTTATCCTTATACACTTGTCCAGCCATAACCTCCTTTTGATTAGTTTTTGAAATTATCAAATCCTTGTGGAGTTCGAACACTCCAATCGCTTCTCCTGAATTGGCAAGTTCTATAGCTAGTGTATAATCTGTATCGGAATCGTACATTTGAACTGCTTCGTCTATCTGCACAATGTCGCCTTGATTTAAACCATCTCCAGAGATAAGCTCTTTTTCCATAGTTGTAATGCACAGAGGATACATCCCATATTCTCTGTTCTCTTTTTTCAATTTTACATACACTCTGTAACCCATATCATTGTGTATTTCCATTGGCGTGCGATTGCCTTCAACATTGTATTGTATTTTAATGGTATTTGTGCTCAAATCTATACCCAGTTGATTAGAAATTGAACAAACTAGATCATTAAAGGAAGCATACTCCTTAATCAGTATTCCCTCAATTGAAAAGTCGATATAATTGCCCTCATCGTTCCACTTTCCAGAATGACGCAACAAAACTGTCAAGCTTGCCATATATATAGAAGAGTTATACCTTCTTCTGTATATAATTTGTCGCAATCGATAAGGAGGAGAAGAAAATCGCACAATATAGAAGCAAGCTGCTCTGTTTCTTCGCTTCTTTCACTTTTCTGTATTTTTGACTTTGAGAAGAATACAGATTGATGGGATAACTTTTAAGTTTGTTGAGTAAAATTAGGAAAATCAGAATTGATTTGATTTTCTTCCGTTTTTAACATCTTCGTCGACCCAGATATTGCGCAGATACGTTACGTATTTAGCGCTACATACGTTTGAATACAGGTAAATATATTTTCAGGAATTGCTGGATTTCCTTTTTGTACGCCGCTAATTTTTGTTGTATTATTAAATACACTACCTTAAATACATTATATAATTGCATAAAAGATATCTATAGGACGTAATATAGCAAAGGGTTTCTATTAATTGATAATTAGGACTAAAAGATGGTGCTTTGTGAAAAATTCTCCTATTTTAATTAGGATATAAGAGGGGAATGTGGAAATGGGCTTGTATTTAGGAAATGGGGTTTGACCATGTCTTTTGGATTTAAATTTAGGCTAAGAAAACCAAATAATACAATGTATCTATAAAGTGTAAAAATCACTCGTAATTAAAATAAACTAATATAAAAACTAAATACTAAAAGTTAAACTAATTTTTGTATTTTCAAATGTTATAATAAAGTAAAAAGTAGGACGAATAGGCTATAAATATAAATATACTAATTGACTTTAAGCTAAAGATGAAAATATTTTTGTAATTTTACTTTTGTGATAAAAAAAAGTAAAAGAGTCAAAACTAGTTAAAATAGCGATATTAGACCTAAACTAAATATCTAAACACTAAAATGTGTAAAATCTCGGGGAGGGTCAAAAATTACATGTCTACACCACTTACAAAAAATTCTGCGTACGCCCCTAGTTGCAAGAATCACTTTGCAGTTCAGAATTTATAGAGCATGTCTTTATTATATTGTTGTTTCTCATTGTTTCATATATATATATGGTACCTTAATTCTATTGTACTATATTGTTTTGTTGTTACAATGGTTGGATAATTTGTTCTTCTTTGTTATAGCATTTTCTTGTTTTGTTTGACTCGATTGTATACAATAACTGATATGTTTATACTCTCGATTTTACAAATAGACTAAGAGGGTGTTTGGATGGGCTTAAAAGCTGGTCAAACCGGCTTTTAGTTTTTAAGCACTTTTTTGATTTTTGGAGTGTTTGGCAAAATATAAAGCTGCTTAAAAAAAGCTATAAAGTGCTTAAAAAAAGCTAAAAGCAACAAGTTGGCTGACCCCAACTTTTTAAATTTTGGCTTAAAAGCCATTTTGATTTGACCAAAAAAATTACTCTCTTGTCCCTTATATGTTTATACCAAAATTACCCTCAATCAAAGAAACTCTAAAACATTGTATTTCTCCTATTTTCTTCACTTTGAAGACTGTCGTTCCTCCTTTCATCTTCATCTCTGCTTCATCTTTAATTTTTCTGCGCTTTTCTTCAAGCAATTCAGTGGAAATCAATTATAGTTTAAGTTTTTCTCGTTCCTTATTGTATATTTTTGTTTGAATTCATTTGGAAAATTTTACTGAGTTTTGACTATACAAATTCAAGAACGATCTTGCTTTAGGTTGTTGGCTCCTTTCATCTTCATATCTGCTTCATCCATTTTGGTGTTATAGCAAAGAAAACAGTAGAATATTTGATATTTATCAAAGTTGACTCTTTTTATAAAAATGAAGAAAAATGTAGTTTAGGAGTGCTGGAGCTAAGTGTTTGATAGCCCGTTAACACCTCTGCCAAGTTGTTCATATAAGCATGTCGTCGAGCACTAATATTTTTCTTAACCAAATCATCACTGCCTCGTTTTTCTTTGTTACTGCTGGTATTGTTAATACTGCTGGTACTTATGTCATTGTTACAGATCCAAAGTGATCTGTAACACTTGTACTCATTATTTTAGGTTGCTATAGGTTTAAGAGTGGCTTTGTAGTGATAACTCTGATTCGTATCCTTTACAGAATTTCTTTTTGTTTGTCAAGAATTATAGTCGACATTTCTGCATGCGTTTGCTTTATGTGCTATCTTCATAACTGCAGTCCCTGTAATTTTCTTGAATATCAAATTGTCTTTGAAGTATGATACACGAGGTTATTGCTAAAACCTTTGTTAACCAAAAAATGTAAGGTTTAGTTTTTTTTAACCGAACAAACTACTTAATTTTGGGAACATAATCAGAGCGAAATTGTATCATTATTAAATAATAACATGAGATGAACTCACCAGTTGGAGAGATACTGCTATTTAACTAGAATGTAGAAAAAAGATAGAAACAGAGAAAGAGGACAAAGCTCAAATATGATATCAAGGGTACATATTGGAGAGTCCATAAAACCCAATAGTTATCCTAATTAATCTTTTTGAAATAATTGAGTTCTTAGTTCTATCTCCCCTTTTAGGAGAGAAACAATAAAATTGTTACTCAAGATGTCTATGGATCATGAAGTTACAAAAGTACTGGTATTACTATTATGCAACTTCAGTCTTAGCTTCTTGGTTGCTCTGCTTTCTTCAGATTATTACATTCAATTCTGCCGGACAATGCTAAGTGGGACGATGATACACATATTATATTTATTGAGTTGTGTGAGCAAGAGGTTAGAAAAGGAAATAGACCAAACACTTACTTAAATAAAGATGTGTGGAAAAGTCTTGTTGACGAGTTCTGTAAGAAGACGGGAAAAGACTATGATAAAAAAAAATAAAAAATCATTGGGATTACATGAAAGGCTAATGGACACTTTTTAAGCAATTGATGAGAGGGGAGACAGGTTTAGGATGGGATGCCACGAAAAATACGATTATGGCAGATGATGATTGGTGGGACCGAAAAATTAAGGTACATCTTTCACATTATTATATGTGTAATTCTCATTTTTTTAATTGTTAATTTTATCAATTTGATTAAAGTAGTTTTGATTTTCTCTTTTTATAGGAGAATGCAAAATATAAGAAATTTAGGAACAAAGATCTTTTGCTCATATGGTTTCGCTACGATGCATTGTTTGTTGATGTTGTTGCCACAGGAGAAAGAGCACGTTCAGCAAATCAAGAACAATCATCCAGCATTGTACTTAATCTTGATGAAGAAGGAATAAATGTTATTGATGGTTGTGACAAAGAACACTTTATTTATCTTAATGATGAAATGAGCGATGAAAGTGATGATCTACAGAATATAAATTTTGTTATGTTTCCAGAGCCATCACTAAAAAGACAAAAATCAATTGATGGTGTTAGCACCAGTAGTCAAGTAAGAAAGAGTAAGAAAAAAATAGTTGCAACATTAATAAAAGAGGACATACACTCGCTCATAGAGTTTATGTCTAGCAAAAGCACTGCTACATCTCCTGCAGTTGACGAGACATCCATCGAGAAGTGTATTGGAACGTTGGGACAAATTCCTGATATTCTAGCTGGGAGTGAAATTTACAGTTTTACTATGAGTATGTTCCGCAAGAAAAATAACCAGCAGAGATTTTTGGGGATGCCTACTGATGAAGCTCGCAAGTGTTGGTTAGAGTTTAATTATCAGTTATACCTCAAGAAAAATGGATAATTGATCGTTGTGGTTGAGTATTTCTAGTATTCCGTGTTCTAATATTGTGGTTGTATGAGTAAATGTTATTATGGTTTTATGTGTAAACTTTATATATTTCTTTTTGTTTAGACGTTGTGATTGTATCATTAAACTTTTATTGAATTAAAGCTTCTGTTTGTTGAGCTTCTATCGTTAAGCTTCTGTTAAGCTTCCCTTTGCTTTACGTTTGTAAAGCTTCAGTTAAGGTTATGTTTAGAAAGCTTTAGTTAACTTTATGTTTTCATTTTCAGTAAAAGGGAGAGTTCGAACTCTAGTGACATAGTAGATCCTTATCCAAGTTATTCGTCAGACGATGAAGATGAAGAAGAACTGGAGGAAATACAGAGGGAGCAAGATGAGAAGGAATGGACGGCTTTATGTCAAATAGCAGGTAAATTGATTTTGATGTATTACAAAAAATACCTATGCAAGGAACCTTGTCGTACATCTAGTCGCTCTGAAAATGTATTTATTCAAGAGATATTAAGAGGAAACGAGACTCGTTGTTATGAAAATTTTCGATTGAGGAAGTCGGTGTTTGTTGATCTACCGAATGACTTAACTGAAAAGTATGGGCTTAAACCCACACGTGGAATGTCTATACACGAGATGTTAGGCATGTTCTTGATGACTTGTGCACATGGAGCTGGAAATCGATTGATACAGGAAATCTTTCAACATTCGGGAGAAATAATTCATAGACACTTTCATAGTGTTTTAAAGTCCATTTGTGAGCTTGCAAGAGATATAATTAGACCACATCAAAATTATAATGATGGTGCAGGAGCTCACAAGCCATGTAATGGTCAATATCTCCCTTTTTTAGAGTAAGAAATATTTTTACATAATTTAAATATTTTTACATAATTCTTTTTATTAAACTTATAACTTAACTTTTATAAATATTACTAACTTAAGTTAAATTTATACTTACTTGTAAATATGTGTAGGATTGTATTTGTGCACTTGATGGCACACATGTTAAAGCAAGATTACCGCAAGGTCAAGAGATACCATATATTGAACGTAAAGGTTATCCGACTCAAAATATTCTTGTTGTCGTAGATTTTAATATGTGTTTTACATTTGCATGGGATGGGTGGTAAGGAGTAGCTAACGATAGTCGTATATTTGGTGAGGCCCTTCGTAGACCAGAACTCAATTTTCCACGTCCAATTGGAAATAAGTATTATCTAGTTGATGCAGGATATCCGCATATGAAGGGATATATGGCTCCATACAAAGGAGATAATGTGAGATATCACCTAGCACAATTCCGTCGCGGTGCAACAAGACAATTGCGAGAACCAAGAGGGTGAATTGAAAATTTTAACTATTTGCATTCTTCTTGTAGAAATATTGTAGAGCGCACATTTGGGGTTTGGAAAGCAAGATGGTCTATTTTGCGAGACATGCCTTTCTATTACATTGACACTCAAAGAGACATCGTACTTGCTATTATGGCCATTCATAACTATATTAGAAAAAAATGCAATATGGATGATGCATTCCGAGCAGCTGAGAATGAGAGATATGTTCCATCGGTTGATCCTGGCGTTGATACATCTTTGAGAGCTAATAACAATATAAATGCGGAAAATGTGGAAGAGCAAAGTGATCTTGTTTGGATGGGTCTTCGCGATTTGATTGCTAATGAAATTTGTGAAGCTTGATACTTGTAGCTGTATAAATCTTTTAAAACACTCATATTTATTATTTTACATTTTAATTGAGAAACACTAATGTTATCTTGTTATTTTGTATGTGTTTGGATCTTCTGTAGCATGATCTGATGACATCTCATCATGGATAACTTTGTGAATTTACAAATTATCAGTGCATTGATCACCAAGCTAAATGGATTCCCAATCCCATAAGTTTATTATCAGCTTAAGTTATCTTAACCCTTAAATAACAAGAATGCTTCAGCCACTAGGGAAGCTATAAGAAACATCCCACGAGAACCAGCCAGAAGCATACTCAACGGTTATATTTTTTTTCCTTGCATGCACATCGGAAAAAATGAATTAACAGGCAGTCTTGGCTGAATAGAACCATTTTTACCCAGATTTTCAATTTTTTTCCTCTTTTGTACAAACTAAAAATGAGCGTTCAAGAATTATATTTGTAAAAACTATCTTAAGTAATCATTTAAATTGAAATTAAATTAAAATATAAATTATTTTTTATTTACATTTATTATATAAATCAAATATATTGTAGTAATCAGTTCCTTTATAATGTTAACAGCTCTAAGGATATTTCTGTCTTTTTAATAGAAAAAAGTTCTTGCCAGCACTTATTTACCAAACACTTCAACAGCTTTTTTTAGGCTTCAGCACTTTTATCCAAACAGGTAACTGTTTATTTATAAAACAAGTTTCAGCACTTAAAAGCTACTTTTTTCCAGCTAATCCAAACGGGCTCTAAGTTCCTAAATAGATATCTTCGACCATAATTCTCAATGCTTAATGTTCTAATCTAAGTTGTTGATAGATGTTTAAAGTTCTTAAATATATATTAGTACTTTCATTGTTTCATTTTCTATGATAGTAATGACTTCACACAGAGTTCAAGCCGTATTAGAAAGTATGACGGAACGGTATATAATTGCTCAAACTAATTAATTCCCATTCATTAGTCATGTTTGTACGAAATTTATTCCCCAAAACTATAAGCTTTGTTGGTTTATAATGTCGTTCCGTTATATTTCCTTTTTTCCTAGAACCCCATCGAATGAAGCAACTGATTTACGCAAATGTTCCTTTTTAACCACTATTTAGATTTTGTCCCTATTTTTAAAAGTTGTGCAAATATAGACCCTGAAAATTATCCCATCGAATAATGTTAGCCTCAGATCTAATGTTTGTTCGTATATTACTCACAAAATATTACACAGTCGTCTAACGTTTACAATAACTTATAAATTGCTCAAAAGAGATCTTTAAACCGTAATCTAAAAGGTCCATAAATTTTGAGAAAGATAGAAGGAGAACCACTTACTAAACAGTTATGTAATGTAGCACTAAAGCACACCTACTACAAGTATAACATAACCAAAGCTCCCTACATCATACATGTTTAGTTTTCAAGCACAACACAAAATTGAGAAAGCAAGAGTATTTTCTTCTTGAAACAGAGACTGAATTGCCACTAAGATTTACTGAGAAATTTAGCAATAAACATAACATTTACTTAGAATATTAATCTGATGCATAACTTGATCAATTTTGTCAAATACATATATCTTTTCTCAATCTGATACTCAATTTAGTGCATTACAAGTTGGAAAGAAATTCTTCAATATTTTTATCAGAACTCCCTCCTTCATCTACTGCTTCCTTAGCCAAATTTTTCCATTTAATTGCATTCTCTTTTAGCATTACACCTTTCTCTCCCTCCATCACTTCCCTTATAGAACTTGCTACTTCTTCTCTTGTAATTACACCATCTTTTCCAGCCTTAACTCGAATTCCCGTTCGCCATACATCACTAATAAACTTAGCATTAGTTGGTTGATCTGTCCACTGAGGCATACACACCATTGGCACTCCTAAACTCAACGCTTCGAGTGTCGAATTCCATCCACAATGAGTAAAGAAACATCCAACTGATTTATGAGCTAAAACATCAAGTTGAGGACTCCAATTCACAATTAGTCCTTTTTCTGATACCTTTGACATGAAATCATTTGGAAGTTTGTTTTCTTCAGTATCTCTAACTACCCACAAGAAGTAGGAGTTGCTCATTATTAATCCAAATGCTAATTCCTCCATTTGTTTTTCTCCAAGACTCGCCAAACTTCCAAATGATACATAAACAACTGAGCCAATTTCTTTCAAATCTAGCCATTTCATACAAGTTTCACCATTAGGTTTGATAAGACTTGAGCCATATTCTTTGTCATCTTTTAGTCTCTTGTCAAGATACATTGATGGAATAGTTGGTCCAATTGTTTTGATTGGATATTGAGTCCTCATCCAGTCAACCACCTATGCAAATTCAGCAAAAGAAACATCAGATTATCGGTATGACACTGTATAAGCAGTGGCGGAAGGAGAATATTCGCCAAGGAGATTCAAAAAAGCTAAGGGAAGTCAACATCTAATATATATACATGAAAAAAGAAATTAACCTTAGTATATACAGTGTAATTTTCAGCAAAGAAGGTTCAACTGAACCTCATTCCGCCCACCTAGCTCTACCACTGGATGTAAGGATATGTGCGTATCTAGCCTGCTTAAGTGGAGTATTTGTTTTCTTCCGTCTATATGACACTCTTTACTCTTTAGTGTGTTACTGAACATTTCTATCTTAGGAAACTCTTTAATTTTAAACTTTCATTACATCCTTTTACGTCCATAAAAATGTCATAACAAGTTTAAGCCCATCTACTAAAAGTACTTCTGGTATGTGCCAAAAAAATTCTTTCTGTTTTTAAGTCCGCGGCTAATCAAACACCTGCATATAAAATGCGACCGGAGGAGTATATTATTATAGCACTTTGGGGTGGTCAACTTGTGTGCTACAGATAAATTATACTTCTGCTGTATTTAACAACAATTTAACTTCAAAATTTTCATTTTTTACACTAAATAAGATTGTTTAAAGTCACACATATATATATGACATATTTCGAACCACAAGATTCAAAAGTTCTTTTTAACTAAAATTTCGTATCAAATCAAACACTGCCACAAAAATTGGGACGAGACGGGTGAGAGAGCATACCTCCTCTAACACATCAAATGTGTTGAAAAAAAGCCAATCTGCTTTCTTGAAATTAATATTCTGGCTGAAGACAAGTCTTACAAGAGATGGATATGAATCACCCTCATACACAAAAGAAGGCAAATCTTCCTTTTCTAACAATGGAAGTGAAGGCAAAGAAACAGCAGAACCATCCAAAATAATTTTACGTATTTCTGGATCCAAATGATAATATATAGCACTAAGAGAACAAGATTGTGTAAAAAAAGCAGCCCCTTTAATTCCTAACTCATGTGCTAAATCAATCGCCCAAGCAGTGACTGAATCAAATACAAGAACTTTCACAGGATATTCAGAATCAAATAATTTCTCAACAATTTTTTTCAAATTGTTAGATATTAAAACAAAGAACCATTCAAGAAAAATATCAATACTTTTTGGTGGTGACTCATCATGTGGAATTGACTCAATTTTGACTGAACAAGATTCCATTGGCATGGATTTGCTAATAGAATCTATAGTAACTAGGGTTACTTTAACTCCTCTTGATACCAAACGTTTGGAAAATTGAACCATTGGATTTATGTGGCCTTGTACAGGGAAAGGGAGAACTAGAACATGAGATTTGCTGGTTATTTCTTCCATTTTGGAGTATACTTTTAGCTGCTCAGTTAAGCTTTTAGACTTTTATTGAGAGTAGTTTTGGAAAAGAAGAGCTAACCTTTGTGAAAAGTTGGGACGATACTTCTCCTTTCCTTTGAATTTATGCTAACGGCACTTTGGTACACTAAGATCACGCCATGTGCGGAATTCGGAGAAGAATCGGACCACAAAGGTTTAAAAGATTATTTTCACGGCTCAAATCCATAATATCTTGATCACATGGTAGCTACTTTATCAATTACGCCAAGGCTCCCCTTTAAATTTACGTTGGGTCGAAATATTTTCTTATTAATCCGTTTAAAAAAGATATCACATTTTTTATATAGGAGTACAGAAAAGAATTGAACTTTAAATTTCTCGGTTTTATTTTTAATGAAATTTTTATGATTCCACAAATTTATGACATTTAAAATTATAAATTTTAAAAATTTTACAACTACACAAATATTATACTCACGTAATTTCAATTTATATAAACTTATTTGACTGAACACGAAGTTTAAGAAAAAAAAAAGATTTTTGAACCTGTTGTATAAAATTAGGCACATATATTTTGGGCAGAATAGCTTCCTGACTACTTAAACTTGTAGGGGTTTTAAAAGCCGATACATAAACTTTCAACTTTCTCATATGAACACTCGAACTCATTTTTCCTGTAACAAATAAACACATTTGACCATTGACCATTGACCATGTGCGCGTGTATTACACATACACATACGTGTCCATCCAGTCAGCAAATGACCAATGAATGTCTTACACGTCAAAGCCGCGAAAACCCTAACCCAACAGATCGGGGTTCGCTCTTTATTCCATAAACCGACCCCCTCCCCTCATTTTAACCTCTCTCTAACCAAAATCTCCCCAATTAAACCTGGGTTACCAATGGGCTAACAATCACTCACCCCTTTCCAAAATCGATCATAATCACTCACCAATTTGTTCTCGTTTATTATATGTTAATCTCGTTCTGATCGAGTTTCGTTTGGTTCATGATTTCGATTTCAGTGACGTTATATGATCTGATGGTTCGTTTGTCTCTTTTTGATTCCATCATTTTCATGGTCTGAAAAAAAAGATAAAAATTAGATAGAGCTTCAGATTTTACAAAATGGAGGAATGGAGTTTTAGATTTTAGAAAAATGGAGGAATATGTTATTTTAGAAATGAAGAAGAAGACACTTAAATACAACCCATTTTGTACCATTGGGCGTTGGAAAGGGGCTTTCACGCTCTTGTGTGCCGTGTTTCTCATACAGTCTGCTGATTAGGACCAACTGATACTACATGGTCATGGTCATGGTCAATGGTCAAATGTGTTTATTAATTACCAAAAATTGAGTTTGAGTGTTTAAATGAGAAAGTTGAAAGTTAATGTATCGGCTTTTAAAAATCCTACAAGTTTAAGTGGCCAGGAAGTCGTTCTGCCTATATTTTGTGTGTAGGGGCGGCTCAACAATGTTGGTGGCTTAAAGTCAAATCTTCATGTTAGGGCTTATTCTTTTTTAAAAAATCATATATATTTTTTATTAAAATTTTCCTTACTTTTTGAGACGCAAAGTTATTAATATTCTTTTTATAATCGAGTTATTCTAACAATTCTTTTTCGCATGATAATATAGCTAATTCATTTTAGTATCTTTTGAAATATTGTGGATCCTAGATAAGATTGTATTACATTAAAATTTAATAAACTTCTTCCCCCAAATGCAATTGTTAGAAGAATATTATTTGATAAGGAATATAGATATTTGAAAAAGAATCAAGTATTATTTTTTCAAGTCTTGTTAGCTGATTGAGTATATCGAATAGGATATTATTTCTACTTATAGTATTTCCTTTAATGTTTTTAATTCGAAAAATAAGTCTGAATTATCCATTAGAGTGACTTTTCTCATATTCTTATCACCTAGTGATCTCAAATTTTTCACTAAAAATTATAGATATTTTTACACTTCCGATTATTCAAATCTCTATGGTCGACATCAGTAACAAATCAAAGTTTTTTTTCTATTAATTAGGTTATAATTTTTTACTTCAAAATATTCATTTTTAAAAAAAAATATTAATTTTTAAAAAGTACTACTAGAAAAAAATGGGGCCCCTAAACTTTGGGGGCCTAAAGCAATTGCTTGGGATGTCTTACCCTTGAGCCGACATTGTTTATGTGGTTATAAATTATTGCAGAAAGGTAATTATTTTCAAATATGGAAAGAGTCATTTTTTTAACACAGATTAAGAAAAATAGATTCACATAAATTAAAAAAAAAGGGACTGATATATTTAGAAAAATAACCTTCAAAAAGTTGTATGTATGATGTTTAAGTTTAAGGCAGGAAAGTTAACCACAAAGATAGGAAACTGTCTTGTCAATGTTGTTTGGCTGTTTGGTCTTTTTGTCTCGTTAGTTGGCCGTAGGGTTGGGCATATATTGGGTAAAATTGATAGCCTGAATCGAAAAAAGTTTAATGGATTATTAGTATTAGATTATTGGGTTAACAGTTCAATAACAGTTTAGTGTTACTTTATTATTGGGTTATCGGTTCGAGTTTCGGTTTCCCAATTTTATTAACGGTTTAACCGATAACCCAATAAACTTTATAAAAATATGATTTTACCCTTAGGTATATAAATTTTTCAATTCTCCCAATTCTCTATCTACTGTTATAACTTAGGTATATAAATTTTTCAATTCTCCCAATTCTCTATCTACTGTTATAACCCTCTCAAATTTATCATTCAACACATAGAGAAACAATATTGTAAGGTTTATCATATTCTTTGTTAGGGTTTATAATAGTAGAGAAAGTTTATCATATTCTTTATACGGTACACATTATCCTTCATTACTTCTTCCCTCTAGAATCTAGATTGAGTTATTTTATCGGATAAACTGATAACCGAACCGATAACGATCGATAACAAAATTAGTCGATAACCGATAACTGATATCTTATCGGTTCAGTTATCAGTTTAGCATATTTATAAACCGGTAACCGATATGCCAAACCGATAACATTTACAACCGAACAAAACTGACCGATGTCAACCCCTAATTGGCGGAATATGTGGTAGGGGCTATAGATAAATGTGTAGTTTTTTTATCTAGATGTGATTTTGTGGCTGGTTGAAGTAATTTTTGTAAGATAGGAACAGTATAAATTATAATAGGAGAATTAACCTAAATAGTTATCTACCTTATCTATTATTCCCTCAATTTCAATTTAGATGACACACTTTCTTTATTAGTTCATTCAAAAAAGAATAGCAGATTTCTATAAGTAGAAATAATTCAACTTTAAATTCTTCATTTTAATCTTAATGATAAGCTTTTACAATCACACAAATGGCATAGCACCACAAAAGCTTTTTGTACCCCTTAAGCTTTTAAGACCACAAGTTTCAAAAGTCTTTTTTTTCTTAAACTCCGTGCCGAGTCAAACTACCTCATCTAAATTGAAACGGAAGGAGAAGAATAAAACTAGATGGCAAATATATACATAATTCATATAGAATATATGTATAATCATGTATAATTAGTATATAATTTATTATGTACCGGCTAGGAGAAGTAAAATAGTAAATCCCCTTAGCTACTTCTATAAATAATAATGGGAAAAGGTCTTAATTTACATCCGTTAATCTTTAATAATATCAGACTTTTCAACTTGTTTTATCTGTTATTGAAAATCGAAAGCAGATTTGCGTGAGGATAGACTATTGGCATCACTTCTCTTAAAGTGCGTCCATTTCTCCTAAGTGGAATGCTTTGTGTATAGAATTGCCCTTGAAGATAGAGGGCTTTAATACAAATTACTCAAGAACCTTTTTATCCTGCCTTCAAAAGAATTCGCTTTTTCATTTGGAATCTCACATTTGTCTTATGTTCCTTTTTCAAAAATCATCGGGTGTCTAAAATGTATTGACTCGATAAATAAGATTTGTGTGGTAGATAGGCTGTTATGGGTGGTTTTAGCTTTCCATATTACAAAATTTCATTCTCAGAGCTCGAATTCGATATTTCTAATTAAATGTGAAGAAATCATTATCATTTTATTATGCGCCCGTTGGCTATAAGAAAAAATTTACTTTTTTCTAAAAAAATTTATTTTATTCGAAATTAGTGGTTACAACAGCAACAACAACAACAACAACAATAATAACAATAAATCCAGTGCAATCTCACAACGTTGTCAAGACCCAAAAAATTAAAAGTCATGATGGCACCTAACTCAACCCGCTAGGTAAGCCAACTAACAGAAAAACACAACCCAACTGAGGTTATAAGAGAAAGAGAACAGATAACTGAGCATTTATGAATTTACCAAGACCTTGTAGTACGAGCTTCTAAGATTTGGAATTTCAAAACTGATACAAATAAATACACGTTTTGTTCGAAGGTTACATAAACAGATTAGCAATAATCTAAACTACCAAGGACAAGTGGCAGCTATAACCAAACGCACGAACATCTTCCGAATCAACACTCGACGTCATCAGTAGCTCCGCTCCAAAATCTGCACTGAACGTGCAGAAGTGCAGTATCAGGACAACCGACCTCATGTACTGGTAAGTATTTTGTCTAACCTCGACGAGGTAGTGACGGGGCTTTTAGCTGAAAGATGCTTATTGTTATAACATGTACATTAAACTAACAATATGGGCAGTTCAAAATATAACAGATAAAATACTGTATAAAACTCTGCGAGACAATCAACAATTACTAGCAGGAATCACAATAGAAGATTTACAATCCTTCCTGGTATGAGAAGTGTATTCAAGATATCAAGTCAAATGGCACGATAACACCCTTCGTGCTTCTATCTCATCCTCACCATATATAAATAAATTTATGTGACAAATCAATTAGCACGACAACACCTTTCGTATGTTCAACTCATCCTTCCCAAATGTACGGGCTTTTAGCTGAAAGATGTTTATTGTTATAACATGTACATTAAACTAACAATATGGACAGTTCAAAATATAACAGATAAAATACCGTATAAAACTCTGTGAGACAATCAACAATTACTAGCAGGAATCACAGTAGAAGATTTACAATCCTTCCTGGTATGAGAAGTGTATTCAAGATATCAAGTCAAATGGAACGGTAACACCCTTTCGTGCTTCTATCTCATCCTCGCCATATAAAAATAAATTTATGTGACAAATCAATTAGCACGACAACACCTTTCGTGCGTTCAACGCATCCTTCCCAAATGTACGTATAGTATAACCAACCAGATGACAGAAACACGGTAATAGGATTTACAAAGTAGGAAATATGCAAGTAACAACAATGGACGAGGATATACATGTGGGCAACAATAAAAGACTAGGCAGAAAGCACGTGAGTAATAACAACCAATAGGAAAATAAAGAGTATCAACTTCAATTAACTAGCATAGTGGAGGCCTAAGTACAAATATAGCAAACAAGAAGGAAACACAAGATCTTTACAAGTTAACAAGCAAGGGCATGAATGACTAGCATGGTGGAAGGCTTACACTAATGTGCAACAGAATAGACACAACATGAGTATAATTATAAAAGCAGGAAATATGTATGGTATTTGCAAGTTAAGCAAGTAGAAGGTATGAGCAACACAACAACAATTGAGATGGAGATCATGAAAGAACAATGGCAATAAATCACTTCAAATCCATAATTGTGACAATAACAGTTCAAGGTAAAGACAAGAATATATACACTGAAGGCTGATATCTAACATAATGCATGTCCCTCATCCTCGCCTGCACGGAAACACCCATCGTGCCATGACCTCACGATAATATATAAGAATAACGATATAAATAAAATGGTACGGCGTCACCCTTCGAACTTTAACTCTCAAATGATATGGCACGGCATCACCCTTCGTGCTTTTACTCTCAATAATGTGGCACTGCATCACCCTTCATGCTTTTACTCTCAATAATATGGCACGGCATCACTCTTTGTGCTTTTAATCTCAATGATATGGCACGACATCACCCTTCGTGCTTTTACTCTCAATAATATGGCACGTCATCACCCTTTGTGCTTTACACTGGCCCTCACATGATAATGTATAAATAATGGCATGGAATTACCCTTCGTGCTTTATACTCTTTTTTACCAAGCATATGAGTATCAATGACAAATAAGGCAGGAAGCACAAATAATATCAGGGAGAGTGTTTTAATAGATATTTCAAATAAATCCCAATCACATCTTTCCAAATCAACAATGATTCAACAATCCTCGAGAATCATGTTATTCAAATACTTCCACAATTCTCACACTGATCCACAACACAAGCATAGAGTCTAGTATCTCATGAGTATGGGTCTTAGTAATTAAATAATGATTTCGCATAGAGATGACCGAATTAGAATATCAATGTATTCTCAGAATCCTACCAACTTCGATCAAGTTATGTTGGGCTAATTCTTGATTACTAACATTTTATATTACGTTCTTAACATCGATAAATCAAGTGAAGCATGAAGCAAGGAAGTTATGTAATCCTACAAGACACAATTATAGCAAATCTACTCCCGAGCATGATTAAACCCGACACATATATATACGCTTGTCACCTCATATATGTATCACCTCCGCATGTAGCAAACAATGACAAATAGGAGGAAAAATTCCCTCAACATAGTTAGGCAAAATACTTAGCTCGAACAAGCCAATAACAATACCGAGCAAGACAAGCGATGCTCCAAAATGTCATCCCGCGCGTAGTGCAAAACTAGCCAAAAGTAACTCAAATGCATCAAATAAACCCAAGGAGGAAATTACAATTGATAAAGAACGAATTCTACAGCAAATCCCAAATCCGGCCGAAAATCACACTCGGGCCCACGCCTCGAAACTCGACAAAACTCACAAAATCCGATAGCCCATTCAATTACGAGACTAACCATACTAGTTTCACTCAATCCCGACTTCGAATCGGCTTTCAAATCTCAAAAGTTCATTTTATGAAATTTCTATAATTTTCTCCAAATTTCCACCTAAGATACTAATCAAATGATGAAATCAGTGATATATTCATCTATATTAACAAAATCCGAGTTAGAATTACTAACCCCAATGAATTCCTTGAAAAAAACTCGAAAAATCGCCACAAACTGAGCTCCCTAGGTCCAAAATGTGAATTAATGCCCTAAATCCCGTATATATAGTGCACCCTTTGGTCTCCACTATGCGGTCCACGAAAATCTAGGCATGTCCGCGAAAATCCAAGCCCATGCGGTTGCAAAAAAGTGGTGCGGCCGCACTTTTGGTGGCTACACTGATAGACCTTAGTATTTTGGCTAACACTTTCTCTACAGATGACTAAATGATGACTTCTCGACTTTTCTGGAAACTAGACACGAAGAGCTACAACTTCCGTTCTTAAATCATCTCAAAATTCCTTGCACATCAAAAGATATGGGCTTCCGAAGTCGGACCAGCGGATCTGCAGATCTCCCCTAGATCGCGGTCGCGACCAAAATTATGCGGTCCGCGCCCCATCCACCGTAGTCTGCAAAAATTTTGTCGAGGTCTGCGTTTCCAAGGTACCAGAACCATGCTAGAGTTCCGGAAATGTCCGGACTCGCTCAAAACTCACCTGAAACACACTTGAGGCCTCCAGAACCTCAACCAAATGTACCATCAAGTCCTAAAATACCATACCAACTCAATCGAGCTCTCGAATCACATCAAACAATACAAAAATATGAATCGCACACCAATTCCAGCTTAATGGACTTAAAACCTCAAACTTCCACACCCGATGCCGAAACCAGTCAAATCACGTCTGATTGACCTCAAATTTTGCACACATGTCAAATTTGATATTACGGACCTATTCCAACTTCCGAAATCGGAATCCGACTCCGATATTAAAAAGTCCACTCCCGGTCAAACTTCTCAAAAATCCAACTTTCGCCATTTCAAGACTAATTCAACTGCGGACCTCCAAATTACAATTCGGATGCGTTTCTAAGTCCAAAATCATCCAACGGAGCTAACAGAACTGACGAAACTCCATTCCGAGGTCAAATGCTAAAAAGTCAACTTGGTCGACTCTTCCGACTTAGAACTCAAATCTTGAAGTTCATTCTTCCAAATCGATCCCGGATAACTTGAAAACCAACACCGATGATTTACGCAAGTCATAATACATCATGCGAAGATACTCAAGCTCTCAAGATACCGAGCGAAGTGCAGATTCCCAAAACAACCAGTCAGGTAATTACAAACGTGGGATCTGAGGAGGGTAGTGTGTACGCAGACCTTACCCCTACCTTATGAAGGAAGAGAGGTTGTTTCCAATAGACCTTTGGCTCAAGAACAGTGAAAAGGACACAATAAACAAACATTAACAATGACAAGGAAATAAGATAAAAGAAACAAATAGCACAACATGTAATAGCAGAGAAACTAAGAATACGAAGCTATAAGAGAAGTGCGACAACTACCTCAATAATGCCACATCATCTAATCAGCAAGGAACTCGGAATAGGAGAATAAGATTAGTACTAATACTACTAGAAGAGACTTTTGACTACCTGTCAACCCACAACCCTAATCCTCGACTTCCACATCTACCTGTAGAGGGTCATGTCCTCGGTAAGCTGAAGTACAGTCATGTCCTGCCTAATCACCTCTCCCCAGTACTTCCTAGAATTCCCTCTGCCTTTCCTCTAACCCGCTATGGTCAACCTCTCACAACTCTTCACCGGGACATCGATGTCTCTCCTCTTCACATGCTCCAACCATCTCAGCCTCGATTCCCGCAACTTGTTTTCCATAGGGGCCACACCCACCTTGTCCCTAATAACTTCAAATTCCTAATTCGGTCCTTCCTGGTATGCCCACACATCCATCTCAACATCCTCATCTCTGCTACTTTCATCTTCTAGACATGAGATTTCTTGACTGGCCAACACTCGGCTCCATACAACATAGTCGGCCTAACTACCATTTTCTAGAACTTGCCCTTAAGAATTGGTGGCACATTCCTATCACACAAAACATTAGACGCAAGCCTCCATTTCATCCACCCCGCTCCAACACGATGCGTAACATCCTCATCAATCTCCTCGTTTCCCTGAATAACAGACCCAAGATATTTAAAAGTATCTCTGTTGGGGATGACTTGTGTATCAAGCTTCACCTCCACTTTTGGTTTCTCCGTCCCCACACTGAACTTGCACTCTATTCAGTTTTTGTCATACTCAACTTGAAACCTTTAGGCTCTAGGGTCTACCTCCACAACTCCAAGTATTCGGAATAGTGTTGTCCATGAAATTTCACTTGAAGTTGAATTTCGGAATTTTTCGGAAATTTGAAAAACTCCAAAAAGAAACTGTTTTTCAAAATTTTCAATTCAAATCGCTCACAAAAATTCAAAAACAGCTCTAACTTGTATTCATGTCCAAACACAACTCTAATTTTCAAATATCATTTTCACATAAATGTTTTTTACTTTTTTTTTGAAATTTTACAATTCTTATGCCCAAACGCCCACTATATCTTTTGGTGGGTGTTGTGTCTTCTTACGGCAATGGAAAATGCCTCACTGTATTCTTCTATATTTAAACTGTATATCAAGTTGGAGTTTATTATAGATTTATAGCGCTATTAATGCCAAAATATAATCACAAACATGTCAGCTTTTCCATATGTACGAAATGAAATGATAATACATGATTTTACGACCCCAGTGAATAGTATGGTTCCTGCTATCATCTGGTCGAAATAAAAAGGTACGTAAATTTTTTATGAATAGTCACAATCATAGTCACGAAGAACAAAATTGAGAAGATTTGTCTTTTTTCGCGACAATAAATTGAAAAAAGAAAACGACTACTCCCTATATTTCAATTTGAATGACACAATTTTCTAATTAGTCTGTTTTAAAAGAATAATACATTTTTACAATTTGAAATAATTTAATTTTAAACTCTTCATTTTTATTCATTTTACTCTTAATGAGATGTTTTTATAACACAAACAAATATCATGGTCCCATAAAAAATTTACCCCTTAAACTTTTTAAGACACACGTTTTAAATTTTTTTTTTTTTTTAAACTTCGTGACGAGTCAAACTACGTCATTAAATTGAAACAGAGGAAGTATTTGTTTATAGTTTTGATGGCTAAAATTTCGAGTTTTGAATATCCATGTGATAAAATTGGCGAGAAAATAAGAAGTACGAGTTTGAATCCCCTCCAGTATTTAAGCCTCCAATAATTATCAATTGTCTTCTTGATTAAATCTACAAGTGGACAGAAATAAGCATGTGTACTGCATTTTTAATAACCAAAAAGACCAAAACAGACGAAAAGCAGTTTATGGAGTATGTATTATGTTGCTCCAATATGGGTGCGGGTATTTTACGCAAATTCATCTAAAATAAATTTATCTTCACATTAATTCAGGTTCGAGGCACAGATCGGCACATTTCTTTTTGTTGAAGAGTAATTTAGGAGTATATATTTTGTCAAATATAATTTAACTCGATTTCTATTTACTAATTAAATCAAAGAACAAATGATCGTTTTGTAATTATGACTTGATTTTTTATTTTTTAATTAATTAATATTCATTGAAAACTACTCAATTTCGTTGAGGATACTGAGATACGACTTGCTTTTTGATGGATTCGACGCGAATCCTATCATACTTTTGGAATATTCGAACAGTGTAATGTATTTGTCAACATCCGAAATAGATAAGCTCAAAAGAGAGAAGAAGAATTAAGGGAAAACAACATCAAATACTCCAAAATTGCTGAAATTCATAGCTAGGAACCCACCAAAAATTCTTGGACCATGATTGAGTGGCCAAAAAGATGTTGGGCTAAACTGGAAAAAAGAGCACGGTATAGCCAGTTTTCGGATTGGTCATTTAAAAATAGTCAGCGTTTACGAAGTCAATGAAAAATAGCTACTATTTTGCTGCAATAGAGACCGGTCCAATATAATATACTGGAGTTCAGTGCACCTGTATATGAACTCCAGCATATTATGCTGGACCGGTATACTTTGCTGACTCCAGTATAATATACTGGAGACAGGAGCACCGGTGCTCCAAACTCCAGTATATTATACTGGACAATTATACTTGTTGGAACTCCAGTATATTATGCTGGAACTCCAGTATATTATGCTGGAACTCCATCATATTATGCTGGAGTTCCAGCATACTTATCCTGAAACTCCAGTATAATATGCTGGAGTTCAAGCATACTTATGCTAGAACTCCAGTATAATATACTGGCGTATTTTTCGGGTTTTGAACAGTATTTTCGCTCAGATTTATCTTTACATGAAAAGTGGCTAAATTTCGATTACTTTTGAAATTGGGCTATTTTTGAGCGACCAGTTGTAAATCTGGCTATTTTGAATTTCTCCCGCTAAACAGGTCTAAAAGTGATCCTAACATGGTGTAATATTGCAGAAAAGTATATCAAATGACTTTGAAAATGGATGGTTGATTTTTTGACCTCGCTTGCTCCATGGGCAAACCTTAAGGTCAAATGTAGCGTCCATGGAGCAAGCAAGGAACAACACTTGTTAAACTTGAAATTCTGTCCATGGGGCAATCGGTGTCAAAAGTGACACCTGAAGTATCCTATTTGTGCAAATCACCTGTAATATTGTCCGTTTTGCGCCAAGTCCACAACTAAAATGCCTCACACCATTAGGAATATTCAACTCCTTATAAGTGGTTTTCTTTTTTACTTTCCACGTGAAACTTTGTTTCGTACAAACCCAACAAAATAAAAAAGGGGAAAATTAAATACATCAGGGAAAACAAAAACGTGAAATAGGAATGTCATTGTTTTGGGTTCTACTCAATTCTACCAAAAAGAAAGTGGAGGAAGTGCACAGTTAGCCACTAATAACACATGTATTTACTTCTAAGCCACTATTTAAAATGTCTTTAGTCTTTAGCCACTGTTTTAATAAACTTTAACTGCCCGGACGAAAATACCCTTCTGCTCATATCCTTAACTTTAGGACTTCAAGACTACATGTCCTTAACTTTTGAACTTGTAACTCTAAGTTCAGGACTTCAGGACTACATGTCCTTAACTTTTGAACTTGTAACTCTAAGTTCAGGACCAAGTGTCCTTAACTTTTGAGCTTGTTAGTCTAAGTTTAGGACATATTGTCCTTAACTTTTGGGTTTCTTAGCTTAAGTTCAGGACCTATTGTCCATAACTTTTGAGCTTGTTAGTCTAAGTTCAGGACTTCAGGACCTATTGTCCTTATCTTTTGAACTTGTAAGTGTAAGTTCAGGACCTATTGTCCTTAACTTTGGGCTTCTTAGCCTAAGTTTAGGACCTATTGTCCTTAACTTTTGAGCTTGTTAGTCTAAGTTCAGGACTTCAGGACCTATTGTCCTTAACTTTTGAACTTGTAGTTGTAAGTTCAGAACCTATTGTCCTTAACTTTTGAGCTTGTTAGTCTAAGTTCAGGACCAAGTGTCCTTAACTTTTGAACTTGTAATTCTAAGTTCAGGACCAAGTGTCCTTCACTTTTGAACTTGAAACTCGAAGTTCAGGACCAAATTTCCTTAACTTTTGAACTTGTAACTGTAAGTTCAGGATCCATAATGTAGCAAAAAACCAAATGTTATTTGTATCTTTTCACAAAATAATAATAATAATAATAATAATAATAATAATAATAATAATAATAATTATAATAATAATAATAATAATAATTGCAATTTACATATAAGATTGATGTCAAATTACACAACAGAAAGCTAAGAACAAAAAGAAACAACTAAAAAAATAAAAGACTACAGAACCTAACCAACCAAAAGAAAAAGAAAAATAATGGCTTCTAAGATCACCTTCTTAGTCCTCTTTTTTTTTTTAAAAAAATGGATATCACGGCTTAGAATGTGATCTTAGAAGTATTATTGTTCACTAGTTTTAGAAGTATTATTGGGAAAAAAAAGGACTAAGATAGTGATCACTATGATCCAATTCATCGTGTTCTGACCGCAGAGTGTGCGACAAAATGTGAGTTTGTATTATTGGTTACTGGTTTTCCTTCCGGCACAGTTCTTTTCCCTAACATGAAAGAGATAGAAGAAAGGGTAACACGGTCTTTTCATATTAATTTTAATAGACTAGTGGCTACTATTGCTAAGCATTAAAAATGCTGGATAAAAAGTAAATACCACTTTAAAAAGTGGCTACCCCACACAATTTTTACAAAGAAAGTAGGGGTATTATCACTTTTAGCACGCGCCAGAAACTATTTACATTTAGTAGTTGAAAAATTGTATAAATTTTGTATAATTTTTGTATATAATATACAGAATGTATATATGTAAAAAAATTATACATTTTTTCGACTATTATTTTGAAAGTGGCTATACAGTATCATTTTTCCAAAAAAGAAAGTACATATGTGAACACAGACGTGAAGAAAGAGGACTTTTTGTCTTGGGTTCTATTCTTTTTCACTTCTCAATCGCAACTCTTACTTCTCTATCAGGTGAAAATGCAGACATATGGGTGCAACTCATCTCTGTTGTCTCCAAACCTTTCATGGTCGACAAGGTCGAGAGTGGTGAGAGGTCCATAGAGGATGGAGACGTATTAGGTTATTTTGGAAATGTTTCATGTGTTGTGGTCTTGTGGATCATGACTAGTGAATACAATATCATCGAAAGACTTGCATCCAAGAATGTGAGCTATTGGTTAATAAAGTAAATTACGAACCACAATATCTTAGGTTCAAATTTCAAAGAGGCAAAAACACTAGGTGATGTGCTCCCATCTGTCCAAATATTAATAGATAAAGTTAGCTGATACTTATTAATCAAAGTGTGCAAAAACTAACTCGAACACCACGGGTATTTAAAATAACATCACCGAAAGACTTGCACCTTTGATGAAAAAATTAGGACAGACGCCTTATGAAAAGGTGTAGATTTTCCAAACAACAATGAGTTGGATGCAGTCCAAATCATTAGTAAAGTACGTTAAGATCTTCAATTCCAAAAGAATCTCACAATTTAAGATCCATATTACTGAAACAGAACATGTTTCTTCATCAGAAAGAGATCCAAATTATTGAAACAGAACATAAACCTTCATCAGAAAGGAAAATAGGATGATTCTCCACTATATATCAAAGTCAAAAAAATATTCAGCCTTAATCTCAGGACTGCCTTTACATGCCTAACGGTACATATTTATTTCTTCATAGCTTTGTTTCTTTTACCATCTTCCTATGAAATATCTGAGTTCATATGATATAACAGAGTTACTCACATGGGACTAACCTCAATGACTGGAAACGTCAAAGCTTTGAGAAAGAAAACTAACAGACCTTTCTATAATTGGGGGCCTAATTATATGCTGGACTACGTTAGTGTAAGTGTAATGTTTTATTTAAGAAACCAAAATTGTTGCGTCACTCTGTCTATTCATGGGACCTTGCTTCTTCTACGCGGCTGCCAAGCTTAACAATGTCTTCAACAAAAATCTTCCCATCTGCAACAAAAAGACTCAACAGAAGTTAGAAGCAGCATAAATAGGGAGACGTTCAGTTTTCGGGTCAATTTGAAAGATACTATTAACTCCCCTTAAACTTGCAAGGCATTAAGATAATTAATTGCTATCCTACTGTTGTACAAATACATAAATTTCCATTATAGGTCCTAATAAGAGTTGCTGCTTATAAAAACGTGTTTATTTCATTCACAAAATACAGCAACTTCAGTATCAACCCAAAGAAGAAAATTGTCTATGAATTAAACATCCAGTTCGAGAAATTAAAAAGAATGGAAAAATGTTAAAAGAAAAAGAAACAATAGACACCGTAAGAGGTGACTGTTCTCTAACTTCTTTGAAACAACAACAACATATCCACTGTAATCCCACAAGTGGGGTCTTGGGAAGGTAGCGTGTACGCAGACCTTACCCCTACCCTGTGAAGGTAGAGAGACTATTTTTGATAGACACTCGGCTCAAGGACTCAACTTCTTTAGAAAATGAATTAAATTAAAAGCAACTGAGAAAAAAACGAGGGTCATTATCAGGAATCTGGAACCACAAAAATGTAGTTATTCTATATAAGGAATCTTTGGTGTCCATACGATATTATTACTAACTTTTCCGATGTCTATATTTACTACCAATGAACAAATATGTCATCGATTTGAATACACACAGGATAATTATTTAGTTAACCTGGCTTTTTTATGACAGTTGAGGTTCGGAACTCTTAATTCAAAGACTATGCTTAGTTAGTACGTGACTTCTTTACTGGTTTAACTCTTCTAATAAAACTCACATTAAATGTCTTTGCTAAAAGCTACACAGAAAGACCATCAAGTGTGATCTCTGTTAATTGCTATCAAACAAACAGTGACTCAACAAAAAGGCTTTTAAACTGCAAAACGCTTTTTTATATACGCCAAATTCCAAGCAATGTCGATGTGTTTATGATGACCTTCCACAAGAGTTCCAATAACAACCATAAATCAACAGTCAAAGCATGGATCTTTCTGATTTCGAACAAAATAAAACTGACCTGTATCTTTGGAAAGGTTGCTGATAAGTTCTTGAACCCCTTCTTTGCCAAGAGTATCCTTTAAGTAGTTGGCTGCAGCTGCTAGCTCCTCGGGAGTCACTTTCCCATCATAATCCCTGTATAACAAAACAATATGCAGGTCAATTAAAAGCTAAATTTTGGATCTACACAATTGCAGATGAAAATGTAACTTCCCCAGCAAATTAGATCACCATAGTGAACCAGAAACCTGATCACATAAATGAGAGATATAAACATGATTAATCATTACTTCCACTCATGATATGGTAATGTTCTGCTGCATGGCTCATGATTAATATTCCACCAATTCATCTTTAAAGGATAATAACATAGATGTCATTCAAATTTGCAACATGAGAATCACTCTGGGTGAACAAATTTCTGCTTGCATCACTGCATGCTTGTGACCGGGTAGATTAAACAATAAGAAAAGGGAACAACATTTCCCCAACTCCGACCTCTATTTAAAATGGTTTTTACACTATTATATTCAAGATACTTATAAGTGCAACCAAAACGCTGTGAGATGTATGAAAAAGAAAATGTCAAAGCCCAAAAGTGATCATCAAGCAAAAAATTTTGATAAGGATCACCAAGCAAACCACTGCTATTCACCTGTCAAGTATTCGCCAATGGTCGCCAATTTTGGCATCAACATCATCAATTTCCTTCTCAAGATTTTGAAGCATGGAATCAACCTGAAACACATTAGCCAATAAATAAATAATTTTAAGTCAGCTGTAAGAAAACATTCTTGTCCTCTGTTAGTTTCCCTTGATTATCTGCTCCCTCCCTCTGTATCATTGAAACCGAGTGCATATTTCTCAATTTCTAGGCTACCTTATCTGATGCTTTATTCAATTTATTTTGGGCTATAGAGGACAAAATATATGCCTTCACCGACTTAATTTAGGAAGAATGTCTCACCTTATCTATGAGTGCAGATGAAACCTCATCATGTTCAGCAGCATGATCATTCTCATCATGAGCAGCTCTATATGCCTTGATAGCATCCAATTCACCACCTGTACCCTCTTTATCTACCATGCTATTATAAAGTTGGATCTGACAAGAAAAGGAATCCTCCATGAGTCACAGATTCTTGTTGACGAATTACCTGACCTTATAGGGAACCAAAGATATACTCGCTATATGCATTGCACATAAAGAAAAATACCAGAAAAACATCAACAGCAAAGCGATCTAGGGAGCCCATGGGTGGAATTTCTTTCTTTTATTTTATTTGAATTTATTTTTCGGTTGGAGGAGAGGGGTAGAGGGGGAGACAGAAGAATAGCTGGAGAAGAGGGGCACCCAATTAATTATCTGTTAAGAATTGAATGTTCTGCTGCTTAAGCAAGTCAAGGAAGACGGTTGAAGTAGTTTGCTTCTTTTTGGCTTCTATCTGAGTGATGTACTAGTTTGTACCATCTTGACACTTTATCAATCAAATCTTACCTTATCAACAAAAAGAAAAAGCTAAGTGGAAAATTAGCCCATGCTACAATCATCAATATTACTACCCTCTCTGTCCCAATTTATGTGGCACTTCCCGAGATTCAAACTATGTGAGCTTTGACCATCATAATATATTTTTTCATCAAATTGACATGAGAAAAATTGCAACTTATAGTACTTTTCGCATAGTTTTTGAATATTCAAATTTTTATTTTAAAATATTGAGTTAATCTAATCCAGTTTAGCTTCAAAGTTTAGTCAAATTGACTCTCGATAAGCGAAAAGTGTCACATAAATTGGGAAGGAGGGAGTACTTATCTCTTTTACCAAAAGGAAAAGGAAAAAGAAAGCAGGTTAAGGAGCAATTTGTTTCTTTGCCCAGAATTTGTAATTTCAGTATAAGCAATAACCAATACTCCCTCCATTGGAAAATGAACATTCACCTTTACCTTTGTTTCCCATTTTAAAACAACAAATAGTTCAACTAAAAGCAAAAGAGAAATTTAGCAGGACAAAATCAAGATCCACATGACGTCCATCAATAAAATTAGACAATATTCATTAACAGATAAAGGGAGGTCCAACATGATTAAACAAGGAGAAGAAAATAAGAAGCAGCAGCAAGTACATAATAAAATGCAAACATAACAAAGAATCATTAAGAGCTATAGAAAATAGAGTTATAAGAGATTGATAGAAAAGCCTCGGGAACTTTTCTTGGTCTGATTTCTCGTACAGTTTAGCTTCAGAATGACATACCTCTTTACTTACAAGCCTCAGGAACTCTTCACGCTCTTGGCTAACAGACTGCATAAAATAGAGTTATAAGAGATTGAGAGAAAAGACCAGGTATTAAACAGTCCAAAACTTTTTCGAGTCCATCCTTACAGAAGCAGAAGCTAGAACAGCCAAGGCACGGCTAATTTTACATAGCTGCTCTTGTTTGTCAATTGCTCTTGCTCGAGCTTGCTCTTGTGCTTCTGTAGCAGTTGGAATAGTCATCTCTTTCAATGCCACATCCTCTTCACTACAGACAGATTCCTTCCTTCTGGTTTTCTCTTCTTCTTTCTCTTGCTCCTCCTGCAGAAAAGTACAATTACCTCTAAGCAGAAGACTACTGATGTTTACACAACTTGATATAGAATACACATGCCTTAAGAGGTAGATTCATTTCCTGATGGATACTATAGTCAAAAAATAGAAGGGATCTTTACACAAATAGGAGGCTGGATTCTTCAAAATATAGAATCCCACTTAAGAGAACCAAAAAAGAACCACAAAATCCAGTTTTTGTGTGTGTGTGTGTGTGGGGGGGGGGGGGGGAAAGCAAAAGAGATGCAGCATCGGACACTGTTCATTTCACAATAAGAATAAAATCAACCTTGATAAGCTCCTCCTGCATTTCAAGAAATTCCAGTTTCCTCCTCCTTTCCGATAGCGAATCTTCAGATGGCAGGGAAGTGATGCCCACAGTATCCACAACCTCATCTGGTAGCGAAGACAGTGTAGCTCCAACAGCCTCCTCTGGCTTCAACCTTCCAGAAACAGTGAAAGCTCTGCTCACAGAATGGGGGGAAAAGCAGGTCATGTGTGCTCAAAGGTGAACAAAATAAGTAGTTGCAAGTTCAATAACTTCAAGAAAATGTGTAATCGGGGCATGCATATACTAGTTTGCAGGTGCTAAATTTCAGAGAGACAGAGAGACTAAGATACCTGGAAAGGATCAGAAGTGATGAAGGCACTGAATGATTAAGTGACAAATCCAACCAATCTCGGAGCTGCACATAAGAACAACAATATTAGAACAAAGTATTGCACGTATTCAATGATTAACTTTGAAGTTCATTTCCCCTAAAGTATGTATATATTCTTCTCTTCAAGTTTTCCTGCAACTGGAATGAACTAAAGAAATTTCTTCTTTTTGTCAAATTCAATTTCTGAGAGGGGTTAAAAATGAATGTGTGGAAGTTATAACATAAACTTCTCCTCCCCTTTGCTCTCATACTTTCTTATAAAACAATGGAAATGGACCTTAGCGTCACCCTTTTACTTCTCCACCTGCCCATCAGCTTTGTGTCAATGAAGAAATCAGTACAGCTAATTGAGTGCTTCTACAAACTTATTTCTTCAAATCCATTTGAGATCAGAAGGATCATAGCCACTTAATTCCATGTCGTATAAAGTCCTTCACATTCAAAGTCTAGATCAAACAGACAATTCCCCCATCACTTTAAACCAGCTAACTTTATAACGGAAAAGTGATAGCCCCTTCATCCCTGTTTATTTGGCACTCTTCCCTTTTTGTCTGTGATTGAAACATTTTCATATTCAGAAATTATATTTGAGCCTTACATTCCCAATTTGTCCTGATTGAAAAAATCTATGAGAATTGGCATGACTTGATGCAGATCCTGCTGCATAGAAATATAGTGTGGTACTAAGAGTACTTTTGATATTTTATGTATATTTGGTCCATGTGTCAAACGCCTTCTTTCTTTCTTTCTTAAACTTGTGTCTACTCAAATAATCCTAAAAATATTGAGATGAGTATTTTTCATTGATAACGAACATTTTCAACAAGAAAATCACTAAAATAATGAAGTCAACATAGAATATCTTAGCAAAGATAGTCCAAAGCAGATATCGCAAGAGCAATCCAATCCTCCATCTATACCTTAGCTGAAAAAGTTGCTGCAATTCGGTAAAAACTATTGACAGGATATCCACATAATATCAAATTGAACAAATACATTTTTATTGATTTTTTTTTTGCAAAAAAAATTGACAAAGAACCTGTTGGCGCATTTCTTCAACGGAAAGTAAACCAAGCATGCCTCGCTCTCTACAATCTTCACGAAGTTCAGCTTCCGAAAGAGACTCCACTCCTTCTGCTTGAATCAATTTGTCATCATTTTTAATCCTATGAAAATGATAGGATCTTAAGTGTCACATATATCTTACTAGATGCAACTGTACGAGAACTAAACTAGTCACTTCGAAAGTAGATAGCATGTCTATGTATGACATGTCAATGAACATGTATACGTGTTCCCTGAGAAATTGCTTGGCTGCTAAATCTCCAAGAACATGTGTTACTTCACCTTTTGTCCAGGCAACTACTGTTTGCTAGAGAAAATTAATACTGATTGTTGATGTGTGTGACCATCTCATATAAAAGCTTAAGTTGTTGGAGAGAACACACATTTATTTACTTAATTATGTTTGCAATACTCCCCCTCACGTGCGGACTTAATTCTTTTTGATAAGCCAAGCACGTGAAAATTCTTTTTGATATTGGATGGCGGTGAGACTCGAACCCAGGACCTCTCCTTGCTCTGTTACCATGTTGAAGTGTGTGACCATCTCATCTAAAAACTTAAGCTGGTAGAGAGAACACACATTTATTTACTTAATTATGTCTTCAACACTGACACAGACAGGTGAAATTGCAATGTTTGTGCTACTGACTAATGCAGGTTCTTGTTAGAAGAGTAAAGACAGTTTTTTTCATCAACAATGAACCAAAAAGACGTTTTGGGGTCTCTTAGGGGTCACAAAGGCAGTGAAATTTTTTGTTTCCCTCAGCAAATAACTAGTCGATCACATTATTTTTTTTTTCAATAAAATGAATATATTCGCAATTATTTTCTTGCAAAGTCTCCGCGGATTTAAGCTTGTCTGAGCTACATAGCTTGTCAATAGCAAAGGAAAAGCAAAATTAAACAAACTGTAACCTCTTCCCAGCTAGTGTTCAAAAGTCAAAAGGAACTGAACATACATCCACGTGAAAGATTATTTTCTTATTTCTGTTGACAAATTAAACAGACTGATATACCAAGTTCCTCTTGCTGATGCAATTTTTCTAGACAATGCCTCAAACACCTTACTCAGGGTTCGAACACCATCAGCAAAAGAATTTCATGTCATACTAGAGATTCAGAAAGTGACTCACTACTGAGCAATGTTAGTGAAACTTGTACCTCCACAAACGTCAAGAACAAGTCAAACTATGACCTACTTCCACAAACTGTGATGGACTAAATAGAAACTTACATTCAAGAACATCTATAATGGTCTCTAACATACATTTTCTTAAAACAATATCGTACATGGAAAGAAGGGGCATACCTTTGCAATCTCTTCCGAAGCATAAAACGCAAATAAGCATCTGTTCCATAAGGACTGATCCCCATATACTTGCACATACTTACTAATCGGGGCCTGAGAAATAGAGAAGATTCAAGTCCTTCTATATTCAGATAGATTGTATATCACGTTGACTAGATAGAACTATAGAGTATAAAAGAATTAGTTATAAACCCAACCTGCTTATATTATCTAGGGTAAGCTCATCATTGAACAGCTTGGCAAAGCCTAAAATTTCCTCATTCGTGACTCCTGCACCTCTTCTAACCTGCATGAAGTTTCATATTCAGACAAGCAGAATGCTATTGATCTTCGTTGGCACTTTCTTTTTCCATATTTTTAGCCTCTGGATGCATGTAGGGGATAGCGATGGTTGTATATCAAGAGTGCGTCACCTTGATCAGAAATTCATCAAGATCTTCAGCTGTTTTCTTTAGTTCTCCACTCCGAGAGTTTTGGACTTCTTTAGCCATCTCCTTGACGGTGTCTTGAAGAAATTTTGCATATTCTATCCTCGCAATCAACCTTCTCTTTAATGCTTCCTATAAATGAAGCATTCCAAGCAAGTAAATTGATGATCTAAAGGAGGATAAACTCTTTACCTTAAGTAAATGCAAAAGTAACAGCCTGAGATTGGTAAAGCCACTGCAATTTGTTTGAGTTAGCACAAAAATTATTTAACCAGTACAAATAGGAAACCTATATTGAGATATCAAGGCCTAGAATTACATACCAATATGAATATACGACATCACACGAGTAAGAAAATTACAGACTACTCAGACAATAACATAGATTTTACTTTACACTCAGAAAGAAAATATTTGACCTGTTCTTTCATTTTGTCTTGAAAAGTAGATGGCAACATGTTTGGAAACAGCTTTAAGAATACAGGCAGTAAAAATTCCATGAAGGGGACAATGACGAAAACAGCAAATGGAACCAGCCTGAATATATCAGCTGTAGTTCGTGTGAGCTGTTGCCTCTCTCTTCTAGAAAGACTCTTTCCACTAGCTAGCTTTATCAACAGTCTTGAACTGATCCTCGTATCAGCCCAGAGGAGCTTAGAACCTAGACAATAATGCTGCAGAGTAGATATAAACTCATGTCTCCAGTGAGCAAGCTTTTTGGCCCAATCTACCCTGAATAAAGACCACAAAAAAGGGAAAAAGGAAACATGCACTAAGCACTATCAGAGAAACTTCTTGTTTAACCAAAAATAAATCAACGGATTCTAACAAATCCTAACCTACTCATCGAGGCCACCACCCTCAAAGCAGGACCAATGCCCAAAAGTGTCGCCCATACTCTCTGTATAATAGATTTAGCAACCTTCTGAGATTCTTGCAGCCGTTTTGCTTTTGCTTTGGCCTTTGCAGTACTTAGTCCTACAACAGCTTGATCACATTCCTCAGGAGATGCTTCACTTTTCTTTTTGGCAATCAACTCTTCTTCATCATCACTTTCCAAATTAGGTTGCTTTGCTGTTGCTGTAGAAGCACAACGTACAGAATATGGCGACAACCTCACACCAGCTGAAGAAATAATATCGACTCTTCTATTTACATAGCCAAATACTGTAGCGTTAAAACATTTTGGCTGGAGGAATCCTAAACCCGAAAATCTCGAAATTCCATCGTTTATTGCAGAAACATCGTCACTATCCTTTCTTTGATCTGAACCTTGACAGATAGAATTCACAGTTGAGCTAAAACCGCGGGAATCCAAATAATGAGCAGATTGCCCATTCCCCGCCTGAAGAGTTTTAATAGACCGAGCAGAGACATTCAAATAGTTAGAAAGAAGCCTCCTTCTCCGTAGAATTGCTCTAGAAGCCATTACTTGCCTCTTCACTGAAAGACAAAAATCATGTTCAGTGAGTGGCATACAAGTTACTCAAAAAAAAACTCAATATTACACTTCATTATTTCTTCACATCCGTCTACACTAGGCTAGACGGAGTTACTCAATATTTGTGTTGGTGGAAGGACTAGGTAGCTGGTAGATTAGTCGAAATGCGTGCAAATTGGCACTGATATCACTATTACACACACATACATTATATATGTGTATGTTTGTGTGTGTAAAAATACACCAGCATTAAAACGTCATACTGTATTAGTTGACTATTATAAGACAATGTTTTCTCCTTTTATTTCATCTTAATATATACAATGCAAATTTGTGCTAACATTTAGAAAGGAAAAAAAAAGATTGCGAAACTTAAGTAAAGCTAAAATTAAATTATATGGGACACAAGCATCAAAAAACCAAATATACTCAATTAATCTCCTATTATAAGACAATGATTTCTCCTTTCATTTCTTCTTAACATATACTATGCAAATTTCTGCTGAAATTAAAATTACATAGAACACCAGTAGTAAAAACTGCAAACACGCTAAATTGATCGCTTATTAGAAGATTATTATTTTTTCTTAACATCGCAAATTTCTGCTAATATTTAACAAAACATAAAAACTTGCAAAAAAAAGAAAATCTATAAAGCAACTGTTTTTCACAAATTAATACTACAAAATGAGACGACGATTCGCGAAATTTTAAATAGAAAAATAAAAGAGGAAGCATAAAATTGAAGAATTGTCCTCAGCTGAAAACATTCAAACTAGTGATGAAATAGCTTTGATACTTACAAATTTCGCCTCGGTGATGCGCAGAGAAAATAGTTTTGCTGAGAAATTCACACTGTCAACGTGTGTATATATGTACGAAGATTTAAAAATGATTATTGGATTTTATTAAATGTATCTAGAGAGAGAAAAAATGGTGGAGAGAGAAAGCCAGATTGTTGAAGCTTAGGGTCAGAATTTATACATGAAGGTCTCAGGACAAAGGAGCAGCTGAGATTTTGGGGGAAAATGGAGGGTTTTAGCAATCAGGTGTCGTGCAGGTACAAATTATTCGGTGTACAGCAACATTGTGGACCCGTAGTTTTTCTTTTTCTTTTTTCATCTTCTCCAGTCATATTTTAACACGTTTTCTGGATATAACTTATTCTTCAAGTTTTTTTTTTTTTATTTGTTTGATAAGGTAGAAATAACTCCTATTTCAAGTTGGAAAGTTAAAAGTAACTTGGAAATGACAATTGTTTCTGGATCATGATTTCTATGAAATTTTGATTTGAAATGAAATTATATTTGGATTATACTTATTAATAAAATACTTGGAATAAAGTTGATGGTCGAAGGTAATTCTTCAAAAACATGAAATATAATGTATACCCACAATTTTAAATTAACTACTAAAACCTACCAAGCTTTATATATTTCATTACTAATTATTACCGAATAACCAAACCTGGTCATTTGAACAACGGAATTTTGATGAAGCCTTTAAAGTTTTAAATATTGCATGCTAATATTAAAATATTTGTAACATCGTCCAACCATCCAACGGTTGATCTAAAATTTTAATTTAGTGAAGTTCAATTTTTAAATTCTTACAGCTGAATTTTATTTTGCTTTTGAAATTATGAATTAATGACTAATATTTGTAAAATTCTAATGATTTCCTGTAATGGCTACTCTATCATCTAACACTGTCTTCAACAGCAAAATAAAAGCGAAATGAAATATATCGGTGAAGATTAAGGGTCGTTTCTATAATGCCAACACTAATTATCAGCTAACGACTTCAACATTCACTTGTAGTATAGGAGTATGGATATGCCAGAAAGGAAGAAAAACAATTAATTGAATGATATAGCGAATTAGTAGGGTTCGGATATATAAAATTGTAATTTTTGAAAAATAATATTAATAATATTTAAAGTTAAATTAAAAAATGGTATTTGAAATTTGAAATTCTGTTTGGACAATGCATTTTACTTGGAAAAAAAATTGCAATTTTATGAGTAGAAAATTTTGAAATTTTGAAAAACTCATTTTCGAAATTTTTTCAAAAACTTGTAAAATTTCATAAACAAACATATTATTGAAAAAAAAATTTAAAAAAAAAAGGAAAAGAAATTTATGGACAAAAAAGGGGCTGTAGTCTTTCATAAAATATTGGAATTACTTTTGTTTCAAGAATTTATTCGTTAATGGTTTAGCGTATTCAATCCATCATTCCACACATCATTTCATAGTTGTTGCGTACATCCAATGCAAGACTTGTATGGATCCAAATTTGAACGACTATGATCGTCGATGAGTACGACGAACGGCAAGGTCCTCGTAACTTGACGTCCAGCGGAGGACGACCTCTAGACAAGCATGAGATTGTACGACCCTTGTAATAATACGGACCCATTAGTGGATACTTGGAATATTCCTTATAATCTGTCTTTTATAGCTTAGTAGGGATTCATTCTTTATATATATAGCAAACGAAAGTCTTGTGTCGGGGATTGGAATTTAATATACTGGTTGTAAACTTACTCACAAAAACGATTGAAGAATTCTTATCGTCGATATTTTCTTTAACTATCTTTCATTCTAGAGATTATTAGACTCAACTAAGATTTATTCCTCCATTTCCTTTGATTGATTTGTCCAAATTGATTCTTATATCTTTTGTGTCAAATAATTTGGCGCTGTCTGTGGGAATTTCTATAGCTGAAATCATAGTTTTCATCTAGATCCTTGAAAGAAATAATCACCTCTCTTTAGCTTCACAAAGACAAACAATGGCAGGAAAGGGAGAAGCAAGGCTAAAGGCAATAATAGGTGTCACAAACAACCTCCTGAATTCCCTCAACGAAGCCAGTGGAGAAGACAACGAAAACGCAACACCGAGTGCTACACCTGAGGGAGAGATCTCAAACCCCCCCCCCCTCCGGGTACAAGGGTTTAACGGTCTTGCGCGAGAGGGAAACCTCAACATCCGCAACAGGAGAAGCACCACCGGCCGTGAAAAGGTTACTAGAATAATGGTTGACAAATACCTTGAGCAGCATGCTCGAGAAACCCGCACAGAGAGATATCGAAGACATATTATCCGTAGAAACCATAGTTGTTGCCGATGAGCCAGACATTACACAAACAGACAACACCCGTACTATTGTTGATGCAGGCAACGATGCCCTTACGGCCATTTTAAAGAAAATGGAAGAGATGAAAAATGAGAACAAAACACTCCGCAACTAGATGAAAGAACATCAGGAAAAGGGTTGATAAAATACCAAGCGCTCCGAAGTTGTTACCAAAATGAGATGTGGGCCGATTCATCGAACAACCATATAACGAAGGGGCAGCTCCCCATTCTATTCCGAAGACCTTCAAAATGCCGCCATATTTGAAAATATATGATGGCACCATGGACCCGGAGGATCACTTAATCCATTACGTTACCGCAGTAAAATGTAACGATCTATCAAAAGAACAGGTGCCATCTGTACTGCTGAAAAAGTTTGGCGAAACTCTGACAAGGGGAGCGTTGACATGGTATTCCCAACTACTAGCGCGATCGATATCAACGTTCGAAGAGATGACAGATAAGTTCGTCACCGCTCACGCGGGAGCGAAGAAGGCAGAGGCCAGGGACAATGATATCTTTGCCGTCAAGCAAACGACGGGCGAGGGACTGAGGGATTTTCTAGTCCGATTCAACAGGGTAAGGATGAGCCTACCGAACGTGTCAGAAGGGATGACGGTAGTAGCCTTTCAAAATGGGCTAAACAAAAATGGGTCAAAAGCAACCAAAAAGCTACTAGTAGACTCATGAAGTACCCCCTACCACGTGGGAAGAAATCCACAATGCCTATTGCGCCGAAGTAAGGGCAGACGAGGATGACCTGAATGGCCCGCTCCAGCGATTATCATCAGTCCAGACCGAGGCAAGGAGAGATCGTCGCAATGACGGTCGAAGGGATCAACTACCACGTTTCAATCGAGAAAGGCACCAGCCTTATATCTGAACATCCAACCCACCTTCTCCATGATATACAGATGTCGTGCCTCAACACTTCGCACCACCCTGAAACGAAAGAGGTATGCCTCCACTGTTATCTGCTCATAACTTTTGTGTTTCTCCTTTAGAAATAGTGTACGCACTGGAAAAGCTCGACACGAAGGTGCAATGGCCGCAAAAGATGAAGTAGGATCCGAACATCAGGAGGTCGAGCGTTTTGTGTGAATTCCACCAGGAAAGAGGACACAAGACTGAAGACTGCATAGGTCTGCGACAAGAAGTGGTAAGAATGTTAAACCAGGGATACTTGAAAGAACTGCTGAGCGATCGAGGACGGGCCAACTTTGCTAGTGGGCGCGATCAACCTCAATGACCTCCAAAACCACCCTCACCAACTCGTACCATACAAATGATCATTGGCGGCGACGACGACACGATAATCAACCATGTGAAATTCACCACCACATATAAACTCAAACGGATGGTTGCCCACGAACGGTATGACGACCTCGAAGATAGTATCACCTTCGATAAGTCGGATACCGATGGTTTGTTTTTCCCTCACTATGATGCTTTGGTTATAACTTTATGCATTGTGGATACCGATGTAAAAAAGAATAATAGTGGATGACGGAAGCGGCGCGTGTATTGTCCACCCACGAGTTCTCATACAGATGAGGCTCGAGGATAAAATAATACTGCGTTGCATAACACTAACGGGTTTTAATAATGTAGTGGAGCGAACATCTGGGGAAATAGTGCTACCTGTCCTAGCAGGAGGAGTCACCCTGGAAACAACATTCCACATTATGAATCAGGAAAAAACCTACAATGCCATTATAGGACGCCCATGGATACACGCCATGCGAGCCGTCCCGTCAAGCCTCTACCAAGTAATCAAATTTCCCACCCTATGGGGGATATTCAGCATTCGAGGCGAGCCACGCACCACCCAAGAATGCTACCGGATCGCCCAAGATTGCACACACACCAAACAATTAAAAGGGGCAAGTGCGGAGGCATAGCAATCAGCCATGTCGGGAACCAAACCCGACATACAAGTAAAGGCCATCAAAGACCCGAACGTCGTGGAGGCTTGCAAAGCAACCGTAGAAGATCATGATCCCGTCCAACTGGACAACGCCGATAGCACGAAAAAGGCTTATGTCGGACACAACCTCCCTGAACCAGGTAAATACCGTGAGTTTTTAACTAACAGCGCCGATTTGTTTGCCTTTTCCCACTCAGATATGCCAGGAATCCCAAGGGATATCGCCACACATAGGTTGAATGTTGATCCACTTTACCCGCCAGTACCGCAAATGAGGAGAAAGTTCAATGCCGCCATCAATGAAGCGGTCAACGAGGAGGTTGATAAATTACTCACTACCGGTTCCATCAGAGGGTCAAAATACCCCCAATGGGTCGCCAATGTGGTCATGGTCAAAAAGAAGAACAAGAAATGGCGGATGTGTGTCGACTTTACCGACCTGAACAAAGCATGCCCGAAGGACCCCTTTCCGTTACCACACATCGACCAGCTTATCGACGCAACAGCAGAGCACGAACTGCTGAGCTTCTTGGACGCCTACTCCGGTTATAACCAAATTCTAATGGCTGAAGAAGATCAAGAAAAGACAACTTTCATCACGAGGAATGTACTGCTATAAGGTAATGTCGTTCGGACTCAAGAATGCAGGGGCCACGTATCAAAGATTAGTCACCAAGATGTTCAAAAAACAACTCGGTAAGACCATGGAGGTTTACATCGACGACATGCTAGTAAAGTCGACAAAGAAAGAGGATCACATTGGCCATCTGAAGGAAGCTTTCGAGATATTAAGGCAATACGGGATGAAACTGAATCCTGAAAAATGCACCTTCGGCGTAACTTCAAGAAAGTTCCTTGGTTTCCTAGTGTCACAGAGGGGTATCGAGGTCAACCTAGATCAGATCAGGGGGCCATCGATGCAATACCGGAGATACTGACCAGCAAAAAGCAGGTGCATAAATTAACAGGACGAATAGCCGCCCTGTCGAGGTTCATTTCACGATCCTCCGATAGATGTCACAAATTCTTTAACATGCTAAGGAAAGACCACGGACTGCAATGGAATGAAGAATGCGTCGACGCCCTGAGAAAATTGAAAGCGTATCTATATTCGCCACCACTACTCGTCAAAGCAGACCCGGGTGAATGTCTACTTGTGTATCTAGAAGTTTCCGAAGTTGCGGTAAGCGCAGTCTTGGTCCGTGAAAACAAAGGTATGCAATCTCCGATTTACTATATCAACAAAAACTTAATCGATGCCGAAACAAGGTACCCTCACCTTGAAAAACTAACTTTGGCACTAGTTGTAGCTTCACGAAAGCTTAGACTGTATTTTCAATGTCACCCCATAAAGGTGGTGACAACTTTCCCCCTAAGGGGTATCCTACACAAACCCGAACTATCGGGTAGATTGGCCAAATGAGTCATAGAACTAAGCGAGCACGACATAACATACCAACCGCGAACTGCCATTAAGTTGTAGGTGCTCGCCGATTTCGTCGTCGATTTCAGCGCAGAAATATTTCCTGAAGTAGAACAGGATACGCTTAGCGCTTCCACTCATACCGACCTCTGGGTCCTCTACACCGACGGTGCCTCTAATTCCTCGGGATCGGGACTGGAACTCATCCTCGAAGTCCCTACGGGCAAAGTAATTCGCAGTCCATACGATGCCCCGAGATGACTAACAACGAGGCCGAGTATGAAGCTGTGATTGCAGGTTTGAAATTAGCCCTCAAATATGACGCTCGACGACTCGTCCTCCATTGCGACTCTCAACTCGTGGTGAACCAAGTCACCAGGACTTTCCAAATCAAAGAACAGAGACTACAAAAGTACCAGTCGAAAATTCATAAACTACTTCCATAATTTGATGAATGCCACCTAGACCAAATACCTAAGGCACAAAATATCGAAGCAGACGGCCTCTCCAAACTAGCGGTAGCCACCAAAAATATCAACAAGGAAAATGTGGTCATCCTTCTCCATTCCGCAATAGACCACGTCGAGGTACATTCTGTAAACCTAACTTGGGACTGGCGCAACCGCCTCGTAGCATATTTGCAGGACGGAACGCTCCCGCAAGATAATAAAGAAGCCAAAAAGCTTCGGATACAGGCAGCCAGATACAATCTCGTAAATGGTGATCTCTACAAAAGAACGTTCGGCGGCCCTCTAGCCAAATGTCTTGGGCCAAATCAAACAAGGCGAGTACTGGAAGAAGTACAAGAAGGGCACTACGGTGCCTACACGGGAAACCGCGCCCTTGTCCGATGCCTCATCTGTGCCGAATACTACTGGCCCACCATGAAAAAAGAAGTCGTGGACTATGTCAGGAGATGTGAATGGTGTCAGAAGTACGCCTCTATTATACATCAAGCAGGGGAACTCCTTCATTCTGTCACTTCACCATGGCCATTCATAAAGTGGGGGGTGGATATAGTTGGTCCCCTCCTAGTAGGACAAGGTAAGGTACGTTTCCTTTTGGTTTTAACTGATTACTTTTCTAAATGGGTGGAAGCAGGTGCATACACTCAGATACCTGAGCAAGAGGTCATTGCGTTCATATAGAAAAACATAATATGCCGTTTCGGTATCCCCAAAGAAATTAGTTGCGACAACGGACCTCAATTCGTCGGAAAGAAAATGACCGCGTTTTTCGAAAAATGGCACATCAAACGAATATTCTTCACGCCATATCATCTCGTCGGCAATGGTCAAGCCGAATCTTCCAATAAAATAATACTGAATATATTGAAAAAGAAGCTTGAAGACGCCAAAGGGCTATGGCCTGAACTATTACCAGAAGTATTATGGGCATACCGCACTACGCCAAAAACCAGCACAAGTGAGACGCCATATTCATTGGTCTACGGGACTGACGCAGTTATACCCGTCGAGGTCGGAGAGCCTAGTTTGAGATACTCCAACGAGAGCGGACCAAGCAACGATGGAAGTAGGCTACAAGAACTGGATGAAGTCGAAGAACGGAGAGACATGGCCCACGTAAGAATGGTAGCCCAAAAGTAACAAGTAAAAAGGAACTACAACAGGAAAGCCAAAGTGCGACCGCTCAAAGTCGGGGACTACGTCCTCAAGGCTAAAACACAAGCCGCAAAAGACCCTAATGATGGAAAACTAGGAACAAACTGGGGCGGACCATACAAAATCACGGCCTCAACAAACAAAGGAGTATTCCAGTTAGAGACAATGTAGGTAAAACTACTCCAAAACAACTGGAATGTCACCCACCTCAAATACTTCCACTTCCAAGAGGAGGCGCCACCTAAGTCGTGCTCTTTTTCCCTCATCCGGGTTTTGTCCCAATCGGGTTTTCCCGGTGAGGTTTTTAATGAGGCGACAAATGGGACGTCTCGAGGTTCGAAGTATTATTCATTACCCCGTCCGTCGACATTATCTCCGGAACAGAGTAATAAAGATACAGGATATAGATAATCAAACCTCCATTGTATGTACAAAGTCGACATGTGATTCTTACAAGAATATAATCAAATCTCCATTGCATGAATAAAGTCGACATGTGTCTCCCTACAAGAATACGATTAAATCTCCATTGCATGAATAAAGTCGACATGTGCCTTCCTACGGGAATACGATCAAACCTCCAACATGAAATGGACAAGGCCATCGACGAAAATATGAGTTCGACCTCGTTCGAACCACGGTGGGATCCTACTTCGACAGCAGTTCGAAGCAACATCCCAATGGCCAAGGCCATCAACGAAAATATGAGTTCGACCTCATTGGAACCATGACGGGATCCTATTTCGACGACAATTCGAAGCAACATCCCAATGGCCAAGGACATGGACGAAAATATGAGTTCGACCTCGTTCAAACTACGACGGGATCCTACTTCGATGACAGTTCGATGTAACATCCCAATGGCCAAGGCCATCAACGAAAATATGAGTTCGACCTCGTTCTAACCCTGACAGGATCCTACTTTGACGACAGTTCGAAGCAACATCCCAATGGCCAAGGTCATCGATGAAAATATGAGTTTGACCTCGTTCGAACCACGACGGGATACTACTTCGACGACAATTCGAAGCAGCATCCCAATGGCCAAGGCCATCGACGAAAAAAGGAATCAACTTCTGCCCAAAAGCTAAATTAACAGCTCGACGAGTATCCCAGATACCATAAAACATTGCAAAGAATAACAAATCAACAAAATAAATTTTACATTGCATCAAAATGTTATTTACACTTGTCTTTACAAACGGGCTCAAGCATGCCCCATACAAAAACCCCAAAATAAGAGCAAGCACAAGCAAGAAACTACACATCATCCCCGGTAGGGTAAGCATCTTCGTACCACAAGTCCTAAGTAAGACGGTTCGCATCATCAGAATCGATGTCACCCCCGTCAAGTGTAAGAGGGTTGTACCTGCATGCCTCACGAGTTGTACGAGCTTCGGTGTGCACGGCCTGATGTTCCGCTTCAGTTGCCCTCCCTCGGTGTGAAAAGCCTTGTACACGTCAAGCCGAGCCTCAGCATGGACCCATAACTCATATAAATGACAAGGCACGATCGGATCAACTAAGCACAAGACGTAGAAGGCTGAAAGCGTCGACCTGCATCCTCCGTCCTCAGCGAGGCCACTTGTCCATTCAATGCAGACAACTCCACCTCCAGTTCTTTAACATGCCCTTCAAGCCCCACGACCTTACGATTAGAGGCCTCATTCTCTTCAGTCAGCTCCGACCTACAGACATGGAGGGCATTCTCCAAAGATGCAGTTTCAAAAATAGTTGCTGCCAACTTATCAGCACCGACGCTCAGCTCGCCCTTAAGCCCCTCTACATCCATCGCCTTCACACTTAATTCAGCGGTCAAACTGACCACCTTTGCCTGCAAATCGGTATTCTCGGCCATCACCCCCTGCTCAACTCAAACTCGTCCTCCTTCACCTTAAGGGAAGCCTCGAGTTCACTGTTACGGGCAACAACCTTCATGAGATCCTCATCCCGCTCCATTAGCTCTTCGACCTTTCGCTCCAGTTGGTCCTCCCTCTATTTTGAACCCCTCGCAAAACAACTGAAACTCAGGGTCCTGATTATAAATGTCGGCCATCGCGCGATGCTTAGCACGATACTGTTGATACTTGGACGACATCTTCTCATAAGTGGTCGTCCTTTTATTCTCCTAACGCTCTCATTCGGTCTCCATGATGAGGGTCTGGCACAAAGAAAAGGGAAAAGTTAGAAACAAAATACAGGTCGACGATCGCCACACAAACCCAACGACGAAAAGGGAAGGAAAGGCACCTACCCGCAAGGCCATACCAGCGACGTTCTGAGACAACTCCACGTCGCTCATCGCCCTAATCACCTCGTTTTCAGAGGCAACACATAAAGGAGATAGAACAAATGCCACTTGCTCATAGTTCAGCAGCAAGTTGTAGTTCCCCGGGATGACTATGTGACAATTAGACCCTTCCACTCTGACCTCCACATGAGTATGGCAACCTACGAACTTGTTGGCATCCTCTGGGTCGACATATGAACCTGAGCCATCACCCTCAACAAGATGACTTCCAACATTGGACGATGCACCGCCCTCAGCATAGCGTACAGAGCCGGCTCCTGGGTAAACTCCTTCCGCTTGGAGAGATCTCCCGACAAAATGGCGTCAGCCATAAATATAGGTACGGGGCTATCTGCGACGCCCTACTTCTATCAGCATCCACGACCACGCTCTTCCCGAGCTCCATTCTCCTCCTCTTTCTTGATAACGGCTCGTTCCCGTTAGATGATTCGCCCAAAGGATGTGGGGCCGGCATTAAAGAAGCCTCCTCCCTCACGACCATGACTCGAGAAGGACCTTCTAATTGAATAGGTTGAGAACAACTCTCTCGAACAAACTCACTCAAAATAAACTGTGTGCCCGCGGCAGCAACGGCCTGTCGAAACACAGGGACTGACGCTCTCTGCCTGGAAGCTCCTCGACCTGTCATCACAAGGGTCGTATCAATAAACAACGTTATATAGCAATGAAGAGGTAGGGAAAACATTTACTAGATGGAACTTTAGGGCCATAACGCTTTACGAAGGCGGGCCAATCTCAGGTTTCCGTTGCATGGGGCAACAAATGGGCGACCCAATCCTTGATACCCGCAATAGGGCAAGGTGGACGTCCCATAGCTGCAAACAAGAAGCAAACAAATTTTATAATGAATACAGACGAAGGAAGAGTAAAATGAGTAGCGACACTTACGAGCCTCATTCCATCGCTCTGGGAAGCTGGCAGGGTCAGAAACGATATGTTCGATTTTGACAAAGAAGTACTTGTGCCAAAACTTGTGACTAGCCCGGTTGTCCTCCCCGACCACCAGCCCTTTTGTGCCACGGAGCCTCAGATGCACCATGGTACCCCTGTGGAAGCCAGGCGTGAACAGGTGCAAAAGGTGGTGGATAGAAACGTCACACTCCGCCAACTCCGCATACTAGGTCAACAACAAAAGTATCTTGAGTGTATATGGCGAAAGTTGTGCCGGGCAAGCTTGGTAGAACCTACAGAACTCTTCCGTTAAAGGGAAGAGAGGAAAAGTATAGCCAATCATGAAGGGGTACTCATAAAAAACATAATACCCAAGTCTATGAACCTTTACAAAATCTCTCCCCGCCGGAACCATATCGACATGAGCGGGTATGCCATACTTTACACGAAGAGCGTCAACTTGCTCCGTCTTAGAGAGTACGGGGTCCGGATTAGGAGGGAGATCTTTGAGGAAGTCACTTCGAGATAGGGGTGTCTCGGCAGTAACTCCTCCACCGTAGGAAGGCTGTCACCCTCTTCTACTACCGTATCTTCACCACCCGAAGAGGGCACCATGGACAATGGAGCGGCTCAGGAACCCCTTCGCAAGATCGATGTTGCCTTGGCATGCCTTCGTTAAAAGAGAAAAGAGATGTTGATACCGTAGAAACAAAGGAGGAAGATGAAGTTGTGAACGAAGAATTTGAGAAGAAGAAGCGGAAGATTGTCAGTGCTAGCTTGGAGAGATAAAGAGGGGATTTCAGAAGTGGAATGGCCAAGAACTTTCGAAAAAACAAACCCTATCCCTATTTATAGGATTGGGTGGCGCTAGAATCGAAGCGAAAGGTCACAGAGGGGCACCCGAATCGAAGCAACAATTCATCAACTCCTACCTCAAAAAACGCGCGTAATGATGACGCACGTGAAAATGACATCATTTTCTGGTAAAATGTATAACCTGGTGTCTTGCTAGGCATGCCGACCGCCCACCATTAGCCAATCTCGTAACGTTTCGAAGGATCAAATTTCTCCGTAGGAACGCAGGGTGTCCGCTCATCGAGGACGCACCAAGTTGCAACCTCGACAAGCGGAGGGACTAACTGTATGGGTCCAAACTTGAACGACTACGATCGTCGATGAGTACGAAGAACGACGAGGTCCTCGTAACTTGACGTCCAACGGAGGACGACCTCTAGACAAGCATGAGATTGTACGACCCTTGTAATAATACGGACCCATTAGTGGATACTTGGAATATTCCTTATAATTCGTCCTTTATAGCTTAGTAGGGATTCATTCTTTATATATATAGCAAAGGACAGTCTTGTGGGGGGGGAGGGGGGATCAGAATTTAATATACTGGCTGTAAACTTACTCACAAAAACGATTGAAGAATTCTTATCATCAATATTTTCTTTAACTATCTTTCATTCTAGAGATTATTAGACTCAACTAAGATTTACCCCTCCATTTTCTTTGATTGATTTGTCCAAATTGATTCTTATATCTTTTGTGTCAAACAAGAATGACTTCATTAAATGGTTCTGAGCCTTTTCTTTTTAAATAATTTCTTTTTAAATAACAAGTTGAGTCAAACAAAACAAAAGGTTTAAAAACGTACTCTTGTCAGGTATTTATACCAATCAATGAATATATGACATATGTCTTCACATACAATATTAGGAAACATGCTTAAGACCCTAGTGACTCGATCTAAATCCGTGAGAGCCTTGACCCAGAGCGGATAATATTACTAGCGGGCTGGGCTATTACATAATCGTCATAACACTCCAAACCATCTAAATTGATACCCAGATTCCACCTACTAACCAGAGGCTCTAATAACCTGATTGACCAAGCTTTTGGAAGAAAAGAAAGTGTTTTTGAGAAGAAACAGAAGCACCTTTGGAGAAATAGAAAAAAATAGCTTCTCTCCAAAAGCACTTTTGAGAAAAAATATACTTATAAGCAGTTTTTAAAAGCTTGGCCAAAGACTAATTGCTGCTCAAAAACGCTTTTCAAATTAATTAGTCAAATACAAGCTGTTTTTCACCAAAAATACTTTTGAAAAAAAAACACTTCTCAAATAAAAAAAATAAAAGAAGAATGAAGATAAGTTTCCATCCTAAGCTCTTTCAAGAAAAGACTTTCACTTTTGCTAATACCTGAATGTCCAATTCACAACAAGTGCTCATGTTGCCTGAAGATTGTAAGATTTTAAGGCCAACTAATAATTAGACAGTTGCAAACAGAAGTAATGTTGTTTCTAACTACATCTTGTTCTATAGACCGAAAAATCTTTTTAAAGTGGCAGAGAAGTTTTGTAAAGTCTGCTCAATATTGAAGAAGTAAACCTCAGCCAGTTGGTGGTGAGAAGGAAAACAATGTATTGAAGACTCATATGGGTAGATAGGGGTGGCAAACGGACGGGATGGGTCGGCTATGGGCGGGTCGAAAACGGATAATGCAAAAAATGGATAAATTATCTGACCCGACCCATATTTGAAAACAGATAAAAAACGGGTTAACCGGCAGAATCACCAGCATTTAAGAAGATACTAGGAATATATGAATCCCTTTATAAAGCAGAACACAAGTTGGAATTTGTCATCCTCCAGCAGATATTGTCATATTGCCTGGAAAATGATTTAACAAAGAAGCATCAAAACTTAAAATAGTTATATTGGTAGCATAAGCAACAATGCTCAGGACATTAATGGTGTTGCCATGAGCAACGATTAAAGCTCAATTTTTGAAATCTTTCTATTGCCAACAAAAATTCTCAGCTGATCAAATGTACTCAGAGACATACCACCAACCTAAAAAAAAACAAATAAGTTGCGTACAAATGGTAGAATTATTTTCTGAACTTCTGTTTCCAAATATTTTAAACAATCTTAACTTTCCCTACTACAAATAAAAATTAAGGCAATCAAAACAAATATAAATGCCCTGTTAACTGCGAACAATATCATCCGGTACCTTATACATGATGTTATGGATAGACTAACAAGGAGCATAATGTTTATTTTTGTCTTGGTTGCTCAAACTATAAAGAGAGGAGTCCTGTCTATTCATATGTGAAAGCGTCATTGTCCATCCCTTATCACAATTTAGAGCAATTGCACTCATATTTTCGTACCTAGAAACCTTGATCTGTTTACTTCCTCCTTTAATAAGATCGGGACGAGGAGTGACCTTTTATTGGGCCTCGAGGATAGGCTTAAACTTGAAACTGCCTCAGAAGCACAGAGACGTAAAATAATAGAATTCATGGAGATCTTCAGAATTGGGAATGTCCAATTCATCTTTTGTTTTTATGGAGGCTAGTTTTTATGTCCTCCTGTATGTATTGTCTTTTTGGATTTAATATACAAGGTAGGAGTCCCAGCCAAACCCCCGGCCATCTCAAGGCAGATCTAATTATTAAAAAAAGGAAGGAAAAAAGTGGTACCTTGAGCTTAGCTATACTTAAGAACATAGAAGCAGAGGCCTAAAGCATCAAGAAAAAAGGTGAAGAATAATAGGAGCAATATCAGGCACCTTTCCCGACAAATAAGAAAATTTTAATGGTGTAATCAAAATGGCAATGAGCTTACTTGCATAGCTGCTCCCACTTGGCTTTGATGTTGAGTAATTTCTCATTACATCCTCTTTGTTTTGAATATCCATTTGGATAGATGCTTCCTACATCAAAGAGAGTAAGTGTAAAATACATTTGAACACGAGCATTCACAAGATATCTTCAAGGCTAACCTCGATTTTCTCCTTTGGATAACCCTTTTGGTAGCAAAGTAAGAGGTTTCTTCTCATGATCCAATCAAAGTCATGCATCCTAGTTGAGTAGTTGGTGCAATGAGAGCAGCTTGTCTCATTTTCCCTGCCTATATTTCACTTTTTCTTTCTATTTCTCTTCCTCTTTTTCTTTCTTGAAGCATCGTCAATCGTCCTTGTTGGGCCATCAGAAACTCTAATCAGCTCAGCATTCTGAGAATTATATTCCTTTCGAACTGCCATTGTTGCATTATCCACCTCTAGAGCTTTATTCTCATACTCCAAATGTAGTACCCTATCTGTTGCAGCGTTATGTTCGACAGATGCTTGCAAATGACTACAAGTGCGTGATGCCTCTAGTCGTTCAAATGCCATAGAGCAACAAGGTTCTGTTGTCACTGCATTATCCTTTTGCTGAATTGGGAAGTGTTGGGAATTTTGATTCACTCGTTGCATCCTTCTCCATCTCCGTCCTTGATTCTCATACTCCAGGTAAATTCTCCAACATGTTGCAATCCCTGGATTGGATACCTCGAATAGGCAATAATCATTTGGGTTCTTCCCTTCTTTACTTGCAGAAGCATCCCAAAATACTTTAAATGGTATGTATACGATACATAAAAAATAGCATCGTGAGGGAACTCATATGGCCTAATGCAACAACACAAGTGATGTTTTCTTTCGCGGTCTGATAATTTGCAGTACATAGCTGATTCATGAAATGGATTACTAACATGATAACATATCAAAAAACCCATGAATTTATCAGTGTACCAAGATGAGTTCAGATTAATTGAGAACTTATCAACAAACGATTCTGGAGTTCTTCTGCCCAGGGGAAAAGAAATGTGAATATGTTCCCTTTGGTGGAAGTGCACTGCAACAGAAATCATTATTATTATTATTATATATCAATTGACAAGAATCAACATCTATAAATGTGAAGGGAGAGATAAAAACCTGGATAAATGTCCGGAGAAAACGACCTATGAACTTCAATAAATTTTGGTTAGTTGACTGGACTGGTCATACTTGTTTGGTCAAAGATACACTGAGTTTAGCGACCAATGTTGGTCGCAAAAGTGGGACCCACACAATTTTTTTAAATAATTTTATTATTATTTTATAAAACTTATAAAATATAAATATATATAATTTAAAACTTGCGACCAAAGTTGGTCGCTAACTGAAGGATAAGAAGATAGCGACCAACTTTGGTCGCTAAAGTGGGACCCAGTTATAATATTTTAATAAATATATATTTATGTAAAAAAATTATAAAATATAAATAAATATAATTCAAAATTTAGCGACCAAAGTTGGTCGCCAATGTGGGACCCAGTTCTAACGTTTAACAATTTTTATTATTAATTTAAATATTATATAAAATATAAATAAATCTGATTAAATTTTAGTGACCAAATTTGGTCTCTAATTTAAATTCATGTACATTTAGTGACCAACTTTGGTCGCTAAATTAAATTCATTTAAAGTTAGCGACCAAAGTTGGTCTCTATATGGTCAAATTTAAAAATCACTTTTGTGTTTACTATGTAAATAATATAAATGTAAGTCGTTAATAATTTTGTAATACAAGGGATGAATAGTACTACGAAGCGGGCGTGTGTGTCTATATATACAATATATGTACTTACGCTATACTATGCACTAAGTATAAGTGTATGAGATAATACCGTATCGAATATAGCTTATATATATAATATATATGTACTTACGCTATACTATACACTAAGTATAAGTGTATGATGGTAATACTATATCGAATACAGCTTATATATATAATATATATACTTACCTATACTATGCACTAACTATAAGTGTATTAGGTAATACCGTATCGAATACAACTTATATATATATAATATATATACTTACGCTATACTATGCACTAAGTATAAGTGTATGAGGTAATACCGTATCGAATACAGCTTATATATATATATATATATATATATATATATATATATATATATATATATATATATATATATATAATATGTACTTACGTTATACTATGCACTAACTATAAGTGTATTAGGTAATACCGTATCGAATACAGCTTATATATATATATATATATATGTACTTACGCTATAATATGCACTAAGTATAAGTGTATGAGGTAATACCGTATCGAATACAACTTATAGATATAATATATGTACTTACGCTATACTATGCACTAAGTATAAGTGTATGAGGTAATACCGTATCGAATATATATATATATATATATATATATATATATATATATATATATATATATATATATATATATATAATATGTACTTACGCTATACTATGCACTAAGTATAAGTGTATGAGGTAATACCGTATCGAATACAACTTATATATATATATATATATATATATATATATATACAATATATATACTTACGCTATATTATGCACTAAGTATAAGTGTACTAGGTAATGCCGTATCGAATACAGCTTATATATATATATATATATATATATATATATAATATGTACTTACGCTATAATATGCACTAAGTATAAGTGTATGAGGTAATACCGTATCGAATACAACTTATATATATAATATATGTACTTACATTATACTATGCACTAAGTATAAGTGTATGAGGTAATACCGTATCGAATATAGCTTATATATATATATATATATATTATACTATGCACTAAGTATAAGTGTATGAGGTAATACCGTATCGAATATAGCTTATATATATATATAATATATATATACATACGCTATACTATGCACTAACTATAAGTGTATTAGGTAATAGTGTAACGAATACAGCTTATATATATATATTATTTTTTATTTTTTTTGAAATAGCGACCAACTTTGGTCGCTATTTTGGTCAAACGGTCAGAATATAGCGACCAAAGTTGGTCGCTATGTCTAAAAATTCAAAACTGTTTTACCCACCAAAATAGCGACCAACGTTGGTCGCTATTTTAATTACATAACTCTCAAAACCGGGATCCCCTCCCATTCTTTCTAAAAAATTCCCAAAATCCCTCTTTTCTCTCACACTCAAACCCCACCCCCCTTCCAACTCCCACTACCAGGCCCCACCCACGCCACCAACGACCACCGCTCAGCTGCCGCCATCGCCGTCACCGTCGCCTCTGCCGCTGTTGCGTCTCTCCTTCTCCACCTCCTAAAAATTCAAGGTTAGAATTACAAACATAGGGTTTCAATTAGTGTTTCAATTGTTTATTGTTTCAACCTAGAATTAGTGTTTCAATTGATTATTTAACATTGTATTTTATAGAAACCTAGGGTTTAGTTGTATTTATCATTATTTAACATTTTATAGAAATCTAGGGTTTAGGGTATGGGTTGAATATTTAGGCTAGACTTTATTGAGTATTTCTCCTTCAATATTTTAGTAAGCAATAGATACTAATTTAACGTCAAAGACTTGATTCATAGGTAGATATATATTAGGGTATAAATTGAACTTTTAGTTTAATCTTGATTAGTTTATAGGTAGATATTTAATATAGACACATGATAGTATATTTGGATTTTCTCTTAAAGTTCAAGACAATGTTAATGTTTAAGGCCTTAAGCGAATCGTTGCGTGGCTCTTGTTTGAGTACAACGAGTCGCCCACTTTTAGGATATAAATTGAACTTTTAGTTTAAGTTTAAACTCGTAGGATACGAATATAACTTATAGTTTTTAGGTTTTGTTCTTGTGAATTGAACTTGTAGGATATAAATTGAACCTTTTAGGATACGAGTTGAATTTTTAGGATATGAATTGAACCTTTTAGGTATGAGTTGAACCTTTAGGATATAAATTGAACTTAAACTCGTAGGATATGAATATAACTTTTAGGATATAAATTGAAGCTTTTATGTATGAGTTGAACCGTTAGGATATGACTTGAACTTTTGTGGATATAAATTGAACCTTTTAGGATATGAGTTGAATTTTTAGGATATGAATTGAACCTTTTAGGTATGAGTTGAAGCTTTTAGGATATAAATTGAACTTTTAGTTTAAGTTTAAACTCGTAGGATATGAATATAACTTTTAGGATATAAATTGAAGCTTTAGGATATGACTTGAACTTTTGTGGATATGAATTGAAGCTTTTATGTATAAGTTGAACCTTTAGGATATAAATTGAACCTTTTAGGTATGAGTTGAATTTTTAGGATATAAATAGAAATTTTAGGATATGACTTGAACTTTTGTGGATATGAATTGAACCTTTAGGATATAAATTGAACTTTTAGTTTATGTTTAAACTCGTAGGATAAGAATTGATGAACTTTTAGTTTTTAGGTTTTGTTCTTGTGAATTGAACTTGTACGATATAAATTAAAGCTTTTATGTATGACTTGAACTTTTTAGAATATGAATTGAAACTTTTAGGATATGAGTTGAACTTTTGGGAAATAAATTGAACCTTTAGGATATGTATTGAACCTTTAGGATATGACTTGAAGTTTTAGTTTATGTTTAAACTCGTAAGATATGAATATAACTTTTAGTTTTTAGGTTTTGTTCTTGTGAATTGAACTTGTAGGATATAAATTGAAGCTTTTATGTATGACTTGAACTTTTTAGGATATGAATTGAAACTTTTAGGATATGAGTTGAACTTTTAGGAAATAAATTGAACCTTTAGCATATGTATTGAACCTTTAGGATATGACTTGAACTTTTAGTTTATGTTTAAACTCGTAGGATATGAATATAACTTTTAGTTTTTAGGTTTTGTTCTTGTGAATTGAACTTGTACGATATAAATTAAAGCTTTTATGTATGACTTGAACTTTTTAGAATATGAATTGAAACTTTTAGGATATGAGTTGAACTTTTGGGAAATAAATTGAACCTTTAGGATATGTATTGAACCTTTAGGATATGACTTGAAGTTTTAGTTTATGTTTAAACTCGTAAGATATGAATATAACTTTTAGTTTTTAGGTTTTGTTCTTGTGAATTGAACTTGTAGGATATAAATTGAAGCTTTTATGTATGACTTGAACTTTTTAGGATATGAATTGAAACTTTTAGGATATGAGTTGAACTTTTAGGAAATAAATTGAACCTTTAGCATATGTATTGAACCTTTAGGATATGACTTGAACTTTTAGTTTATGTTTAAACTCGTAGGATATGAATATAACTTTTAGTTTTTAGGTTTTGTTCTTGTGAATTGAACTTGTAGGATATAAATTGAAACTTTTAGGATATGAGTTGAATTTTTAGGATATAAATAGAAATTTTAGGATATGACTTGAACTTTTGTGGATATGAATTGAACCTTTAGGATATAAATTGAACTTTTAGTTTATGTTTAAACTCGTAGGATAAGAATTGATGAACTTTTAGTTTTTAGGTTTTGTTCTTGTGAATTGAACTTGTACGATATAAATTGAAATTTTACGATATGACTTGAACTTTTTACGATATGAGTTGAACCTTTAGGATATGACTTGAACTTTTGTGGATATGAATTGAAGGTTTAGGATATGAATTGAACTTTTAGTTTATGTTTTGGAATTTTAGATTGCCAGAGGATTATTAGAAGAGGTTGATGACGTTATTAGACAAGCAATAGAACTTCCACCAAGAATAACTAAGACACAGTACCTGGCAAAGTGTGCCTTTAATTGTTCTTCTCATTAGCGACAATGATGATGAGAAGGCAATGACATGTGTTTCAAATAGTGATGGTGTAGGTAGGAATTTAGTATTTTCTAAGTAGATAAAAGAAGAGCTTATAGAGTAATTCTGTACTTCATTTTCCATGAGGAAAAGAAGTTTAATTGAGAGTGACAAGGTTGATGAATACGGAATGTGTTCCGTTGGTTATGGCAGTTCCCATAGAATGGGGATCATAAGACTCTATGATGACAGAGATTATAGGAAGTTTTGTTCTAAATTTTCTTTCAGGTCTGATCCGTACAAGCTTAATGTGATATTAGTGATATTTCTTCGGATTCAGACAATGATTTGACCGACAAAAGTATGGAAATGCTCTTAAAAAGAATTAAAGGTAAAATCTTTTCAGCATCCTTCTCTACCAAGAAAAACATTTTACCTTTAATTCTTTTTAAGAGCATTTCCATACTTTTGTCGGTCAAATCATTGTCTGAATCCGAAGAAATATCACCAATATCATATTAAGCTTGTACGGATCAGACTTGGAAGAAAGTTTAGAACAAAACTTCCTATAATCTTTGTCATCATAGAGTCTTATGATCCCCGCTTTATGGGAACTGTCATGACCAACGGAAAACATTCCGTCTTCATCAACGTTGTCACTATCAATCAAACTTCTTTTCCTCTTGGAAAGTGAAGTAGAGAATTCCTCTATAACCTCTTTTATCTACTTAGGAAATGTTAAATCCTACCTATACCATCACTATTTTGAAACACATGTCATTGCCTTCTCATTATCATTGTAGCTATAGAGATCAACAATTGATCAAAGACACACCCTGTCAGGTATTGTATCCAAGTTATTCTCTATATCCAAGTTCATCCCGAGTAATAGTACCACGAGGATAATCACCAAAGCCACCAGACAGCTTTATGATGCCAATGAAGCAAGATGAGATATTCAATGAAACTCGTATTGTAAAGAAGAAGAAAGAGACTGATTCAGAAAGGAGGGTCGAACCTCGACTATATACATGTAAGTTTTTTACTTTTCATTAAGTATTTTGATTTACTTTTATATAAATTTTGAAATGCTAATTCAATATATATAATTTTTCATATAGGTTCGCTTCACATACAGCTGACGTGGGAGAATTCATACGCAGTCAACCACCTAATGAATCGGGCGAGGCAATCCAACTTTCGGACGAGGATGCTGAAAGAACACTCCTTGAGTACTTTATATACTTTGAACTAGACAAAAAAATTTAGTTCTATTGTGTTAGTTCTTTTTAGTTCGAATGGGCTTGTAATAAGCGTTAACTTAGTTTTGTTAGCTTAATGTGTTAGTTCTATTGATTGTTGCTTTTAATTGTTGTTGTTGTTGTTGCTGGCATAAAATGCCTGTTTAGGATGTTTGGTAAGCTGGCAGGTGGTGTAGCTGCCAAAACAGGCAGTTTCTGCCAAAAATATACCAAGAAAAGCGACCAACTTTGGTCTCTATTTGGTCGCATTTCACTATAAAAAAAATAATTTTCTGGGCAATAGCGACCAACCTTGGTCGCTACCTGCCCAGATTTCTATTAAAAAAAATACAATTTCTGGAAATATAGCGACCAATGTTGGTCGCTTATCTTTAAAAAAAAAATTAAATTCTTGAATTTAGCGACCAACTTTGGTCTCTATTGTCCAGATTTTAAAATATAATATTTGGATTAGAGACCAAAGTTGGTCGCTTTCTAATGATTAATGATAAATTAAAAACAACGTATTTCATATGTAGAGACCAACTTTGGTCGCCAAATTTATATTATTAAATTAATATAGCGACCAAAGTTGGTCACTAAAGTCAAAATCAGAATATTTGGTCTTTTTTCCTTAGAGACCAGCAATATTGCGACAAGGCATGTTTGGTCGCTTTTTGGTCGCTTTTAGGGGTAAGTTGGTCGCTTTTTGTGGTCGCTTTTTACCGGATTTCTAGTAGTGAGATAAGGGGAGTGTTGCAAGTTTATTGCAACCTATAATCCAGAGAGATTTAAGATTCTGAGTAATAGTGTCCGGAATACTTTCAACTGTTGCGGAAGCCAAATGTATATAGTGTGAATAAGTCACAACTACTATACCAAAAATTGTGACAGCCACCAAATAATAAATAAGACAATAAAGCAACAATAAAGGGAACACCAGAATTTACGAGGTTCGGCTAATTTTGCCTACTCCTCGGACACAACCAATATTTTATTCCACTCCAAAATACAAGTGAAATAATACTAAAGAGAGAAGATACAAATGCCTTAAACAGATGAGAAGGCAAATGAGAGGTGTGTTTCAATCCTAAACATTAGGCCTTCTTTTATAGGGGAAAAATCCCCCCCAAACTTAACTCCCAACCAACGTGGGATAAAAAATTTGCCAAACTTCAACAAATCTCCACCTTGGCAAAATTCCACATCTTCAATTTTCTCTCAATAACAAATTTCAAATTTTTGATTGTGTCTAAATCTTCAATCTTCAGTGTTCAACAATGTTGATCAAATCCAAACAATATTGAAACTTGATCGCAGTCACCACCTTTGTCAGCATATCAGCAGGATTCTCCGTAGTATGAATTTTCTTCACCGTGACTCCTTCTTCTTCTATGATTTCTCGTACGAAATGATATCGAACATCAATATGCTTCGTCCTTGCATGATAAACTTGGTTCTTCGCTAATTGAATAGCACTTTGACTATCACAAAAAATTGTGATACCTTTTTGTTCAACACCAAGCTCCTTTAGCAATCCTTGAAGCCAAATTGCCTCCTTCACAGCCTCTGTAATAGCCATGTACTCTGCCTCTGTTGTAGACAAAGCAACTGTTGACTGCAAAGTAGACTTCCAACTAACTGGTGCCTTTGCAAAAGTAAACACATAACCAGTAGTTGATCTTCGTTTGTCCAGATCACCCGCAAAATCTGAGTCACAATATCCAACTACAGACTGATTGTCTTCCTGCTCAAAAACTAACCCGACATCTACAGTATTATGAATATACCGTAGAATCCACTTCACAGCTTGCCAATGCTCCTTCCCTGGATTGTGCATATATCTGCTAATAACTCCAACAGCTTGTGAAATGTCAGGCCTTGTGCAAACCATTGCATACATCAAGCTACCAACAACATTTGCGTATGGTACCTTTGACATATACTCTCGTTCAGCTTCATCCATTGGCGACATAGTAGTACTTAGCTTAAAATGGGAAGCAAGTGGAGTACTAACTGGCTTAGTCTTGTCATCTATGCCAAAACGTTGAAGTACTCTCTTCAAATATTCCTTTTGAGATAAACAGAGTTTCTTTGAACGTCTATCTCTAATTATCTCCATGCCAAGAATTTTCTTTGCCTCACCCAAATCCTTCATCTCGAACTCCTTCTTCAGTTGAATCTTCAACTTATCAATTTCTTCCGAATTCTTGGAAGCTATCAACATATCATCAACATATAGGAGAAGATATACAAAGGAACCATCTTTAAGCTTGTGCAAATACACACAATGATCGTATTTGCTTCTCTTGTACCCTTGCCGCAACATAAACTCGTCAAATCGCTTGTACCATTGTCTAGAAGATTGTTTCAATCCGTACAACGATTTTTCAAGTTTGCACACCATATTTTCTTTTCCAGCAACTTTGAATCCTTCTGGCTGAGTCATGTAGATTTCCTCCTCCAAGTTTCCATGTAAAAACGCAGTTTTTACATCCATCTGAACTAGTTCCAAATCCAATTGTGCTACCAAAGCCAACATAATTCTAATGGAGGAATGTTTTACAACTGGAGAAAACACTTCATTGTAATCAATTCCCTCCTTTTGAGCATATCCTTTGGCCACCAATCTTGCTTTGTAGCGAACATCTACTTGGTTAGGAAATCCTTCTTTCTTTGCAAATACCCATTTGCACCCAATTGCTTTCTTTCCCTTCGGGAGATTGGCCAATCTCCATGTATGATTCTGATGAAGGGACTGTATTTCATCATTCATGGCAATCCTCCACTTATCTTCTTCTGAACTTTGGACAGCGTCTTTATAAGTGGTAGGAACATCATCAGCTACAATTGAGGTTGCACAAGCAACCGTCTCTATGAGACGAACAGGTTTCGTTATTGTTCTTTTTGGCCTGCTGGTTGCTATTGATTCAAGTTGTTGTTGAGGTTCCTGAGTTGGAATCTCCTCTACTGGCTCTCCTTCCAGAGGGTAATCTTCATTTGTTTCCTCCTCTGCTTCTTGTGTAGGAAAAATAAATTTTCCCTCAAACTCCACCTGCTTAGAAGCACCTTCATTTTGTTTGGTATCTTCTGTTACCTTATTTACCATAGCAGATTCATCAAAGGTAACATCCCTGCTGAATATTACTTTCTTTGTCATAGGACACCATAAGCGATATCCTTTGACTCTAGAAGTAATTCCCATAAAAATAGCCTTCTTTGCCCTTGGATCCAATTTTGACTCTGTCACATGATAATATGCAGTTGAGCCAAACACGTGCAAAGAGTCATAATCTACAGCAGGCTTTCCATACCATTTTTCAAATGGTGTCTTGCCATCAACAACAGCAGATGGTAAGCGATTAATGAGGTGGCATGCATATGTAACTGCCTCAGTCCAAAATTGTTTGCCCAAGCCAGTATTGGACAACATACACCGTACCTTCTCCAGCAAGGTCCGGTTCATACGTTCTGCCACTCCATTCTGTTGTGGTGTATGTCTAATAGTGAAGTGTCGAACGATGCCATAATTTTCACAGACCTTATTGAAATGATCATTTTTTTATTCACCTCCATTTTCTGTGCGAATACACTTGATCCTCCTGCCTATTTGATTCTCTACCATCGTCTTCCATTTGAGAAAAATTCCCAGCACTTCATCTTTGTTTTTCATTGTATACACCCACACTCTTCGAGAAAAATCATCAACAAAGGTTACAAAATAGTGCTTCCCACCCAATGAAGGTGTTTTGGAAGGACCCCAAACATCAGAGTGTACATAATCCAAAATGCCTTTAGTATTATGGATCGCTGTACCAAATTTAACCCTTGTCTGTTTCCCTTTGACACAATGCTCACAAAACTCCAAGTTGCAAGCCTTTACTCCTTTTAACAATCCTTGATCTGATAGAGTTTTCAAGGATTTTCCTCCAGCATGTCCCAAGCGCATGTGCCATAGCTTGGTTGCTTCTGCCTCTTTGTCGTCACTGGATGTTACTGTCGCTGTCCCAATAACTGTACTGCCACGATAGCGGTACATATTATTATTCTTCCGATTAGCCTTCATTACCACTAGTGCACCGGAGCATACTCTCATCACTCCATTTTCTGCAATGATTTTGAACCCTTTTGATTCTAGGGCTCCTACAGAGATGAGATTCTTCTTCAAATCCGGTACAAATCGAACATCTGTTAATGTTCTGATCATTCCATCATGGTTCCTTAATCGTATTGAACCAATGCCATATGAGGTAAGAGGGCTGTTATCCGCTGTGTGGATGACTCCATATTCTCCTTCTTGAAATTCCACAAACCAGTCCCTGTTGGGACACATATGATAGCTACAAGCCGAGTCCATCAACCATATGTCTGATGATGTTGATGACTCTGTTGTAACTAATGAGAAGTCTGAATCATCACAATCAGCTACATTTGAATCCATAATGGCCTTTCCATTGTTATGTTTGGCCTTATTCTTCAACTTCGGACAGTCTTTCTTCCAGTGCCCTTTTTCTCGACAAAAGGCACATTCATCTTTGCTGGGTCTGGATCTTGACTTGGATCTTCCCTTCTTTGTCCTCGTTTGATTTTGAGGACGACCCCTCACAAATAGTGCTTCTCCTTCTCCGCCCTTCTGTTTTTCTCGCTTTCTTTGTTCATAGCTGTACAAAGCCGAACAAACTTCTCTGAGAGAAACTTCGTCATTTCCATGGAGTAGAGTAGTTTCAAGGTGCTCGTACTCATCAGGAAGTGACGCCAACAACATCAAGGCCAAGTCACCATCATCATAAGTTGTATCCATATTTTGCAAATCTGTGACCAACTTATTGAAACTGGTGATATGTTCATTCATCGTGGTACCAGGAACATAGGTGAAGTGAAACAGTCTCTTCTTCATGTACAATTTATTTTGACTATTTTTCTTCAAAAATTTATCCTCCAGTGCTTTCCATAATTTACTTGCAGAAGTTTCCTTTGTGTATGGATATTTCTGCTCTCTAGCAAGGAAGGATCGAATGGTACCTCAAGCAACACGGTTGATAATTTTCCAATCTTCTTCTCCAATAACATCTGGTCTCTTTTCTTCAATGGCAAGATCTAGCCCTTGTTGAAAAAGGACATCTAGAACCTCGCCTTGCCACATCCCAAAATGCCCGGATCCGTTAAAAATTTCTACCGCAAATTTTGCATTTGACACAATTCTTGTCATAAGCGAAGATGCCAATGATGACATATTATTGACACTTGATGTAGATTTTTCTGGTTTATTGTCTCCCATATTTGACACAAATATTATTTAATAGTTGACGACACAAATCAAGATTATTTCCTTTCTGATGTAGAAGATCAGACTAAGCTGCAACCATAGAGCATACTCAGACAGAACCTTGACTCAGTTACCAAGATAAATCTTTTCTGATGTGGAAGATCAGACTATGCTGCAACCACAGAGCATACTTAGACAGTATCTTGGCTCTGATACCAATTGTTGCGGAAGCCAAATGTATATAGTGTGAATAAGTCACAACTACTATACCAAAAATTGTGACAGCCACCAAATAATAAATAAGACAATAAAGCAACAATAAAGGGAACACCAGAATTTACGAGGTTCGGCTAATTTTGCCTAATCCTCGGACACAACCAATATTTTATTTCACTCTAAAATACAAGTGAAATAATACTAAAGAGAGAAGATACAAATGTCTTAAACAGATGAGAAGGCAAATGAGAGGTGTGTTTAAATCCTAAAAATTAGGCCTTCTTTTATAGGGGGAAAATCCCCCCAAACTCAAGAGCCCACCGATGTGGGACAAAAAATTTGCCAAACTTCAACATCAACAACTTCACAATCTTCCAATTTTAAATAGCTCAGGCCGCTGAGAGACCTGGGTAAGCTTCTTATCCTTTGGGATTCTACAGTGAGTTTTGACAAGCGCAACATATTTCCACAAACTTTTGGAAAATTTTCTAAACTTTTGCATCTTCCAAGGTTGAGAGTCTCAAGAAATTCCAGGGAAACAAATTTTGGAAGCTTCTTTAGTGTGTCACAACACGTCAAATTCAATTCTTTAAGCATTCTGCAATGTCCAAGAGAGGGATGGACCTCTTCCAAATTCTTACACCCAAATAAACTCACTGTCTCCAAGTTTGGCATATCACCAAAATTGGGTGTTTTTGTTAACTCACAGCTCCAGCTGAGATCCAAATGCTTCAAGTTTCCCATTTTCTGTTTTCATAAAAAAAAATTATAAAACACAAAAACATTGATAGCTGGAAAGATTGGTAGCCTATGTATAAGGTGTATGAATCTCTTAATAAATTGAGGCCTTTTGAGGAAAACTGTGGGCTTGGTCCAAAGCGGACAGTATCACACCATGTTAAGTAAACTTGGGCTGGTTGATCCCAACAACTGGTATCAAAGATCAGTTTTGGTATGACGATGGCAGAGTGATGGTGTGAGGCTCGATTTAGGTGTAGGGATCTCTTAATGGAATGAGGTCTTTTGAAGAAAATCGTGCGAGATATGCCCAAAGCGGATAGTACATCATCCTTAGGCTGGTTGAGCCCAACAATTAATATCATAGCCTATTTTCGGTATAGCAATAACAGAGTGATGGTGTGGGAAAAATTAGAAATATTCACATAAAATCTTATTATTTACTATTCTCTAATAATGATTGCTAAGTTAGTTAGAACTCTTTTTGAAAACATTAGTATAGATTTTAAGTTTCCAGGTGAGTGACTACCAGAATTGGATAAGTTATAGTATGAAAATAGATGAAGCCAGAATTTGAAGCTTAAGAATTTGTGATTTAGTTCTTATAAGTCATTGCGTCCTAAATTAATAATTTTTAAATATTCAATAAATTACTTAAGATAATACAAGGTTAGGACTAAAGTTATTGAGTTTGGCTGAAATCGTATCCTAAATGCTAGCTTCGCCATTAGTTTAATAGAAGAGAACTATGTACAACACAATGTTAGTTTTATTTCCTGTAGCATTCAATTGTAGGTTGAACAATTTATGTGGATTAAACAAGAAAAAAAAAGAGTTTTGGTCTGTTGGAGAGAGAAAGGGGCTTTTTTCACTTTTAGCTCGTGTAGAAACTATTTACATTAGGTAGCCGAAAAAGTGTATAAAATATGTATAATTTTTATATATAACATATAGAAATGTAAAAATATACTAAAAATATATATTTTTTCGACTATTATTTTGAGAGCAGCACATCTTCCACAATTAGGAGTCGTTATGCCAGGATCTGTGTAGAAGTGCCATTAGATCAACCACTAAAAACACACGTTTATTTTGGCAACCATAGACAAACAATCCTATATGAAGGTCTTAATATGCTGTGTACCAGCTGTGGCAGACTTGGCCACAATAAAAACTTTTGCTCTTTCTCTACACAGTCAAAAAATCATTCGTCCACCTCTGCCTCAACCCAATTAACTCATGTTTCTACTACTACTGATTCAATCACAATCTCACCATCAACAATTGAGTGGAAAACAATCCAATTCCCAAAGAGGAATCAGTCCAGGACACGTACGTCACCCCACCTCAACACAGGTATGCCTCCTAACCCTAATCAAGTTGATTTTGTTAACCTTTCTCTTAATACTTCTAATATAAAGGAAAGCAAAAAACTACTAATCAGGAGTTAACCTCCTCTAATTATGCCTCTAATAAATTCCAGTCCTTAACACAAATGGATTTTAATAATTTTAAAAATTTAAATGATACTCAAAGGCTCAATAAATTAATAATTCCCCTACTACATCAAACCCTAGTTCTGACAGACCACTACACCAACCCCATCCCAATTCCTCCACGTCTCCTCCTTTCCATGCAAACCACTCTCACAAGCCTATACTACCACTTGCCATGCAGGAAATTTCCCACATAGACACAACACCACACTCACCAAAGCTACCCAGTCTATACCCTATCCAACCAATACCCCATACTACCACTACAATCCCTAATACCAATCAGCTTTCTTCTTCCCAACCAAGCCAAGAAATACAAATTTCCATGCAATCCAATCATGAAGAATTGTCAAACCCCAGCAACCCACAAAATCTATATAAATCTGCAGAGCAGACCAAACACCATCATTCCCCACCAGCACCAAGCACCATTCAAATAACTCCTACTTCCTCAACAACACTCGATCCTTCTCATAACCTACTGCAAACCCCTTCTTCAACTCCTACATTATACGATGAACCCCCACAACCTAATTCACAGACGCCTACCAATACAACCAAGACAATCTATCCATCGACTCACACACCAACAAACACCATACTCAATACCACCCCCACAGTTAATTATGGAACCAAACACCACCATCTTCACAGCCTAAACACTACATGCAACGAACAATCCAAACTCTTGGCTCAAAGTAGGTCTATAAAACCATGCTCTCACATTCAAAATGGAGGTGAACCAACAGGAAGTAACAATCTTGATCAACAGCCCTCGAGATCTTGCATAAATCATCACGGAGGGGATGCAATTGGGGACGGAGATCTATGGCAGGTACCATTGGTCTATGATGCAGGCACCATACCTAGCACCATACCAACCAATCAATCCACTAGTACCCAATTGGGACCCAACTAATCTTCATCCCAACCTCATTCAGATGCCATTCTATCCACCCACACCACTAGTTCCCTCCACTCATTGGATCCAGCCATACTCCCTTAGCTTCCCCACAACCCTTCTCTAACACTGGAACCACTCACAACCCCTCCATACTCCCCACCACAGTCCTCACCCCTGCTCCCAATCTAGTCCTACAAGATTCAGAATTTCAACAAGAAGTTGCAGCAGCAATGGCTTACAACAGAGAGACTCGCCCAGTCCATCATGCCTAGACGCAATAAAGGTCGTTGTCCAGAAAGAGGAATACAAAAGAAAAATCTACATTCGTTGTCCTCCAAATCTCCTAACATGTTCCCTTCCCATACGACCCACAACCAATCCGGACGTAGGAAAATATGCACTTCTTATATTCCCAACCCTACGCCTATGCCCAGGGCACAACAACAACAACCTGGGGAAGGTGCAAAGCAGGCAGCTGCTCAACTCAACCAATAATCATATGAACTTTATCATTTGGAACTGTCGAGGAGCTCAATCTGCCGAGTTACGTCGAAACTGAAACTTTCGTTCCTTGTTAGACTACAATCGTCCCTCTCTTATGACTCCCTTGAAAACACACTACCTAAACCACCAAAGTTTAAAAGAAGAATTTTATTTTACGGGCATGGTAGAGGTAAGTGCTGTAGGACAATCAGGAGGAATTACCATCCTATGGAACACTGAGGAGGTTACATTGGACCCTATAGCCACTATACAACAGGAAATCCACTGCAAAATCCAGGTAAATCCTCTTCATTTTACATGGTTACTTAGTATAATATATGCTAGTACTGTAGCTCATAATAAAGAAATTATTTGGAATAATATTAGATGCTTATATGACAATTATAAAGGCCCTGGCTAATTGGAGGAGATTTCAACGAGATAACACACGCTACTGATAAATTTGGGGGACGAAATATTAATAATTCATGTACTAATAAATTTCTAGATTGTATAAACTACTGTCAATTAAGTGACCTTGGCTACAAGGGTAGCCGTTATACTTGGACAAACAATAGATCCCACGGACACAATATTCTTGAAAGAATATATCGTTTCTTTGCAAATTATGATTGGATTAATCATTACCCTAATGAACTTGTCCATCACCTTCCACGAACTCATTCAGACCATTGTCCATTTTTATTAACACTCAAAACTAGTCTGTCGCCTAAGGACAAACCTTTTCGCTTTGAAATAATTTGGGCATCTCAACCACCTTTTCCAATGTTAGTTAGTAAAATTTGGGAGGAACAACCTCTTCTTATTCTAGCTATTGATCAATTTAAGGAAGAAGTTCAACACTGGAACAAATCCACGTTTGGTAACCTTTTCAAACGTAAGCATAAACTCTTAGCTAGACTAGGAGGAATCCAATTATCCATGCAATATCCTACAAGCTTGTTTCTACAAAAATTGGAACAAGACTTAATTAATGAGTTTAAAATTATCTTAAAACAAGAGGAAGATTTTTGGAAACTGAAATCAAGAATTAATTGGCTAAATGAAAGAAATGCCAACACTTGCTTCTTTCACCTAGCAACTCTTAATAGACGAAGACACAATAGAATAACTGTGTTACATGACGATTGGGGTAATTGGATTACGGATCAATCGCTTATTAAAAGTAACATAACTATTTACTACAATACTTTATTCACTACTCATTCCATGCTTTCATACAAATTCCATTCAATCCAATCGTATAATGTCGTCACTGAGGTAGAAATACAATACTTAGATCTATCCCTTCAAGACCAAGAAATTATCAATGCTATTCACTCTTTCCAGTCTCTAAAAGCACCAGGCCCTGATGGTCTTCATCCATACAGAACAAAAAATATTGGAATACGGTTGGAAACTCTATTAAATTCTTTTGCCATACAATGTTCAGCAATCATACTATAAATCCCTCCATCAACAAAAAACTTAGTTGCTTAATTCCCATAAATAGAATAGCGTCTACAATTTCTCAATTCAGACCAATAAGCCTTTGTAATATTATTTATAAAGTTATTACAAAGATTATCGTTAATAGACAAAAACCCATTCTCCAACACATTGTTCATCCCACTCAATCCAGTTTTCAAAAAAACCGTCGTGCCTCAGATAATGCCATCATTGTCCAGGAACTTATATCCCGATTCCAAAAAATGAAAGGCAAAACCTCATATATGCTGCTCAAACTTGATCTTGAAAAAGCATTCGATAAACTAGAATGGTCATTCATTCATTACACACTAGTCACACTCAACTTCTCATCAAAATTCATCAAACTTGTCATGTCTTGCATTACAACAACTTCCACGTCAATCCATATCAATGGCAATCCAACGGATTATTTTAATCCAACAAGGGGTATTCGTCAAGAGGATCCTCTTTCACCCTACATCTTCATACTTTGTCTATAAATGCTTTCTCGCCAAATCAACACGGCAGTAGATTATCGTGCTTGGAAACCGATTCCTATATCTCCTAGAGGACCCTTCCTATCACATCTATTTTTTGCGGATGATATTAAAACAAACATTTTAGACATATTCCATATGAAAGAAGGAAAACATTTTGGTAGATATCTAGGCTTTCCCATCTTCATTAAAAACCTACTAAAAATAATTTTCAATTTCTACTCGATAATTTCAAAAATAAATTAGCTGGGTGAAAAACAAATTTCTTAACAAGGGCGGGTCGCACTACCCTCATCCGCTCAACCCTCAACCAACTATCTAACCACATAATGCAATATATCACCATCTCTAGCAATATCCTATCTCCTTTAAATAGATAACAACGAATTTTTCTTTGGGGAACAACTCAAGAAAAGAAAAAACTTCACCTCCTTAAATGGGAAAGTGTTACTAAACCACTTGACCAAGGTGCCTTGGGCATACAAAAACTTTCTACAAAAAAATAAAGCGCTACATGCAAGTCTGGCATGACGCCTTTTCCACCACCCACAACAACTTTGGTCACAAGCTCTAATAAATAATTACCAATGACCTAATAAGCCACCAAAATGTTTCCCTTCTTTTATATGGAAGAACCTAATAAATGGTTGGTCTTACTGCTGGTTAGGCTATAAATGGAATCCCACTAACGGAACACATATCAAGTTCTGGATAGACCCTTGGATTAGCCATAATTTTACACTCAGTTCCTACCTACATGGCCCCTTTCCACCCAATGAATACCATAAAAGGATTTTTGATTACTATTATGCCAATAAGTGGCACTTTGACAAGATTCCCATTGAACTCCCCACTGAATTAAAAATTAAAATACACAATATTTATATGACTCTACATCATCTCACACATGATCACATCTACTGGGGTTTAACAAACGATGGAATCTTCTCAGTTAAATCTAGTTACATTTCCATAACTCCTACTGAAAATACTCCTTACTCCTACAAATGGATTTGAAAACTTAAAATCCCTTCTAAAATATCTTTTTTCCTATGGATCCTATCACATAACCGACTCCCTACAGCTACATACCTAGCCCATTTAGGTATCACCAATTCCAGTATTTGTAAGAAATGCCACATGGCACCAGAAACTATTCCGCATATCTTCTTTCACTGTCCCAAAGTAACTCAAATCTAGGCAAGACTAAACATAACCCCTCCCATACCTCCTGATAACTCTATAATAGGCATATCATCAAATCTTACTAACCATACCCAATGGTTATACGCCGTCATACATGAGTCATCAACATCAATTCCTTATAACATCCCAAATGCCATCTTCTTTTCCTTTGCACTATGGCACATATGGCATATTTGTAATAAAAACACTTTGGATAATCAACATATGTCTATTAATCTTCTTTTAATTAAATCTACGGCTGCTGAATATTATTTCCTAATACAACACAACCCTAAAAAAAGTCATTCCTCTTAATATCAAATGGCATCCCCCATTACCATGTTTCTATAAACTTAACATAGATGGGGCATCCTCCCCAGCTCAAAACAACTATCGCATAAGAGGCATTTTTTGTAGCACAAATGGACACTGAGTCCTGGGTTTCTCAGAAGGAACACATCTAGCAACTGCCATCCACACAGAACTTCTAGCATTACTCAAACGGCTGCAACTTGCTGTGCGTCACCAATACACACCATTTATCATCGAAACAGACGCACACAACATCCTCAGTATGTTAGATACGAATAACATACACTACACTAACATTTTAAATGACTGTAGGTTATTGCTTTAACAACTGGGTAGGCTGTCTCTACAACATGTCTACAGGGAGAAAAATAGTGTCGTAGATAGTCTAGCTCATTATGGGGCCAAGCAAGCAATTACCAACAGTTGCATCTTTTTTGTCGAACCACCACTTTTTGTTGCAACCCTCTATAATCAGGATTTAGCAGGAACACTGCACCTGAAACTTGTTAACGTGAACAACTTTCCCTTTTGTAATCGTAATGTTTTGTGTAGTAATGCACCCCATGAAGGGGCACTTGTATTAGCTTCTCCTAGTACTAGCTCTAGCTTACAAACTACTATGCCTTTCAGGCACCCAGCTCCCTGTACTAATGTAACAGTTTAATATCTAATATAAGTCTATCTTTTTGACCCAAAAAAAACACATTACCTACTGTAGGCCTATAAAATTTGCGAAATTAAATTCATAAACTAATTTGGATTACATTTTAAATTCAAGATATATTGATCCAAATAAATATTATAGACTAATATAATTGAATTAATTATATAAATCCAATATACATGGATTAAATAAAAGGATTTTTATATTCCTATACACTATATGAAACTATATTACCCTCCCTACTTAAGTTTTACTATAATTACATTTTATATACCCAATTACCATTTATGTACATTTTAAGGGAATTATTAATAATAATAATTAGTGTGTGATCGAGGTCAACCCTGCACTACTACAAAGTAGCAAGAGTGGTCGAAGCAGCTTTTACCCGAGAAGGTCGGGATCGATTTCCACAGGGAGCTAGAGATGGGAATTGAGTTTCTATCTAAATTAGAGATGCGTAATTGCTCCTATTTGCACTTCTAATCATAGTTGATTTTGATATTAGTTCTAAATTTATACTAATAATATGCTAAATTAAGCTAAGTTGAGTTAAGAGTAAACTATTGAAGGTTGTCTAAATAGTTAAAAGGCACTAGGGAAGTGACTTTCTCCTAGGTAGATACTTGACGGGTTCTCGAGTCTAAGGCTAGGTTGTCATGTTGGGGATTATGATATAACCATTGCAAGATACTACTCACTCTATACCTCTCGATAGTTTGAGTGATTTTGGCCTAATTGACTTTCTCAAGACCAATTGGGTATGATAATTTGTGCAAGCAATTGAAGTTCAAGTCGGGTATTACTATCTCTAGGTTTAACCCTTTATTTGGAGCTATCAATCTCTTGAATACGCCCCAATTCCTTGTTGGGCTAATTTTTCTAGACTTAGGCTCTCTTTCTCAAGAAGAGCCCAAGTCAAATAGGCACAAATTAGTATTTGCAACCACTAATTTAACATTAAAACCACAAATTAGTCCAAATATCAAACACCCATAGACATTCAAGCCTTAAAATGCAAGACTCATCAAATACCCACACTATGGTTGAGCCACAACCTTAGCTAATGGGTCTAGCTACTCATGATAGTAGAAGAAAACAAAGAAATAGATGAAGAAAAACCCATAGTATTTAATTATAAGCTAAAACTTGAAGATTCAATGATAAAACTATTGTAAAATAACTCCAAATGGTAAAAGGACACTGTTCACGAGCGTAGCTCTGCATAAAACTACAACTGATGACCTAAAAATTGGAAAAGAAACTATTTATACTTGGCCAAATTTTCTGGATAAAAATACCCCTTTGGGAGTAGTGCGGTCCGCACAAAATCGAGTGCGGCCGCACTGAGGCTCTTGGCTTAAAACTTCTGCTCTTTGAACTTGGCCACCGCAGTCCGTACAAAATGCACCGCGTCCGCGATGGCATCTATTGCGGTCCGCACAAAAAGGATCGCGGGCCGCATTGGCAATATTTCCCAAATTGGCAACTCTCTGAACTCCAGCTTTTGCGGACCACACAAAATTGAGTGCGGCCGCATTGAGTCCATTGCGGTCCGGACAAATTGCTTTGCGGCCACAATGCTTGAGTCTCCAGAATAGCACCTCTCTGAACTTACTCTTTGCGGACCACACAGAATAGAGTGCAGCCGCATTGGTCCTATTACACTGTGCTTGGACTTGTTCTTGGTACTTGTGCATGTTTCACTCATTTTGAGCTGGTTTTGACGAATTGTCACTTTGTGGACCAAACCCTGCAATCAAGTACAACATGTAAGCCTTTGGGACTATTTTGTACATATTTCTAATCAAAACTCAAGTAAGAAGGAGTATAAAATGCATCATAATTCTTAGTTATCAGTGTGCTAAAATCACTCTAACGTATCTTCCACTCCTCGTTTCTCTCTCCACATCCCACCCCTCCCCCACGTATCTTGCACAAGAGAGAAGCAATTTCACCATTGACAACCATTAAAAAGTTTTGAAGCTTTGAATTCGAATTTGGGTCTTCAAAAAATATTATTTGTTTGAATTGGGTGTTGTTGCAAAGAATTGAAAATTCTCTCTACGTCTCTCTCTCTATCTCTCAATTCCTAATTTCAATAATGTAAAGAAAAGGAAAAGAGAGCAGCAATTCCACCATTGACGTCCATTAAAAAGCTTTGAAGCTTTGAATTCGAATTTGGGTTTTCAAAAATCATTATTTGTTAGGAATGGGTATTGTTGCAAACAATTGGGAATATAGTTTGGAGGTTATATCTCAATTTTGAGGGTGTTTTGGTGAAGATTAGACTTAATTTTAGCTGAATTTCAGATTGAAAATCGAAAAAAGAAGAAGACGAAGACATGATATACATTATATTTACGAAGTTGTAGTAAAATTATAGAAAAATTGTATTCTGTTATTTTTTTTTATTATTTAACTATTGTATGAAAGTGAACAATATTGTATAAAAATTATATTTAAGTTGTATGATATTGTAGATGTATATAACTGAGTAAATATAATGTAAGAAAATTGTAGATAAGTTACAGATAAGTTGTATAATATATAATTAGTTGTATAAAATTTATTTTTACTATGTATAAATCAAATACAAAATATACGAAAGACATATTATATAAATTTTGTATAAATTTTTTATTGAAGTTGTATGTTATTGTAGTTAGATTTAACTGGGTAGAAATAATGTGCGAAAGTTGTAGATAAGTTGTATAATATATAATTAGTTGTATAAAATTTATTTTTACTATGTATAAATCAGATACAAAATATACAAAAGACATATTGTATAAAATTATGCTTAGAGTGTAAGGACTAGTTTGAACCAGTTTGAAATCAAGTGTAAGGACTTGTATCAAGGTATAGTTTTACTCGTCGAACTTTTGCAGCTTTAATTGTTGTATTTTCCTACTGGTATAAAATTTTAGTTTTTGTATTTGCAGATAGAGGACTGAGAACTATGGTCTCTATTGACGGATTTGTGTATTAATCTCAAGTTTCAAACACTACTGACACCAGAAGTTATAACAAGAAGCAAGAAAGAGCTCGTGGATCAAACACTGCAAATTCCTCCACAAGTTTCAAGCTTCAAGCAATCAAATTCAAGCTCAAGAACGAAGAACAAATCAATGTCAAATTCAAGCAATCAAGCTAAAGCTCAAGAATAAGATCATCGTTCTTGGCAACAACTGCATATTCAAGATCAAGCTCAAAGGCCCTTGAATTTATTTACTATTAAAAAGAAGAATCAGAGGATTCATAGAGATTGTACACTCATATTACTTAAAATCAAATACTGTGATCGTTGCAATATTTTTCGTTCTTGATTTTATTTTTTCGATGCAAATTTATTGTCTACAAATTCTGGCACGCCCAGTGGGAGAATCTCTACCTCTCATCTCAACTTTTCAATCACCAAAGTCCAAGAACATCGAAATGGCTTCAAAGAAAATCAACTTCAGTTCAACTTCCACCAAGGCTGCTAATTCCAAGTTCTATGCTGATGTGAAAATATACTCGAAGTTACCTTTGAAAGCTTTGGACCAGTTACGAGGAGCAAAGCAAGATCGTTAGGACAACAAGAACCCCAAGTGTCGTCCGCATCTACCCCTGTTTTCGGATCTTCATCCTCAAAAGGAACAAGATCTTCCAAAAACGCACCTGAAGAAGGAAGCGATGTTGCTGAAATGATCAAGAAAACTCTTGCTCTACTTGACCTCTCCGGATCCAAGCACTTTGCTATGAAGGAAGATGATGATGCTTCAAGTGATGGATCCCCCCAAATTACACCACATAACATGATCCAATCAAGGATCAATCTGTGTGACAATCCATCATTCTCTCCATCGTCCACAACAATCATGCAAGCCATGATGACAAACACTTCATCTGTGGAAGAGCAGTTGGCAAACTTGACGAAAGCAATCGCTGGCTTGACCAAATGCATGCAAAATTAAGATGTTAGAATTGACAAGCTAATAGACAGGGTGGGAATATTGATGGAAGAAGAATCCACCCATGCACCTGGAAAACTCCTAGAAGTTCAAGAGATTAATCCTCCCCCACGACAAGTTGCATCCACTAAGGAAATTCCAGTCTCTTTGGAAGGGATGATTCCAATCAATCAGCTAAAGGAGTTCATTGGAGGTACTATAAAAAACAAATATGAAGTCTCTTCCAAGTCCTCCTTTACCTATGCAAAGGTATACACTTCAAGGATCGATATGTTGAAGATGTCTGCTAGCTATCAACCTCCAAAATTTCAACAGTTTCATGGCAAAGGCAATCCAAAGCAACATGTGGTGCACTTCATTGAGACATGCAACAATGCTGGGACTTATGGAGATTACCTCGTCAAGCAGTTTGTCCGCTCATTAAAAGGAAATGTTTTTTATTGGTACATGAACCTCGAGGCTGGATCTGTTGATAGTTGAGATTAACTAGAGCAAGAATTCCTCAATTGCTTTTATAGCACAAGACGCACTGTGAGTATAATAGAACTTACAAATACTCGTCAACGAAAGGGTGAACTAGTTATCGACTTTATAAAATCATTGAAAGAATGCAAACCTCAACTACAAAGACATGCTTAGTGAAGCTTCGGGCATAGAGATGTGCATCCAAGGCATGCATTGGGGACTACGCTATATCTTGCAAGGTATCAAGCTTGGCAAATTTGAAGAACTTGCGACTCGTGCCCATGACATGGAGTTGAGCATGTCCTCCGCTGGAAATGAAAGGTTGCCTATCTATGAGCCTCGCAAAGGGAATGACAAGCAAAAAGTCAGGAAATGGGGCAAGTTCGTACATAAATCTGAAAACAAAGAAGCTATGAATGTCAACACATCACCTATGAAGTTCACAACGAAGGTGAGCAAGAAGCAGAGTATGAAATCCACTTCTTTCCAAGATAAGCCAAGTGAAAAGTTGACTCTAAAAGAAATGCAAGAGAAGGAGTACCGATTTCTGGATTCTGATGTGCCAGCTATTTTTGAAGAACTCCTCGAGTTAAATCTCATTGAGCTTCCGGAGATGAAACGACAAATGAAGCTAGGAAAACAAATGATCCAAATTACTGCAAATACCATCGACTTGTGAGCCGCCGTCTGGAGAAGTGCTTTATCTTCAAGAACAAAGTTATGGACTTGGCTCGTGAAAAGAAGATCGTGCTCGAAGATGAGAAATCAAGCGCAAACCAAGTCTCTATCACCTTTGGCTCATTCAGTCCAGATGGATTATGTGGTTTTAAAGAAAGTAAAGATGAAGAATTACTAGAGAACGACAAAGCTGAAGTCAATCAACCTGATGATGATAAAGATTGGACATTGGTGACTCGTTGTAGACACCACAAAAGGAGACCACGAAAAAAATCAGTAGACCAACCAACAAGGAAAATGATGGTAAAATGATGAAGGTGATGGAACCAAGTTAAGAACTTAAAGAGAGCAAACGTGGAGGTACACCTCTCTCAAAAGCCACAACATCTAGTGACCTTGGAGGAGTTTTTACCAAGTTGGTTCCGCACAAAGATTTCCCATGAGGGTATCGATGCCTTTTGTTGCCATATGCTGATAAAGGGTAAGAAAAGAGTCATGACCTACCGTCGGCACCATCTTCGGAAAAGCTCATCGAGTCTACTCCTCAAGAAGTTAATGCTTGTGAGGTAAAAGTCATGTTCACAAATGACGATCTTCTGCTAGGTGACACTTTTCATAACCGCCCATTGTACCTGGTTGGCTATATGTGTGATGAAAGGATAAATCAAATTTTGGTTGACGGAGGATCCTCAGTGAATATTTTGCCAATTCGCACTGTGAAAGAACTTGGTATTCCCATGAACGAACTCTCAGAAAGTCATGTGATTATCCAAGGATTCAACCAAGGGGGCAAAGAGCCATAGGCACGATCAGGCTAGAAATCACCATTGAAGATATGCAATCAAGTACATGGCTACATGTGATCGATGCAAAGACTTCATACAACGACTTTCTTGGAAGGCCTTGGATACATGAGAATAAAGTAGTTCCATATACCTACCATCAATATTTAAAATACTACGAGGGTGAAGTCGAGAAGAAGATAGTTGTTGATGATAAGCCAGTCACCGAGGCTGAGTCACACTTCGTCGATGCAAATTTCTACTTGAAGAATCGCATTGTGAAAGAGCTAAAAGCTGATGACAGCATGAAAAGCAAGAATAATGAGCCCACAACTAAAAGAGAAGAGGTGACTAGTAATGAAGCCAAAGCTGTTACTGAGGAGGTACAACCCAACACGAATAAATCTTATAGAGGGAATATTACGTCTTATGGCAAGAAAGTAAGTCCTGCGCTCCAATATGTCCCTAAAAGGAAGAAACGTGAAGGTGAATCATCTAATCTCCAAACTAACATGCTAAAGGAGTTAACTCTTCTGGTCAAATGAATTGAGGTAGTAAAGTCGTTCTCAATGCCGCTTGCAGGATATGTGGCCCAAAATCATTTGCAAAATGTGGCACTCCCTACAAAGCGAACAAATGAAGGTTTTGATCCTAACACTTACAGGCTATTTGCAAAAGCTAGATACAATCCTAATGAGATATCAAAGTTAAGGAAACTACCATCAGAAGCTGCAACGAGATAACCATGTGAAGGTTTGGGATACAAGCAACTGTCACCAGTGCGCATCTCCATAAGAAGGGCAAGCAACAAGTATATCATTATAGAAGATGAATCGGCCGCTTCTAACAAGCCTTCTCTTTTTGATCGACTTGGAAAATCAACTATGAGAACTTCCATATTTGAGAGATTGGGTCCACTAAAGAAGGGGAATAAGTTCTAGAGAAATTATCAAAATACAAGAACATCCGCTTCGCCCAAAATTCAGAAGATCTCTAAGTATTTCCAAAGTTTGGTTCTTTCTAGAATGAAGCGACAAACAAAAGTCATGGTCTCGTGTGATGAGGTACTAAAGGTGAAGCCATACATTGTGGTATATACTAAAGAATGTGATGAAGACGAATAAAGTGTGGGTTCTTCGTATCATGTTACTGCACAAGGTGGGCATGGTGTTTTATCTCTAATAGAGGATGACGAGAAATTGGACGATGTTTCACCATGTTCACACATATCCTTCAATGATGGGGACCCTCAAGAAGATGAAGATGCAAAAGATGCTCCGCTTGAACTTGAAAAAGGGGTTAAGGCAACGATTGATGCCTTAAAAGAAGTTAACCTTGGCACTGATAAAGAACCAAGACCTACCTACCTATGTGCTTTACTAGAAGTTGATGAAGAAAGCACTTATATTGAGTTACTCAAAGAGTTTAGGGATGTCTTTGCTCGGAGTTACAAAGAAATGCCCGGCTTGGACCCTAAAGTAGCAGTCCATCACCTTGTAGTCAAGAATGGTGCTCGTCCTGTTAAGCAAGCTCAAAGGCGCTTTAGGTCAGACTTGGTTCCCCTAATCAAAACTAAAGTTAACAAACTCATTGAATATGGATTTATTTGGGAAGTTAAATACCCAACATGGGTTCAAGTAACCTGTAAGGAAGAAGAATGGTCAAATTCGAGTGTGTGTTGACTTCAGGGGTGTCAATAATGTGTGTCCCAAAGATGGATTCGCGCTCCCTATTCCAGAGTTGATGGTCGATGCTACTACTGGTTACGAGGCAACATCTTTCATGGACGGTTCGTCGGGCTATAACCAAATTCGCATGGTACCAAAAGATAAAGAGCTTACTGCATTCTACACCCCCAAGGGTATTTATTGCTACAAGGTAATGTTTTTTGGCTTGAAGAACGTTGGTGCTACTTACCAAAGGGCTTCTTGGAATATTTTTGACGATCTTCTCCACAAGAATGTCGAATGCTATGTTGACGACTTGGTGGTAAAATCAAGAGAGAAGGGCTACCACTTGAAAGACTTGAGAATGGTATTTGAGTTTCTCTGGAGGTACCAACTTAGGATGAATCCATTGAAATGCGCCTTTGAAGTTACTTCCGAAAAGTTCCTTGGTTTTGTTGTCCGACATCGAGGGATTGAAATTTATCAAGCCAAAGTAGATGCAATCTTGAAAATGCATGAGCCTCGGGATATTCACAAATTGAAAAGTCAACAAGGAAAGTTAGCGTACCTTAGGAGATTCATCTCAAACCTAGTTGGGAGGTGCCAACCATTCAGTCGCCTTATGAAGAAAGGTGTCCCTTTCAAATGGGACCAAGCGTGTAGCAATGCATTTGAAAGCATTAAATCCTACTTGATGAAGCCTCCAGTTTTGGCAGCCCCTATACTTGGAAAGCCACTGATACTATACATTTCAGCACAAAAAAGTTCTGTTGGAGCGTTGTTGGCCCAAGAAAATAGTGAAGGGAAAGAAAACCCCCTTTACTACTTGAGCAGGATGATGACACCAAACGAGCTGAATTATTCGCCAATTGAAAAGTTGTGTTTGGCTCTGGTCTTCTCAATTCAAAAGTTGAAGCACTACTTTTAAGCTCATGTTGTTCGTCTTGTTCCTAAAGCAAATCCCATCAAGTTCGTGATGTCAAAACTTGTTCTTAGTGATCGACTAGCGAGATGGTACTTCCAATTTCAAAAATTCGAGATTTTGTACATCCCCCAAAAGGCTATAAAAGGACAAACATTGGCAGACTTCTTGGCGGATCATCCGATACCTGATGACTGGGAGCTAACTGACAAACTACCTGATGATAACGCAATGGTCGTTGAAATTCAACCTCCATGGAAGATATACTTTGATGGTGTTGCGCATCGTGGGGAGCTGGTGCTGGCATAGTATTTGTCACTTCCCAAGGTGAAGTCTTGCCCTACTCCTTCACCTTGACACAACTCTATTCCAACAATGTTGCTAAGTATCAAACATTAATACGTGGGCTTGAAATGGTCGTGGATATGAAGCAATTGCAATTGCAAGTCTTTGTTGACTCCCAATTAGTGGTCAATCAGCTTTTAGGTAGTTACGAGGTCAAGAAGGCCGAACTATGCCCATATCATGATTACGCTGATGTAACTATTCAGCATGAGCCAAGGAAAGAAAATAAGAAGATTGATGCTTTAGGCGCCCTAGCTTCATCGTTAACCCTGCCTGATCAAGCGCAAGTTACTATCTGCCAAAAATAGGTAGTACATCCGCCAAATGAGACTGAAGGTGAAGAAAATGAACTCAAACATCTTGTCACTATTTCTGAAGTTGAGAAAAAAGAATGGCGACAACCCATTATCGACTACTTATGCTATGGGATACTTCCAGAAAATTCGAGGAGAATGACTGAAATCTATCGCCGTGCACCTCGCTTCCTTTACTACAAAGATACTCTATACAAAAGGTCATTCGAGGGAATACTCTTTCAATGCTTAGGTGAAGAAAAAACATTCCAAGCTTTGCAAGAGGCATATTCTGGAGTATGTGGGCCACACTAGTCTGGACAAAGCTGCACTTCCATATAAAAAAATGGGATTTTATTGGCCAACGATGGTAAAAGATTGCTTGGACTACGCTCGAAAATGCAAGGCTTGTCAATTCCATGCGAATTTTATTCATCAACCTCCTAAAGTATTGCACCCGGTTGTTGCATCCTGGTCGATTGACGCTTGGGGATTGGATGTTGTTGGACCATTGCCAAAGTCCTCTGGTGGGCACCTATACATCTTGGCTGCAACTGACTAATTCTCAAAATAGGCTGAAGTTGTTGCTCTTAAGGAAGTAAAGAAGGAAAATGTTGCAACGAGTAAACGTTATCTATTGCTTTGGCATTCCTCAATACATAATAACGGATAATGGCAAGTCGTTCGACAATAGGTTGATGAACAAGATTTGTGAACTCTTTGGCTTCAAGCAAAGTAACTCTTCTACGTACAATGCAATCGCCAATGTTCTAACCGAGGCATTCAACAAGACTCTATGCAACTTGTTAAAGAAAGTCGTCTCCAAATCCAAACGAGATTGGCATGACCATATGGAGGAAGATCTGTGGGCATGTAGGACAACTCATCGCACGCCAACACAAGCGACCCCTTATGCACTCGTTTATGGAGTTGAAGATGTCTTGCCACTCGAGCGTCAAATAACTTCATTACGATTAGCTATTTAAGAAGATATCACTGATGAAGAAAATGCTCGGCTTCGATTAGCAGAGTTGGAGGCTCTTGATGAGAAAAGGTTGGAAGCTCAATAGAGTCTTGAATGTTATCAAGCTCGATTGTCTCGCGCCTTCAATAAAAAAGTTTGCCCAAGATCCTTTCAAGTAGGAGATCAAGTCTTTGCCATAAGAAGATCCATTATTACTTCCCATTAACCTTTAGGGAAGTTTACTGCAAAATAGGATGGGCCATATGTCGTGCAAGAAGCTTATTCAAGTGGGGCTTACAAGCTAGTTGATGCAGATGTCATGAGAATCGGCCTTATCAAGGCAAGTTTTTGAAGAAGTACTATCCTTGAAGTTGCAACACTCTTTGATGCATGAGCCTAAACTGCATGTTCCTACACTCTTGGCCCACATGAGTCTAAACTGTGTATGACCCACACAAAAAAGTTTGTTAGGTTGAAAACCTCGAAAGAGGCGGCCTAGGAAAAAGTTAGGACATAAAAAATATCACCCATTCGGAACTACGATATGACTTGATCCTCTTCACAGAGGTACATAAGCATCTTAGAGTTTCATTCAGAGTTCAGACGCATAAGTTCAAAAGATACATAATCCCCCAATCATCGTTCGAATGAAATACGATGGAATGTAATCCATTCAATCGGCACTTAAAAATCGAGCTGAGATACCATTCTTCTGTTAAAATTTAGATCTCATTCGATTTAAAGGGGGAGAGACGCTATGGCAAATTGGTGTCTTTAATAAAATGATTAATCTCTTTTAGGAGGCCGCCAAGCATAAGCATTGAAGTCTATGGATTTGCTATCCCTTCATGTTCGCCAAACCTTCAAGGTTTTTGGTGAGCCTTCACGACGTTTCAAATTCAGTGAGACTTGAACCCAAGATACTTGGTGAAATGAATCTCTTGAATTTCAATTGTTGGAAATTAAAAAGGTCTTGCAATTTCTAGGCTTGCACATCAAGATACAAACTTTTGGTGAAGTCACGCTAATTTGGGATTGTCGACATATCAGAAACCAAAGTCGATTTCAAACTATCATCTGAAACTAACAACGTGTCGGAATTTAAAGTTAGATTCAAAATGATATCTGGGATGATTCTCAAAGTATTTGATTCCAAATTTTGGATAGATCTTGAAGTCTAGTTTTCATAAAATTAAGTGGTTTGTGATTTTGACATCCCTACTTTAAGATACAATATTTTTGGTGAAACTGCGGAAATCTGAAACTATCAACATGTCGGAATTTAAAGTTAGATTCAAAATAATACCCGAGACTATTGTCAAAGTATTTGATTCCAAATTTTGGATATGTCTTAGATCTTGAAGTCTAGTTTTCATTAAATTACCGCGGTTTGTGATTTTGTTGTCCCTACATCAAGATACAATTATTTTGGTGAAACTGCGCAAATCTGAATCTATCAATATGTCGTAATTTAAAGTTAGATTCAAAATAATATCTGGGGAGATTCCCAAAGTGTTTGATTCCAAATTTTTGATATGTCTTAGATTTTGAAGTCTAATTTTCATGAAATCAAAGATTCATAATTTCGATATTTCTACACTAAGATATTTTGTTTTTGGTGAGATTGCACAAATCCGAAATTTTCAACATGATGGAATCTAAAGTTGATTTCAAAGTAGTATCTGGGGCGATTATGAAGGTGTTTGATTCTAAGTTTTGGACATATTTTAGATATTGAAGTCTAAATTTCAAGAAATCAAACGGTTCATTATTTGGACTCTCCCACGACAAGATATGTATCTTTTGTTACAAGCGCGTAAAGCTGAAAATTATGCGACTAAGATAATAGTCGGACAATGTAATGCAAAAGAGAAGTTAAAATATTTAAACCCTTCAAATCTCCAAGTTGAATTCTTCACGTTCTCCGCTCTTCAAGTTGAAATATTTAAGCCCTCCAAGTCTCCAAGTTGAAGTTTTCAAGTCCATCGGTCTTCAAATTTCTGTCTTCAAATTCGCCGGTCTTAAAGTAAAATTGTTTAAGCCCTCCAAATCTTCAAGTTGAAGTCTTCAAGTCTGGTAATTTTTCAAGTTGAATTTCAAAAGTCAACCACTCTTCAAGTTGAAGTCCGCAAAGTCCGCCAAATCTTCAAAGTTTTCCAAGGGTTCAAGTCGATATCGTCAAGTCGATGTCGTCTTTGAGTTTAAACTATAACTTTCCAATCTTAAGGTGGACATTTAAGTCCCTTTGCATCTTAAGTTGGCCTCTTCGCGGGTTTGTCCTTAAAAGGAACTATAACTTTCCAATCTTAAGGTGGACATATAAGTCCTTTTGCACCTTAAGTTGGCCTCTTCGTGGGTTTGTCCTTAAAAGGAACTATAACTTTCCAATATTAAGGTGGACATATAAGCCCCTTTGCCCCTTAAGTTGGCCTCTTCGTGGGTTTGTCCTTAAAAGGAACTATAACTTTCCAATCTTAAGGTGGACATATGAGTCCCTTTGCATATTAAGTTGGCCTCTCCGCTAGTCGGGTCATTTTGTGTCACGACGCAAAACTAAACCCGGTTTTGATGGCGCCTATCATGGAACTAGGCAAGTCAACACACTCCCAAAACACTTCTATATTTCATCAAAAGATATATAAAAGCCTTTTTTATATTGAAATTTCATTAAAAAAAGGTCAACTCGAAAACAAAATACGAAAATAAATAGCCCGACATCGAGGTGTCGCTAAGTCATGAGCAACTACTACAAATTGTTCTGAAAGATATCAAGACTAACATAGTTAAGAGTACCCAAAATACACTAAAAGGAAGATAAAGAAGGAGAAAAACAGGACTGTGATCGCCAGGCAACTACCTCGCTATCTTCGATAAAAGTCTGAAACTGGAATAGTCAACAATCGCTATCGTGGCCAGAGATACCTGGATATGCACACAAGGTGCAGGAGGTAACGTGAGTACACCAACTCAGTAAGTAACAAGTCCAATCTATGGACTGATAGGAAGTGACGAACTTAACCTTAACAGGTAAATAGAATAACCTGTGCAGAAAAGTATGCATGCTCTCAATTCAATTATTCAGCTCAACAGTAAAGTAAATACATATCTGGACAATGTGGTGTATCAAGCTCAACAAATCTCTATGTGCCAATATACAGAATGCATGAAAATGTACCGTGTACCTCCACTCTCAAGTGCTCAACCACTCGGTACTTTATATGGCCATCCGCCCAGGGAAGATCCATCCCGGAATATATACACATCACTGACAACAGTCACTCGAGGAAGGCCATTCCAGACCGATGGAGAGATCCATCTCCAGGTATAAATACTTCGGATAAGATCCATGTCTAGGGAAGATCCATCCCTCAATAATATCAACTGCGCTCACTGGGGGTGTGTTACATACTCCGGAAGGGCTCCTACAGCCCAAGCGCTATTATAATCATCAACATAACCACTGCAGCGTGCAACCCGATCCCATAACTGTCACTCATAATCAGAATCTAGGCCTCACTCAGTCATCACTCTTTAGTTTCACACACGGGCTCACAATACCATAAAAATTAGCCCGGAACAATGATATGATGTGCCACTAAATAACAACAGAGACTAAGACATGAAATACATGAATAAGACTGAGTACAGAACATCAATAAAACTAGTGAGATGACAGCAAGAAACGACCACTCGGGTCCTAGAAGTATCGGCGTAAAGCCCTAACATTATACCTAGCATGATTTATAGCTCATTTACTTATTCACATGATGGAAACATGGATATCAACAAGAAAGAGTCACTAAACGTTGCCATGGAATGAACCAGGCCACAATTCTTATGGTGCACGCCCTTACTAGGCATGTGCATCACCTCAATACTAATCACATAACACATAGTTCGGGGTTTCGAACCCTCAGAACCAAGTTTGAAAGTGTTATGTACCTCAAACCAAGCCAAAATCCTACTCCACGATGCTCTTGCCTCTCGACTCGGCCTCCAAATGCTCTGACTCTATTCACAATCAGTACAATACCATCAATATATGCTAATGGAATGAATATCACAAGAAAAATTATCAATTTAGACCAAAATCCCGAAATCGTCTCAAACCCGGTCCCCGGCCCATGTCTCGAAATCCGACAAAGATTACTAAACTAGAAATCCCATTTACTCATGAGTCCATACATATGAAATTCATCAAAATCCAACCCCATTTGGCCCCTCAAATCCTCAAATCAAACTCTCCAAAATCCCAAGCACTAACCCCTCATTTTCACCCCTAATCTTCACTAATTACATGATTAAACAACGTGAAATCACCATATATGCGAGTATTAGGGCTCAAGCAACTTACCTTACTGATAATCCCTTGAATCCCTCCTCAAAATCACTCCCAAAAGCTCCAAAACTGACTAAAAATGGTGAAGAATGGACCAAAATTCGTGAAGCCCACAATTTATACTTTCTGCCCAGAGATACCACATCTGCGGTCCAGCTATCACTTCTACAATGCCACACCTATAGAAAATCCATTGTAGGTGCGGTTCCCATTTATTCCCTCAGAATCTGCTTCTGCGGTCACAATATCGCACCTGTGGTCTCGCAGATGCGCTCCACTTCTCGCACCTGCGCTTCCAGCCCAAACCACTCCTACCCGCATCTGCGAGCCTTTCTCTGCTTCTGCGGGCCTCGCACTTGTGGTTCCCACTCCGCAAGTGCGATTAAGACAAAACCAGCAGCTTCAGCTGCACTATCCAAATTCCAAACTCTCCGTTAACCATCCGAAATTATCCCAAGCCCCTCGGGACCTCAACCAAACATACGAACAAGTCATATATCAACATACGAACTTAGTCAAACTTTCGGAACATTCAAAACAACATCAAACACGAATTACCCTCGGATTCAAGCCTAAGAACTTCTAAACTTCCAACTTCCACAAACGATGTCCAAACCTATCAAATCACCTCCAAATGACCTGAAATTTTGCACACACGTCAAAAATGACACCAAAAACCCACTCCAACTTTTGAAATTCCATTCCGACCTCGATATCAAATTTTCCATTGCCGACAAGAATCACCAAATTTCCAACTTTTGCCAATTCAAGCTTAATTCTATTACGGACCTCCAAATCACATTCTAGACATGCTCCTATGTCCAAAATCACCTAACGGATCTAACCGAACCATCAAAATTCACATAAGTCAACATGCGGTCAACTTCCCAAATTTAAACGTTCACAAAAGAGACTAAGTGTCTCAAATCCTCTCCGAACCCACTCCAGAACCAGACCAACTGACCCGACATATCATAATGTAGCTGAAGAGCACAAAAATTAGTAGAAATGGGGCTAAAACTATTGAAATGACCGACTGGGTCGTTACATCCTCCCCCTCTTAAACAAACATTCGTCCTAGAACGGGTCTAGAAACATACCCGAAGCCTCAAATAGGTGTGGATATCTGCTCCGCATCTCCCATTTAGTCTCCCAAGTAGCCTCCTTCACGGGCTGACCTCTCCATTGCACTTTCACTGAAGCTATATCCTTTGATCTTAACTTTCGGACCTGCTGCTCCAAGATAGCTACTGGCTCTACATCATAAGTCAAATCACCATCTAACTGAATCGTGCTGAAATCCAAGACATGAGATGGATCGCCGATATACTTCCGCAGCATAGAAATATGAAACACTGGATGCACACCCGACAAGCTAGGTGGAAAGCAAGCTCACAAGCCACCTCTCCAATCCTCTGAAGCACCTCAAAAGGCCTAATGAACCGAGGGCTCAACTTGCCCTTCTTCCCAAATCTCATAACACCCTTCATGGGTGAAACCTTAAGTAGAACATTCTCCCCAACCATGTAAGACATATCACGAACCTTTCTGTCAGCATAACTCTTTTGTCTTGACTGTACTGTACGAAGCCGCTCCTAAATCACTTTCACCTTGTCCAAAGCATCCTGCACCAAGTCTCTACGCAAAAGCCTGGCCTTGCCCGACTCAAACGAACCTACTGGAGATCTACACCGCCTCCCATATAAAGCCTCATACGTAGCCATCTAAATACTCAACTGATAACTGTTGTCGTAAGCAAACTCCACGAGCGGTAGAAACTGGTCCCATTAACCCCCAAAATCAATGACACAAGTGCGTACATGTCCTCCAATATATGAATAGTGTGCTCGGACTTCCCGTCCATCTGTGGGTGAAATGTCGTGCTCAACTCAACCTGAGTACCCAACTCTTGCTGCACGACCCTCCAAAACTGCGATGTAAACTGAGTACCTCTATCTGAAATGATGGAAACTGGGATACCATGCAGGCGAACAATCTCTCGGATATAAATCTCAGCCAACCGCTCTTAAGAATAGGTAGTACACATAGGAATGAAGTGCGCCGACTTGGTCAGCCGATCCACAATCACCCATATAGCATCGAACTTCCTCAAAGTCTATGGGAGTCCAACTATGAAATTCATAGTGATCCGCTACCACTTCCACTCTGGAATCTCTATCTGTTGAAGCAAGCCACCCGATCTCTGATGCTCATATTTCACCTGCTAACAATTGAGGCACCGAGCTACAAACCCAACTATATCTTTCTTCATCCTCCTCCACTAATAGTGTTGCCTCAAACCGTGATACATCTTCGTGTCACCCGGATGGATGAAATACTGCGAACTGTGGGCCTCCTCAAAAATCAACTCCGGAAGCCCATCTACATTGGACACACATATCCGGCCCTGCATCCTCAATACCTCATCATCACCAATAGTCACATCTCTGGCATCATCATGAAGAACCTTGTCCTTGAGGACTGAGGATCATCCTACTGGCGCTCTCTGATACAATCAAACAAGGAAGGCTGAGAAACCACACAAGTTAGGGCCCGACTGGGCTTCGAAATATCTAACCTTACAAACCGATTGGCCAAGGCCTGAACATCCACTGCAAGAGGTCGCTCACCCACAAGAAGGAATGCAAGACTACCCATACTCACTGCCTTTCTACTCCAGGCATCGGTCACCACATTGGCCTTTCCCCGATGATACAAAATAGTAATATCATAGTCCTTTAGCAGCTCCAACCATCTCTGCTACCTCAAATTAAGATCCTTCTATTTGAACAAGTACTGGAGGCTACGATGATCAGTAAACACCTCACAAGATACACCATAGAGATAGTGCCTCCAAATATTGAACAAGTGAACAATGACAGCCAACTTCAAATCATGAACATGGTGGTTCTTCTCGTGGGGCTTCAACTGACGAAAAGCATAAGTAATCACTCTACCCTCCTGCATCAACACACACCCAAGAGCCTGAAACTGATGGCATAATTAATACTGGAGTTTTGGTCAAGGCAGTCTTGAGCTTCTGAAAGATCGCCTCACACTCATCCGACCACCTGAAAGGAGCACCCTTTTGGGTCAATTTGGTTAAGGGTGATGCAATAGATGAAAATCCTGAACGAACTGATGGTAATAACCCGCCAAACAAATAAAGCTACGAATCTCTGTGGCTGAAGATAGTCTGGGACAACTCTAGACCGCCTCGATCTTTTTCAGATTAACCTGAATACCCTCACTGGACACTACGTGCCCCAAGAACACCACTGAACTAAGCCAAAACTCACACTCGAAGAACCTAGCATAAAGCTTCTCCTTCCTCAATTACTGTAATAGAACTCTTAAATGCTTAGCGTGCTCCTTCTGGCTGTGAGAGTACACCAGGATATCATCAATGAATACAATAAAAAATGAATCGAGATAAGGCTGAAACACGTTGTTGAACAAATGCATGAACGCTTCTGGGGCATTGGTTAACCCAAAAGACATCACAAGGAACTCATAATGACCATATCGGGTCCTAAAAGCTGTCTTAAGAATGTCTGAGTCCCTGATCTTCAACTGGTGATACCCTGACCTGAGATCAATCTTGGAGAACACCCTCGCTCCCTGAAGCTGGTCAAATAAATCATTAATACGAGGTTTGTTCAACTGCTTGTAATCAATGTACATCCTCATAGTTCCATCCTTCTTCTTCGCAAATAGAATAGGTGCACCCCAAGGTGACACACTAGGCCGAATGAACCCCTTATCAAGGAGTTGTTGAAGTTGCTCCTTCAATTCCTTTAACTCCATCGGTACCATACGATACTGTGGAATAGAAATGGGTTGAGTGCCCGACACAAAATCAATACCGAAGTTAATCGGCATGCCTGACAGGTCTGCAGGAAACACATCCGGAAAATCTCTCACCATTGGAACTGAATTAATAGTAGGAGTCTCTGCACTGATATCCCTCACAAAGGCCATCACAAAGACAACCCTTCCCAACCATCCGCTGGGCCTTCAAGTATGAAATCACTCTATTGGGAACATAATCCGACGAACCTCTCCACTCAATCCATGGACCCCCGGCATGGCCAACGTCACCATATTAGCGTGACAGTCCAGAATAGCATGACATGGAGACAACCAATCTATGCCCAATATCACATCAAAATCAACCATACTAAGCAGCAAAAGGTCTACTCGGGTATCCAAACCCCTAATAGTCACTACACTAGACCGATATACGCAGTCCACAACAATAGTATCACACACAGGAGTAGATATATGAATAGATGAAACAAGAGACTCGCGAGGCGTACCCAAATAACGAGCAAAATATGACAATACATATGAAATAATTGAACCAGGATCAAATAATACATAGGCATCCTCGTGGCAAACAGAGATAATTCCTGTGATCACAACATTTGAAGCAATATCATCCGGCTTGGCAGGGAGTACATAGAAACGGGCCTAACCGCCACCTAATCGGCCTCTCACTCTAGGGAGACCCCTAGCTGACTGACCTCTACCCCAAGCTGGCTTGGCGGGTGGGGAAGTAACTGGTGCTGAAGTCGAAGGTTGACTCCTCTGCTAGGATGAACCTCCCGTAAGGCGGGGACAAAATCTCTTGATATGGCCCAAATCTCCACACTCAAAGCAACCTCTCCCAGCAAATGGAGGTGGGGACTGAAGGGATCCCCGAGCACCGGGATGCCCACTAGAAGAACCAGGCATAGATGAACCATGAGCTGATGGTGCATGAGTCAAACTATGAGCTGGAAGGGCACTGAGAGATGAGTGGCCTTAATGAGAAATGTGAGGACCATGGCCAGATGATCCACCACGGTGACCTGGATGAGCTGACTGAGCATGTATGAATTGACGGCCTCTGCCGGGCTGGAACTGACCTCCAAAAGGAACACCACCAAAACTACCAGATCCGAGGCCTCTTGGCCTCCCTCTCAACTCGCGCCTAGCGGCGAACCAACTATATATCTTGATCAATGTCAACCACCTCCTCAAAAGTAGTAGACACTCTTTACCTGGTCATAAGAATCCGTAGTTGATACGCGAGACCATTCACGAACCTACTGATCCTCTGCATATCTGTAGGAACCAACCAAATAGCATGACGGGCTAAATCGACTCAAACCCGGCCCTCGGTCCCACGTCTCAAAATCTGATAAAAATTGCAAAACTAGAAAGCACATTCACTCACGAGTCCATACATTTCAAATTCATCAAAATCCGACTCCATTTGGCTCATCAAATCCTCATATCAAACTCTCCAAAATCTCCAGCCCTAACTCCACATTTTCACCCCTAATCTTCACTAATAACATGATTAAAAACGTAAAATCACCACATATACGAGTATTAGGGCTCAAAAAACTTACCTCACTGATAATCCCTTGAATCATACCTTAAAATCGCTCCCAAAAGCTCCAAAACCGACTAAAAGTGGTGAAGAATGGACCAAAATTAAGTCTACAATTTATACTTTCTGCCCAAAGATAATGCATCTGCGGTCCAACTGTCGCTTCTGCGACGCCGCACCTACAGAAAATCCATCGCAGGTGCAGTTCCCACTTATTCCTTCAGAATCCGCTTATGCGGTCACAATATTGCACCTGCAGTCTCGCAGGTGCGCTCCATTTCTTGCACCTGCGCTTCAAGCCCAAACCACTCCTGCCCGCATCTGTGAGCTTTTCTCTGCTTCTGCAGGCTTCGCACCTGCGATTCCCACTCCGCAGGTGCGGTTAAGATAGAACCAGCAGCTTCAGCTGCACTATCCAAATTCCAAACTTCTATTAACCATCCGAAATCATCCCGAGACCCTCTGGACCTCAACCAAACATACTAACAAGTCATATATCAACATAAAAACTTGGTGGAACCTTCGAAACACTCAAAACAACATCAAAATACCAAATTGCCCTCTGATTCAAGCCTAAGAACTTTTAAACTTCCAAATTCTGCAAACGACGCAGAAACATATCAAATCACCTCCAAATGACCTAAAATTTTGCACACACGTAAAAAATGACACCAAAAACCTACTCCAACTTCCAAAATTACATTCTGACCTAGATATCAAATTTTCCACTACCGGCCAAAATTGCCAAATTTTCAACTTTCGCCAATTCAAGCCTAATTCTACCACGGACCTCCAAATCACATTCTGGACGTGCTTATTTGTCCAAAATTACCTAACGGAGCTAATGGAACCATCAGAATTCACATCCGAGATTGTTTACATATAAGTCAATATCCTATCAACTTTTCAAACTTAAACCTTCACAAAAGAGACTAAGTGTCTCAAATCCTCTCCGAACCCACTCTAGACCCAAACCAACTGACCCGACATATCATAATGTAGCTGAAGAACACAAAAAGAAGCAGAAATGGGAAAATAGGGCTACAAATCTCGAAACGACCGACTAAGTCATTACATTTTGAGAGTAATCTCTCCAGTAGTCGGACCACATTGAGAGTAATCTCTCTGGTAATCGGGTCATTTTGAGAGAAATCTCTTCGGTAGTCGGGCCATATTGAGAGTAATCTCTCCGGTAGTTAGGCCACATTGAGAGTAATCTCTTCGATAATTGGGTCATTTTGAGAGTAACCTCTCCGATAGTCGATCCACATTGAAAGTAATCTCTCCTATAATTGATCCATGAGAGTAATCTCTCCGATATTCAAACGGGGATGCGTACCCATCCCCTCAAATCCTTGGACTGCCTTCTTAATTCTTGGATCACCTCGTTAAACAAGAACATATCTTTCTCATTTGACCTACAAAAAAATCGATGAATGAAGATAAGTAAAAGATAAGAAGAAGAAATTGTCTTCGTGTTAGTGTTTCCAAGTCATCAAAAGTAGACGTAAAGTGGCTTGCAAACGCTGTAATTGGCACTAATAGAATGATGAGTATATGGTATATATAGATCTCAGAAGTTGCTATTAAAAAGTAAAGCATCGATGTGGGATAACTGCTCTAATTAGTGATGATGTCCATCTCATTGAAGAATTATTAGGCATGTGCCTAATAAAAGTTTCTTTGGTTTGGTAGCCAACCTTGTTGACTTGGTTTGGTTAGGTAGCCAACCTTGTTGAATTAGTTTGGTTTGCTAGCCAACCTTGTTGAATTTCTTTGGTTTAGTAGTCAACTTTGTTGAATTGTGAAAAGTGTGTGTAAATTATCAAATATTGTAGGCTTTAGAGAGTGAAGCTTTGGCTATAAAAGGAGAGCTTCAACTCTCATTTCTTCACACCAATAAAGAGAGAAAGAAAGAGTGAGGTTTCAGAGATAGGGTATAAGAAAACAGTCTGTGAGAAAAATAGAGAGTGAGTGATATTGTAGTGAGGTGGGAATATCAAAAGAGGGTTATTTCTTTTGAGTGTTGTAGTGGTCTTTGGAGTATTTTAATCGGACCTACAAGTGTAAAATTCCTTACTATAGTGATATCAGTTGCTCCTCTCGGGGCCGTGGTCTTTTCGCTTATTAAAAGGGTTTTCCACGTAAAAATCTTGATGTCATTGTTACTCTTTTATTCTTGTTAATTACCGTATCTCGGTGCTACATTATTATTTCGCTTTTATTACCGTGAATATTATTTCTGTGGGGGTTTATTCTCAACAACTGGTATCAGAGCACAGGTTCTGCTCGTTCACTGAAATACTATTCACTATAGGTAGTACTATACTCGGTGAAAAATAAAAATGTCTGGAGTAAAGTACGAGGTAGCAAAATTCAACGGAGATAACGGTTTCTCAACATGGCAAAGAAGGATGAGGGATCTGCTCATCCAACAAGGATTACACAAGGTACTAGATGTTGATGCCAAAAAGCCTGATACCATGAAAGTTGAGGATTGGGCTGACTTGGATGAAATAGTTGCTAGTGCAATCAGGTTGCACTTATCAGATGATGTGGTAAATAACATCATTAATGAAGACATTGCACGTGGAATTTGGATAAGATTGGAAAGCCTATATATGTCCAAAACGCTGACAAATAAATTGTACCTGAAGAAGCAGTTATACGCCCTACACATGGGTGAAGGTATGAATTTTTTGTCACATTTAAATGTGTTTAACGGACTAATCACACAGCTTGCCAACCTCAGAGTGAAAATAGAGGAAGAATATAAAGCCATCTTGCTATTGAACTCATTGCCATCTTTGTACGATAATTTGACAACAACTATCATGCACGGTAAGACTATTATTGAGTTGAAAGATGTCACGTCGACTCTTTTACTCAATGAGAAGATGAGAAAGAAGCCTGAAAATCAATGACATGCTCTCATCACAGAAGGTAGAGGCAGGAGTTATCAAAGGAGTTCGAACAACTATGGTAGATCCGGAGCTCGTGGGAAGTCAAAGAACCGATCCAAATCAAGAGTCAAAAATTGCTACAACTGTGATCAACAAGGCACTTCAAAAGAGATTGCCCAAATCTAAGGAAGGGCAAAGGTGAAACCAGTGGCCAGAAGAATGACGACAACACAACCGCCATGGTGCAAAACAATGATAATGTTGTCCTCTTTATAAATGAGGAAGAGGAATGCATGCACCTGTCAGGTCCAGAGTCGGAATGGGTAGTTGACACAACGGCATCTTACCATGCCACACCGGTAAGAGATCTTTTTTGCATATATGTAGCGGGTGATTTCAGCACAGTGAGAATGGGTAACACAAGTTACTCAAAGATTGCAGGGATTGGTGACATTTGTATCAAGACAAATGTCGGATGCACATTGGTTCTAAAGGATGTGCGACATGTACCTGATTTGCGGATGAACTTGATCTCGGGAATTGCTTTAGACCGAGATGGATACGAGAGCTATTTTGCAAATCAAAAGTTGAGACTCACTAAGGGATCATTGGTGATTGCAAAGGGAGTTGCTCGTGACACGTTGCACAGGACAAATGCAGAAATATGCCGAGGTGAATGGAACGCGACACAAGATGAGATTTCTGCAGATTTGTGGCACAAAAGAATGGGTCATATGAGCGAGAAGGGATTGCAGATTCTTGCCAAGAAATCACTTATTTCTTATGCCAAAGGTACAATGGTAAAACCTTGTGACTACTGTTCATTTGGTAAGCAACATAGAGCCTCATTTCAGACATCGTCTAAAAGAAAATTGAATACACTTGATTTAGTATATTCTGATGTTCGTGGCCCAATGGAAATTGAATCAATGAGCGGTAACAAATATTTTGTTACTTTTATTGATGATGCTTCACGAAAATTATGGGTTTATATTTTGAAAACCAAAGATCAGGTGTTGCAAGTTTTCCAGAAGTTTCATGCTCTAGTAGAAAGGGAGACGGGTCGAAAGCTAAAGCGTCTCTGAAGTGACAATGGAGGTGAGTACACTTCAAGGGAATTTGAAGAGTATTGTTCAAGTCATGGGATCAGACATGAAAAGATAGTTCCTGGAACCCCGCAGCATAATGGCATAACCGAGAGGATGAACCGCACCATTGTGGAGAAGGTGAGAAGCATGCTTAGAATGGCTAAACTACCTAAGTCATTCTGGGGTGAAGCAGTTCAGACAACCTGTTACCTGATCAATAGGAGTCCATCAGTTCCGTTGGCGTTTGACATCCCAGAGAGAGTTTGGACCAACAAAGAGGTGTCCTACTCGCATCTGAAGGTGTTCGGTTGCAGAACTTTTGCACATGTACCAAAAGAGCAGAGAACAAAGCTGGATGATAAATCTGTTCCCTGCATATTTATTTGATATGGAGATGAAGAGTTCGGGTACAGATTGTGGGATCCTATAAAGAAGAAGGTCATCAGAAGCAGAGATGTAGTCTTCCGAGAAAGTAAAGTTGGAACTGCTGCCGATATGTTAGAAAAGGCAAAGAATGGTATAATTCCTAACCTTTTTACTATTCCTTCTACTTCTAACAATCCCACAAGTGCAGAAAGTACGACCGACAAGGTTGCCGAGCAGAGGGAGCAACCTGGTGAGGTTATTGAGCAGGAGGAGAAACTTGATGAAGGTGTCGAGGAAGTGGAGCACCCCACTCAGGGAGAAGAACAGCTTCAACCTCTGAGGAGATCAGAGAGGCCAAGGGTAGAGTCATGCAGGTACCCTTCCACAGAGTATGTCCTCATCAGTGATGAGGGGAGCTAGAAAGTCTTAAAGAGGTGTTGTCCCATCCAGAAAAGAAGCAGTGGATGAAAGCTATGCAAGAAGAGATGGAATCTCTACAGAAAAATGGCACTTACAAGCTGGTTGAACTTCCAAAGGGTAAAAGACCACTAAAATGCAAATGGGTCTTTAAACTCAAGAAAGATGGAAATGGCAAGCTGGTCAGATACAAAGCTCGATTGGTGGTTAAAAGCTTCGAATAGAAGAAAGGTATTGATTTTGACGAAATTTTCTCACCTGTTGTCAAAATGACTTCTATTCGAACAATTTTGAGCTTAACAGCTAGCCTAGATCTTGAAGTGGAGTAGTTGGATGTGAAAACTGCATTTCTTCATGGAGATTTGGAAGAGGAGATTTATATGGAGCAGCCAAAAAGATTTGAAGTAGCTGTAAAGAAACACATGGTGTGCAAATTGAATAAGAGTCTTTATGGATTGAAGCAGGCACCAAGGCAGTGGTACATGAAGTTTGACTCATTCATGAAAAGTCAAACATACCTAAAGACCTATTCTGATCCATGTGTATACTTCAAAAGATTTTCTGAGAATAACTTTATTATATTGTTGTTGTATGTGGATGACATGTTAATTGTAGGAAAAGACAAGGGGTTGATAGCAAAGTTGAAAGGAGATCTGTCCAAGTCATTTGATATGAAGGACTTGGGCCCAGCACAACAAATTCTAGGGATGAAGATAGTTCGAGAGAGAACAAGTAGAAAGTTGTGGCTATCTCAGGAGAAGTACATTGAACGTGTACTAGAACGCTTCAACATGAAGAATGCTAAGCCAGTCAGCACACCTCTTGCTGGTCATCTAAAGTTGAGTAAAAAGATGTGTCCTACAACAGTGGAAGAGAAAGGGAACATGGCTAAAGTTCCTTATTCTTCAGCATGATATTTCTCACGTAGTTGGTGTTGTCAGTAGGTTTCTTGAAAATCCTGGAAAGGAACATTGGGAAGCAGTCAAGTGGATACTCAGGTACCTGAGAGGTACCACAGGAGATTGTTTGTGCTTTGGAGGATCTGATCCAATCTTGAAGGGCTATACAAATGCTGATATGGCAGGTGACATTGACAACAAAAAATCCACTACTGGATATTTGTTTACATTTTCAGGGGAGCTATATCATGGCAGTCTAAGTTGCAGAAGTGTGTTGCACTTTCAACAACTGAAGCAGAGTACATTGCCGCTACAGAAACTGGCAAGGAGATGGTATGGCTCAAACGGTTCCTTCAAGAGCTTGGATTGCATCAGAAGGAGTATGTCGTCTATTGTGACAGTCAAAGTGCAATAGACCTTAGCAAGAACTCTATGTACCATGCAAGGACCAAACACATTGATGTGAGATATCATTGGATTCGAGAAATGGTAGATGATGAATCTCTAAAAGTCTTGAAGATTTCTACAAGTGAGAATCCCGCAGATATGCTGACCAAGGTGGTACCAAGGAACAAGTTCGAGCTATGCAAAGAACTTGTCGGCATGCACTCAAACTAGAAGACAGTGCTACCTCCTCTAGATGAATGAGACTGGAGGGGGAGATTGATGATGTCCATCTCATTGAAGAAGTATTAGGCATGTGCCTAATAAAAGTTTCTTTGGTTTGGTAGCCAACCTTGTTGACTTGGTTTGGTTAGGTAGCCAACCTTGTTGAATTTCTTTGGTTTGGTAGCCAACTTTGTTGAATTGTGAAAAGTGTGTGTAAATTGTCAAATATTGTAGGCTTTAGAGAGTGAAGCTTTGGCTATAAAAGGAGAGCTTCAACTCTCATTTCTTCACACCAACAAAGAGAGAAAGAAAGAGTGAGGTTTCAGAGATAGGGTATAAGAAAATAGTCTGTGAGGAAAATAGAGAGTGAGCGATATTGTAGTGAGGTGGGAATATCAAAAGAGGGTTATTTCTTTGAGTGTTGTAGTGGTTTTTGGAGTATTTTACTCGGACCTACAAAGTGTAAAATTCCTTACTATAGTGATATCAGTTGCTCCTCTCGGGGTCGTGGTCTTTTCCCTTATTAAAAGAGTTTTCTACGTAAAAATCTTGATGTCGTTGTTACTCTTTTATTCTTGTTAATTACCGTATCTCGGTATTATATTATTATTTTGCTTTTATTACCGTAAATATTATTTCTGTGGAGTTTATTCCCAACAATTAGACTCCTCCTAGAAGGATTCAATACGTTGGTGGCGGTGCAATTGCCAAATCCATATTGAAATTGGACTTAATACATAGGTTCAGAAACATGTCACGTTTGTTGCCTTCGGTTTTCCTTTATCCAACCAAAGAATGAATTGCCAAATTCATATGGATCCGGTCTGCTCTTAACGGATAGTCAACAACATTGGAAAGAAAATGGCATCTCCACTATACTAATGATAGTAGTCATTATCATCTCTCTTGTTAATTATAATGGTTGGAGTCACTTTGATATTTAAGTGTGGACCAAACTACTAACAAGCTATCAGCGGACATGTAGTCAATGATACAGCGATCCATTATCTGTTTTGACAAATAAGATTTACATATTATTATCAAGTTAATACTTCAAGTCTAATTTTCAGAAGTTTAAAGACCTTGACAAGCCTTGAAGTAGGGGTATTCGTAGGCGTATAAAATTTGCAGAATTAAATTCATATATTAATTTCGACTACATTTTAAATTCAAGATATATTGGTCCAAATAAATATTATGAGCTAATAATTGGATTAATTATATAAATCCAATATACACGGATTAAATAAATAAGTCTTAATCCATTGGGCTAGCCCATTTAATTGGGCCAAAGTGATGAGCCCACTTCATTAAGCCCAAAATGTCATCTTCCTAGAGGCCCAGTTTGGTGCCACATGTCATATGACGTGGCACGCCAAGTCAAATAGAAGAGCCAATAGGATCATGCCACGTGTCAAAAATGACGAGGCATGCCAGGTCACATAAAAGGCCAATAAAACTGCGCCACGTGTGCACGTGATATGTTCTAGCCAATCAATGCAGCCTTGTCATACTTTAGTTTGATTGGTCGGAAAGAATTTGTTCTTATCATAACTCTTCCCTCCCATAACTATAAATCGGGGTCTTCATAACCCAGAAAAGACACCAGAAGTTATAACAAGAAGCAAGAAAGAGCTCGTGGATCAAACACTACAAATTCCTCCACAAGTTTCAAGCTTCAAGCAATCAAGTTCAAGCTCAAGAACGAAGAACAAATCAAGTTCAAGCTCAAGAACGAAGAACAAATTAAGGTCAAGTTCAAGCAATCAAGCTAAAGCTCAAGAACAAAGACTGCTTAAGCTCAAGAACAAGATCATCGTTCGTGGCAACAACTACATATTCAAGATCAATCTCAAAAGCCCTTGAATTTATTTACTATTGAAAAGAAGAATCAGAAGATTCATAGAGATTGTACACTCATATTACTTGAAATCAAATACTATGATCGTTGCAATATTTTTCATTCTTGATTTTATTTTCTCGACGCAAATTTATTGTCTACACATACTTTTACATATCGATTCACTTGCAATTAAATGACCCAAAAAAATAATATTAACGCATGAATTGAGATATTAGTCAAGCAAAATTAGCCACACAACATTTAGTTTTCGATAATAAGCTTTGCATAATTTATGTAGAGCTCAAGTTATCCGGGCTTTAATACCGGAAGCCAAATGATGTATTAAACTATTAATTATAGGACTTTTTATGGGTTAACCCCCTATTTATTTAAAATAAATACCATTTAAATAAATTACCTCCTACAGATACCTTTTATGGGTTATAACAAATTTTCTAATTTTGGTTATATCCTACACTTAAGCCACTTAATACGCTATGTTTTATTTTTCTCTCTCCATCCTCCGATTTTTCTCTCTCAGACTTACCGATTTTCATACAACTTCTAAACACACGTTCAAAATCACGCTCAAAATCAGAGAAACCTCCTCACCCACACCGTTGCTTCCTCCTTCCCCCAATCTCGGCGTAAACCCTAATCTCCTCTAGATTCTACTAATTTGTTTCTTTATTTAGTGTGGTAAGTAATTTTTTTTTATTTTTTTTCGTTGTGTTTGCTTTTTCACAACATCTCTACTCACCAATTTTTCTCTAATCAACAGTATCCAAGCGTATTCTCACAATGTCTGAGAATACACCCATCAAGTTGATTACTAGAGGTATACCCACTAAAATTCTCAATTTCGATGGGCCCTCTTTCTCCTTGCAAATCACTCAAGGAGAATTGGATGCAGGTATAGCCAAAAATTTGGCATTGGAGAAGAGAACAAAATCTCGACATGACTATTTCAAACAAACCCAAGTCGAGAAATCATTGAAGGAAACAAGACTTCTCATTGCGGAAAAGAGGAAAAAACATATTTCTCCAGCTGTCAAGGGGAAGGAGGTTGAAGCAAGTAAAAGCTTGGATACACTTGAAGAAAAGGTATTATATGATGTATTCATCTGTATTATTGATGTATTTATATGTATACAACGGTTGAGTTCTCTGTTCAAAAAGGATATTCAATGTATTTTTGTACTTATAGAAATTAATAATACAGATTTGTCAGTTGTATTCTGATGTATTCTTATAGTTGTATTTATAAGGATTTTCATGTTAGTTGTATTCATATGTATTTATAGTTGTCAGTTGTATTCATATGTATTTATAGTTGTTAGTTGTATTTATATGTATTTATAGTTGTCAGTTGTATTCATATATATATTTATAGTTGTCTGTTATATTCATATATATTTATAGTTGTCAGTTGTAATCATATGTATTCATGTCAGTTGGATTATGTGTTGTATTCAGTTGTATTTATTTCAGTTGTATTATGACATGTGTTATATTCAATTTACTATGAAAATATGTGTTGTATTAAGTTGATTTTAGTTCTATTCATATCTATTCATGTCAGTTGTATTTATGAAATATGTGTTGTATTCAGTTGTATTTATATGTATTTTACATTTGTTAAATGCAGGGAATTAAGCTGTTTGTAAAAAAACAGTCTATATTTGCACCGCATATCAGTGTATATACTAACACTGACATATTCTCTAAGTTAAAAGAAAATCTTTCTCCAGAGCAGTTCAACCAACTAGGTAATACTTGTTTTGGAAATTTCCTTCAAATGAAGCGTTGTGAAGTCCAACATCAACTCTTTAGATGCTTCATGGCTCTTCAGTTAGAAGGAACTCCTGACAATGTATTTGCTATACACAACAATGGTACTTCATTATCTTTCTCAATAAGGGAGTTTGCGCTTGTGACTGGCCTCAAATGTGTTGGTAACAATGCTGATTTTGAGTTAAGTAAAAATGTTCCTAACCGACTTATTGAGATTTACTTTGGAGGTGCCAATCTTGTCAAGAAGAAACATTTGATGAAATGCTTTGCTGACAAGAACTGGGGTCACATCAACGATGATGATGCATTGAAGATAGCTTTATTTTATTTCATACACACCTTTATTTTTTCATCCGAGAAGAACAGCACAACCATACCCAGGCTACATTTTGACTTGGTCGAGAGTGGGCGCTATTCTGAATATCCATGGGGTTTAAAAGCATTTGAAACACTGATAAAATTTATTAGCAAGAAGATGGATGCTCAAAAGAAGTATTACAGGATAGTTGGGATGCCCCTAACTATGCAAGTGTGGTTTTATGAGTGTTGTTCAAATGTTGATCCCAAAATTGCACTCCGAGTTGATAACGTGGTCCCCAGAATACTCAATTAGAGAACCACCGGAAATCAACCAAACTTTGCTTATCTGATGAGCAACATGTTCAATGATAAGGGAAACATGATAATATACAATTTGTATCGCGGCTACTTTACAATTTACTAATCATTAATGACACGTATAGTTGCATATAGTTGCTGCATACATCTACATACAGCTGAATACAGCTGTTGCTATTCTCATTAGTACTGCTGCATGGTTAATTGAAACTTCAATACAGTTGTTGTTGCCTTCATTAATATAGCTGAATACAGTTGCATATGATTTACTAATCATTATTACTGCCTTCATTTGAATACAAATTACATTTTGATTCCAGTATTAAAATACATCCACTGTAGCAAGACTTTGATTGTATTTCGTTTTTCAGATTGTTTACAAGGATATCCATCCAACCGATATAGAGCTTGTCGTTATTCAGATTCCTCCAGTAGGTGTTGTTGTTGAGAACAATCCTCCTCCTACTCATTCAGACAAGTCGGCAGAGGATTCAGATGACTTTTCTCCTACACCTGATCTACGGTGTAAGAAGAAACATGCTACAAGTATTGGTCCATCTTAATCACCGCCCTATAAAAAGCGCAAGGAACAGAATATTCATCACTCAAATACAGCTCCAGTTGGTGTATCTGAAATTGCACAAAATGTTTTGCATCACAATCAGCTAGCAAATTCCAAAAATGAAGAAGTATCTTCTTTGAGGAAAGACATAAATTCATTTAAAGAATACGTGAGTTTTTTATCACATTAAACATTACAGTTTAGTGCTTAACATTCGTATGTGTACAAATGCACCTTTCTAATTATTTCTGTCTTGCTAAGGTTGTGGGCGAGTTCAAGTCTCTGAGATCATTAATCAATGATAACTTTAAAATGCTTGCTGACCATCTTCAACACAATTAGCAAAAAAGAAAGTTTACACCAGAGAAATGAAACCACAATGACACGTGATAATGGTATTGAAATGCCATATGAAGCCAACTTGCAAAATATTCCAAAAGGTCACAGACAGACTGATACACTAGTCGGCGATAATATTGAGGTTTAACATTTTTAACCTCTTTAGTATATGTTTAGATCTCCTGTTCGCTCTTGTTTTGATTAATCATATATAAAACAATTTTATAACATTGTCAAATACAAGTATATACAGAATAATTCAGTATTTTAAATTATATTAATCCTATATGCATCTATATTTCTATTGTAATTTTTAAGGAGATTCATTGAACATACTTCTAACATGTATTCATATGTATTCGTAAGACATGTATTCAGATGTATTCATTGAAGATACTTCTAAGTTATCTAAGTAAGACATATATTCAGATGTATCTAAGTAAGACATGTATTCAGATGTATTCTGCTGTATTTTCAAGTTATCAGTAGTTTGTAACTAACATATGTATTACAGTAATATGTATTTAATTGACTCATTAGTTTTGAATAACATGTATTTAACTGAATCTCCGTGATGTACTTAATTGCCTCTTTATTCATGAATTTCTGTTGTAGTACAATAAATTCAGATGTATTTTTCTATTCAGCTGTATTCAGTTGTATTATTCAGCTGTATTCAGCTGTATTTAGTTGTATTCAATTGTCTTTGAACATACTTCTAACAATGATGCATACGACTAATAGAATGCAGTGGTTAATGCTCCTTGTGTGGAGACAAGAGTGGAGGGGAATACTACATCAAAGGTGCTGTGCGACTTACCACCTATAGGCCAAGAGGATGTATCTACAGATTACTATGTATCTCAATTTGAGCTGGACGACAAGTTTCTTCCCAATCAAATTCCAGAAACTAGAATTGTGATACACAACAGTGCAAAAAAGTTGCATCAACTCCAGTACCATCTCATAGGAATCGACGACCAAGTAAACGGTATTCTTCACCTTATGAGTCTAACTTCGACTCTGCAGGTTAGTGTTTTATAAAATAATTATATATTTCACCATGGTTTTTATAATTAAAACTCTCTATACATAAATTCAATGAACAACAGGTACCTCAGTAAAGTTGACCCCCATTTTTGAAAAAAGACACCCATTTGAGGATGATTCAATAATGGGGCCGCACCCTACATTAATAATTCAGGAATACGACAAATGGGTTTGTGATGGTCTTCTTGCTAGACATGAGCAGAAGTGAGTTTTTTCCCGGTATGTCTATTACGTATTTATATTTTAAAAAATGGATATAATTCCTTTTTTATATCATTGTTGTAGAAGTAATTTGGAAGACCATTACAAGAAGAACAAGTCAACACTTCATATACCATTGAATTTTGGAGTTGATCAAGTAAATTCAAAAAATTGGTTTTACCTTCTATCTTTTGACGGTAAACTATGGGATGACAATGTAAGTTTTATCCTTTCCAAATCCACTATAATTCATTTCTTTAGTATTGGTTTGTCTAATTGTATAATTAACAAATTGAGCTCTAACCCAAATTTGTCTTACATTACTTTGATTTACTCAATTGTATGCATATGTTACTAATAAATTTGTTGTATTTAATTGTATTCTGATGTATTTTAATATTTTTTTATTAGTTCAAAATGCAACATATTTTTAACTAAATTTGTATGATGTATTTAATGGCATCATTATTCCTGGCTGTATTTTAATGTATTCTGCTGTATTTTCAAAGTTATCAGTAGTTTGTAACTAACATATGTATTACAGTAATATGTATTTAATTGACTCATTAGTTTTGAATAACATGTATTTAACTGAATCCCTATGATGTACTTAATTGCCTCTTTATTTATGAATTTCTCCTGTAATAAAGCAAATTCCGATGTATTTTTCTGTATTCAGCTATATCCAGCTGTATTATTCAGCTATATTCAGTTGTATTCTTTAATATGTATCTTTCTGTATTCAGCTATATTCAACTGTATTTTTCTGTATTCAGTTGTATTATTCTTTAATATGTGTGATGTATTGGACTAACACTATGTAATTAAATTTGTGTATAGCAATTGACGTCATATTCTACTATCTGAGAAAGAAGGGAAAGTACAACCAAACAAGCAACTTCAAGTATACAACTGTTGATTCTATATTCAAGACAAGAATCGCTGAAATCTTCGACGGGTATGCTGATACAGATAGTAATGCTAATGTATCCAAGGAAGAGAATGTGGTATGTGAGTACATAAGGGGCTACAGATTGCTAGCTAATGTACCTTGGCATATTGTTGACTATGTCTTGATACCAGTCAACTTGAAGGACAAACTACATTGGATATTGGTTGTTGTCTCATTCAAGGAGAGGTGTATCAAAGTGTATGAATTGTACAGATCTGCAGGTCATGATGCCTATGTAGCTTCTGAGATAGATAAGCTAGCTAAGCTTGTACCTCTGTATCTATTAATCAGTTGGCTCTTACAGAGATAGTCAAGGCATAGATTGGTCTACTTACTCAGCATAAACTGACAAGTCACATACTGATCCCTTTGAAGTTGTTTTCATATCAAATCTGTCTCAACAGAAAGCTGGGAGCATGTATGTATTCAATCATCATTCTTGTATCATTTTAAAAATCTAATTATATGAATTATTTTTAATTGTTTCAATCAACATTTTTTAGGTATTGTGGGGTGTATGTTGCGGCATACACAGAATTTCTGAGCATTCTTAGTGAGATTCCACAAGCAACATTTGATTCCAATCTACTCTATCAAAGATATGGTTATCTCCTCTGGGACTATGCTATGCGGAAGATAGGCGTTGATATCATAAGCGAGAATGAAGCACTCTCAAAGATTGCTAGGCAAATCACGAAATCAGATTCAAAGTTACAGATATTGTTAGAGTAGCTTTAGGTGAATGTAGTTTTGGAATATTGTTTTTAGGTGAATACTGTTTTTTGAATAGTTTTTTGGTGAAGATGGTATTCAGTTAGAGAAAACCATCACTTTATCATCAGTGTTCGTGTATGACAATTGCAACTTTTCAATCGATGTTTCTTTGTTTTATTCATAAGTATTCATGCTTAATCTTCAGTTTATATTCATATGTATCTTATAGGATATAAGTATGTATTAATATTCAGTTACTTGGCTTGAACAGGTTAATATCAAAGTCAGAAACTTTATGTATATTTAACAGGTTATATTAAAGAATTTAGATGTATTTTTCTATATTCAGCTGTATTATTCAACTGTATTCTTTAATATGTATCTTTCAAATTCAGTTAATACATATTAAAGAATACAAATTCAGATTCACTAAAGAATACAAATTCAGATATATTAAACAGGTTATACGTATTTATTGAAATTGTTATATTATAGCTGAGTATATAGATGTATTCCGATGTATTCTGAATAGTTATGTATATTTAACTAAGACACTATCTATGATTGTATGTCAAAGTATATGTGGACAAGGTTGTATTCGATTGTATTCAACACAATACTGCAACTAAATGTATACAGAATCTAATCATGTTATATGTATTTATTGAATTTATTATATTATAGCTGAGTATATAGTTGTATTCCGATGTATTTTGACTAGTTATATATATAACTCAGGCACTGTCTATAATAAATCTTCAAAGTATATGTGGACAAGGTTGTATTCGAATGTATCCAACACAGTACTGCAACTAAATGTATCCAGAATCTATTCAGGAAAGGCATTTCAGAATTTATTACTTGGCAATGAGAATTTATTACTTGACAATGTCATCATAAGTATTGAGAAATCATTGGAGCACTAATACATGTCAGAGTGTTAACTAAATACTACGTGGAGCATTTCTACACGTTCGCTTGTTATGTCCTCCCTGCCCACATATGCTACATGAATGTTGATTTTTCAGCTGTAGCAATTCACTTAAAGGTTTGTCGCGCTTCTTCTTTGGCCTTCTAGGAGGTATTTTCCATTTGGGTGGTAATACAACCTCTTCTGCAACATGTGCTGGTATATTCCAATCATTTCTATCCGGTAGCGGGTACAAAGGCATATCGTATGTCATTACAATAGAATTTGTTTTGTAATAGTTAGAGCAATATTCTTCTAGCATTAGAAACTTGCTCTTCAATACAGTCCAAGCATGTGGGAATGGTAATTCATCAACTTGGAACCTCCCACAAACACATTTTCTCTCTAACAGACAGACGGTGTAATGCCTCCCTCCATCGTTAACCGTATGTAAGTATTCAGTTGATGGTACCACCTACATTTAAACATAGAACTATAAGTTTTGAGCATATATAACTGAATTACCATATGTATAATGCTGAATTACTCAGTTACATATAACTGAAATGATTGCATACAGAAGAATACATCATATATTTAGACCGGCAGATTATAAACTATAATTACGTCTTAGCTTATGAATACAATGACATACATCAAAAATCTGTTGTACTTTAGGCAACTGAAGTGTAACAAAAATATTAAAAGGCTACGGCATGACAATACGGCTATATAAAAAATTCTGCATAATACAGATTTGTTAGTTGTATTCTGATGTATTCGAATAGTTGATTTTTGCATCATGTATTTAGTTGTATTCATATGTATTCAACTTAGATCTTCAATAAAATGTGTGTTGTATACAATTGAATTTAGTTGTATTCATGGCAGTTGTATTATAAAAAATGTGTTGTATTCAGTTGTATTCATGTCAGTTATTTCAGAAAATAATTAAGCTATATAATACAATGACATTAAAATAAAACTTACAGTCATGCGTGTAGACACTGCCTCATTCAAAGTCAGCATCTCCTGGTATTTTTTTCCAAGCGTTGTGTATGTCTGTGTAGCTTCTTTGCGGTTACTACAATTCCAACGTCCAAACATCTTCTTAACTCTTTCGAGGAAGTCGTATATTGGCAATTCCCTTGCTGACACTAGTGCGACATTGATTGACTCAGCAATATTTGACGTCATTGTCCATCCCCTATTAACAGGTGCATACAACCTAGCCCACTTTTCGTATCCAGCTAAATCCAAGTATTCTTTCACCCTAATATCTATATTTTCCAACTTCTCCATCAGACTGTCAAATTCAGCTTGTGTGTATGCTTTTGCCATCGAGAAGTATATCTCGCTCAACTTGGCATGACTCTTTTTGAATTTCTTATATACGTTGTTCCATAGATGCCATATACAAGCAAAATGCGGTACATCTGGATACACTCTCGATACAGATTTAATGATACTCTCATTTCTATCTGAAACGATGCACATGTTTTCCCTGTCACCGTATGCTATCTTGAATTGCTCAAAGAACCACGTCCAAGCAGCATCGTTCTCTGAATCAATAACACCATATGCTAGTGGCAATATATGACATGTGAAGACAGTTAAATACATATTTTTAAAACATATATTTCAATCTTTAAAATATTAAAAGATTTTATTATAATTCATGTACTCACCTGCACCATCCAATGTGCTTGCCGAAACGAATGTCCCGGTGTAGTAAAGATTTTCGGTGACTTCCATCCACAACAACAATGGGTCTACAATGATCAAATCCCTTTATAAAGGCATACAAAGATATATACAAATACATAAATTCATTTTTGGGCGATTTTACCATTCTGATGTGGGAACCTGGATATGTCATATCCATTTTATATAAGTATCCTGTTAATTTTTTGTATGAATCAGTCGGTTCACCTCTCAAAAAATTCATTGCCTTTTCTTTAGCCCTCCACGCCAACATGTAGCTAACATCTACACCTAAATCTGATTTCACATCATCAATAATATCTTTTGGGGTGTATTTCCTCTTATGATTAGTACGCTTAGGCCTAATCATACCACCTATAAGGCTGCTACATGCCTGCCGCTGCTTATACACATTGTCCTTCAGCGGACATGTATGGTTATCAATGAACTTTCTCACTTTGAATAGTTCTGATTTGTTAATGCTTGCAGCCTTAAACCTCCATTCACAATCTTCTGAAATACATAATAATGCATAGCTGCAAAGAATTAATCATTGTACATATGATTAGCATAAATATTTACAAAACAATGCACTCATATACACACGAATACAATCTGACATAAATATATTCTAACATCTATATATATAAATTATTATACAACTGAATTCAATTATAGTTATATGCATTTAAATACAATGCATACAATTGAATACAATTATTGTTATATGCATACACTTAAAAAGTACAGTAAACAAAATACGAAAATAATTAAAGACACTGTAATATAATTATACCAGTAATATACATAAGAATACATGTATTTAAGGACCATGAAAAAACATATGTTAAACACATCAGTGATGATAAAGTGGAAATCCACAAATACGCATAAATACATCAACGTTTAACTTGCAGCTCGAACCAATAATACAGAATACAAAAAAAAATTAAATACTTGCAAACCTAACATCATTAGACCTATCAACCCGGAATTGAAACCTTTGAGATATAGCATAATTCTCCATCACCTCTTTCAATGTAGCCTTATCCTTATATACTTGTCCAACAATAACCTCCCTTTGATTAGTTTTTGAAATTATCAAATCCTTGTTAAGTTCAAACACCCCAATTGCTTCTCCTGAATTGACAAGATCTAGAGCAAGCGTATGATTCGTACCGGAATCATACCTTTGGAGAGATTCGTCTATTTGCACAATATCTCCTTCACTTAAAGTACCACAAGATACAAGTTCATTTTTAATCGTTGTTATGCACAAAGAATACATCCCGAATTCTCTGTTCTCTTTTTTCAACTCTACATGCATCTTGTAACCCATGTCATTGTGTATTTCCATTGGCGTGCTATTCCCTTCTACTTTGTATTGAATTTTAATGGACTTTGCGCTCAAATCTATGCCCAGTTGATTAGAAATTGAAGCAACCAAATCATTATACGACGCATACTCCTTTATCAGTATTCTCTCAATTGAAAAATCGATGTAATTGCCCTCATCGTTCCACTTACCAGAATGACGCAACAATACTGTTAAACTTGCCATATGTATAATGGAACTATACCGTATTTTGAATACAATTGTATCAATCATAATTTTCCGTGGTTGAATTGAGAACTGCAAACAAAGAAAAGGGAGAAGTGAATGGAAGAACTGCGAACAGATGTTGCTCTTGTTTTCGCTAATTTTTTTGTTGAGTCGTGAATGGAAGAATATAGATTAATGGGTAATAGTTTTTGTTCGTTGAGTTAAATTAGGAGAATATCATGTGATTTGATTTCCTTTCCGTTTTTAACTAGTTCAACCTTCCAGATTTTACGCAAAAACGTTACTGTATTCACATAAGGCCGCGTGAATACAGTCAAATACATATCAACCTTAGCTGGAATTCCTTTTTTAACGCCTATTTTTGCTATTGTATTAATGAATACAATAGTTTAAATACATCAAATACATTGTATAATCACATAAAAGGTATCTATAACACGTAATATAGCAAAAGGTATCTATAAATGGTTAATTAGACCTAAAAGATGATGCTTTATGAAAAATTCTCTTAATTATACGACAATTATATTAGTTATGCATGTTTTATATGAAAACCAAACATTGTAAGTAATGCAGAATTTTATACAGACAATAAATTTTCTAATACTTCAAACAATATGAACCCTGATAGTTTAAAGAATTTTTTATTTACCCAACGAAATAACTAGTAAAAGTGTGAAATTATCTAAGATTCGAATGAACTAAGTATTTTCCCACATGAAGCCAAGGAAGGTGTATTCTCTCTCTAGAAATTCTCATCCAAACCACTATCACTCAAATGGACTTGGATCAAGTTCATCAAATTCCTCCCCCGAAACCCCCAGACATCATTATCAATCAATCTCCTGATAAATCCAAATTGCCAACTATTAGCTTTAAGGATAAATTGATACAAGGTGAACAATAAGCCTCAATCAATATGATCATTGACACAAATATACATGCTTTACCAAATTCTGAAGATATTTGGAAGGATGATCCCATATGCTCACCAAAAGTCCATCAAATACAATTAACTCAAGAGGATATCCATTGAATATATCAACCATGGAAATTCTCGACTATAGTTAAGCTGCAAGGGAGAAGAATTCAATACAACTTGCTCAAAAGAAAATTACATGAATTGTGGAAAACAAAGAAAAACTTCCCCTTGATAGATTTAGGGTGTGATTACTACATCATTAAATTTAGTAATGAGGAAGCTATGCAAAAAGCTCTACATATGGGTCCTTGGTTCATCTTTGGTCACTTCTTAACAGTCCAAAAATGGGAACCAAACTTTCTTGCATCGGAAGCAAAAATATCAAAAATTGCAGTATGGATTCGTCTTCCTCAGTTACCAACGGAATTTTATGATGGTTTAATCCTACAAAAAATTGGTAACAAAATTGGCAAGCTTTTAAAAGTTGATGTATGCACTTCCTCAACACTTAGAGGAAGATATACCGGATTATGTGTCGAATTGCCTTTGGATGTCCCAGTAACTCATTCTATCTACATCAGATCACACAAACAAACCATACATTATGAAGATGGGAATTTTCTCTGTGTTAAATGTGGAAGGCTTGGGCATGTTCAGTCCAAATGTCAGTTTAAAATAGTTTTGAATGCCTCTTCCCCAACTGCTTTGGACTCTACTGTCAACCAATCCAAGGACCACAAAGCATCAGTTCAGGGTATCAATGAAGATTTATTTCATCCTACTAAGGAAGAAGTGTGGCAAACGGTGAGCTTCCCAACAAAAAAGAAGGCCAATCACAAGAACAATTCAGGTAATACTAAAGAGCAAAACAAACCTTTGTCAGGTACATTTTCTTCTATCTCATTAAATGCTAAATCCGTTGATAAACAAATGCTTTTCAAATTTCCCAATAAGAATTCGTCTAAAAATTATATTGCAAGAAATAATAGCCCTCTTCTTTCCCCCACTATTGGAAATAAGTTTCAAGCTTTGGTTAATACGCCTAATCAGGATTGTATGGTGTTGGATGTGGCCCCATCCGCTAATGCTAATTGTCACGTGTCAACCCCGGCTAAGGACCAATTAAACAACATGCATGGCACTAATTATATGCCTACTACCCTAACTAATCAGGTTAACAATCCCCCCATGCCTCATATATCTCCTAATGACTCCCTAATCCCTAATGATCCCATAAATCTTACTGCCAAACTAGCTAACCCTTGCATGGGAAATAAAATACTCACTCAACACCTGTCCTAAGACTCCCCCGTTGGCCAACAAATGGTTAAAGAAACCATACACGTTTCAGGGACAAAATCTTCTCCAAATCCTACTAATACGGCTCAAGCAATCCCCAAAGCATGCAATTAGAGGTAATAAGTATCGACCCCCCTAAAACTCTAGAACCTATAGTCATCCCTTCAGAAAACCCTTACACTTACCATAATATAAATCATTCCTCTACTAGTAACTATGCCCAGAATACCAGTATCCCAAACAAGGCGTTATCGTCTAGTTCAGATCTTAAGGCATCAATGAGCCCATACAATGGCCAACCCTCCGATCCCCCAGGCAACCCAAACAATCAACCAAATATACTTTGTTCAACCTCTCCTTCCCCAAGATCATCAACCCCTCTCCTGGATAGAGCAAGCTTTGATGGGGCATGCAATATCATTCAACATGATATTGGATGGACATGAGACAGTGATAGTCCTTCAAAACTCTCACTTCCTTGCCCAGGTAGTATCGGAAGGATGCATATGGCAATGAGCAACCACTTCAACCATGTTTGGTTGAACAACATACTCCATCCCCTAGCCCCATCAATGAATTCCAACCTAGCCCAAACTATGAGAAACCAATGGAGTCTTCCACCCCATTTCAACCCAATCCAAACTCAGAACATGCAAATGGATCTCCCATTCTTTCCTCTAGGGGAGATCTCGAACATGAACCCAATATTTATGCCATGGTCCATGCCAAACACCCATGCAACGAACCATATGGCCAACCAAATGGAAATTCCTCCACATGCAAACAACCCCCAACCAAACGGTCCTCTAGACCAAAACAATGTGCCACAACAACAACAAGCTCCTCCCAATCAACCAGAACCAGAAGACCAACCAATAGAGGATGTATAGGAGCTGAACTTGCTGGGGTCCGACCAAATCCTAGAGTTTTCAAGTCTAAACGATGTAAAGGTTTATCTACTCAGGGAAATGTGCGAGAAGAGATATGTTCTCAGTTGTCCCCCAACTCGATGGATGTTAGGCCTCCATAGGACCCTACTGTAAGAAGCCATGCAATGATCTTGGTGCCTTCGATCAGGAGGAACCCAACTCCCCCTCCACAGAGAATGAGGGACAATGGTAACATACAAAACCCTATCCTTCATAATATGATGCCTCAAAATGTTAACTTCATCATATGGAACATAAGGAGTGGTAATAACGACACCTTTAGGGTAAACTTTAGAGAAATGATCGATACCCATAAACCTAGTGTTGTAACCCTACTGGAGACTTGTATGGAAAACCATGTTTCCCTCCTTAATGATTTTCCCTTCACTCAAATGATTGAAGTCCCAGCTGAGAGACAATCTAGAGGAATGGTCATTCTTTGGAAATGGTTACAGTGAAGGATTTTGTGAGAAGGAACCAAGAGATACATGCTAATATTGAGGTTTATCCATCAAATATTTCTTGGCTTTTTTCATCTATTTATGCTATTACTAAAGTAGCTAGTAGGAATGATCTTTGGAGTAATATTGAGGGAATTTATGAAAATTATAAAAGTCCTTGGCTCTTGGGTGGTGATTTTAATGATATTTTTAGCATGAATGATAAGTTTGGGGGTAGGAGTATTAATAGTAGACGTAGTTCCCATTTATGGTCAAGTGTTAATCATTGTAGCCTTTTTTATCTTGGTTTTAAAGGTTGTAAGTACACTTGGACTAACAACCGTAGGAAATCTAATAAATTAATCATGAAACACACTCTGACCATAATCCTTTATTACTTCAATTGGTTCCCAACAATAGATTTCATAATGGTAAACCATTTAGAATTGAATTTATATGGTGTAGACATCCGAACTTTATAAATATAGTTAGGACTAGTTGGCAATCTAATGATCTCCCTAAAGTTCATCAGATTTTCAAAGAAAAAATCATTCCTTGGAAAAATGATATCTTTGGGGATATCTTTAAAAAGAAAAAAATTTTGTTGGCACGTCTAGATGGAATTCAGAATTTTCCTAAGTATCAAACTAGTCCTTTTTTAATGAACTTGGAAACTTCTCTCCAACAAGAGTATAATGCTCTTTTAAAATTAGAAGAAGATTTTTGGAAGCTTCGTTCAAGAATTAGTTGATGCAATGAAGGTGATGCCAACACTCATTTCTTCAATAGCATGACTACCAATAGAAAACGTGTTAACTCTATATTGTACTTCAAAGATGAAAATGGCAATTGGGTATCTGATGCAAAATCCATACTAGAATACACTTACAATTATTTTAGTAATTCTTATAAGATTTCTAAAACTATTAGTAAGATGACTTGTTTCAATAATCAATATGACTCCACTGGTCCTATTGATTTAATCACTCTTGATAATCCTGTTACAAAGGAAGAAGTTAGGAAAGCTATTTTTTCGTTCAAACCCTTTAAAGCACCGGGTTCGGATGGTATCCACCCTTTCTTTTATCAGAAGTATTGGAATATAGTTTGTGATTCAGTCATAAAATTTTGTCAAGAAGCCTTTGAATCACAATCTCTCCCTAAGGGTATTAATGATACTTACTTGTGTCTCATTCCAAAAATTGACAATGCCACTAATCTAAACTTTTTTTAGACCTATTGGGCTTTGTAATACAGTGTACAAAATTATTACCAAAATTATTGCTATAGACTAAAACAATTTCTTTCGGTCATTATCAGCCCTACACAATCGAGTTTTTAAAAAAATAGAAGAGCCGGTGATAATGCTATTATTATTCAGGAGATTATCAATAATATGTCCTCTTCAAACAACTCTAAATATGATATGTTATTGAAAATTGACCTCCAAAAGGCTTTTGACAAGTTAGAATGGGATTTTATTCATAAAACTCTAGTTTTCTTTCACTTTCCTCCCAAAATAACTAAGCTTATTATGCACTGTATTTGCACTAGTAATATTGGTGTCCTTGTCAATGGTACCAAGACAAATTTTTTAGCCCAAGTAGAGGAATCCGTCAAGGGGATCCTGTCACGACCCAATTTAGGATTGTGACCGGCGCTTAGGAGCAAGTGCTCCCAAGTAAGCCTTATCGGCAATTTTACAGAAAATCGGGCAGAGTTTCCCCTATTTTTGGACCATCCCAAAAATTTTCCTGTCTCAAATCAACAACCAAACATCCTAATATCATACCCAACAATTGACAACTTGCCAATTAACTAATACAAGTCTCCACCATAACTAAATCACCAACTAACCACTAGAGACACTAATCTATCTCCAACTTTGATAATAAAGAACGATACTCAGCATAAGACTATAATAAATAAATAATACTCATGACACTAAAAGAATGACTATGGAGCGACTCTAAGAATTTAAAGAATAGAACATAACAATAAATAAAATCTCCGCCCACGCGAACAAGTGCGAGGCTCACCAAGAACTATCAACCTGTGCGCTCTAATTAACGAAATCCTCGCCTGTGTCAACTGTTGTCTCTGAAAAAAAAAATTAGCGAGGAATGAGTCGCTAGCTCAGTGAGTAATAACACTTAACTACAACCATTTTTATTGGGGACAAGTCAGAAAACATGTTAGTATCTCAAACAGATAACATCAAAATGCCCTTTCAGAAACAATAAATAATTTTCAGTCTCATCATGTTTTTTCTTGTAGTATAATACAATTAATAGTTCAGTAATAAGCTCGATAACCACTGTATAATATCAATATTCACATTTGGGAGGTTTCAATGAACGGATCATGTAATCGGTATAATAGTGGACTTCTTCGCAAGAAGTCAAATATAACGGTAGTCCCTACTCGAGGGAAGTCGGTAACGGTATGCTAGTTCTACTTTCCCACTAGCGAGGGCTATAACGGTAATCTGTAATTACAATGTGCACCAGGTCTAACGAACCCGCCGTTAGCTATGGAATCCTTCAATGTCTACTCCCATTTATACTTGTCTCTGTAATCCGTATATACTCGTAGAAAATATTTTAAAATAATATAGGGCATTTCGATTTTTATCAAATCATGTAATTTCGTTTCAATAACAGTAAATCTTATCTCAAGTAACAGTAAAACGTATTCAGTAACAATGAGAATATTCAGAATAACTGTAATCGTCTAAAATAAATATAGTAGTATCATATCGAGTAAAGGACTTGTCCCACATGCAGATTCAAATCAGTCGGTAACATGCTCATATTAAAATCATATGTAAATCATGCTAGTTGTAGAAATACAAATTGAGGTAAGGTTACTACTCACAGTACTCGTGCCGAAATACCAAATACTTCACCTCGTGCGATTCGTACGAATTCCTCCAATTAATCTATAATTACATAATATCGATCCCATGTTAATTTCCTCATTTAGGCTAAATCCATCACAAATGTAGAATACCCAAATCCTCCGAGTTTTATATTTCATCATCAATTCGTCGGATGTATTTTAATTACTTAATTCACCTAACCTCATTATTCTATTCACTGTCAATCATCTCATTATTACAATTTATTTGCTAATCCTTAGTATCCAAATTTACAACCAGCAACAGTAGAGACAACGTGGATTTCTGATGCATTCTTAAGGCCCAAAACTTAAATCATTATTGCACGATCATATGCCTTCCTCTTTATTACCCAATCACTAGGTGGCCATTATATCTTAAATTAAAGAGATAAAATTATAGTAGCAAAAACTTTATTTCAAAACAGACTACTCCAACCTTGGAATTTCATATAATTTTTGTTAAACCATTAACTAATTAGTTATTATAATAATTAGTAAGTTATTTTTTCCCCCCAATCATTACCTAATAATTGTAATACATAAATAATAATCAACATCCCAATTACATAAACAAATCACGTATTGCGAGTTTCCAATTTAAGTTGGCAGTGACTTTTCGTTCAACTGCTGAAAGTTGAGACTAAGAACTTTTAAAATTTTCAATTCCCAATCAGCGAAATCGCTACCCTTTAATTATTAATGACAACTTGCTCCAACTTAAATGCACATACAAACGAAAGGATATTGATATTAATATACCTGATTGCTTTGATTTCTCTACCAAAGTTTCCGCACAGTGCCAATTTTTCAAAGTAAATTAACTGATACTTTTCTGGTGTAGTGCCAACGTCTGCTCACCCTCCTTGTAACTTTTTCTATCTTGAAACCAGGAAGTTAATTCTTTTTCTTATCTACTCCCTAGGTCAAATCTGATAGTTGCGTAAATGGGTTTGGCCCAACTTTTTTTTTTGTTTTGTTTTTTGTTTAATAACCTTAGGTGGAGTTACGAAATTAGCCACTGGCCACTTATTTTATACACTATCTGATGTATTATTATTATTATTATTATTATTATTATTATTTACTAATGACCAATACACCCTTACTAAAAATATAAGGTATTACAAATCTCATATCACCATACATATTTATTCTATGTATGGAACTTATGTCTAGATTAATTGATAATCAAGTAGATACTTTGAGATGTGATCCCATAAAAATAACCCCTAGAGGTCCTTATTTCTCACACCTTTTCTTTGCTGACGATTTAACATTAATGGGTAAAGTTAATAATAAGACAGGTAATTGTATTAATCATTGCCTAAATTTGTTTATGGAAGAAACTGGGTTGTCTATAAATTACTCCAAGTCTAGGATTGTGTTCTCCAAAAAATGTCCAAGAGACATTTCAAGTCATTTAGCTAGTCTATTTACAAAAAATGTCCAAGAGACATTTCAAGTCATTTAGCTAGTCTATTTAAAATAAGGGCTAGTTTTGAATTTGGAAAATATCTTGGTTTTCCAATCCTAAATCTCAAACCAAAGCCCAAGGATTTTCAGTTTGTCATTGATAAAATGCGAGCTAAACTCTCTCTTTGGAAAACTAATCTCCTTAATATTGCGGGAAGAACCACCTTAGCATCCTCAACCCTGAATGATATGCCTTCTCATGTTATGCAATACACTATTCTATCTAAAAAGGTGTTAAACCAAATTGATAAGATCCTAAGGGATTTCATATGGGGAACCACTAATACTAAGAAAAAAAATCCACTTAGTCAATTGGAAAACCGTCACTAAGCAAAAATCTGAAGGAGGTCTAGGAATTCATACTGTTTTGCAAAAAAACTATGTTCTCCTTACTAGCCTTAGTTGGCGCCTTACAAATTTTCCTAATAACCCTTGGGCTCAACTAATTGCTAGTAAATATGCCAATAAAAAAACTACTTCAAAATGCTCCTTCATCTGGGCAGCGCTTCTAAAAGGGTATAAATTCCTTACCAAAGGAATGTTGTGGCGTCCAAGCAAAAATTCAAATCTTGACATTTGGTCAAGTAGATGGATTCATCATGCTCCCAGCCTTAGGAATTGTATAGAAGGACCTCTCCATAAATCTGATTACTTAATCTCCCTCAACCATTTGATTTCTAATGATCAATGGGATATGTCAAAAATTTCTTTTGACCTACCATCTTCTCTTATTAATAAGATCAGGGCTACTCCTATTCCATTAAGCTCAATGACTAAGGACCTAATGACCTGGGATTCGAATAGCAATGGCATATTTTCCTCCAAGTCCTGTTACAAACTTTTAGAGGATAACCACATAATGACTCAGGATAAAGAGCCTGATTTTAATTGGATTTGGGATCTCCATTGCCCTACTAAAATCAAGTTCTTTATTTGGCAATGCATGCACAAAAAAATCCCTTGTAGATCTTACCTTCTGTATATTGGTATCAACATTGATCTTATTTACCCTATGTGCAAACAAGGACCTGAGGACGCCGCTCACATTTTTCTCTTATGCTCTATAACTAACCGTTATTAGTCCAGTATTGTCACGATCCAATTTCCGAACCTGGTCATGATGGCGCCTCTCATGAAGACAAGGCCTGTCATTCAACCCAATTCATCCTTTAAAGACAATTACTTAACACAATTATAGTATAAACATGGTTTAATAATATCCAATAGCGGAAAGTATAGATAAAATACGAAAAATCCAACCCAACTCAGCCCTAACCGGGGTGTCACAAGTCATGAGCTACTACAGAGTTTACTAAAAATTCTACAAAGTATGGAATTAGGAACAAAGTCTGAAGATATCATAAATGACAGAAGATAAGGGAGAAAACGGGTCTGCGAATGCCATGCAGCTACCTCGAGAACTCCGATGAAAACTGAACAGTAGAAAAACTCGCTCTATGCTTCAGGAATACCTGTACCTGCACACATGGTGCAGGGAGTAATGTGAGTACTCCGACCCAGTGAGTAATAAATATAAATAATGACTGAAGGTAAGAAAACACGTTAAGGCACACAATATTCTATACAGAAGCAGTGAAATCATTTAAAATAACAATTCGGTGAAACATCATGTGAAATTTCTTTTAAACCGGTAAAACAGGTAATTTGGCAGTAAAATGACGAGTAGAAATCTGCCCCTCGGGCTCAATATCAAAACAACAAGTAGAAATCTGCCCCTCGGGCTCAATATCAAAACACCAAGTAGAAATCTGCCCCTCGGGCTTAGTATCAAAATAATAACTAGAAATCTGCCCCTCGGGCTCAGTATCTCAGAACAGTATCAGCCCCTCAGGCTCAGAACAGTACAAAGCAACCAGTCAATAAAATAAGAGCACATAATTATTATGGCAGATAATGCAGATAAAGAATAAATGCATGAGTGCAATGCAATGCATATTACGGTACCCTCTGGTACCCACTGCGGCATGCAGCCCGAGCCATCCATATTTATTTATCGTCGATGGCGCTCACTGGGGGTGTGTACAGACTCCGGAGGGGCTCCTACAGCCCAAGCGCAATATCAAGCCATCTCGTGGCATCAAATCTAGGCCCTCGACCTCATATCAATCTCAGTATAATCACCCAGGCTCTCGGCCTCAATATCAACGTAATCAACCAGACTCTTGGCCTCAATATCAATATAACACTGCTGCGGCCCGCAGCCCGATCCATGCTCAGTCTAGAAATCATTATAAGCCCCTTGGGCATTTGTAAAATAGTAGTTCTCAACCCGAAATATCATTTAGAAATATCATTTAAGTTTTCAAATCTTAGAAAGATGGCTGAGTTTGCAAAACAGTATTTAAAATATTGGACTGAGGTCAAATGATATGCAAAATATGCGGAAGCAGTGATATCAATCCCTGAAGGATTCAAATAATTGGCAAGAAGTCTACAATTGGAAACATGACTAAGGATATAAATTCTTTAACAAAATAAGTGAGGAAAACCAGTCAAAAATCCCCTAAGGATTCTACAGGTCGGCACAAGGCCCCAAGCATGGCAACAAGCCTAATTCACAATAATAAAGTATACGTCTCAACCAAAAATATAGTAAAATATCTCTCGGGACGGACCAAGTCACAATCCCCAACGGTGCTCTACCCTACGCCCGTTATCCGGCGTGCAAGTCACCTCAATATAGCGTTACGATGTGAAATTCTGGGATTTCAAACCCTCAGGACATCATTTACATCAATTACTCACCTCGAACTGGCTAATTATCTAGCTCACGACGCCTTTGCCCCTTGAATTGGCCTCCACGCGCGTCAAATCTATCCAAAATCAGAACGAATACGTCACAATATGCTAAGGGAACAAAGCCCAAGCGAAAACATTCGAAAAATATCAAAAATCTCGAAATTAGCAAAACTCGAGCCCCGGGCCCACGTCTCGGAATCGGGTAAAAATTTACATTTTCAGAATCCCCATACCCTCACGAGTCTAACCATACCAAAATTATCCAATTCCGATACCATTTGGTCCTTCAAATTATCATTTTACATTTTTGAAAGGTTCCACAATTTTCTTCCCAAATTCCATCTCAAATCACGAATTAAATGATAAATTCAGTGATAGATTCATGTACTCTAACCAAATCTGAGTTAGAATCACTTACCCTGACCAATTTCTTGAAAAACCTTCGAAAAATCGCCAAAATCCGAGCTCTCTAGGTCAAAATATCAAATAAAACCCAAAACCTCGTATTTATAGAGTACCCCTAGGATTCCGACACCGCTGACCGCACAAAAATGACCGCGGTCCGCGCAAAACCAGCGGGGTCCGCGCAAAAACGACCGCGGCCGTGCAGGTCTTGCTCTACAGAGATAGGCTTTAGTATTTTGTCCATAACTTTCGCTACAGATGTTCAAATTGCGATATCTTTACCTCTATGGAAACTAGACACAAAGGACTAAAACTGGCCTTTTTGAATCACCTTAAAATTCCTTGTGGATCAAAAGATATGAGCTTCCAAAGTAGGACCAGTAACCTGTAGTCTTCAGTGACCGCGACCGCGCCCACTTTGACGCGGTCAGCGCTAGGCCAGCGCGCCCAGCGCGAAAAGTAGCGTGGTCCGCGCCACAACTATTGCCCCCTCCATTTTCTAAGTTCCGGGGTGTCCGTACTCGCTCAAAACTCACCTGAAACACGCCCGAGGCCCCCGGGACCTCAACCAAAAGCACCAACGCATCCTAAAAATTTTTCAACCTCGTTCCAATCATCAAAAAACCTCGACTAACACCAAAAATCATCAAATCACATCAAATTCAAGCCTATGAATCTCAAGAACTTCCAAATTCCATTTTTCATAAAAAAAACCCAACCAAACCACGCCTGAATGACCTCAAATTTTGCATACAAGTCCAAAATGACATAACGAAGCTACAGAAACTCTCGGAATTCCATTCCAACCCTCGGATCAAAATCTCACCTATCAACCGGAATTCGCCAAAATACTAACTTCGCCAATTCAAGCCTAATTCTATACCGTACCTCCAAAACCACTTCCGATCACTCTCCTAAGTCACAAATCACCTCCCGAAGCTAACCGAACCATTGGAACTCACATCCGAACCCTCTAACCCATAAGTCAACATCCGATTGACTTTTCCAACTTAAGCCTTCTTAAAAGAGACTAAGTGTCTTATTTCTTATTAAAACCAATCCGATTTAACTCTAACACACCGAATACCGATAACGAAACATGAAGAAGCATAAAATGGGGAAAACGGGGCGGTAACTCACGTGATGACGGGTCGGGTCGTCACATTCTCCCCAACTTAAACAAACGCTCGTCCTCGAGCGTACCCAGAGTTGTCATAGAAGCCAACCGAAAGCTGAATGACCTTATCGAGCATAAACCCGGGGATGATCCCACGTCATCCGATCTCACATGGGTCCGATAACACGTTTTAACTAAAATCACACAATCTAGTCTAGCCCATAAATCATAGAACCACATTTCACTTTTCGAAATCATATACAAGATCAGAACCTCACACCTATATTCAGAATAAGTCTGAACCAGCTATAATAGACCATGCCCAATTGATGTCTGGATCTAAAGCAAATCATTACACCTAGGGTGAAACAAATAACACACACCATGCAAACCTGATAGAACATAACTGGTGCGTTATTCACCGAGTAACACCCAATTACTCATCCCGCTCGACTTCCAGTACTACAACTCCTATCGGAGCCAGACGATCCGGTGCCCGGCACCAAATTAATACCGAAATCAACAACCTCGCCCGGCGACATGCCTAGCCACATGAAACTCATCTGAAAAGTCCCCCAACACCGGAACTGAATTAATGATAGCAACCTTTGCACTGACATCCATCATGAATGCCCAATTAAGAAAGCAATCCTTCCCAACCGTCTGCTGGTCCTTTGAAATATAAACCACTCTGCTAGAACATAATCCAATGCACTTCATCACTCAACCCGTGGCATTTTCGGTATTGCTCGTAGCACAATAGTTTGGAATCACTCAACACTAAGACAACCACTCTGAATTCTGACATCACATCCAAAATCTGACATACCAGCAAACAAAGATCCACTCGAGCCTCCAAATCCCGATTGCCGCTAAACGGTGCCGAATACACACGATCCACCACCACAACCTAGCATGTACATGAGAACTCCCAGTCTCCAACTCCATATGGCACACAAATCATCATACCTGATTCCAGTTTTCACCGTGCGAATACATGCACACCTTTGATTCCCAATCATTCCACGATAAATACTCTAAAATTTCCATGTGCCATACAAGCAACTCGAATATCAGCAGTCGATCTAGCCTTAAAGTGCCGCAATACTATTGAAGTGCCATCAACTTAATCACATTAGCCTTTTTTTCTGAAACATATACCCTCTACAAATCACTATGATTAGAAATACAATTTCCTTAATCATCTGAAGATCGTTCACCCTAATCATCTGAAGCTCATCCCTCTAATCACCTAAAGCTGCCCGTACTGCCTAAGAATGTTATGAGTTTCCCTTCAGAACTGAACCATAATCTTACACACGCAAATCTCAATCTTTCACAACATATCGCATATACCATATCATCCTAAGGTAACATGAGGACTTCACCTCCCTTCCGAACCATGAATGTTTACGTACTCAACTAGTCAAGAACTTCCATTGATCCCATCTAGAAGAAAAATCATTACACATCCCATGCTCTGCATGACATACATAGGTCTTGTTCAAATTCTTACAATACCGACACGACGGATGAGATCTGTATAAATTCATAACACCGCCGAATCAACAATTCATTGGGTCTATACTTCTGGCAAGAACTATCACCTCATTATGAACCAAACAATGGTCTTAGCCCCTTAATTTACTTCATATACTCAGATTGCACTAATCTCGAATTCAATGATCTCATCTCAGCCATTACGAACTGCTCAGGCAATAAGCCACCCCAGACATAATCAAAAGCCGCATATGATGCCCCCAATATGGCAAAGGCTACTAATTCGAACACGATACAAAAAAATGAACTCTGGAAGAAATTACCAATCCCACGCACTAATACGAACTTTCCTTAGAAAATAGGAAACAAGGCATACAAAATAACATATAGAAAACTATACTCAACATCACACTATTGCGGCATGCAACCCGATCCAGATAACATACCCATGGCAGCGTGCCACCCGATCCACACATAGATCTCACATAAGGAGATGCACATCGAGCCAAATTTTCTCATTACAACAAAATACCGAGTATCGATCGTAAGCATGCTAAGTGTATAACAATATCTCTGAGGGACATATAGCGCTATAAGCTACATAACTCAAGCACAACTGAGGTGCGATGTACAGTCTGAATTTCAAGAGCCAAGATGCTCATATAACGTCATTCCTATGCAGATTCTCAACACAGAGCAATTTCTCAAACTGTCTCACAACTCACACGGCGCAATGCATTACTACGCGAAATATTTGACAACGAAACATCAACCTAACTACTTTCCATGAGGACCACATTACTAAAATGCACACATCTGGCCTGATATAGAGTCATTATTCACATTAAATCTATCCACCGACTGCAAGCTGATTCTGATCACACTGACTAGTCTGATAACCTTTTAAAGGTCCATAATAACTCCTATTTTTCTCATAACACACAAGAACAACCATCACAATCGGAGTAATCCTCCCCAGTTCACAACCCAATAAGCCAAGTGCCCTCCAGGCATGAATCTTCAATTTAACGACACCATCACAAACTTCATACTTGGTTTACATCTTTAATCAATCAAGTGATCACATGCCACACTTATATAATCTTCCCGTGGGACACACTCCCACAACCTACCACAATAATATCTGGAGCGTACCTCCAAACCACCGGTCGCACTAACGCTGAAGAGCGATCAAGAATCATTAACTAGGACGCAAAACCCTTTTTACAAAACACCGATCTTAGGTGACGCTGAAGACAATACCAACTTACCGTAAACATCGAAACTTATCTCCTGCTCATCCAAGCTCATGACATCTTGTCAAAATTTTCCTTCACTCGTGCCATTCTCAGCCCAATTTCCACAACCACAACTGATTCACCAGCATGCATCAAATCGGAACTAACATAGTACATAACCGCACAATCCGCTAACCAATAGCAAGCTCCCCAACTTGGCTCGAAGCCATAGATCACAACACACTATACTCATAACGCATATACTCCATTGTTGCCTCAATACCATAGTGAGATTAAACTCGATCCTTCATAAGCTTGTGGAAACACAAATCATTTAGAATTTTTAACTCTTCTGCAAATCTCACATTCACTCATACAACAGTTAAGCCCACTCTCTAGGCGATCCAATTTAGATTTCAACACATTTTATTCACTTGAAATTGAGGTCTTCTAATAGATAACATAAGGATAACACAACTTTAGAACACCCCGCAGGAGATGACCCACCTGTTTTGCCTCCAACTAACATTTCTGCATACCTTCCACCGCCATAAGCATTACGTAGTCACTTGATCTTCCTGAGTCTATACTCATACCGCAACATGAAATTTACTTCACTCCCAACTAGGAGACATGAAAAGATTCTTCACACGCCCATAACTCGGGATATAACTTGAATCGCGATGGACTTCAAGCATCTATTAGTTCTTCCATCATTCAGCAGACCCTCCTCGTGGCTTCCAAATCATATAGATACGCCTCGCAGTACTAACATACTTATCACATAGCCACAACCATCATTTCCTCTAACAGGGACACTACCGAACATATAAATTCAAAAACACTTGTTCACACAATCAGCACCTCGGTGCTCCCGCCATAAGCAAAGATCTAACCTCAAGTCCTCCATACTGGCCCACCATAAACTCACAGGGATAACACCTCGCCCCTCGATCAAGGATTCACAAGCCATCAAGGCACATTTGATATTGAGCGCTCATGCGCGCATACGAACACATGGAAGGAATTTCAAGAGTTTCTTTTCAAGCTGACTTAGGGACGCACGATAAGAATCCAAGAATGTGAAGGTTTCCTAAAGGTTCTGTAGCCTCTCGAGGATAAATACAGACGTCTCCATACTGATCCGTGAGACTCTACTAAACCTGCTCATGACTCGTGAGACCTAAGTAACCTAGGCTCTGATACCAACTTGTCACGACCCAATTCCCGAACCTGGTCGTGATGGCGCCTCTCATGAAGACAAGGCCAGCCATTCAACCCAATTCATCCTTTTAAGACAATTAATTAACACAATTATAGTATAAACATGGTTTAATAATATCCAATAGCGGAAAGTATAGATAAAATACGGAAAATCCAACCCAACGTAGCCCTAACCGGGGTGTCACAAGTCATAAGCTACTACAGAGTTTACTAAAAATTCTACAAAGTATGGAATTAGGAACAAAGTCTGAAGATATCATAAATGACAGAAGATAAGGGAGAAAACGGGTCTGCGAACGCCATGCAGCTACCTCGATAACTCCGATAAAAACTGAACATCAGAAAAACTCGCTCTATGCTTCAGGAATACCTGCACCTGCACACATGGTGCAGAGAGTAATGTGAGTACTCCGACCCAGTGAGTAATAAATATAAATAATGACTGAAGGTAAGAAAACACGTTAAGGTACACAATATTCTATACAGAAGCAGTGAAATCATTTAAAATAACAATTCGGTGAAACATCATGTGAAATTTCTTTTAAACCGGTAAAACAGCTAATTTGGCAGTAAAATGACGAGTAGAAATCTGCCCCTCGGGCTCAATATCAAAACAACAAGTAGAAATCTGCCCCTAGGGCTCAATATCAAAACAACAAGTAGAAATCTGCCCCTCGGGCTTAGTATCAAAATAATAACTAGAAATCTGCCCCTCGGGCTCAGTATCTCAGAACAGTATCAGCCCCTCAGGCTCAGAACAGTACAAAGCAACCAGTCAATAAAATAAGAGCACATAATTATTATGGCAGATAATGCAGATAAAGAATAAATGCATGAGTGCAATGCAATGCATATGACGGTACCCTCTGGTACCCACTGCGGCGTGCAGCCCGAGCCATCCATATTTATTTATCGTCGACGACTCTCACTGGGGGTGTGTACAGACTCCGGAGGGGCTCCTACAGCCCAAGCGCAATATCAAGCCATCTCGTGGCGTCAAATCTAGGCCCTCGGCCTCATATCAATCTCAGTATAATCACCCAGGCTCTCGGCCTCAATATCAATGTAATCAACCAGGCTCTCGGCCTCAATATCAATATAACACTGCTGCGGCGCGCAGCCCGATCCATGCTCAGTCCAGAAATCATCATAAGCCCCTTGGGCATTTGTAAAACAGTAGTTCTCAGCCCGAAATATCATTTAGAAATATCATTTAAGTTTTCAAATCTTAGAAAGATGGCTGAGTTTGCAAAACAGTATTTAAAATATTGGACTGAGGTCAAATGATATGCAAAATATGCGGAAGCAGTGATATCAATCCCTGAAGGATTCAAATAATTGGCAAGAAGCCTACAATTGGAAACATGATTGAGGATATAAATTCTTTAACAAAATAAGTGAGGAAAACCAATCAAAAATCCCCTAAGGGTTCTACAGGTCGGCACAAGGCCCCAAGCATGGCAACAAGCCCAATTCACAATAATAAAGTATACATCTCAACCAAAAATGTAGTAAAATATCTCTCGGGATAGACCAAGTCACAATCCCCAACGGTGCTCTACCCTACGCCCGTTATCCGGCGTGCAAATCACCTCAATATAGCGTTACGATGTGAAATTCTGGGGTTCCAAACCCTCAGGACATCATTTACATCAATTACTCACCTCGAACTAGCTAATTCTCTAGCTCACGACGCCTTTGCCCCTTGAATTGGCCTCCACGCGCGTCGAATCTATCCAAAATCAGAATGAATACGTCACAATATGCTAAGGGAACAAATCCCAAGCGAAAACATTCGAAAAATATCAAAAATCTCGAAATTAGCAAAACCCGAGCCCCGGTCCCACGTCTCGGAATCGGGTAAATTTATATTTTGAGAATCCTCATACCTTTACGAGTCTAACCATACCAAAATTATCCAATTCTGATACCATTTGGTCCTTCAAATCATCATTTTACATTTTTAAAAGGTTCCACAATTTTCTTCCCAAATTCCATCTCAAATCACGAATTAAATGATAAATTCAGTGATAGATTCATGTATTCTAACCAAATCAGAGTTAGAATCACTTACCCCGATCAATTTCTTGAAAAACCTTCGAAAAATCGCCAAAATCCGAGCTCTGTAGGTCAAAATATCAAATAAAAACCCAAAACCTCGTATTTATAGAGTACCCCTCGGATTCCGACACCGCTGACCGCACAAAAATGACCGCGGTCCGCGCAAAACCAGCGGGGACCGCACAAAAACAACTGCGGCCGCGCAGGTCTTGCTCTGCAGGGACAGGCTTTAGTATTTTGGCCATAACTTTCGCTACAGATGTCTAAATTGCGATATCTTTACCTTTCTGGAAACTAGACACAAAGGGATACAACTTTCGTTTTAAAATCACCTCAAAATTCCTTGTGGACCAAAAGATATGAGCTTCCGAAGTAGGACCAGTAACCTGCAGTCTTCAGTGACCGCGCCCGCGCCCACTTTGACGCGGTCAGCGATAGGCTAGCGCGCCCAGCGCGAAAAGGAGCGCGGTCCGTGCCACAACTGCTGCCCCCTCCATTTTCTAAGTTCCGGGGTGTCCGTACTCACTCAAAACTCACCCGAAACACGCCCGAGTCCCCCGGGACCTTAACCAAAAGCACCAATGCATCCTAAACATTATTCAACCTCGTTCCAATCATCAAAACACCTCGACTAACACTAAAAATCATCAAATCACATCGAATTCAAGCCTATGAATCTCAAGAACTTCCAAATTCCATTTTTGATCAAAAACCCAACCAAACCACGTCCGAATGACCTCAAATTTTGCAGACAAGTCTAAAATGACATAACAAAGCTACACAAACTCTCGGAATTCCATTCCGACCCTCGGATCAAAATCTCACCTATCAACCGGAATTCGCCAAAATACTAACTTCGCCAATTCAAGACTAATTCTATACCGTACCTCCAAAACCACTTCCGATCACTCTCCTAAGTCACAAATCACCTCCCGAAGCTAACCGAATCATCAGAACTCACATCCGAACCCTCTAACCCATAAGTCAACATCCGATTGAGTTTTCCAACTTAAACCTTCTTAAAAGAGACTAAGTGTCTTATTTCTTATTAAAACCAATCCGATTTAACTCTAACACACCGAATACCGATAACGAAATATGAAGAAGCATAAAATGGGGGAAACGGGGCGGTAACTCACGTGAAGACTGGTCAGGTCGTCACAAGTATTGGTCTAATTATTAATCATAATAATGCTCAATCAAACTGGTTAGCTATTCTAAGGAATGCTCAAAGCCATGTCAATCATCAGCATTATCGTTGGAAAATTATACTTCCTTTTTCGATTTGGAACCTTTGGAAGAATAGAAATAAAAATAACACAAACAATTTGAATATGGACATTAACCCTAAACAGGTTTTTCATCAAATATGGGAATTTCTCTTCTTTACTGAAAAAAACCCCATACAAAATTCTTCTGTTAGGATCAAAATTCACTGGGAAAGACCTCCTCCAAACAAGATTAAGCTTAACATTGATGGGGCATTCTTGAAAGATAAGTTCCATGCAGGTATAAGAGGAGTTTTTAGAAATAGCTCTGGTAATTGGATCATGGGCTTCACAAAATCTTGTTACACTTACAGTTCCATGCATGCAGAACTATTAGCTTTAGAAGAAGGCTTAAAATTACCTATGGAGATGCCATTTGTTGATACAGAAATTGAATCAGACTGAACGGATATAATAAAGGCGCTTTCTGATGAGAATATTAGTACTAATGCATGTTTACTTAACTGTAGATCATTAATGCGCCAACTGAAATCCCCGGTGATCAGGCACAATTTTAGGGAAGGAAATGCAGTAGCAGATTTCCTAGCTAAGGAAGCAGTCAAGAATTTCAAGCCAGAGAAGTGCTATCATGTTGCATGCCCACCTCTTTTTGTTGAAGCCATTTTGGAAAAGGACATACAAGGCCTCTGTTTGGGTATTAAGCAACTAAGTACAAGTGTTTGTAATAGTTTAGTAACTTTAAATAATAGTAATGTCCTTCGGGACTATATAACTTTGGTGTAAGATTGTTTTCGTATTAATATATATGCTTCCTATCGTTCAAAAAAAGAAGCCAAGGAAGGTGAAAGGCATACCGAATCAAAAAAAAAAAAAAGAGAGAGAGAGAGAAGGGGAAGAGTAGAGGCATACCGAATCAGAGGCTCTAAGAAGACCAAGTTCACCAACATTACCAACATACTATAAGCATACCTCCATTAAATATGTTCAATGTAAAAGATGTCAACTTCTTAATACAGGTCAATAGCATGATTTAAAAAAAAAGTGCAGTTGACCAATAATTCAAGGATTCAAAGGTAGTTAATTACCATAATTTTGGGCTATCTCGAGGTAGTCATTCGAGCTTTTCTTGGGAGTATGGCATGGGTTACTTCAGTGTCGTAGCGCCTGGTATTCGAACATTAATTGGCTCGTTTTCTACCCCTGAAAAAGCAGGGACACGATAACCATCTTTCGGTTAACTTAGCCTCCTCCGTCCCTCAGGACCAACAAGGGTCATCATCCCTCTCACTGGATAACAGACAGTTAAGAAATCCATCAAATGTGCTTACAAGTAGCAAAAATGCTGGAAAGAAAGTTCATTACTGGAGGTGCGGAGGGAGTGGCTGGGAAAGCTAAAATATGTCAGATATTATCTATGTGTGTTGCGGAAGTCAAATGTATATAGTGTGAATAAGTCACAACTACTATACCAAAAATTATGACAGCCACCAAATAATAAATAAGACAATAAAACAACAATAAAGGGAACACCAGAATTTACGAGGTTCGGCTAATTTTGCCTACTCCTCGGACACAACCAATATTTTATTTCACTCCAAAAATACAAGTGAAATAATACTAAAGAGAGAAGATACAAATGCCTTAAACAGATGAGAAGGCAAATGAGAGGTGTGTTTAAATCCTAAACATTAAGCCTTCTTTTATAGGGGGAAAATCCCCCCAACTTTTGTTTTCCCACCGATGTGGGACAAACATTTTGCCAATTTCAACAAATCTCCACCTTGGCAAAATTCCACATCTTCAATTTTCTCTCAATAACAAATTTTGGTTGTGTCTTCATCTTCAATCTTCAGTGTTCAACAATGTTGATCAAATCCAAACAATGTTGAAACTTGATCGCAGTCACCACCTTTGTCAGCATATCAGCAGGATTCTCCGTAGTATGAATTTTCTTCACTGTGACTCCACCTTCTTCTATGATTTCTCGTACGAAATGATACCGAACATCAATGTGCTTCGTCCTTGCATGATACACTTGGTTCTTCGCTAATTGAATAGCACTTTGACTATCACAAAAAATTGTGATACCTTTTTGTTCAACACCAAGCTCCTTTAGCAATCCTTGAAGCCAAATTGCCTCTTTCACAGCCTCTGTAATAGCCATGTACTCTGCCTCTGTTGTAGACAAAGCAACTGTTGACTGCAAAGTAGACTTCCAACTAACTGGTGCCTTTGCAAAAGTAAACACATAACCAGTAGTTGATCTTCGTTTGTCCAGATCACCCGCAAAATCTGAGTCACAATATCCAACTACAGACTGATTGTCTTCCTGCTCAAAAACTAACCCGACATCTACAGTATTATGAATATACCGTAGAATCCACTTCACAGCTTGCCAATGCTCCTTCCCTGGATTGTGCATATATCTGCTAATAACTCCAACAGCTTGTGAAATGTCAGGCCTTGTGCAAACCATTGCATACATCAAGCTACCAACAACATTTGCGTATGGTACCTTTGACATATACTTTCGTTCAGCTTCATCCATTGGCGACATAGTAGTACTTAGCTTAAAATGGGAAGCAAGTGGAGTACTAACTGGCTTAGTCTTGTCATCTATGCCAAAACGTTGAAGTACTCTCTTCAAATATTCCTTTTGAGATAAACAGAGTTTCTTTGAACGTCTATCTCTAATTATCTCCATGCCAAGAATTTTCTTTGCCTCACCCAAATCCTTCATCTCGAACTCCTTCTTCAGTTGAATCTTCAACTTATCAATTTCTTCCAAATTCTTGGAAGCTATCAACATATCATCAACATATAGGAGAAGATATACAAAGGAACCATCTTTAAGCTTGTGCAAATACACACAATGATCGTATTTGCTTCTCTTGTACCCTTGCCACAACATAAACTCGTCAAATCGCTTGTACCATTGTCTAGAAGATTGTTTCAATCCGTACAACGATTTTTCAAGTTTGCACACCATATTTTCTTTTCCAGCAACTTTGAATCCTTCTGGCTGAGTCATGTAGATTTCCTCCTCCAAGTTTCCATGTAAAAATGCAGTTTTTACATCCATCTGAACTAGTTCCAAATCCAATTGTGCTACCAAAGCCAACATAATTCTAATGGAGGAATGTTTTACAACTGGAGAAAATACTTCATTGTAATCAATTCCCTCCTTTTGAGCATATCCTTTGGCCACCAATCTTGCTTTGTAGCGAACATCTACTTGGTTAGGAAATCCTTCCTTCTTTGCAAATACCCATTTGCACCCAATTGCTTTCTTTCCCTTCGGGAGATTGGCCAATCTCCATGTATGATTCTGATGAAGGGACTGTATTTCATCATTCATGACAATCATCCACTTATCTTCTTCTGAACTTTGGACAGCGTCTTTATAAGTAGTAGGAACATCATCAGCTACAATTGAGGTTGCACAAGCAACCGTCTCTATGAGACGAACATGTTTCGTTATTGTTCTTTTTGGCCTGCTGGTTGCTATTGATTCAAGTTGTTGTTGAGGTTCCTGAGTTGGAATCTCCTCTACTGGCTCTCCTTCCAGAGGGTAATCTTCATTTGTTTCCTCCTCTGCTTCTTGTGTAGGAAAAATAAATTTTCCCTCAAACTCCACCTGCTTAGAAGCACCTTCATTTTGTTTGGTATCTTCTGTTACCTTATTTACCATAGCAGATTCATCAAAGGTAACATCCCTGCTGAATATTACTTTCTTTGTCATAGGACACCATAAGCGATATCCTTTGACTCCAGAAGTAATTCCCATAAAAATAGCCTTCTTTGCCCTTGGATCCAATTTTGACTCTGTCACATGATAATATGCAGTTGAGCCAAACACGTGCAAAGAGTCATAATCTACAGCAGGCTTTCCATACCATTTTTCAAATGGTGTCTTGCCATCAATAGCAGCAGATGGTAGACGATTAATGAGGTGGCATGCATATGTAACTGCCTCAGCCCAAAATTCTTTGCCCAAGCCAGCATTGGACAACATACACCGTACCTTCTCCAGCAAGGTCCGGTTCATACGTTCTGCCACTCCATTCTGTTGTGGTGTATGTCTAACAGTGAAGTGTCGGACGATGCCATCATTTTCACAGACCTTATTGAAATGATCATTTTTGTATTCACCTCCATTGTCTGTGCGAATACACTTGATCCTCCTGCCTGTTTGATTCTCCACCATCGTCTTCCATTTGAGAAAAATTCCCAGCACTTCATCTTTGTTTTTCATTGTATACACCCACACTCTTCGAGAAAAATCATCAACAAAGGTTACAAAATAGTGCTTCCCACCCAATGAAGGTGTTTTGGAAGGACCCCAAACATCAGAGTGTACATAATCCAAAATGCCTTTAGTATTATGGATCGATGTACCAAATTTAACCCTTGTCTGTTTCCCTTTAACACAATGCTCACAAAACTCCAAGTTGCAAGCCTTTACTCCTTTTAACAATCCTTGATCTGATAGAGTTTTCAAGGATTTTCCTCCAGCATGTCCCAAGCGCATGTGCCATAGCTTGGTTGCTTCTGCCTCTTTGTCGTCACTGGATGTCACTGTCGCTGTCCCAATAACTGTACTGCCACGATAGCGGTACATATTATTATTCTTCCGATTAGCCTTCATTACCACTAGTGCACCGGAGCATACTCTCATCACTCCATTTTCTGCAATGATTTTGAACCCTTTTGATTCTAGGGCTCCTACAGAGATGAGATTCTTCTTCAAATCCGGTACAAATCGAACATCTGTTAATGTTCTGATCATTCCATCATGGTTCCTTAATCGTATTGAACCAATGCCATATGAGGTAAGAGGGCTGTTATCCGCTGTGTGGATGACTCCATATTCTCCTTCTTGAAATTCCACAAACCAGTCCCTGTTGGGACACATATGATGGCTACAAGCCGAGTCCATCAACCATATGTCTGATGATGTTAATGACTCTGTTGTAACTAATGAGAAGTCTGAATCATCACAATCAGCTACATTTGAATCCATAATGGCCTTTCCATTATTATATTTGGCCTTATTCTTCAACTTCGGACAGTCTTTCTTCCAGTGCCCTTTTTCTCGACAAAAGGCACATTCATCTTTGCTGGGTCTGGATCTTGACTTGGATCTTCCCTTCTTTGTCCTCGTTTGATTTTGAGGACGACCCCTCACAAATAGTGCTTCTCCTTCTCCGCCCTTCTGTTTTTCTCGCTTTCTTTGTTCATAGCTGTACAAAGCCGAACAAACTTCTCTAAGAGAAACTTCGTCATTTCCATGGAGTAGAGTAGTTTCAAGGTGCTCGTACTCATCAGGAAGTGACGCCAACAACATCAAGGCCAAGTCACCATCATCATAAGTTGTATCCATATTTTGCAAATCTGTGACCAACTTATTGAAACTGGTGATATGTTCATTCATCGTGGTACCAGGAACATAGGTGAAGTGAAACAGTCTCTTCTTCATGTACAATTTATTTTGACTGTTTTTCTTCAAAAATTTATCCTCCAGTGCTTTCCATAATTTACTTGCAGAAGTTTCCTTTGTGTATGGATATTTCTGCTCTCTAGCAAGGTAGGATCGAATGGTACCGCAAGCAACACGGTTGATAATTCTCCAATCTTCTTCTCCAATAACATCTGGTTTCTTTTCTTCAATGGCCAGATCTAGCCCTTGTTGAAAAAGGACATCTAGAACCTCGCCTTGCCACATCCCAAAATGTCCGGACCCGTCAAATATTTCTACCGCAAATTTCGCATTTGACACAATTCTTGTCATAAGCGAAGATGCCAATGATGACGTGTTGTTGACACTTGATGTAGATTCTTCTTGTTTATTGTCTCCCATATTTGACACAAATATTATTTAATAGCTGACGACACAAATCAAGATTATTTCCTTTCTGATGTAGAAGATCAGACTAAGCTGCAACCACAGAGCATACTCAGACAGAACCTTGACTCAGTTACCAAGATAAATCTTTTCTGATGTGGAAGATCAGACTATGCTGCAACCACAGAGCATACTTAGACAGTACCTTGGCTCTGATACCAATTGTTGCGGAAGTCAAATGTATATAGTGTGAATAAGTCACAACTACTATACCAAAAATTATGACAGCCACCAAATAATAAATAAGACAATAAAACAACAATAAAGGGAACACCAGAATTTACGAGGTTCGGCTAATTTTGCCTACTCCTCGGACACAACCAATATTTTATTTCACTCCAAAAATACAAGTGAAATAATACTAAAGAGAGAAGATACAAATGCCTTAAACAGATGAGAAGGCAAATGAGAGGTGTGTTTAAATCCTAAACATTAGACCTTCTTTTATCGGGGAAAAATCCCCCCAAAACTCAAGAGCCCACCGATGTGGGACAAAAATTTGCCAAATTCAACAATGTGAACATAATTATATGATTCCATGTCTCTAGATTAGTATCATCTCAGTTCAATAGTATGAGCACCAAAGGAAAGTCACCATTGTATATCTACCAATCTTGTAAGCTCAAGTTCGTTACTGAAAAGGTGTGTGCGCGCGCTTGAAAACTTTACTCATTTATTTTATTAATATTATTATATATATACTAGATAATTCATTTTTGTTTTTTATTTTATAATAAGTTTTAATTAAGTAATCATAAAGTTGTTGATCATTTGAGAAACTAACTAGGGGGAGAATCTTAGAAATTTCGTAAATTCATGAAATATTCATAAAGATATCAAAGACAAATATTGTTTTTTTTTATTTCAAAGCCGCCGAAGTGATTAAAAGACATTCTTCTACATCCCAAAAAAGTCCGCATCATCCTATGTTCAAGAAATACAATGCTTAAATTCTCGAATAATGAAGAATAATTCAAAGAGGAGAATCGGGAGAGAAATATAATTATGCCCACAAAGATTCATCAATAAAATTATATTTCATTAAAAAAAAAAATAAGGGGATAATATTTGTAACATACGGTAACTTTCCCATGCCATAAATACCAAATCCAACCTTGTTTATGGTGTGATTTTGCATTTTTCAAATTTAAAAACATACCAAACATAGAGGATTATTACTATTCTGATACACAATCTACATACCAGGTGGTCCCTAGAATATATTATAGAAACTCATTAAACTGGTAATGTCTTATTACAGAAGTTTATTTATATCATTCCCAATTTTCCTTAGTTAAAAGGTATATTTTTGACCACTTTCAAATTCAGATGTAATTGTTTGGCTACAAATGTTAAAAACTACATATATCGTAGTAACAAAATTATTAGTATGCATATATATCTGTATTATAGGAAATCCATGATCCTAATTACATAATTTTGTCAAGATATTAATTCTTATTTGACCAACCTGGAATTTTCCCTATATAAAGGTATGTCATAAGCTACTGAAATATATCATTTTGAGCCTCCTTCACTCTTCTTTTCTTCATTTACAAAATTAAATTAAACATGGAATCTGGCCTACAAATCGAAATCATTTCCACAAAACTCATAAAACCATTATTACCAACTCCAAAACACCTTCAAAATTACAAGTTATCGTTCTTCGATCAATTAGCTGAAAGGGAACATATGCCTCATGTACTTTTCTATCCTCGTGACAACAGTTCTATCATCGAATATGATAAGTTCGATGAAAAACTCGAACAATCCCTCTCCAGGATTTTAACTCATGTTTACCCTGCAGCGGGGAGGTTATCAAAAGATCAACTCTCAATCGATTGCCTAGACCAGGGCGTTACGTTTACAAAAGCAAAGGTGAATTGTCAATTCGACGATTTCATCAATCAGGTGAAAAAAGATCTTAATCTTGCTATGTTTTTAGTTCCAAAAGGTATTAAAGATTTGAGTGACGCTGATTTTGACATGACTTCACTTGTTGTTGCACAAGTGACAGAATTCCAATGTGGTGGATTAGCACTATCTGTTAGTGCATCACATCCTGTAATGGACGGATTTAGTAATTTTAAATTTGTTTATGAGTGGGCTAAAGTGTGTAAATTTGGGATTTTAGTTGAGGAAATTAATTTCTTAAGCTTTAATTTTGGTGACATTTTTCCAGCAAGAGATTTATCGAGTATTTTCCCGCCTCGTATTTATCCAAAAAATTCGGATGAAAAATTCGTTGGTAAAAGGTTTTTTATTGATGAAATTACTATGTCAGGGCTCAGAGAAAATTTAACAAGTGCTATGGATTCAGGAGAATTGAGTTTTAAACCTTCAAGAGTTGAGATGATTACGGCGATTTTATGGAGGGCATTAATTCGTGTTTCAGAAGCAAAACATGGATATTTAAGGCCTTCTTTGGTGTACTTCCCTGTGAATTTGCGCGGTAAAATTTCGTTACCTCTAAAAGAGAATGCGTTTGGGAATTTTGTAATTGATGCTCCTATACTATTCGTACCGGGGGAGAAAAAGATGGAGTTGCATGATTTTGTAACATTGATTAGGAATTCAGTGCAAAAAACTATTGCGGCTTGTGCTAAAGGTTCAGCTGATGACATTGTCGTGGCAGTGGCGAATTCATATAAAGAATATTTTTTATCACAAGAATGGGGTACTGGAAATGATGAAGTTGATAAATGCATAATTTCGAGTTTGTGCAAGTTTCCTATACACGAAGCTGATTTTGGTTGGGGTAAGCCGAGTTTGATGCATTTCGGATTGCGAGATTATCATACTTGTTGGATGTATGATGCGGAATGTGGAAGTATATGTGTTCAAGTGGACTTGAAGGAATCCTACATGCACTTATTTGAATGTAACCATGATATCAAGACTTTCACTAAGTTTTAATTACTTTTTCTAAGAGTTTTCTTAGTTTTGAATGTTATTTTTTAATCATCTTATCCAGTTTGAAACAGAGTTTTTTTTTTCAATGAGTGATTTCTTCCTTTAATCTTATTAATTTTATTTTTCTTTAGATCTCAATGTTAATTTTTTTTTGTTGGTAATCTTGAATCTCAATATGCGAAAATGACTTACCAAATATATGAGACATTCAAGCATTGAAAATATAATAACTCACATTTTAAGTTGACAGTGAAGATTACTTGTGGAAGAAATCTTAGTAGTGCAGTTGATTGACTGCCTGCACTTTCACCTTATTGGTGATGATTCAAGTTCGCATCTTGTAATTCCCTCCCCATTTCCCCTTTCTCTTCCCTAACCCCTCCCCCCTCCCCCCTCCCCAAAAAAAGAAAAGAAAGAAAGGTACTTACAAAAGAAAAAGAGAACAATAAAAGATATAATCACTATGAAAATTACTTACTAAGGAAAAGGAAACAACAATATGAGATATATTCAACTTTTCAAATTTATATATTATTCACGTTTTAAGTTGAATGTAAAAATACTTACCAAAAAGAAAAAGTGAAAAATATGAGCGATATTCAAGTTGTAGGATTTAAATATACAATTCACATTTTAAATTGACTATGGAAATTGCTTACCAAAGAGAAGGAGAATAATATAAGAGATATTCATATTTTGAAATCTAATTACATTTTAAGTTGACTGTTAAAATTAGTTATAAAAAAAATAATATAAAAAAATATCAAATTATACTAGTCACATTTTAAGTAGACTATGAAAATTATTTACTAAGGAAAAATGAAATAATATGAGATATTTTACGTCTTTAAGTTGAATGTAAAAATTACTTAACGGAAGAAAAAGCGAAAAATATAAGCGATATTCAAGTTTAATAGGAGTATATGATCCACATTTTAAATTGACTATGAAAATTACTTACACAAAGAGAAGGAGAATAATATACTAAGAGATATTCATATTTTGAAATCTAAATACATTTTAATTGGACTATTAGAATTACTTATAAAAAAATAATACTAAAAAGTATTCAAATTTCGAAATCAATTTATACTAATCACATTTTAAGTACTCTACAAAAATTACTTACCAAGAAAAAAGGAAACAATATAAGAGAGATTCAACGTTTCCATGATATATATATATATATATATATATATATATATATATATATATATATATATATATATATATATATATATATATATATATTATTTATGTCTTAAATTCAATGTAAAAACTACTTACCAAAAGAAAAAACGAAAATATAAGTGATATTCAAGTTTTAGAATCTAAACATATAATTCACATTTTAAAGTTACTATGAAAATTGCTTAGTAAAGTAAAGGAGAATAATATAAGAGATATTCATGTTTTGAAATCTAAATACATTATTCATCTTTTAATTTTACTGTGAAAATACTTTTCAAGGAAAAAGAGAACAATATAAGATATATTCAAAATTTGGGATCTAAATAGAGAATAAGATTTAATATCTTGACAAAATTATGTTATCAACTTTGGATTTCACATTATGCAGACATATACGCATAAATTTTAATCTGTTTACTACAATAAGAAGTTTTTAACATTTGCAGCCAAAAAATTAGATCTGAATTTGAAAGTATCCCAAAATAAGCCTTTTAAATAAGGAAAAAATTGCAACTGATATAAATAAAATTCTGCAGTAGGGCATTAGCAGTTCCATGTTTAGTAATGTTATGAAAATTTCCCATTTTTTGAAGATTTTTCATATTTTTCCGAATATAAATAGTATCCGGAGCTTTTGTAGATATATCAAAATTGTCTTCAAGTTTCTAAGGTTTTCTCTCTATTTCCCTTAATTCCATATATTTTTACATAAAAAATGGGTAGCCTTTGTGTTAATTTGAGTGACCAAATTCAAGTTGAAATCATTTCCAAGAAACTCATAAAACCATCCTCTCCAACTCCTAATCACCTTAAAAATTTTGAGTTATCTTTCTTTGACCAAATTGCTGTGAAATCTTTTTATTATTGTCCGTCAAAGAAGTAAAGTTGCTGGCATGTGATCAGGACGTCACGGTTTCAAGTCGCGGAAATAGTCTCTCGCAGAAAATGCAGGGTACGGCTGCGCACAATAGACCCTTGTGGTTCGGCTCTTCCCCAGACCCGCGCACTTAGTATACTGGGTTGTTCATTTTTTTTTCTTCGTTAAAGAGGTATTGAGATGAAAAAAGAAGTCTATAAAATTAAAATAAGCTGTTAGGATGTTACGAGTATTTCAATCCTTATTTCGAAATTCAAATTTTATCGCGTACAAAGAAAGAAAGCCTGGTATGAATATTCATTCCACCATAGCAGTAGTATACAACTTTGGACCTAACGGCCAGCAAACCTCTTAGTCTACTAACAAGACAACAAGCTATTGTACTTTTGTCCTTCGCACACAAAATAAATAGACAGCACAAAAGGTGTCAATAACCCCCCCACCCTTGTTTTTTTAAGGAATTGATATGCGAAATTCAATGCCCTGAACTCTTATAAGAACCTAAAATTTAAAGAAAGCCTTGATATCATCGTCACATTCAAATAAGTGAATGTTATTTTCCTTCAAATCCACCTGCACACAAATCCCATTGCCACATTCTGCATCATACAACCAACAATACTGATTATGTCTTGATCCAAAATGCATTAAACATGGTTTTCCCCAACCAAAATCAGCTTCTTGTATAGGAAACCTACACAAACTTGAACTTGTAAACATGTCAACTTCATCATTTCCTCCCCATTCTTGCGCAAGGAAACTCTCATTATATATATTTGCCAGTGCAGAAACCACATCGTCTGGTGAATTTTTGTCACAAGCAGTAATAGTTTTAGTCACCGTATCCCTGATCAATCTTACAAAGTTGTGCAACTCCATGTTGGGGATCTCCTCGGGTACAAATTTTACCGGAGCATCGATTACAAGATTTCCAAAAGATTTTTCTACTTGGGGTAAAGAAATCAGCTTAGTACGCAAGTTTATTGGAATGCCCATTATAGAACGTCTCAAATGCCCGTGTTGTTTCTCTGAAGCGCGGATTAAAGCCCTCCATAAGAGCGCTATAATCATTTCAACTCTTGAGGGCTTAAAGCATAAAGCTCCAGAATCCGTTGATTTTGTTAATTCTTCTCTGAGTCTTGAAATAGAATCTTGGTTGATGTATAACTTCTTGGCAACTAGTTTAGCATCCATACGATTTTCCTGGGGGATACGAGGCAAGAGAATTTTCGATGCATCTCTTGGTGGGAAAATCTTAGCCAAATTAAAGCTCAAAAAGTTGATTTTCTCTGTAGGAATCCCCAATTTGCACACTTTTGACCACTCGTGAACGAATGTAAAAGTTGTGAAACCATCCATCGCGGTATGTGCATGGCTCATAGATAGAGCCATGCCACCGCAATTGAATTTTGTGACTTGTACAATGACAATTGGCACAATGAGTAAATTAGTTTCATCCACATACCAAGTATCTTTAGGCCAACAAGATAAGGCAAGATTGACATCTTTGTGTGCTTTCTCAAGAAAGTCATTGAGCTTACAATTTACCTTGGCTTTGACAAATTTAACCCCTTGATCGAGGCAGTGAATCGAGGAGTTATCCTCAGTAAATCTGCCAGCAATTGGGTAAACATGGGTTAAAATTCTAGATAAGGATTGCTCGAGCTGTTCTTCAGCTGCAATATTATTCTTGGTATTGCTATTGCCAGGAGGATAGAAAAGAACAAGAGGTAAATGTGCCTCATCAGCTATTTGATCAAAGAAAGATAGTTTGTAATTTTGAAGGTAATTTGGAGTTGGTGAAGATGGTTTTATCAACTTTGTTGACAAGATTTCAACCTCCATGGTTTCTTTTTGGAAAATCATGGTATATAAATGTGGGTATAATGGAAAATGCGAAAACAAATTAAAGATATGAAGAAGTTAGAGGTACTTGAATATATGTCATCAACATCTTGTGTCTTCCCCTTTATATAGGAAAAGTTATGGGTTCGGCCAATCCTGGCAGAGCCAAAAATTTATAGAAGGAGATTAAAAGAATTTTTATAATGTTACTTTTGAGCTTTTAACTCGTGATTTGAAGCAATTTTTAACACTCTTAACTAATTAGTTAGAATTTCTTATGTCAAGAAATTTTAACTGTTTATATATAGAGTTTAAGTGATATAAACCGTCAGTAAAAACAACTTTATACTATCATGCCAATATTACTTGTTGTAGCAAATAACATGTTTTATTCTCGAGATTACAAGTTTCATTTCTTTATAGTAACAAGTAACAATATTAGTGGTGCTCTTTTTACGGGCTTGGGTCGTGGTCCGTCCGGGTAAAAACTTTCCAGCATCCAGTGATAACTCCTAATCATACTATTTTGCAATTTTTAAGTTAAAAATTAATGTATTTTAAGATATATGTCATGTATATTGGAATAATATAAACATCGAGCGTAAGTAAATTTTATCGTCTGACACGGCTAGCTTCCAACTAGTAGGTCTTCACCTATGACCCACTGAGGTTGGATTGCAGAAACGTTTTCAATGTTCTTTAAATGAAGTGTCTGCTGAGTTGTATTGTTGGACTTGCATTTATTAGGTCCTTTCAATAACGTGTCGACTTTAGGCTATCATGCAACTATAACCACACAAAACCTATCAACGTAACAACAAGACTTGGTTTTTAGTGAGGTGTTGTCTTTTAACTTGGTTGTATTTTTGTAAATAAACAGGAAATCACACGTGACTATATGAAAATGGTCCCGAATTCAAGCTACAACAACAACAATTCATTGTAATCCCACTTAGTAGGGTCTGAAAAGGGTAGTGTATACGCAGACTTTACTCTTATCCTAGGGTAGAGAGACTGTTTCCAAATAAACCATCGGCATCCTTCCCTCCAAGAACTTCCCACCTTGTTCTTGGGGAGACTCAAACTCACAACCTCTTGGTTGAAAGTAGAGATTGCTTACCATCAGATCAACCCCTCTTGCCTTAAATTCAAGCTAATTCTATTCAATATGAAAAAGGGACGTCACAATATTAATGATCACATGCTATCATATCATTAGTTGTTAGCCGGTGGCAAAACTCATGTCATCTACGGTCAAATATATGTTTAATAATTAACAACATCACTATATAACAACCATTCACTATAAAAATGAATTTGTTCTCAAAATCGATTTTTATATTATATTATATAATATATATCCTTTATAACAACACTTTATTAGAGCAGCTAAAAAATATTAGAACAAGCGAGACCGTTATAAAGAGGTCTGACTATAGTACTAATGTAGAAAGAACCAGACTCGAGTTGTGCAACACCAATTATCTTCCTGGCAAATTAAATTATACTACATGCTCATTTTATTTGGCACTATTTTTTTTATTAGTTAGGTTAAAAAGAATGATAAATTCTTAGATTTCGTTAATGAAAAAGTTTTCACGCAAATATTATAACATATTTAAATTCAAAAATTTCCGATATATTATAGTCACAAAATGCTATGATTGTTTAAGACCATAAATTTTAAAATCTTTACATATTTCTTTTTTAAAATTAATGTTGAATGAAAATATGCCGACCAAATTAACAAAGGAAATAACAATTACGTATAGGAGTGGAGTGTGCAGTCTGTTCAAGTCAATTATTGTCCTTGCAAATTAAAGGACATATGTAGTATGCCATAAATAACGGTCTCAGAACTCATTGATATCAACCAATGTTTTAAAAGGCGCAGAAGATAGAACTTTTTACCTAGAATAATGAGGCTTAAGTACTGTGAATTTTTAATTACAAAAGTATAAATTTGCAAATATAGTATAAAAAGCAATATTATGAAAAATACGTTAAAATCATAAACTTTAAAAGTAAAATAAAGTGTTTAAATGTAAAAATAAATTGTATAAACTCTAACATAACTATGAACATTGTAAGGTTAATATCAGGACTCCAATTTTGAGTGGCAAGGTTCTCAACTTCTTATTAGTGGGTTAAGAGGGTTTTGATGACCAAAAAGAGAAAGAAAGAGGGTTTTGAATATAGTCCAGGTTTAATTAAGTAATTTTGAGAGTCTGCATCGCTAATTACACACAATTTGCGTAAAAACTTGTTGCACATGCTTTGTGCGTTCGACACATACATCTGTCGCTTGAGGTGTAAATCTTGTGAGAAAAGAGCTAAGAAGTTGTTGGGAAAGAAAAAAAATGGACATAACGTGTTGAGATTTTGAATAATTTAGATTGAAACCTGTACGAAATATTGAAGAATGATTTGTCAAAATTTTCTGTGTGTATTTCTCTTCACAGTGTAACCTATATATACAAAAGAATAGAATCTAGTCTAAACAAACTTTGTCAAGTGGCAGTATTTTACTAGCCTACTCCTAACAGATATTGCAACAAACTAAAAGAATATTTACAAGGAATAATTCTATATACTATGCAAAATATCTGTTTGTAGCTTCTGGGCTCTTCTAAAATTGGGCCGATGAAATCACTGAAAGCTTGAATGCTCATTTGATATAAAACCAAATCCGAAACAAAGAAAGGTCCAGCCCATTTACCCATTACACATAGACTATATCGAACATAAGTCTTTTAAGTTTGTAAGACTTTTGGTCTGAAGCTTGGTCTCTTCTCTTTAGGCATAGGTTTTCATCTTCTTCTTCATCAGTCTCTGAAACTCCATGAGAGGTATGATAGGTAGAGTTGTAGGGTTTCTTCTTCCTAACATCCCCCCTCAAGTTAGAGGGGAACTGAGTGATCCCTAACTTGCCCAAAATTTCCTGATGAGAAATCCCATATAAGGGCTTTGTGAAAAGATCCGCGAGTTGAGCTTTAGATGGGACAAAAGAAAGAGTGATTAATCCTGAAGGAAACTGCTGTCGCACAAAATGACAGTCAATTTCAACATGTTTTGTGCGTTCATGAAAAATGGGGTTACGAGCGATGTGGATGGCTGCTTTGCTATCAGAATGGAGAGGAATTGGTAAAGAAATCAAGGCAGAGAGATCCTCAAGCAAATGCACTAACAATGTACGTTCTGCAGTAACCCTTCTCATAGATCTATATTCTGCTTCTGCTGAAGATAAAGAAATTGATACTTGTTTCTTTGATTTCCATGAAATAGGTGCTCCTCCAAGAGTTATGAAAAAACCACTGACGGATCTTCTTGAATCTTTGCAAGATGCCCAATCAGCATCACAAAAACCCAACAAGGAAAAAGATGGTTCAGCTGAAAGAAGAATACCTTATCCTGGATCAGAGCTGAGGTATCTGAGGACTCGTAGAGCGGCAGTGAAATGAAAAACACAAGGCTTCCTCATGTATTGACTGAGGGTGAGTACAGCAAATGAAAGATCATGTCTAGTGTTTGTTAAATAGTTTAGCTTTCCGACTAAATGATGAAATACAGTGGGATTGTGCAGAGGTTGACTGTCATCCGCTTGAAGCTTGGAAGCGGGATCCAAAGGAGAGCTGACTCTGGCTAAATGTGAAACATCAAATTTCTTCAACATATCTAAGGTAAACTTCCTTTGACTCATAATGAATCCTCCCTTTTCTCTCAAGATTTCCATACCTAGAAAATAATGTATGTTCCCTAAATTCTTGACCTTGAACTCAGCATTGAGAAAATCTTTAATGCTTTGGATTTCCTCTTAATCATCTCCTATGAGTAGTATGTTGTCAACATAGACTGCTAGGATTGAAATAAGATTACCTGTCCACTTAAAAAATAGAGAATAGTCATTTAGGGATGATGAATATCCCTTAAAACTTAGAGCCCCTGCAAGTCTAGCATATCACTGTCTAGAAGCCTATTTTAAACCATATAATGATTTCCTCAAAAGACAAACATGTTTGGGACTAGGAGGATCCAATCTTGCTGAGAACTTCATGTATACTTCTTCTTGTAAATCCCCATGTAAAAATACATTGTTAAAATCTAATCGAGAAACCTCTCAGTTTTTCTTGGCTGCGACAATGAGCAGACACCTTATGGTTGTCATTTTCACCAAAGGTGAAAAGGTCTCACTATAATCTATCCCTTCTCTTTGAATATCCCCCCTTACTACTAATCTTGCCTTTAGTCTTTCAACTCTCCCATCTGATAAATGCATCACCTTGTATACCCATTTACAAGGCAAAGCCCTCTTTTCTTTAGGCAACTCAACCACATCCAATGTATGATTATCCTGTAGAGCTTTAATTTCTGCATCCATAGCTTTTATCCACGCTGGATGTTGACAAGCCTGTCCAAAGGTATAAGGTTCAGTTTGTATAGAAAGAGATTGCATTACATGCTGATTATTAGGTGAGAGAGATGAGAAACAACATTCTTTAGGCCTGGAGGATTGAGCAAAACAAGCTCTGTCCACATCTGTGAACATGATGCTACTACACACATAGTCCTTCAAATAAACTGGTTGACTGGAAACCCTTCCTGATCTTCTTAATGGCATAGGTTCCTCAGGTATAGGAGAAGGTGAGGTTGTGTGTGGTGATTGATGGATAGGGGAAACTGGAAGTTGATTAGGAGAGGTTTGATGGTGATGGCTAGTGTAGAAGCATAGCACAGACACCCAAAGTTCCTCAAGTATCCATACTTGGGATTTTGTTGAAATAAGATCTCATAAGGTGTCTTTCCTTTAAGTACACTGGAGGGAAATCTATTAAGAAGATGTGTGACAGTCAGAATAGATTCACCCCAATATGGCATAGGCAACCTAGAATGAAACATTAAGCCTCTAGCTATTTCTAGGAGATGTCTATGCTTCCTTTCAACAATTCCATTTTGTTGACGGGTTGCTACACAAGATAGTTGGTGCAAGATTCCTTCTGAGGCTAGAAAAGCTACCTCTTGTGTTCCTTTTCCTAGCCCTAATGCATTATCAGATCTTATCATCCTCACCTTCACATTGAACTGCCTCTCAACCATAGACAAAAATGATTTAAGCATAGGAAAAATATTGCTCTTAGCAGACAACAAGAAAGTTCATGTTCCTCTACTATAGTCATCTACTATGGTTAGGAAGTATTTGAATCCATTATAGGTATTAGACTTATAAGGTCCCCCATATATCCACACGTATAAGATCAAAAATCTGTTTGGACTTAATACTGCTAACGGGAAAAGGATTCCTTGTTTGTTTAGCTTTAGGACAAATATCACAAATAAAATCAGAACATGAATCACAATGAAGGAAATCTAAATATCTCATTGCTGAAAATGAGAGATGTCTCAATCTTACATGCCAAAGTTTAACATCGGGAATAACATTAAGATGAATAGGAATAGAAAAGGATTTTGGCTCTGAAATGGAATTTCTTCCTTTTTGAATTGAAAATACATTAGTATTGAACATGCCCTTAGACTTAAGACTACTAGGATCCAAAATGTAAAGTCCTTCTCTAACTTCACCAAAAGCTTGTGGACTCTTTATTGAAAGGCCCTGCAACACACACCCAATGTTTGTGAATGAGACATCATACTTGAATTGTACACAAAACCTATGAACTGACAAGAGGTGTATTTGAAATCTGGAACATGTAATACATTGTTCAAGATATGTCCTAGTAGAATAGACACACTTCCTATATGGGTAATAATTACCTTGAAAGAATTAGGTAGACTGATGTTCAAAGGCACAAGAATTTGAGTTAGAAACAAAAAAGAATTAGGGTTAAAACACAGATGCTCTGAAGCACCTGAATCAATGATCCAGGTGTCTGAATTTAGAGTTCTAAACACTGAACCTGAGTATTTTAGAATAGTACCAGTAATTGCATTAGCATTGATTCCTGAGTTTCCTGCTTGTCCCTGTTTTGCCAGTTTATACATGTTCATCATTTCTACAACCTGCTCCTTGCTGAGTTGCTATCCAAAATTCATGTTGTTGCTTTTCAGAATTTTGTCCTGTTGCATTCTCATGATCTTCATGTGTCAAAAATGCATTTCCCTTGATCTGGTTCTGATAACCTTTCTGATTGGTGAACTCAAAATCATCTGGGAACCCAATGATTCTATAGAAGTCTTCCTGTGTATGCCCTATCTTTCCACAGTAAGTACAAGTCACTTTTGCATTGTATTTCTTCCTTCCTTTAAACTTCTGTTGAGGCTTGTTGAACTTCTGTCCAAAATTGTTATATTTAGGTGCTATTACAGCTCTTCTTTGTACTTGATTCCTATTTTTCTGAAAATTTCTCCCCTGTCCTGTCGCTATGAAGGCTGCAAAATCAGCCAAGAGCTGAGCATTAGGCTGTTTAGTTTCTCTAGCTACCATGAATGAAAATAAATTAGAGTTGAGAGTTCCATTTGCATAAACTTCTCTTTGATTTTCATCTTGCAAGAGGAGTGAATAAGCAACATCTATGCTAGGCAAAGGGTTCATCATAAGTATGTTCCCTCTTGCTTGTGCATAGGTATCATTCAATCCCATTAGGAATTGAATCAACTGATCTTTAAGAGACTTGGTCAGTTTTGCTTTTCCTTCACAAACACACACACATGAACAACATATGATCACATTTAGAGCATCCAATTCATCCCATAGTCGTTTGAGCTTAGTGAAATATCTTGCAATGTCACTATTTCCAGAACTAATCCTGATAACTCTTTTTGCAGGTGATAGAGCTTTGCTCTATTTGATCTTCCAAATCTCTGCTCTAAACTATCCCAAAGTTCCTTTGCAGTTTTGGAGTATATCACACTGTCTCCAATATCCTTAGAGAGTGCATTTAAGATCCAAGATATGACTATGTCATTGACACAACTCCATTGCTCATGATCTGGAGATGTCAAACCTGGAGATTGACACGCTCCATTGATGAAGCCAAGTTTCTTCTTGGCTGATAATGATAACAAGATAGATCTCCTCTGTCCTGGATATCCTCTCCCATCAAACACTGTATTGACTAGTGTCATCCCAGGAGAATCAGAGTTATTGAGGTGGTAAGGATGATTGACGTCATAGCTTGCTGCCTTTGCAGTGTTGCTTGTATCTTCAGTGATGGTGGTGTCACCCATCTTTGTTTATCGAAAATTGAATTTATGTATATGAACTTAGATGATTGTATTGTTGGATCGAGCTGATTGCTCTGATACCATGTACGAAATATTGAAGAATGATTTGTGAAAATTTTCTATGTGTATTTCTCTTCACAGTGTAATTTATATATACAAAAGAATAGAATCTACTCTAAACAAACTTTGCCAAGTGGCCGTATTTTACTAGCCTACTCCTAACAGCTATTGTAACAAACTAAAAGAATATTTACAAGGAATAATTCTATCTACTATGCAAAATATCTGTCTGTATCTTCTGGGCTATTCTAAAATTGGGCCGATGAAATCACTGAAGCTTGAAGGCCCACTTGATATAAAACCAAATCCGAAACAAAGAAAGTCCAGCCCGTTTACCCATTACACATAGACTATATCGAACATAAGTCTTTTAGTTTGTAAGACTTTTGGTCTGAAGCTTGGTCTCTTCTCTTTAGGCTTAGGTTTTCGTCTTCTTCTTAATCAGTCACTGAAACTCCATGAGAAGTATAAGAGGTAGTGTTGTAGGGTTTCTTCTTCCTAACAAAACCTCCATTATGTGCAAATTGTTATGAAATACATATTTATAAGGATGTCCACTAATCAAATATAATTTACACTACTCTTCTCCACTATGTAGATAACCTCACTACTTTTCACCATTATAGTTGTAACTCCCACACCTTCATAACCTTCTCATGATCTTCTTCCATGATCTCAAATGTTTAATACCATGTTTAAAGTAACCTTATTGTAAGCCTTTATATAACCCTATAAATAGAGGTATTGGGGATCATGTACTATACACTTAAACACACTTGGGAAACACTTGATGAAATAAGAAAGTTCTCTCCGTTTCTTGTCTATTTTCTTGTTTTATATTGTTACTTTAAGCTTAATTTCTTAACACAAATATAAAAGGCCTTATAATAGATGCAAATATGAAAAAATAATTTCTTTAATGGGCTTTGGGTCAAGCCAGCATGGATAATTCCAGAATGATCCAATTATTTCTCATTCCTCTAAAGAGTAATAATCCCCTCTATGAACTCAGATTCTTTCTCATTTCTCTTCTAAATTTTATTTTAAAGATTATTCTCCATTCGATATTTTCAAACCTTCATAACCTTCTATTTTCCCTAAACCTTCACAACTATTTGCCGTTGAAAATATCTTCCTTTAACCTTGCTCGAAAAATTATAATATTACGAAGATTTTTCCTTTATATATACTTAGGAGTATAATAAACTTTACAGCAAAATCGTCCAATGTATTAACATGTTGGAGCTACATAAATTAGCACCACACAAAAATCTCAAGTAACAAGTAATAACATTTACGCAGACACTAGCATTAAACAAAAACCATTACCAACACAATGTTTACAAACCTTATACTCAAACAACTTTTAATCAGACAGAGTTATAGTTGATAACACATTAAGGCGCGCAGTCCCACATCGAACAGGAGAAGGAGGCCTAGGAACTTTTTAAAAGTGGTCTGCAAGCCCGTGTCAATATGGTTATACGACAGCAAACGCATCTATATTGATAACAAATTGAATGTACAAGTTTTCTTTTTTATTTCATCGGTTGAGGGAGGAAGGGGAATGTTGTGCTACTGATAGGTTTTGAACCCTCCACCTCATTTTGGAAGGCAGAGAACTCACCAAGTGAGCTAGCCTCCAACCCCGACTGTACAAGTTTATTCACGAGAAATACGTACCAATTGCTTGCCAACATTACGACCAGAGAAGAGCCCAACTAGAGCACCAGGTGCACTTTCAATGCCTTCAGCTATGTCTTCCACATATGTTACCTTCCCTTCTTTTATGTGTGGAGTAACCATTTCTACAAACTTTTGGTAAAGGGGAAAGTAATCAGCAGCCAAAAATCCTTGCATACGGATTCGTTTTGTGATGAGACAGAACAAGTTATGCACTCCTTCAGACTGCTCCAGGTTGTATTGTGAGATGAATCCACATACAGCGATTCGTCCATGGATTCTCATGTTCAGAAGAACCGCGTCAAGCATCTTTCCTCCAACATTCTCAAAGTAAATATCAATTCCATCGGGGAAATACCTATTTTTTGAACAAAAAATTTGGTGAGAAATGTGTGTTCTACGTTCGGGATCTCTCTTACTACAGAGTTCCATGAAAAATGTCAAGGAGAAGAGAACAGGTTGCCTAAGAGACGGAGCTAGAATTTGAACTTTATGGGTTCTACATTCTAGGATAGCGACATAAGGTGATAGTAACTGGATTCTGAATTTTATTTTTATACATATTTAGTGAATTTTTTAATACAAATATACAGTTTGGACAAATATTACTAATTGGACCGAACCCGTACTTTGGCTTCTACCTCCGCCCCCGCATGTTGTAGCTTCCCATTCAAGAAAATATGTCATTTGTGTTAATACTTCAATTTTAGGGATACAGAGGTTTCTGCTGCTAGTTACTCCATTTTCCAGGTGAAAATGAGTCTACATTAGAAGAAAAAAGAAACATGAGACTTACCTCTTCAAAGCTGCAGATAAATCCTGTTCCTCTTTATAGTTAAATGCTTCATCAAACCCAAATTTGTTCTTCAAAAGTTCAACCTAAAAAACACGAAAAACAACAAAAAGTTGAGGTCAAAGCAGAAAGTACTACTCCATGCCTAGATTTATACGTTCATCTTCGCGCAATATTACCTTACAGTAGTATTAACAGACTTCAAGCAATATCATGTATAGTCAAATATCTCAATAACAATCGTATTTGTTCTGATATTTTTTGGATGTTATAGTGAAGTTTTGGTACAGAGGACATATATTATAACATAACATAAAAAATTAGTTTCGAGAAAACTTGGCTTTTATAGTGAATGACTTTTATACATGGATGTTGTTATAAAGATGTGTGACTGTACTGTTGTGAGCGATCAAACCAGCTAAGAATGAATAAAAATCAAATATTTCTCATACAGTTCCAGACAGTTTAGGCAGTGTCTTCCCTTTTCCTTTAGTCACAAGTTGCTGCAAGGGTATCTTTAAGAACCAACTCCAGCTTCTTGCTGTCCGGATACTGATACCTTAGCTGGTTTGATCACTCACTACGGTACAGTCAGACATCTTTATAACAACATCCTAAAACTAAAATAGAGATGACTAGCAATGGAAAAAGAACTTTCCTCCTGATCCCTCGTTAAGAGGCATCGCGGGCAGCAAAAGCCGGTTGACGTTAGTTAACATGAATATCATCAAGATTCGGACAATCTTTGAAATCAATCACATTGAGCAGATCAACCATTGTGGTGAAGAATGTTGTGTGAATAAGAGCTTACCTTTTCTTTGCTTCCAGCACTTCCAACAACATAGCAGCCCAATAGCTTAGCGAATTGCCCGACGAGCTGACCTACTGCTCCAGATGCAGCAGAAACATACACAGTTTCTCCTTTCTTTGGGGAGCATAGCTCATAAAAACCTCCATAAGCTGTTATTCCAGGCATCCCTAACAATACAATTACATTGCTTATCTTTCTATCGTTTTTACGTTCAAAATTTTATACTTATCTTTTGTTTGAAGTGTGAACTTTGTCTTTCTAGATGCAGACAAACCCAATATAATCAGCAAGGGATCTCAGGAAACTGTTCCCAACTCAAAATTTGGGATAAATATAGACCTTGGCCTTCATTCTGTTTCCACAGTGAAAAGAAAAGAAGAATTTTTCCGGCTTGAATATGGATATGAACTATGACAAGGAAAATTAATCCTTACAAATACAAACTCTGGATTGTTTTTTTTAATAACATATTTTGAAAAGAAAAAGAATCAGTTCAACAAAGATTGTAGCATTTTTTTGAGATATAAGTATTGAAGTGTGTGATCATCCAACCCCCCCCCCCCCTGCACGTATAGAAGGGGACTGGGGACATCTCCTACGTGGACAATAAAACATGGGCGTCAAATAATGGATAAACCAAGAACAGAGATGAGTTTGACTCTGACACCATATTAAAGTGTGTGATCATCTGCTTTTAGATAAGATGGTCACACAGTACTAACAATAAGTACTAACTTACTCAGAATTCTATTAACTCGAAGTTCCGATAGCCAATTTCAAATCTCCAGCTGGGCAGGCTCAACATATAACTACTTCAGGAAATTGAATAAATCTCCAGATGGTGCTTATGATATATTTTTTGACAGAATAACTTACCAAGGATTCCTGTATAGTAGGAAAGAGGCACATCTGTATTATGAATTTTGAATAGACTGTCAGGAGCTTTAATAATGCTGTATTCTTCCCATCCAGTAATTCCCCAAACTAAGTCATCTTTCTTGAATTTTGGATGAGCTGAATCCACAACTTTAGCCACTCCAAACCCCACTAGAGGCTACACAAAAAAATGATGTGAGAAATTATAATAGTAGAAAATCATAGTTAGCCAAATTGAAATTAGAAAGGATTCAATTGCCATTCATGTAAAATTTGTAGAATCTAACAGAGATAAGTAATTTTTAGTCCTTTTTCCATGGAATTCTGAATTTAAAGTGACGTTGATGAAACTTAAACAATAAAGAAAAACATCCATATCTACCGACAGAATAGATACTAGTTTTCCTACTATTTAACTAACTTAACCTTGATCCTCCTTGTTCAAATAATATCATTAATTAAGTTAGTTGCTCTTAAATGAAGCGACATGATCTGTGAGGTCCAACCTAAACTTAGAGTTTGAGATTAAGGCTTCGTTCTTAGAAGCGGATCTAGAATTTAAATTCTATAGGTTCAATAATTAACTCCTTAACATAGAATCTATTATATTTTTAAAATTATAGGTTTAAACCTAGTATTTGTTGCAATTTTAGTAAAATTTTCACATATATTTATACTTCCCACCGAAAGTACTCTATTTAATTAGAAGAACCTGATGTTAATATGCTGCATCCGCCTCTGGCTGTCGTTGCTCTGTTAAGTCAGTTGTTGTGGCACCATGCATCACAATGTTTTACTGCCTCTTTTCCATATAAAAAATTATAATTTGTCTGTCTTCTAAAGTCTATGCATACCCGTTAGGACTCGTTCAGTAACAGGGATAAAGGATAATTAATTCCGAAATTAAATTTGAGATGAGTTTATCCTGCGTTTGGTTGTGATAAAATCGTGGTATAATAATTCCGATTGTAGTATTTTTTTTATCTGTATGGGAGGATGGGACAACTAATCCCAGGATAACTAATCATGAGATAATTAATCATGGGATAACTTGTTTCCCAACCAAACGACCCCTCAGGGAAAAACATTTAAGAGTCTTAATTATGAGTACTTGTCTAAACTGCCATTTATTGATTTAAATTTCTCACTTAATTGACACTTAACTAATACTCCCTCGGTCTCATATTAACAGTCGTGTTTCTCTTTAACACCTCCCTTAAGAAATATTAATTAGGGAATGGATTGGACTACTCTACCTTTATTTATGTCTTAAGATATAATCTCCCTTCGTTGAATATTTATTCTATTTGTGTGTTATCTCCATCTTCAACAACAATTACTACTAGGGAAAAACAATCAATTTTGCCTTAACTTCTAAAATGACAAATAATTTGAGACAACTATTTTTAGTAACCCCGACTGTTAATATGAGACGGAAATAATTGAAAATTAATTCTTATTTTCTAAAACATCAAATATCTTAGAATGATTTCAGTTTACCGAAACATAAATAACATAAATTGGATGTAAAAAAAATTCAAAATTCAAAATTAAACATAAAAAAAGGAGGAATTCTGACTTACAGAGCCAGGAGTAAAAGAATCAGTATAGCTGCCCTCTGTTTTCTTCATACGAGGTCTCATATAAGGATCACACGACAAGTACAGATTTTTCACCAACACAGCCTTGGAATCTTCTGGAACCTTCAATTTTATAGTGCTGATTCTCAATTCCATATCTGATTCCTTAGGAACACCATTTACATAATCCTTTAGTATGATCTGCTTGTTACTAACTTCCTCCATTAATTTCCACTGTAATTTGAAAACCTTTAATTTCTTAGTGCTGAGCTGGAGTTTTGAAAAGACTATGAAGAAGAAAGCGTGAAAAATGTGAATAAGAGTTGAGGAAAATTTTAATATCTTATTGAATTATTGCTGGATCATTAGTTGCTTTTACTATTTCTGTCTTTTGCAAGGTGGCTATTTGCTAGTGGGGGTTATGAAGCCTTTTGACTCTTTCTCCAAAAGGAACATTTGTTGCATTTTACTGTTTCTTTACTTTTTAAAATTTTGTTTTTGACTTTAATCCTTGTATGTCCTATTAACAAGAAGAAAAAAAAAAGCCTAGGAGTCCGTATGTGTTCGGTGAAGTCAGAAATTTAGTTGTATTTATATTTAATTAATTTACTAAAATATGTACAAAAATTAAATATGGAACTCAGTTACTAAAATATACTCTCTTCGGTCCACTTTAGTTAATTTTTTGGTTATTTTTACGCATATTAAGGAAACTATCTTTTACCATTAATTAACAATAAAATTGACTATATTAACCTTAATTTGTTTATTAAAAATACAACAAATACTCCTAGACTCCTTACTCCAAGACAAACTTTGGAAAAAAGAAATTATTTCCTTAAAAAATCAAATATTGTGGACCACGAAAAAAATAAAAAAATTAATTAAAGTGAACCGAATGGAGTAATATTATTATCCTAGAATTTAGAACCGATAAAGTTAAATCTTGACTTTGCATATGTTGACTATTTTCGATATTAGCTAGATCTTTATTGACATTTCGTTGGAGCTTGCTACCAGCCCACGAACGAGTAAGAAAACTACTATTCCCTTTGTTTCAGTTTATATGAATCAATTTCCTTTTAGGTTCGTTCAAATAAATTTGAAAATAATTTAGCTTAAATGTCCAATTCTACTTTTAATGATAAGCTTTACACAAATACTCTGCACTCCTTTTTGACTTGTTTAGGACCACAAATTCAAAAAGTCTTCATTTTTTCTTAAACTCCTTGCCCAGTCAAACAAGTTCATATAAATTAAAACGGAGGGAGTAAGTAAAATTACATTATCATTCATCTTTATTTCTAGGTACATATTGCAATTTCAGCAGTCGTACATATAGTGTCCAGCTTTAATGTTCTGTATACGTAATTCTATTTTCAGCTTGTAAAGTATTCAGTATGATATTATACAAATATATTTTTATGTGTTTCCCTTCTTATTTATAAGCAGCTAATAGGTTTGTCTGAGCCAGAAGCTCTTCCACCAGCATTAACACATGAAGCTTCAGCTGCATGATCTTTGTAACTTAGATTCACATTTTCAAGTCTTATTCCACTGCATGGATTCACTTTGCTACAGTCAAATCTCACTCCAACTTCTGTAGCCGATGTTCCACGTATGTCTTGATACGTTACATCACTTATCTTTACGCCCGATACCTGAAAAAACGAGTAATGTTAGATTAAGGGAACATGATCTAGTATTATCATTAATCTTATCGTCATTGTACTAAATTTAAATATTTAATTATTACCTGATGAGGACAACTTTCATGATTAGGGCAGTAATTTTGGTCTATGATGATAGGATTTTGAACATCAGTCATAAGTATATGCTGAAAGCGAACACCTCTAACAAATCCATTGCTAGGCCTTGCCCAAGTTTTCACTCTCACGCCATTCTCTGTTCCACTGAAGGTAACACTCTTAATTGTTACATTTTGGACTCCAGGTTCTTGCAATTTCCAACCTAAACTTCCAATGCTGCAACAATTTCAATTAATTTGGATATAAGCCAATCAAAAATCATTATTGACAGACTTACTTAATTAAATAGTCATTATGTTCCAAACCTTATTCCATGACCAGGGCCACAAGCGATGCCTTCGATCCATAAGTTAGAATTTCCAGGGCCAATTGAGATACAGTCATCTCCAGTACCAATATCAGAGTTCATAATGCTAACCCCTGACGATAATTGCACGTGAATTCCGTCGGTGTTAGGGCTGTTTCCTGGAGCTGAGACCTTCACTCCTTGTAGCTTCACGTTTTTGCATCCATCTACCAAAATGTGGAACATTTGGCTATTTTGTGCAGTTACTCCATTGATTATGATGTTGTTCGAGTTGTAAAAGGCCAATGCCTGCACCAAAATTTAATGTAAAATTGAAACAAAGATGATTGTTTGATGAGACAAATCATCAAAACTCTCTAGTATATTGCAAATTTCTAGGGGTTTTCCTCTCTTTTAGAGCATTCTTAATAGCTTGAACTGGAATAAAGTACACCCTCCGTTTCAATTTTTTTATAAGCCCGACGACATAGAATCTTCAATTTCTTAAAAATAAAATTAACAAATTTATAAACTAAATACAAGTAACATAAGTCACAATATTTAAAATTAATTGAAAATACCTTGACAATATCACAGTAAAAAGAACTTCTTTGACTTGACAGATAGTAATAATGTCACATAAAGTGAAACAACAAAGGAGTAAATAAACGTACCGTTGTGCCTTTAGGACAATTCTTGCCGGAGGTCTTGCAAGCCCAAAGACCATCACCTTGTCCATCAAAGGTTCCACCATAGATGGAAACTCCGTTAACCTTTTCGAATTTGATCCAATTTCCAGCATTTCCAATTACATTATAATCAGAGGGAGCTAAGAGAGTGCCATCAATACGTATAGTAATAGCCTTGCTCTTGCATGTTTGGCCATAAAAGTATGCATTACGAATCAAATAACTTCCACGTGGTACGTAAATAGTGGCCGGGCTAGTAGATGCACAGGCTGCAGCCCATGCACTCAGAAATGCTTTTGATGAATCAGATTTTCCAACGGATTTGGCTCCAAATGTTTGGACATTGTACATGGTATTTGCTGCCAATGATAAGTGGAAAAAGAAGATGAAGAGAATTGGGAAAATTGTTAAGGGACTCATTTTGCTTAGCATTTTAGTTTTCTAGGTGTGGGCTTGGAAAAGTGATGAGGTTTGAGTAGTTTAGAGGGATATTTGTAGGCTTTGGGTGAGTTGAGAGTCAATGTGAGTTAGGTTTTTTTTTGTGGGGGGGGGGGGAGAGGGGGGGGAAGGGGAGTTGTGGATTTTCTTCCCTATTTGGTCATGTTGGAAAAAGAGATTCAGATAACTATCCATATGCAATCACATGGGAAAATCTACCAATGGTTGGTTCTTACTGGGGGCAAAAGTTCAAATTGCATTTAATTTGAAGCATGAGGGTTCTTGATTATGGGATTTGTATGATTTCTATTGTGAATTGCTTATGTATGTTGGACAAAATCATTTCATTAGGATGTCTTGTATTAAAAAATACAATTAACAAAACCCAACAAATCGAATAAGTTATGATAAAATTCTAAACTCAAACTTATAATGTTTCAAATCTTGAATCCGGTTCGGTCACTTGTAATATCTATACATGCAATGAAGTTGCCAAGAAGACAAAAAGAGTACCCAAAAGAATTTCAAAAAGAAAGAAAATGGAATATAGTTTTAGAAGGGGTGGCATTTGCTTGAGAAGGAAGAAAGTGTTGGCGTTGTCACAATCTGGAACCAGCTGCAGTTTTAACAATGTCTTGTCGGACAGGGACTGCCATGGGTTCTGTTAATTGTAAACATTATGGTTTCTCAAGAAATATATATATATATATTGAAACTCAATGTCCATACCGTATTGTATCCTCAATTATATATACTATTTTAAATTACAACTTGCCCAACATTCCCTCAACGGCAAAAATAAGAAGATCAACAATATATTATGTCAAACATCGCCCAAAGTAGTGCATTTTCCTTGTTTATTTATAGTGTTGATACTAAAGAGGAAGAAAATAAATGATATATTAATTTTGAGATGTCAAATATGGACTTCCACACTGATGATTAAGTAGAGGAAATATATATGAACTTATAGGCATATGCAGATGAGAAGTTAGTTATTAATCTGTTAGTAGGACTAAAGTATAATTAAAAGAAATTTAGGGGTGTACTAAAGTAATAACTACTTAGTAGATAACTACTTAGTATATATTAGGCTAAGTCGGCTATTACTGTGTATTAACAGAAAATGAGATTATCTCTTCTTCTACTCTCTGAGTTCAGTCCAAACTAATATACGTTCATGGTGCATGTGAGAATTGTTCATGGTCCAAACTTAGGGGATCTATGCTTGATTAGCACAATTTCACATGGTATTAGAGCTTCAATCGATGGATTCGAGTTGTTCTTCACCTTCAATTTAAGAATTCAACTGAGTTCGTAGATCGCAAAGGTTCAACAATGGCGGAAAGTGAAATTGGACAACTTCCTCACAATCATCCACTATACCTTAAGGATTTAGATTCGCCGGGAACAACTCTAATAGCTCTCAAACTCACAGGGCCAGAAAATTATGCCATGTAGAGTAGATCTATGAAAGTATCTCTCCTAGTGAAGAACAAGTTAGGATTTGTGGATGGAACTCGCCTTAAAGGCTTGTACCGAGGAGAACTAGTGGCGCAATGGGAAATGTATAATGTAGTAGTGGTCTCATGGCTTAGTAGCACTGTGGCAGCGGAGTTGGTATCAAGCATCATGGATGCCTCAAGTGCAAGGAAAATTTGGGACGAGTTCAAGGAAAGGTTTGACAAAGATGACCTGACCAGAATTTATCAGATATCTACTGACATTGCAACCCTAAGGCAAGGTACAAAATCTATGACCTCCTATTTCTCAAAATTGAAAGACTTATGGAATGAATTAGACATCCTAGCACCACTATCCTCATGTGATTGTGAAGAATCACGCCCATACATAGATCATTTAGCGAGACAAAGACTACTACAATTTTTAATGAGGCTGAATGAGAGTTACAGTCATGTGAGAAATGCAGTGTTGCTGAAAAGGAAAGTCCTTACTGTGAATCAAGCTTATATAGATATAGTACAGGAGGAGAGCCAAAGGTAATAAGGAGTGGTTGACACAAATAAAGAGCCAATGACTATGTTAGCAGGAAAAGGAAATCAGTTTCTGAAGGGGAAGAAGCCAGGACTCATCCGTGAGCACTGTAGGTACAAAGGGTATTTGAAAGAAAACTTCTACAAGATCATTGGGTACCCAGCAGACTTTAAAAGTAAGAAGAAGGGTCAATCCCTACCAAGTCCTATGCTAACAATGTCAATGGGGAAAAAGAGGTTACAACGAGTAATCAACAACAAGGGAACTATATGACTGAGGATCAGTACAAGCATCTAGTGAGTTAATTCCCTACAAATTCTTATGCTAACAATGTCAATGGGGGGAAAAATACTACAAGATCATTGGGTACCCAGCAGACTTCAAAAGTAAGAAAAAGGGTCAGTTCCCTACCAAGTCTTATGCTAACAATGTCAATGTGGAAAAAGAGGTTACAACGAGCAATCAGTCACATGGGAACTATATGACTAAGGATCAGTACACGAATCTAGTGAGTTTATTGATAAAATCATCAATGGAAGGGAGTTCTAACAACATAGTAGGTTCAACAAACATGACAGGTATACCATCACTATTTCAATGCCCCATCATATGATTGGATAGTGGATTCGGGAGCATCACATCATATTACTTTTTGCAAGGAAGTTTTAGAAAAATTAAGAGGAGTTAATAGAGGAAACAGTAATAGAGTTCAAATACCTATATGAGGAAAATAAGAGATAGTACACACATGAGATACAACAATACTAGGAGGGCAAAAGATTATGAATGTTTTACATATGCCTGACTTTAAGTTCAATCTCATTTCAGTATCCAAGCTGACTAGAGATTTGCATTGTTTAGCATGTTTCTACCCTGGTTTCTATGTGTTTCAAGGGCTTTACAATGGCAGGGTGCTGGGGATTGGTAGAGAAGATGAAGGATTGCACATAATTAGAGGTGAAGAGGAGGCAATAGTAGCTGGATCAGTCAAGAAGGAGGAAATAAATACAACATTGTGGCATCATAGGATAGGATGAGACATGCATCCATGGGCTCATTACAATGCTTGACGGATTTGAAGAACAAAATGAATCAAGAAGTACAAAAGAACTGTGAGATTTGTCCATTAGCCATACAAAGCAGACTGAAGTTTCCTATTAGTAGTCATCAATCTAATTGTATTTTCCAACTTGTGCAGATAGATGTCTGGGGACCATACAAAGTAGCTACGTGACAAGAGGTATTACTTTGTTACCATAGTATATGACTATAGTAGGTTTACTTGGATCTGCTTGCTACAATTTAAATGTAAAGTAATAGTACTCTTGAAGAATTTCTTTTCTCTTGTAAAGAATCAGTTTAATACTACAGTTAAAGTGCTAAGATCTGACAATGGTACAAAAATTTTCAATAAAAACTACAATGAGATAATGTCATCCTTGGGAATAGTACACCAAAGTAGTTTCCCCTATATTCTACAGCAAAATGGAGTAGTAGAGAGGAAACATAGACACAAATTAGAGGTGGCAAAAGCATTAAAATTCCAAAGCAATATACCTACTAGATTTTGGAGGGACTATATCAAAACTGCAGTGTATTTGATCAACAAACTACCTACAGGTGCGCTAAATGGAAAGTCTCCATATGAAAAACTCTATGGGAACCACCCAAAGTGGACCATCTGAGGGTGTTTGGGTGCTTTATTATGTCAGCACACTGCCAAGGGGAGATAAATTTGCAGTTAGGGCAAAGAAATCAGTATTCATTGGATATTCAGAGGTGCAGAAGGGATATAGACCATATGATTTGGAATCCAGTAGATTTTTTGTAAGTAGAGATGTGAGTTTGGGGAAGACATTTTTCCTTTCAAGGTTCTACCTAGTGAACCTGAGAATTTGTTCCTTCCTGATATGGACTACATAATAATTTCTAGACATCAGCCTATTTCAGCAGCAGACAATAATCTGGGGACAACTTCTCAGCAGACTGTAGATGATCAAATGCACAACACTGTAGCAGATGATTCTAGCAATCCTGAAGAACTAGATATGGACACTAGATGAGGTAGTCAATGACATAGAGGAACTTGGTTCAGGAGAGAAGAGTAACCCAAGATTATACACAACAACAAGGCCCTACACAACAACATGAACATGGAGAGACAACACTTGAACCAATGGCACCAGTTGCACCACAACCTGTACTTCCTGAGAGTAGGAGGTCAACAAGAACAACAAAGCCAACAGTGTGGCTTTAGTATTATGTGACTTTATGTAAATCAAAAGGAACCAACACCTATCCAGTTTCCAATTATGTGAGTTATGCTCGCTTGTCAGAACACTACCAATGCTACCTTGAGTCATTCTCAGCTCAAGTAGAACCAAGATCTTTTCAAGAAGCTTATCAAGATGAAAGATGAATAGAAGCAATGAAGCAAAAGATTCAGGCACTTGAAGAAAATAAGACATGTAATCGATCTACCACTAGGAAAACAAACCATTGGCTCAAAGTGGGTGTATAAGATCGAACACAAAGCCAATAAGGAAGTGGACAGATTCAAATCCATGCTAGTTTCCAAAGGATATATACAACAAGAGGGTATGGATTATCATGAAACTTTTTACTTGTTGCCAAGATGGTAATAGTTAGAACAATGATAAGACTAGCCGTCTCCAAAGGGAGGCAAAAGAACAATGATAAGCCTAGCAATCTCTAAAGGGTGGAATTTGCCTCAAATGGATGTGTACAATGCCTTTCTATAAGGTGATCTTTATAAGGAGGTATACGTCAACTTACCTCAGAGATTCCATAGGCGGGGGAGTATAAAGTTTGCAGACTCCTTAAGTTCCTGTATGACCTTAAACATGCATCGAGGAAATGGAACATAAGCTGACTGATGCATTGACTAGTGCAGGGTACTCTCAAAGTGCCTATGACCATTCCTTATTTACAAAGAAGGTAGGTGTAGAACTGGTGATCATCCTTATACATGTAGATGATCTGTTGATTACTAAAAGCAACAACACATTGGTAGAAGAAGCAACAACAACTCTACATAAGCACTTCAAGCTAAAAGATCTAGGTAAACTCAGATACTTTCTAGGAATTGAGCTCATGAAGCCACTCACATGAGTTATACTTAATCAAAGAAAGTACGCTCTTCAACTAATTTTATAGGTTGGATTAAGTGGGGCTAAGCCAGCTAGCTCACCATTAGAACAAAACCAAAAAATTGACAACAGTTTGAATATGATAAACATGCAGGGATTACAGGAGATGAGGAGTTATAACACATTGTCAGCTATCAGAAACTAATAGAAAAACTTATTTACCTCGCTATTACTAGGCCAGACATATGTTTTGCAATTCAAGTTCTAAGTCAATTCTTGCAACATCCAAAGCAATCACATTTCGATGCTGCATTGAGAGTTGTGAGATACATTAAAGGTTCACCAGGGATGGGAATATTATTGAAGAAAGGGTCACTGGAGAAAGTCACAGCCTATTGTGATTCAGACTGGGCTACTTGTCCAAACACAAGGAGATCTGTGACTGGATATGTGATAAAACTAGGAAACTCTTTGATCTCGTGGAAATCCAAGAAACAATAAACTGTAAGTAGGAGCTCTGCTGAGGCAGAGTATATGAGCATAGCAACAGTAAGTTAGTAACTTTAGAGTTAGTATGGCTGGTAGGATTGCTGAAAGAGCTGGGCTTAGCAATGAAGGAACCATTAATAATGTATTGTGACAGTAAAGCAGCTATGTAGATAGCAACCAACCCAGTCTATCATGAGAGAACAAATAGAAATTGGCTATCTTTTTATGAGAAAAGATTAAGGAAAGATTGATTACACCTTAATATATTTCCACTAAAGAGCAGCTCGCAGATGTAATGACCACATGACTGGCAGTTGAGCAACACAAAACTTTGATATCCAAGCTGAGAGTGTTCAATGTATTTCACCCTCCAGCTTGAGGGGGAGTATGCAGATGAGAAGTTAGTTACTAATTTGTTAGTAGGACTAAAGTGTAACTAGAAGAAACTTAGAGGTGTACTAAAGTGATAACTACTTAGTATATATTAGGCTAAGTCGGTTATTATTGTGTATTAACAGAAAATGAGATTCGATCTTCTTCTCTCCGAGTTCAGTCCAAACTAATATACGTTCATGGTGCATATGAGAATCGTGTAGATGTATGCTTGATTAGCACAATTTGACAAGGCAGGGTGTAAATAATTGAGAAAGAAATATCTAGCTCTTTTAATCTTGGGTACAAAAATTAGCAGTAATAAGTGACTAAGTGAGGCTCTAACACATGCATGCAAGGATTTAATTACGATTGGAATACAAAGTGAGTAAAGTGGATCGGGTCAAAATAGTTTAGGTTGATACTATTACAACTTCGAATAGATATTAAAAAACTTTGGTCTATGAGGAACATAGCTTAGTAGGTATTTGGGAGGTATAGTTGAGCTTCAGCAAAGCTCCACATTGTAAACAATAACGGAAGAATTCAATAAAGAAAAATTACAGACTCTATATACATATTAAAAAATTCACTAAATATTTATAAAATTTGATTATAATCAAGTTATTATATGTTGTATATTAATTTAAAGTCATACGTGGGAAAATATAATCTTCTTATCTTGGATACGCCTCTGATGGTATACGGACATAACTTCTACATGTAAAAATGTAGGAAGGACCAGTTCACCATTCTGTTAAAAAAAATATCATTTATTTTCCAGGAAATATTGTCATGTCATAATAATCTTTGAACATAAGTTTCGGAAATTGAAAATCATTGCATTTTCCATATTAAACATGTTGAAGCATTTACTCCTTGTAAAAAAGTCGGAATCCGAACAAAGTGGACTTCAAGTGCCTAACCTATGGCCAGGAGAGACTTTAAAATAATCCAAAAGATGAGGGGGAAAAGGTTGCAACTTTAACCAATTTTTATTTTTCGTAAAAAAGTGCAACTTATTCTTTTGGTTATCAATTTGTGGTGAAACTTCCAACGTTTTTGTATTTCCCACCAAATATTCATATTGGTGTCCAACTAAATCCGAATTTACGTGGGAAAATCTCACAATAAAAGATAAAGTGTTCCCTTGCATAGTCGATTTCATATTAGGGTTCGAACCCGAGACTAAGACTTCCAACGTTATATGTAACTCCAAAGCACTAACGTGTGAAGTCGGATTTAGAAGAAAAATTTCCATTAGTACAATGTATCTCCTACGTTTCTAAATTTGATGCCAAGATTCTCATTATTGCAAGTATCATATTAATAGGGCGGAGGAGAACCATAGATTCCCCGGTTAGAAGGTGCGAGCGGTTGGCTTTGGCAGGTACGAGAAGAGGTAGAGGACGGTCTAAGAAGAATTGGGGCGAGGTGATCAGGTAAGACATGGCGCGACTCCAGATTTCTGAGGACATGGCTCTTGATAGGAACGTGTGAAGGTCGAGCATTAGGGTTGTAGGCTAGGGGGTAGTTCATAGTTTTTCCCTCTTTCTACCGGGTAGTCTGATAGAGTTTTGCCTATGTCTGGTAGCGGTCTTTGTTGTGTTCACACTATTTTGTTGTTTTGCATATGATTGTATTATTGCAATCCCTTTCACTTATTTGGTATATTTTAAGATATTATTATTACCTCTCTTGCTTGTTTTGTTGTTACAGATCTCTTCTTTCGTTTCTTTTCTGAAATTATTATCTCTTCTGTTGAGCCGAGAGTCTCCTGGAAACAGCCTCTCTACCTTTCCGGGATAGGGGTAAGGTCTGCGTATATTCTACCCTCCCCAGACCCCACTAATAGAATTTTACTGGGTATGTTATTGTTGTTGTTGTTGTGTTATATAAGAATGTTCTTTTTAGCTTTCCTATCCTTTTCTTTTCTTTTTTTTTCTGAAAAAAATTAAATGGGAGTCAAAACTTTAGGTTGATACTATTACAATTCGAATGGATAACGGATAAAGAACTTTTTGTTTCATATTTTAGGTTTATATTGTGAATCAAATTAAACAGCCGCCATAAAGTTGGATAAGGTTCGTAGGAATCGGTTTGGTCTAAGAGAAAAATAGACTACTAGGTATTTGGGAGCTATGTTTGATCTTAAGAAAAGCACACATGGTTAATTAATTTGACATAACTTTTACATGTAAAAAACAAGGAAGGACCAATATACCTTTATATTTAGTTAGATGCATCTCAATTTCCAGGTAGAAGTCATGTCAAGTCACAATCTTTGAACATAAGGGCTGGTTGAAAATGATTGCACTTTTTACTGAACGTGTGGAAGCATTTTAACTCCTTAAAGAAAAACTAAGAACCCTAACAAAGTCATGACTTTGAGGGCCTATACATACAAATATATCTACGTTAATAATAACACACGATGATTTAAATATTTATTTATATGAAGAAATAATAAAATTTAATTAATAAGAAATTTTTTATGTATAATAATACAATAATGATCTAAATACCGAAAAATATTATTACATTAACATAATACATGTATTTAAAATAAAAGAACATCATCAAAACTTACACAAATGATCAATTTTGTCATGTTAGTTAGATAATTATGTATAATAGTTTAAAAGTATTTAATATGATGATATCTTAACGAACCTTTCTTTGTGGATAATACTTTTTTGTGTATGTTTCCTCCTAATGTTTTGGTTGCTCTGCCTTAATCAGAACTCTTGTTGTCAATCTTGATATCCCTCTTGAAAGTGCAACATACAGTTATTCGTGCAAGAAAAAATACTACAGTAAATATAGTCCAATATTTAGTATGTTTGTCCTTGTGCTTTATTTATTATATTTGCAAAATAAAAACATACTAAAATTATTTTCACACAAATTAAATCAGATATTCCTTAGTTTCGAATGACGAATGTTAAATTTAGGGATAAGAATATACTTAGAAGCACATTGACTAATATCATAATTTTTGCATGTAAGACGTTATTGTCAAAACTTCTATATAATTCTAATATCTAGAATTTCAGTTATGTTCTTTTATTATGAGTTATTATGCACCCTCTTACCGTTCATAGAATCTTTTGCATAGATAGACAAGGTTTACCTTTTATTTGATCAGTGAGTAAATTTTATTAGTAATAAAAAAATTTTAAAATACCTATATTTAAATTAATAATAGGATATTATAATACGTCTTCAAATTAAATTAATAATAAAAATTTTAAAAAGTATATCCTAATAGTAATAGAATTACATGATTAAAGATATTTATTTGCTCAATTTTATACGAATTAGACAACCCGAAACTAATTATACTTATAGGATTCCGGTTATGACCTTTTATTATGAGTTATTATGCTTAATATTATAAGGTTATTTTTGTAAACCAACATTGTATTCATGCTTTTATAATAATTAGTTTCTACGAACGTGTGTTGCACGTAAGTAATGAGACGTGATGTTTTAGTCAAGTGTTTAAAGGAAGGGACGCCAAATGCGATAATTATTATAATGCTGGAAATATTATTATATTAGCATAATACATGAACTAAAATTGATTAGACACACATATGAACTTGCAACAATGATCAATTTAGTCATCTTAATTAGATAATATTATTATGTACTTATATTTCGTAAATATGCTATGTGATGACATCTTACCTAACAAATTTTTTTTTACACAATGTTCTTTGTATTGTTTTCTTTTGACGGCGAAACAGTCTTTCACCATATAGGTTTATTTTCAAGTTCATTATTTTTATACTGTTTTAGTGTGTAGATAACAGACACGATGTTTTTTTTTTTTTTTTTTTTTTTTTTTTTACAGATATTATATCAAATTTCTAATGGGTTAGGTTCTAACTCTCTAAATGTCTAAAGATTTCTCATTCAATTAGGAGCTGATGTTTTAACTTTAATATCACGTAGGGGTGATTTGTGTAGTGTCCAATTTTTCGCTTAAACTGATTATAGAAGGACCTGGTTCTTTTAAGTGTTTCTTAATTTACTATTACAGAAATAGTAAATGTGAAAAGTAAAGAACACAAGTATTTTACGTGGAAAACACCTGGCTCAAAAGGTGAAAAAACCACGACCTACTTTCCAGTATGATTTTTTCAAACTCTCCACTAAAATCATTGAGCCAAAAACTGCATTTACAAAATACTTTTATAAACCTAGGATTAACTCTAATCCCGTTGTAGCACACAACCTCTAACTGTTGTGACAACTTCAAGTTAACTCTAATTTGAATACTCTGAGTACCTATTACAATTGCCTCTAAATAAAGCTGAAAGGTACAATATGAAACCACCTACTATAATTGAACTAGAATAAAAGACAGACACTTGGAACTGGTTCTTCTATCTGGTTCATGTAGTTTCAGGTTTCACACTTTAATCACACACGAACTGCTTGCAAAAAATATTGCTATTTTGCTCTCAATTCACGTTTAACTTCTGCGTTTGTGCATTACCTGTAAAAGAGAATAACACTGATATTTATAGAGTTAGTAAATAAAGATTAACTAGAATTCTGATTCTACTCTTCCTTGGTAGAAGAATTCTAGTTGATCTCAACCTATAAGTCCTTCCCTATCTCGAACAGTGTTCTCTTTGAGTAAGGAGTCATTCTCTCTATCAATTATGCAATATTTTCGATCAGGATCAGGAGATATTAATTCTGTCAAGTTAGGTTTATCTTCTTCATGTGCATCTCACATACTCAAATCTGTCTGTATCTGTTCTCAACAGGGATGGACCTGGTTCATGCCTGAGTTCCTTTGTCAGTCTTCAATACTAGCCTTTACTTGGGCCAACAAATTCCCCCTTTTTGATGATAACAAACTATGTACTTTTCATACACTTAGACCCTGTTTAAACTCAGCTCAACATCAACACAATGTTAGAAACATTTTTCCTTTTTCTCACTTATCATCAAGGACTAGGTTCATTAGGTTATAAACATCACTTGTTCAAATCTAAACAACACTTGTGTAAAGCACAACCTATTTATTTTTTCCCTTTTAGCATCATCGAAAAGTTGCATAAAAATGTACAGAACCCATATTATAAAGCTTCCTCATGTCCACTGGGGCTATCCCAAATGCAATCATGGATTAATCATCCTTTGATCAAGCTAAGCATTTCAACCATCAAAGAAATAAAAACAAACAGTTAGAGCAAAAACCAACAGATTTCATTGATTTCATAGAAAGTTGATATGATTCTACCACAATGCATAAAAGAAAATAAAAATACTAAAAACATGAGCAATCAACAATAAAAGAAACATCCCAAAATAGGTCACTGAAGGAACTACACTAGGCTAGGATTTAAGGCTTGGAAGAGGTAGGGGTTGGGCTATTTGCTTGGAGAAGTTTCAACATGTCTTGAAGAATTCCATCATTCTTCTCCTTTTCCCTTGCAAGTTCACTTCTGAGAACATCTCTCTCAAATTCTACTTCAGTCAACCGCGTCTTCAACCTTGCTATCTCAACATCCTTTTCCTCACTCATGTACCAAGACTATGACCTTGCTATTGATTGGTGTCATTTTAGATGAACCAAGTTCATTAGGAGCAGCAAGAACCTCATAGTCACAAGCAATCATAGTTTTTGCCCCAAAATGATCTTTGTTTGTAGCTAGCTCCCACTTCTTCAAAGACACCTTAAAATGAGCAAGCACAGTAGTAAGAGTGAACCCATAAGGAATAGCATGAGACTTGGCACCATTGATAACTCTATCAAGAAGCTGGACTATAAACCTAGGCCAATTTATCTACTTCCCACTGTCTAGACACTCCATCAGAACCAAGTCCATGAAGCTAGCAATGTGCCTCCTCTCTTGCCTAGGCAGAACACATTTGATGACAAATTCAAATAACACCTGTGGGAAGGCTTCATTGCACTCTTATATACAGCCCTGGGCTTACTTTCTTGCTCATGATCACTGAAATTTCTGATGATGGAAAGGGCAGTCGGAAGATTTTCTAGGCTTGGCCACTTAAGCCTTGTGTAATCATTGTACCCCTCAGTAGGTACACCTAGAATTTCACCCAACTCTTTCATATCAAAAGAGATTTACACCCCTTTCACCAAGATGGTAACTCTTCCATTCTGCACAACAACATTTGCCATAAACTCAACTACTTCATCCCTAGCCAATCTGCTATCCATTTGAAGGACCATGTCTTTCCATCCTTGCAGCTCTAGCTTTTCCAGCAGCAGGACCATCCCTTCTTCCTCCAGATCCTTTGGGATTCCACCCTTCAAAATAGTCCTTTTGCCAAACTTGGTCAGCTTGTCCACTTTATTGTCTGATCCATCCTCATCTTCTTCACTCGAATCCTCTTCTTCAGCAATGTTTACTTGTTTAGGTTTCACTGCAGACCTGGTCCTCTTTGTTAGGGTAGATGGTTCAGCAGACTTGGGTACAGATGTAGACTTCTTAGAAGATGTTTTGGCTTTCTTGGGCTTGGGGGTCTGAACCTCCACCTCAGCAGTCACTTTTTTACCTTGATGGACAAGGTCTATCTCATCTACATCAACAGCCTCAATAGGCTCTCCCACTTTTTCTTCCCCTTTATCCATCATTTTCTTCTTAGTTTCTTCTAAAGCTTTCTGCAACTCCTCCTCACTTTGCTTCAGCTTGCTCCTCGTGTCTCTTCCTCTTGGGAGAGGAATTTTAGTAGTATCAGAAGGAGCATCCTTCCTTTTCTTGTTGGCTCTTGTTGTGCCAGGGGTCTTTGTTTTAGAAGTTCTCCTTTTCGTGGGGTTATAACTGTCACCTATATTTTTTAAAAGATCTGCTAAAGTTTCTTCAACGGATGAACCAGGTTTATCTATATACTTTCCAAGATTAACCAGCCCTTCAGCGACTTCTCCTGATCCACTTCCCCCTGTTTTCTTGCCACCTTCCTCCACCTTTTCTGACTCAGCTACACAGATAGATGTCCTATCACTTTTAGAATTAGGTGAAGAATCAACCACTTCTTTCCATTTTCCCTTTCATTACTTCACACACCCTCACTCCTTTTTTCTTTTTCTCTTTTATTTTACCTCCTCTGTTTCTAGACTCAGGCATTTCCACATCCACTACATATCCAACTAAAATAAACTGATTCTCCAGGTTTTTAATTAACAAAGAAATAACCTCATTCATAGTATTTGTTCCAGAAGTTACCTGTTCAGAATCAGAAGACCCAATTGCTTCCCCCTGAGTTGTAGACTTGAAAGAGTCATCAGAGTTTTGGGGTTCTTGGGCTTGACTTACCTGTAGCTATGCATTGAGTTTCCTTGAAAGCGCAACTCTAGCCACAATTTTCAAGCAAGCATTTTAACTTATCATTTCCTAGATTGAGGGGTAGTAGAAGATGAGGAACATGGTTGGGGTGTACTAGGGTTATCTTGAGGATTAGTCATTTTTCTTGATTCTATGATAAAAGAAATGAGTAGGTTGAATTTTAGAAGAAAAGAGAAATTTTGATGGTTTTTGGAAATTATGCGAAAGTGGGAGGGATGATGATGAATGATTTAAAGAAAAGGGGTAATTAATGAGTAACGACTGGTTTAGTAGTCAAATAGAAGTCTAATCAAACTGAAATTTCAGTTTTGAAAAGATTGTTGAGGCGTCCTGTGATGACCCAAAAGGTCATCACTTGTTTTAGAAATAAATTTTGTATTCCGAGGCTTTAAAAACCTCTTTTAGTACCACCTTGATTTGTGTGCGTAGTCCGGATGCATAGCTGGAAAGCCCTTATGTGAAAACCAGTGAAAATGATGAATTTTGCCTTTAAAATGAACTTAAGTTGACTTCGGTCAATATTTTGAGTAAACGGATCCGGACCTAGAATTTGACGATCCCGGAGGGTCCACAGGAAAATATGGGACTTGGGCGTATGACCGGAATCAAATTTCGAGGTCCTAAGCCCGAGAAATGAATTTTTGAAGAAAAAATTTTTCTGGAAAATTTATGAGTTTTAGAAATGAAAATATTTGGAACTTGTTGGTATTGGGCCCGTATTTTGGTTCTGGATCCCGATACAGGCCTTATATGTGGTTTAAGTCGAGCTTGTGAAATTTGGTAAGAAACGGAAGTCAATTGATGTGATTCGGACCCGTAGTTGTAAAAATTGATACTTTGAAAGTTTTGAGATTTTTCTTAGATTTCTATGCTATATTTGTTGTTAAAGATGTTATTTTGGCAATCTGATCACATGGATAGGTTTATATGATGTTTTTCAGTTAGTATGCATGTTTGGTTTGGACCCTCGAGGGCTCGGGTGAGTTTCGGATAGGTTTCAGAAGGTTTTAAACTTAGAAAAAAAAGTTGCAGGTTTTCAGTTTCTGGTGTTTTGGTGTGTTATTCTTCGCGTTCGCAGAAGGACTCTCGTGAACGCAAAGGGTAAGTTAGGCTGAAGGAATTTTCCTTCTACGCCAACGCGAGACAGAGGACGTAAACGCGAAGCTTTGGGGGTGTTTCCCTTCGCGAACGCGGACCTGCTATCGCGGCCATTGGGCCTAGGCAGGGGGAGAGGTATTTTACTCTACGCGAACGCGACCACCCGACCGTGAACGCGATGGCTCTGGGGTTGAAGCTCCGCGAACGCGAGCCTGTTATCGCGAACGCCATGGCTAATTGGACCTGATCCATCGCGAATGCGACAGACCCATCGCGAATGCGACAGACCCATCGTGAACGCGATGAAGGTCTGCCCAGTGATTTTAAAACAGAAGCAAAAACGGGCAGAACCCATTTACTTCTTATTTTCGAAATTTGGGAGCATTGAGGTGACTTTTAAAGAACAATTTCTTCCCCAAAACATTGGTAAATGATTTTAAACCTTTTTCTTTCGATTTCCCATTGCATTTCATCGATTTTCATCCTAAAATCTAAGGTTTTTATGGTAGAAATTAGGAATTTGAGTAGAGTTAGGGCTTTTTGATTAATTGGGATTTAGACCTCATTTAGGGGTCGTATTTCAAAACTAATTGTATATTTGGGCTCGTGGGTAAATGGGTGATCGAGTTTTGGTAGAACCTCGAGTTTTGACCAAGCGGTCCCGGGGTCAATTTTTGACTTTTTGGGAAAAATAATAGAAAACATATAATTAAGCATTGGGTATGAATTCTTTAGCATTTATTGATGTTGTTAAATCATTTTGGACTAGATACGAGTTGATTGGAGGCGAATTCTAAAGGAAAAGCGGTGTTTGAGGCTTGAATTGGCCGTGGAAGTTCGAGGTAAGTGTTTGTGTAACCTTAGCTTGATGGATTAGGAGTTGTGTCTTATTTGCTACATGTTACTTGTTGAGTACGACGTATAGGCATGGTGACGAGTATCTATACGTTGGTATCAAGCATGTCCATGAGTCGTAAATTGAAATTGTTTTGTTGTTAATAAGTACTACGAATGCCTAAGTTGATGATTCACTGTGTTGAGCAAGAAATATGATTATTCTCGTGGAAATTTTCTTATGGTTGAGTATTGGTGCTAGTTGAGGTTTCTTTTGTGAAGTTAAATGTTAGAACAAGTTTGGTTATAGCTGATTCCCTTGCCGAGACGTATTTACTTATATTATCGATTTTCTTGCCGGGACTCTTTTGTGATTGGTATTGAATTGCATGAAATGGATCGGGTTGCACGCCGCAACAATGCTATATTTGGATCGGGTTGCACGCCGCAACAATGTTATATTTGGAACGGGTTGCGTGCTGCAATAGTGATATATGATGTGGATCGGGTTGCGCACCGTAACAATAAATAATAAAAGTGTTTATTGATTGGTTATGATTTCCTTATTCTTGTGTTGTGAATCTTAAATTGTTCTTTATGCTTTTCTCTTAAATTACTGTTGGTAAATAATATTCTCCCGCGGCATGTCCCCCGTCCATCTTTAATTGTTTATTTCTGTTTTATTTTCCGTTGTATATGATATAACTACATAGGTTTATTTGGTAGTCTGGTCCTAGCCTCGTCATTACTTCGCCAGGGTTAGGCTAGGCACTACCAGCACATGGGGCCGGTTATGCTGATACTACACTCTACACTGTGTGCAGATCCCGGAGCGGCAGCTTTTAGATCATAGCTTTGGGTGGCTGCCTTCAGTCTAGTCGGAGATCCCGAGGTAGTCTTGCAGGCGTCCGCAGACCCCGACGTTCTTTTCATATTTATATTCTATTTTCATTTACTTCAGAGACAGATTGTATCTTTCTTTTCACACAATTGTTTGTATTATTCGTAGATGGTCCGTGATATTATGATACCGGTTCCGAGTAGAGATGTACTTGGTATTATCGTACTTATGTTTGGCTATGTTATCATATTATGTCTTCCGCATATCTTCATTTATTGTTAATATTTCACTGTTTCTTAAGTTGTTATGATATTCCTCAATCCTATTCGAAAATACGAAGTTCAATAGAAACTCTTAAAATCTTAAATTTCTCAAATTAAATTCTTTACAACATAATTATTACGCAACCTCAATCTTTTTTCTTCTCAAGGCAAACAATAACCATAAACCAAATAGCAAGGACAAGGAGGCATGATGTAAATCTAAAACTACCCGGACATAGGCATAGCTAATAGCTACGTACGGACTCTCGTCACCTCTTGTGTACGTAGCTACCCACAAATAGAAGCACATTTTGAATTATTTTACCTATGGGGTAAATTCCCTCTTACAAGGTTATAAAGGAGACTTACCTTGCTCTGAAGTTCCATAACCGGCTCCCAAGCCCTTCCGACGACTCTAACTTATGCTCAACGCTCCAAAACTAGCCAATAAATATGCAAACCCATAAAAATATACTCCAATACTCATTATAATCCAATTTATAATAAATTTCTAATCCCGATCGAAAAATCGAAAAAAATCACCCTCAAGCCCACGTACCCGGATTCCAAAAATTTTCGAAGATAAACCTCACCCATAACCCCATGAACTCAAATATATAATTTATTCTCAATTCTATGCCCAAATTCGCGGTCAAAAATCCGAAATACCAAATTCTAGGGTTTCTACCAAATCCCCACAATTTCTACAATTTTCCATGTCTAATACATACATAATCCAAGTATTTAACTTGCAATAGGTGGGAATCACTTACCTTGACATAGATGACGAAAATCTCCATTCCAAGAGCTCCAAAAATTGCCCAATCAAATGAAAAATGGAGGAAAATGGCCAAATCCCGTCTTTATAGTCACACTGCCCAGCATTGCCCTTCTTCGCGAACGCAGTAAGACCTTCGCATTCACGAAGCAATACCAGGTCCAGCTCCACAATTAACTCTTCGTGAACGCGGTGCACCCTTCACGAACGCGAAGTCTAAAAAATCCATAGGCCCAGCTTCCCCTTCGAGAACGCGATGACCCGACCGTGAACGCAAAGCACAAAAATCCGCTACAAACAAATCCTTCTTTGCAAACGCCTGAACCCTTAGCGTTGGCGAAGAACAACACCAGAACCAGATAACAACAGTCAAAACAACCCGAATTGATCCCAAACCACCCCGAAACACACCTGAGGCCCCCCGAGACCCAGTCCAATCACACCAACTAGTTCCAAAACATAATGCGGACCTGCTTGAGGCCTCAAATCACATCAAACAACGCTAAAACCATGAATCTCACTCCAATTCAAGCTTTATGAACTTTAGAACTTCAAACTTCTTCATTTGATGCCGAAACCTATCAAATCACGTCCGATTGACCTCAAATTTTGCACACAAGTTATAATTGACATTATGGACCTACTCCAACTTCCAAATTGGAATCCGACCCTGATATCAAAAAGTCCACTTCCGGTAAAACTTCTCAAAAACCTTCAAATTTCTAACTTTTGCCAAACGACTCCAAAATGACCTATGGACCTCCAAATCCACTTCCGGATGCGCTTCCAATACCAAAATCACCATATGAAGCTATTCTCAGACTCGGTATTCCAAATAGACATTGATAACATTGAAATGAACTTCAACCCAAATTTATAAAATTCTTCCAAAATGCTAACTCCCAAAATAGGCGCTGAAATGCTCCTGGGTCATCCTAAATCGGATCCGAACATACACCTCAGTCTGAAATCATCATACGAACCTGCTGGAACCTTCAAATCCTGATTCCAAAGTCATTTACTCAAAACTCAAACTTAGTTAATTCTTCTAACTTAAAGCTTCCGAAATGAGAATTTTCTTTTCAGATCAACTCCGAATTTCCCGAATTTCAATTCCGACCACACTACAAGTCATAATGCCTGAAGTGAAACTACTCATGGCCTTAAACCACCGAACGACGTGCTAGAGCTCAAAACGACCGATCGGTCATTACATTCTCTCCCACTTAAACATACGTTCGTCCTCGAACGTGCTAAGAACTGCACTGGAGTAGTCTAAAATTGTTGTTTAACTATCACGACCCGGATTCTCACCCTCGGGAGTCGTGATGGCGCCTACTACTACAAGATAGGCAAGCCAATTAATTGCACAATTGACCTTTTTACCCATTTTATATTCATTAACAATTTCAAAATAATAACATTTAAACAGAGGAATTTAACACGAGCAGAAGAAAACAATAAACCATAGCCGTGTCGCATGTATGATTCACGAGCGTGGTAATTTTCTTAAAAGCTTCAAGTTGAATTTTCTGTATTTTGAAAAGAATCAAGAAAGGATTATGATTTAGTTAAAATTATATTCAACCGCGTCGCAGTTATGATTCTCGAGCTGGGTAATTCCTTAAATTTACTTTTGACTGTGTCGCATTTAAGATTCGTGAGCAGGGTAATAGATGCATCTATGGTTCGTGCTGTTTGACCCTCGGTAGTGCACCATTTACATTTATGTTGGATCGGGCCGAACATCCTCGGTGGAATTCACGTGTGATAATAGAATTGGAAACCCTTTTTATAAATTGTATAAATTCGTTATTTGAGAGATAAATGTTTTAAATGAAGGAAGTGTTTGAGGTTTTTTAATATGATGAAAGAATTGTTCAGTTATTTCTTATTCTGAGTTTTATTGTTATCACTATAAATCGTGCTTAATTAGAATTTCATATTATCTTATTGTTGGACCGCTAGTAAGTGTCGGAGTCGACCCCTTATCACTACTTCTTTGAGGTTAGACTGGTTATTTACTGGGTATGCATTGTTTTTGTACTCATACTACACTTGATGTACATTTTGTTGTACAAGCACATGTATGTTCAGTGGCCTTGTGAGCGCAACAGTGTGATTGATGCGGGGACTTAGGTGAGCTGCATCTTATGTACGATCCGCAACCAGCAGAGCCTCCTTCAGAGTAATTGTACTTTCTTTTCTGTCCAAATTTGTATTCCGGACATTTATTATATTTTATTTAAAGTTCCTAGTAAATGCTCATACACTTGTGACACCAGATTCTGGGATGATTATGAAATTATTCAGTATTGAAATTGCTAAAAATATTATTATTTACTCTGTGAAGTTCATCAGTTATTATTTAATTGAAGGAAATTGTGATTTCAAAAATACTAAAATGAGAACTAAATTAACTATTTGGTGCTGGCTTGCCTGACAGTGGTGTCCGGCGCCATCACGACCTTTAATGGATTTTGGGTAGTGAATGTTAATGCATGAAAAGTGATGTCGCGCCATATTTGAGAGTTAATGCATGAAGAGTGATGCCATATCGTTATTATTGTATCATTGTGAGGTTGAGAGTACAAGTGCGAGGGGTGATTTCGTGCCATTATTAGTGTTTCATTGTGAGGTTGAGAGTAAAATCATGAATGGTGATGTCATCCCGTTATTATTGTTTCATTGTGAGGTTGAGAGTAAAATCACGAAGGGTGATGTCGTGCCGTTATTATTGTTTTATTTTGAGGTTTAGAGTAAAAACACGAAGGGTGATATTGTGCAGTCTTATTCGTTATGTTTATTTGTTAACTGGTTAAAGGCATATTGACTGTTCTGGTTATCATTTCACGCTGTATTGTATCATATCTTGTAACTCCCCTCCCCCCATTCACATGTCCCCTCCCAAAAGTACATGGTTAGCCTCTATTTGTTATTATCTTGTACGTATACTGTTATCTGCACAGGTTTATTACGTGGGTATCTTGTCATAGTCTCGTCACTACTTTGTCGAGGTTAGACTCAACACTTACGGAGTACATGAGATCGGTTGTACTCATACAACACTCTGCACTTTTTGTGCATACTTTGGTATTAGCCCCAGCTATTCGAGAGGCATATCAGCTCGGATTGGTTGACTTGGAGACTCGAGGTAGGTCTGCTGGCATCTGCAGACCTTGAAGTCCCCTTCCTATTCCCCTATTTTACTATTTTTTCGTTCAAGATAGTTGTATTTACTTCAGACCCTGGTTATAAAGATTCTATAAGCTCGTGAATTGTGACACCAGATCCGGGTTGTACTAGATATTTTTGGCCTTTATGTTATTCCGCACTCAGTTTAGCTTTATTTCGGTTTAATTGTTTTGTTTATTGAAATTGGTTAAAAATTGGCTTAAAGATCCTTTAACATTGGCTTGTCTAGCAAGTGAAATGTTAGGTGTCATCACGATCCCGATTGTGGGAATTCCGGGTCGTGACACATGCCCTCAAAAAAATGATGAAAAGTCCAAGGACATGTATGAGACCTTATAGTTTTAGAACTTTCAGAAGCACCCAAAGCGTGATAGTGATTTCAATTATCACAGACTGTACTATTATCTCCAGTTTCACAACCTGCCCGAGAAATGAATGTGAATCACAAAATTGAATACTTTTGAGACGTGGAAAAGTATGGATGCAGAGAAAACGAAGAGAAAAAACCTGTCGTGAATAGTTCACGAAATATTATCAATAGCAATTCGAAAAAAATTGCAAACATTCTTTATAGTATTTAGAGTTGACAAATTTTAATTAGAAAAAAGAGTGAATATCACGCTCCGAACCTGAGTCTGGACGTAACACGGTACTCGGTGCCTAACTACATATGACCAAGCGAACCAACTTGTTGGCTGAATCAATATGTGATATCATAATGTACTAAATGAGGAAGATAAACTAACACATGTTGATATACTAAAAGTCTGAATGATATAAATCAAAGTGCGGAAATACTAATACAATTCTGAAATATATTTACAACCACATAACTTAACATGAAAAGCTTGAGACTCTGTCTAACTGTTACTCTAGTCAATGAAGCTCTAATGAAGTACTGAAAATACTAACTGTCTGTAAATACTAAAAGACTGTAAAGTAATGATAATGCTCCGAAAGAACTGGGGATCACCAAATAGCTGGTACGAGAATACTAGCGCTCTAAATCATCAACCTGTAAATCATTACCTACATCGTGAGATGCAGGCCCAGACAAAAGAGATGTCAGTACATTTGAATTGCACTGGTATGTAAAGCAACTGAAAGAAAGAATTATAAATGCTGAAACTGAAACTAAGTTGATAACTGAGAATTTGTAATTGATAACTGAAGTGATAACTATTGAAACTAAAACTGAAATATTAATTGATAACTGATAACTGATAACTAAACTAATAACTGGTAACTGAAATGATAACTGATAAATAAAATGATAACTAATAATTGAGCTGAACAAAGGAAGTAAGGATATGAGTACTCCCTCTTCTGAATGATGAACAACCTGTTTATCTGAATATTAAACTGCAGCCTCAGGCCCAATATATATATGTGCACAACTGCGGCCTCAGGCCCAAGTATACGTATACATAACTGCGGCCTTAGGCCCAAAGATGCATAAAGCATTAACTACGGCCTCAGGCCCAAAGATGCATAAAGCATTAACTGCGACCTCAAGCCCAATATATATATATATATATATATATATATATATATATGAACTGCGGCCTCGGGACCAAGTATACGTATACATAACTGCGGCCTCAGGCCCAAAGATGCATAAATCATAAACTGCGACCTCATGCCCAAAGATGCATAAAGCATTAACTGCGGCCTCGGGCCCAAATACAGGTGTTCAACATTCAGGGATTTAAAATCAGGAACTGAGAATCATACTGCAATACATGATAGTAAAATATTGAATCACACTAAGTTACATGATACTGGAATATTGGATCACACAGAGTTACACAATACTGGAATACTGAATCGGACTAGACTAAGACATGTATTCTTGATCTAATTATGAAAACTGAAACTTCAACTGTTTATGGTATACTCAGTAATCTATACTAAGACTCAGGGGCATCAAACCCAAGTCTCTATTGATTACGCACTGATTTCACAACATTCAGAATGAAAGTCATGAACAAGTTACGAAACTAGAGAATAGAAGTTCTACAACTATTCAAGGAACTAGGCTTAACTATATTTCTGAGGCAATTGGTAATACGGTAAAAGAAACATGGTGTAGGGAGAATCATTAACATTCCTAAACATAGAGAGTTATCCTCACATACCTTAAGTTCCTGCTCTTGAGCGTAATACAACATTCATCAACCCTTTCAACTTTAATCTATATCAATACAAGTCAAAGGGATTCCATATTAGGTGTGATCACTTAAGCATTTTATCAAACACTTGATGATAATAAAGTTTCATAGTCCTTATTAATTGTGTCTCTACACACAATAACCCATTCTCTTGCTCGTAGATAAATTCTAAAGTCTTAAGTGGTTATAATCAACATCATTCTTTATCACCCATAAAGTAAACAACACCCTTAACCAATAATCAACAATCAATACCCCAAACCTATAAATGTTCATGTTTTTCTATCAAACCCATCAACTCATATCTTATGAACTAGAGTCCATAATCATTAATCCAATGCTAGAATCAATTAGAGGGTGAAGACATTACCTTTTTGAAGTTCAATCCCCCTGAATTCGAGTTCTACGGTTTCTTCTCTCAACAATGATGTCCCAATCGAATATCTAGTGATATGGAGGGTTTACCTATGTTAATAAGGTGTTGGGGAATTGAAATTAACTTAGAATCACCATTAGAACTTACCTTGGATGGTGGAGGGACCCTTAAGGAGTTAGGTTTTTGAGAATTCCCCATTCTAGAGTAAGTTTTTATGTTTTGGGGCTGTAGGGGACGAAGTAAGGCTTTAAAATAACCCCCCATGTGTGCCCCCGTGCACCTGTAGGCCCGACCGCGCCCCTGACCACGCAAAATGGCAGTAAAACTGCCACAGGTGCGCTGTCGCGGTCGAGGCGCACTCAGGGCGTGCATATCACACACTATTTTTGTAAAACGCACATAACATTTTGCACAAAGATCCGTTGGAAAGATATTTCAAAGCCCTACAACTTTAATGTTTTGAGTTTTTTCAAATACCTTTCACATTTTTCACTAAACCTCCTGTAAGTATGACATTTTGTAAACTTCGTAGATTTTATCGAATCTTATGCACCTCTTTCTTCATCTTGATTCTAAAACAACTATTTTTACCCATACTCATCCCGCTAGGACTTCATATGTCTATAATATTAGATTAATACCTATTTAACACATCCACACCTAATCCGAATGTACGGGGTGTTACATTGAAGATTTGTGGTTTTACTCTCATTAGTCTTGTAAAGCTAACACTTTTTAACCAAACAACGAATACTCCTAAACTTAAAAGGAGTTGAAAATTCTCGAAGGATTTAACAATTAAATTTACGAACCTTCTTTATTAGTTATCTTTTACAAATAGATAGTTCAAAGAAGGATGGATTTAATATATAAAATTTATTAATTTTAAAGTACTAAATATTAGAAAAAATAATTAAAGAAATATTCATAAATATTAGTAAAATAATTATATGACTATTTTTTTCAGTGTGAAATCTATTTTTGCAGTAATTGCAACTTTGCACTTCAAAACGAAAACTATCCAAAGTTTTAATGATGAAGACCGTGGAATAATTGCTTCTTCTATAAATGTGTTTGCATATATTATTTGGAAAAATAATAATTATGTAAGGTAGAATTATATAATTGAAATAAACAAAAAAAAAAAAAAGTGGTAAGGACTCCTAACTCGAAAAGAATAAAAAGAACTCTAAACTAAAGGAGTCGGAAGTGCTGGAAAAAAAAAATACTCCTAAACGTAAAAAGGAGTTGTAACCAGTTAAAACTTAATAAAGGACTCCTACAAACAGAAAGGAATTGAAAGTGCTTGTAACTTTTACCTGTAATCGGTTAAAATTTAAATGTACTCAATAATGATGTGGTGAGGAGTAGTCCAAAACAGTAGTGTCCTAAAAGAATTTGACTTAAAACCAATTTTGTGGCTTGTTGTATGTGTTATTTAAACAGGAAAAGAATTTCAGCTTTAGGTGATTTATCATTTTATCCTCAAATTATACAAATATTTAAGGTTATAAAAGTCTGTCAATATTTCAGAGATATTTTAGTTATTCAATATTTAGCATAAATTATTCGTGCTTTTATTATAATATAGAATATGGATAGATATAGATATATACTCGGTGGCGGAGCCAGAATTTTCACCAAGGGGAGTCAAAATATTTTTTAAAAAAGTAAATACACCGAAAAGTTTAGGGGAGTCAACGTATAGTAAATATACATAAAAGAAAAATATATCTAATAATACAATGTAACTTTCCGGCGAAGGGGCGTCAATCGACACCCCTTGGTTGAATCATGTGGCTCTGCCCCTGTATATACTAGAGGTTAGGGGCGAAACTAGAGTCCAAATTATGGATTCGGCAGAATCTAATAATTTTGGGCAAAACCTCATATATGTATTTTTTTTACCCTTGAATCGGATAACAATTAAATTTGTATGCCGTTTTAAGGATATGTGCATTGATTCAACACAAATAGTCAGGAATATTAGATAAACGAGTTAAAGACAAAATGAATGATCAAACCAGTTGTAATATTATGGCCTAGCCCGAACCTAGGTTGAACAGTAGTTTTGCCTTCGATCGGACTCCTAGTTCGAACCCAAATCGGATGAGGAACAAACACTTAGTAAGAACCTTTGCAATAGCTAGAAAGCATAAAATGAATTTATATCGTCTTTATTTGCATATTACAATGTCCATCAAAAGAAAAAACCTCCCTTTTATAAAGTAGGAGAGTTTCTTCCCTAGTACAAGTCTAAAAAAAGTAAAAATCTTCCTTGCTCATTAGTTACTGATCTGTACCCGACATCGAGCGAGATCCGTGCCGTGATATCCGGTCAAGTACGAATATCACCGCCCCTTATCCATCGTGCATAACTGTTTACCGTGTTTTCTAAGATTTTAGAACTCGTTCTGGGTCCGGGGAGCGTCGCTTTATCATGCCCGGTGACGACACGTCGTTCTTCTTTCAAGGGTCTCGGTATGAAGGGTTTTTCGGACTCAATTTAGGCTCGTGCGTCTATGCCCTTCTTCCGTTTTCTCCAATGGGAAATCGAGGTATGCTCTATCCCCGATTTTACCTGTATACAGATAGTCCGCTCATGTTGTGGAGAGTAGGTTTGCCGAGACGATGGTAAACAATAGATAAACCCTGATTCTTTCTCTCATACATTATAACTGAGATGAAGGGTAAATCGAAACGTCCCATAAGTCGTGTTGTTCTGACTTTGAACACTTGTTAGACATCGACTAGCTGTCTTCGAACGCGAAGCGTCGTGCAATGATTGCCTTTTCCCCTATAAAAGCTTCAACCCCTTCCACTTCTTTCACTTTTCGATTCTAGATTTTACCTTCAAATTCTCTAACGGCTTCTAACATCTACAAACCTTCATACATTATTCTTTGAGCCTTCATATATTCATCTTCAACCCTTATACATTTTCTTAGAACCTTCATCCCAGACCTTCATACCTTCGTATTATCTTCAAATCTTCATATTTTTCCTCAACCCTTCATATTTCCGGCAAAAATCTCCAAGCCAATGCCTCAACAGGCTGCTCCTTCATCTTGCAACCTAGCCGCAGATGCCAATGTGGCCGTCTATGAACTGGCTCAGGAGCCTCCCATGAAGAGCTTCATACTCGAGGGTTGTTCTATCGGGGACGACTTCAAGATTGAGAAAGCCTCTAGTCAACAAGATCGAGGTGAGAGAGTATGGAGATACATATGCTCTGTCACTGAAGAAATCCTATCTATAATCCAAGCCGACTGTAAATGGGATGGTACAGATGTAGTCATTCCCGATCCCAATAATGATATTACTCTCTCTCTCTCTCTCTCTCTCTCTCTCTCTTTCATTACTTGTGTTTGTGATCGCGCATCTGTTGCCCAAAGTCCTAATGCAATCCCCCAATTCAAGGAATGGATCAAGGGGATCAGCAAGCAGATGCCATACTCCGTGCACGATTGGTGCAAGCTTTCAAAGGGCAAGTGGGAGGCTCATTCCCATGGTAAGATTCTTCGTTGAATAATTATAATCATGCTTTTATCTTACACACTGCTAACCTTTTTCCTTTTTTACAAGGTTGCCTAAGACCACCGAACTTAGGCCATTGGGTGAGGATGAGGATATGTCCTCGCTTGTCGAGCCCTCCATTCGAGGAAGCCTGGGGCTGTCGCGAAGGAGGAGAAGAAGAAGAGGAGGAAGAGGAAGTCCTTGGGTTCCCCGGGCGTCGAGGCGAAGAAAACGAAGAAAGTGACCACTCGTGTCAGAAATCTCAAAATGAGCACTAAGTCCTTTGGACCGGACACCTCTACCGGCTCAGGGACGAGCCTAAAGATGACGATCTTTTCATCACTCATGGCTTGACCCTTAATGAGGGGGGATCAAGCGACGACCGAGAAAGAGGATCATGGAGTTGATCCCCGTCTAACTTGGAACTAGAGAGAGAGACGGAGGCTACAGCCTCCCAAGAAGCTGCTCCTGTTCCGAAAGAGGCTACCCGTGTCATTGACATCATAGAGACACCCTCTTATACCGAGTCCATGCTTGAAGAGGCCCAAGCGGGTAAATAGAAGTCAGGAGAGGTGACGCGTGGCCCAAATGACACCCACATCTCATTCTTCGACGGCATGGATATGGCTGTATTGGAGGATTTTTCGGGCTTGGTCACCTGGAGGTCCCAAAGAAGGATGTGCCCTTGAGAGCGGTAAGGCCGAGCTTAAGCCAGAAATTAACAAAGCAATTTCCCCCTCCGAGTGTGGACCCCGAGCACAAGCGAACCGGCATTATTACAATCTTGGAGGATGGTCGGGTAAGGCGTCATCCCTTTGTACCCCTTTTATGAATCTTACTTTGGTCTTTGATGCCCTATACTAACTTCATTTCTTTTTAGGTGTTAGTGCTTCACCATGAAATCTTCCTCCAATACCGCTTAAAGATTAGCTAACTTGAGTTCAAGCTCAAAGAGCAGGTCCGGAATAAGGACATGTATAGAGCTCTTACTGAGCAGCAGGATGAGGCCCTCAATGACCTCCCGACTCTCCAGGATAAGTTGGAAAAAGCCCAGAATGAGGCCTCTACCCTGAAGCGGGAACACGCCAACTTGGTTAAGAATGTAAAGATCTTTGAGGCTAAACATGAGCAGCTAGTCGTGGTGACTAATAACACCACCTCGCAGGTCCAACAAAAAATAGACCGGATCGATCGGCTTCGGGCCGAGATGGACGAGGTCAAGGCCACAACCGAAGTGTGGAAGGGCAAGATAGACCTGCTTGCTTCAGAGAAAGAAGCTGCAAAGGCGGAGCTGGCATCGATCGAGAACCAACTTCGGGTAGCGAAGGACAAAGCCAATAATGGTCTCGGCTGAATGATAATCTCCGGGCATAGTTGAGCTTGCCGTCAAAGAACGGTATGCTCTTGGACAAGAATACGCGATACTGAGGTCTAAGTTATATACAACCGCTGCTGATGCCGAGGAAATGGTGTCCCAGTACAAGCCAATGTGGAGGCAGTCGAGACCCGCTTAAAGATGAAGACTGTATACATAAAACGACTATCCTGGAGAGAGACCCTAGAAGAAATCCATGCCGAGGTTTTTACCTAGTGGCCAAGATTGAAGAAGTTATGAGGTTCGAGGCTGAGGCGAAGAAGCTCTACAAGCCTAAGGGTCCCAAAGGCTCTGAAGGATCCGTCGTTTCTAGCGACGAGTCGGGCCCCGATGAAAACCAGGCGTAGATGCCTTCGTGTTTTTCTAGTTTTTCCCTTATGTATTTTTATTTATTCATTTTAAGGTCGTTCTATCGAGCCTTTGTAAATATATTTTGGAATATAAAAAATTTCCCTTTCTGGAAATATCGTGCCTTTACTTTTCCAGAATCTTCTTGAAATTTCTATTTGTGTATTGTTTTTAATGCCATAGCATAGAATCAGATATTGTTCCGGGGCATTCATTTTCTAAAGGTTCGAATGAAGCCCGACTTTGATGCAACTTTGTTTGTTATGGCTTCGAACCCTCGGTGAGACCAGAGGTTTTGAAGATGCTTAAGTATTTTTAGACGATGTTTTTGTCGAGGGTAACCCTTTTGTAGGTTTTGAATTTTCATAACACCTTACTTTCTGGTGATGGACTTCGGATGTTTCAAAGCCGTTTTTTGGGTGGTCGTAGCCTTTTATATTTAGGCACCGCCTAATAGGTTTTGTGCCTCTGGGATTCGATAGCTCGAGTCGTTCGAGTTTTCGTTGGACGACAGTTCCTGGGTAGGGGTACCCTGTGGTCATGATAGTCCCCGAATAGGGGTAGCCCATGGGCTCGATAGTCCCCAAGTAGGGGTAGCCCGTGGGCTTTAGGATCCGAGATCGAACAAGCAAAGATACATTGTAACAAAGTGTATGGGAAGTGGAAATTTCTTTCATTTCTTAGTATGCAAAGTACACTATTGAAAGTACATAAAAACTTGTGCCATGGCCAGAGTGGACTCTTTGGGCACGGTTCACACGATCTTTTATCTCTTACAATGAATCCTAAGCCTTAACTTTTAGCACATAAAGTTTTATTTTTTCCTTTCTAAAGACCGTAATCCGAGGGTAATGGCCCCCAGTGTTCGAGGTTGAACTCGTAAGGGCTCGAATATTATTGACCTAAAGCAAATGATCATTAACTCTGGTTTAAAACTGGTATTCAAATCTAGGTTAGCACATTTTACTGTTTCCTCGTTAAAAACCTTGCCGAAAAACCCACTTCGAGACAAAATCGGTCTAAGAAAAAAAGAGTACAACACGTGCTTTCAGACCTAATAGACACATTTGTGCTAAGCTGATTACCTGCATACGTAAGTCTGATTTATAACATGATTAAAAAATAATTGAGTTCGTACCTTAGCAATAGTACCGCTTTAAGTGTGTCACGTTTTGCTTTCTCGATAGTTGTACGTCATTTCCCACTTCGAGTTGATACGAACATTTGCCAGTTATTCCGACAACTCAATATGGTCTTTCCCAGTTCAGTCTCAGCTTCCTTTCATTCGGGTTCCTGGTGTGTAACGTTACTTTCCTCAACACCATGTCCTCGACTTAAAAGTTTCCAAGGATGGCTCTTTGGTTGTAATACCTTTCTATTCGCTATTTATGTGCGGCCAACTGAACCAGGGCGGCCTCCCATCTTTCATCCAATAGTTTCAGGCTCGTGGTCATAGCTTTGCCGTTTGGCTCTTTAGTCGCATACTGGAACCTGAGGCTCGGTTCTCCCATCTCGACTAGTTTTAAGGCTTCAGCTCCATAGACAAAGGAAAACAGGATGGGCCCAGTGCTAGATTTTGAAGTTGTACGGTACGCCTACAGGACTTCGGGTAGGATCTCCTTCCATTTCCCTATCGCACTGGTCAATCTCTTTTTAAGGTTTTGAATTATGGTCTTATTTGTTGATTTTGCATGCATGTTCCCACTAGGGTAATAAGGCGTTGATAGTATCTTCTTGGTCTTGTGATCATACAAAATTTATTCACTTTGCTGCCAATGAATTATTTTTCATTGTCGGCATCGATCTCGGCTGGTATCCCAAATCGACAGATTATGTGGTCCAAGATGAAGTAGTGACTTCTTTCTCCTGCACCTTTTAGAATGCTTGAGTCTCGAACCATTTGAAAAAATAATCGGTCATGAATAGTATTAATTGAGATTTACCAGGTGTCTATGGCAGGAGACCGATGATGTCCATTCCCCACTTCATAAATGGACATGGGGACAAAATCGAGTGGAGCATTTCCCCTGGTTTATGGGTCATCGGGGCATGCCTTTGGCAGCTGTCACATTTCCGTATGAAGTCCTTCATATCTTTCTCCATTTCGTTCAAGTAATAGCTGAGCCTAATTAGTTTCTGAACCAAAGATTATGCTCCTGAATAGTTTCCGAATGTGCCTTCGTGAACTTCTCTCATGGTGTATTTAGTCTCTCCCAGTCCCAAGCATTGGGATACCGGGCCGTCGAAGGTTCCCCTAAATAATGCCCCTTCGACTAAACTAAATCTGGCGGCCATAGTGCGTAAGGCTCTCGACTCTTTGGGATCCGAAGGCAATTTTCCGGTCTTCAAGTAGTCTATGTATTTGTTCCTCTAATCCCAAGTTAAACTTGTTGAGTTTACTTCGGTATGGCCTTCTTCTCTCACTGAATTCATTAGCGGCACTACTGTTCCCTAACCAAATTCATCGGCATCGACCAAAAACCCCAAGTTAGCTAGTGCATCGGCCTCATTGTTCTGATCTCGCGCTATATGCCGCAAGGTCCATTCCCTGAATTGATGTAGGGTCACCTATAACTTATCCAAGTATCTTCGCATATGTTCTTCTTTTACTTTGAAAATCTCACAAACTTGATTTACTATGAGGAGGGAGTCGGACTTAGCTTCGATCACCTCGTCCCCAAGGCTTTTAGCCAATTCTAGACCTACAATCATGCCCTCATACTCGTCCTCGTTGTTAGTCAATTTTACAGTTCTACTAGATTGCCTAATTACATTTCCCATAGGTGGTTTTCATACGATACCGAGCGCGGACCCCTTCGCGTTCGAGGTACCGTCAGTAAAAAGGGTTCGAATTCCCAAAGTGGCCCCCGAGGTCAACAGTAATTCACTTTCGACTTCAAATATTATGGTCGGCGTAAAATCGGCCACGAAGTCTGCCAAAATCTGAGATGCTATGGTGGTACGGGGTCGATACTTGATATCGTACCCCTAATTTCCAATGGTCATTTGGCCAACCGTCCCAAGAGGTTGGGCTTGTGCATGATGTTCCTTAGCGGGTAAGAGGTTAGACACATATGAGGTGGCATTGAAAGTATGGTTTTAGTTTCTTAGAGGCGCTTAGCAAAGCAAGCGCCAATTTTTTCAAGTGAGAATACCTTGATTCGGCCTCACTAGAGTTCTACTGACATAGTAAATAGGAGTTTGCATACCTTCTTCCTCCCGAACTAAGACTCCACTTACCGCCACCTTGGAAACCACCAAGTAGAGGTGCAACTATTTATCTGCCTTTGAATTGTGAAACAGGAGCGGACTCGATAGGTACCGTTTGAGTTCTTCCAAGGCTTGCTAAAATTTTTGGGTCCAAGAAAAGTTATTCTTCCTCTTTAACAGTGAGAAGAATCGATGGCTTTTGACTAAGGACCTCGAGATGAGCCAGCCTAGGGTGACTATGCGCATGGTTAGTCTTTGAACGGCCTTAACGTTGTCCACCACGGTAATGTCCTCTATGGCTTTGATTTTGTCGGGGTTGATTTTGATCCCTCGATTGGATACCATGAACCCGAGGAATTTTTCCAATCGGACCCCAAATGCACACTTCTCCGGGTTCAACTTCATATTATATTTCTTCAGTATGTCAAAGGTCTCCTGCAAATGTTTCAAATGGTCCTTTGCTCATAGAGACTTGACTAACATGTCGTCAATATAAACTTCCATTGATTATCCTATTTGTTCTTCGAACATCCAGCTTACTAGGCATTGATAGGTGGCACCGGCGTTCTTTAACTTGCATTATCAGTAGGTGCCAAATTTAGTGATGAAAGAAGTCTTTCTTGATCATCCGGGTCCATCCGAATTTGGTTGTATCCGGAATAGGCATCGAGAAAGCCGAGTATCTCATGTCTGGCCGTCGTGTCGATCATCCGATCGATGTTAGGCAAAGGAAGGATTTAGGGCATGCCTTGTTTAGATGTTTGTAATCTACACATTTTCATAGCTTATTCCTTTTTTTAGGTACTACCACTACTAGTCCGTGCATTTAACTTCCCGGATGGATCCTATTTTAAGGAGTTTGGATACCTTGTCCTTGACGAACGCATGCTTGACCTCGTGTGAGCACGTAATTTTTGCTCTATGTGAAATACTCCTACAAATTAAAGAAATAGATTTTTCCCTTGTTTGCAATTTTATAGGACTTTTGTAGAATTTTGTTAATTGTTTGCATTTTTGTGCATGTCTAATTTTGTTAAAATCATGGAAAAATGTCAAAAATATCATGCATTGTATTTAGATTTTGTGTTTATATTTCAGGATTAATTAGTTAATTAATTGTCTTATCAAAGTGAAAATCACAACAAAATATCTTTCATTTTACATTTTTAGTCTTTACTGCTAATTTAGTAATTTTCTTTTCTTTAATTTAGGACCAACTAATTTTGTAAATATCATAATTAGATAATTAACTTAATTTCTCAAATTAGATTAATGTAAGATTTAATTTAGGATTTTAATTAATTAAAGAAAGAAAAAGAAAATTGAAAAAAGGGGCATGTTTTAAACCTGAAATTGGGCCAATCTATACACAAGATCTGTCCAAAACCCAGCTCAACACCCAAACATACCCGGTCCAGCACCCAAGCCTCCAAAACGACCCCCTTTACCCTATCCCTCATCTCAGCCGTTGGATTAATTTGATCCAACGACCCGGAACTAGCCTACCCCTTAACATAAAACTGTCTTAACCAAACCCCACCCTAACCCCCCAAATCATCATAGACCTCTCCCCTTTCCTCTCTCTCTTAACTCTACCATCTCTGCCTTATTCCGCCGCCGGAAATCGCCCCACGGCAGCGGCGATGCTCAAAATCCACCCAGATTCACACTACACAATCTTGAGCCCTTCCCTAACACCATTCCACCATCAGTTTCCCCAAAAACACCACCTAATTCCATCAATTTTAGATCTTAAGTCTGACCCTAAAACCCCTAAATCACCCAAACGGCCCCAAAATCACACCCTATAATCTCCTATCCCTCCTCATCCCGTATTCTATTTTAGTTCCTCTCAAAACACCTTAAAACTCTTTAAATTTTAGATCTAAAAATGGTCAGAAAATGTCGGTCTTTTCTTCGATATCTCCGTTGATTTTAGCATACCTTGAGTTTGAAACTAACATTAGCTAATGGATTTTGTTAATAGCCATTGAATAATGTAAGTTTAAACTCATTTCGGAGTCACCGGGATCCGATTGATTTGCCTGTGACCGGACAGAATGCATGTGGGTTCGGATTTGGCCCATTTTTTAGAGCTGGTATTTTCCCATTCCCTTCTGGATATAATAAATGATTTTTGAGGTTTAATTTTGTTTATTAGACAAATTAGGTTAATTGATAAAAATCTTCTAAGTTCAGATTTGTGCCTTTAAGTTTTTTCTTTGCTTGCTTTCTGGGTAATTTTTAGTTTTCATATTATTTTCTTTGCTTAGTTTGCATGCCTTAGTTGGGATAATTTCAGTATCTATGTTCATACTTAATTGGACGTTTGTTAGGTTCTCATCTCAGTAGTCTGTTAATAGGTTTTAACAATTTTCCTTTGAAATTCGTTTTGGTATTAGGTTTGAATATTGTTGTTTTGTTTCTTTTCTAAGTTGGTTCATGATTAGTCTAAAGGTTTAATAGCTTAAAGATTTGTTCCTTTTATCTTTGTTTTGTATTGTTTCTTGCTTGGTATTGTTGGTCCTGATTTGGGAATAGGCAGGACTTATAGGGGGTCAATTGAACAAATAAAAACTTAAGGGGTCAAGGGAGGGGTATGCAAACAGAAATTTGGGTAGAAGCTTCTAGAATTAAGGGCAGCTGACCCTATTTGGCCAGCAACAAAAATGTTGAAACCAATTAGAAGCTGCCAGCTGTCCCATTTCAGTTAGAAAGATGCATTTAGGGGTTGTGTGAGGGAATAATTCCCTAATTCAGTTTTTTCCAGCACATGGCATTTAGGCCTATAAAAGTATCCTTTCTGCACCCATTTCGGACAGGCGGATACAGATTTTAAGACCCTAGAAAACACACAAAAGGTTCTACACTGTTTCGAAAAGCTGAATTAATTTCTTTTGATTTTCTGGAGTAAAATAAAAACACTCTGAAATTTTCTCTGGGATTTCTGCATTTCTAAGTCAAAAATGGGTGAGTTCAAAGCTGTGGTTGGCTATTTCTTGCTGCTTGCTCTCTGTTGATTTCCTGCTGAAAATCCTTCTCTTGGCTACTGAAATATTTGCATCTTTTAGCATTTTTGGAAGCAGTTCTTAAGCAGCAAGGTACACACCTTGTCTTATGCTTAAATCTTTGTAAATCTGACTTAATGTAAACACAAGAGATTTTGCTGAATGTTGTGTTTGTTATGATGCAATTCATCTTCATTAAATGCAACAACCTTTGAGTATTCCTTGACCTTATAACTCTCTATTGATTCAGTGTTTCTCATACTATGAAAACATGTTTCTTGTATGTTAAATACAAAATTTGTTATCTGTTGTATTTGTCTTACATATACTATTTCCATTTGTTCATTCTTATCTAATATGCCTGTGTTGTTGACTGAGTTTGTGCAATAACATAGTTGTCACATGTGTATAGCCATACTCTTGGTGGATCTAACCTCGACATGGTCAGATCCATGTGAGTTCAAAACTTAAATAGGTTTCTGCTCATATATGGGAAAAAGCTGGCAGTTGTGAAAGACTATTGCCTAGAAGTTTAATTGTAATCTTTAATGTAGTTGTTTAATAGTTTCAGGATTGAGTCTATTTGTCATTCCATAGTTGTAGTTTTTGTTCATGAGTTTGTTGATCAATGGTTCATGGTTTGTGGCTGATGTTAGGTGAATATGGAATTTCCATATAAAAAGATATGATGTATAAAGATATTAAGAGGTTCAGAGGTGAATGATTTAAATAGTTTACTTTTTTTCGTAAGTTGGATATGTGAAAATCCAAGAAAATTGTATAATGGTTTAGCCCTTTTCTAATGCCTATTTCATTGAGCGGGAAGTTATACTAGCCATGGTGTAAGTATAAGGTCCAAGTTCATAAACTTTTAAAAATTGAAAAATCATTGCCCAACGTGTTTAATCAGTAAAAGTAGTGCTGCATATGCGTTTTCAATTGAATAACTGTGTAGTTATTTGTACATTAGTAGAGGTTGAATATAGGCAGGGGCTTTAGCATGCTAAGGTTATTCCTATTAAAATAATTGGGTTTGATTTTAGCCCAAATGAGATGGTCTGGTCAAAATCAGACCATGGCATGGCCTCTGAGTTTCCTCCGCTTCATAGGCTCAGTTTTGGGCTTGATTAAATCAGTAATATCATGCGTAGGGCCTTAACATAATAGGTTTCATGCTGGCCCAATTTTTCCCAAAACAATTATATGCCTAGTATATTATTCAATGCCTACCTACAATTAGTAGTTTTAGATTGAACTTTAATCCAATTAAGCTTGAACATCCATAATTCACTTTAGTTGAGTACAATTTTTTTGTAAATAAGTTGAGGTGTGCCATCTAATCACAAAAACTATGGCCCTCACATCAATATCTTAACTAATGTAGAAAAATTCTTTGAACTCTCGTAGTTTGCTTTAGGCGCATTAATTAAATAAATTATCATAGTTGCGGGTACGGTTCACGTGACGTAGTTGTGATACTTAATTTCCAAATCTGGGGATATATTTATGACACCCGAACATAACAACTAATAATGCTAATAAATTAAACATGTTGTAGATCGTGGGTACGGTTCCCGTGGCACGATTCGCAATGTGTACCAAACAAACAAGTCTACGACAATAGTAACTTGTTCCAGAATAATTTCATAAATAATTGAAAGAGGTCAAAGGTTAAAAATGCACAATAGGTATAAAATATATTTTAAAATCAGATAAATAGGCCAATAGTAATAGTTGCGCGACTGTGCTAAAATCACGGAACCCGGGAATGCCTAACACCTTCTCCCGAGTTAACAAAATTCCTTACCCGATTTTTTGTGTTTCGCGAACTGTAAAACAGAGTCAAACTTTCTCGATTCGGGATTTTAAACCGGTGACTTGGGATACCATAAATCATCCCAAGTGGTGACTCTGAATTTGAATGAATAATCCCATTTCGATTATTGTCACTTTAATTGGAAAAACTCCCATATACCCCCTTTTCGGGTAGAAAAAGGAGGTGTGACAGCTCTGGTGACTCTGCTGGGGATAAGAACCCAGAATCTCTAGGGTTCAAGAATTCGAGCTTAGAATAATTGTTATATTTGAATTTTATTTATTATCTGATTTTTATTACATGCTTGGGCCTAATGTGCTAAATGACGCTTTTTACCGCTTTGATATTACTTGAACTATATATAAACTGCTACGAAACCCTTCTCTTCTCATTTTCGGGGAAGTGCACATTGACATGACTTCTTTTCTATTAGTATCATACCTTAATTTAGAAAGAGGCTCGAACAAGTTACAAAGCTAGATGGCCTTTTGGTTCCCGGTACATAGCCCCCCCTCGGCTTGAGTTGTCCGCTCGGGTACAGCAAGTCTAGAACAATATACCCAGGTTTTAAACCTAGAATAACTCAGCCTCATGTAGGATCCCTAGTAGGAACGCTTGTTTGCATCATGCGCATTTGACTTTGGAGACTCAACACAGTAGTTAGGTCCGTCTAGCACAGGTGTACCCAAAAATAAAAAGATCAACTTGATTCATTTTTTTACGTGCTACCTGTGCATTCATTTGTTTCGGCTTAAATGTTAACCGGTTTCTAGATTAAGTAATAAAGATAAAGAGAAAAATCAAGTTCGGGGTATGAAAGAGAATTTCATCCATTTCCCAAAAATCTGGTATCCAAAATATCCCGAAATTTTGCCGAAATTTTTGGAAAAAAAAAGAGAAAGGAGAAAAGTTAATTCAAAGTGCTTGTATTTTTTTTCCGTTGCGTCAAAACTGGCCGAACTATGCGGGTTTGATTCTCACTGGATATGTGATACATAGGCAACCCTCATCAGTTTCAGCCCCGCTTTTGAAAATTTTGAAAAAATATATGAAGTGTCGTCGTTTTTGTCGTAAATAAAGTGGGTGATGCAATTTTTGTCTAAATAGCCGAAAGTCCTAACCGGACACCGGAAGGCTGTTTTTGCAAGAATAGCCACTGACGGTTTCTTTATTAATTTTTGGCCATTTAGCAAACACAACCCTAAAATCTTGCATTTCGAAGTGCTGAAGTGCTGTGTTCGCAAAAGCAGTCCTGATTTATTTGATTTTTGCAAAATAAACCCCTTTTATCAGTTTTTAAAATAAGATTCATTTTGTCTTTAAACCAATCACCTTAATCTAAATGTGCAGAATGAGCATTAGTCAAAATTTACCAATGAAGATCATGACCAAGATTCCATTGGAATTACATCTGTGGTGAGAAGATTTAGGTGGGCAAGGATGAGACATGGTCAACCATTATTTGGGAGCGCTCACTGAATTACTAAAGATAAGTCTATGGGAGATATAATAAAAGCACTAGTGACATTTTGGGATCCAACTCACAACGTTCTGCATTTCTCGGACTTCGAACTCACACCTACTTTGGAGGAGATAGTGGGATATGCTGGGAGTACTGAGGTCTAAGACATAAATACCCGGTCGCTACAAGGGCCGTCACCCTGTACAAGTTTTTGGATTTGTTAAAAATAAGCAGAGGGGTCCAGTATGCAAATTTGGCGGGTGGGTTTTCCACTCTATACTTCATATACCAGTGGTACAGACAAATAAGAGGGTTTGAAAACCCGGAAAGCAGAATCTGTAGTAAAGGGAACCGACCAAAATGGGAAGAGCATAGATGTTTTGCTTTCATGGTGGCATTCTTGGGTCTTCTAGTATTTCCTAGGAAGGATGCGAGTATTGACCTACGGGTAGCCGGAGTCGTCAATACTTTGATTACCAATGCCAAAAGCACCCTTGCACCAATAATAGTGTCTGAGATATTCCGAGCTCTCACAGCTTGCAAAGCTGGAGTAGATTTTTTTGAAGGGTGCAATTTGTTGCAACAAATATGGATGATTGAGCATCTGTGTCACCGTCCTCGGTACATGAACTATGGGTCGACAGGGAAAAACTGCATAGAGGAATTTGATACAAGGGTCAATGGGTTCAAGATGCCAGAAGGGGTCGTAGATTGGATATCCTGCCTCCGCTCTATAACTACAGATAAGTGGACGTTGGGTTGGCTTCCTGTTAATGAGATTATATACATGCCAGCCGTCGGTCCTCACTTCCTCATAATGGGTCTCAGAAGTATCCAACCTTATGCCCCATACCGAGTTTTGAGATAGCTAGGAAGATGTGAAATAATCCCCAAGGACGAAGACCTTAGCATTCATGCAGTCGAGATCCGCTCTGATGGCATGAAGCAGTCGCCAGATCTAGAGTGAGTGCCAATACCTGACGGCAAACACCCGAGTGCGTGATTTATCCAAGGGTAAAGTCTCGTCTGATTACCTTGCTTGGTATAAAAGAATTTGTTGAAGCATCACAGGAACAATGGGATTGGCTGACCAACGAAAATGAGTATAGGGCCACCATAAGCAAGTTGGAAAAATAAGTTAGAGATCTTTAATTTGAGAGTGGTTTGCAAGCCGCTGCGGATGAGGGTGAAAAGAAAAAGTTATCCAAAGAAAATGATGCCCTCCAAACCCAAATCCAGAAGATGAAAATAGTAGCTGAGAACCCTGCTAGAAGTGAAAAGGATGAGAAACTTATAGACAGCCTTAGGCGGAAAGTATGTGACTTTGTGTTTGATTTGGAAAATACCGAGGGCGAACTAGCAAAGGCCTGAGTAAAGTTGGCCAGGAATACGAAGGAACGAGCACGTTTCGTTCAGCAGTTGAAGGAAAAATACGATAAAGGAATCATAGGGTTGGAGAAAAAGATCAATACCCTTGAGAGCGAAATGTCCAAGCAAGCAAAGAACTTTAAAGTGGAAAGAGAACACTGCTATGCCTTGGTGTCACAACTAGAAGAGGATCTGCAATAATTACAAGAGCAAAATCATACAGCCACACATGTTTTCGAGACCAGATCTCAACAAATTGGACATTTGTTATAAGAGAAGGGCGTCATCAGGGAGAGGGTTAGAAGGATTGTTGACTATATTGTGATGAAGTGAAACGAATATGAGGACATGACCAGGTCCATGTTCTTTGCTGCAGTTATGATTTTTGTCCGTCAGATAATGGATGTCATATATCGCCTCCAAGAAGATATGGCACATAGGCCCGCGGCAAGACCGACTGATGTCCCGCGGGCCCCTGGAGCAGTAGTTGAGGCACTTATGTATTTTTTATTTTATTTTTCGAGTCTGTATTTTTGTTTCTTTTGGAGTCTGTTGGTCCACTTTCGAGTCTGTATTTTCAGTTTTTTGGAGTCTGCTAGTCCACTTTCGAGTCTGTATTGCAGTTTCTTTTAGAGTCTGTTAGTTTTTTTTCATGTTTAAGTCTGTAGGATGGAGTCATTGTAATAGAGGAAAATTAGAATGTTTTTATTTTATGAAAATTTGAAAACCCAAAAGAATATTTCTTTCTTTTATTTCGCATTTATCTCCTGAACTACGTAATGATTTGATTCATGCGGTGCCATGACACATAGACAATCCCCATAGGATTCGATCATAAACATAAAATGAAAAAGAGAAAAAAAAGAGACAATAAAAAGAAAAGAAACTAAGTGGAAAGAGATAATGGCAAAACAAGAGAACAAAAGCAAGAGAAAAAAAGAGGAGCGACAAGAACCGAGTGGGAAAATCAATATTGAGTGAAAAGGGCAATAGTGGGAAAAAAAGAGAATAGAAAGTGCAAAATGAAAAGAGTTTGTTAAGGCCAGGATGAAACATGCAACCGTTCAAATACATAGTAGAAACTTTTAACTATTTAGGTGCATTGCACCCCAAACGTGCGGTTGCCTATCTGTTGTTATTGAGCACAGGAAGGTGGTTAGTCTGTTAGGCATTCTGGCAACCCACCTGTACAATACCAGGTTTAAACACAAGGCGATCATGTTTGGCAAAGAATTGGATGCGAGTGTTATTGACCCACCGAGAGAGGAGGAGTAATATGAGCCCGGTCTAAAAGAGGAGTTACATAAGCTAAAACACCAAATGGTCGAAATGTACCAGGCATGGATGAAAGGGAATCCTCCACCATCATACCCCGCCAACCCTGCTTTCGTCCCACTATTGGCTCAATCTCAAGAGCCCCCCGTTGTTGATTTATCCCCACAACACGCACCAAGCTTCACCCCTTACCACCACTATCATGAAACCACTTCCCAAACTATCCAAGCTCCCCCAGCCAAAATAACCACATACCCCCCTCCGCCAGCCACCCATGTCTTCGTAGCACCCCCACCAGCTACACTCCATCGATCTTCCAGTGAGCCGGTATTCCAGGCCCAAGATAACCAGTACTATGCCCCATAGCCCAACTTCAAAGTCCCAGATAACTACTCTTACACTCCCCACTTCGAACTTTCTGTTGAAACTGAGAAGCCAGCCAAAAACACGGAACAAGAGGAGATATTTAGGAAGGTAAAGAGCTTGAAGCAGTCGCTGAGAAATATGTAAGGGTTAGGAGGCCAAGTGAGTGTGGCTTATAAGGATCTGTGCTTGTTTCCTGATGTCCAGCTACCTGTCGGATTCAAAATGCCCAAGTTTGACCTGTATGACGGGCACGGAGACCCCGTGGCCCACTTGAGAGGATTTTGCAGCAAAATGAGGGGAGCTGGTAGGAAAGATGAACTGTTGATGGAGCCAAAGTCTGAGTGGTATAACATTGGAGTGGTACACCCGCCAGGACTACAGCAGGTAGTACACTTGGGATGACTTAGCTCAGGCTTTCGCTCGGTATTTCCAGTTCAATGTAGAAATTATCCTAGATCGCCTATCTTTGACTAATATAGAGAAAAAGCCCAGTGAGAGCTTCAGGGAGTATGATTTCCGGTAGAAAGAACAGGCGGCACGAGTCGACCCCCCAATGAAGGAAGATGAAATGGTGGATTGCTTTCTTCAGACCTTGGAGCCTACTTACTTTGGTCATATGGTCTCGACCATAGGTAAGGCTTTCAATGAGGTGGTGAAGATGGGAGGAATGGTAGAAGAGGGGATCAAGTCGAGCAAGATCATGAGTTACTTTTCCATCAAAGAAACCACACAAGCGATCCAGAATGGCACCGGGTCCGTGTTAGGGAAAAAGAAGAAAGAAGATGTTGCTATAGTCGTCTTAGGATCGTGGACTGGCTTAAGGGGTACGCCGCACCATTACACCTAGCCTCAACCCCAGCCTCAAACCTACACCCAAACTCCATATAATCCATCCCAACACTACTTCCCACCACCAGACCCTCAATATTCAGTCAGGCCATCCCAATACCATGTCCATCATGCACAGTCATATGCTCAACTCCCTCCTTACCCGCAATGGCGTGCACCAGCTCCACAAAATACTTATTTGCCTCCACATGCATACCGAAACCCTACTAGTCCGAGCTTTCGCCCTAGGACAGAGTAGAAAGGAAAGGCAGCAGCAGAAGCGGACTTTCACTTCGCTTGGAGAGTCTTACACCAGTTTTTTTTAGAGGTTAAAGCAGTTGGGCATTCGAAGGCCGATTGAGTCAAAATTACCAAATCCCCCTCCGAAGAACCTGGATTATTCCCTCAGATGTGCATATTGTTCTGATGCTTCGGGGCATGACACAGAAAAGTGTTGGCATTTGAATAACACCATCCAAGAGCTTATCGATACAAACAAAATTAAGGTCCAAAGCCCGGAAGCACCCAACATCAATCAAAATCCCTTGACAGCCCAAGCCGAAACACATATGATTGAGATAGTGTATAAGGATGGGAAGCCTGAGAAGCCTTTGAAGTTTGTCATGATGATCCGTGCCAGTGAAAAACATTCAGTCAAAACTCAAGTTGTTATAAATGAAACATCTTCGACAGTTGAGGGGTTGACAGATAAGCTAAGCAAGATCGATATTAAGCCGTCCGTGGTAGGTGTGAAGGGATCCCCAGATAACGCTGAAGCAAAGCAAGGAAAGCTAAAGGTGTTCGTGCGGGGGGTGTCGGGGGTAGCAAGTAAGCCTGTCATAATTGTGGAAGGAGCTCGCACAGCTCCTATTGTCATTAAACATGTGAACCATCTGCTGGTAGATGACACCAAGGCCGTCCCGTGGAACTACAAGCGAGTAGTAGTAACTTATAAGGGGAAAGAAGTGGAAGAGAAAGTTAATGAAACCCAGGGGTTGACTCGTTCGGGGAGATGCTTTGCCTTAGAGGATTTAGGGAAAGCCAAGCCACTCAAAGATAGTCCAATTCTAGTGATAAACCAGTCACCAAAGAGGAGGCGAAAGAATTTTTGAGAAAAATAAAGGTGCAGGATTACTCCATAGTAGAATAATTGAGAATGACCCCCGCTCAGATTTCTCTTCTATTATTGTTGATACATTCAGACAAGCACTGTCGGGCCCTCATGAAGATTCTGAATGAAGCTCATGTACCTGACAAGATCACAGTGAACCATTTGGAGAAGATTGCCAATAAGATATTTGAGTCAAACAGGATCACCTTCTCGGATGATGAGTTGCCTCTGTGGTCACAAAGGTGTTAGTTGACAATGGTTCCAGTGCAAACATTTTCCCTCTCTCCACTCTGCACAAGTTGAAAATTGATGATGAGAGGATCCACAAGAATAGTATACGTGTCCGAGGTTTTGACGGAGGGGGAAAAGATTCTGTTGGCGATATCGTGCTCGAACTAACAATAGGACCAGTTGAATTTACCATAGAGTTCCAAGTACTGGATGTGGTCGTCTCTTACAATTTGCTGTTGGGTAGGCCCTGGATACATGTTGCCAAAGCAGTCCCGTCTTCTTTGCACCAGATGTTAAAGTTTGAGTGGGACAGTTAGAAAATCATTGTGCATGGTAATGAGAACCTGTGTGCTTACAATGATACATCCGTCCCATTTATTGATGTTGAGGATGATAAGGGGCCTTGGGTGTACCAAGTTTCCAAAACAATGTCAGTTGAGAAGGTTCCAGAAGGGGAATATATTCCAAGTCCAAAGCTAGCTTCTGCGACCGTCATGGTAGCAAATGAAATGTTGAAGAATGGTTTTGTGCCGGGCAAGGTTCTTGTTGATACCCAATTTTTTCCTATATTTTTTATATGCATAAATACCTTTAAAATAGCATATATATGCATATATGAGCATCCATAAGTTTTTTATAATTTTCCTATAACTTTAAAGATTTTTTAATTGATTTATTTCTTCCCCTTTTACTCTTAAAATCCCCAATAATTAGTCCTCAAATTATTATTGGGGTGATTTAATCATTTAATTTCTATATTTATGCAAAAATAAAGTTAAAATATTTTTTATGCATTTTTATAATTGCATTCTGTATTTTTAAAGCTAAATTGCACATAATTGTAATATTAGCGTTATTAATGTATAATTACATTTATATGCATAAGATCGACCTTCTATATTTTTAAAATATTAAATATATATATTAAATCATTTTAGTATACAAAATTATTTTCCAGAAATTATCTATTATTTCTTATAAATTATATAGGGGAAAATTGGCTATTTAAAATATAGCCAGATTTGCATTTCAATTTTAGCCCAAATTAAACCCAATCCTAGCCCAATTTCATATTAAACTACCCGACCCAAACCCTAAACCCGACTACCCAACCCAAGACCAATTGAATCATGGCCGTTGATCTAAGAGATCAATGACTCGTATTAGCCCGTACCATTTTTAAATCAAAACGACCCCTAAACCTAGCTCATTATTCAGAGACCACCGCCTATGTATTCTCTCATCTCCTCTCCTCTCTCAACCACTCAACCTAGCCCTAGCTCCTTCAGCCGCCAACCTTCTTCTTCGATCTTCTCTGGTGATCTCCCTTCAACTCCTAAGCCTCCAATGGATCATCTATTGTCATGCTTGCCTTCTCTAAGGTCTTCAAGGGCCCAGGGCCACACCGACTTGCACCTAGGATTCGCCACTAGTCTGTTCTTGGCTACTTCAGTATGATTTCAAGCAAAATTGTGTTGTATTTGTTACGATCCTTGGGATTCTAGACAAGTTATTTCATCTCTATTTGGGTTTCTTCTGAAACCCTAATTTCTGTCTACATCTCCTAGATCTGTATGATTTTAAAACGATTTGAGTTTGCTTTTTTTGATGTTTTACACTATCCTTGTAACTCTTTACAAGAACCATGTGATTTCAAGAGTTTTCATCTTCTTCTAAAATTAGAGTTTTTAGAACTTCTTCTAAAACTTTATTTAAACTGATTTTTTATGTTTAAACTTCTATTTTTTGCATACTTCGACTGATTCTATGAGTTTACTACCTCTTCAACTTGCCTATATTGAAAGCCCTAATTTTTCTAGGGTTCTACGTTTGATTTTGTGACTAGCCTGTTCTTGTTTGAGTTTCTGTGACTATTTCACTTCGAATGTGTTTCTACTGAGTTTCTTATGCCTAACTTATATCACCTCTGTATGTTTGTGTTTATCTTGACTTGTCAATACTTGCCTCTTTGCTTGCTGTGTTTGGTTATTCATATTTCACTCCTTTTATATGCTAAAATTCTCTCTTTGATTGACTTTGACTCCATGTTTCTTGGCTTGATTTGAAAACTTCCCTGCAGACTTTCAATTTTCCTGTTTAACTTGTTACTCTCTTTAATTCAGTGATTTTGAATCCCTGATTCCCTGACTTACTATGTGCTGATTTTTGATTATTTCCATATTCTGCAACTTTACTTTGTTTTATTACCTTATTTGGTTAACCGAGTACTTTACTGATTCTTCATTAGTCGTTTCCTTAATTAAACCCCTATGTACTTACCCCTAATTGTCTATTCTATATCTTCTACTATACTTGATTTCTTTCCTTAATCATTCCTACCTATTACCGTTTGCTGATTACCCCTTAATTAGAGGAATACTTGCATTGATTTGATTTTGATTCGTATTTGGTTCCATAATTATTATGCTACTATGATTCTTGCCTTATTTTTTTTCGAACTACTATATATACACACTCTCTCATTAACACACACGAACACTTTGGTTTAGAAGCTCTCACTCACACACTTAAACTTTCTGCTCTCTCTTTTGTGCTACTTGCTATTATTCTGAGTTAGCCGGCTGCAAGCCAAGACTAACTATTGTGCTCTCCTGCTTCTTCACTTTTGTTTACTGTCTTCTTTATCGGTATGTTCTAATTTCAATTCAAAGTTCCAAAAACAATATGGTTCTTTTATTGCTTCAGTTCATCATGTTTCTAGTTTGCTTCTACTTATGGTTTTTGTTGTGAAACTTGCAGTTAATATGATTACATGATTAGCATGTAATGTACTCCCCTTCCTTAGGATCAGTATAAACATGCTACCCCCCTCTATGTAGTCTGTCCCTATGTGATTTTGTTCTATCTGGTTTCTTGTATGAGTCTCCTTGTGATGTAGTCTGCACTCATAAACTTGTATAGTTCTAAGATTGACCTGAAATCATGTGGATCATATACTAAACCCCCTTAAGCATTGCTGGTTATGTGACTATGTCTAATCAGTTGTGTCTAAGCATGTCTGTACCAAATCCTAAGACCTCTGCATGTTATGTGTTCACAATCATGTGTTCTATGTATTCCCAATTCCCATAACCCACGTGTGTAGGTTTGTTTCTTTTGTTTCGGTCATGTGAGCATTGATGATGTGGTTTTGGACTCCATGTTTGATTTACCGTTGTCTAATCATGTAACTCTCTCTTCACAAAGCTGTTTTACTGCATGACTCCCTCTTTTACTCCACAAACTATTTCAAATAAACCTTCTTTTTATACTGTTTTCCTACTGAAACCTTTCAAACTGTGTCAAGCACTCTCACTCTACTCCTAAGTCAATTGGTTCTGCCCCCTCCAGTATGTGTACTGCCTTGGGATCCTCTTGAGAACCCTCTAAACTCTGGCATACTGAGGCTGGCCATTCCACACCGCACTAATTCAATTTTGGTTACCAAGTCTAGGTGTAAGCACTGCCTGGTATCCTTGAGATCCTTAGGGAACTTTGATGCACCTAGACTATGACATTGTCTATAGAATTTGGGCATTTGAGGCTACTGGAGGCTTTGGAAATCTGGGCCTATCTGTAGGCTCCCTATAAAATAACTTCTTATTTTCTTATCTACTTATGTAATTCATTCATATGGTCTGTAATAATTTATAAACGAATATTGGGGCAACTAGTGAAAAGGGTGGGTAGTTACATATTTGTGGAGTAATACGGGTAGAAATCATGCCTATAGGAATTTACATTTTTGCTATGTTTGCCTTACCATGTTAGAAATCATGTCTATAGGTCTCCAGTGATTTCTTAATAGAAATCATGCTTATGGGTCTTAAAACCAACTTCACAAGTAGATGTCATGCCTATAGGGTATAACCCAATCCAACTTCTGTTATAACAAGTGTTTACATGTGCTTTTCATTTGTCATCATGCCTGTAAAGTTTCTAAAATCAGTATTAAACAACTAGATATCATGCCTATAGGGGATAACACCAGAAATTCTGCCTGTCGGTCTAAACAAGTTCAGTTTAAATAAATCAACGATTAGTTCACTTCTAAACCAGTTTAATTAAGTGGTCTATTTTCCCTAAAACAAGTTTCAAAACTGCCTTAATCTATCATTAGACAGCATACATATAGGGATTCAAGAGTCTGTTTTAAAATCTTCCTTGTTTCACTTATTAAACATAGTCATCAGTATTTCACGCATAGGCAATCCTATAGGGCGTTTTCAAAACCTTGCAACTCTGAAACCGTTTCTGTGACTTAATGTTGTTCTGGTTTAACAGGTTTTAAAAATCAGTAGGCAGCTGCTAGGGTCGTTACTTCTGAGTTTATAAAATAAACTGCCTTCCTTCTGTATATTCACTTAGACATCATGCCTTAGGATACTATTTAACAAAAGGCCCTTATTTGTGCTTGAGTCGTGCTGCTTATGTGTATTGTTTGAGGAGGTCAACCCGAGCCTCTAAATTACTCCCTTTTATCTTATAAGCTAAAGTCATTATTGTTCTTGCTTGTCGCCTTAGTATTTTCACCTTTAAAACCTTAGGGGTTCTGTCTAGAACCACCTATAGGTAGAGGTCCTAAATCCCTCCAGGACCATTAAGAAGGGACGGGTAACAGCACGCAATAGAGGTTGCTAACCAACACTCACTTTAAATGACCACTAAGGGGATGTGAAGGGTATATATGGGATATGATGACTATGCGCTAATGTCACGTGTAGCCCCTCACTGAGGAGTGTTTACCGGACATTGTGTGGGGTGATCCTATAGGCTAACCAACCTAGGACTTCCCCCTTTTCCCAAAATCCCTTTTGTTCAAACTTTGTTCATACAACTTGTTCAAAATATTTGTCTTATTATTTGAGTTATCCAACGTGCTTTACTTGCAACCTATTTGATTCGACTACTTATTTGCAATGGACTAATTCGTGAATATAAGTTTGGCCGGGACCCACAGTTGTTGACCAAGAGGGGTGCCTAACACCTTTCCCTCGAGTTCATTTCGAGCCCTTACCCTAATCTCTGGTAATGCAAACTAGTCGAAGAGTTAATCACTCTAGGTGCCTTAACGCACCATAATCCGTTAGGTGACGACTCTTAAAATACCTTATTTACAAAAGGAAAGGAGTTATTACCCCCCATGAATGTCGAAACCCGGACTTCTCTCTCCGAAAGAGGGGAAAAAAGTGGGCGCGACAGCATGGAGACTCTGCTGGGGATACTTTTAGGCTCTTATCATAACGAACTTATCTTTTACTAATTAGTCCAAAGCATGCTTTATCCCGTATCCTTCTCCCTTATTTGAATTTAACTGTCCATTTATTAAGCAGTTATAGTTCTTTATCTCTAAAACTGACTTGTCTCTTTGTTTCTTTTTCTATAACTATTTTTCAATTATTTAAATGTTGTATTTATTTTTCCTACGTGAAAATACCTGACTACATATTATTAATTGCTGCATAAATCATGCTCTGTATCATATTCCACTTGTGCGTCTCAAATCCTATAGCAACACTTTAATGAGTGGTTGCGTTCTTCATATTTACTTCCCTTAAATTCGAAAAGGCTTATTTGCGATAAAACCAGTCGATCAGCAGTGCAGTCGACGGTTCCATGCCTTCCCCCTCGAGTTGTCTGCTTGAGGGTACCAGTATAAAATCCCATAGAAACCTTACTCTGATTAAAATTATGCATGCATCATGGTCAAACCTAGTCAGGATCAGTTATGTTGTCCGCATAGTGATCCTTTAAGATAAGCCTTATCCAAAGTCCATCGGGTTTTGCATAATCCCAACGGACACAACCACGTTCTGTGCATTAATTTGTAGACCTAAATGTCGATATGTTGATCATAAATGTATAAATAGTTGAGTCCGGTGGGGGTAAGGTCTAACCCTTTTGTTTTGCAAAAAATGAGGCACGAGGTCCCCAGATTCGGTATGGTTAGCAACATCCCACCATTGCTGCTAGATTGGTGGGAGAAAGTTTCTGGGTAACCTGCCTTCCTTGCTAGATATTGAGCCAAACAACAAACTGATCGAGGCTGCCACTTTATTCTAAGATAGTGAAAGAGCTAAGTTTCATTTCGATGACATCGAAATAACACTGCTTCTGGAGGAAATTGGAGGGCTTGTGGGATTGACTTGAGACAGTCTCGGGCTATTGGTACCAGAAAACCGTAGGTAGAGGATTTTTGAAGATGATGGGGTTGAAGAAGAATGTCGACCTAGTGTGCTTAAAGGAATCCTACATACCTTTCGAATACCTGTACGAAAGGTATGGCCATAGCAAGTCTTTCCTCACTTACCATGATGAGATCTTTCTCACTACACTAGGTCACATCCACTGTAGAGTATTTGTATTCATTGTGTGCTTTCTAGGACTAATAGTGTTCCCAATGAAAAAGAGAAGAATCCACACTAGGTTGGCCATGGTCGCCAAAACTCTAATAGAATGGATTAATGGACAGACATATACCATAGTCCCCATGATCATAGCCGACATCTACAGGGCTTTGGAGAACTATCAAAGAGGGGTCAAACATTTCGAGGATTGTAATTTATTGTTGCAGTTATGGTTGCTGGAGTATTTCCAAAAGGGTCGCTATCATCAAGAATTTCCGCGAAGGGCTTGGAATGACATATTGCCTTCCATCACCCTAAGCAGATGACTTACATTCTAGACAGATTTGCTCATCTGGAAAGTGCCAAAGAATGGGTAGAATTCTTCGACAATCTGACAGAGGAACAGGTGCAGCGGATGTTTGAACAATTCCCAATAGACGAGTTTATTATCGGGTCCAGGGATGCTCCGCACTTGGTGGTGATCGAGTTGAGAGGGATATACCCATATGTCCCTATACAAGTTATGAGGCATTCAAGTAGAAAACAGGTTGTACCAAGGGTTGTCAAGATGAGTCATTTCAGGGCAAACTTCCAAGACAACAATGGTGCCAAGCTCGGCACATGTGGCACTGCAAAATCATTGTGGAGAAAAGCGTCGTTGAGCCAGACAGGTATCATATGGGGTGCAAGCCTCTCTACTCAGCACGGTTGGAGGACAATCTGAAAGGAATGGTGACACTACGGACCGGTCAAGAGAACAGAATCATAGATGAGGAAGCTGAAGCTCAAGTCAAATACAATAGGATGCACAAGAGGGTCCACGACTCTAAGAATGAGCATCGGGAAATACATGAGAGGAATATGAGGCTGATCGAGGAGTGGAAAGAGATGGAAATCACTTCCAACAGGAAACTGGAATATCTGGAGCGAGGAATAGTGGAGCTGGAAGACAAAGTCATAAAGAGGATTGAAAATTGCTAGAACGCTGGAGGAGCTGAAGGAGGATATCTGGCCAGAGCCTACTTGCTGCTGGGACTGCACGAGCTGGGGCATCTATATGATGGAGTCCGGAAGATAGAATCTGGGAAGGTCCTTCTGGGACCAAATAGGCTAGATTTACTTGCTTTTCTTAAAAATGTAATAAGGCCGAGTGCCAAGTAGTGACTTATTTTATTACTATCTTAGTGTCATTTTGGGATTCGTCTATTTTAATATTATGAAATGAAACATTTATTGGCATTAAAAGTTCTCCAAGTTTATTTGTCGCTAGGCCAACCTCAGGCACAACGAGGCTCCCAAATTAAGACGCAAATTTACATTTCTGCAATATATGTTTAGATACTGCAAACATTTCAGAATCCTCACTGACTTGTTACCTTTTATTTTTTGCTTATTTTTATTGTTATTCCCATCCCCTTAGGTTGGTTCATTCATACTGGCCTCATCAGCATATCATACTAGATCCAGAGGCCCTCCACCTCCTCCTCCTCCAAGCAACACAAAAGGCAAAAGAAAGACAAAAATGGACGATTTAAGTGGAATCCAAAAGGAGAATATTGAGAATGCAGAGACTTCAGATGGCCGTAGTACCCCGGCCCCAAATGATCTGGTTTTGAGACTGGAACAAAAGATATTGGAATTGCAAGGAGAACTTGAGCAGGTTTGAAACTTGGCAAACCTGTCACTTACCCTGAATGTCCCCAACATCCACCAACAAAATACAAAGAACCTAACACCTTGTCAGAACACACAAAACCAACAGCCACAAAATCCTACCGCACCAAATCAATACGCAACTCCACCCTAAAATATCAATCCGCTGCCAATACCAACTCCACCAAAACATCATCATCAACCAATTCCGTACCTACAAACCACTACTTACAACACTCCCCAAAACACACAACCCATTCCCGATCCACAAAACTCCACCAATGACCATCTCTACACCCAAGTTCCTGGCACCCATCAAAGCAACCCCATATATGTGGAAACTATACCTCATTCTACCCTACCAATCTCCTGTGCACCGAAATCCTCCGAGAAAGAAATAGTCATTAAGAACATGGTTGAAGAACTCAAGAAGTTGACAAGTAGAGTTCAAGGTGTTGAAGGCGACGGAGGAATAGAGGGTTTGAACTATGAAAATCTATTCATACAGCCAGATGTCGAACTGCTAAAGGGGTACAAACCTCCCAAGTTTGAAATGTTCGATGGTACAGGTGATCCCAGGGTTCATCTAAGGACCTATTGTGACAAGCTTGTCGGGGTCAGGAAAGATGAAAAGATTTGGATGAAGCTCTTTATGAGAAGCCTTACTAGGGATGCTTTGTCTTGGTATATCAGTCAAAATCCCAAGAAATGGTCTAATTGGGTAAGCATGGCATCAGATTTCATGAATCGGTTCAGGTTCAACACAGAGAATGCACCGGATGTCTTTTACATTCAGAATCTTAAAAAGAAACCTACTGAGACTTTCCGTGAGTATGCTACTCGTTGGAGGTCAGAAGCAGCCAAAGTCAGGCCCGCTTTGGACGACGAACAGATGAATAAATTCTTTGTTAGGGCATAGGATCCACAATATTATGAGAGGTTGATGGTTATCGAAAATTACAAGTTCTCTGACATCATCAAACTTGGAGAAAGAATTAAAGAACGAATCAAGAGCGGGATGGTAACAAACTTTGAGGCACTGCAAGCCACGAATAAGGCACTACAATCAGGGGGCATATCGAAGAAGAGAGATGTTGGGGCAGTAATGATGGCCCAGGGTCTAAAATCTCGACTAACCTATCAAACACCTCCACCCATATATCAAACACCTCCACCCACATACCAAGCATCACCGCCTACATATTAATCCTCACCTCCCAGATATTCCCAACCAGCCACTGTCCATCACACCTATAACTCCCAACCATCCCACATCCAATCATCGCCAGCTCGCCAAAATTACCCAAGACCCAGACCCAACTTCAATCGCAAACCACCCAGATAGTACACCGCCATTGCCGAGCCCATAGACCAACTGTATGAAAGATTGAAAGCCGCGAGTTACGTTACACCTATTCCCAATGTAGCATTAGAAAATCCATCCCAATAGGTCAATCCGAACAAAACTTGCGCGTACCATTCCAGTATGAAAGGGCACACCATCGCTGAGTGCTGAACCTTGAAGGATAAGATCCAGACACTAATTGACAACAAGGTCATACAAGCAAAGGAAGTCGCACCTAATGTCTGTAACAATCCCCTCCCTGATCACAAAGGTGATGGTGTACATGTTATAGAGACAAACAAATAATGGGACCCCAAGGGGTCAATCGGGCTTATTCGAGAAGGCAATAACTTTAAGGTTGCAGTCACACTTACTCTTATTATGGTTCAGACTCATGCCCCAATCGAGGTTGAGGTAACTGCATCAGCTCCATTCAAGGTAGAGGTGGCTCCGCTCGCATCCACCCCCGCTCTATTTGAAGTAGAAGTGGTCACACCTTTTACTGTGACGGTATCAACCACATCCCTATTCAACTCAAAAGCAATACCTTGGATTATGTTGCTGAGGCTCTGCGGAAAGGGAAAGCCAAGGTAGAGGAATCTGACATTGCACAAGGGATGACTAGAACTGGAAGAGTCTATACACCTGAACACCTAGGAGGTTCGAGTAAGGAGGCCACTACTAGGTAGCCTGTCATTGAGACCGGGCTAGATAACCTGTGGAGGAAAGTGCAGGCAAAAGAATATTATGTTGTTAACCATCTGAACAAAATCCCTACTCAAATATCTATCTTGTCACTATTACAGAATTCAGAGGCACACAAGAACGCTTGAAAGTACTAAGTGAGGCTTATGTACCCAATAACATCACTGGTGGAGAAATGTCCAACATGGTCGGACAAGTGCTGGAGAACCATAAGATTATCTTCCACGAAGACGAGCTACCTCGTGAGGGCTTGAATCATAATCGAGCATTGCATATCACAGTGCAATTTGAAGACAAGTTCATTGCCACGGTCTTGGTTGACGGAGGTTCGAGCCTAAATATTTGTCCATTGGACACTCTGAAAAGGTTGGATAAAGGTTTCATGAGATACGAGTAGGAAGCATGAATGTGAAGGATTTCGATGGGTCCCTGAGGGCCACGATCGGGGAAATCAACCTTTGCTTACAGATGGGGCCAACTTGGTTCGACGTTGAATTCCAAGTGCTTGACATACCAGCCTCATATAATCTTCTATTGGGCCGACCCTGGATCCATGCTGCTGGAGCCGTGCCTTCCACACTACATCAAGCCGTGAAGTTTGAATGGAACCGCCAGGAAGTAACCATTCACGGATATGGGAGTAACCCCATCTACACTGGTCAAACCATCCCGGCCATTGGACATAGTGAAAGACTAGGAGGGGAAACCTATCATCACATTGAACCGGTCAATGCCGTCGAGAAGGATAAGTGGTGGAGTAACAAAATAGAAAGTATACTAGCATAGTCTGGATATGAACCCGACAAAGGTTGGGAAAGAACCTCCAAGGCATCACCAAACCAATACAGCTAAAAAATCATGGTACCACTTTTGGGCTCAGATACCAATATACATGGAAAGAGTACAATAATTGGTCGCCTCCATGGCGTGGACCATATTACCCTCTTGAGCAGCCAGTGCCACGTTTGGAACAAGCTTTTTACCAAGCTGATACGATATGGGGGACTGCAGAGGAAGAAGAACTAGCTGGGTTAAAGAATTTTTTCTTAGAAAATAAGGACATGGACTGCGGTGCCATAATTGAGGAGGGGGAGGAAGAAGGCCTCACTATTTAGACTGTGGCGAAGGGAGCTGTTCTCAGAAATTGGACTGTCACACCATCCTGAGCCCGCCGAGTCTCTGGGTAGCTTGGCAGAATTCACTTCTATAGCCGTTCTAGGCATTTAAAATTTCCTGTAGTTTCGTTTTAATCTTTACTTATTTCAAAATAAATGCTCGATTCATCGAGTCGTGCTTTGTCTGAACAATTTTTCAAGTTTTAATCAAATGCATTTGCTCTTTATTATTCACTACTATCTTTACACTTTTTCTTTCCACAGTGTTATTATTACTTTTCCTAATGAACCAGTGACTGTGACATGTAATGAGGCAATGCAACATGAGGATAGTGACTCAAAGGGAGAAGATGAGATACCCGAGGAAATTGTCAGGGAGGTTGAGAATTTTGAGAACAAGCCTAAGTCCAACCTGCACGAAACAGAAGTAGTAAATTTGGGAGATGCCGAGACCATCAAGGAGACTCGCATCAGTATTCACTTGTCACCAATAGAGAAGGAAGAGTACATTCGGTTCCTAAAAGAATATAAGGACATTTTCGCATGGTCATATGATGACATGACCGATTTGAGCACTTCCATAGTGGCTCACAAATTGCCTACTAATCCAATGTGTCCGCCAGTCAAGCAAAAACTCAGAAAATTCAAACCAGACATGAGCTTGAAGATCAAGGAGGAAGTTACCAAGCAGATCAAAGCCAAAGTTCTCAGGGTGGTTGAGTACCCAACCTGGTTAGCTAACATTATGCCAGTTCCGAAAAAGGATGGGAAGGTCAGGGTATGTGTTTACTATCAGGATTTAAACAGATCAAGTCCCAAGGATGACTTCCCACTACCAAATATACGCATCCTGATCGATAATTGCGCCAATCATGAACTCCAATCCTCTGTAGATTGCTTCGCGGGTTATCACCAGATTTGGATGGATGAGGAAGATGCAAAGAAGATAGCTTTTATTACACCATGGTATGTATATTGTTATAAGATGATGCCATTCGGTCTGAAGAATGCTGGGGCCACTTACATGAGAGCCATGACAACCATTTTCCACGATATGATACACAAAAAAATAGAGATGTATGTGTATGACGTCATTATCAAATCTAAGAGGGATGCATATCACATTGTGGACCTGAGAAAGTTCTTTGACAAGCTAAGGAGGTACAATTTGAAATTGAACCCCGCAAAGTGTGCATTCTGGGTTCCCATAGGAAAGTTATTGGGATTCATTGTTAGTCGTCGATGGATCGAACTGGATCCGTCTAAAGTCAAAGATATTTAGGAGTTGCCACCACCTAAGAGCAAAAAGGATGTGATGAGCTTCTTAGGGAGTCTCAACTATATCAATTGCTTCATAAAGCGGTCCACAATCATATGTGAACCCATTTTCAAGATGCTAAGAACGGATGCTAAAACAAGGTGGACCTAGGATTGTTAGAGAGCTTTTGACAAGATCAAAGAGTACTTGTCCATTCCGCCAGTTCTGGTCCCGCCAGAACCAGGACGACCTTTGCTACTTTATCTATCTGTATTAGATGGAGCCTTCAGATGTGTTTTGGGCCAACATGACGAGACAAGAAGGAAGGATCAAGCCATATATTACTTGAGTAAGAAGTTCACACCTTACGAAGCACGGTATTCTTTGCTTGAACGCACTTGCTGTGCTTTGACCTGGACAGCCCAGAAATTGAGGCATTACTTATGTGCCTACACTATATACCTCATATCCAGGATGGACCCTCTAAAGTACATATTCTAGAAACCCATGCTGACTGGAAATTTGGCCAAATGGCAGATACTGCTAAGTGAGTTCGATATCATCTATGTAACTCAGAAGGCGGTCAAGGGATAAGCATTGGCAGATCACCTTGCTGAAAATCCGGTGGGAGGAGAATACGAACCCTTGAAAATGTATTTTCCTGATGAAGAAGTATCATTTGTAGGAGAAGACATTACCGAAGCGTATGACGGTTGGAGGATGTTTTTTAACGGAGCCGTAAATTTTAAAGGAGTAGGCATTGGAGTAGTTTTGGTATCAGAAAGGGTCAGCATTATCTGGTATCTGCTAAACTCAGATTTCCTTGCACCAACAACATGGCGGAATATGAAGCCTGCATACTAAGGCTCAACATGGAAGTCGACATGAACGCTCAAGAGTTGCTGGTGATCAGTGATTCAGATTTGCTTGTGCACAAGGTACAAGGAGAGTGAACCACCAAGAATTCCAAGATATTTCCATATTTGCACCATGTGCAGGAATTGAGAAAGAGGTTTACAAAGATAGAATTCCTACATGTGCCTAGAATTCAGAATGAGTTTGCCGACGCATTAGCCACTTTGTCATCCATGATACAACATCCAGATAAGAACTACATTGATCCCATTCTGGTGAGGATCTACAATCAGCCGGCATATTGTGCTCAAGTCGAGGAAGAAGCAGATGGAAAGCCTTGGTTCTATGACATCAAAGAATACTTATAAAAAGGAGAATACCCAGAGCATGCGAACCACACTCAGAAACGCACACTCCGGAGATTATCAAATCACTTCTTCCACAACGGAGGGAACTTGTATAAAAGGACTCCTGGTTTGGGTTTACTAAGATGTGTTGACGCAAATGAAGCTTCTAAGCTACTTGAGGATGTGCATGCTGGGACCTGTGGTCCGCACATGAATGGTTTCGTCTTGGCTAAGAAGATACTCAGGGCAGGTTACTTTTAGATGACCATGGAGACGGATTGCATTCAATATATCCGCAAATGCTTTCAATATCAAGTGCATGCCGACATGATAAAAGTGCCACCAAATGATCTCAATGCAACAAGCTCTCCTTGGTCATTCGCCGCTTGGGGAATGGATGTTATTGGTCTGATTGAGCCCACTGATTCAAACAGACACAGGTTTATTCTAGTAGCCATTGATTACTTCACAAAATGGTTAAAAGCTGCATCTTTTAAAGTTGTAACCAAGAAAGTCATCGCAGATTTTGTCAAGGATCGTATTGCCTGCCGATTCGGAGTTCCCGAGTCCATTATTACTGATAACGCCGCCAATCTCAACAGTGATCTAATGAAAGCTATATGTGAATCTTTCAAAATCAAGCATAAGAATTTCACAGCCTACAGACCTCAGATGAATGGAGCCGTAGAAATTGCCAACAAAAACATCAAGAAGATACTAAGGAAAATGGTAGAGAACTACAAACAGTGGCATGAGAAGTTACCCTTTGCTCTGTTAGGGTACCGAACTACGGTTCGCACATCAACTGGGGCAACCCCCTACATGTTGGTTTATGGTACCGAGGCTGTCATCCCAGCTGAGGTGGAATTCCTTCTTTAAGAATCATACAGGAAGTTGAACTCAGCGATGCATAGTGGATAAAGAGTCACTATGAACAATTAGCCCTTATCGATGGATAGAGGATAAACGCGGTGTGTCACGGCCA